>NC_134592.1:72593333-73869166 GCF_037038515.1 Microtus pennsylvanicus | reverse complement strand
ATGACTCTGCAATGAACACTTGCAAGTAAAGTTGTATGGACAAAGGCATTTACTGTGTGACTCACTGTGTCACACTGTAACTTCCAGGATGAGATTTTTGATTCTTTTCCTTTTTAAAAAAATTTTATTTTGGAGTGGTGGGTTGTAGAGGTGGATGGTGGATATGGAGGGACAGGGAGATGGATGGAATCAAGATGCATGATGTGGAAGACATACAGAATAAATACAAAAGCAAAAACAATTTTTAAAAAGAGTCTTGAGTCAGCTGAAGTGTCCTGATTCAAGTTAAATATGTCTTGACAGCCCATTTATCCCATCTGTCTGCCCAGAACCCCCTCTTTATCTCACTGCCATCACCCATCTCTCATTTTTCAGAGTCTCTCTAGTCCCCCAGTGTAGTGCAGAGTTAGAACCAAACTCTCCCTGTATGTGCCCTGGTTATGCAAGCTCTACTTTCCCTCTTGCCTATAACTTACGCTTTTATGTCCTCCCATGAGGCCTAACCTCTCTACGACAGGGACTGCTCACTCTCCTATTTTCTAGAATCTTGCTTGGGTTTCTGAAAAACTGGTACTCCATTGATGTCAGTAAATGTGGAAGGAACCGAATGGGAAAAACAAAAGCCCCAGCCAAAGATTGAAATGGTCCAAGTTCAGCCTCAGGCAAACCCTGGGCTTGAGTAGGGTATTTCCGCCCACCTAGGCTTTGTCCCAATGTTGGAATCTGAAATCTTACAATCTTATAGAAACCTGAACAGTAGTTTAATTTAGTAAGAGGCTAGACCTCGGAAGAGTTAAAACAGTTACTTGGGAATCTGTGAGGTTGCTGTAAGCACTCTTCCTTTCTTACACTCTTACACAAACACACTGAAATACAGCTCACTGTAAAAGGTCAAAGCAAAACTAAAGTGTGGCCACGCACCAGCAGCCGCCAGGGATCTAGAAAATGGGCTTTGCACTGAGAGATTCAAACAAGGCTGCTGCTTCAATCTCAAGCATCAGGCATCCCCTTGGCCTCACCTCCACATTCCCTAGTATCCTCCTCATCTGCCTCTTGGCAGACCCTTGAGCCACTTCTGATTTGGAGCTACTGGCAGTGGGTTGGGAGAGCCACTGCAAGACCACAGAAGCCCTGAAGGTGAAAGCACCGTCCTGTGTGGGAGAAGGGGATGTAGTAATATGGGGCGGCGGCGGGGCTGTGTCCCCAAACACCCCAGCCGCCTGCCCTGCCCGGCTAGCTTATGCCCCAAATAATTACACGGACACTGTATTCTTTTAAACACTGCTCTGGCCCATTTCTAATCATCTGTGCAGCGCCCCTAGGTGCGCTTACCGGGAAGATTCTAGCCTAAGTCCATCCTGGGTCGGAGCTGGGGCATGGTGTGCGTCTTCCCTGGAGCAGGTAGCATGGCGTCTCTCCTGAGGCGTCTGCTCTGGAGAGGAGAGCTGTCGAGTCTGACCTCACTTCCTCTTCCTCCTGGCATTCTGTTCTGTTTACTCCACCCACCTAAGGGTGGGCCTATCCAATGGGCCTAGCAGTTTCTTTATTGCTTAGCCAATGAAATCAACAGATTGATATATGACACTCCCACATCAAGGGGACATGGAAGGGCAGAGGGTGACACAGGAATTTCAAAGAAATACTAGCATGTTGTTCATAGGCTTCCCATATGTGTCCTATAGAAGAGACTATTCCCAACTAGTTTATACATATATGTGTATATGTGCATACTATGTGTACAGTAGAATTCCATGTGATTTAAAAAGTCCTTACTAGAGCCCTACCCTACTCCTCAATTATTCTTCGGCAGAAGGAACCACTAGTATAAATTCCTAGCTGTAAGTATGACATGTATTGTATGCATATACAAATATAAATATGCACATGCAAACATATCAAGATTAAGATATGTGTATATGTGTGTATGTGTTTGAAGCATAATGCACTACATCCTATTTTTGGGTATTCTATTTTAGCTCATATAGACATTCAGAAATATATATTGTGGTCAGAACACTTAAGTTCTACTTTCTTAAATGTTGAAGTGTACAATGAACCATTACTTTTTAAATTTCTGCATAATATACTGACTATAAGCTCATGGTATTCAGCCAAGCCTCCATATTTAATTTGTTTTTAGTTTACTGCTATTTCTAGCCATGCTGCAGTGGTAATCTCCCTGCATATGTGACTAGCCAAAGTCCGGCTGGAGCAGATGATGCATCCAAAACTTAACTCAAGAGTTTAATAATGAAGAGGCCATTTACAGAGCGCTGGCAGGATTAATGGAACCAATAATAAACAGCTAAGCCCTCAGGAACTAGCAACAGTGAGAAATGTTTGCCAACCCTAGCATAAAGGGACAGGAGGAGGGCAGTGTTACTGGAGGCTGGTGACATTACTGTAGGAGCAAGGAGAATGAGTATCGTTTTCCCAGTCTTCTCTTCTCTCTAGCTTCCTGCTAGCGTTGCCTAACCACTGCTTGCAAGTGGAAGCCTGAGCAGGAGCAAGCTGGAGCAAGGCCTTCCTCTCAGGTCTGCCTGTGAGGCTGGAGCAGGCAGAGAAGGGCTACACACAGGTCTGAATCACAGGGGAATAACCAGTATGGTGTGTCTTTACACAAATGTGCCATGAATCTGTTAGAAAGTGTTCCTCTCGTTGTCAGTGTGTAGGGAAGAGCTCCCTGGAGATCCCGGTGATGGCCTTGCTTTCTCGGGAGAATTCAATGCTTAGTTGTGCCTATGGCTCCTCAGAATTAAGACTGCATTTCCCAGACTTCCTTGTCAACAAAGTGATGTAAGAGGAAGTGTTGTGAGGCAGCTTCTGAGAGTCTTGTCTGAGGACTGCTGGCCTGTTCCCTTGTCCCTTGTGTAATTTTTTCCCTATGGTGGATTTCACATGCTGCCCAGGACCATACCACTTGGCTGGTGCTGTGAAGCTGGAAAGAGAAAGGATCCTGAGAGCCACACAGAGTAAAAGCTGTTCTGCTACTCCCAAATAGATACACCTTTGGACTGCATTTATTTTGGAGAAAAATTAGTTTGATATGTAGTTACTTTCTTTGCTATATAGCTGAGACCATTCATAACATTTAATGGGTACAAAAGTATAAACACTTAAAATTTTATGAATATTGTCATATTTCATTGATGAGTCATTTTTAAAGCTTAGGGTATATTATATATCTCAATTAGTCAGTTGACTAATTGACTAGATATCAGTTGAATATATTTATATCTATATAGATATAGATATATATCTACATATATATATATATATCTAAATGTATGTGGTATCTAGATGACTGGAGAGGTGGTTCAGCAGTTAAGAGCACACAAGCTGCTTTTCTAGAGAACCTGGGTTTAATACTCAACACCCACATGGTGGCTCACAACCATCTATAATTTCAGCCATAGGGGATCCAACACCCTCTTTCCTTGGGCACCAGATAAGCACTTCCATACATAAAAGAATAAAAATATTTTATAAAATCCATGTCTGTTTGATGTGCTCAATGGGACCTCATCTCTTGTCCTCATGATCTTGTACCAAGCGCTCTTAAGCCAGCCCCAGTGAGAAGACAGATCAATGTCTGCAAAGAAAAGTTACTGAGACAATGTGAGCTGTCACAACTATTACTAAGACTGACCTTAATTGTCCTTCAGAGATGTACTGGTCTGTGTAATGTCTAGAACCATTTTTTTCTTTCCCTCATTAAAAGTGAACATTAGTAAAGGTGGGGGGTTTATGTCCAGTAACTTAATATTTTTTATATCCTTAGATTGCTATCTATCATAATGAAGTTGAGTACCTTTTCATATAATTTAAGTCATTTACATTTGTTTTCTAGTGAATTTCTTGTTAGTGTCCTCAGTTCCTCCTTGAGTTGAATTTATTTTATTTTGCTAAAACACTATAATGTATTATGGAATTAGTTTCTATTTAGTATGATAGTAAAAATCTTTCCCCAGGTCTCCATGTGTCCTTTTAACTTGATTTCCAAACACAAATTTAATATCTGGTGAAAACAATCCTTCTGAGCCTAATGTCTCCTTCTTGGAAAGATCGAGCTATAAGGAAGAATCACAACAGAGAGTCCAGACTAGCCTCAAATACCTATGCAGATTTAGCCTGAGACAAAGATGACATTTCAAACCAAATGCATTATTCAAATAATAGTGACACTGTTCACACAATTATATTTTGTTCTCTAAAATATGGATCTTTATAGACTTCTTACATGTTAGAAAATTTATCACTATCTCTGTTTTTGTTTAAATAAGTCTGTAAAGGCATAGAAGAAGGCATAGGGAATCATTTTATATTAAAGATATAGTAAAGACACATCTTGAGTATAAAATATTGTAGTATATATAAATATTATATAAAGATTGAGGAAAGATCTTTCTTTCTCTAGATTATAAAACACTCCCCCATGCTTTCTCCTAGGAAATTATATTTTGGTTTTTTTTTGTTTGTTTGTTTTGTTTTGTTTTTTTTTTTTTTTTTGGTTTTTTGAGACAGGGTTTCTCTGTAGCTTTGGGCTTTGGTGCCTGTCCTGGAACTAGCTCTTGTAGACCAGGCTGGCCTCGAACTCCCAGAGATCGGCCTGCCTCTGCCTCCCGAGTGCTGGGATTAAAGGCGTGCGCTTTTTCCATCTAGAAGATACTTAATTTGGAGTGAATAGTAAAGAACAGAGTAAAATAATTCTGCAGACAACATGGTTGAGGCTGATGGAAGCAAAGCCTTCTGACCTTGGCAATTCTGTGGTTTACTGTAAGCTTTGGTAGACACAAGGGGCTGGCGGAATTTCCAGGGGAAGGTCCTGTCATACATACAGAATCCCCCAAGAGGTTGCAAGATTGCAAACATGTTTCACGTATTACACAATGGTGCTCATCACCAGGTAGTGAGAACAATTTCTTCCTCTACCACTATAACCATCCTGCTCTCTGCACCCAGGTTAGGTAGCAACACCATGAAACTCCACCCTGTGCTAAGGACACAGACAGGAGAATGGCCGTGCACTGTGTCCTGGAAGGCTGGTACCCAGCCAGTTGAGCCACAGCCCATCTCTGGCACAGGAGCTTATCCAGTGCTTCAGCAGCGGCTTGCAGTCAGAACAGAATCTGCTGGCTTGCACTCCCACACCGCCCGTGGAACAGCAGGTTCAATGCCAGGTCTATTTTGACTTTTTGTGCTTTGGTTTCTCATAGGGAAAAGAGATTAAAACATGATGTGGCCATTACCTGAATAAATATATAGAAAGTATTTAAGAATCACTTGGCAATGCTAAAAGAGACCTTTGCCTAACATCTTTAATATAAAATCACTCCTGTCTCTTCTCCTGGAACTTAACAAATTCATTTATACAAAAATATAAAATATAACAAAATTTCTAACCTATGAGAAGTCTACATCCACAAAATTCACATTTTAGAGGGGAAATATAATTGTATGAGCAGTATTACTGTCATTTGAACATAACACATTTGGTTTGAAATTTCACTTTTGTCTCAGATTAAATTTGCATGTGTTTGAAGCTAGTCTGGATTCTCTACACTGACTCATCCCTGTAGCTTAATCACATTTACTTTATAATGTTCTTTATTAGCTGGCAGAACTTGCCTAATTTATTAATTCATTAAGCGTCCTTTGCAGAATTTTCTGGCAAAACTTGGATTTTTATATTTATCAGAAATTCTTAGAGCTGAAAGACCCCACAGACCCCCTCCTCAAAACCCGCAGCTAGCATGCTCCCGGGGGAACGTCCTGTTTGTTTTAAACAAATCTCCGGATCAGCAGCCAGCCTGCTCCCGTAAGAACATCCCAGGTGCCTGAGAGAACAGGAGATAGAGATAGGAAGACTGCAAGGCAAGATGTCAATAAGATAGGATGTCAACAAAGCAGGTTAGTTATAAGATAGGAACAGGATGACTGTTGCCAGGCATCCATGCTGAGAGAGGAAACCTTTCATGCCCCCCGCCGCATTCCGATAACCATGCTTTTGCTTCTGTAAACTTGCTTCTTGCTGACACCCATGCTAAGAGGGGAAACCATTCATGCCCCCGCCTCATTCCGGTCGATCGATAACCACGCTTTTGCTTCTGTAAACTTGCTTTTTGCTCTTCCCTATAAAAAGCCCGTCCTCCAGTTGGCAGGTGCGCAAGTCCTCCGAAAGACTTGCTGCCCGCAGGTACCTGTGTTTACTCAATAAACCTCTTGCTAATTGCATCCTGTGGCCTGGTCTCGGAGTGTCCTGGTTCTGGGGTCTTCATCAGAGAGGAAAGGTCCTCTCTGAGGGTCTTTCATTTGGTGCGTTGGCCGGGAATTGAAGACCTTCACCCAGGAGCTACCGACCCACCACCGGGAGGTAAGCTGGCCAGCACCCATTCGTTAGTCTGTGTCTGTGTCATTTGTGTTCTTTGTTAAGCTCTGTACGCTCAGATCTGAGTGCTCTGAATCTGGCGAGGTAGAAAGGAACTGACGAGTTCGGACTTTCCCTCGCAGCCTTTTGGAAGACGTTCCAGGGGCGTCTGGAGCCTTCGGGGCTCAACCCGTGTCGGAAAGATACGTGGATCTGGTTGGAGAAGGGAGGTCTGGACTCCCATTGTCTCCGTCTGAAATTCGGCATTACGCCGAATCCGCGCCGGCGCATCTGTATTGTCTGTGTATTTTTGTGCTTAATATGTTCTTTGTTTTGTATATCTGTTTGTACTCGAGTCTAAATCTGGTACCATGGGGCAGTAAATAACCACCTCTTTGACCCCAACTCTATGAAAATCCAAAAGGAATGCTGACAGTCTGCCCCTCCTTTACTTCTCTAGGCTGTGCCTTGCTGAGGCTGTGCTGCTGAACTGCCCTGCTTGCTATTGCAAGGGGGGAGGGAGCAGGGCTGTGATCTCCTGCGGCGCAGCCTGGAGCCAGGCCTAGGCGGGCAACCAGCCTCTGAGCAAACTTCTCAGCAGGACGCAGGGCAGGGCATGGCAGCAACCCTGGCCCAAGTCAGAGAAGGGGGCAGCTGTGGGCACCCCCTGAAATCCTTGTGCTGAGAGTGACGTCCTCTCTTGCTGACCTGAAGTCCACCAGCACCGCAGGGGAGGACTGGGGGAGGAGGGCTGCCTTAGACAGTCCAAGGTGTTCCCTCCCCCTACAGCCAGTGCAAAGGTCTTCACAGCTGCTACTGGCAGTGTGAGGGCTAAAGAGGAACTGAGTTGAGGCTTCCAGACGGTGGACCAATCCTGACCTCACAAGTTCCCTGGAGGGAATTCCTCCTGGGGCCTCTGGAATCCCATTCAGAGAAAAGCTGCTAGATTGCTGTGAGTACTGAGGTGGGGTATGGGAAGCTTGTGCTATACAACTAGGAGCTCACTATGGACAGAGCTGAGACTGAAGCCAGGTCCTGGGAGGATCCCCAGTGGGGTTCCCTGTGGAGAAGGCTTGTTTTCCCTGGAAAATAAGGTGCTAGAGATTGAATGGCAGCCCCCATCTGCAAATGCCATGTAAAACCTTGTGCCAAAGATCTGTGGCCCTTGCCCAGGGGAAGTAGCTGGTGCTAACACCAGGGTCACAGAACTAAGGCCTCCTGTGGAGACACATGCCAGCCAGTTGGGTCCAAGCTGGTGCTAATTCCTCCCCACAGGACCCAGTAAGCCTGGGAACCTACAGTAGGTTATTTCTCTGGGGTCGGATACCCTATTAAAAAGCAAAGGTCCCCTAAAGAACCTGGACCTTTCCATTTTGGCAGTAGGGCAAGAGATTGCAAGTAAATATCCCTGTGGCTGTTGGTAAATGGTAAATGTGGATTCAGAAGTGGCAGGTAATGGAGTAAGCTGACATTAAAAGGGCCTACCAGCCCTGATAACATCTGTCTTCCGGGGATGCTCTATACCAGTCATCATGTGCTGCATCCAGGTAAAAGCCTCTGGTTTAAAAATTGGGAAAATTAAATTAAGTCACTTTAAAATAATATGCTTATAAAAAAAACACTACAGATTGTTGGTTTCTATATTTCTTACTATGCAGTGTGTCCAGAGGAAAGTAAATTCCCAGCTCTGTTTAGATGGATGCAGGACTACACTGTCTTCAAGAACTATTGCTGTAAAAGCCCTGGCACAGGGCCGGGGCCCTATGAACAGCCCAGCTGAGCTTCTAAGCCAGCCCATGTTTAGATCTGAATTTAACACTTGTCTGCTCACAATGCTTGTGATAAGGTGGGGGCCCCGAGTTGCCCCACAAGGCAAAGATCTGCTAAAGCCTCTCACCCCACTACGATGGCAAAGGGGGTGTTACTGAATGATGAGGTTGAGTTAAAATGGCCCTTTTGACTCTTTATAATGTTTATGGCTATTTAAAAAAAAACATGGCAAAGATTCTCATTTATTATTAATATAAAAAAGGTACATTTTGGGTTGTTTTCAGATTCTGTCAATGATAATATAAAGGATGTCGCTAAGTTTTTAAGGTAATATGTTATCTAATTCTGAAAATCCACCATGCTAATGTTCAAAGTAGCTGTAAGCATAAATTGTCAAATGATATTTTTAATCTTGGTCAGTTTTACAGGAATAAGATAAAATCTCAGAATTGTTTAATTTGCATTTCCCTGATGATTAAGGATGTTATATTTAAGCAAATTTTAAATATCTTTCAGTCATTTCAAGTTCATTTGTTGAGAATTTACAGTTTTGGTCTGTGACATAATTGTACTGAAATATTTGTTTTTATGAGGATTAAGTTCCTAAGTTCCTTATATGCCTCATGATACCTCCCCATTCTACAGGTTGATATTACATTCCGTTGATTATATCCTTTGCTATACAAAAAGCGTCTCAGTTTTAAAAATCTTATTTATTGATTGTTTCTCTCAACGTCTATGCCACTGAGGCTGTGTTTGAAAATGAATTTTAAACATTTTTTCCTTCTATAAAAAGTTCAATATTGTTGGTTTTATGTTAAGGTCTTTAATTTGTTTGGATTTCAGTTTTGTGCATAGAGATAAATATGGATCTATCTTCATTCTTCTACATGATAATGTCTAATTAATTCTTAAAGGGAGAAACTGACAGTCAAAATGCTGGGCTCATGGCAAATCTCAGGGGGGGGCTGCAAGGCACCCCACTAATTCGGCCAAGGTAAGAGAGGTTCTCCAGGGACCAGTTAAAATCTATGTTCCTTAAATGATTAATAAAAGTTTACAGGCATTTTACCCAACCTCTGAAGGTCAGCAGACAGCAGTAGCCATGGCCTACATAGGACAGGCAACATCAGATATAAGAAAAAGTTACAGCAAGTAGATAGGTCACAAGATTATACCTAGTAAAATTTGGAGAGACCAAAAAAAAAAAAAATGTTAAACGAGGGACAGAGAAAGGGAAGCGAAAGAGAGAGAGGCGGGAAGCAAAAGAAAGATAGGACTCAGACAGATTAGGAGCCTGGGCAACAGAAGATCAAAGACAAATGAAGAGGAACACTGGAACTGAGTAAAGAATACAAACTGGACACCTTACGAACTAGAAATTTGGGAAAAAGACAAATAAATGACTCGTTCCTCCCTGGTCACTTCTGAATGTATGACCAAAGCCTTATGTTGACCAAACGAGGGACTTTTGCTTTCGCTGCTGTTTTCAGTTCTGCAGGAGACGCAGGCTGCTTGTCTGCCTCTGCCTCTACCACGCCCTCCTCAGCAGGATGACCACCTCTCCCTGCCATCACCGCTGAAGAAATCCTCACCTCCTAGCAACTGCCTTGGTGCTGTGCTTGCTCTAAAGCCTGCATGAGCTCTGACTGCTCACTCTACAGTCTTGCTCCCCTCACCCATGTCAGACTGTGATACAGCAGTCACCATGCTACCACAGGTGCCCTCCTGTGCCAGACTACTGCTCCTGTGCTGGGCTGACGTCGATGGACTATGGATCCTGCCAGCATCTGCATAAAGGACAGGCGAATGGCAAAATGGCAGGCTAAGCTGTGCCAGACAGAGCCGAAAATGAGGGCGAAGCTTGCCAGGGGCACAAGGCTGGCGGTCCGAGCTAAGCAGGTACACAAGACTGAAGGTAAGCGGAAGGCGGGGGCAACATTGGTGGACAGGAAGCAAATGATCTGGGCCAGTAACCTCCCTTCAGGGATGGCGGCCCGACTGGAACGCTGAACTTGTGGCTTTGATACAAGCTCTACAGATGGCAGAGGGAACGTCTATACTAACAGCAGGTATGCTTCAAAGCAATATACAGACAAAAAGGACTGTTGACATCTGCTGAAATTTTGAGCCTCCAGGAGGCCACACATTTGCCAAAGAAGACAGCCATCATACATTGACCAAGATTGAGACATCCAATGTAATGGCTAAGAAGATCATAAAAAAAAAAATCATCCTAAGGTTTGGGATGCCCAAGATAATCATGTCCCATAATAGACCTGCCTTTGTTGCCCAGGTAAGTTAGGGTGTGGCCAAGACATTGGGGATCAATTGGAACTTAAGCTTACCAACCCCAAAGCTCAGGGCAGATAGATAGGATAAATAAGATTCTAAAAGAACAAATTGACATAATTGGCCCTGGAGACCAGCAAATGACTGGACAGACCTCCCTCCTTCCTGTCCTGTCCTGGGTTCAAAACACCCCGGCAATCGCTGCCACTAGTTCTGTTGCCTGGCTAGTTAGCTGCTGCTCATGTATCCGCTGACAGTGGCTGACCCTGGTGATGAAATCCTGAGCTCAAGGCTTACACAGGGCAGGCACATCCGCTATAAGGTGGGCTTATATCACCTTTAAGGCTCTTCTTTCCTAGAGTCAGAAACCCACAGGGCTCTGCTCATTTTTTTAGGGTCTTTTGAAGCACAATATCAGACAGCAGAAGCAAAAGGCAATTCTGTTCTGTTCCTCCACTGTGTGTCTGGGACCTATTGACAGGAATTATTTTTTTACAGTTTGAGATTTTTCCGGATCAGACCGTTTTGTGCAGATAACTTCAGAGAAAAAGCAAACACACCTAAAGCTTCCTTACCTCTTGATAGGTTTTGTTTTTCTACAGGAAAATCTTGTTTTAATCTGTGGGGTTATAAAATGATATGGCTTTCAAAAGATAAACAGATATGGTTTAATATATGATAAAATAGATATCAATGGGATGTTAAAACTTTTTTTAATGCTGTACTTACAAATGTAAAGCCTGAGTAAGTCAGTCTCAAAAAGATATTTATGTCCTCATTCGCTGTCCTCTGGTTTTAGGGCTTTTTGTTTTGAACATTTGTCATCCTGTATTGTATTTTCTCTCATTGTTTGTTAAAGTTCTCACAATGGACACAACCCTGTACATTTGGATAAAGCTGATGCTACAGGATGCAATGGAAACCTGTAGATGCCATGTGGTGCCAGCTGGACCGAAACTGACTTCTCAGGCACATTCTCTGGAGTTGAGGAACAACACTCCCGGTGTCTACAGCAAAAGAGATTTGTATTCATAATACTGAACTTGCCTCTTATGAGAAGGCATCCATGTGTTTCTTAGGGCTGAGTTAAGCTCTTTGTAGTCAATAGACTATTATTGCCACAGTGTTGGGTGCTATTCTCGGGTCTACAGTGGTTCACAATGTCTACCATGTAGTTACTTTCAAGCCTCATTCAGATAATTTTGTTAAGAGCTATGTACACCCTAGAGATGTTCTACTATCTTCTCCCAATACTGCTCTGTAAAGTATAAGTTATTTTGTCCCATCAGTTGTACTAGTTTTCATATGGCTATTGTCTGAGCAAATCTTCCAGAGGTGGTGCTCCATAACAGGAGGGGCCTGGACCTGTTGCTTTTAAAGAAAGGGAGTCTTTGTGCTACACTCAGGGGAAAATGTTACTTTTATGCTGACCATACTGGATTGGTTAGAAGATCCATGACCAAGCTTAGAGAGAGGTTAAGACAGAGACAAAGCTGTTCGAATCACAACAAGGATGGTTCGACGGATGGGTTAATAAGTCTCCCTGGTTTACAACTCTATTGTCTTCTTTGATGGGTCCCTTGATTATCCTCCTTCTGATTCTCCTGTTTGGGCCCTGCATCTTAAACCGCCTGGTCCAGTTTATAAAAGACAGGCTGTCAGTCATTCAGGCCCTAGTACTGACCCATCAGTATCACATGTTACCACAACAAGATACCGAGGTTCTGTAATTGCTTTGAGTAAAAGATTTAACTCATAATAAAAAGAAAAAGGGGGAAATGAAAGACCCCACAGACCCCCTCCTCAAAACCCGCAGCTAGCATGCTCCCGGGGGAACGTCCTGTTTGTTTTAAACAAATCTCCGGATCAGCAGCCAGCCTGCTCCCGTAAGAACATCCCAGGTGCCTGAGAGAACAGGAGATAGAGATAGGAAGACTGCAAGGCAAGATGTCAATAAGATAGGATGTCAACAAAGCAGGTTAGTTATAAGATAGGAACAGGATGACTGTTGCCAGGCATCCATGCTGAGAGAGGAAACCTTTCATGCCCCCCGCCGCATTCCGATAACCATGCTTTTGCTTCTGTAAACTTGCTTCTTGCTGACACCCATGCTAAGAGGGGAAACCATTCATGCCCCCGCCTCATTCCGGTCGATCGATAACCACGCTTTTGCTTCTGTAAACTTGCTTTTTGCTCTTCCCTATAAAAAGCCCGTCCTCCAGTTGGCAGGTGCGCAAGTCCTCCGAAAGACTTGCTGCCCGCAGGTACCTGTGTTTACTCAATAAACCTCTTGCTAATTGCATCCTGTGGCCTGGTCTCGGAGTGTCCTGGTTCTGGGGTCTTCATCAGAGAGGAAAGGTCCTCTCTGAGGGTCTTTCAGAGCCAGCTGCTCCAGTTTTTAAAAATTGGTATTTTCTTGTGGTTGCAACAAATTTAAATTTTCAAACTCATCTAGAAGGACTTGAATGTCCTATAATACAAACTTTATCTGTTCTTTTTAAGGTCTTGGGATAGTTTCTGGTATTTTTGGTGCTGGTGGTGTTTTGTTTTTGTTTGATTTAAGACAGTCTCTCGATGTGTAGCTCAGGCAAGCTTGGAGCTGTTTATCCAGTACAGCTTGGCCTGTAACTTGTATTACCTCCAACTCAACCTTCTGGGTGTTCTTTGGGAGATATAATTCCAGGTTTGTATCACTAACACCTGGTTAAAGTTTCTGAAACTCTTCCTTGTGTAGTTCCTATGCAAATCATGTCAAGTTTATGGCAATTGCCCTTGGTTCTCATATTTCCTCTCTTCATTTCCTCCTCTTCTCCTCCCCCATCTCCTCCTCCTCCATCTCTTCCTCCTCCTACACCATCTCCTCCTCCATTTCCTACTCCATCTCTTCCTTCCCCTCCATCTCCTCCTACTCCATCTCCTCCCCCTTCACCTTTTCTTCCTTCCCTATTTCCTCTCCTCCTCCACCTCCTCCTCTTCCTCCTTTGTGCTCCTTTGATGATTGTGAACAAGCTATCAATTGTCTCTCTGTGAGTCCTGTAGATCAGAAAACCTTATCTGCTCTCCTTTGTTGCAATAACACAGGATCACTATGTGGTAAAAGAAGATAAATGAAATCAAGAGATTATCTGTTTCAAAAAAAGAAAAAGAAAGATAAAGAAAACTCGGTCCCTGGTTGTTCGTGCTGTTTGGGGAGGTAATGGACCTTTGGTGGCCTAGGAGGACAGAAAGGAATAACCGTAAGTGTGAGTATGAGCCTGGGCATTGGGGTAATTCCTCCACAGCATGTTAGGTGCAACACAAATGAAAGCAACCGAGCATGGCCAAGTGACACCCAGAAAACTCACAGTATTAGGTGCTTTCTATTATTTCAAAGGATTGAGTTAAAACTAGATAAACGCAGCATTCTGCTTGAGAAGATATATGTGAAAAACCAGAAATTATTCATTGAAACTGAATATTAATAGTATACAGAAATTAATACAAGGACTACTTTGTTGGGGTGGGGGATACCAAACAAGGTCTCTAAATTAAGGTGGTGTTTTGTAAACAGAAAAATAATCAAAATTAGATAACTAAAAGATCAATTTAGTACATACAGTGTATAATTATAAAAATCTACATGCCCATGCTAATAAAATAGAAAGTCAATTTTTTATAAAAAATATAAATGAGTAAAATTGACTGAGGAAAAATATAAAGCTTATATACAAACAACTATGGGAGAAATTTATTTGAAGTAATTAAATAATTTCTTCCAGTAATATTTTGAGATCAGCAATTATGAAAGATACTCAAGATACTCAAGCACAAAAGGTTGGAACGACCTTGGTACTAGAGGAAGGACTAAGACTCAGGACCAAGGGCACCTGGTTGGGTTCTACCAACCCTTATTTCACTTGATGAATGCCTGCGATCATCTTACAATTTCACAAATATTAACCAAGATAATTTCCTAACACCCTATGTGTTGTAGGAATCCACTAGTTGTTCCTGGCCACCCAGACTCCTGAAATAACCACACAGAACTGTATTAATTAAATCACTGCTTTGCCCATTAGCTCTAGTTTCTTATTGGCTAACTCTTACATATTAATTTAACCCATTTCTATTAATCTGTGTATCACCACAAAGCTGTGGCTTACTGGGTAAAGTTATGGCATCTGTCTCCACGTGGGGCTACATGGCTTCTCCTTGACTCCCAGGATTCAGTTTAATTTTCCCCACCTAGCTCTGTTATGCCCTGCTCTGCTATAGGCTTAAAGCAGTTTCTTTATTCATTGACCAATAAAAGCAACACATAGACAGAAGCACTTCCCACACCAGCTATGAAGGAAGGGCAGCATCCACTTTCCTTTTACAGCTCAGAAAGTGAAGAAGGGAGGGCTAAGAATTCGCTGCCCAGCATCACATAAGAGGCACCCTGTGTCACAGAAAATTAAATAGTGTCCTAAGGTGTGTCCTCAGGACACTATTCCAAGTTCCAAGTTCTCCTCCAAGTTCTAGCTGCATGACCTTGGCAAGACATATAGTACTTTTATGCCTCAATTTCTTAAAACAGGACAGAGAATACACTAAACATCACTTTAAATCAATGATTTCTAACCTTTCTAGAGCTGTGACCCTTTAATACAGCTCCTCATGTTTTGGTGACATAAAATTATTTTCATTGCTACTTCATAACTGTAATTTTGCCACTGTTATGAATTGCAATGTAAATATCTGTTATGTGATCCCCGTGAAAGAAAGGATTTTATGACAAAAGGATCATGACACACGTGAGAACCACCACACTAAATGCTAACTTTAAGTGAAAACTAAACAGAATCATGCAATGAAGGAATTATTGTCATAGCCAAGTTGAATTAAACTGAGAAAGAGAAGACTAGGGTTTTTATTATCACTTTTATATACTTAATAAATACTATGTCAAATAGGCAATGATTATTGCAACATTATTTTTGAGCTAAAACCGGACAAATCTTAGATAATCAAGAACAACAAACTCATCCCAAACAAGAGAAGGGTTATGTCTATTAAATAAGCAGCCAGACTCATATTTCATGGCAATTACTTAGGTTGGCGCATCTTTGTTTTTTTGAACATGGAAACCACTGCAGGAAACTGAAGATTACCAATGTTTGAGGTTACTACAACCCAACCACCGGATGCTTGGGGTCAGACTCTAGATATGAAGCAAGATTATCTATTCTAGATGATCACTGGCCAAGTTTGAGAACTAACAGGAAGCACATCAGACATTTTTTATTAAAGTTATTTTAGAAATTCTGGTGCATACACCAAAACAGGAAGAACTAAGAATAGGAGGCCATAAAACCATCACTTGGAATCAGTGCGAGTGTATACTAGGAAAACATGAGGAGAATGTGAGCGTGTGCTAGAAAAACACCAGGAGAATAAACTGAACAAAACATGAAGGGTTTTTACGAGAATTACTCACCATCAAAAAATAATTTTCCAAGGTGTCATCAACAGTAAAAGTTAGGGAATGATATGATAAAGATCTTATTTGGATTATTAGTAAAAACAAAAAAGAGAAAGTATAGCTAGTGAAAAATGTGTGGAACATAGATGGAGGATAGCTTAGTTTTGATAAATGGCCCAGGTCTGTAACTCTTCAAATTCTGTTCTCAAGTCCAAAGGCAAGGGTGACTGGTGTGCAGTGACAAACAGGACAGGTCAGGGTCACAGGACCCCACCTTCCTTGCTTTAATAGAGGCAGGTCCATTCTTCTTTTCAATATTGACTCTCTTCCTCTGAGAAAGGTTTGGGCCACAAACAATCACATGATGTTTAAAAGTAGCTAGCACGGATGAAATGTACCTTTTCTCCCCACTTTGGCGAGTCACTCATTTCTCCAGAGTCACTGAAGACCCTCACGGTGCAAAACTTACAGGATTACAGAGTCATTCCTGAGATGGCTTTTTACACACTTTACCTAAGCAAGTTGTGGCAAATATCAAGTCAAAGAAATCATTGTTTGTTGACAGAGGTTTCTGTCCTGCACAGTCCTGCAGTTGTTCAGTCCCAAAGAAATACATAGAGGTCTACATTAATTATAAACTGGTTGGGCTAGTAGCTCAGGCTTCTTATTAACTCCTATAACTTTTATCAGCCCACAATTCTTATCTGTGTTAGCCACGTGGCTTGGTATCTTTTTTGGTGAGGCAGTCACATCTTGTTTGCTCTGTGTCTGGCTTTCTCTCTGTCTGGGTGACGACTGCAGACTGAAACTTCCATCTTCCTAGACTTCTCCTTGCCCCACCTCTACTTCCAGTGTTTATTCAGAATACAAGTGACAGGGTACAGACCACTGTCCTACAGCAATCATCTCTGCTTTCCATGCAAAAACTAACGTTCAGAGTAAAAACACCTTACCATATCCGAAACTAGAGCTTTGATTTGAAGTTTGCTAGCCTGGTCTCTAAGTTCCTTCTTCCTCTGATGTGTACACCATCCTGACCCCTACATTTCCTTCGTCTGAAGTTTACATCACCCTGGTCCCTAAGCTCCTTTGTCTGAAGTTTACACCAGCCTGGCCCCTAAGTTCCTTCTTCTGAGGTGTACACCAGCCTGTCTTCTAAGCTCCTTTCTCTTTCTGAAGTGTACCCCAGCCTGGCCTCTAAGCTACTTTCTTTTCTGTTGTATACACCATCTCTTAGCACACTCTAAGCTACTTTCTTTTCTGTTGTATACACCATCTCTTAGCACACTCTAAGCTACTTTCTTTTCTGTTGTATACACCATCTCTTAGCACACTCTAAGCTACTTTCTTTTCTGTTGTATACACCATCTCTTAGCACACTCTAAGCTACTTTCTTTTCTGTTGTATACACCATCTCTTAGCACACTCTAAGCTACTTTCTTTTCTGTTGTATACACCATCTCTTAGCACACTCTAAGCTACTTTCTTTTCTGTTGTATTCACCATCTCTTAGCACACTCTAAGCTACTTTCTTTTCTGTTGTATTCACCATCTCTTAGCACACAGGACATAGTGATGGCACCTGAGGTCATAACCACTGTGTAGGAGCTTTGACCCACTGAGATGCTCATGGGGATGCTGATGATGATGAATATAGAAGAGTTTAGATGGCAGAGTTGTTAGGTGTGCGTGTGTGGGAGGGATGTGTCTGATTCTGGTGCTAGAGATGAAGCTTTCCTCACAACGACTGGCTCATTACTCTGTCACATGGTGTGCAACGACAGTGCCAGAACTTCTCACCAACAACAAGTCAGCCTGACCTTGGGTCTGCAGAGCGATGGACATGGCTGTGGGACCTCACAGAGTGGCTACAAAGGAGAGATACACAGGGAGGGGACCTGGGTCACCATGGAGCCACCAGCAAAGACTACTTGGGCAGAGCACGAGGTATACAGATCCATTCTTTGAGTACCAGGGACATTTCTCCCACTTCTGTCACATAAGTGCCAGCTTGAGGTGTCCCTGGGCTTACGTGGAGAGAATGGAAGTGGGTTGTGTGGGAGGCCGTGCTGGTCACTGATTGCATTAGTACAGACTTTGAGGCTGGACAAGGCATGATTTCCAGAGTAGTCACAGTGGTCCTCATCACTCCAGGACTTTGCTGCAATAGTCAATGACAGACAACTTGCACCCGGTAGAATTCAATTATTTTAAAATATTCTGTCCACTGGAGCTCTAGATTCAAAGAACCCAGCCGATAAGCCGCAGTGTGCAGTGGTGGTACCAGGTCTTCAAATCTCTATCACAGCACACAGTACTCTGTCACAGGCAAAGTGTGGATGAAAATAATTTTAGGTTAAAGAATTTATGAGGTTAAAAAATGATGTCATAATGTCACAGTAGCCGTAAGGGTCCATTAATGGAAAGCTTCCTTCTGGTCGAGAGAATCTGTGGCCTGGCTAGAACCCTAACAGTGCAGTAGAAAAGTCAATCACCAGGCTAAGGGAGGGTCCCTAAGGAAGGAGCTGTGTTAAAAAGGCAGGAGGAATACTTATCCCGTTCATGAGGCTGTGCTATTTCCCTCTCCAGACCCCCTGTTCTTTGTTGCTTACTGAGCCACAGCATGCAGCTACGTAGGTCTGCCTACTTTGCTGAAAAGTGTGCCTTTTCCTTTCTATCTTCTTTCTTCTATTCTAAGCATGCTTTTGCTTGTTATGCCCAAATCCACAAAGTCCCTCAAAAGCCAACAAGGAGACCGAGTCCCCTATGTAAAAGCAAAGAGCCTTTATTTTATGCAAGTTTGCAAACTCAGTCTCTCCGCATGTCCAACGTATTGGAATAAACAGAGAGCCCCAAGCTCAGTTAGAATTGGGTTTTTATAGTAGTAAAGGTGGGGGTGAGGGGTTTCTGAGATTCAGGACCCCTGATTGGCTGACATTTGTCTGGGGAGTTCTGGTGAGTGTGTGCTGGCAGGTGATCCTATCTACAGAGGTTGGAAGGTTAGGTATTTCCTTTGGATGGTCTGTTCTTGGGTGGTGCTCAGGTAATCTTAGTTTATGGTCCTTCTTGCAACCAGGTATTGCTTCAGGGTAAACCACTGAGACTCAGGCCTCTATTAAATTTATCGATGGCAGGTGATAACGGCTGGAAGGAAAGAACTTCCTTTGGGTGATCTGTTCATGTTTGGCTTATCATGGCTGGCTCCTACACTCTAGTCCTTGGAGCCAGACTCTTCTCTGAAGTTCCCTCTCCACCCTGTGGCTGCTTGTTCCCCAGGTGGCTGGCTTCCATGGATAACTCTAGTAGCATGGCTTTTTCTCCTCTGTCCTCCTCCTCAGGCTGCTGCCAGTATTTACAGCTGGCTAACCTGGAGTGTTGTGGAATATTCCTTTACACTGTATGAAGATGGGTCACTGTGATTGCTTTGGCCAGGCAGGAGGTAGAGGCGGAACTTCTGAACAGAGAGAACTCTGGGAAGAAGAAAGGCGGAGCCGCCAGATGGAGGAGGAATAACCTGGATGGGCATAATGGAGATGAGGTAATGAGCTTGTGGAATAATGTAGACCAAAAATTACAGATTAATCTAAGTTACAAGAGCTAGTTAGAAACAAGCGTAAGCTATCAGTGAGCTCTCATAATTAATAAGTCTGTGTCATTATTGAGGAGCTAACAGTTCTGTTTTTCTTTTAAATGCTAATAAAATTGTCCCCCAACTTTCTTTTGAGCTTTTCTTAAATTCTTTTATTAGTGAGACTAAGATCCCTACAAGGGAACCCCAATTTCCCTGGTAACATGTGGCAACCCTGTCATGATGTCCCCAAATTCCCAGTGACAATAAGCTACCAAATAAATTTCCTATTTTAATAAGGGCTCTTCCTATTTTAGACGCATAAGAAGTTGACCACACAAAACCCTAAACACCAATAACATGAGTGTGAATCAAAGGTGGCCAAGTGGTCTAGTGTGTCCCAAAAAAGATGCCCAAATTTCAAAATTACATCAAAGCAGCAGAATCAATCTGATTAAGATATTGGTTCTTTCTATGCTAGTAAAAAGGCAGCATATCCATATCTAAATTTTGGACTGAAAATAGAAGATTATTAGAATTATAATTTATGCAAATGGAGGCCCTATTCATGTGAAGGTAATTTGTATCTCAGTCTTGTGCTAATTATCATGTAAATAGATTGATTACAAGCAATCAGGAAGAGAATTTCATTTTCTAGTTGGAACTGCGCTGTTTAAAGGGCCCCTCTTATTATATAAAACCTGAGGGAAGTGTTAAGATGTTTGTCCCAGACTTTTAAAATTAAAAACTTTGGTGTTCTAAAACATTCCACTTGCTGGGACTGGAGAGATGGGACAGTAGTTAAGCGCACTTGATGCTTCTCCATCTGAAAGTGGACCCGAGTCAGGCTCCCAGTATCCACACTAGGATAGGCTCATGGGTGTCTAAAAAACAGCTTGGTGGGTATACAATACAATTACAAATCTAGAGTAGGAATTCTAGAATTTACTGTGTGTGTGTGTTGCCATACGCTTTAGGGATCTCTCCAAGCAGGGACTTTGCGCTTCTTGGTTCTCTTATTAGCTTGAATATGCCTGGGGAAGGCCTATGTGTATAAATCCCACAGGCATCCTTGTCCTCAACCCAGAATTTGGTCAAAATAGGGCTTTTTTTTTTGTCTCTGTTAGCCACGACACAACTTTTTTCCCAGCTTTTTCTTTCCACTAAAACTGTATGTCTTCAAGGGCTATTGGCTCAGGAGGGGTTCATAGTTTTGTTTTCCTTTTCCTTTGATTTCATTGGTTGTTCTTTGTCTCATTTCTCAGGATGATCACTCAGCTCATGGGAATTTTCTTCTTATTTAATATATTGGGGATGGAATTTTTAGCTAGAAGCATTCTCTGTTTCGCTGGTCCCCTGGACTGGTTTTTCTCTGCCTACCTGTTCCCAAAGTTGCTTAAGAAATAACCATTCTGAGGATGATTATCAGTTAGAATTGTTTGCCCAATGTCTTAGGGTTCTTACTGGCTAGCTCTAACTACTAAATTAAACCATTTCTATTCATCTGTGTATTGCCACAAGGCTGTGGCTTATTAGTGTAACATGTTACTCCTTCAGTGGCTACATGGTGTCCCCTTCGACTCTGTCTATTCTCTATCTATCTATCTATCTATCTATCTATCTATCTATCTATCTATCTATCTATGTTCAGATTTCCTGCATGGTTTTACTCTGCTAAGCCATTGGCCAAAGCAGGTTTATTCATTAACCAATAAAAGCAGCACATATACAGAAGGACCTCCCACATCAAAATTTAAGCTTCACCTTTTTACCATCAAAAGGGCTGAAGTCTTAGATTTTTTTCCAAGCTGTTACTAATTTCCAAATGCCTTGGTTAGAAAAATTGGAGACACCTTCTGGCAGCCAAAGCTAGTGGTACTGGCCACTGTGGTTTTCAGCTTTGTCTTCATGGCTTTTATCCTGAGGTATTCTTTCTGTTTCTAACCAGCTAAGATTGGCATTTAAGGGCTGCTTGCTCTTCTGAACCACTGCTAGTTGCTTCATGAGAAGCTTTTCAGGGTGTTCCATTACACTACTGGAACTGAATGTCTGGAGACAGCCATGCCAGACTAAGAGGCGCATGCTAAGGACTCAGTGCCCTCTAGAGAGGAAGCTCTTGGTGAACATAACTTCCACCACCACCACCATTATTATTATGTTTATAGATTCAGATCCCAGTGATTTGTTAGGGCAAGAAATGAAAGACTACAAGAAATAAATCCTGCCAGAAGGAACAGAGATTAAAAAGAAGAAGGCTCGGGGCTGGAGGGATGACTCAGACGTTAAGGGTACTTGCTGCTCTTGCAGAGGACCTGAGCTAGGGCTGGAGGGATGACTCGGCCATTAAGGGTACTTGCTGCTCTTGCAGAGGACCTGAGTTCACTCCTCAGCACCTACAGCTGCCAGCGGCACAGATCTGATGGTCTTCCTAAGGCTTCTGCACACATGGGCACAGGACTTTATACAGGCACACACCATCAACATTAACTCAAAAAGATGATGGATCATGGGAATGCTAATTGAATATTTTTTAAAAATATGAACAGACCTAGAAAATGAACCATTTAGGTTAATCTTTATGAGGGAGAAACCCTGGAATCAAACTCAGGGCTACCAAAAATAGCTGCTGAGTCCTGGCTAGCACAACTCTAGAGTCCTCTCCAAAAGAACAACCTGTCGTGGCAGCTGAGGCCAGACAGAGAACGCACCCCAGCAATTCAAGCTGAAGACTTCATCTTGGCGAAGTTACAAAGGCCAGGGTCTGGAAACCTGGAAACCAAGAGAGGTCCTTCGAGAGGCAGTAATCAGGAGCATCCTGCTGCCTCACACTGAACAGAAAACAGAATGCTTAGTCTAGCTTGCCGCTTGTTTCCTGCTGATGTTGCTGAAGCTCAAAGTCCTGGGAGCCCTGGATGAGGCACGTGAGCAAGATTTCATTAGTACCCCTCCACCTGCGCAACCTGAGGAAGTCCTGGGCTGCCAACAGCAGTAACTCATGGTTCATCCTGGGTGTTCTTTTCTGCTGTTCTTGTCTGTATCATGTCTGAACACATTTTCTGCCGTCTTCCATCAGGGAGTGTGGACCACCTTCTGTACTATCACATCATGCATCAGATGGCTCCCGGGGGAACTGAGGTCTCCAGTTCTGGCTGTGTTTAAGGATGGATACTGTAATCAGTGGGATCTAGGCAGGCACACACCTCTAGATGCAAGCTGTCAAACGTGTTATCTACCCAAACAGTGCAACTGGAAAACAGGTTAGGCCTGCTCTTGCCACCATGCGGAAACAAGTTCTCAAAGGAAGGGCATCACACAGAACAGGCAAGAATGAAGATGCTCGGTTACCCAAGCTGCTACAGGCCTCTTGGTATCACATGCCCACAGTAGAGGGCAGGAGCCAGGCCATGGAGAATAGGCAGGCAGAGCTGGAGGCTGCCATTCCCAGGGGGTTCAGAATAGGTCATCACGATCCTCTCCTAGTTCTACAGTAGGCAAGGAAAAAGACTGGTCTTGGTATTTCTGGTGTAGCACCCTTTCAGTGAGCATCAGAGAAGGCCCAAGAGGAAGCCTGTGTGCGCATACTATGGTTCTCTTGTATGTGGGCTTTGGACCAGCTGGGGGAATGTGAGTTTTCCTCTCCTCAGAGTAAAGCCTTTTAGAAAGATAACAGATATTCATCAAAACAGACACCTCCAGGCCCTTCATGGTAAATAAGAAATGTTCCAAACCTAATGGGAACCTGCTCAGGGCCTGGGAAGAGGGAACAGTAGAGAAATGCCCTGTGGGTTCAGAGCCAATCCCACGAAAATGCCTGCGCTTCCAGCCTCAGAAGGTAGAGACAAGGACTCCCCAGAGCAAGCTGGGTAGAGAGATTAGCCATGTTGTTAAGCTCTGGATTTGATTCAGAAACCCTGACTATGTGGAAGTGTGGTCAAAAATTATTCTAGAAGCCAGTGTTTGGTCTCTACATTCACAAACATATGCAAATATCTCTCTGTCTGTCTGTCTGTCTGTCTGTCTATCTAGATACATATATATACCCATATGCATATATATAAATGCACACACCTATATGCAAGTATACCACACATACACATATAGATACACATTCTCATGAATACCACGCACACACATATACACATATATGCACATATATATGACACATATGCAAATATATATATATACACACACACACACACACGCACATGCATACCACACACA
This sequence comes from Microtus pennsylvanicus, assembly GCF_037038515.1. Classification (NCBI taxonomy): domain Eukaryota; kingdom Metazoa; phylum Chordata; class Mammalia; order Rodentia; family Cricetidae; genus Microtus; species Microtus pennsylvanicus. Next base: position 73,845,505 of record NC_134592.1, on the reverse strand, counting down.
CACCCGGTTAAGGAGATAAAACCAAATAACAAATTTTGCTAATATTAGCTAGATGGATACATTTTGAGTTTTAAAAGACTTAGTGGGAAACACAGCTTTGAATAGCCCTAAATTCTTGGGCAGAGAGGAAGCATCAAAACCCAAGCACAGACTTTGCTAGATTAAATGCACGGAGGAAGAAAGACACTTTGGGAATAGTGTGGCTAGGTCCTGTGGATTCGACCTCTAGAAGAGGAGGCTGAGCTTTGCTGGCAACAGCCTGGGTCTTGCATGTGCAAACCAACTTTTCTGTGCAGAGGCCTCTGCTCAGGTTAGCACTCTGAACTGCAGACTGTTCCTGCCTTCTAGGGGTGTCCAGAGGGTTCCAGCCTCCTGCAGAGCGGCTCAAGGGGTTATGAATGGATGCCTTTGTCCTGGTGGCTGCCGATTGAGTGAATAGGGGATGGCATTTTGTATACAACCAAAGAAAAATTCAGAGGACTCTCCTTGAGGTGGCCAAAGTTAAGAGAAATCCCAATCTCTTGTAAGAAATCAAGCCTGCTTCTAAAACGAAACACACAGACTCCAACCCTCCTTGGGTGCTTGGATGAAGTGAGTTTCACCGATGCTGGTCTATCAATTTGTCAGCTATCAAAGCAGATACTGAACAGCAGACTGAAAAAGAATTTCAGCCTATTTAGAGCCTGTCTTGGAAACTTCCACCCTTCCCCGACCCCCTTCATGTAGTCTATACAGAACAATCTGGATTTTCAGAGAGCTTGGAAATGGGAAGAAAGGTTTGAGATCGGCCCTCCTGAGCAGCCTAGGGAAGAGGTTTCCAAGGCTGAGAAGACAGATGCATCAATCAAAGCTTTCAGAGAAGCAAGGCTCCCAGCAAGCAATCGTGAAGGACATCTGTCACCAACAGTGAACTGCTTGATGGGAGCAGAAAATGACATCAGCTGCCAAATGAAATCATTCCAGAAATTTCTGTTGTTGGAATAGCTCATGTAACTGGTAATTTAGAAGGCTATAAAAATGATTATTGTCAGTTTTCACATTTTACCCCTTCATTGTCTCTGCTTTGCCCTCTTCTCTATTCTTGGGAATCTGAGTTTCCACAGCTATGAACATGTTTGTCTCACACACAGGTATGCTGCAGGTGGGACCAGTTGTGAACAAGGTCAAAGCCTGCCTCCCTAGGGGACTGAGTGTTTGAGCCATTGCATTAATGGAAGCTGGGGTCAAAGCTGAGAGCCTTCCCTGGGATCAACATTGCCCTTTGTGTACTTTCTACACACACATGTACACACACACACACACACACATACACACACACGCATATACACACACATAACTCATCTGAAATGCTTTTCTTTTCCTTGAGAAGATGGAATAACAGAATATTGAGTACAGGCTGAAGACATTGTCAATGACACTGTAGGTTCATGCAGATTCTAGTTCTTGAGCTATAGAAATAGATGCTAGAAATTACAGTGTTCCCATGAGGAACTGCTTTGAGGATCACACACATCTGACCCATAAACTTTGCTCAGAACCCAACTGACATGGAAATTAAAGTATACCATATGTCTCAGTCAGTGTTTCTATTGCTCTGAAGAGACACCAAGACCACAATAACTCTTATAAAGAAAACATTTTTAAGTGGGGCTAGCTTAAATGTTCAGACATTTAGTCCATTATCATCATGGTGTCCTGAAGGCAGACATGGTGCTGGAGAAGGAATTGAGAGTTCTATGTCTTTATCTGTAAGCATCAGAAGAGAGAACCAGTGGGCCTGGCTTAAGCGTATGAAACCTCAAATTCACACACTTCCTCCAACAAGGCCCACACACCTAATCCTTTCAAAGACTGCCGCTCCCTACGAGTCCATAGAGCTATTTCATTCAAAGCACCACGTGTATGTACGGAGTATATGTGTCACTCCCTGGTGACCAATCATTCAAATCTATGAGCCTATGGGGCCGTTTCCATTCAAACTGCCACACCATGGCAAAGACTTAATGCTAAACGTTCTGGGACTGAGAGTGCTAATTGCTTTCCAGTTGTGTTTCATCCAACAGGATCCGTACACGTGGCCTTTGGGGGCACAGGTTCCTCCCCAGAGCCTCCCTGCAAACTGGTGAAAACAAGGCAAGATGGTTGGCCTTAGCGTTGCTAGCTGGCATATTAAAGTAACACACCTTCCAAAGGAGTTGATTTTTCTTCCTCATTCCTTCTCCTGTCTATGCAACACCTATAACTGCTCTGGTAGTTCCTGGGGCCAAGGTCCTTTACAGAGGGCAAGTAGATGATGTCTGGACTTCATTGCTATGCTGAACTCAGTCTCCAAAAACCCAAAATGTTGATTTAGAAAAATAAACTGCAATCTTGATTCAGCTGTTATTATTTAAGGCTGCCTGTCATTCACAACTGAACCTGATTCTAACTAATTAACATGTATTATTCTAACTTCAACGTGACACAGTTCTGCTATACTGAATTCAACCTTTGACCTAGATGCTGTGACTTTTGTAAATCACCCTTGCAAATGTGTGCAAGCTACGCTTTTTGTTTTCACTGAATATGAGTGCCTGCCGTGAGCTCTTTGATTGATAGGCAGTCGATAACACTACTTTCGCTTTCTAATTCCTTCCCACTCTTAGGATTCCTGTAAAAACCGGATCACCTCAGAAAGAGAATAAAACTTCTAAGCTCATCCCCAAAGTCAGTGTCAGGAAAAAAATATGAAGATGGGTCCATTATTTTCCCCTTTGGAACTTTAAAATGGGAGTGATTGAAAACTTTGATTTAGAGTAGAGTTTAATTATTAGAGTTATGGATTCAAGTAGGGGGAAACACAAAAGCTAGCTTGCAAATATTCTCCCTGTATCAGAGAGATGTTCCTGGGACTGTCTGCCATGTATTTAGTGGTTGGCTGGCTGTTAGCTAAGTCAATGGGTGGCCAAGCCACATGTCATTCATTATCCAGGGAACTGGTCTGGGTTTGTTTACATAGTGGTGGCTTGGCTCTAACAGAGAAATAATCAAGGGCCCTAGCGGCCTAAGCTTAGAAGTGTACATTCTGAGCCAGGGTAAGTTTCACACTAATCCAGATCCTAGAGCTGTTTCTTGGCACAAAGGGCCAGAGACTCATTGCCCAGGGTGTGGCTCCCAGGAAAGGCAAAGAATCGCTGCCATGTTGTTAGTAGTCCAGCATTCTGTATGAAACACTTGCCTTAAACATTGTTTGCAACCCCCTGACTTTTGGGTCTGTGGGTGTCACAATCAACACACCAATTACTGTTCGAGGTCTCTAGGCCCTGGGCACAGGAGAAAGGAAAGGCAACAGCTCCACACAATCTCTTATGGATGGGGTGGGCGAGACTCAACCAATTTCCACCTGTGACCGAATCAAGAGCCCTAGTGCTGGGCACCATTGTGGTGACTGAGTACAGAGTCAGGAAACAGAAGAGAAGGAGGGGCAGAGGGGTTAGGGGCCTGAGCAGAGAGGGAGACCTGGGGAGGTAATGATGGTAAGGAACGAGCTGACATGAATGACCAGCTGGTCACTGAGTCCAGGGAGATGTCTGGGTCTGGGTTGTGACCAAGGGCCAGGTCTCGATCTGGGGCCCAGAAGCAGTCAAGGGGACCTGAGTTGACTCTTTGGCTCCTGTTGTCACTGGGGGCAGTGCAGGAGCCTGTGGTCTGGGCCACCACCTAGGGTCGCGTTGGTGTCCGAAGGTCATGCTGCCATGGGGGCCATGCCCATCTGGGTAGCCTGCACAGCTACCTGGGCTATGGGGGCCTGGGCTGTTGCTAAGGACCATGTCTGGTCCATGGTCCTGCTGCAGTCAGGGTCTGGGTTGATGTCCCTGGCCCACATGGATGCCCAGGGTCTAGGCCACCACCTGTGACCATGAAGGCATCTGAGAACCATGCTGCACCAGGAACATTCTGATCTGAGTGTGTCATCCAGGCCAGGGCTGCTGCACAGGGTCATGTCTGGGTCTGTGGCCCTGTGGAGGACAGGGTCTGGGGTGGTGTCAATGATTCCAGTTGCCCCGCAAGAGCTCTGCAGATAAATCAATAAAAGCTAAAAAGAAAACTGGAAAAACTTCATAGGACAGAATGCTCCTGAGATGGCAGGCAGATTAACTTCTCTGAGGATTAATGCAAACGGTGGAACAATAATTTCCTGGTATTCAGGAGCCTGCAGATTTTATTCTCAAGGTCTGTTTTTAAAAGATTTATTCTTATTTACTTGTATGTGTGTGTCCAAGTGTATGCCACACAGAAGCAGGTGTCCATCGAGGCCAGAAAAAGACTTCAGATCCTCCTGGAGTTGGGTTACAGGTGGTTGGGAGCTGTGTGGGGCCCAAACTTACATCCTCTGGGACAGCAGGGAGGGCTCTGTTTTATCTCTGCTCCAATTTTGTTTTTGCTTTTCTTCTGTGAATTCAGGGCATGCTTGTTCTTGCTTTTGTAGATACTTGTGATTCTCTGCAGGTTATTTGAAATCTTTGTATTTTTGATACAAACACTTATTACTCTTTTGCATGTCATAATTTTTGGTTACCTTTGGTATAGCATATTTTTAATTTAATTTGTGTGAAAAATTTAAATTTCTCCTTCTGTTTTCTTTCTTTCTTTCTTTTTTTCTTCCTTTTTCAAAACGTGATTTTTTTCTGTAGCTTTGGAGCCTGTCCTGGAACTAGCTCTTGTAGCCCAGGCTGGCCTTGACCTCCTGCCACCATTCAGGGCCATCTATTATATGCCCTACTGTGTCATCCACGGCCATCTTCCCTGTGGTCTAACATCACCTTCTACTTACCAAAGTCTCTCATTATCCCAAGAATGTAGCAGAACTTGTCCACGTTGCTACGCTTGCTGGTTCCCCAGTCTGCTTGTCAGTCACGCTGCACACATTGTATGCCTGCTGTGGCCAGACTCCAGCTCCCACCACAAACACAAGGCAAGATGAGACCCAACCCCCTCCTCAGCTTCCAGGTCAGGGCAGTGCTTCCAACAATGGTTCTGAAGGCACACATGGACCAACTGTTCACTGTCTGGTAGCTTTAATCCTCTGTCCCCCTCCAGGTTTCCCTTCCTTCAGAGAAAAGAGCAGATTAGTAGGTGAGAACATGGACTTTCAAGTGAAACGTTTATCTTTTCTACATCATTCAAACTTACTTTTATAAAAAGATTTTTTATTTATGTGCCCGTGTGAGTGTGGTTGCCTGTCACATATGCTTGGATGCCTATGGAGACCAGAAGAGGGGTTTAGTTGTGAGTTGTCCTACGTCAGTGCAGGGAACCAAACAGGTTCTCTTGAAGAGCACAAATGCTCTTAACCTCTGAGCCATCTCTCAAACTTCCAAAGTATGTTAGCTGTCTGCACACAGACATAATACAGCAAGCACATCCCAACCAGTAAAAGGTCTCAAGATGGGCCACAAGGCGAGGGGCCTTGCCCAATCCATAGGAAAGACAGGTCCCAATGAGGTGTTGGAAGTCCCAGGTGAGTGGCATTGACCCCTGGCAGCTGAAAGTGCTTGCAGGGTGGACACAGGAGCATTTGCAAATGCTGGGTTAATCTCCAGAGAAGGATAGAGCACTCTAGAGCCCCAACCACAGCTGGACTGCTGCAAAGGATTTGGAGAAACACTCTCACGTAGAGTCAAGGACAGATGGGAAATGTTTAGGAAAATATTCCTGTCCTGGAGAAACCACATGGATAAGTAGGGAACCTGAGCTTGGAGGCTCCCTCTTTCTTACTAGTAGTGACCTAGGGCAGGTTAATTAACCCTTTGGTGCACCTGTGAAATGGTTTAAGCGAGGGCTGCATGAATTCAAGTGTTGAAAACAGTGGGTGAGATGAAACAAGGCCTTAAAAGACACTTAAAAGGTGTGCGAGGGGAGGTAAAAGACTCAGTAGCCTTTGTGAGAAGCATTTAAAGAGAGAGAGAGAGAACGTGGTAGGAAATGAAACTGGAAGGAGTTACCAGCCCAAGGGAAGAGCTTCTATGTTCTAAGGGATCTGCGCTAAGAGGAAACCCTGAGCCACATGGAGTAGCTCCCAGTGTGACACGGACACAAAACCACCGAATTACTCAAGCTGTTGTCCGTTGCAAGAAACAGAGCCTTAGGCGGTGCACAAAGAAAAAACTAAAGGGCGATCTAATCCACTCAGACAGCTGGAGTACTTCAGTCACTAAAAATCTGTTCTTGTCCCTGGCCTCTGAGCCACACTTCTTAACTGCCCCCTGTCCCGTTCTGAGGTACTTCACCCGGGTCCTGCACTTCCCCTCTCCCCTCCTTGCCTGTGTTTGCACAGTTCTCTTGAACCCGGTCTCACAGGTAGCACTCACGAGACCTCCAGGGTTCCTGCGCGGTGCGTGGGTGGGAAATGCTGGGGACTCGCCCAATTTATTATACTATCTCACCACGAAAATCTGATTTCTCCGTCATTGGGAGGTTGGAATGTTTGCCTGGGAAGATAGAATTTTCAATTCTGGAGGGCACGATGGCGGTAGAGGGGATGGGGGGACGCTCTTATTGTAGGCTGCTTCAATTCCCCACAGGTTCCAAGGCCTCGTTTGAACTTTCTGTGAGTCCATTTGTGGTAGTTTGAAGAAAAAAGTCTCTCAGCTGTTAGGTGTATCGTAATAACTAAAAGCTAGCCACAGAACAGCCTGGCACACCTCAGAGGCAAGATTCTCTACCACAAATGAGCAGCCAAGCAAGGGGGAAAACAGAAACAAAACAAACAACAAAAACCTTGAGGAAGTTCAAAACAAAATGACAACAAAGGTCTATGCTTCAGTGGGCCTCATTTAGGGGTGGGGATTAAAACTAGTTCTGACCCAGCGTGGGAAGAAAGGCTGAGGAGGAAAAAGCAGGAGTTTGAGGCCAGTCTGAACTAAAAATGAACCCTGCCTCCTCTCAACACAGAAACAGAACAGAAAGGTTCAGAATAGACACCTGGAAAGGAAAAAGCTTGTTGGTCCCACCCATGTCTGAGTGAAACGGTGCATTCAATATAGATCCTTCTAAAAGCTGTGTTACAATCTTAAAATCCCAGAAAGACATGTTAGACACCCCCAGTTTTCCTCAGGCATTTAGAGCCCCCAGGGTGTTCTGAACGTACTCCTCTGGTTAGTGGCATTGTACGTCTTATAAGTTGTAAGACCTGGGAGCTTCTTGTGAGATTTGTATTGTTTTATGGTCAAGTCAGATGTGTAAGAATGCCCATTCTCAGATGGGATGCACAGTGAAGTATGCAACTTGGATAAGATTCGGCTCTAAAGGCTCGTGCCCTGCTGAGGACAACAAGAGAGATTACTCTATCCCTGTTGGCCTTCCTCTCCACAGATTGTTGGTCTCCTGGGGCTACTTCCACATTGCAGAGGAATAACTTTGCATTCAGATCTTTTGAGGGCTTGACTGTCATTAGCAGCAATAATCTCTCCATGGGCACAGCTGACAGCCCAGATTCCTCATTGTCATAACTGTCATACCTTAAACCCAGGGGGAGTTGGCCATGATCTCAGCATGAGGAATGCTAGCTTCAGAAAGATCCACCTACAGGAGGATGAAGTCTTAAACATGTCTGAGGGCTTGTAGATCCCCTGAGAACAACCTGTCTGTTCCACAGAGTTCTGGTTTCCTGCTTGAGTGAGTTTTACTGAGCCCGGCATTGGCATTCTGCCATTCACAGACTCCAAGGTTAGAGTATGAAGTCAAAAAACACAAGGCTTCACTTACCTCTGAGAGGGGCTGGGAAAACCCACTCACCCTGCCTCCAGGTTTGTCTTCCACAGGCTACAATTTCAGTATGCAATTTATAGACAGCCACTATGCCTGCTGATTTTGGGAAAAAGAAGGAGGAGGAGGAGGAGGAAGAGGAGGAAGAGGAGGAGGAGGAGAAGAAGAAGAAGAAGAAGAAGAAGAAGAAGAAGAAGAAGAAGAAGAAGAAGGAAAAGGAGGAGGAGGAAAGAGAAAGAAAGAAAGAAGAAAGAAAAGAAAAGAAAAGAAAAGAAAAGAAAAAAGAAAAGAAAAGAAAAGAAAAGAAAAGAAAAGAAAAGAAAAGAAGAGAGTGAAGTTTTGGACTAACACGAAATGATGGGGAGTACGTCCAGATCACTTGAGCTGTGCTGTGCTATTGGTTAGGGGTGTGTGGAGACTTTACTTGACCTTTGTCACTTAGGGACAGGTGCTGCATTTGCTGTAACTTGAAGGGGTCCCTTAATCACCAGTTGGAACTATCTTAAGCACTGAAGTCCCAGCCAGCAATTAAACTACTGCAGAAACAGCATTGTTCCAACACTCCACAGGTTGTGACCACTACACTGAACCCTGGTAGTTACTGGTTCAGTTCAGCCCAGTCCTCCCTTCCAATCCATTTAACATTCACTTGAATAACAGTGGTGCCCGTCACACCTGAGTTCGCCATCTCAGGCTTAGCTTAGGTTTTGCTGGCAGAATGCAGTGTCTTCTTAGAACTGAAGCTGCCCCCACCTCCAGGCTAGCTGGCCTTTACAGAGATTTCCCAGAGGCTCTGAGAACAGACATATCATCTTTCTCCCTGAGGGGAAGCCTCAAGTCTCCAGGAATAGTAGCTGTGTGTCCTATTTATCTTTGTTTTGTCTTGGGCCAGTATGCGCAGGAACCGGTTCTGTTTATAGTCCTCACCCCCCCCACCTTTATGTTGTTACAATCCACACTCATTGGAGGAAAAAATGTCAGGATACACCGATAAGCAAAATGTAAACCAATTAAGATCCTTAAATTCTCACCATCATAGCTAGAAGGTATACTGTCCATCCAGTCATTTCATTTTGTGTCTGCAGTCATTGCGAGTGAGCCAGACACAGATCCCAGTGTTGGGGGCTGCAGACCCCTGGCCCCTTGACTTTCTTTGCCTGCCTCAGACACTTTGTCTGCTGATACAAGAATGCCAACTTTATTGTGCTCCGGGGACGCTTATATAGGGATCCTTAACTGATAGCCATGCCCCAGCTCCTGGGATTTGCAGCTGTAAAACCCACCAGAAACCACTTCCCTCCAGCTAGAAAATACAGCTAGTTTGAGTTTTAAAAATTGTGAAGTCAATAGGTTAAGTACACTACTAATTTAAGAGACAATATTTCTATCAACGTTGTGAGATCCTTGGTTTGGTAAATGAGTAGCAAAATGAAGACTAAAAGAAAGAAAGAATTTACAGAATGAATTTAAATAACCAATGAGACTATAAGAAGATGCTCAAATTCACTGATAGTCAAAGATATTGAAGTGAATGAATGGTGAGCCCTGTTACCCCGAGAGGTAAACAACATTATCACATGCTGTGGGGGTTCGGAGGAGGGACAGGAGAATGCACGCTGATGCTTGGCTAGTGATCTGTGATGTGCCAAAAATCCTCTGAAAAAGACTTTACAGTATCTATTGGACTCAAAGTACAGGTACCCAATGATCCAACAGCTATGCCCTCGAAGTCTGCAGCCTGCAGAGGAAGGCAGCACCTTTAGGAGTGTGCCTGCAGAGTGCCTTGCCCACCTGCCCAAAGGAAAGAAGTAGGGGAAAGGGGATACCTATCTACCAAGAAGGGGCTTAGTAATTGTGCACTGTTTCACACAAAGGAATGTTTCTGCCATCAATAAAAAATGAATTCACAACTAAACCAGACCACACAGGGGGATTCCCACTGTATGTCATGGAATGAGAACCTACTTACTAAAGGACACACAGGGCAAGTGTCTGATGTGAGGCTGTATAAATTGGGTATTTCAGCAAAAACCTTGTGTCCCAAGGAATCTGGACAGAGGGACAAAGAATATGTCACAATCGCACTGATCCTTGACTCTCATTTCTTGAACTGTGCCCAAGATGAAAAGTAAAACAGCCATCTGTCTGATAGAACTGAGGGTGTCCAACAATAACCCCATGAAGACAGCCCTCTGGATACTTACTTACCCAACCCCTGCTTCTTGAAGATTTCTCCACAAGAAGAAGACTTCATGAATAGTGACTAGCTCCCCTAGGTATTCCTCACTGGGTAGTTTTTTTTTCTGAAAAAGATTGTGATGATCCATATTATACGTCCTCAGAGTGTCCTCATCTGAAGGTATACTCACAACAGAGTCTTGGGCCAGCTGCCTCCCTAGAAAACAGCTCTGGGTACCTTTGTTTTATCCAGATGTAGCTTACAGAGAGTGACAATAGGGATATCCAAAGATAAGCTTGCCCACCTTCTGCAGGGTTGTCTTGATGAAAAGTCTGGTTGATGGAGAAGTGTGCGGGTGTATGTGTCCTGATAGAGTATTCCAGATGTGGGAACACATTGATGGTGAGGTGTGCAGGTGCATATGCCCCGACAGAGTATTCCAGATGTGGGAACAAGGTTGATGGAGAGGTGTGCAGGTGCATATGCCCTGATAGAGTATTCCAGATGTGGGAACAATGCTGATGGTGAGGTGTGCAGGTGTATATGCCCCGATAGAGTATTCCAGATGTGGGAACAGCATTGATGGTGGGGTGTGCAGGTGTGTATGCCCCAGTAGAGCATTCCAGATGTGAGAACAACATGGAGGAAAGAGAGAAAGGTCTAAGTTCTGGATATGGACCTCAGAACTTTTCCCAGGCAAACAATGAGCAAAAGCTACCACTTTTGGTTTATGAACCTGAGCTCTCTAAGCAGAGTAGAACTGTGTCATGGGCCACCAAATAAACTCATTATTGCCTTTTGCTAAAGTTGAATGAACCAAATGGGGCAGCTGAGTAATTTTCCCAACGCTCTTCCTATTGGCCTACAACAAATCAGACGTCGATATTACTATAACATTAAAGCCCAAATCTCCCAAGCCAAGTCCACAGCTGGGAAATCAAAAGCCTAGATTATAGTTTAATGAAACTTAATCATTTAATTAAGTTTAATTGCTCCAAAAGCAATAATTACATACTATCCTGCCATGCAGGGTGTGGCATGCTTGGGATAGAGAGCCAGCAAGTCCCGCCCTACAAATTTCTCTCCTGGATAACACTGATACTAGTGTCCTGTGCTGGGCTTAGTGTATTCCATGGATGGTGTTGATGTCAACCCAAGATGAGGTCCAGCAAGTCACTACTGACTTTCTCTCTTAGCCTCTGAAATCTTGCTTTGGGGAATGGTATTCAAGAAGTCTCTGAGCTGGGTATCCCTCGCTATAGAAATTTCTCAGCACCCAGGAAAAAATCTGTGCTTTTGGCTCTTTGCTCCTATGAATAAAAGTGGTAGCCTTCATTCATTGTTTGCCTGGGAAAAGTTCTGAAGTCCCTTTCCAGAACTTTGATGGGTTCTTGTGATTTTCTTGATGATTACAGAGCACTGACTAACAGTCCTTCATCATAAATATAGCAGATGTCACTATGAACTCCCAAAGTCTTCCTCAAAGGAGAAGAGGAAAGTGTATTTAAGAACTCTTATGAAAATGGTCTTGGCAAGTGTACAGATTAGCTCCAACAAGTAGACTTGACTATACAAACAGTACACACAGGGAGGAGCCTTGTTGGCACAGTGTCTGCAAAGCCTTAGGCAACATATGCTGTCCCTGCAGGCTGAGAGTCTGTGACTCCCAGGAAGTGCTGTGTACTGTTTTGACATTTCAAAAGGGGACGAATATAGTCTTGGTCTGAACCTAAAACTTGCAGGTAACTTGGAAAGAGTAGTTGGGAGGGAAAGGGGGAGAGAAGGAGAGAGGGAAGAAATGAGGGGGGATAGAGAAGGAGGGAGAGAGAGGGAGATCCTTAGTGCTTCTGTGTAATCTGACTTCCAAGTTAAATGACTTTCTAAGGTCTGTCTGAAGGGATGTTATGTCTGCTGACTCCCTATCTTTCTTTTCTTTAGTTAGATTATGTGAACTCTTTGAAAGTATGTTTAATCCAGACACAGCAAGGTGGCTGTATATAATGATGCCAGCTTTCATTTTATTACACAGAAGGGAAACAGCCATTCTCTGAGATGATGTCGAACCCATGTAGGACATTTATTTCCCCTTCCTTGGTGTCATTACCTTTCTGGAGGGGGCAGGTGAGAGCCGCTGTGCTCTAGAGGAGGCTACTGGAACCTGGGACTACGATGCTATCTAAGAAGTCTGGGGTCTCTGACTTTCTCCTAGCCACCTTCCTTCCTGTTCTCTCATGCTTGTCACAAATGTACACAGAAACACTCACACATTGTGGCTGATTATAAATACAACCACACATTGCTTAGTGTCAGAGGTAAATTCTGAAGAATTCGTCCCTAGGCAATTTTGTTGTTGGGCAAGCATCATAAAGCATATCCACACAACTGAGATGACTGTCATCCCAGGAGAAATTGTTGTAAGGGACAGCAATTGTCTGTGTGGCCTCCTGTGGACCACAGTGTCATTCCATGGCATGTGACTCCGTTCTTACCTGCTATTAAGGTCTCTGTTTGATGTTTTGTTATTTGCCTTAGATAATAAGTCACCTCATCTGCCCTAATATGGTCCTTCTGAAAGGAAGAGTAACCTGGTTCAGAAGCTACTTAATAGCCATTTTTCTGTTGCTGTGAAGAGATACCATGACCAAAGCAACTTATAAAAGAAAAGTATTTAGTTTGGGAATTGATTCAGTTTCAGAGGGTCAGTCCATGGTCACCATGGTGGGAACCACAGCAGCAGGTAGACCGTCATGATGCTGATGCAGTAGCTAAGAGTTTACGTCCTGATTCTCTATACCAGATACTAAAGATACATTGGTGAGACATAGTTCCAATGTTCCAGTTTAGTAGACTAATATGGCATAAAGAATCAAACAGGAAAAAACAACAACAAAAGAACCTTTCAGTTCATGACTCCAACCCAGCCATGACTTAGAATTAGGCACACCACCCTTGTGTACACAGTGGTTTTAGACAAAAATGACATCAAATTTGTACAGTTCTATGTTACTATTTTGGTTGGTAGAATGAACCTGGGAGAGTGAGCCTAAAAATGAAGTGGACTAAAGTCTTGTGCAATAGCCATCTTTATTCAAGACATCAGACATTTTATATTCCAAGGTTTTGGCAATGTCGTATGAGCGAAGTTCCCTCGAGTTCAAGCTGTATACAGCCACAAGGACAAGGTCCCGTGAATTCACGAAACATTCTGAATACTGATGGCTAAAATGATGGGCAGTCTGAAGCAAACCCACTCCTGCTACTGAAGCTGGGAGGGGCCCAAAAGCACTTGCCAAGAGCAACCCAGGCCACGGAGAAACAGGTTACAAGACTTTAGCCTTGTTTTCTTGGGGTTGTCTCAAGATTCCCACCCAGTTTCATTCATGGACCATGTTTTGACAGTTTTACACATCTTATATCTTATTTTCCACTTGACTGAGCCATTCTGTATCGCTCTGGTTATCTGGAACTCACTTTCTAGCTCAGGGTGGCCTCAAACCTTCAACCGTCCTCTTGTCCACCTTCACAAGCCTGTGCTAGCACACCTACTCTCATTTTCTGCCATTCGAGTAAGACAGTTGTTACCCAGGGTCATGCAGTGCAGTTTTCCACTTCAAGCATGAAGCATAATTCAACCAATGAATCTATTTAACCAATGAGTAGACTCGCGTGTAGATTGTTTCCTCATCTTGCTATGCTCTAAGCTGAATTTCCAGTTCACAGAGAATGGAAAGTCCTTAATAGCAGTCTATTTATTTTATTAGTGTATATTAGCTGTACAAACGAATGGGCCTCATGACACCTTCATGCAGGTATACAATGGGCTTCGATCATATTCACCTCCTCCCCTCCCCTTTCTCATCTCTTGCTTCTTGCTCATCTCATTCCCCTTTATGAGTCCTCATTCCTCTTTCATGACTTTAAAGTATGTCATATACATTCCACATATGACAGCAAATGTGTAGTATTTGCCTTTCTGAGTCTATTTTGCTTAATGTGAGGACATTTAGTTCTATTTAGTGTCCTGTAGATGAGAAGACTTCACTCTTCTTAATGGCTGACTCATACTCCAATGCCTATTGTCTCAGCATTTCTATTGCTGTGAAGAGACAACATGACCATGGCAACTCAACGAGGAAAACATTTCATTGGGGCTGGCTTATTGTTTGGAGGTTTGGTCCATCATCATCATCATGGCAGGCAGCATGGTGGCATGCAGGCAAACATGGTGCTGGAGATCCAGAGCCTTGTATCTGGATCAGCTGGCAGCAGGAAGAAAGTGTGGGGAACTGGGCCTGGCTTGAACATTTGAAACCTCAAAGCCCAGCTCCAGTGACCTTCCTCCAATGAAGTCATACCTATTCCATTAAGGCCACACAATCTAATCCTTTCAAAGATTTCACTCCCAATGATCTATTGGGGTCATTTTCATTCAAACTACTACATCCAAAAATGCTGAATTTTGTTTATTCATGTGAAAGCCCTTATTAATAAAAATTCACGTTTAAAAAGCTTGAATATTTTATATTTCCATGAGAGTGCATTAGTATATGTATCTTAAATGAATCTTTCCCTCTTCACTTACATGTATCTGACACAGGAGAGAAGTACTTTTTACATAAGATTATTGACTTATTTCTGTCATTCTCTCTTTTAGAACTTTTCTACTAGTGTTTTTATGCTGATTTATAAATTTTTACTGTATTAAGGATATCATTTTTGTTAAAATTGCAAAATGTTTTCCAAGTTTGTCATTTCTTCTTATTGTTAATCATATTTTATATACTATTATTTAAACATTTTATAGCACCTACTCATTTTCAATTAATGCTTTATTGTATATGTGGTGGCTTGAACGAGAATGACTGGATAGACTCATAGATCTGAATGCTTGGTCACCAAAGAATTGCACTATTTAAAAGGATTAGGAGGTAAGGCTCTGTTTGAGGAAGTGTGTCACTAGGGGTGGGCTTTGAGGTTTCAAATGCCCATGCCAAGCTTAGAGTCTCAGCCTCTCTCTCTCTCTCTCTCTCTCTCTCTCTCTCTCTCTCTCTCTCTCTCTCTCTCTCTCTCATCTCTATCTCTATCTTTCTGTCCCTGGACCAGGATGTAACTTCCAGCTACTGCTCTAGCATTGTGCTTCCTGCCATGATGATAATGGACTAAGCCTCTGGAGCTGTAAGTCAGACTCCAGTGAAATGCTTTCTTTACAAGAGTTGCCTTGGTCATGGTGTCTCTTCTCTCTCTCTCTCTCTCTCTCTCTCTCTCTCTCTCTCTCTCTCTCTCTCTCTCTCTCTCTCTCATCTCTCTCTCTATCTCTATCTATCTCTGCCCCTGGACCAGGATGTAACTTCCAGCTACTGCTCTAGCATTGTACTTCCTGCCATGATGATAATGGACTAAGCCTCTGGAGCTGTAAGTCAGCCTCCAGTGAAATGCTTTCTTTACAAGAGTTGCCTTGGTCATGGTGCCTCTTCACAGCAAGAGAACAGTGACTAAGGACCATTTACATCTGTGTTCCGGGCCTACAGTGAAGCAGAGCGAGAGGGTGGAGGGGAGCAGTGGAAGAAATCTGCTTTCCTCATGACAGCTATGAAGCAGAGAAAGACAGAGATGCAGATTCATCAACAGATACACTCTTCAAAGGCAAACACCAAGTTCTATTTTCTCCAGCTAGGTCCCACCATTTAGTAGTCCATTTAGCTGTGAACTCACCAGTGTGCTCATCCACTGATGAGGTCATAGCCCTCACCACCCACCTCTAAAGCCAGTCCAGTAGCCCTGAAGTGCCCATCACGCCCTGGGGGGCATTTTTACATTCAGACATAACAGCACTTCATGTTTTCATCTGATATTAGAATATCCACTCTAACAGATGTGATCTGGTCTTTTACTGTGGTTCTAATTTAAAGTTGCCTGCTGGTTGGTAACACTGGGCATCTGTTCATATGCCTGTAGGGTATTTGTATGTCTCCTTTTGAGAAATGTCAGCCTAGGCTCTTTGCCCAAAGTTTGGCTTTTATTTAGGCTTTTTCCGTTGTTTTGCTATTGGTTGTTTTTATTCCTGATTTTTTTTAGATATTTGTTCCTTATTAGGTTTATGGTTCACTGATATTCCTCCCTCTCTATGGGTTACCTTTTTGCTCTGTTCATTGTTTCTCTGGCTTCATAGTTGATTGGAGTCACATATGGCTCTTTTTGCTTATGTTACCTTTGCTTTGGGGTTTGCACCTAAAATAATGTTGCCCAAATTGGTGCCATGGAGTTTTCCTGATATAGTATCTTACAGTAGTTTCAAGTCCTTTTAAGACTTACGAATAGTCTTTGGTCACGGTTCTATTGCTGTGAAGAGACTCCATTACCATGACAATGCTTATAAAAGAAAACATTTGATTGGGACTGGGTTACAGTTCAGAGGTTTAGCTCATTATCGTCATGGCAAGAAACATGGCAGAATGCAGGCAGGTCTGATGCTGGAAAGGTGCTGAGAGTTCTACCTCCAGATTGGCAGACAGCAGGAAGAGAAAGACATAGACACTGGGTCTGACTTGAGCATATGAAACTCGAAAGCCCACCCACAGTGGCCCACTTTCTCCAACAAGGCCACGCCTCCTACAACAGAGCCACACCTCGTAATAGTACCACTCCCTATACGCCTATGGGGACCATTTTCATTCAAACCAGCACACCTCTTGTTATTTTTTTTTGCATGTGCATACGCACATGTATGCTTATGTGGGTATGGTACACACTTGTAGAGGTGTGTGTGTATGTGTGTGTGCGGTCAGATAACAAACTCAGTATCTTTATCTAGGGCATTTGCCTTGCTTTTGGAGACCAGTTCTCTCACTGACTTGCTAATTGAGCCAGGCTGACTGGCCAGCAAACCTCAGGGACCCACCTGTCTCTGCTGATCCAGTACTGGGATTACAACACTTGCCACAGTTCTTGTCCTTTTAAGATAAGTTCTTAGGATTAAACACAGGTTCTCTGACAGGAAAAACCTCCAGACAACATGCAGCTCTTGACCTTTATGGAAGAGACCATCATTTGCTCGGTTGAGTTCTTGGCATCTTTGCAAAGACCAATGAACCATAAATCTGTGTTTTTATTTCTGGATTCTGTTCCATCGGTGTATTCTACACCAGTGCCCTGCTATGTGGTTGCTACAGTCTTGTGGGGGTATGCTTTCCTTTCTCATGACCAAATACTTAGAGAGAGGATGGCTGAGACATTACCTGTGTGCATATTTTATTGTAGATGAGCTGATGAGGTTTGTTTATAAGATATATTTGATTATTTTACCCTGATTAACACTGTGTGTGTATTTGAGCTGTTGTTAATCTTTGCTCACTTCTAGTGGGCTTAGGTGCTTTCAATTCCAACCATTTGTTGGGGGAGGCATGTCATTAGGGGTTGAGTTTGCAGTTTGAGGATAACTAGTGTCTTTGGATACTATCCATGCACTTATCAGCATTTCAGGTCTTTGTTTGCAAATAGATGTTTAAATATCTTATTCATTTTTATTTTTATATTTGCTTGTGACGTATTAAATTATTCTGTGGTGTAGGAAGTCGCTCTATGTTTTGTTTTTATTGGTTAATGAATACAAAAAACTGCTTTGAGCCTATAGCAGGTTTGGAGAAACTATGCAAAAATTCCCAAATATTGCTTATAAATGTTTGTTTACATTTAAAGGGTGTATACTGTAGAGATTGGTATGGATCTTGGTTTGTTGATACAAATTTAAGGTCAATTTTGATTAAGATATTGTGTGTGTGCAGCTCATTTAAATATGTAGTGTATATCAAGAAATACAGGTTAACAGAGAGTCATCTATAATAATCAAGCTTGTGCCCAGCAAAATCCCAGCAAAATTCTTCAAAGACCTCGAAAGAACAGTACTCAATTTCATTTGGAAAAGCAAAAAACCCAGGATAGCCAAAACAATCCTGGGCAATAAAGGAACTTCTGGAAGCATCACAATCCCTGACTTCAAACTCTACTACTGACAGAGCTGCAGTATTGAAAACAGCTTGGTACTGGCATAAGAACATTTGATTTTAGCTTCTTGCTATTAAGAAACTCTGTTGTCCATAGATTCTTATTTTATTGGTCTGGTGTGACTGGAACATCTGTATTTTTAACAAAAGACCCATTTCAGATTCTGCTTCAAAGATAGAGTTGAGAATGGAGGTGGTGGGTTATCTGCAGGACTCATGGCCTCTCACCTGTTTCCAGGTCTGCAGTAAAAGAGGTTCATCCCTCCATTTACACCCAAGGTCAGGTTCTCATGGGTGAAAGACTGTGCAGAAAGGCATCTAATTTACACTGGATACGTGGACAAGGAAGGCAGGCAAGAGAAGATGGAGGACCAGCAGAATAGTGAACATTTGAGATTCCACTCTCCACTAGTGAGGACCAACCAGTATCTTGGAGATGGTGATTGAGGGCAGTGAGGTCACAGGTCTAGTGACAAGGAAACATGATTGGGATTTAAGAAAAGATCAGTTGCTAAAGTTAAGTGGTCTCACTCCCTCTGAATAAGATGATCAGGCGGGATTCTTTAGAGCTTGAGGTCATGGCCGTGGATACAGTGGGGTCTTTGGAGTGACAGGTGGTCATGCATGCATGAATCTGTGTGCGCTGCTCTGTGCCCTGAGCTAGTCACTGTTTCGCTCAGTGATCTACCCTGATAAAATATTTGGAGGAAAAGAGAAATAGTGGGCTTGCCTTCGTGCTCTGGGAGAGTCAGTGTGGCCTCAATTATCTGGGACCCCAAAGGGAAAATGTCCTGATACTCTGTCAAATAGAGCTTATGAGGACGGGCTTGTGTAACAATCCAGATGGACTGTTTAAAATTGCAAAACAGTGCATCAGTTCACGCCGCCCTTGTGGAATGTCAGGCTTTGTTCTGAAGTGCGCTCTGCATATTGACAATTTGTTTCCCTTGCCAATCTTAGGAAAAGGGTAGTCATAAAACTAAAACAACAACAAAATTAAGTCTACAACCATTTTCTGCGCAAGCCCATCAAAGTAGAAGGCTCGGCAGTGGAGCAGTGAAAGGTGGTCCAGGTTCAGCACCTGCCTCATCAAGCTCTGTCTGTGTGGGCAGGCTTCCTAACCTGCCCGTGCCTTAGTTATTTACACGGGGGATGATGACAGTCCCTGCTCTATAGGAATGATGAAAGATTAAATGCCTTGGTTTCAAAATTCCTTGTGACAGAGCCAGCAGAGTCCTTGTGACAAATAATCTGACATTTGTCTCCTCTTCCATTTACATAATTAGAGAGAGGAGGGAATACAGAAAGATTGGGTGGTGGCTGTATCTGTACTTTCTGTAGTGAAATTGAATCTAGGCCTATTAATAGTGTTATGAACTTGCAATATCATATTACTGTACAAATGGTCACAGCATAACATATTAGGAGGCCAGATGGACAGGCAGGTACCCAAACTCAGATTCCAACTCTGATACTTACTATGGAACTTGGGGTAAATTACTTAACCCCTCTGTGCTTCAATTCCACAAGAATAGAATATATTTCTGACTTTAACTTGTGTTTCGAGTTCTAAAATTTTAAATATAGGGTAAAAAAAAAAGTCTTTTCTTGGTGAATAATTCCTGATGCAAACCCAGCCCCTGAGCACAAAATTTCACCAATCCCTGGACTCGCTCCAAGCTCAGGACTTGAAATCTCACCAATCCTCATCCTGGAAATCTCTACCCTGAAAAACTCCTCCTCACCAAACCCTATGTAAGCATGTCTCCTGCCCAGTTCCCTTCTGCTTCTCAACCAAACAGAGAAGGCCACTTTGTGTCTCTACCAATAAATCTTGTGTGAGGTTTGTTGGGTGGTGTGAGTTTGTGGTTTTAGTTGGCTCCCGATTGCCGGGACATCTTTCTCTTCAGGGCAGAGCTGTAACACTTCCTTTAGGGAAACCTTCCCTTCAGTGCTTTCCTTTTTATAATGGTAGCACTTACACAAAGAGCCTGCCAGAGTTCTGCGTACCTATGTCCATGTTGAGAACAAAGAGAGAGAACAGTTGGCTTTCTGAAACCATTCTTATTCCCAGGCATGTTGTCTCACCATGTTTGAGCCCTCAGAGGGCTCACTGCTACCGACTGAAATTTGATCCCGCACTGTCTGAATTGTTCCAGATTATTATTTTGAGACTTGTGGTTCTGAATTAGTGATCTTGGCCACAGTATCAACCATACACCCCAACTCCATGCCCCCAGCATTATTCTTTGGTCTGTCTTGTGCCCTCAATATAGTCTGATTTTTTTGGACTACATTTATCATCCCAGTTGCGTGTTACCACTGATGACTTCAATAGTCCTTCCAGAGCCTGTACCCACCCACCTTCTTACAGCTGTTTCCTGCCTTCTTGTTGATTATTGGAGAGGGATTTCCTTACAGCCCTTGGTATCTGCCAACTACCACCACCTCGGCAGTTGCCATTCGCTAGAGCAAAATGTCGTGGTCGGTTTTGCACTTGATTAAGTTATTAAATCTAAGTCTTGGTCACAGCAGAGCACTACATGATAATGGACAACTTTTATGAAGTTTATGACTTTGCCCAACTTGGTGAAAATACAAAGAAAAGGAGAAGGGGGCATTCTGACTTAAGATTCAGTCCCACCTAACACTGTACTGTTATAATAGGAGCGGCGGGGCTGTGTCCCGCCACCCAGCTAGCTTTACCCGGAATAATCCGAAATAATTACACGGAAACTGTATTCTTTTAAACACTGCTTGGCCCATTAGTTCCAGCCTCTTATTGGCTAGCTCTTACATATTGATTTAACCCATTTTTAATAATCTGTGTAGCCCACGAGCTGGCTTACCAGGAAAGATCTTAACCTGCATCTGCCTGGAGTGGGAGAATCATGGAGACTCACTGACTCAGCTTTTTTCTCCCAGCATTCTGTTTTGTTTACTCCGCCTATTTAAATTTTACCCTATCAGAGGGCCAAGCAGTTTCTTTATTAGTTAACCAATGAAAGCAACATATTAGAAAGAAATCACTCCCACATCACTGTATAGACCAGAAAGTTTACCAGGTGGCTATGGGTCACAAGAATGGAATCCTCTTTCTGGTATCTTAGGAGAGTTTCCTGCTCCTGTGTGAGACATGCACGGACCAGTGGAGACATCCTGGACCACAGTGCAACCCAGTGACCAGTGGAGACATCCTGGACCACAGTGCAACCCAGTGACCAGTGGAGACATCCTGGACCACAGTGCAACCCAGTGACCAGTGGAGACATCCTGGACCACAGTGCAACCCAGTGACCAGTGGAGACATCCTGGACCACAGTGCAACCCAGTGACCAGTGGAGACATCCTGGACCACAGTGCAACCCAGTGACCAGTGGAGACATCCTGGACCATAGTGCAACCCAGTGACCAGTGGAGACATCCTGGACCACAGTACAACCCAGTGACCAGTGGAGACATCCTGGACCACAGTACAACCCAGTGACTTTTCATCCCAGTGCACAGAGTGAAATGAAAAGGGACCCTGCACATCCCATGCATTGTGCCATTGTGCTTTCAGTAAATTGTAAGTTATGGATTATAGCCCAAGACTTTCTCCATCTTTTATCCCTAGGAGGATTTTGACCTTACCTCAAAAACACCAAAGGATTACTAGCCAGAAATTTTCTAGAAGAACAAAAAAATTAGAAACACAGGAAAGGGGGCAGAAATGATAATATATCATATTTTATCCATTCAAAAGGCTAAGGTGTTGGAGTTTTAATTACATAACTGTTCTCAAAGATGGATGAGTCATGAGGTTAATCAATGGGTTAATCAATGGGTGAAGTCATTGGTGAAGAAATGGACAGTAGGATGGTGTCTCATTGGAGAAAGTAGATCACAGAGGACTTGTCCTTGAAGTACACACCGTGTTCCCCCTCTGTCTCTCCTCGTCTTACTTCTGGCTGCCAGGAGATCAGCAGCATGCCTCCACCTTATTTCTTCCCCGCCACAGGCATTAAAGCAATGGTCAATTAAAGCTAATTGACTAGCGAGGGAAACTGTGTGCCATTATAAATTGTTTCTCTCAGGTATTTTGCCAGTGATGAAAAGTGATTAACAGTAGGCTGGTCTCTGAAGGGGAACCCTAAACCGCAGATGAGAATGTAAAGGAAAATCAGAGAGTCTTGATTCATACTCAGGGGAGTGGTTAACAGTGGTAGCCCAGAGCAAAGCATCACTGGGTTTGTGCAGGACTGAGAACCCATAGGCACGAGTGGGAACATATAAAATGAGTACCCACTTGGGGACACATTCTGAGAAAATATTTCCCAGGTCTGCTAGGAGACTTCATGAGGTTGCTCATTAGGGTGTATTTGGGGAGTTGGAAAAAACTCAGGGTTCATTTCTGAAGCCATGCATTGAACATGGTAGCTATACCCTATGGGACATTAAGTTCCAGTTATAGCAGTGAGATACATGTGCACAGAGGGTCATAGATTAACTAAGAAACATTCAATAAAAAAGATAAGATCTATCATCATTCCAGAACATCATTCCACACAGCCATTCCAGAATTAGGATGATATATTCTATAATAGGCCCCATGTGTGCAAATTTGAAACACAGAATTGACTCAGATTTCTAAGTAAAATGTATCTGCTTGCTTCTTTTCCTGAAAGAATTTATACTGTATATTTGTTACTTGTTGCTAGACTTTAACTATGTGAGCTCCTAGTTCCTTGCATTATACAGAGAACACAGCAGGTCTTTAGTAATAAACACCCTCTACAATCTTATATAAACTGATACACCTTATAACATTTAAATGTGAAGAAATAACATCCCCTATTCTACAAAGATACAGAAATGGTGAGTGCCATGTTTGGGTGATTGGCTGAATTCCTGAATGTCCCCAGAAATGGCTTGTGAGACAGGCTACTCGAAAGGTAATGTAGGAGCTGGCAATTAATGGCCAGAAGATTGAATCTGGCCTGCTGCCTGTTTTTATACAGCCTGCAAGATAAAAAATGTTTCCACATTTTAAAAATAGCTGTTATATAAGTACCTACATATTGTCTTCTGTTTTGTTTCTTGGCCTGCAAAGTCTAAAACATGAGCCTTTATAAGAAATCTTACCATGACTTTTTGTACTTCATTTCTTCACTGAACATGCTGAAGGTGATGGAGTCTCAGCACAGTGTCAGGTGAGGAATGGGCAAACTAGTGCACCTCCTCGTGTGGCATTTCCTTCTAGTGGAGGAAACAACCGGAGCAAGGAAGGCTTGAGGGGAATGGTTTTCAGAAAAACGCAATTATCATTTAGAAAACACTATAATGCATTAGTCTCTATTTGTCTGTGGCTTGTCCTAAGTCCTCAGTGGGTACCTGGAAACAGATGGTACCGAACTCTGAACCCACACTCTGTAACACTAGAGAGATGGCCTGATAATCCAGATGACTACCAAGTGTCTAAGGAGGAGAGTAGCTCACGCAGTGGTGATACGCTGGACAAGGGTATCACTCCTGTCTGTAGCTAGGTGGAATGGCACTCTGTGAGAATGCACCATGCTTCTAGGAGCACGGTGTAGTTGAAAGCTAAAGTGTTTCTAATTTCTGGAATTTTCCACTTAAGATTTCAGGCTGTGGTTGGGTGCAGATTGCCGAAATGGCAGATGAAAGGTGAGACCACTGTATAATGTCTATAAAGTCTTACGTTGTTCATTCACCTCGGTAGCTGCTTTCTGAATCTTCCCGCGATGCTCAAGCTGTCATTCCTGTAGCCACATGTCCCTCATCGCTGCCCTGCTCGGGCTGGCCACACCCACTCTCAACTGTAAGATCTCCTCTTGCCACATGGTCTTGACTCCTCTTCTGCCCAGTACAGATAAACATAGACTGTGGTCAGCTTATGGTCCGTAGACCACTTGGGACTCTTTAGGGACTTTTTATTTCTTGTGTCTTAATGTTGTTTAAAAACCACTAAACCCCTGACTTTATTGTTATTGCTAAAGAAGCTAAAAAAATATATATGTTAGAGGAGCTAAATAAAGCCCCCAAAGTAGGAGAAATTTTAACAGCTGGGGATATACCTTAAAACGGTTTTTAAAATGGCTTAAAAATTGGGTAGTCACATGTGGGGTCATAATTCAGATATTTTATACCATGTCTTTTTAACTTAACGTATACTCGAATATCCATAACAGTCAATAGACCACATTCCTTCATTTATGGCTGCCCTAGATTCAAAGTGTCTTCCACTGTGCCGTGAAGCAGATGTGGTAGCCATGACTTCACAGGGAAGAAGGGGTTTTCTCATGTTTCCTAATGGGACGATGGATTTTTCTTAAAAATATGCCTCTTATTGTGCTATCAGTTTGCACTTCCTGAGTCCCATCTATGGTAGGGAATGTATAGAAACAGTCCAGAGACTCAAGGCAACTCCCCTTGGGAAAATGTGTCTGCCTCTCCTAGTACCCTCCCCTCTTAAATGTAATCTAGGGTCCATAATTCCATGGCAGAAGGATAGAAAAGCAAGCTGTAGTACTTTGAGTGTAATTGGCCCCCCAAAACTCATAGGGGGTGGCACTACTAGGAGGTGTAGCTTTGTTGGAGAAGGCATCGCCTCATTGGAGTAAGTGCATCACTGTGGGGATGGACTTTAAAGTCTCCTTTGCTCAAGTTATGCTCAGTGTGGTACAGAATTCACTTCCTGTTCCATGTGGGTCAAGATGTAGAACCCTCAGTTCCTTCTCCAGCACCATGTCTGTCTGCATGCTGCCATGTCCAACCATGATAATGGAATAAACCTTTGAAACTATAAGCAACCCCAATTAAATGTTTTTCTTTGCAAGAGTTGCCATGGTCTGGTTGTCTCTTCAAAGCAATAGAAACCCTAACTAAGACAGAAGTTGGTACCAGGAACTGGGATATAGCTGTGCTAGGCCTGATTATGCTTTTGTTCTGGGTTAGAAAATCAGTTTAAGCCAGGCGGTGGTGGCACACGCCTTTAATCCCAGCACTCGGGAGGCAGAGGCAGGTGGATCTCTGTGAGTTCGAGGCCAGCCTGGTCTACAAGAGCTAGTTCCGGGACAGGCACCAAAGCTACAGAGAAACCCTGTCTAGAAAAAAAAAAGAAAATCAGTTTAATACTTTAAGCACTGCTTGATAGGCTGTACTAGTAAGAGCTGGAAGATTAGAATGGTGAAGACCTTGTTCAAAATGTTTTAGAGGAGAAGAATTTTAGTATGTTGCCTAGAGATTCTTCTGTGATATTTTGGTGAAGGATGTGGCTGTTTTTTCCACAGTCTGAAAAGTCTGCCTGAGATTAAAGGGAAGAGTTTTTTTTTTTATTAATTCCATTGGCAGAGGAAATCTCAAAACAGCCTTGTATAGACTCTGTTGTGTAGTTATTAGTGATCATTCTTATGAAGATTTAAAATAAACAGGAACAAGCTGAGAAAGTAAAATGCAAACTGCACAATTTGAGAAGAAAAGGAGCACCAGGAAGTAGAATGGAGCTAACTCATGTGGTTAAGAGATGAACAGATTAAGAAATGAAATAGAAGATGTGGTGACCTCAGGGTGATGTGGGAGTCCCCTCTGTGTGCTGAGATTACCATTAATGAATAAAGAAATTGCCTTGGCCTGTTGATAGGTAGGTGGGGAAAACTGGACTGAATGCTGGGAGGAAGAAGGGTGGGGTCGGGGGACGCCATGGAGCAACCAAACCACCATAGATAGAAGTACTGAAACTTTGCTGGTAGGCCATGACCTCCCATGCAATGACTGGGAACAGAACTTTCACCTGAATCTTGCTTTAAATGTAGCAAATGTAATCATGGAGTGGAGTGGGAAAAAAACTGCCTTTCATCTCAGCAGCTGCCAAGACCCTGTCCAGACCATGGACAAGCAGGACACTGGAGACTTGATTGCCCTGCTTTGCCTAATCAAGGTAGACCAGTACTCCCAAGTTCCTACTGCACAGCAAAGTCTGTCAAATCTTCTGGGTCTGGCAGCTGAAGACTGATACTGCCCCTGGACTTCTGTCCCTAACGACTATGGAGGAACCTAGGGTAGCTGTCTAGGTAGCCGATAAGTAGGTCCCTGTCATTTTTAATAGATTCTGAAGTGACTTGGTCTGCAGTTCTGCTTACTCAGGTGAAATTTATCCTTCTCAGGTCTGATGTTGGATGACTAGGCTACAAATAGCTTCGCCAGGCTAACAGCTCACTACACCCTAAAAATACAAACACCTTGGTAATTTATTAGTTAGTTAATCAGTTAAGTTTCTTGTTAAAAAATACAGACAGGTTTGCCTTGTTCACAGGCTTCAGAGTAAAGTATAAACAGGTTTCAGATGTAACTTTCCACTAACTAAACACAGAAAATGATTTAAGATAAATAAGTGCACATTGTAAAGGTATAAGCAAATAATTTAAGATATGTAAAGATGTTTGGAGCTCCCCCCCCTTTCTGTGCTATTGTTACACTGGGATTTCAGAGGTTCAGAGTTTTAGCATTGATAAACAGATAGAACACTCATTACTTACTGTTCAGTCACAAGCTCAAGATTTTAAGTTTCCTTTGGTTGTCTTCTCAGTATAGATTTAAAGGTGCATTTCATAGAACTAAAGCCAGGCTCTCTAGACATAGTAAAAATGTTCATGATTCTAAACCCAAAGCCATAGCCTTTGCTCTGACACCAAGGTGTAAATCTGCAGCTATTTTACAGACATTGGCATGTTCCTCAGAAAGAGTGCTGCTACTGTATCAAGTAATCTGGCCTGGTAGAAACCAATATCAAGTCACTTCATGAACTGTTTGAAGAACTTTGTCAATATAACCAGGGCAAATCTCTCTTCCATTTTTTTCTGGCAGTCTTCACTCTTCTCATGGCTAGCCCCATTCATGGGGCTGGCAGTAATAACCTATTTTTTCCCCCTTGCAACTTGTCTTCTCTGCTTCCTCTTGGAATGGATTCTTGAGGCATCCAAGTTGACGGTTAACCAGATGCTTCTTCAGCCTAACCTGCCACTGATCACCAGATCACTGACTCCCTATTCCTCCTCCCCAGTCATGCCATGCCAACAGGAAGTAGCCAGATTTGAACTGGTGCCCTTAAACAGGTCAGATACATCCCCCTCAATTCCCTAGTCCTAATTTTTTTCCTTAATTTAACTTTGTTCTTTGTTCTGTCAATACCTTAAACAGGATAAGAGATACCAGACATTTCCATGCCACAACACTGGTCAAAAGCAAAGAGACCAGTTATGCCAGGATGTGGCCAGCACACAGCTTTATCAGGTCCCTCTCCCCAAGATGATGCCCACAAATCAGCAGGAAGCAGTTTTGAGAATTCGCCGCCCCATTTCCTTCAAACTGTGGTGTCTAATCTGCTTTTTATTACAAGGAAGACCTGGGAATGTTACGGTTTTGGTCCCTGGTCCCTTTAAGAGACAAGTCACACCCACTCCCTCCCCCATCCGCTGAGGCAGGCTGATCTTCAGCTTCCAGCCTGAGCTTGCTCTCTTTTCCATCTTCCTCTAGGAGAGGCAGCTTTGCTTCTGCCTCTCTCCCCATTTAATCTACTTCCCCCCTTCTCTGTCTCTTTCTCCTCTTCTCTCTCTCTCTGCCCCCTTCTCCCTTCCCCCTTCATAACCCCTAAATAAATATTCAATCTCACTCTGCAAGTCATGTCTATCCATATCTCTGTCTCCTGCCTGCCCGCCATGTGTCTCCCTGCCTGGGACCAGCCACTGCTCAGGGACTGGCAGCCGTCTCTGCCTGGGACTGGCTGCTCCCAGGGCCCACTGTCTGCCATCACATGGCCCTGCTACCACCATTTGGGACCTACAGCATTTCTGCTGCCTACTGCCGCTGGGGATCTTGCAGCATTTTTTAAAAAAATTATAAAAGAGGGGGAAAGGGAAGACAGGAGGTTGTGGGACAAATCCTCAGGGAAATCTGATGTCTCTGAAAGATGTCGAGCCAGAGATGTCTAAGAAGAAGCCAGAAGAATGAAAAGCTCAAAGATGCATAACTAGCATAGGAGGTTTCGCGGCAAGGAAGCTGTGGGAAGGAGGAAGAGTTTCAGGAAGTAGTCATCACAGTTGATACCACGGGGGTCAAGCAAGATAATGAGCAGATGTTGACTTATTTATGAAAGGAGATGCCACTGATGAGCCCCAGAAGTTTTTAGGGGTGCTGGTAGGTGGGTTCCTGATTGACAGTGAGTGAAGATGAGAAAATGGAATGATTCCTTCCCTAGATGATTCCTGGGCTCTCTGAAAGCTAGCTGCTCATTAACTAATTTCCCTGTGGTGCTTGGAATGAAAATGGCTCCCATATATGCATAGGGAGTGGCATTATTGGAGGTATGACCTTGTTGGAGGAAGTGTGTCATCGGAGGAAGGCTTTGAGGTCTCAGAAGTTCAAGCCAGGTCTAGTGTCCCTCTCTGTCCCTGCTGTCTACAGATCCACACGCAGAACTCTCAGTTACGTCTCCAGCAAGATGTATACCTGCTCACCCCATGTTTCTAGCTATGGTAATTATCAACTAAAACTCTCTACCAGTAAGCCATCCCCAATTAAACAGTTTCCTTTATAAGAGTTGCCACGGTCATGACATCTACTCACAGCAATAAAACCCTAAGACACTCTGTAATATTGTTTCCCTCTCTCTTGATGCTGCAGTGGGATTCCTTCTTTTCTTGCCAGGCACTAATAGTCTTTTCTATTAACCTGCAATGAACATAATTAAAAGGAGGTAAAACTGGTAAAGAAATCTGAAAGCTAGCTTCCCTTAGGGACTATATACGAGTAATAAAAGGAGAGAAGGAGTGAAAATAACTGCAAGGGGATTTATATGATTAATAATGATTAAAATAACAATGAGGCAAGATATTAGAAAGCCCATGAGGACACGCTTACTATTGTGAGGCACTAGATGAAGAAAGCTAAATAAGATGTGGATGCTATTCTGCCCATCCTTCCAGGGAAGGAAATGGGCCCAAGAGGGAGAAGTTGGGTAACATGTTGACATCATCTAGATACACGGTGATGGTGTTCAGCTCAAATCTAGTCCTGTCTTCATCACTAAGGAGGTATGTGCTTTGCAAGGGCAACTGTGTTCAGGATAGTGGAAGTGACATGGTACGTGTCTCTGAGCCAATAGGAATGGTGGCAGGAGATGGGGATGAGCGGATATCCAGGTGGAGGTAGGTCTACTCTTGCCTATCTGTAGCTACCTCCTACCTTTGTTTGTGACTCTAGAGACCCCTCATAGGGTCCCCGAGGAGGAAGCGGAAATATTCACCAGCTCTGAGAACCAGCTGTGTCTGGACTGTTCATGGGAGGGAAGGTAGAGCGTCGAAGGAGATTTAAAATTGGTATCTCTGAGTAAAGCCACACGGAGAGGAGGCTTGTCGAAAGCCAGCTTCAACCAAACTTGTATGTTTCAGGGGAGGAGCGTGAGGGTTAGGATTATTAAGCAAAAGGAAAGGGTTATAGGAGAAATAGAGACAGAAACACAGAACGGCATCAGGAGGGACATTCGGTGAGTCCTGAATCCACCTCATCTATAGTCCACACACCTTTATACTTCACTCCAAAAGGGAAGGGGAAGGCAACAGACTTCATTAATGTGATATAAGGAATAGACTCGAATTCTCCGACCTCTGGTCCAGGTGGGGCAGATCCACATCTACATCCAAAATACTAATTAACCACACCCTAGGTCAGAATCCCACATTTGTGGCCACATCTGTTGTCAATTTTGAGAGAGCAAAAATAAGCTCAGACTCTCCAACCTGCAGTCGAGTAGAACAAGCTCACAACTCTGTGGGCCCTCACAGAGGCTCCTTGGAAATTATTCTTCAATACCATCACAACACCAAGTAATATCTGGAACATGAAAGAGGGAGCAGATAGATACTCCTGTAGTTTAACTCCACCCTTGAGGCGTCGGTTTTATGGTACTGGGGAAGGGGAAATCATTTGATACATTGTCACAGAAGTGTTTTTCTCTTACTGGACAATGCCTAATCTTCAACAAGTAATTATTATAACAGTCACTATAGGACCTCACAGCTGAAAACACAGACCATTCTGAGGATGAGTTGACCAATGGAGGAGATTGCTTTCTCTGCTGGCTGGTTTCATGTTTTATGTCAGTTTGACACAAGCTAGAGTTATCACAGAGGAAAAAGCCACAGTTGAGAAAATGCCTCTGTAACAATGGACTAGAGGCATCTACAGCATTTTCTTAATTAGTGATTAATGTGGAAGGCCCAGCACATTGTGGGAGGGGCCACTGCTGGGATGGAGGTCCTGGGTTCTGTAAGTAAGCAGGTTAAACAGGCCAGTAAGCAGCACCCTCCATGGCCTCTGCATCAGCTCCTGCCTCTGGGTTCCTGCTCTGCTTGAGTTCTTTTTTTTTTTATTTTTGTTTTTTCGAGGCTGGGTTTCTCTGTAGCTTTGGAGCCTGTCCTGGACCCAGTTCTTGTAGACCAGGTTGGCCTCGAACTCACAGAGATTCACCTGCCTCTGCCTCCCGAGTGCTGGGATTAAAGTCTTCTTGAGTTCTTGCCCTCACTACTTTTGATGATGAAGTGTTATGTGGACTGTGAGTGAAAGTCTTTCCACCCTAAGTTGCTTTGCCCATGGTGTTCAATCACAGCAACAAGACCTTGCTTTGGATATGATTTGAGTTAATCCTCCAGGTGCTCATGAACAAAAGTTTGGTCCTCAATGTAGCGATGTTGACAAGGACTGGGACCTTTAAGAGACTGAATTCTAACAGTTGGCAAAACACGTCCCATCCTGCTTCTTATGACTAATGTTTTTTTTTTCATGATGTCACAAGTGGACTCTGGCAGGGACTGTGTCCTGAGGGAGGACATTACATCCAAAACTGAGATCAATAAGCTTCTACACCTTACAGAAGAGCCATACTGATATTTCCTCATAGTGACGGAAAATAGAAGATTGGGGAGAAACTTCTGTTATCTCATGCTCAACCTTGACTCCATTTGAAGAATTATTCTTGGTTTCTCTGGCACTCCATGTTAGGAATTAGATTGTACTCAGATAAAAGCAATATAATTCATAGTTTCCTCATGTTAAAATTGGCCTTGACGTTGAGATATCTCACTTGGTAAAGAGATAACATGAAAGAAATATGGTAGCCATCTTCAAAAGCTTTACCCCCATGGGAAAATGCACAACCAAAAGTCATGTACATCACATCATTTAAAAGTTAACTCAGCTCACATCAATTGCTGGTCATGGATTACGGGGTTAACTTTACATTTTTGATATGTCTACATTCTTATTTCTGGAATCTACATTTCTATATTCTTACTCTTGGAATCTTCAAGAATAGCATTGAAAGGGCACAAATTTCCAAGGGGATACTCAAACCATAGAAAAGATGTTCAAGCTAAGAAAGCTCATTGATGGATTGGATTGCTCACCCCTGTGTGATCCAGAAAGTCCCATTTCTGTCTCTCTCCCCAAACCCCACCCATTCAGGGAGTCTTCAAACTATAGAAAAACACCAAAAAGTTCAGGTCAGTCGCCCGTTTCCCAGCCACCACCTAAAGGGCTACTGGTTACCTCTTCCAGGTTCAGGACCCTCAGGATTCCCTGCCAAGCTGCGGTCACACCAGAGCTAGCCCGATCTATTCCAGAGAAGACCGTCTCTGTTCTGGGATGCCCAGGGTTTGGAGATATCCTTCCCAAAAGGCTACTCTATCACCACTGCAAGACCCTGGGCTATCACACGGGATGCCCCGACCTAGTCTTTGGTAACCTAGTCTTTAGTCTCTGGTATAAGCTTAGAAATGGGCAATGTTGGATCTAAACCCAATCCTCAGTCACCCCTTGGGTGTAAGCTGTGAAATTTATCCAAATTGGGGCTGTCTCACACTATACATCCAGAACAAATGGTTTGAGCTCCCTTGTGTCCAGGATTTTTGAGCTCTGCACTCCCACCTCTCCTGCAGCCAGTGCCCAGTGACCCAGGTTTGCTGTAGCTTGGGAACACTGGCTAGCACAGAGGGCATGGTTGCCAGAGGAGTGTGAACTGTAAGGACTGCATAGGAGAACATTCTTCAGAAAAAACCACTAGCTACCGTTTCAGCTCAAATTGTCCAGGACTCTTAGTGTCTCGCTTACTATAAGAATAACAATAAAATGCATCTTCATCTCAAAACAAAATTCTTATTATCACTACTTGTTTTTTATGTGTATGAGTGTTTTCACCTGAATGTGTCTATATACCATGTGTGCCAGGTGCGTGTAGAGTCCAGAAGAGGGCATTGCATCTCCTGGAACTGGTGTTAGAGATGGTTGTCAGGCTTCATGTGTGTGTTAGAAATCAAACCCAGCTCGTTCAGAAGAGCAGCAAGTGCCTTTGACTCTAGGGAGCAATTTTTCCATCCCCAAGAAAAAAATATTATTAAAGAACAGAAGACAGGGACACAGGTAAACAGCTACCCAGGAACAGTAGAACACATATCTTATCAAGTAAATTATCATTCATATTAAAAAATACTAAGTTCAATAAGCTTGACTTTGGAAGGATGTTTTTCTCTACCCTTTTTAAATGAAGAAGAGAGAGGTCTAAGTGTGCACCTGATATCAGTGTCCCACCTGTGACCTCAGCTAAATGTGTCCCTCACCGTTCATTCAGCTCCTTTCTCCAGGACTCCAAAGGGATTCATAAATTGTGGTGTTGATTAAAAGTAGTTTTACTAAAGCTTGTTGACAGAAGTGAATGGCTATGGGTAAATAATTGCCACGAGCTGTCAAAACGTGCCAGCCCAGCCACAGTCATAGCAGGCCTTGGCAGCAGTGCTAGTGGGCCAACCTTCACCATGTTGATGGTGAGTCCCCCTCCTCCCAACTGATTCTCATTAATGTTAAATTGTCATGGTAACAGGATGCCAGCATTGCCAAATGTGTTTCCAGAGCTGAAAGAGACATAAACCACGTGATAAAACAAGCCATGGGGAGAGGTTGACTCCACAGCCGACGTTCCGATTTAACAAAGCTGTCTGCTTAGGGAGCTGGCTACAAATCTGCTGGTATGAGGCTTTTCTTTTTGGCAAGATTTTGAGTTTAGTGATGAGCACGTGAGGAACTCACTGGTGGAATAAGTGCTTGACAGCTTGAGCACCCGAGTTCAGATCCCCAGCACCTACATCAGGAGCCACATGTGACCACGCAGACCTGTACTCCTAACTGTACAGACGGCAGAGACAGAAGAACCGCATGGACTCCCAGGACAGCCTATCTAGCCCATCAGTAAGTTCCAGGTAGAGAAAGACCCTGCCTCAAAAACAAAAGGGGGGCCAGGGAACTGATTCACCTGATAAAAGTGTTTGCAATGCAAACTTGAGGTCCGTTCCTGGAACCCCAGTTGGAAGAAGACAACTGACTGCCAAAAGCTGCCCTTTGACCTCTACACACCAAGGCAGACGTGCATCTATCTATCTATCTATCTATCTGTCTGTCTGTCTG
Organism: Microtus pennsylvanicus; assembly: GCF_037038515.1. NCBI lineage: Eukaryota > Metazoa > Chordata > Mammalia > Rodentia > Cricetidae > Microtus > Microtus pennsylvanicus. The sequence continues at coordinate 73,812,070 of NC_134592.1, read as the reverse complement.
TCTGTATATATGTATGTATAGTGTATATATGTGTGTGTGTGCACATATTAGATGATAAATAAAATTTTAAAATTGTAAAAGTGAAGCGTGATAGAAGATGCTCTGTGGAGCCTATTTCCACCCTGCCTCAAGGTCAGAAAGTTTTAGCTTGTTCAAAGTTGTTGACAAGTGTGGCTTCATACCCTGACCTAGGGTGTTTCGTCATTAAGATGGCCCATACAGGTAGATCCACACTACCCTGATCAAAGTCAAAGAATTCAAGCATATTTCTGCTCCTTCTTTTGAAATAGGAGGTTTGACCTAGGGAGTGGCTGCCTTCAGGTTACTTGCCTATGGTGGGTTCACTGTCTAAACAACAGAATGCTTTTCTCGAGAATTAATAACTTGATGTCTCAAGTACTGAAGCAAGTAACTGTTCTAGTTGTCCTTTGTATCATGTTAAAGCAGTCTTTTGTCTTCTTCCCCTTTTTGTATTGGGATATAAAAGTGTGTGGAAAATAAATGAAGGGGAGATCAGTATTCACCAAGTTGCCCTCCTGTTACTAGCCTCTGTCATAGGGATTCTTTCTTATCTCTATATTAACATTATCTCTATATTAACATTTTTGTAATCCTTATGTCCCACCCTGTTGAAGCTGGTCCCTGAAAATACTCTCTGTCAGTCTTCTGCTCCACAGGGGTGTGTGTGTGTGTGTGTGTGTGTGTGTGTGTGTTATAATGAAGCTCCATTTAATGTCTTTATGTCCCTAGTCTCTTGACACTAACTTTAGCGGCTTTCATTGCCCTCATTGCTTTGATAAGTATTGTGCATTCCATCTTGACATACATGTGTCAAGTATGTAACTGTCAAATTCAATAGTCTACAGTTTTCCTGTAGACTAGGACTGGGGTTGTGACTTAGTGGTAAAGCACTTGCCTGGTTGTAAAGCTTTAGATTCATTTGCCAGTAGTAAAAAAGAGGGGAGGAAGAGTGGGGTGGGGAAGAGGTGAAAATCATGGAATTCAGTCTTCCCTTTGCATTAAAACAGTGGGACATAGACAAAAATGTGGTTTTAATTCTCCAGAGTGACCATGGCTTATCCTATACTCAAATCTCTTGCCTTTTTGGGCTAGCCAGCATCTTTGTCTCTACTGGACTAGTCCTATTAATGACAACAACTGTCTAGATTTAGAAATGATAGTTCAGCAATATGGGAAATGACAACTTGAGTCCATCTGGACATGCAAACCTATATTGCCCATGATTTCCGGGCAAACCAAGATGGACTGAAAGTAGCAACATTTCTTTCCAGTATCAATGGAAACTGCTGGCACCTCACTAGTCCTGCAGATTCTGAATCACATTAAAGCTGTAGGCACACCAAAAGTTATTCCAAAATAGGCTCATCTCTATTGTAAGACCTTCTTGATAAGGTTAGGGTAGAGCTGGTTTAGAACTTTGACTTGGTATGTGTTAAAGGAGGAAGGGTAATGATTGTTGACAAAGTGCCTGAAAGGTAACTCCAGATACTCAAGTTTTCATGGGCAGAGAACAGTTTATTACACACAATTACTGGGTTCCTGTCCATTATGGTGGAATAGTGGTTCTCGACCTTCCTGGTTCTGTACCCCTTTAATACAGTTACTCGTGTTTTGGTGGCATAAAATTATTTTTGTTACTACTTCATAACTGTAATTTTGCTGTTGTGATGAATGGTAGTGTAAATACCTGATATGCAGGATATCTGATACCCCCAAAGGGGTCACCACTCACAGATTGAGAACTTCTGCAGTACAAGTTACAGTACATCAGCTTATGACAGGTAGAAAGCAAAGCATAGGGGTGATGGAGGAGGACCAGGGGGAGATGTCACTGTAGGACTGGTGGCTCCTGTTAAAAATAATCTTAAGAAGGGCCTCTCCACCTACGCAAAATAACTCCAATTAAACCAGATTAGACCAAATCAAAAATGCACACTTTTAATCAATGTAGTGCTCTCGGGAGAATGGTGGGGCAGCACGTTTGGGTGGCCAGGAGCATGCATGGTGGGGGGAAGACAGAGAGTGGAAGCACACACAAAACCCAAAACCACGTGTTCCTTTTTCCATTGTGAGCCTAAATATCCTGTGGGAGTGGTCCTGACCCTCCCTGGGGAGGGGTCAGTGCTTGGCAGGCTGGGAGTTGGAGTTCAGACCAAGGCAACTCCCAGGCCAGGGGCTGGGGTGATGGTTCCAATCAGATCCCACCTTCCACAGTTCACCACCTCTCAATACAGAGCCTCCATCACTGGATTGGACTACTCACTATATTAGACCTCAAGATCCAATGACCTCTGTAAATGTCCTTGGGGGCACACCTCAAGTACCTCACTCACCTTCTAGATATCTCTCATTCCAATCAAGTTGAAAATTTAACCATCACACACTCTGATATTCCTGTCAACTCTATTGTTGTATGGTGTTGACCACTGAGGGCTTTATTATTCTCATACAAAAGAGTTGGTTAATAAGCAAACTGTTATTTACCCCTGGCTTAAGTAGAGGCTACAAATGGATGGGTCCACGATTCTATCATCAAAGACAAAGCTCAGTTTTGTTCACAGAGTCAGCAAATACTTCCTGAGCATACTTTAGGATCTACTAAGAAAATCAGTAAGGGAAGATTACTGGGAGGCGTCGCTGGGAAGGGAAGACTGGCTTTGTGTTAGGCTTTGTATGCGTGATAACACCCGCCATTCTCAAAAGAGCTAGGCAACTGATTCTGTTCTGTGTGAGCAGAAGCTGGGAGAGCAAAGGGACTGAATGTCAACATCGTAGGATTGGCCAGTGTGAGACCGGATTTTCCTAGTGAGAGAAAACGTTGGCCCATGAGTGAAGCACACAGGTCCTACTAGCATGGAAAAATAAAAACACAAAGTCAAAATGAAAGACTCAAGAGAATAAGAAAACTAACATAGTATGTGAGATGGAAAAATCTGGACACATATAATCAGATGAAAGAAATCACTTTAACACTTATTTGGAAAAGCATTATATAAAGATATAAGGGCACACTCATTTGATGTCTTGTTATCACACACAAAATATGAAGGAGTAGTTTCAAAATAGAACAGTGTGTGATTCAATACAAAAAATAGAGAGATGGGTGGTCATTGCTCATTAGATTGAGATTATGGAAGACTTCATTTCATCTGTGTGCATCAGGGTATTTTCAGATATATATTATACACATGTATGATATATACTTTATTAGCTTGTATTTATTTTTCTAAAGTTTCTAAACAGGGCAACTTAAAAAAAAATAAGATTTTTTGTCAGTAATTCTAAACTGAAACTACGAAGCAACTTATAGCTGCTAGAAACTGGCCACCCCTGACTTGGGATATTTTGGTTTTAATGATGACAGATGTTTATAGAACACGGTGTCCCTGCTCCTCCCAAGTGAGACATGCCGACTTTGTGCTTAGCACACTCTAGTCTGGGTATGAAAAGCAAAGCTGGAAAGGAATTTCATGTCTCATTTTTACAGACCTAGGGGAGGCAGCGCGGGCCAGGGCGGGCATGGTTGTCAACAGTTCTCTGAGTTCGCTCCAGCTCCCATACTACCCCCACATAGAATTTCTCTCAGCGTGATCATATTTATTCCTTGGCATCCCATTCAGCTATGCAATGCGTCTTGATCATATCCACCCCTAACTCTCCACTCCCACTCCTCCTGATAACCCTCAGCACACACTTTCATATCCTCTCCTTTACTTTTTGTAATCTATTTAGTTCACTTAGTGCTGTTTGTGAGAAAACACCCTTGTCCTGTAAGTAGCCCATGCTTTTCCATCATGTCCCATAGCTAGCCCAGGCTTCTCTATCACATCCTGTAAGTAGCCCATGCTTCTCCATCACGTCCTCCAGCTAGCCCATGCTTCTCCATCACGTCCTGCAGCTAGCCCAGGCTTCTCTATCACATCCTGCAGATAGCCAGGCTTCTCCATCACGTCCTCCAGCTAGCCCAGGCTTCTCCATCACGTCCTGCAGCTAGCCCAGGCTTCTCCATCACGTCCTGCAGATAGCCAGGCTTCTCCATCACGTCCTGCAGCTAGCCCATGCTTCTCCATCACGTCCTGCAGATAGCCAGGCTTCTCCATCACGTCCTGCAGCTAGCCCATGCTTCTCCATCACGTCCTGCAGCTAACCAGGCTTCTCCATCACGTCCTGCAGATAGCCAGGCTTCTCCATCACGTCCTGCAGATAGCGTATTCTTCTCCATCATGTTCTCCAGCTAGCCCAGTCTTCTCTATCATGCCATGTGGAGCATTGTCAACAAGGAAAGATACAAGAAAGGGGTATTCAGAACAAGCACTCACACACAAGGACTAAAGCCCTCTAACAGTGCAGCAACCTGAGGCCATTTTAACCTTGTAAACTTTTGATGTGCATCCTCAAACTCACAGAGATCCACCTCCCTCTGTCACCTGAATGCTGGGATTAAAGATGTGTCCACCACCACCTGACTCAGTTAGCTTTTTTATATAGCGTAGGAGCCCCGACCTAGGGATACTACGCCCCATAGTGGGCTTTTAGGTCCTTCTATATCAATTAAGTGACCCGTAGACATGCTCACAGGTCAATCTTATCACAGAATCCTTCAACTGAGAATCTCTCAGATTACTCTAGGCTGTGTCAAATTGATATCTGTCCTCTTTACTTTTTCATTGCTATGATCAATGATCAAAGCAACTTATAAAAGAAAGTATTTAATTTAGGCTTAGGATTTCAGGTATTCGAGATTCATGATGGTGGAGCAAGGACATGGTAGCAAGAACAGCAGAGAGCTTACATCTTGTCCTGCAGGTAGGAGGCAGAGAGCAAGAGACACTGGGAATGTTGCTGGTCCTTTGAAGCCTCAAGGCCCACCCACAGAGATACACTTTTCCAACAAGGCCACACCTCCCAATCCTTTCCAAACAGTTCCACCAACTGGGGACCAAATACTCAGATATATTGTCCTATTGGGGGCATTCTAGTCAAACTATCACAACGCCTGAAACTAGGAGATAAGGTTTCACTGTCTAATCTAGGTGCTCCAGGATTCTCTACCCAACCTTGACCTTCCTGCCTCAGCCTTCTGAGTGATTTCAGCGGTGTGGCACCACACCTGGCTAAATTTGTTGGTCTTATGGATGGTAGGGTTGCCTTAAGGAGTGAATCAATTAAGACCTATATATCTATATAGAAAGAGACCAGTGACTAACACACGGTTATGTACTGTACCACATGGTGGTGATTGTCGGTGTAGAGCTTGCTCTCTGATAGCACTCGGCTCGGCTGCTGTAGGTGGAATTTTTAAATTTCCTCCAATACCATCTTATGCCGAGTTGTCTGACAGAGCACACATGCATTGAACCTCAAATGTTTTCTGCTGCAACAAAGGGTTTTAAAGGTGGTTGAGTGAACAGAACTCCAAGGGGTTTGGAGAGCTCTTGGGGTCTTGGTAGTCATCTGGTTGGCAGAGATCCTGTTAGATAAGACATCTTCAAAGAGGCCTTGAGGCTATGAAGACCCTCAGCTTGAAGGCTTGTCTAACTAGAGTATCTGAAAGGATAATGTGTTGGTTTTTATATCAACTTGACACAAAAGAGTCATCTGAAAGGAGGGAGCCTCAATTAAGAAAATGCCTCCATGAGATCAGGATGTAGGTAGGCAAGCCTGTGGGGCATTTTCTTAATTAGTAATTAGTGGTGTAGAGCCCAGCCCATTCTGGGACACGTGGGTTGGTGCCCTGCCCTGATGAGCAAGCCAGTAAGCAGCACTCTTCTATGGTCTCTGCCTCAGTTCTGATGCCTGGTTCCTGCCCTGTTTGAGTTCCTGCCCTGACTTCCCTCAGTGACAGACTGTTTTCTGAAAGTGTAAGTGAAATAAACCCTTTTCAGGTTGCTTTGGTCATGGAGTTTCAGAAGAGCAATAGAAACTCTAATTAAGACAGAGAAAATGGAGAAGCTTCCAGACAAATTAAATTTCTGACAACTGTTTTTTTGTACCAATCATATTCTCTGATAGACAATATTAATATGAGCTAAAGGAATTGCTGCACAGTTAGTAAAATCAGTAATAAAGAGACATGAAACATTAGGTCATGTCAGCAAGTTCTTAAGAGTTTGTCACCAAACAAAAGGCAAAATTAAGCAAAGCCCAGGAGATCTATGTGGTGAGAGCCAAGGTCATTAATTAATAGTTGCAAGAATGACTGGTTGTCATGGAAGAACCAAGATCACGCAATCACCTGCTTCAGGTACTTGCTAATCCCTGCTCTTCTGAAGTTACTTTCCTAATCAGGTGGGCCACATGGGGACCAGTGTTAATCCCACTGATCAAAATAGAATAAGACCACCAGCACAGTTTAAAGCCAAATTTGAAGCAAGTTTTAATTAAATGCTGGCCAAGTGGGTGTTCTCTGGCCAGGTCCAAACCCAGGTTCCAAGGAAATAGCCCAGAATCACAGTTTGTAATGGTTTAAGAAGGAAAACCATAATTCATTGCATTTCCCATCAGGTCCAATAAAGGGCAAGCATACATCCTGACGTACCTCCAACCTACATCCAATCAGGATCAAGTGTACATCCTGAAGTACCTCCAGCCTACATCCAATCAGGGGCAAACATATATCCCTACGTACCTCCAACCTACATCCAATCAGGATCAAGTGTACATCCTAATGTATTTTCTGTCCATGAACCTGCCACCCACATGTGAGCAAGCACATCTGGTGCAGATGGGTCGAACAAACTTGTTTAGGGGAGTGAGAACATGTGGCTTTTTATTTCCCATAGACAACAGCCTCCAGCATTTCAGGAACTCTCTGTCCTTGGACAAGGGTCTATACTCTTAGGCATAGTAATTAAACTTAAAATGTAACATTGGCTCTCACGCCAGCTGCATAATCTGCAGAACCAGTGAAAAATAAAAATATAAGTTTTCTTACTCAAACTTAAGAATTTGAGGGAAAAAGTCTAATTTGAAGGGAACCACGTACACACATATATTCTATGTGGATTTTAGCAGCTGTAATGGTTGGCACAAAATAGGCCTCCACTGAATCTTAATCACCCTCATTTGCTAATGTTCTGTCTTTGAAGTGGGGGCACTTGCAGCCTCTTTGTCATTCTTTTTACCTTCAAAATCAATTACATTTAAAATTTAATTCACTTGACTCAATTTAATAGTTTGTTATTAAATGTGAAAATAAGCAGCAGAAGCAGAATGGTGAAATCATGTGGCTCACAATTGCTCATCAGCAAATAACTGAGCTAGTAGGTCCCCTTATCCTCTCTCTCAGACACAAACTTCAGATAGAATACAGCACATGGGACCATTGGGGGAGGGGAGATGGCTTCCACAAGAATTTAGTGGACTATGGAGATGACCAAGGATAAGACTGAAGTACGAAGTTGTCAGGATCATTCTTTGTATAAGCCATGTAGTGCAGGGTGTACAACTGACAGGTGAGAAGAAATTGCCATTCTATTGATCCCAGAATCACTGCTTATTGTAGTAACTAGGAGTGGCGAGGCTGCATCCCCAGCACCCCGGCCGCCTGCTAGCTTATGCTCGAAATAACAACACACAAACTGTATTCATTTAAACACTGCTTGGCCCATTCTGCTTGGCCCATTAGCTCTAGCCCTTACTGGCTAATTCTGATATCCAGATCAACCCATCTCTAATAAAATGTGTAGCTCCGGTCTTACCGGGAAGATTCTAGCCTATGTCCATCCTGGGTCAGAGCTTTGTTGCATGCGTCTGCCCGGAGAGCAGAGCATGGCCTCTCTGCTCCAGAGAGCAGAGCTGTCAGTCTGAGCTCACTTCCTCTTCCTCCCAGCATTCTGTTCTGTTTACTCCTCCCACCGATGTTTTAACCTATGAGGGCCAGCCAAGCAGTTTCTTTATTGCTTAACCAATGAAATCAACAGATTGACATATGACACTCCCACATCAGCTTATAAACATTAATTTCAGTAATTATGAAAGGACGCTTTGAGAGGCTTGTCTCTAGTTGGCAAGCTAAGCTTCACAGATGATACTCCACTTACTAAACATGTAGCTGTATGTCAGAAACTGGGCTAAATACTCTGCCTACTTTATATTCCTCAGTTGAGTTTCACCAAACACATAAGAACTATGTTGCTCATTGTACTGTAGAAAGAACCAGGACTCAGCTGACATTTACCAAGAGGTATGCTGTATGACAGACCTTTCCTAGGGTGGTACAACAAGTACACACACACACACACACACACACACACACACACAAACACACACACACACACACAGAGAGAGAGAGAGAGAGGGGGGGGGGCTTTTCAACCTCCAAAGGAAACCCATGACAAACCAAAGTAATAATTACACCAGTGTCCAACTTGGTAAAACAATGCGTTTTATGGGGGTCACTGATAGGAATATGGGTAAGGGACTATTTTCAGGGAGCAAGGATGAGTCAAAAGCAGCTGCATCACTGAAAAACTCACCCCAGCATGGAAGGCATTGCTAAAGCTACAAGCTTGAACCTCTCTGCAGTTTGCTGGCAGCTAGTGGTCAAGTTTAGTTTTCTCTGCTGTTGAGTTGCTTATTCCTTTTTATACTATGACAGAGAGGTCTTGAGACTCTTACAAACTTTTGCTGTACCAGATACAAGAGCTTTTGTTTACCTCCTTAGATTTGTGAGATGTCCTTCCCTCCAGAGCAGTTGCAGTAAAGAGCCTTCAGAGAGATCTTCTGAACAAAGGAAAATATCTAACTTTGATATCCTTTCCTGCAGTAATGGTAATGATTTAATCCGAGATAGCCTATGTGACAAGAATCATGGAGAAGCCAGGCACTGTATAAGACCCTAAATTATGAGCTGGGAAGTCACATCACAGAATGACTTAACTGTCCCAGAGAAACAGCAGCTTAGGGGCATGATCTGATTTCTTTAGGCTGTGGAATTTGAAAGCATGACCAACTTCTTAAAGGGGCAGGGTAATAAACTACTCTATTCCTAATCAATATGGACTCTCACCAAACCTAGACCGTGAACCTAGACAAAATCATACGTATTGTTCCTCCAACTCCAGGCACTTAGGGATCACCACCACTCCCACGGTTGTTATTGCTGCATCCTCTCCCTTCACTCCTATTTTTACCAAGAGAAAAACTCCCTACTCAATTCAGTAGGGATTCCTAGTTCATTAAATGACGTAAGAAAGACCTTGGTTGGCTGGATTCAAGGAGACCCACTGCGGGTGAAAAACATCCACGGAATGCAGACCACACTCATGCACTCATGCGGTGAGTTTCATTGCGGGGGAAGGGAGCGAGGAGCTGGGGAGAGGGGCTGAGGAGAGGGGCTGGGAACAAGGGAAGAGGGAGAAGACGAAGAGAAATAAAAGACAGAGGTAGGGACAGAGGCAGAGAGACAGAGAGAGACAAAGAGAGGCAGAGAGGGAAAGGGGCACAAAAGCCTGCTGGTCTCTTCAGAGGAGCTGCTGGGGTGAAGAAAAGAAAGAATTGGTGGAGTGTGGCTCTTAAAGGGGCCTTTTGTGCATGCGTACAAAGCCTCACACAGCACGCAGTACATGACTTACGGGTGTAGGACTCTGGGCTGACTAAGTATTTGCCTGAATACCAACAAGTGCATGAGTGACTATAAGACTCTGGGGCTGTCTAGGGATTTGCCTGAATGCTGACAAGTGCATCTTGCCAGGTGACAGGGCATGGGCCAGCATAATACCTGAATGCTAAAAGTCTTTCCTTTTCTTTATTATAAAAAAGTGAGGAGTTAGGGGTGGCAGGCCGGGATGGGTAATGAGGGCGTCAAGTTCTAGAGACTGCTTCCTACTGATTTATGGGCATTGAAATCTTTGGGGGGAAACCTGAGAAAACTGAGCTGGCCACATCCTGGAGTAGCTGGTTGTTTCAATGCTATCCAGGCTCTGTGGAACCCTCCTGTGTCTCTTGGACCTGACAACATGCTGTTCGAAGTGAATCCAAGTAGACTCCCTGGAGTTTACAAGAATTCATTGAGTTTGTTAAGTTTTAGACACATCAGCATTCCCACTGATGGATTATAATCTGTGCTGAAATCTACATTATAGAAAAGGTGGCATACTCACACTGTGGTAGTACTCTACCAGGTTAGTGGCTTATCAGGATTTTGTCAATTAATGTTAAGACTATGAACTTTTGCAGTCTTAATATAAGAAACTGCTCTTGCCTAGACTGCTTGATGTTATGTCGGTGAACTGGATATGCAGGACCTGCAGAGAGATGACTACTGAACTTGCCTAAAGGTGAGATGATCCTTCGGGGTTTCTGCTTCATGAAAGAGTCTACCAGACATTCTGCAGGACACAGAAGAAAGTAACTGACAAACTGCCAACATACGTGGAACTGTCTTTGAAATTTCCTGCTTCATGGAAAAGTCTGACAGATACTATGGGCCTATAGGCTGAAGATGGATGCCCAAATAGTACGGAAGAACTTTGGGTGACTGTCTAGACAGCAAGATATCTCTGTCAACTCTAGAGCATTGGAAGTTGCTTATAATGCACTTCCTGTTTACTTAGGTAATATTATATCCTTCTGGAGTCTTTGATGGAGTTGAATAATATATAGTTATAGTTTTCCTTAGTTATGATAACAGGTAAAGTAGATATAAACATTGTAACTATAATTCTTACTTGATAGCTGTTTTGTTATATGTAATTTTACTGTCTTAAAGTTAAAGCCTTCCGTTTTGTTTAAACAGAAAAGGGGAAATGGTGTGGGAGGTCCTTCTGTCTATGTCTTGCTTTTATTAGTTAATGCTTTTATTGGTTAAAGGAACTGACTTGGCCTATAACAAGGTAGAATTTAGTTAGGTGGAGAAAACTAAACTGAATGCTGGGATAAAGGAGGTGCAGTCAGAAGAAGCCATGGAGCTGCTGCCAGAGACAGACCTGCTGAAACCTTGCCAGTAAGCCATGAGCCTCTATGCCCTTCCTTGTCATATTTGTGCTGGGCTTGAGAGGAGGTATAGTTTTTTTTTGTTTTGTTTTTCGAGACATGGCTCAGCCCTTAAAGGCTAGGCTCACAACCAAAAATATAGGAGGTATAGTTTTAAATTGCTTTCCTTGCATTTGATCAAAGCACAAATATGAAATATTTAATTTTACATTCCTGCCCACTCCATATCTTTAAGGTGCTCTGAGAACATGCGCTGAATTTATCCTGTAAATTCCTATCATCACTGTATCCTCTACAAATTTTTCATCCAAGACACACAAAAGCGATCAGTTGCTTTTAAAGTGAAAGGTGGAATTTTAGTGTGAAAGAGTGGGTTGTAAGGGGATTAATGCATTTCCCCTTAAAGCATCAAGCCGTTCCTCACTGGACCATTTTCTTGAGAAACCCTGTATCAGTCTACAGAGCAATGCAAAGAGAAGCCAGGATGAGATGGAGGCTAAGATTGTCTGTGCTGTTCAACAGACATCAGACACACATACTAGCGCTGGCCATAACCACTGGAATGTGATCAGAGGGGGAACTCAAACCATAGCTGTCAATAATCAGAACACTGGCACGCTACATAACTGACTTCTGGAAGGATGCTGTTTAACGGTATATGTGCTAGACTGTCAAAGTCTTCTGAGGTACTAGCACTATTTTAAATTTCATAGATACGAAAATTGTGGCTCAAAGATATGAAATAGCTTGCCCAGGGAAGCAGGCTAGTGAACTGGTAAATGGCTTGGCAGCATTGTTGATGGCTTGTCTAGTGGCCATTCCCTTTTTCCTTGTTAATAATAGAGTCAGGATTGATTTAACCCTCTTCCAAGTAGAGATGTCCTGCAGAGGCAACGAGCCCTTTCAGCCTCAGTGGACATAGGGGGGACTGCAAACATGAGCTGGTTTGATCCAGGCTTGCTCAGCTCATAAGAACAGAGAAATATGTAGTTGTGTAGTCTTATAATATACGGTAACCACATTGAACTAGAATGTATGTATTAATATCCATACATCTCAAAAAGGTGAAATGGAAAAAGATACAGAATAAGATACAGCGTAATACCATTTATAAAGCTTTAAAATCAAAAGAATACCATATGTTACTTATGTACATATGTGTGTGTGATAAATGTTAAAATATTCATCAAAAAATAATAACCAATTCAAGATACTGGTTCTCTCAGGAGGGTATTAAATGTCATACAGAAAGAACTTTAAATGTGCTCATCTTAGTTAGGCTTTCTATTGCTGCAAAGAGACACTACGACCACAGAAACTCTGAAAAGGGAAAACATTTAATTGTAGTAGCTTTCTTACAGTTCAGAGGTTCAGTGGGTTATCATTACAGTGGGACATGGTGATGTGCAGACAGACATGGTGCTGGAGAGGTAGCTGAGAGTTCTACATTTGATTCAGGCAACACAGAGTGAACTCATACACTGCATGTGGCTATGAGACCTCAAAGCCCTCCCCTACAGTAACACACTTCCTCCAGCAGGACCACACCCACTCCAAAAAGCCACACCTCCTAAGAGTGCCACTCCCTTTGGGGCCATTTTCTTTCAAATCACCACAGTGTCTATATTTTATTTCTTTAATTTTTCAAAGAATTATTTTCATTATTTTTAATTACCTGTATGTGTGTCTGTAAGTGTAGGTACCTACTGAGGTCAAAAGGATCAGATTTTCTGTACCTATAATTACAGACAGTTTTTAACCGCCTAACATGGGTGCTGGAACCCAAACTCTGGTCCACTGAAAGAACAGTATGCATTCTTTACCATTCAGAAATCCCTCCAGAGCACTGTATCTTACTTCTCAAACTACATAGTAGATAATATAATAGTTTATTTCTTAAGATAGATGGTTTCTAGAGAATCAATATTTTATTCTTGGTGTTTTTTCTATGTCTTAATTATATTTCTGAACAAGTTGGAAATTGATGAAACACTTGTCTTAGGGTGAATTGACTTTAAATCTTTGCACACCAGGAAGATAATTTGTGCAATAAAAACGTATTGAAATCAGAATATGAAGAGCCAAGTGCTAGTTCCAGCTTTGCCCCTAATGAGCTCATAAATCATAAATCACATTTGCTCTCAGAGTTGCATGCTCCCCCTCCAAAATCATTGACATTTTTTAAATCAAATACTTCCAAATGTAGTCTTTAATTCTCAAGAACAGGAGCACATGTCTTAACTAACTTACATTTTGATTGGCCTTTTTATTGTCCATAGAAATTAAGTGTCAGTAAATTTTAAGACCCCACTTAGAAACCGATGCAGTAATATACAATGACTTAATAATAATTCACAACAAAGCCTTTTATTCGGTAGCCTTCCTAATAAAGTATGCTTCTGATTACAAGAGACCAACACTGAAGGACATATGTCTTCATGTCAGTCAATCTCTGCAGAAGGAATAGAATTAAAACGGATACCTCTTTTATGGTCGGTAGCAACATCTTAAGGTTTGAAAGTGCAAATGTCATCATGTGTCCTCTCCTCACAGAACAATGGACATAAAGACTTTGGGTAACATACATACATCCTACACCCATCTCTGCACTCATCTCTCCCCAAAGCATGACTGGAGAACCTTTGCTTGTTACTTTGCTTGGATGGCTTTCCAGGCCTTTTCTGTTCGTTGAACTTTGGAAGTCTTAATCTTCGAGGACAGGCACCAAAAACTCCAGAGAAACCCTGTCTCAAAAAAAAAAAACGAAACAAAACAAAAAACAAACAAACAAAAAACCCAACAACAAGATTTAAAAAAAAACAGGAACAAAACACTTGTCCAATAATGAAAAAATCAAGGCCAACTTTTTGTCTCACTCCCTGATAAGGAGAAGATGAGTCTTCAAGCCTGGTGTATGTTTCCCTGGCAAAGAAGCCATACTGGGAAAAGCTCAAAGATCTCCCATAGACTACAGTGTTAGACAATACAGCTGAAAATGGTAGGTTAGCTACAGGGAAGTACTCAATAGACTGCAACCAATGTCAGAAAATGTGCTGATTAATTCACACTATTGTATACAAAGTACCAAGGACCATAACTAGAGGAAGCAGTGTTGAAAAGGTTGACTTTGAACTTCAGTCACCAGCTTACATGCCTGTGAGGAAAAACAGACTGGGGGGGGGGGGGCTGCTTGTTCCCTGAGGCATCAGTGTGCTGACATTGACCTGGTGGTGGCAGATGTGTTCCTTCACTCAAATTCCCATCATGCAGCCAGGAGGTGAAGGAAGAAGGGAGGCTTCTAATCCTGCTTAGTATTGTTTCTGTGTCATTTGGGGGAAGTGGCTTCCCCACTTCTGTAGAAAAGCAGGTATGATGTGGGGTGCCCCTCTGTCCGCTGTGAATATGTTTCACTGCCATTGGTTAATAAAGAAGCTGCTTTCAACCAGTGACTCAATAGAGTAAAGCCAGGCAGAAACTCCAAAAAGAGATGTAGAGAGAGAACAGGTGGAGTCAAGGAGATGCCATGTAACTGCTAAAGGAGACAGATACCGGATCCTTACTTGTAAGCCACAACGACGTGCCAATACGTGGATTAATATAAATGGGTTAATTTAAGATTTAAGAGCTGGCTAGGAATATTTTTGAATCATTAGCCAAGCAGTGTTGTAATTGATATCGTTTCTGTGTGGTTTCTCCTGAGTCTTCTCCCTATTCTTTTTCTTTAAATCATCACTATGTAGTCACATTGAATAAATCTCTTTTCTGTGCTAAAAAAAAAATCTAGAACCTGGGAGCTGAGAGTTGACTCAGTGGTTAAAGGCGCTGCTGCTTTTGCACAGGACCTAAGTTCAGATCCCAGTGCATAAGTCAGGGGCAAGTTACAGGAGATCTGACACACTTTTCTGGTGTCCATGGGCATATACACATGTGCACACACACACACACATATGTTATGATACACATAAGTTAAAAAATTAAATCTTTAAGACCAGTAAATAAATATAGATTTTGCATATGAGAGAAACGATGTTCTACGCCCAAGTCTGGTGTATTTCACTTAACATGATGGCCTCCAGTTCCAACTATTTCTTATAAACAGCAGACTTTTGTATGTATTCTGGATGTGAACCCGGTATCGGATACATGTCCGGCCAAGTTTTCCTCCCATTCTGTAAACTTTTTCTTTCTCTGGCAGTTGTTCCCTTTGCAGCACAAACACGTTTTTAACTTGATGCAGTTTCATTTATCAATCCTGTTGTTGTTCCCTGAGATGTTGGTGACCTATACAGGAAGCTGTCGCCTGTGCAGATGTCCTGAAGTGTTTCCCTCATGTATTTCTGTAGCAGTTTCAAAGGTGCAAGCCTTGAAGATTTTTATGAACCATTTTGAGTAAATTCTTGTACAAGGTGAGAGACAGGAGCTGTTCTATATGTGGGTACCAGTCTTTCCAACACCTCTTCCTTATTAAAGATGCTGTCTTCTCTCCAACATACATTTTTGGCACCATTGTGAAGAAGCAGACAGTCGTAGCTGTGTGGGATTGTCTCTGTGCTCTCTGCTCCAATCCACAGTGCACATGTCTGTTTTCTGTCAGTAACGTGCTGTTTTTGTTGCTGTGACTCTGGTATGACGCCTGCAGCTTATTCTTCTGGCCTGGAGGGCTCTGTGGCTTCTGTGCTTTACTCTTTCAGCTAAGACTGTGCTATTATTCTGACTCTAATACTCTTATATTTAAATTCTAATATTAAATGGTTAATATTTAAATAGTACGCTTATCAGCCTTTTCTTATTTGCATTATGTCTTGTGCGTGTGCACACTCACATGCCATAGCACACGTGTGGAGGTCAGAGGACAGCAGTTTTCTTCTGTCATGTGGGGGCCTCAGAACTCAGATGGTCTAGATTGACAGCCAGCACTCACCCATTAAGTCATATCACCAGCCCTATTCCTTTCCTTACCTGAATGTTTGTAATCTCTCTCTCTCTCTCTCTCTCTCTCTCTCTCTCTCTCTCTCTCTCTCTCTCTCTCTCTCTCTCTCTGTGTGTGTGTGTGTGTGTGTGTGTGTGTGTGTGTGTGTACAGATAGCAGGTGCCTTAGGAAGCCAGAGGTTTCAGATCTCCTTCAGCGAGGGTTGCAGGTGGTTGTGAGCAATCTGAAGTGGGCACTTGAAGCGGAACATGGGTCCTCTGCAAGAGCAGTGCATGCTCTTAACCACAAAGCCTGCTCTTCAGCCCCAAGATTTATTTCTGTTTTGAATTATAAGTGTGGGGGATGGGAGCGCAGCTTCTTAGTCAGGCCAGCAGAGGGCATGCTGGGATTTGGAGTCCAGACCAATACAACTCTCAGGCCTGGGGGCTGGGATCTACACTCCCAACTTAACAGACACTGTATATTCTTGATGCGTAAAAACTCTTGCCAGTGTGGGAACAAGTGAACAACCCCTCATATGCCCATGGTTTCTGGATACTATGCTCCCACTTCCTCTCCCCCTCCCTGCTTCTCTTGCTGTTTGCTGTCCTTATGCATTCCTGGCATGTGATCTGGTCATGCTGGGATTCTCCCTGCAATGGATCCATTTCCCGTCCTCCCACTCTGAGCTGCTTAGGTGTCCCGTCCTTATGTCTCTGTTCTCCTTACAGCCCCTGCTGACCTGGCCCTAAGTGGGATCATCTGTGTGCTCACCTGGATTCTGCAGTCTACTCCAGAATTTTTAAGTTGGTCAGCTGACACAGGTTCCTGGAAAAAGTTTTGGTCATCTGTCTGTTAATATATATGTGTTAATAATGGGGCTGCAGTATGCTTGTTATATGTTTGTATGTGTGTATGTGTGCTTGTTTTAAAATCTGTAGAACTTATAACTCAGATTACAACAGCTGTGGAAAATTACAAATGTGGATAGCTGCCATTTTTGGTTGAGATCAAAACAGAAACCTCAATGCCATCTTTGTTAAATATACCCATGTGTTCTACCTACCAACGAGACATTCTGCCTCCAATATACTTTGGCTTGAAATATTTCTTCTAATCTTCTTGCCTCTACTGACATTGGTAAGCTATAACTGATTGGACAAACTCTATGTCTAATTTACATATACCTGACAGGTAATGGTGCCCTGACTCTCAAGTGCCTTTACAGATCTAAGAGTATGGCAATTAACAAAAGAGATTCTTATGAAGGAGATGCATGCCAGTTCCTGCAGCATCCTATAGCTCCTCCAAGAAGATGCATGTTTGAACTTCCTCTTGAAGGCTTGACTTTGGATATGGCAAAGCCACTCACACAGCAAGAAAAAAAACCTGCCTTCCACCTCATCAGCTTCCTGGATACTACACTGGGGGATCAATCATTTCATCCTGCCAAGACAGGTATACCGAACCCTACCCCCTCAGGAAAATTTTTCAAGCCTCCTGGGCTCATCAGCTAAAGGCAGGTACTGCTTCTAAGACTGTTGTTCACCGAAGACTACGGAGAGACTTGGGATTGCCTGGGTAGATGAAAAAAGCTGTCTCACTTCTGCTTATTACTCCTCCCTCTCAGATCTGTCTGATGACATTTGATGACGCAAGGTACTGGTAGCTCATTACTTCATTTGTTAAGTTTCGTGCTAAAAATACAGACAGGAGTGCTTCTTTCACAGGATTCATAGTCCAGAATTAACAGGCTTCAGATGCATCTTCAGAGATTCAGAGTTTCCAGGTTCCTTTAATTATCTTCTAAAATGTTCATGCCTGTTAACCTAAAGCCATACATAGCCTTTTGCTATGACACCAAGATGTAAATCTGTTCCAGCTTACAGATACCTGCAGGGAAAAGTTCCTGGGAAAAGTTCTGCTGCCATATCAAGAAATCTGGTCTGGTGTAAACAGTCTGCAGAGCCTATTTTGACCCCACCCATTTTCAAGCATGTTTTACAGATCACTCCTCCTGCCTGTAGAGGGTTCTCCGGATAATGCGAACACCTACACCAGATCCTGGGACTTCACCATTGGTATCACCTCTCTAGGTTCAAATGGGCATCTACCCAGCAACTGGAATCTGGTTTTAAAGGGCACATCTGCTCTCATCTCACTCATTCACCCCTGCCTCCCCTGTACAACCAGGACACTTCTCCGTCCCATTCTTTCTGGCAGTTTATCATCCTTCCCCTGACTAGCCCCATCCACAGGGCCAATAATAACAATATTTCTTTCTCCTAGCAACCTGCCTTCTCATCTCCCTCAAGGAACAAATGCCTGAGGTGTCCAGGATGGCAATTAACCGGATGTCTCTCCAGCCACACCTCTCGCTGAGCTTGAGACCACCAACTTCCAACTCCCCCCCCATGTCTCCCCATGCCCATAGGAAGTAACCAGACTTGAGCTGGCCCCCCTATACCCAAAGAGTCTGGGATGTTTGGGTAGAAGTTCTACCCCAAGGCCCTCCCCTGGGAGTTGCCTCAGTCCAGACTCTATCCTTGAGAATGCCCACCAAAAGATGACCCCTTCCCAGAAATACTCAAGACCACCCCCAAAGGGTATTTAAACTGCCCCCCAACAAACACGTGGTTTTCGGGTCTTCTTTCCTCGGCTCCTCTCTGGGGTACTGGAAAGCCTTCAGGGAGCATTGATATCCATTAAATCTGGCATTTTCTAACTCGGTGTGATTTGGTCTGATTCGGATTATTGAGTTGGTGGAGAGGCTTATCAGGATGCAGGAACTCTTCAGACCCCCCAGTGGTCCATATTGCCAGCCACGGGCAGTACGGGCCATCTTTAATTGAAGATGGAAGCAAGGCTGTACTTTTACATTTTAAAGGCTGGTGAGGCTATTTAGCCTATTCTAACCTTCCCAGAACTGCAGGCACAGAAAGCAATTTTTCAGCTTCAAGTGTTTTCCTTTCTGCTCTCGGGGTTGGGTAAAATGTCAACCTTCTGTTCTTTCCTTGTGTTTTTGTTTAACGTGCTCAGGGAACATTTGGTCCCTGCAGAACCTAAAGCATTTGCAGGAGCTGGGAGAGGTTCACAAATTGGCTTCAAATAAGGACAAATGCCCACTCAGCGTGGAGAGGCCCTCGCATCCCGGGGCTCCCTGGTTGCCTTTTGTCCATGTTTTCAGCTTGGCAGGCTGCCTGGGGGTCGAGGGCTTCCAGGAAGCTGTGTTCATTTGTGTTTTCAGTTCAACAGCACACGAGCTAATTGTGAAGAAAGAAAGAAAGAAAGAAAGAAAGAAAGAAAGAAAGAAAGAAAGAAAGAAGGAAGGAAGGAAGGAAGGAAGGAAGGATTGATTCCAGAGGGTCATGGGGAGACCACACTGAAAGGAATTGGCAGTAGAGTTAATAGGGAATAAGAGAAGAAGACAAAGGATGTTGTGGAAGCCATGATTAAATATAGAAAGCACTGAATTCCAATACTGCACGACCTTAGCCAGTCCTTCGGCTTCTGCAGAGAACAGGATTCTCCAGCCTGCTGCTCTGACTTGAATCTTATGCTGTGTTGATCCCTAAGAAAAAGATGCTTCTTTGCTTAGATCCATGATGGCTTCCAGCCTGCACGACAATTCTGACTGACAGGCAGCAAGGCCTGGAGAGTCACGTAGAGCTGAGAGCAGAATGAAGTCTGCTGCGGCACTGTGATGGTGTAGCCCTGACTTGACTGCGGTCCCTGTCTCTGTGGTTTCTGATGACTCTGAGCACAGTACCCTCTCACTTCAGGCTCTTAACCCTTCCTGACCAGAGCCTGCTTTCATCTTTTCTTTCTTTTAGAAGGTTTTGGGGGCTTCTGTTAGCCAGGGTCATGCCTATTTTAAAAACCTCTCCACTGGTTGGTTTTCCGAGATTCTTGTCTCCCTACCCTTGTAGCTGATTCTTCGGACAGGCCCTAGGCTAAAAAGACCCCTCTGCTGCCCCGGGATCAGATAGCTAGGCTGTAAGCAACAGTCATGTGACATAGAACCTCCCTCTGCCTCTAAAATGCGTAAGAAGGGACCCTCACTCTTCTGTGTGGGCATTACTATCTCTCCAGTAAACTGCAAGCCCCCCAAAAGATAACCCATCCTACTGTCACCTCTGAAACCCTGAACCTGAAAATATATAACCTTGGGTGATTAATTCATTCAGAAATTGTGTGTATTCTACCATCAACTTCCACAGACTTCTTAGCCTCAAACGTCAAACTCCTTAAGGAATGTTGGGGTTTTACCCTTCTCCAGCTGGGTGACATGATTTGGAGTGGACCACAGAGCCAGGCTGATCTCAGAGTTGGGGTCAGAGTTGAGGTGGCCCTAGGCTTTAGAACAGGACCAGGGTGTGAGCAGCCCATCAACCAGGATGTTCAGGCTTCAGAAAATGGGGAGGGGTGACCTCGGCCCTCTTCATGATGAAGCCAAAAGCAGACAAGTCCTCTGTGCTAAGTGAGATGCCGCCAGGCAAGCCCCCCACTGCCGAGAGTAACAGGGACCATGGTCCTGCTCTGGAAGAAAGGTGTGGTGAAATTGGGTGGTGTGCTTAGCTTGGCTCCGTTTCCTACAGAATGAGAAATGAAGGCCAGAAAGTGAAACTCAGCAGGATGGGAAAGAGAAAGAAGTTCATCTGGGAGCTGGTGTTCATTTTCCCTTGAGGTGGCAGAATTAGTTCCTCTTCCCCTTGCTGGGGGGAACCGAGCACCTACCACAGCCTGGCCTGGGGGAAGTGGATCTCGTGATACTGGGTGAGTGGGTTAGGGAACATTCTTTCACAGGGTGGAAAAGGCAAGCCGGCAGCTGCCTCTGGTCTTCCCTGAGTGGGCAATGTAGCCGCTGTGCTCAGACACAGACAAAGTGAGTGATTCTCGGCAGTGGGAAGAGGGCACAGAGTTCTAAGGCAAATGTCAGTCTGTGCTCTTGCCAAGCTGAACGGTTAACTCTGAGCGCCCTCCTGTTTTAACAGCCTCTTCCATTTCTCCTTATTCACGTCAGCTACATTGCGTGTGTGATCCAGGACTGTGACTGTGTGAGAAATGTCCCCATAGGCTCCTGCATTTGAACAGCTGGTCTCTGGTTGGTGACATGGTTTGCAACGTGGAGATCTGTGGAAAGAAGTGCATTGCTGGGGTGGGTTGAGGTTTGTGGCTCTCACCCTTTTCCTTCTCTCTCTCTCTCTCTCTCTCTCTCTCTCTCTCTCTCTCTCTCTCTCTCTCTCTCTCTCTCTCTCCTGCTCTGGCTCCCATGCCTTCTCCACCATTATAGACTCTAAGCCTCTGGAACCATAAGTAAGCCCTATTCCCCTAATTTGCCTTCTGTCAGGGTATTTGGCCAGAGCAACAGAAAAGTAACTAAGAAAAGGACCAAGCTCCAACATCTGCCACCTCAGTTAGCCAGAAGCCATGTTGGTGCCCTAGCTGGTCGCAGTGATAGTCTCTTTAACTTCTATATCATTTGTATAATACGAATCTTTGGGATCCCTAGAGAATTAATTGCACTCCCATCACGTTGCAGAGATATTAAAAGCCTCAGATATTAAAGGCCCTTATTTAAAATGATGTATAATAGTATTTTCATATTGCCTAGACCCACCTGTCCATATACTTTAATTTGTCTCTAGATTATTAATAATACCTGATATGAGGTAAACGCTATGTGAATAGTTTTATGGATTTCTAAGGAACTAATATCAAGAAATTATATTACATGTTCAATAGATGCAATTCTTGTTTTCCAAACAACTTCCCATCTGCACTTGTCTAAGTCTGCAAGCATGGAGCTCATGAACATGGGAGGACACCTGGAGTTATTACTGTCCTCATGATTCTGCACATGTCAACTGGACGTTATTTTGTGTGTGACAGAATGAACTAAAACCAAGCCTAGTGTTTAGACAGGCATTCTGTTAACGCCAACAGCAGCTAGGTGGACTCCTTCCGTTCCCTCCCAACACTCACTTTCTATGATACATTGCAAAAAGATACAAAACAAAAATAGCAAGTAGTCTTAAAACCTGAGCTGGGAAGGGAGATGGAATTCCAAATGAGTGAGAAAAGGAGTAAGAAACCTGCAGTGTTGGGAAGGCTTTTCATTTCCTTCATAGATTACAAGGCAGTTGAGGCTTGCTGCTAGCTGCAGCCAGGCCTGTCCTGCTGCAATAAACAGCCACCTGCTCGGAAAAGACTACACACCACTAATCCAAATATAGAGTAAATCTAAGATATGGCTGCTTGGGAAGAGAACACATAAAATAAAGATAACAGTACTTAAGAACAACAAGCTTGGGCTGAGAAAACAAGATTGGCTGGAAAGAAAAATTAAGAACTGATGGTATAAGATTAAAATAGAGACATCAAAATGGAAATTTAAGAAATATACTAGTCCCCAGGCAGTTTAACTACCTTTCGTTTTTAAATGATGCATTTATTTTCATTTTATTTGTATAATTGTTTTGCCTGAATGTGTGTATGTATACCACATATGTGCCTGGTGTCCACAGAAGCCAGAAGAGAACATCCGACCTCCCGGAATGGAGTTACAGAAGATTGGGAGCTGCCTTGTGGATTCTGAGAGGTAGGTGTATGTGTGGAATCCCTTGGTTTCACTTTTCAGAGTGTTTATTCAGTGTCTAGTTGTTATTGTGCAAAGCTGTGTTATGAGTCTACACAGTGTTTGGGGATGTTAATCTTACCTGGTTATTTAGCTTTTAGGGGGATGTGAAAACGCTGTCCAGGCTTTTGTTTCGTAGGATCGAAAGCATAGATTCACAAGTGCCTGCACCTCTGTCTTTCCGTTCACTCTGTGGATTCCTATCACACAGCATCGCTGGACAGCCGGAAGAAGGCATTATGTTGCAGAGGGACATCCTTGCTGTGATACAATCTTTTTCACAGCCAATGCTATCTCAATGTTTATATTTGCCAAGAGAACATTGATTTCCTAAGTCCTCCCTCTCATCTTTAAGATTGGAGTTCCGCATTAGGCCACGGGGTGGCAGATTAACAGCAGGGGAAAAAAACCTGAGCTCAAGAGTAGTAGAGAACCGGCTTCCACTGAAGTAAAATAGAGGCATGAACAAAGAAGGTTCTGTCTCCACGCTGTGTGTGTGGTCCCTTCCATGATCAAAAGTTACATTTGCTAAATAAACTCACATCCTTTTAATCATATTATCCTTTGAAGCATGGGGGGGGGGACTCCTCTATAGACTGGTTAATAATGTTTCTAAACACACAGTTGACTTGTATCTCCCCTGATGGACGCCTATGCTATTGCTCTAGGTTCAACACCCACCAGAAAAGTCAAGCTTTTGATCACTGTCAGTCAACTGAACAATCACCACTGGGGACTTCCTTTTCACACACGTGCGCGCACTGTCACCGTTGAGTCCTTTGGGGTTCCTGAGACAATTCCAACTGTTCCACACTGTCCTCTGGATGTCCAGCCCTGCTTCTCCCCTCCTGCTGATGTCAGTACCACGACTCATTAGCTGGGAGTTGAAAAGTTCCAGAACGTGGCACACAGGGACCTTTCCTGCCTAACTCACAACCTGTACATATACAGACACACACACTCATTAGTCCAACGGCACTGACATTACTCGATATCAAACATACATCCTTTTCTGTCTGTCTGGGTTTTTTGTATCATTCCCTCTATCTACATCTCTGTCTGGCAAGCACCCAGTCCATGTAGTGCCTTGCTCAACACTCTCAGGTAGACAACACCCTGCCGAGCTGACTCTCATGTTCGGTGATAAACTTTCTTGCATGGGACCCATCCCTTTATTGTACAAATAATAGATTTCCACATGTCTGGTTTTTTTTTTCACTAAATGTAAGCTCTTTCACGAAACATTCAAGCGTGGGATTTTTTTGAAGAAGCAATGTAGCCCCACTGGAGACAGACGCTGGATGGAACCTTGCCAGTAAGCCGCAGCCACGTGGCAATACACAGATTAATGGAGATGGGTTAGTTTAGGATATAAGGGCTAGCTAAAAATATGCTGTTGGCCAAACAATATTACAAATAATATAGTTTCTCAGTGATTATTTCATGGTCTGGGCAGCCTGGAAAGATTTAAGACAACATTTAAGAGCTGGGGTGAGTGTTGGGCAGAATGTTATTTTCCTGATAAATATCCAGAAAACATAATGGAGGTACACACGTTGGCACCCACAAGGCTAGAAGGTCTTGACTGGGAAAGATGGTGTTGGCTGTAAAAAGCCTTGGCTAGTATTGATCCCTTCCTCACCAAGGACCTGGGCCAGGAGAAGAAGCAGAATGGCTTCCTGGCACCCAAAGGGAACCCCAGTGTGGGAACAGGGAAAGCCTTAGTGACCATCACTTTGTACTTCACACGATGAAGAATAATAGGGGACACACTGTTCCAAAAATTGATCCCTTCCTACACTCTCCTGCTTTCTCCTGCACCCTGTCTCTACTTGCCGAGACATAGTAGATAGATAAACCCCTGCGTCTCATATTTCAGTACGCCGGGACTCTAACCTGTGGGTAATTTCGACAGAACAGCTATTACTGTTATCGCTTGAGCCAATTGTAGAAATATTCTATGATGTCTGAGGACAAAATCTTGAAAATCATATTGAATGATGCTAAAATATCATTAAAAATTGAAAGACCTCTTCTGGGTTCCCTTTATACTTCCTTTGTTGGTGGGGATATGTTAATTCCATGACCACTGTTACAATCTGAATGGAGCAAATGTCAAGAAGTAAATATCTAGCAAACTTTACATATATTCAATAGAATTATGATCTCATTGTGAATTATCTACTTCCGTATTTTTTCCTTTTTTTAAAAAAAAAACTTCATTAAAAAATAAATCCTAAGAATGGTGTGTTGGTTAGCAGTTTTCTTTTTCTGTGACTCCAAAAGTGTTACGGGGAGCCCACCCAGCCACTCAGATCTCCAAATCTGTTCATCTTTGTCTACCACACCCTTCTTTCTCTGGAGTTGGTTCCTCCCTGTTAGCAGCTCACAGCAGGTATCAAAAGTCTGTGCCAGCTCTGACATCTTGAGTTCTCCAAGGCAATCCAGGCTTCAGCTTCACAGCCTCACACAGTAGCCTCTCTACTAGACCTCCAATCAGGGACACCCCTGACACATGCCTGGCCTCAGCAGGGTTATCCCTTAACTCCTTTCTTCTCCCCTTACCTCTAAAGCCAAATAACCACGCGGCTGAAGCTGCCAAGTTCTGCTGCTTATTGGGGCTGGAACATGACTCCCTCGTTCAATTATATCTTCACCACTTTCTGTCCTTCACTGTCTAAGCTTGGCTGTCCTCAAACTTGCTCTGTAGACCAGGCTGGCCTCAGACTCAGAGATCTGCCAGCCTCTGCCTTCCCAATGCTGAAATTAAAGGCGTGCTCCACCACACCTGGCTCCAAGCTTTTCTTCAGTTCCTTCTCACCAGTTGGAAACTTAGCTGTGTAGAATCTTGCTTTTAGGTCACCATTTCCTTTATTCCACTTCTTAATCCATTTATCTCCTTGAACCCAGCGTTTAGCTCCATTCCACTTCTTGATAACCTCTTTCTTCTCAAATATTTTTCCTTGCTCAGCTTGCTCCTTTTCATGATACCTCTTCACTAGAGCGACCACTAATAGCCACACGATAGAGTTTATACTAGGCTGCTTTCAGATTTCTTCTGCCAATGGAATTAACACAAAACTCTTCACTTTTGCCCCAGGCAGACTCGTCATACAAGGGCAAAAGGCAGCCATCTCCTTCACTAAAATATCACAAGAATGATTTCTAGACAGAATACTGAAATTCTTCTCTGAAGTCTCTTGAGCCAGCTCCTGACATTTCAAATCATTTTCAGCAGCACTCTCTTCCTTGTTCCTCCTCCTACATCCCATTGAGCAGTGCTTAAAGCAGTCCACTGATTTCCAAACCCAAAGCACCAAAGTTCATATTACTCCAAACAAATGCATTACTAGGCCTATCACAGCAATACCCCAGTCCCTAGTACCAACTTCTGTCTTCGTTCAGGTTTTATAGCTGTGAAGAGACACAAAGACCACCACAGTTCTAACTGAGGAAGGCTCACTTACAGTTTCAGAGGGTTTGTCTATTATCATCATGAAGGGAGCATGGCAGCATTCAAGGTAGACGTGGTGCTGGAACTGAGAGCACTTGACCAGAAGGCAGCAGGAAGTTGACTGTCACACTGAGGGAAGCTTGAGCAAAAGAGACCTCAAACCCCACCCCCACAGTGACATACTTCCTCCAACAAGTCCACAACTCCTAATAATGCCACCCTCTTTGGGGGCAATTTTCTTTTAAACCACTGCAAAAGTCAAGTCATTGTCAGACCCCAAACCTAGGATCAGTCCAAACTTAAAAATTATTTCCTAAAGAATTTTATTGTATGAGCTAGGGGTGTCAAAGTGAGGGAACACACAGAGTTATCTAACCTGAGTTCATGGATTCTGGACGAACAATTAGGGAGCCTCCATGGAACCAATCTAGGCCCTCTGCATGTATGTGACAGTTGTGTAGTGTGGTCTCTGTAAGGCTCCTAGCAGAGAGATCAGGACCTGTTCCTAGTACTTAGCTGGCTTTTGGAACCTGTTCCCCGTGCTGGATTACCTAGCCCAGCCTTGACTCAGGGGGAGGAGCTTGGTTGATCCTGCCTCAACTTGAAGCACCATGCTTTGTTCAAGGCCCTGGTAGGCCTGTCCCTTTCTGAATGGGGAGAGGGGAGGAGTGTAAGGGGAGGCAGATAGATGGGAGGCAGGGGTGGGGGATGATTAAGAGGGGAGGAGGAAGGGAAAACTGAGATCCTACATATAGGGGCTCTGTTAGGGTGGGGCAGGCCTCCAATCATCCTGAGAAGGTGTCTACAAACACCAGCAAATATTTATAGCCTAAAACAGTCGGCCTGATTTCAGTAAAGTTCAGCTCCCCATGTTCCCCATGTCCACTTCCTGGAGCCTGAATCCCTTGTGGAATCTTCCTTTTCCCTCTGGGGTTTACCTGAGCACAGGTGGCATCTACATGTGGTGACTGTCAACAGACTTCTTTAATTTGGCATTTAATACTCGGATCTGAGGAATTCAGAAGGTTTTGTGTATCACTAGGTGGGTAGCTTGGTGGGATTCTGTAGCCAGTCACCTCCAGAGCCACAGAAAGGATGGGTCTGTCGTCCAGGGGCATCCGATATCCTTGTTGATCCTGTTTTGTTAGTTCTCATTTCACCCGGTCAATCTCGTCAGGTTGTATTCTGGGCGTATTTGTAAGCTGGGCTTGGAGAAGCTCCATAGACTTGTAGCTGGGCAGTCAAGTGGCTTTTTTGCCTCTGGCTTCTGGGGACTTCCCTTTTGGATGTCATTTGCAATGGACACTCTCTTAGGTAACAAGATAGCTTCCCATAGAGCTAAGGTCTCTTCTCTATTTTTGCTTTCTTTTCGTGCTGAGGTTAGCAATCCTCTTGCCCTGTGTGGAGTCCCATGGATAACGGGCCATGGTAAAAGCATATTGGTTATCAGTGTATGTGGTGATAGTCTTGTCTGTCCCCAAGTGGGGAATATTTGAGTTAAAGCTAAAAACTCAGCTGGTTGTGCTGAGGTTCCTCTGCTTAAAGATTGTGCCCAGTTAGTCTCATTTTGGATAATCCCAGCTGCCCCTGCGTACCTGAACCCATCTCAAGTGTAACTGTTTCCATCTGTGAACAATACCTCATCTGGTATTACCAATGATGTCAGCCAGATCAAACCTGACTGAATCAGGTCAGTCACATTAATGCAGTTATTAATTAATTAATTAAGGGAACCTATGGGGTTATCATTGATGTGAGACAAGCCGTGTTGGTGACTGGCATCTTATGAAACTGAATGCATGATTGATTCAAGCTGTGGAACAATGGTCTTTTATCCAGTCACTTGTGCTATTTTTAATAAAACGTTGATTGGCTAGCAACCAGGCAGGAAGTAGAGGCAGGACAATGAGAATTCTGGAAAGAGGGGAGTTTAATTCTGCAGTTGTGACCCAGCCTCAGAGGAAGCAAGATGTGACTGCCTCACTGAAAAAGGTACCAAGCCACATGGCTAACTCTGACAAGAATTATGGGCTAATGTAAGTTATAAGAATTAGTTGATAAAAAGCCTGAGCTAATGGGTCAATCCGTTTATAACTAATGTAGACTTCTGTGTAATTCTTGGGGACTTTATGGCTGCAGGACCAGGCAGGACAGAAACCTTGGTCAACAGATTCTGAAGCAGGACTTGGTATTGGGTCACTGGGAGTTTGACATCACCTCTCAGGTACTCTCCTCAAGAGGGCCTTGATATTGTGTGGGGCTGTCAGGAGCAGTTCTTACCCTAAAGTTAATTTGTCAGCTCCTTTTACCACCAGGGCGATGGTGGTTATGGCCCTTATACATGCTGTGGCTGCTGGGACTAAGTCAAGTCTCATGGACAACTATGCCACCAGCCTTTCCCAGGGTCCCAGGTGTGCATGAGAATCCTTTAGTTGGTGCTTCTCACATCATCCACTTACAAGCATAATGACTTAGCAATGCTGGGAGAGCCATGGCCGGGGCAGACAGACACCAGGGAATTTTCCAAGGCCTTGAAGGCCCTTTGCCCAATTTTAGTCCATTCCAAAGGCTGCATATCACTGGTATGGAGAACACCAGACACCTTTCAGCAAATCCACCATCCACAGCCAGCAGTATCCATTCAACCACAACAATTTCCACACTTATATTTTTGATGTCTGAGCAGGGTTTTGCAGGATAGCTGAAACACGGTCCTGGGAAAATATTTGCTTTGCTTCCTCTAGGTTTAGCCTAGGCAACTGACCTAAGCTGAACCTTCTTAACTAAGACTCTGGACCCCAGAGCTTGAAGAGACTCTAAAAGGCATGCTGTTGTATTTCCACATTCTTCAGTGGTTGAAGCTAAGAGGATGCCATCTACACACTGGAGCAGGGTGCTTTGCCTATATTTTTGTCAAAATTCCAACATCTCTGAACTCAGGGCCCCATCATCTGATAATGGAAAGCCCCTGAACCCCTTCTCCTGGTCTATTTCCCATAATTCCTCTCTTCTATATTTTCTCAAGGGCAGTGATCACTGCATGGAAAAGTTTCTTTTTCATGTCTGTCTTCAACTGAATCTTGGTGGTTTTAAACTTTGTGAACAATTTCTAAAAGTTGAGAAACCTATTCATCCCTTCAAGACCCTCTAATATCTGGAGCTTTCTCCTTATGCCTGGGGCCGACTGCATGACAAAGCCAATATTAGAACCTCTCTGGTTTTCAGGAGCATCTGAGATTATGGGGTAAATAGGCAGGATGTCTCACAGAGCCTCTGCAGGAACCCAGCAGGTAACTCATCAGGTCCTTGAGTTACTTGACTTACCTTAAATTACCCACTTTCCACTTCTAATCCTCCCAATAGATTTTTTTGGGAGGAGTGAAGAGTATCCTATGTTTTCTTGCTTTAAAACAGTTCCCAAAAGGCTGAGAAGAGCCTGAAGATTCTTCCAAATAGAGGGTTTGGAGTCTTCCAATTATACAAGTCATTGGTAGAGAAAGAGGCACAAACCACAAACAGGGAAGGGGTTGAACTTCCACTTTTCTTTGGGGAATGACTGGTCCATAAAGGGGAGGTGATGTGGGATTCCCCTCTGTATGCTGTGAAATATTTTATTACCATCGATTAGTAAAGAAGCTGTTTCAGCCAATGGATTAAAAGAATAAAGGCAGGTAAAAAAATCTGAACAGAGATATAGAGAGAGAGTAGGTGGAGTCAAAGGGATACCATGTAGCTGCTGAAGGAAGCAGATGCCACCTAGCTTCTGAAGGAGAAAGACACAATGTAGTTGCCCAAGAAGGGAGAGGTAACAAACCAGGAACCTCGTATTAAATGCAAAATAATAGAGAAGGGTTAATTTAAGATATGAGTTAGCCAGAAATATGTCTGAATCATTGGCCAAGCAGTGTTGTAATTAATACAGTTTCTGTGTGATTATTCAGATCTGGGCAGTCAGGAAATGAATGAGAAGTCTCTGCAGGAAGCAGTTTGGAGAGAATTATGCCCAAATTCCCAAATATTGTTTATAAATGTTTGTTTACATTTAAAGGGGGTATGATATAGAGATGAATACTTTGCATTAGTATGAATCTTGGTTTATTGATACAAATTTAAGGTCGATTTTGGTATGTGTCTACTTCTGTTCTTGATTAAGGCATTGTGTTTGTGTAGCTCATCCAAAAATATAATGTATAATTTAAAAATATAGGTTAATAGATAGTCATCTATAATAGTCAACCTTGTAGTCATGCTTGTTAGATATATAGAAATATATTTCAGTTAGTTAGGTATTCTTCAGATCTTTTAGAGACCTTCAGAATATGACATTTAAAATGTTTTAAGAACTTAGGACTTTTCATGACAATGAGACACATCTTCTCATGGCAGAACCAATGACATCAAGAGGATGATGGGCACTGAAGAGGCTACTTATGGAGTTTTTAGGACATGCAGGACCCACAGAAAGATGACTGCTGAACTTGCTCAAAGGTGAGACAATCCTTTGGGGTTCCTGCTTCATGAAAAAGTCTGCCAGACATTCTGCAGGACACAGGAGAAAGTGACTAACAAACTGCCAATATAGGTGGAACTGTCTTTGAAATTGCCTGCTTCATGCAAAAGTCTGCCAGACGCTAAACCTGTAGGCTGAAGATGGGTGCCCCAACATTACAGAAGACCTTTGGGTGAGTGTCGAGGCAGTGAGATGTCTCTGTCAATTCTTGAGATTTAAAAGTTGCTTACAATGCACTTCCTGTGTACTTTGGTAATATTATATCCCTCTGGAGTCTGTGATGGAGTTGAAAAACAGATATAGTTTTCCTTAGTTACGATAAAAGATAAAGTAGATAGATATAAATGTTGCAACTGTAATTCTTGCTTGATACCTGTTTTGTTATATGTAATTTTACTATATTAAAACCTCCCTTTTTTATTTAAACAGAAAAGGGGAAATGGTGTAGGAAGTCCTGTCTATGTGTTGCTTTTATTGGTTAATGAATAAAGAAGTTTTCTGGCCTTAGTGTTCTTAGAGTAGAACAGAGCTAGGCAGGTAAAACTAAACTGAATATTGGGAGAAAGAAGGTGGAGTCAAAGAGATGCCATGGAGATACCAGAAAGATGCAAGATGCCAGTCAGAACCTTGCCAGTAGGCCACAAGCCTCATGGTAAAATACAAAACAATAGAAATGGGTTAATTTAATATGTAAGAGCTTGCTAGAAATCCAGTAGAGTCATTGGCCAAGCAGTGTTTTAAATAATATAGTTTCTGTGTGATTATTTTGGGTCTGACCTGCCAGGCAGTCAGGAAATGAAAGCAGCCTCCTACAACACACACCTTTTGGGGAGCATTTTCTTTCAAGCCACCACAATCATGGTGCAGCTCACACCCAAGAAAGAACACAGACACCAGCAGAGCCTACCTAAGTCAGTGTAAGGTTTTTATCCACAGTGAGCTAGTGGAAAAGTACAGTATTGCTGGACATATTGTTTGGCTGTTAGACTTTAGCTCTGAAACATTGTTGGCCATTTATGCTGAGTCACAGAGGCAGGGATTTCCAAGCCTCAAGCTCTGGGGCCTGCCAGGGAAAGGGTGATTTTCCATTGGCCTCTTTCCCTACAATCATCATAGCAAGAGCAGCAGCCAGTTTCTGTGCCTGGCCACACCCAAGTGGGATGCCCTAGCATGCATGGGAGGCTCAGCATGACCATGAGCCTGCAGGAAATCATGCACCATCTTAGAGGCAGTGGTGACTTCCATCTTAGGACAACTCACACCCCCTTCCATTTTAAGTCTGTTTCTCCAACTCACAGGACTACAGAAATGGGCAGAGAGACACACTGGGAGAGAAATATACAGGGAGGCTGATAGTAAAGACAACCGGGCTTGGGCACTATGCATTCGTATACCTTAACAGACTACAGGAGACTGATGACACCTCACATGGATCTATGGCCACATCTGACCTCACCTCTTGTGTGTTAATCATATGTCTCCTTCTACTGACCAAACTTACCTCCGGGAGTGGTCAGAAGATGACTTTCTATTTGTCTTTTAGAGTTATGGCCTCAGAGTGCCTGCAAAGCACTGGGCAGTGATGGGTCAGAGAGGGTTTCCCCAGACCCCTGGAACCTCTCAGGGTAAGCAGCCTGCCCCCAGGAGTCCTCTCCTGCTGGAGTACTCTTCTCGGCTCCTACGTGTTAGGGCCTGGTCTAGTTATGTCTTGCTGGGACCTCCAAAATGTTACAGGGAATCCACCAGAGAAAATCACTAGATAGAGTTAATAGCCAACTGATCATCTTTATTCCAGTCAGCTGGGACTACCCTAAGGTATTTGGTACCTAAGTATAGCACCAAGTATACAGAGCACAGGGTTTTTGAAAGCAAAAACACACCCTGGCAATTTGCTTAGCAGTTTCAGGGGGGCTTCATATAAGTAGTTTAACAGAAGTCAAGATATGCAGCTGAAATGGATGAGCCGGGATTCTGTGTGAATGAGTAGTTTAACAGAAGCTAAGTTAGCTGAGGGATGTTGATGTTGGGTTCCTAGAATAGAGCTGGATAATTTTCCATAGGATTCTCCATCCAGAAGACCAACTTTTAGTTAAACCTAAAATGACCTCAGCAAGAATTTAAGATAGAGTAGCCTCTGCACTGTCTTGCCCTGCCAAATTAGAAACTCGAAATGAAAGGATTTATTTCAGTTTCCATATCCTATCCCATCATGAAAAGGAGTTGGGGCAGGAACTCAATCAGGGCAGGAGCGTGGGCACAGGAACTGATGCAGAGGCCGCAGAAGAGGGCTGCTTTCTGGCTTGCACCCCATGCTTGCTCAACCTGATCCTTTCTTGCAGCAGTCAGGACCACCTGCCCAGGGGTGACACTGCCCACAGAAGGCTGGGCCTTCCCACCTCAGTATCAATGGAGAAAATGCACCACAGGTCAATCTGGTGGAAGCATTTTCTTATTTGAGGTTCCCTTTTCCTGTGATGGTGGACATTAAATTACCATGCTTAAGAGAACTATAAAACAAAAATGTCTCTAACCTGTAAACCCCACTTGAACAAGGACAGATAACTCTCTAGAATGCTGGGGGCTATTCTTATAATTGCCTGGTCTTGTTCATATAAGATAACAAACCAACTGTGGGTTTTTCACTTCTGTAAACAAGCTTGCTTGCCCCCAACTACACATAGGCAGGATGTGTGCCTGATTATAGGTAGGCAGGAAGTATACAGCCTTGTAAGTTTTGCCTTTATAAACCCCTGACTAATGTAACTCGGACTTCTATCTTGGGAGAACTTTCAGGTGCAGTCTTGGCAGCATGAGCACCTGGCGGAAGTATCTGAGTAAAGCTTCTTCTTTGTTAAAAATTTATTCATGATCAGATCTCTTGATGACCGCAGACCCAGATTATTCCCAAATAACTCTGACTTGTGTCATACTGATATAAAACTAGCCAGCACAGGCAGACTACAAAATAAACAAGATTTTAGACCTGGGTTTGCTACTTTTAACTTCTGTGACTTTGACCAAATCATACAAAATCTCTAAGCCTTACTTTTATCTGAAAAATGGAGATAATACCTTGATCCCAACAGAAAGATGCTGTAAGGCCCATAATGAGATTTTAAAGTGTTTTAACAAGCATTTAGTGCTGTAAATGTATATTTCTTGTCTCAACCATCTGGTCCCAAATACCTGGCAGCCACTTCCCAAATTACCACATAGAGGCTTATATTAACTATAAATGCTTGCCTAATAACTCAGACTTATTACTAGCTAACTCTTACACCCATATTCCTTATTTACTCTCTGCACATGGAAATACCTTTATTAGCATGGAATGTTCATCTCTTGTTCCCTCTGCATCTGGCTGGTGACTCCTCTGACTCTGCACTTCTTCCTCCCAGCATCCTTAGTTTGGTCACCCTACCTATACTTCCTGGCTACTGGCCAATGAGCATTTTATTGAACCAATTCAAGTGACAGATCTTTACAGTGTACAAGAAGATTATTCCACAGCATTAGGTATTTTC
The DNA here is from genome assembly GCF_037038515.1 of Microtus pennsylvanicus. Classification (NCBI taxonomy): domain Eukaryota; kingdom Metazoa; phylum Chordata; class Mammalia; order Rodentia; family Cricetidae; genus Microtus; species Microtus pennsylvanicus. The sequence goes on along the minus strand of NC_134592.1, from coordinate 73,778,080 downwards.
CATACCAAAATAATGTGGTCTTACTTTAAACATGAAGTTTTGTTTGTTTGCCTGCTTCCTTGTTAGGAGACAGGACCTCACTTGTTGCCTAGGCTGACTAAACCCCATGATCTGCTGCTTCCTGCTTCCAAGTGCTATTCTCCACTTGCTAACATATTATTACTATTATTTTTATATAAAGTATAATTTCATGACTTCTTAATACCACTGAATACCCTTTAATATCACAGTTAGAAGCTGCTTTTGCTGAAAACTATTGTCTCCTCACTTTGGCCATAGGCAACTAAAGCAGGATGAGAGCCTGGCTCTGGGCTTCATCCTGTGTCTGCTGTCTTTGCTTTGGCTCAGAGTCCTACTTTGCTCTGCAAACCTAACTTATCTCATCTTGCTTCAAGGCTGAAGACACAGAACTAAGTTGATCAAACCCTTCAGTCACCTTGGTTTCCAGGAAGAATAAATCTCAGAGGACAGACAACCTCAGTCTCTCAGATAAGGGAATGAGGACAAGGTTGCCCTCAGAAAAGAAACAGAAGTCATTATCTTGTGGGAATAACCCTGACCCACTCCAGTGATAACAGTCACTAGATGGCCACTAAATTTATCATAACAGGGGAGCCAATGATGAGCAGGACCACTTCTTGATTAGGACTCTTTAATAATGCATATCTCTTGCTTTTTCCATCAAATTCCTCCCCTCAGAGCTCAAGGAATCCCACAGAAAAGGAGACAGAAAGACTGTAAGAGCCGAAGGCCATAGACAGCACCAGGAAAGCATGTTCCACTGGATTAACTGATCAAGGCACATGTGAGCACATGCGAGCACATGAAGACTAAAGCAGCAAGCACGGGGCCTACATGGGTCTGCACCAGGTCATCTGTGTGCAGAGTATCGCTTTGAGCTTGGTACTTCTGTGGACTCCGTGATTGTGAGGATGAGTGGGTCTCTGTCTCTATTCCCCGAAGTTATGGGGCACAGTGAGGGCAGGGCTGAGGAAAGTTCAGAGCGCTAAGCGCCTTCATAAAGAAACCGGAGAGACCTTTTACCAGGAACTGAACAGCACACCTGAAAACTCTAGAACGAAAAGAAGCAAGCACACCCAGGAGGAGTAGACAACAGGAAATAAACAGACAGAGTGTTAAAACCAGTAAATAGAACAATTTAAAGAATCAATGAAATGAAGAGTTGGTTCTTTGAGAAAATCAATGGTTGACAAATCCTTATCCAGACTAAATAAAAGGCAGAGAGAGAATAATCCAAATTAATAAAACCAGAAATGAAAACGAGTCTCATTTCATAAGAACAGACACTGAGGAAACCCAGAGAATCATAAGGACATACTTTAAAAACTTGTCTCTTTAATTGACATATTAAAGATGGGATGGAGAGGCTGAGCGTAGCCCAAATATAGAAATTTTACCTAAAAACTCCATTTACAGTTATGCTGAGCAGAACCAAAAGAAGAGATGTCTTCTTGTCTGTCAGCTGTTTGCACAAGTTGCCCCCAGATAGAGAAAATAGATGGAACTGTCCCACCCAGCTTCTAGGACTTGGAATTTTTCTTGTCCTCCCCCTTTGAAAGACCCTCAGAGTGGTCTTTCCCTCAGGAGGAGACCCCTAACCCAAGGAGCAGTCGAGACCACTGGCTGCAATTAGCAAGAGGTTTAATGGGTGGGCACAGGTACCTGTAGGTGGCAAAGTCCTTTCAGAGGACTTGCGCGCCCTCAGGCTGGGCAGGGGGTCTTTTATATGGAAATGGGCGTCAGAAGCATGCATGGTTACAGGGATTCCATTGGTCATTTCAGATGAGGCAATGGGTTCACTTAGGGACAAGCTCCTCGGGGACATGAAGATATGATAATAGCTGACTTGGCTCTATCTAGGGCACATGTAGTTTTTCCCAGAACTGTTCGTTCCCCTCCTAGGCCTGATGTCTGACCATAGATATACTGTTTGGCAGCCAAGGAGTACAGACTTTACCTTGAACTTATACTTGTTTGTGTGAAAGCCTTGCAAAATGGCATTACAGCAGCTAAGCTAGGGTCTTTCATCTTCACTTCAGTGAAGCTGAGATGTGCAGGTGGGATTTTACAGGTTCTACCCCTTGGTAAGCTCCCACTGGAGTTCAACACCCCGAGATCACATACCTAGGAAACTCAGACCAAGTTGGGAGGCACTATACACTGACACCTGACCAACAAAACATAGGAAGACAGTGGAAAGGAACAGTATGCAGTGGGCTGAACATCTAGCAAGAAGCAGTTACACGGTAGTAACCTTCACACCAATGTCAAGCAATCTGTAGGACATTAGCCAGAGCAGCACAGGGGCAGAGCTGGTCTCAGCTGGAGACCAGAAGGAATTCGCAGGGGTGTAACTAAACCAGAGCTCCACCTGTGAAGCAATGCAAATGGTCTCGTCATTTGAAAACCCACTCAGGACAGAAGGGGATTGCCCATCATAGAAGACCTCCCAACACCAGGGAAGGAACTCGAGGGAATCCAGATGAGAGCCAACGATTGGGTCAGTCAGTTTTCATGTCCTATATCTACCCACTTCTCCCTCCTCTGCATACGTGTCATCTGTGTTTAATGTACAATATCTACGCACTTCCCCCTCCCTCTGCATACGTGTCATCTGTGTTTAATGTACAAGTCTTTTTAGCTTCCTTAACCATGCTGTGTTCTGCTAGCTACTTTCCCTTCAGCTTCCTCTGGCCTTTTCGTTTGCAAGTAGCAAAGTGTGCGTAACCTGTTTTGCAGGGGTCCTTGTACCCCAGCCTCCATATGGACACATGGGGACTTTCCTGTTATCTGATAGCATATCTTAACTCTTTCTCTTCAGTCTACTTTCAGCCAAAATTCCCGTATCCCTCCCCCACACACATGCTAGCTCTGGCCCCTGGAGTTCCCCATCTTGTCTACATTCCCCTCTGCTATGTTCTGTTTATCTGTCTATTACCAATCACCCCTCATGCTATGGTTTCTTTCTTCCTTCTCCCTCCTTTTTCTCTACATTTACACCTTAATTAACTCTTGTATCAGTACACACTGTACCGTCAATGCCTCTGTACTATGTAAAATGATTACCACTTGTCTTAGTCAGGGTTCTATTGCTGTGAAGAGACACCATGACTTCAGCAACTCTTATAAAGGAAAACATTTAGTGAGGACTGGCTTGCAGGTCAGAGGTTTAGTCCATTATTATCATGGTGAAACATAGCAGCATGCAGACAGACAAGGTGCTGGAGAAGGAGTTGAGAGTTCTACATCCAGATCTGCAGGCAGCAGGAAGAGACAGTGAGCCACTGGGCCTGGCTCGAGATTCTGAAACCCCCTTGCATCCCCTCATGACACACTTTTCCCAACCAGGCCACATCTAATAGTGCCACATGGGTCTGCAGGGGCCTTTTTCAGACCCTTTTACTGGGTCTGAAAAAGCCTGGCATAAAACCGGACTCGCTGAACATAGTGGACAATGAGGACTACTGAGAACTCAAGAACAATGGCAATGGGTTTTTGATCCTACTGCACGAACTGGCTTGGTGGGAGCCTAGGCAGTTTGGATGCTCACCTTACTAGACCTGGACGGAGGTGGATGGTCCTTGGACTTCCCACAGGGCTGGGACCCTGATTGATCTTTGTGCTGACGAGGGAGGGGGACCTGGCTGGGGAAGGGGGAGGGAAATGGGAGGCGGTGGCAGGGAAGAGACATAAATATTTAATAAATAAATAAATAAAAATAAATCAAAAAGGATATTATTGTATAATTGATTGTTACTTATTTTCTGAGGATCTGCACATGAGTATTAAAGTGGGGGAGAGCTAGGGATGGAGCCAGGTGTCCTGAACACTAGTCTCACAGAGGACAAAACCATCACAGCCATACTACATGCTAGTCCCTCTGGACATTGCAAACACCCAACTGAAAGAAGAAAGGTGACCTAGCAACACTTATAACTCAGTATGATATAACCTCTGATATACAAATCTCAAAGTAAAAGCACAAGTCACATGAAATCCAAAACGTATCTCCTCTAAAATCTACCAACCCTGGAGTAAATGGCCCTAACAAGGATGACTAAGCCATAATTCCAGACAAAAGAATTTTAAAAAAATGATGATAAACACATTTAAAGAAATTAATAAATGCCTGAATGGATTCAAAAAGAAATCAAACAGCTGAAATATTAGTTAATTGACACCATAGCTCAAATGAACGTAGCAGAGTCTGAGAACATTGCCTCCAAACACCGCAGAACATATGTTTTCTCAGGAGTCAATGAACTTTCTCTAAAATAGATTCTGGTTTTTGACCCAAAGCAATTCATAACAAACACAGGAAAATGGAAATTCTTGTGTCTTACCTGACCTGAGATGATGAATGCTTTCAGCAAATTAGCAAAATGCAAAATTAACACACAGAACAAAGTGGCCTTCCTACATACCAACAACAAACAACTGAGAAGGAAATCAAGGAAACAAGTCCATTCAAAATAGCCACAAAAAGATAAAGTACCTTGTAATGAGCCTTACCAAGGCAGTAGAAATTCTCTACAATGTAAACTTTTAACATACCAAAGAAGGAAGTCGAGGAAAACATTCATAAATAGGAAGACTTCCACATTCATGGGTTGAAATTAATGTTTAAAAATGTCTATCTACGAAGAGCAACTCACAGATCCATTGAAGACAGTTCTTCACAGAAAGAAAAATCTTTGACCCCCAGAGGGGCAAAGAAATCCTAAACAATTATAAACACTGCTTCAGGGTTCACTGTTCTTGATTTCAAATTATACTAAAAAGCCATAGTAATAGAAACAACATGGTACTGTCACAGAAATAGAAATGCAGATTGACGGAATCAAATAGAAGATCCAGATGTGAGCTCATGCAGTAGCAGCCACCCCATCTTTGGCAACGTTGACAAAAATATGCATGGTGCTGGGAAAAGGAGAACTCTACGTCTATGAGAATAAAACAAGGCTGTAATATCTGACCCTGTATAAAATATGGTGTAGGAGGCCCTTCTGTGTTTGTATTGCTTTCATTGATTGAATAAAGAAACTGCCTTGGCCTTTTGATACAACAGACTTAGACAGGTGGAGTAGACAGAACAGGATGCTGGGAAGAAGGGCAGTATGGCAGATGCCATGGTTTTCCTGCCAGAGACAGACGCTGGTTAGACTCATGCCAGTAATCCACAGTCAAGTGGCGATACACATTAATGGAAATGGGTTAAACTAATATGTGAGAGTTAGCCAATAAGAGGCTAGAGCTTAGGGCCCAAGCAGTAATTTAATTAATACAATTTCCATGTGGTTATTTTGGGGGTTAAGCAAGCCAGGCGGCAGGACATAGCCCGCCACTCCTTTTACAACAAAAACACATACACACTTCTAAAACTGAAATGAAATTTGCTGATATGTATGAATGGATGTAACTGTGAAAATATACTGAGTTGGTAACTCAGGCCCAGAAAGACAAACACCATATGTTCTCTTTTGTATGTAGACCCCAGATTCAAAATTTCAGATTTGATTAATTAGTCTGTAGCATTAAGAGAGCCAAGAAAGCTATAAAGGGCTCATAGGCCTAAATAAAAGGGAATATTAGAACATATATGATATGAAAATAGATATGAGGGATACTGGGGTGTGTTTCAGCTATGATATGCTATGATAAAACACCATGACAAAGGAAACAAATTAAATTTTAAAAAGTATTTTGAAGTGGAATATCCTGGTGGCTTCTAGAATACCACTGCTCTCAGACATCACAGGTTATTAAGGAAAAATGTGAGTGTTGTGTATGAGATAAGGCAATGAGTTGTTGAGCAGGAAGGTCCCGGAGGCACTCCAAGCCCTACAAGGTATCGTCATTTGGCTTCATAGCGGTGCACCTGTTTTCATACTTCAACCATTTTCATGTCTCAGCCATGACAGCTTGCCCCTTTACCATGTAGTACTTTTCTCCAGGATGGGAAACCTGTAGATCAGATTGACCAATGCCCTAGTTACTTCAAAGTTGAGGAATGTTCAAACACAAAGTGGGGAACTGAAGTGAGCTCTTGGTTGCTGTTGTTAAGAAGCATCTATTCCTCCCCTGGATGCTGAAGGCAGCTAAAGAAGAGTGCCTAGTACTTCCACGACCTTCGCTCTGTGTCTGCTGTCTTTGCTTTGGCTCAGACTCTTGCTTAACTGCATACCTAACCTATCTCATCTCCCTTCAAGGCTGATGACTCAGATAGAAGCCATTGTTTAAAACCCTCAGTCCACTTGGATTCCTGGAAGTGCAAACCTCACAGAACAAACAATCCCGTTAGATGAGGGTGGGACTGAACCGTAGGACAGAAACAATCATTTTGTAAGAACCAGATTGTATCCCTGGTGAAAGGATAACAACCGATAAACTAATCAGACCAGATCTGAGAGGATGGATCAACGAGACCACATCTTGAGAAGGACTGCTTGATTGTCCACACCTCTTTCCCTGTATTTAAACCCAAACCTAATGTCAGGAACCTGCAGGATGGGCAGCCTCCCTTGACCACTTTACATGTTATCCAGAGTGGATTATTGGATAAATGTCCTCTTCATGTTTTTCATCATGCCTTCTCTTTTTAATGGGTATGTGGGGGATAGGTGGCCATGCTTAGCCTACTGGGCTGCTGCAGCCACAGTGGGCGAATGGAAAAATAAGAATGACTGGAATCACATTAGTGTCAGACTAAAGCCACTGTTCCCCATCTAAGACACTGGATTGCTATGGGTAGAGTTTCCGTCCCACCTGGTACTGCAGTTGTACAATACCAAAGAAACCCAGAGTCTTATATTAATTATAAACTGTTTGGCCTATTAGCTCAGGTTTATTATTAACTAGCTCTTACAACTTAAGTTAACCCATAATTCTTATCTATGTTCAGCCACGTGGTTTGGTACCTTTTCTCAGTAATGCTTTCTCGTCTTGTTTTCTCTACATCTGACTGGTGACTACATCTCTGCCTTTCCTCTTCCCAGAATTCTCATACTCTGGTTGCCCTGCATATACTTCCTGCCTGGCTACTGACCAATCATTGTTTTATTACTAATACGAGTGCCAAATCTTTACAGTATACAAGAGCATTATCCCACAGCAAATTGCCCACATCTGCCCTGAAGTCTGTCGAGTGTATTCCATAGCAAGCAAAAGACAAAAGTGAACACAGAGGGGGGGATTGTGATGTGTTATGCAAGATCCTTTGCAGTAGAAAAACACAGCTAACTTCTTACTTACAGGAGTAAGCCACACTGCTGTGTTCCCAGGTCATTTCTGCCAGTGCTAAGTTTCTGAATCTGCACCTCTATTCTGTAGAAAGTCCTTGGGTGTTTGTTCTTAGCGGCTGGGCACTGCGTGTTCTCCTGCCCAGCATTCTAAGGTTTGTTAAGTCCCAAGGGAGCCTTTCTCCTGGGAGCAGCCCACAGCTTACACAGAACTAAAGGTGGCCTGGATCGTGTCATGTTGGGACTGAGCTGGCTCCCTCCCAGCTGAAGGCAGCTCTGTAGTAATAAACTCCAGAGACCTTAAGACTCTGTCCTGTCCTGACACCCAGCCAAGACACAGAAGTCAAGGCTACTTCCTCTTACTTTGGCCTTTAGCAGAATTCTGCTGACTCATCTTCACAAAGAACAGTCAGGCTTGGTAGACAAAGCAAGCCTTCAGTTTTGGGGCTGGTCAGCATTAAGTCCAAAGCAACCCCCAAGAATGGCAGTGCTCAAGAGAATGTCCTCAACAGAAGGACTCTGGCCAGATAAAAAGAAGGATTGTTACTGGGTCAACAGAAACCTAAAAGAGAATTTCTGTTTATTAGAAGAGTGAGTAGCCTAAGGCAGGTTTCTGTTTACTACATCAAAAGTCAGCCACCTCAGGCAAGGGCACCTAGCTCCTGGTCAGTCTCCATAGCCTGTGTCTACTCAAAGACTCTACCCTGCTGACTGTCAAAAATCTGCTTTCACTTGCTTTTCCACCACTTTGCCATACCCTGCTCCCCCAACCTCCTGACATGAGATGGTCTTAGCTATTAGATCCCAAATAAACCTTTCTTTCTACTCATGGGGTGGCCAGTTTGGTGGTTTATATTAGGGTCCATGAGAAGACCCAAAAAAGACCATCATCCACATAGCAATCAGCAAGGTTTGTTGTAAGAAGGCCACTTGTTGGTTTCCGGCTGTTCGACTCTGAAATAATCACACAGAAACTGTATTAACTAAATTGCTGCTTGGCCCATTAGCTCTAACTTCTTATTGGATAGCTTTTATATCTTAATTTAACCATTTCTATTAATCTCTGTATCTACCTGCTAAACTTCTGGTGTTTTTTTCTGGCAGGGCTATGTGGCTTCTCCCTGACTCCGCCTCTCTTTGTCCCAGCATTCAGTTTAGTTTTCCCCACCTAGCTCTGTTCTACCCTATCAGAACAAGCCAGTTTTCTTTATTAACCAATGGTATTCACAGCACACAGAGGGGAATCCCACATCAGTGGGATTACATCTTCCCACATGCTGGGGCCACACATGACACAAAGACAAAATGGCTGCCCCAAGTAAAGTACGCAGGCTCCTTTTCTAAGCACAACTAGGGGGAGTTTCTGGGGCAATTAGGTCCTCCTATCTATGATTGGCTAAGCAGGCAGAAGTTACATTAGTACATTTCTGATTGGCTAAGGCCAGCAGGGGCTGGCTAGAGCTACAATTCTTGCATCTTTGAGCATGTTTGGAAAAGTCCCAGGACCTGTGAGGTACTGTAGGGGCTGGCAAAGGTCTGGTATGTGTTATCTCCCTCGTCTCTGTATGCATGCTATCTCTCTCATTATCTTTTGAGGAAACTGAAACTCAGGACCAATGGTAAAGTGGGGAGAATCCCAGACCTTTCAGTTTCAGGACCTCACTTTGTTCGTGCCTCCTGGCCTCTACCTTACAGCAGCCACAAGAGCTTGGGATCCTTTAACAGGACACAGACATGAGGGATTAAAGGCTGACTTGACTTAGTCCCATTATGTGGCGTTGTTACTGTATCCTTGTTAAACATATTTTGTCCAACATTTGACTACTTCAGATAGAGGAATCCCAGGCAGTGAGACAGATGGCTAGTTTAGGGCTTTTCACCAAGCTCCAATGCATGGTAGCCAGCTGTTCACAGGGATGGGTGACTGTTCCACACCCCCCTACCGCTGTTCACAGGGATGGGTGGCTGTTCCACACCCCCCTACCACTGTTCAAAGGGAAGAGTGGTTGTTCTAGAGAGGTGAGATATGAGTTGGGCTCTCTAGAGACTGGGAGACCACAAAGCATTTCCACGGAAGACTGGCTTGTGGGGTTTGGGGGCCAACCACAAGCACAAAGTTAGCAGAGACAGTGTGGGGAGTCAGGAGGTTCCTGAGAGGAAAGATATTGCTAGCTGGTAGGTTATTGGGTTTAGATCACATGTATTTAGTGAGCAGGAGTAAGACATCGACAACCCTTCTTCCTCATCTCACTACCCAGAGCTGGGTTACCATAAGAGCATGGGGAAATGGACCTCAAAGACAAACGTACCTTGGGTAGTCAGATTGAGCACACCTACTTGCCCTGGTGAACTTACTTCTGGATCTCTAACCTTTGGCAACAAAAGTTTGCTTCAATTTGGAAATATCATGGATGAGCGAGTATCCATGAGACTGGGCCCAGGACCCTCTTGGACACCAAAATGCATATATATGCCAGACCCTTATATGAAATTATATATTAGATGCATGAATCATACACACCTTTTATTCTTGGTGCAGTAAAGCATCTCTGGGTTGCCCATAATGCTCAATTCAATGTGACCACTATGTAAATAACTGCTCACATACTGAACCAGCTAGGGAATGACAACAGAAAGCCCTACATGTCCAGAACACATGAAACCTTCTCCCCAAAATATTTCTAGTCTAGAGCTGGTTGAATCCATATGTTACCAAACTTTGGTTCACAGTCTATCCCCCCAAGAAGTCAAGATCTGACACCTGTCTCAAGAAGCCAATGAAGACAGGCTAATTAATAGTAAGTGGCAGGAAAGGAAGATTTATTCAATGTGGCCACATTGGGAAGAGACACAAAGAGATCCGGTGACCCCCTCCAGGATCCTGAGCTGAGATTAATGTTTAAATAGAGGAGCAGAGTGAGCTCAAGTGGTGGTCTCACCCCCCCCCCATCAGTCCGTCATTGTCTGGGCTTTAGTCTTATCCTGGAGGATGGTCTGACAAGTGGGTTAGAACTGTAGGAAATCTTCCTGAAGGTGAGTCCCCACCCTGTCCTCCCCTTCCCCGAGTGCTGGGCTTTTCCCGTTTCTTTGTTCCACTGTTTCACCAGTCTGATAGGAGGAGAGACAAATTGCCTCTTTACATGCTCTTCCTATCTGCCATGCTGGTTACATGTGGATATAGAAGCCATGAATATACGGGGCAAATTTTATTTCTAATTCCATTTATCCATGTACTGACTCCACCTACTGTGCATCCTTTGAAAACTTGTATCTAGTGAAAACCATCTCAAATACAAACTCCTTTCACTATTTATTTCTGATTAGATTTTCTCAGATAATAACTAACTGGCTCTAGGACTTGAATTATAACCAATGAACCTCTCTCTAAATTACACGGCATCTATGCCGAGATATTTAAAAGTAAATCACAGACAACACAATTCGGAGAATTTAGAAAGTTTTCAGGTTTAGGAAGATTGGGCATTATTGTAGATCTGTAGATTTGTTCCTCTTGGGAGGAGAGATGGGTGTCAGCTGAGTATCCGGAGATACTGCAGTCAGCTGACTTAACTCCCAACAGTTTGAAATCTACCAGCAAGTCCCTTCATCTTCCTTTGCTCCTACCTTTTATTCTTTGACCTGAAGGACTCTCAAGCAGTCTCCCAATTTTCTTACTGCCCCCACAAGCAAAGTCACCCTCTCAGTAATCTTTTGTGTACTATCTTCAAAACACAGCTTAATATAGAGCTTCATAGTGTAGAACAACTCATAGCCTGCTCACTGCTTAACATGACTTACGCTGAGTCTGTCCCTCCCATCAATCTCCATAATTTATTCCTAGTTTTTCTGTAGTCTTGAGTCCTATCTTGCTATCTATACTACCTGTCATATCAGGCTTTTCTGTTGACACAAGGATCAGATTGGAATGTTTATGGTTATGATATTTCCCACCCATTCTTATTCATTCTTTAGTGCCCCTGGGTCAGGTGTTCTTTCTTTTTCCAGACGCACAGACTCCACCCATATGATCACTCCTTCCCTCCACCAACGTCCAGTCCTGGCACTGTGCCCTTTGGGGATTTTCTGTAGCTGTCCCAAAAGGGTAAGTGTCCTCTTTGCTGATTTTATCACAGCACTAATAAGACACAATTTCTTCACTCACAGGTCTCTAAGGCTTGAGAGCATGATAATAAAGACAAAAATAAATCTTTATCAGGGCATCCTGAGGACCCACTTCACAGTAGGCAGCCATGTAATATTCATTATCTGAATTAACAAAAGGACTTCAAGTTTAGAGAAGATTGTGTGTCCTTGTTTGTCAGTTGGAGGTTGTCAATACTCTGAATTCATTCTAGAAGTAGTTTCTGTCTGGTGTGGGAAGTCCTTTTGTGTATATGTTGCTTTTATTGGTTAATGAATAAATATGCCTTCAGCCGATGGCTTTACAGAGTAAAGCCAGGCAGGAAATCCAAACAGAGTTATATAGATAGAGTAGGCAGGATCAGTGAGGAGTCATGTAGCCCTGATGGATAAAACTTTGCTCAGTAAGCCTACCTATCTCCTGTCTCTTTCTTTTTCTCCCCCCCTCTCTCTTTTCCTTTCTCTTTCTCTCTCTCTTTCTCTTATACCACTCTTGTCCCCAAGGACATGTCTCTTTCCCCCCTCTCTGGCCCCTTTTCTCTCCTCTTCCAATAAACCTTCTATGGAGCCTTGTTGCATGGTGTGACTTCTCAGCATTTTTGTTTTTTTTTATTACAACACATGCTCCCCTTCTTTCTACACCTCCATAGATTAAGAAAGTCGGGTCTGGAGATGAGCTTGTGTTACCTACCACCAACAGAGGGTTCCTTTGTCAACTTTGTGCCATGGAGGTTTGTAAACACATCTACAGTAGAACTGCAGGATAAGCTTGAATTACCGAGAATCTATCAGTTCCTGGAAGCTCCTGGATAATACTGAGGCTTCCAGGTCTTTCTCAGAATGTGGAGAAAGACTGTCTTTTCTCCCCTGGCAAACCTGTCCTTGATGATCTCTAGTCCCTCTGTTATAAGGTATGGGAACAGAGAGGGCTCCTGAACTTCAGTGAATATCTGCTTGCTCTTGGTGAATAATGTTCAGGGTCAGAAAACAAGGAGAGAATTCAGAGTATCTTCTAAGGTCAGGAAATATAACTGCCCAGTCCCCCCCAACACACGCCTTTTTCTGCAATGACCATTTTCAACATTTACAATAGCAGAGAGAACAGTTTGATTAACATAGATGTAAATATTACTCAACTCCAGAAACTATAAATTCAAAAACTCTCAGAAACTGGCCTTTCCCTGTTTCAGCGATGCTACTGCCAACCCTTTACCTTTAATTATTTTAAAACAAACCAGTTCTCATGTTATTTTCTGTAAATATGTTAGGATGTATCTCAAAAGCTCAAAGATTCTAAAGTAAAAAATAATTCTGTCATATCTCAAAATGTGGTAAGTTTAAATTTTCAATTGTTTCAATGAGTGTAATTTTTTTGTCTTGTATTTTGCTCATTTGTGTTTTAAGTCAGTTTGCTTGAGTTCTTAGATTGCCCCTCCAGTTCCTGTGTATTAAGTAGTTTTAGATTTGTCCAGTCATTTGCTATTAGCATTTATATTGTGCAATGAAATTTCACAATGAGTTTAACGAATATGTTATTGTTAGCCAAAGTCCATACTTTATTCAGATTTCCTTAATTTATACTTTGTTGGTGGATTGTTCATTTCTGGTCACTCAGATCCAAAATAATTACACAAAAATTGTATTAATTAAATCACTGTTTGGTCTATTAGTTTGTGCATATTTCTAGCTAACTCTTACATCTTAAATTAACCCATTTCTATTAATCTGTGCATCACAATGAGGTCATGGCCTACCAGCAAGGTGCCTGCATCTGTCTCTTCTGTAGGCTGCATGGCTTCTCTCTGACTCCACCTACTTTCTCCTCTATCTCTGTTTGGAATTCCTGCCGTACTCTATTCTGCCCTGTAATAGGCCCAAGCAGCTTCTTTATTCATTAACCAAACACATTCACAGCATACAAGGGGAATCCCATATTGCCTTTCCTTTTCTGTCTAAATAAAAAGGAAGGCTTTAACTTTAACATAATAAAATCACATATAATAAAACAGGTATCAAGCAAGACATACAGTTACAATATTTATATCTGCTTTATCTTTTATCATACCTAAGAAAAGCTATAATTATAACTATCTATTCTTCTCCTCCATCAAAGATATGTCCAGAAGGATATACTATCACCTAAGTAAACAGGAAGTACATTGTAAGAAACTTCCAAAACTCTAGAATTGACAGAGACATCTCACTACCTGGACAATCACCCAAAGTTCCTCTATAACATTGTGGCATCTGTCTTCAGCCTACAGACCCATAGTATCTGGCAGACTTTTCCATGAAGCAGGAAATTTCAAAGACAGTTCCACCTATATTGGCAGTTTGTCAGTCACTTTCTTCTGTGTCCTGCAGAATGTCTGGCAGACTCTTTCATGAAGCAGGAACCCTGAAGGACCATCTCACCTTCATTAGGCAACTTCAGCAGTCATTTTCCTGTGGCTCCTGCATGTCCAGTTCATATAGCATAGCATCAAGCAGTCCAGGCCAGAGCAGTTTCTTGCCCAAATGGCTAACAAACTGTATTCCTCTTGAAATTATTGGTGCTGCCAGGAGCAGACGTGTTTCATCATCATGAAATGTTCTTAAAACATTTTAAATGCCATATTCTGTAAGTCTTCAAAATGTTTGAAGATTATCTATCTAAATGAAATATATTTCTATATATCAAGAAAACTAACTAAAATGACCACAAGCTTAACTATTATAGTGGAAAATCTATTTACCTGAATTCCTTAATTATACATTATATTATTAAATGAGCTGCACAAACATAATACCTTAATCAACAGCAGAAACAGATATATAACAACAAAATTGACCTTAAATTTGAATCAATAAACCAAGATCCATACAAATGCAAAATATTCATCTCTATATCATAAGCCCCTTAAAATGTAAACAAACATTTATAAACAATCTTTGGGAATTTGGGCATAGTTCTCTCCAAACTGCTTCCTGCTATTGTTAGGTGAAATATTGGGGGGAGGGGTCATGGAGACCTTTCAGGGAGTCTTGGTCCATAAAACCACATTAGTCTGAAAGGAATCCACAGGTTCTCATCCTCTGTGGAAACAAAAGCAGAACCTCTTTTCCAAAGCAACATATCCTTTATGTTGATTTAGCTTAGCAGCCCCCACAACCAAATGTCTCTCTGCAGTTAAGTCATTAACAGTCAAACATTCAAAGAAATCATAAAAGTATATACAATCCAGATTCTGTATTTTCCCTCTTTATATGGCTTATTATATTTTTTTACTTTATTTCTTCTTTAAGGAATTAAGTTACTTATTTAATCTTTTTCATTATCTTTAAATTACTCTTTTAATATATGACCATCTCTGTCTCTCTATCTCTCAAGCATATGTACATTTTTAAAACATATTGTGACCCATTTAAAGGTTTGCTTTGTCTGAATAAGTCTTTATTGTGTATTTGTAATTATTGAGGAGAGTGTTTAAAATACTTAACAGGCATGGCTAGGACCAATGCCATGACTTTGGCTGTTGGTTCTGTCCCGTTCAGTTTTCCCGTGTGGCAGAGGTACCTTCACTGCCAGCTCTGGGGGTCATGCTCGCTGCCCTAACTTTGGGGATGTAGCAGGTCCATGCCACCATCAGGCAGCTTATAGTTCACTGCCCACAGACTCCATTCACGTGTTCCATAGCAGGACCTCTCATAGGAGCCATACCTGCTGCCAACACAAACCAGGAAGCCATTTCTTTTTTTGTTTGTTTGTTTTTGGGTTTTTTTTGCTATTAAATAATTTTATTTATTTATTTATTTTTTAATTTAGTTATTTATTAAGGATTTCTGCCTCCTCCGCGCCACCACCTCCCATTTCCCTCCCCCTCCCCCGATCAAGTCTCCCTCCCTCATCAGCTCGAAGAGCAATCAGGGTTACCTGACCTGTGGGAAGCCCAAGGACCGCCCACCTCTATCCAGGTCTCCTAAGGTGAGCATCCAAACTGCCTAGGCTCCCCCAAAGCCAGTACGTGCAGTCGGATCAAAAACCCACTGCGATTGTTCTTGAGTTCCCATTCTTTCTCATTGTCCGCTATGTTCAGCTAGTCCAAATTTATCCCATGCTTTTTCAGACCCAGGCCAGCTGGCCTTGGTGAGTTCCCGATAGAACATCCCCATTGTCTCAGTGTGTGGGCGCACCCCTCGCGGTCCTGAGTTCCTTGCTCGTGCTTCGTCTCCTTCTGCTCCTGATTTGGACCTTGAGATTTCTGTCCGGTGCTCCAATGTGGGTCTCTGTCTCTGTCTCCTTTCATCGCCTGATGAAGGTTAATATTCAGGAGGATGCCTATATGTTTTTCTTTGGGTTCACCTTCTTATTTAGCTTCTCTAGGAACATGAATTATAAGCTCAATGTCCTTTATTTATGGCTAGAAACCAAATATGAGTGAGTACATCCTATGTTCATCTTTTTGGGTCTGGCTTACCTCACTCAGGATAGTGTTTTCTATTTCCATCCATTTGTATGCAAAATTCAAGAAGTCCTTGTTTTTTACTGCTGAGTAATACTCTAATATGTATATATTCCATACTTTCTTCATCCATTCTTCCGTTGAAGGGCATCTAGGTTGTTTCCAGGTTCTGGCTATTACACACAATGCTGCCATGAACATAGTTGAGCATATACTTTTGTTGTATGATAGGGCCTCCTTAAAGAAGCCGTGCATCTATTCACTGGCAGCAACCAGAGCCCATCTTTAAAAAATGTGGCTACCAAGAAGTTGCAATTGACTCCTGTTTTGTGGGTCTAGAAGCCCTCTTTTTTCCACCTTTTTTAGGTCTTAAATGGTTCCACGCTAGAGAATGGGCACCATTTGTAATGGGAGGTTTCTCTGTCACCCACTAGTTTTCAAATAATCACTCCGAGGCTTAATACTAATTGCAAACTGTTTGACTTATTACATCAGATTTATTATTAACTAGTTCTTACAACCTAAATCGATCCACTTCTAATTTTCTATATTTTGCTACAAAGTTCATGGTTTATTTTCTCTTCCGCTTCCCCAGTAGCTGCTGGCATCTCTCTCAACTCCACTTTCTTTCTCCCTGTATCTGTTTAGATTTCCCACCTGGCTCTATTCTGTCTGACTCTTGGCCACATCAACTTCTTTATTAACCCATGGTAATAAAACATATTCGTAGCATACAGAAAAGCATCCCACCTCAGGCAATGCCATGGGCTAATCCTTCTGTGCACTGTGAATATGTACCACTCTCGTTGCTTAATAAAGAATGAACTGGCCTATATATGAGCAGGAAGATAGAGTCAAACTGAGAATTCTGGGGAGTACAAGAGCAGAGTGTAGAGCCACAAGTAGAGGAGAGAGAAGCAAGATGGACGTGCCATATTGAGAAAAGATACCAAACCACGTGATGAAGCATAGATGAGAAATATGGATTAATTTAAATGTAAGAGTTAGCTATTAAAAAGCCTAAGCTATTAGCCAAACATTTGTCATTAATATTAAGTCTTCAAGTCAATTATTTGGAAACTGGCATGTGGGAAAGAAATGTCTGCCTGCACACGTGTGTCTGCCTGTGCCTATGCACACATGCATGTATCCTCAGAAGCCAGGGAGGGTGTTGGATTCCCTCTATCTGGAGTTACAGGTAATTATGAGTTGGGAACCAAACTCTGGTTCTTTGCAAAAGCAGCAAGTACACTTAACCGCTGATCCATCTCTCTGGCTCTCAAGCATGGTTTTCCATGACTTCCCAGTTTTAAAGAATACTGGATAGAGATCTTGTGGGATGTCCACAAATGGGAATTTAGGGCTTTCTTTTCATGATTATACAACAGTATGAGTTTTGGGGGATACCCTGGAGGTAAAGTACCGTGCCATTAAGTCACGAGTACCCACTATCAGCATGACATATTCTGACAGAACTTGTTACGTTTCTCCAATATAAATCTACCCTTTCACCTCCCTGCATTGTCCCCTTTAGAGGGACATCAGTGGGCACAGACAGCACTTGAGGAGTAGAGGATTCTTGATCATCTCCCTGGAGTGTTTGTAAAATCATGACTGTTCGTTATGTATCGATTCAATAACTTTATGACTATGGACTCACAAATATTTGTTGGATCTTATTTTTGTTTGTTGTTGTTGTGTTGTATTGTGTTGTTGTATTTGTTATAATCTAGTCATTCCTTGTTTTAGTTTGTTGCTCAAATTATTTTAGACTTGGCTCCAGTGATTGTGTCTGTCCCTTTCATGGTGGCATTTTCTCTTGTTTACTTTTCCTCCTTTTTCTTTTATGTTCTTTTTTGTTCATTTGTTTCTTACAAGATACAAACAAAACGTTGATGTTTAATATTCTTTCATAATTCACCCTGAAGCCATGTTTCTTGATGAGGTTTCTTTCTGCTGTGTCTGTGAGGTGATCCAACGCTTACGGGGCTTATAAATACCTATGAGGTGCCACTGCTTTGGGTCTGTATGGTGCATTTTGGATGTTATGTTTCAGTCATGGTAGTGTGTTTGAGAGTTGCCTATGAAGGTTCTCAAAGCAGTAAAAACTTTGTACTCAGAGATGATGCAAGGGTCAGAGCCAGGCAGCACATTTCCCATGAGGTCCCCTCCTCCCCAGACTCTCCTTCATGAGCTAAAATTTGTTAATCAAAGGCTTATTGATTAATGTAGCTGTGTTCTGTGATATACATGATGGTTTGTACTAGATTTCCAAACTCCCTTTGAAAATGTCTACATCTCCAATCATGTCTATAGTGCCAGACATGAAGCTAGTAACATTTTTTTAAAGAAAAATGATGAAATTGGACCCAGTCAGTTGATGAAAGCACAGAGACCACCCCACCAGGGCAGAAGGGAGGTAAGGTAACTCTTCCGAACAAGGTTCACCTGCCAGGGAAGCAGAAGCGTCATGCTGCAATAATGTTTGAGAAAAGGCCTCTTCCTCACAGTTACCTGAGAGACAGAAATAGCCCCAGGCAAAGTAGGGCAAACAGAGATTATTAGCTGTTCTACAAATAACATTCTAACTCGGGGAAATTTTCTTGACCCTTTACATCTGAGAAACGGCAACAATCATATCTATTTCTCAGCCTTCTTGTGAAGTTTGTAATTATGTCACAGAAATAGCAATGAGTACCTCTCTGTCGGGTCCCCATGCCTTGGGTCCTGTGGCTTGGGTCCTGGAATCCTGGCTGGAGGCAGTGAGGGAATGAGGAAAGGATGGATGTGAAGACAAAGAAGCTGGGATCTGGTGAGCTTCTCTAACCTCCACATTCCGGAACCTCAGCTTGTGTCTCAGGGACCCAAGAGCAAACAGTAAAAAAGAAAAAAACAAGAACCTATATTTGGATGTATGAAAAGGAGGAAAGGAGCCTGGGCTCGACTCACAGGAAGAGAAATCCAGCTGCTTTTCCATCTACTACATTTGCCAAAATAAATTTACTAAGTGTGCTGCTCATAGCAGGGAGATGGGTCCTCTCCTACACTGACGGAGAGCAAAATCACTACAGCAGCAAAAGATGGGTCCTCTCCTACACTGACGGAGAGCAAAATCACTACAGCAGCAAAAGATAAGATCTTTAGACATTCTGAGGCAGAGATTCCAGTTTTTGTTTGTCTTGTTTTGTTTTTTTCAAGACAGAGTTTTTCTCTGTAGCTCTGGCTGTCCTGGAATTTGCTTTGTAGATCAGGCTGGCCTTGAACTCAGACATTTACCTGCATCTGCCTCCTGAGTGCTGGAATTAAAGGCTTGGGTCACCACTGCCTGGCTAGAAATTCCAATACTGGGAGTTAATTAGGTAGCTACAATAAATGAAGCATTTGCTACAGTATTGTTTCTCAGAGAAAAGTCGTTAGAAACGTCCCCGATTCCAGAGGTAGTGCACTCAGGCAGGTACTTCTTCACACTTTACTTTCCCCAATCTATATATTCTCCAGCTGTCTCCAAATCAAATCATTCCGACGTCCTTCCCCTTCACATACAGCTCACCCACACCCCACTGCAATCACCAACCCTTCATATGATGGGGTACAAAAGATTTCCACAATAGCCAGGAATGAAGCATAACAAAGGTTTATTTATCTGGGGATAAGCTCACAGAAAGAGTAGCAATCCACAATCTTCTGCAGGCACTGAGAACTGCAACCGAATCCAGTAGCCAAGAGACCCCCCCCCACACACACACACTTTCATCTGCCTTTATAGTACATGAGATCACGCCCAAGGTGGGCTGGTATCTTAAAGGCTATTGGCTGAAGGAGTTTCCACAGCATCCATGTATGAGCATGTGGGGTTGCCGTCAATGTTTTCTGTTTAAAATAAGACAGAAAAGAATAAAGTGTTGAGGTTGTGTGTTTCTGCTCTTGGGAACATAGTTCTAGGAGATATTCTCAAAAATAGGATTTCTGAATCAAAGGTAAGTGCTTACCTAGTTTTGTTAGGTATTTCTAAGTCCTCCATATGGTGTGATGGGTAATGCTGGTTGTCAAGTTGACCCCATCTGGAATCGACTAAAACCCAGGCAGGTGGGCACACCTGCGAACAAGTTTTCCTGGTTGCATCACTTGAGGTAAAACGACACACTCTAAGTCTGGATCATCTGAGGCTGGAAGACCCACAGTCAATGCAAACCTCAGCTTCTGGTGGTGGCTGACCTGAAGGACATGGAAGAAGGAAGGTTTTACTTTTGCCTTCACTCTGGCTGGCAAGTTAGTCTACCCTGTTGCAGAGACATCCTGGTGTTAGAACTTACTTTTTCGGGATTCCAGTGTAGGCTGAGGATCTGCTCAGATACGCAGCCTCATGGTCTGCACAACTACTGGGTTCTAACCTTTTACATCAGGAGACCGCTATTGTTGAACTAGCTGCACCAGAGCCTATAAGTCACTCTGATAAATCCCTTTTAAATACATAAATATCATTCTATCAGTTCGGTTCCTCTACTGAACCCTAACTGATTATATATATATATATATATATATATATATATATATATATATATATATATATATCTCCTAACTGATTATATATATATATATATATATATATATATATATATATATATATCCTAACTGATTTTATATATATATCCTAACTGATTATATATATGGGTTCTACCAATTTCTTCTCATGGGACATGAAAATATATGATTTTCCACATCTTACCAAGAGGTTTCTGTTATCCTGTTTTTTAAGTTTCTATCAATTTTGACGGATGAAGAATGGAATAGTCATTTCTTACAAGGCGTTTAAGTAGCTTTTCATATGCCTATCAACATATTTGCACCTACTTTTCTCATTTTTATTAATTTTTTGTTTGATAATTTCATATGTGGAATGCATTCTGATAATCCTCCCTCTCTCTCCACCGCTCTTATCTCCCCTAACTCATGTCAAGCTTCCTGTATGCCTCCCACCCCACGTCGACCACTTAAATGTCTTTTTGCTTGGCTTTGACTTTTGTTTGACAACCTACTGAGCTCAATGAGGGCCTCTTTGATAACGTGGGTGTAGAGATCTCCACCGGCTGGCGGATGGGGGACTCAGCAGTGGCTATACCACTAAAGACAAAAATAACGCATCTTTCCCCAGGATCTATCCATAGCAAACAGTTCTCAGAAGCCCCCTCTTACCTACGATGGTGTTGATAGGCCCAGCCTAGTCACAGCCTCCTCCCCATTATCTGGATCTCACACTCTTTCTACCTCCTTCACTAGGAGACTCCTGAGCCCTAGCAGGGCTGATATAAATGCTCCTGTTTAGGGATGAGTGTATCATAGCTACTTATTCTCAGCCTTGAATCTCTGAAATCTGTTGTTGTTGTTTTTTAAACTATGCCTTTCACCCATTGATTTTGGTCCTTCGTTACCGAATACTTCAGCAGTTCTTATATGTTAGAAATATAAGTCCTTTTCATATTTTATGTTTGATTAAATTCTTCCTTTGGGATTTTATCTTAATATATGTAAATATCACTTATTTTAAAAATGGAATGCCTGAAAGCATGTTCTGTGGGAACAAAGCGGGGGAAAGGTGTGACAGGCTGCAGAACTGGGGCCATTTTATTTCTGCTCTTAGCGGCGTCTCGCTTGACCTCCATAATTTCCTACATGCCCTTTTATTTAGGGATCCCCGCCGAGTCCAGCAATGAGCCTGAGTCCACCAGAGAATGGCCTGGTCTAAGCAGCCGAAGGTCATCCAGGCCTCCTGCTTTGCCCTTGTATGTCTGGCACATGTTCCTGTGCTGGGTCACTGCCTCCAGGAAATAAATGAGGAGTTACATGTGCTACTAATTTTCTCTCCTCGTGGCCTCCCTGTGATCCAGCAAAAATTGCAAGAATGATGCTCCCAGAGGCATGAGCAATCTCCCCTTCTAAATATAAATGCAGAGACACTAAAAATAGCTAGTGTTGAAGGTGAGTTTCACTGGTTCCTAAAATGTCAGGAGACCAGGGGTAGAAATGTATCTTCCACAGAGCTGGGAAGGAACAGGTGGCTGTCAGCTTCTCACTGGGCTTCTGCAAAAACAGAGAGACAGTCTAGGAGATGCTGAGTAGTGTAAAGCGTTTATTTTTAAAAGCTGAGCTAAGGGAGGACTGTATAGAACTAGGTCTTTCATTGTCTAATACACATGCATCAAGGTACTTAGGATTTTGGTAACCAGGGTTGAGAGATGAGGGATGAATTTAAGGAATTAATCTCCCCATCATTAGAGAACCAGTTATATGTCTGAGACTGAGTAGAGGAGCATCTGCCTGTCAACTCAGTGCTTGAAAACTAAGGCAAGATCAGTAATCCAAGGACAGACTTGGTTCAATACACATGCATGCTTAGGTACACAAACACATTAGCATGTGCACACGCACACACGCATGCGTGTACATACACGTACACATGCCCACGCATACACACACACATGCACAAGCACTTTCTCAAGCACACACATGCACATACACACACGCCATTTGAACAGCTCAGAGTTCACGATCAATCAGATGTTTGTATTCAACCCACTCTTCCACTATAATTGTTTGGGCAAACGGATGAGAAGTTTTTCTCCTGTTCCTAAGGACGTGAAGACTGACGGTAGCAGTGTTGGAATTCGAGTGAGGACGGAAGGAGAGCAGCATGCTCTTAACCAGATTCTCAGAGGTAGACAGAACCAGGAGTACAGCTAACGGGTTGAGATTCAGACCAGGATCTCTCAAACCTAACTTCACATTTGCATCTTGTGTCAATGAGTACAGGTATTCTAACTCAGACAATATGCAAGCAAACACAGAGAGAAAGCATGTCTAATCAGGCACTAGCAGACCTGGAGAACCTAAGCAATATAACCAGTAACCAGGCAGAGGCAACGCTATCATCCAATGCAAAGAATGGAGTCATGATTGTCTGGTCTTACTATTAAATAATTTCCCCTGCCACTTCCTCCCTCCCTGCATAGAGCAATCTAATGATGCAGTGGCTGAATCAAGAAGAGGGATTGGGAGAATTCAAAACCGAGATACTCTGATGAGCTCATCTGCAAACCAGAGATGATAGCAATGCTGGCTGTTGTTAGGATTTCAGTATGAAATAATGCCTCCCAAACTCACACTAATGGTAGGCTCCCAGCTCCTGGTTCTATTGAGATGCAACTGCATCTGAGGTTGCCAGCCTCACTGGTGGAGTGATCCATTGACGAGTGCACAGTCGGAGTGATTGTTGGGAAGTGGAGTCTAAGTGGAGTAAGCAGGTCACCAGGGCTGCCTCTAAAGGACTGTCTTATAGCCTGCTTCTTCTTGGCTCCTTCTCTACTGCCTGGACACCAGTAGGTGAGCTGCTTTCTTCTGCCACACATCTTGGACATGATGGACTGTTACATACAGCCAGGGGCTGTGGACCAAACTTCTGAACCCATGATGAATCTGTCCTCCTGAAATTGCTGTGATGGCAAATTGTGGTTGTCAATTTAACTACATCTGGAATTAACTAAAACCCAAACAGTTGGGTATACCTGTGAAGGACTTTTTTTTTCTTTTTCTTTTTTTTCTTTCTTTCTTTTTTTTTTTTTTTTTTTTGGTTTGATTTTGTTTTTGAGACAGGGTTTCTCTGTAGCTTTTGGAGCCTGTCCTGGAACTAGCTCTCTTGCAGACCAGGCTGGGCTTGAACTCACAGAGATCCACCTGCCTCTGCTTCCCGAATTCTGGGGTTAAAGGCGTGTGCTACCACCGCCTGGTGAGGGATTTTTCTTAATTAAGCAATTGGAAGTAGGGATAATCTTTAATCCAGAGCTGGGATAGGAAGAGCCACCTTTAACCAGGGCCACACCTTCTGCTGTCAGCCTGTCAGAGACAAGGAAGAAGGAAGCTGGCTCTCTCTTTGCCTGCTTGCTCTCGCTTGGGAAATCATTCCTTCACTGGCATTAGGATTTTTGGGATTCCAGTGTATAATGAAAACTAACTGAAACATCTAGACTTGTGAAGTGAAGAACTACTGGATTCTTGGACCTTCTGTTGGTAGTCAATCATTGTTGGAGTAGCTGAACCACAGCCTGTAAACCATCCTAATAACCTTCAGAGTAAAAAAGGTATCAAAAATCCAACAACTGCAACTGAAAGAAGCTCGTGAGAACTCATGAACTCCAGACCGACAGCTGAGGAACCTACGTGGGACTGAATTAGAACCTCTGTATGTGGGAGACAGTTGTGTAGCTTGGTCTGAGGGGCTCCTGGTGATGGGACCAGGATCTATCCCTGGAGTCCATTCCCTATGGTGGGATGCCATGCTCAGCCTTGATGCGGCAGGGAGGAGCTTGGCACTGCCTCAACTTAATGTGCCAGGCTATGTTGACTTCCTGTGGGAGACTTTACCCCTTGGAGGAGTGGAAAGGGGGTTTGGGGGAGACAAGGGAGGAGGGATGGGAAGGAGAACTGTTGTTGGAATATAAAATGAAATTAAAAACAAACGAACAAACCAAGAATTGGTGCCAATCTTAGTTCTCCTGACACCCCGCCCCCATTAACTGCTCTACTTATGGCCACAGCTGGGCCAATTGTCCTTTCGCTCCTGGCACTCACTATGGGATCCTGCTTGCTCAAGTGCCTGCCTCTCTACATAAGACAGAGAATGAATCCTGTTAAATTACTAATGCTAAGAAGATAATATAACCCCCAGCCCCAGATGAGTCCACAGTCTGTCCCTCGAGAGAATCCTTACTAATACAGTTGCATACATCAGACACGTTGTTGCAGCAACAGAAGGAGCCTCTTAGCCTCTGTTGTGGGGTTTCCACTAGAAAAGACACAGGTCCAAGTCAATACAAGATCCTTATTAGCCAGGCGTTAGAATGGGTATTAGGGATCTCAGTGTAGTTCTGAGCATTTCTCAGGGTAAGATATTAAGCATAAACCCATATTCTGCATTGACACCCCTCATTTAGCAAGAACAGTTAACCAGAATCAGAACTACAGAAACCGAAAAACAAGGTTAGCACATTTAGAGACTTTCCCAGAATGATGGACTTTGCTGGATTAGGCAGGTCTGTTTTTCTTTTGGCAGGTGGTGCGGCCTATATGCTAGGTTCATGGCCTACATGGTACCTCCGTCATGGTGTCAGCTGTGCTAAGTCACACTGGTGCAGGGATAAGTCCCGCCCCTTAGGGGGCGTGTTCGCCTCGGGCTAATGTTTACCTATAAATCTGGCGAGCATGCTCCCAGCCGCCCTTCTGCTTTCCTGGTCTCCGCGGGAACGGTGGTTCTGTAAGTCTATTTCCCCATTAAAGCTGTAAATATTGTTACAATCTGTCTGCATTCATTTACGCCTTTACACACTGGTTCTATGGGCATGAGTCAAACTGGAGATTCACCTGGGGGCAAGGACTATATTGTCCTCTTAGAATAAGAAGTTTAACTGTTTATCTTTTGTTTTACGTAGAAGAGTAGGCAGTTAAATAAACAGGGTCCTACAGTGAGGGCTAGGAGTAAAAGGGTAATTGACCCAGCCATGGCCATAGGTAGAGTAGTTAACGGGAGGCGCCTAGGAGAACAAAGACTGGTACCAGCTGTTACATGTTTGGTGTCTCCTTTTTCTTTGCTGAAGGTTATGTCTGACTATTCCTAAACTTTCTCTGTCCTCCTGAGGAGGAGGGACAAACGTGCAAGGATACAACAAGTAGATCTGGTGCACAGCGAGGAGGTCATGTAGGAGCCGAGGTTATAGGTTAGACAGCTACAGGAAGTCATTCTTCTTTACCTGTTTCTGCTGAAACATTCCATTCCTTGGTTCTCTGTCCTGAACGCCATGGGCAACACGCCGGGTACCAGGCAGAGGGTCAAGCAGAAAGGTGAGGGAGGTGGAGATGCACAGAGGTGGAGGTGTGACCTCCAGTCAGGGAAAGAACGGAGGGACTGTGTTCTACACAAAGTGATGCCTAGGTGTGGGGGATGGCGTCACTGGCTCTAAATCATCTCTGCACAGGCCTCTGACCGACCACAGGTTGAGCACGCGAACTCACCCTGACCCTGACAGACACCTGAAGACAGGGAGTTCTTCCAGGTCTGGGGAGCTCCCCTTCCACACACATCTGTATGAAGGTTAAATGGGTTGTTCATCTCACATTACACAACCCCAATATGAATTGATCGTCTGGTAGCTAACTGGGAATGAAAAATAAGAAAAATGTGATCCTTGTATAAATAACATACAGCATGACATATGGTGAGTGTATGAAGGGGAAAAAATAGTTCTTTGTGCTTATCCCTCTTGCTCCTATAACCCAAAGTAAAAAGCCAAGAGAGAGACTGGAACTAGATAAACCCCACTGACAGGTGCTGCCAGTCAGGGTTAGAATGTCCAGGGTGGACTGAGAGAAGGCCAGAGTCCAGGTAGCTGGTCTGAGAGAGCCAGATGCACCCCACCCCTGATTCCCCCCTCAAACCCCCATACAATACTCTAGTGTCTTCCAGCTGGGGAAAATCCTCTTGGGTCCTTTACAAGTTCAGCTGCTGTAATTAAGCATCTCCGAGAATTACCAAAATACTCTGGAAGGTCCTAGAGAGTTGGAGCCAGAATTTTCACATGGAAGCAGAACAGAGACCAGTGAAAACAACAAGACTTAACAGGGTGTGTAGGCAAAATTATAGCTTGTAAGGCAGGTTTGGGAGCCAGAGGTCAGCATATGCCTTTGTGAGACCATAAGGAGAAATGGGCCAGAGGAAGGAGAAGATGATGCAGCATCTCGCGTGTGCTCTGCTGATTCTGTGCGTTCATACACAATGGTCCTTGATATGGGAGAGTTGGTCTCAGGACCCCCTGCAGGTAACCAAGCCTTCAGTTGCTCACTTCCCTTATAGCAAAGACCTACAGCTGTCCTCCCACAGACTTTGAATCCCAGGTTCCTTTTCATCCTCCCCTTATACAATGTAGCTGCTATGAAAAGAGCTGCAATCTATACTGTTCAGAAATTACATCAGGAAAAGTTTAAAAGCCCATCCTTGCCCAGGACAGACTACAGTTAAAACAAAACAAAGCACAATTAAAACAAACAAACAAAAATCCTTCTGAGATTGAATCAAAGATACAGAATTAATGAACACAAGGCCAAACTGAATAACATTTATTCTATAAAATCTTCCAAGATGTATCTTGGTTCTGTTTTACAAGGAAGGACACTCAAGATTACATCATTCAGGTGATTTATCCATGGTGACCTGGAGACTAACAAAAGGCTTGAAACATAAACCTTTGAAAGCATCAACATCCATGTCTACCTATTCCATAAAAACACATTTAAAAATTTTTAGCTTTAGTGTGTGTGTGTATGTATGTATGTAGTATGGTGCCCAACTGAGGCCAGAGGAAAAGAGTCTCTGGAGCTAGAGTCACGTTTGTGAACCAACTGACATGGTTGGTGGAAACCAAACTCTCCAAGAGCAGAAGGAGCACTAACCATTGTGCTGCCCCTCCAGCCCCAGCCTGTAGACATCCTAACTGTAGAAGGAGCTGCGGGCACCTAAAAGTTTCCTGGTTCTGTTCCCAGTGCTGTGCAGCTATTAACTCAATTAATGTCTGTATCAACCCTGGGATAGTGACAGTATTGCTGCTGTTAGCAGATGAAAAGTTGGACAGACAACTTCTCCCAAGGTCACACACCTAGTGGCACAGCCAGCTGCCTGGCTAAGAGCCAGCTCTCCCCACCATCCTTCTATTAATGGAAGGTCGATCTCAAAGGGCTCATTCCCTGCCAGGAACTGCTGGTACTTTTTGGAGCGCTTTGAATTAACTCATTCGGTTCATGAGTTCTGGGGAAAGGAGGGTGGGGTGTGTAGACACACCAGTATTGCAATGTGGTGGCTCAAACCAAGTGTGGGCTCTAAGCCAAGCCCTATTACCAATCAGTGACCTTGGGTAAGTCATTGACCCCCTCAGTGGCCATTTCCTCTTCTGTAAGGAGGAAATCAGTATTACTCTGCTTGGGAGGTTTGTGGTAAAGACCTCTCTACCTGCATATCATGAAGAGCTCTGTAGAGGCTGGTTGGAAAGGGGTCTTTTTTAATGCTGTATGTTGAAATGGGCTTCACTTTCAGGGCACAGATGTGGATGGATGTGGCCTGGTGGAGTTCTGCAAGTGCCTCCCTGAACATCTCATTAGTGAACGTTAATTTCCCAGGGCCTCTGCGGGCTCCTGTTCTGACTGGTTACAGTGAGCAGTCATTTGGCCAGTTGGGTATCATAAAGATACTGGCTGGTCATTGCCCTTTTAAGATGTGGAGATGGTTGACGCTCAATTAATAAATGAAAAAACACAATAATTAGTGTGCAAAGTGACAGTGAAAAAAAATGTCCACATGAGCTCAGAAGGCTCGTTCTTCATTAGAAGAGCAGACGGGACCATCTATAGATCAGTGCCTCGGTGTTTGGATACCCATCTACAGGCTAAGGCTACTGGACATGGCAAGACATGATCAATGAATTTACAGGAACTGCAAAGCCACAAGGCCAAGGGTTGTGCCTGAGCGGTCCTTCCAGGCCATCTGGAAGCAGGGGGCCTTTGAGGAGGAAGTGGATAAGCTGTGGGCTGGTGTACCACTGAGTGGTCTTCGCAGGACATCTGGAAGCAGGGGACCATTGAGGAGGAAGTGGATAAGCTGTGGGCTGGTGTACCACTGAGTGATCCTCCCAGGCCATCTGGAAGCAGGGGACCATTGAGGAGGAAGTGTATGAAGCTCATGACACAAGTCTTACATTTGCTCTTCACCCTTCCTCTGTGGTGGTTTGGATGAAAATGGATCCCATAGGTTCAGAGGGAGTGGCACTGTTAGAAGGTGTGGCCTTGTTGGAGTAGGTTTGGCCCTGCTGGAAGAAGAAGTGTATCACTGGGAGTGGGCTTTGAGGTTTCAAATGCTCAAATCAGACCCAGTGTCTCTCTCAATTCCTGCTGCCTGAGGACCTGAATGTAGAACTCTCAGCTCCTTCTCCAGCACCATATCTACCTACGTGCCAACATGTTCCCCACCATGGGTATGATGGACTAAACCTCCAAAGCGTAAGCCAGCCGCAGTTAGATGCTTTCCTTTGTAAGAGCTGCCATAGTCATAGCATCTCTTCACAGCAAGAGACCACTGACTAAGACACTGTCCTTCTCAGGGGCAAGTAGCTGGCAGCTTGCATTGCTGCCAGCCCCTATCGGAAACCACTGAGGCCTGGCACAGGGCTGCGGCTTCTGCTAGACTCTTCAAGGAATACAAAACCATTGCTAAGAATTTGCCAGGTGTGGTTAGAAACAGATGCCAGGAGTTGACACCAAGTGAACAAGGGCTAGTCTGTGTGATCAGCATCCTCACACCAGGGGCCACGGCTGCTAAGGTAGAGCACTCCCAGAAGCTGATGGCAAGACTCAGGAGTGTGATGGCCTCCACTCCTCAGGACTCCCACTCTCAGACCCATGCCTGAGCAGGGCTTTATATACACTACCTCCTTTTTCCTTAATTATCACTTCCATGCGAGGTACCTTGAGCAGGACAAAACAACAGCCAAGCTATGGTTCAGGGATGACAACGGAATCACTCACATTGACACAGCAAGGCAATTGCTCTGAAAGGGTAGCTTGTGTGAAGGTGTGAAGTGGTGTGTCAGAGAGTGTAAGAAGGTGTGGTTCTGTCTTTATCAGGGAACAAGGGAGCTGCACACGAGCTCGGGCAGGTCAGGCTTGCCGTGTGACTAGAGAATGAAATGAGGGCAGCAGGTTTTGAATCCAGCTTTGTGGACCTGGTAAGGGGGAGAAGGTGAGCCTCCGACTCACCCCTACACACTCCAGGAAGCCCAATCCTATCTCTTTTTCTCTCCAAACCCGCCTGCTCTGAGTCTCTGAACAGAAGAAAGGCGCCAAAAAGTCCAGTTCTGCATTCTTGGTGGCTACTGCAGCTTCCTCCCCTGAAGCTTCCAGCTGCCCAAGTCCTGCCGAAAATGCTCAGCTTTTGATCATACTTGGTCACAAACCCAGCTCTCAGTGGACATGTCATCACCCCTCACCTGCAACCTATAAAACCTCCCTGCTTTAGTTCAGGTATGCAACTTCTCTGGCCTCCATCTCTGGGACTGGAGAACTCGCCGGAGAGTTGCTTTGCTCAATATACCTGTTGTTATACTTTTTCAGTTTGCCTTGATCTGGCTTACTGCATCAGTGGAGAAATGTAGTAGGGGGCATAAAGACTGTTTAAAAGGTCGCTTGCATGTAAGGGGCTCTGACAAAGCCGCATCTTTTTCTCATCAAGTGTTCTAGAGACTGGGATAGACTTCAAAGCCACACAACCAAAGAGACACGAAGAAGCCCAAATTCTACAATAATCAAAGAGCAAACCATACAATCACTGGAATTCTGAGAAAATGGCTTGATATTTTATTTGAAAGTTTTCAGGAGTACAGCCTAAGCTACAAACAACTAAAACAACTGAGCCAATTGAAACCGTTGCCAAGGAATCAGCCCAGAAACTCCAAGAGCCTCAACAGCTTCCAGATCTTTCCACCATCCAGAATTCCTACAGCAGAATCTCGGGGGCCTTGAACACAAACTGTAAATCCATGGAAGACAATGCTCATCCCTCCCAGTCTGTAAGGTCCGTTCTCTGAATCCCTTGGGTTGCCAGCATTCAACCACTGAGGTCAAAGTCAATTGAACTGGCAATAATCATAGATTTAAGAGTGGACATTAAATGGATTTGGCTGAGGGTCTAGTGTGCAAGCAAACTGACAGACAACCGGTGCCAGGTGTTGATGTGCATGCACAGAGCCCTTCTTGGAAAGCAAGGAGGAAAATGCGTAGTGGCGGTGCCGAGTATCTGGAGAAACATTCCCTTGGGGAGCTAGAATACCAAAATGAAGAGGTAGAGATGACCACAGGCATTTTCCAGAAGGCTGAGAAGTTACAAGACTTATTATTCCTTTGTATCTGCAGTATCTTTCTGGCTCCAGAACAGAGGTTGGAGCCCCTCAGGAGCTCCTCAAGGTTGAATGGATGAATCCACTTACTCTCGGTTGAACGCTTGATTGCATGGAATGCATCCTGCCCCAGGAACGCTTATTTCTGTTCCTTCAGGAATGCTAAGTTCCCCAGTCAGATGCCAGGAGGCCCCCGCATCACCTAACTTCATTTCCCACAAAGCATTTGTCACTCTCAGAAACAGTACTTTGATGTTCAGCTTGTATGTTTCTGATCGCGTGTCCTGGGGGCAGCTATTTCCATGTGTGTGAAGCAGCTCACGTCCCACGGCCTGTCACAGTGCCACCCTGGGAAGCACTCAGTTCCTCTCAATGCACCCCACGAGTTGATTGGGAAACAGAAGCACTCTAAATGCGATGCCTGATTCAGCAGTTAGAAGATGAGAAACACAGGCACACACATTGTAGGAGGCTGCTTGTTTGTCCCCGGCCATTCAGACTCCCGAAATAATCACTCAAAAATGATATTATCTGCAATACTGTTTGGCCAATAGCTTAAGCATATTTCTAGCTTGCTCTTATATCCTAAACAAACCCATCTCCATTAATCTGTGCATCACCACGAGGTCATGGCCTACCGACAAGGTTCCAGCACAACTGTCTCCAGAAGCGGGCTACATGGGGTCTCCTGACTCTGCCTTCTTTCTCCCATCATTCAGTTTAGTTTTCCCCACCTCTCTCTGTTCTGCCCTGCTATAGGCTCAAAGCAGTTTTCTTTATTAATCAATGGTATTCACAGCATACAGAGAGGAATCTCACATCACATAGTTCATTCAGTGTTTTTGGTGTGAACCAATAGGTAGATCAACTTGTTTTGTTGTTAGTGTGAATCACCTTAGAGTTTCTCAGGGACCGAAGCACACGCATGCTTATACAACAAATATAAGAAACCATATATTAGCACCAATGAAGTGATGTGTGCACTCAGGAACACTGACAAAATTAGCTATAGCAGAACACTAGTAATATCGAAAATAATACCTCTAATATAAATAAATAATAAAAAGCATAATAAAGCAAATGGTTATTTGCCACTTCTTATTCAGAAATACAAACTTCTGTTCCTTCTGGCTCTCCTAACTTTCTGTATACCTAGAACTTTGCGGCAATCTGAATGGTTTAGAAAGAAATTAATTGTTGGGGTTTTGTCGTTCATTTCGGTTTTGGTTGCACAGGCACTGTGAGGAGTTGGTTATAGCTGAGATTCAGATCTAAAGAAAACCAGGGCCTGAGCATTCTGATCAAGTTACACCCCAAGAATGAGCAGAGTAACTAGATTTACAGGGAAGAGATTAGGCTCAGAATGCCTGGGGCCTTCTCTCCACCCTGTGTGTAGGCTTCATGTAGCATTGCATCTGTAACTATGCTGGAGCCCAAAGCCCCATGCTATTCAGATCAGTGTAAGCTTGACCTCATCAAGATGCCCTCAGCCCAGGTCCCGTGTATACAGTAGAGATGCTCGGAGACCC
Organism: Microtus pennsylvanicus; assembly: GCF_037038515.1. Lineage (NCBI taxonomy): Eukaryota > Metazoa > Chordata > Mammalia > Rodentia > Cricetidae > Microtus > Microtus pennsylvanicus. The sequence continues at coordinate 73,745,729 of NC_134592.1, read as the reverse complement.
AATGGTGCTCTGTGTGGGTCAGCCTATAATTCAGTCGAGAATATCCCAGCAGGAGGACCTTGGCAAAGTGAAGGTCCAGCAAACACACCCTTTGGCCGCTGTATCTACAGAAGGGTCTCTGAAGTGTTTCTGGAGGAACACAGCTGCTAACATGTCCAAATTTCAGCCTGCTAATATGTTTTCTAAATTCCTCATAAGCAGTTTGCTCTAACCCTCAGATAAAACTGGAACTCCACGGGGCAGAAGGTTGTGGCCACTGTGTTCTTGGACTGATATTCTCTTCCTCACCTCAGAACCAGGGCTAAAAATGAACAAAAGAGAGCCCAGTTGTTTTGCTGTTCTTGTGGGACAAAAAACAAGGAGTTTCTTCAAATTTCCCATAAAAGTCTATCCTGGGGTCTTTGGATGAGGCTACCCTACTCCATCTCTGTGCTGTGCTAGAGCAGACCTTACCTGGGGAGCCAACCTCCCTGTGGGTCCTGAGATGTGGCTCCACAGTACAGTGGAGGTAATCAGAACTGGCCAGACCTTCGCTAGCAACATTAACCTAACCTACAGAAGCCCATGCCTGTCTCCTGAATAACAGACATCCATTCCAGTGCTCACAGCATCTCCACAAGACTGACTGTCATGTGGTCTCCATTGCTGACATATTTTGACAGGTAATTAAATCACAGATAATTAACAAGACACTTACAGAAGGCTGAAGTATTTGGAAGTGAAACAACATTCTCATAAATATGCCAAAGATTAAAAGCAAGTAAGCTTTCAAGGGAAGTTGGGAAAACCTTTTTAAATAAATGATACCAATTACACAATATTGCAGGGAGCCAGACAGAATCACCATTACAAGATGGCGCTGACATCCTGTCCCATTGGGAGCTGTGTGTCCCCTGCTTCCCGCATGCGCAGTGGATAAGGGCCCTTGGACCTATCCCGATGCAGTCTGGTGTCAGCTGATGGTGGCAACCAATCACAGGGCGACCCGTGTGCCTACTCCCTATATAAGCAGCTGCTTTAGTGCTCTCGGCCCCTCTCGCTTCCTGCTCCCCATCAACCAAGAGGCACTCCAATAAAGCGCGATCTGAGAAGAATCCTCGTGGTGGTCGGTCTTCCTCGCTAGTCAAGAAGTTCGCCGCAGCTGGCGCTGAAACCCCGGGAACTTCGATCGCCAGGCGAGGGGCCGAAGAGGATTCAGAACTCAACATGCAGAATGGTGACGTCGGTAAGTTTCTCCTAGTATGCTGATTGCAGTCTCTCCAAGTATGCTGTTTGCGGGAGTTGATCCTCGGGTGTTTGGTCTTGTGTTCTTGGCGTTTGTGGTGTTTGTCTTAGCCTGCTGTTTCTGATTGCGCTGCCGTCAGTCCAGCTGCGGCCTCAGGGAGGGAAACAATGTGGACGTTCTGAGAGAGGGGCGGAGAGCCCTGATTAAACACCAGGACAGTCTTTCAGAATTAGATTCAAAGGGAGAAGACTTGGAAAGGCCTAAAAGAAAAAGGGAAAAGGGAAAAACAAAAGAAAAGGAAAAGGTAAAAGAAAAGGATCCTGATGCAGTCCTCCCTAAAGGGGAGGCAAATGAAAAGAGGGGAGGTCCCCTCTATCCGGTGCTCGAGGAATTTGCGGACCTGGATCTGTCTGAGGAGGAGTTAGACCCTCAGGAGGAGGAAGAACTGGAGGAAGCCGCCGCTGGCTATGAGGGGGAAAGATATGGGTGGAGGCGCCTCCCCCCCCCCGCACATAATGCATCAGCAGGGGTAGATGTGGGCCCATTGGCGCCTCCAGAGCCATGCCTGCCCCCTGTGCCTCCATCCTATTCACAATTGGGAGGGGGATGCCATTTTATTAAAAGAGATACATGGGCGTGTCTAGCATCCGCATTCCCAGTTTTTGAAGACCCGCAGACTAATGAGAGACATTATGAGCCTGTATCTTATAAACAGTTAAAGGTTTTAGTGGAAGCAGTTCGAACCTATGGAGTTACAGCTAGTTATACCATAGCCTTGCTGCGTAGAATCGCCACCACGGCCATGACTCCTACAGATTGGTTTGAGGTTGCTAAGGCTTGCCTAAGTATGAGACAAATTTTGGATTTTAAATCCATTGTTATGGATAAAGCTCATGTCCAAGCTAGAGTGAATGCCCAGAATAATCATCCCCAATGGACAGCGGATATACTTTTGGGACAGGGGCAATGGGCTGCCAAGCAGCTAGGATATCCTCAGGAGGTGTACCAACAGATTAATGATATCTGCTATAGGGCGTGGAAGTCTTTGCCTAATAAAGGAGAAGTCAAAGGCCATCTAACAAAGATTATTCAGGGGCCAAATGAACCCTTCTCTGATTTTATGGCTAGAGTGCTTGATATGGCTGGAAAGATTATTGGGGGTGTGGATCAGGTGATGCCGTTGGTACAGCAGATTGTTTTTGAACAGAGTACTAAGGAATGTCAGGGGGGCATTACTCCTGTTAAAGAGAAGGGAATTGAGGCCTGGCTGAAAGCCTGCCGAGAGATTGGAGGGCCCCTTACCAATGCAGGCCTAGCAGCTGCTGTTTTATCTACTACTCAGGCCGCAAAGACCAGAAAAGGAGGAGGTTGTTTCAAATGTGGACAACAAGGGCATTTTAAGAAACAATGCCCGTTACTGAAAGAGCTGTCTTCTCAGGCTCAGACTCCTAATGTAAGACAACCTGGCCTTTGCCCAAGATGTAAGAAAGGGAAACACTGGGCTAATGAATGCCGGTCTGTTAAGGACATCAATGGGCAGCCCATTGTACAGCTTGGTGGCCAGGAGTCAAAAAACGGGATGAGGGACCCCCGTCCCCAGGGCCCGAAAATTTATGGGGCACTGCAGCAGACCACCACTCCCAACCCTACTGTATCCACCGAGCAACCTCAGGCCCAGCAGGGTTGGACCTGTGCCTCCACCGGACTGGTGTTAACCCAGGAGATGGGAATTCAGGTAGTTGATTCTGACATGAATGGCCCATTAGAAAAAGGAACCGTGGGGATAGTCTTAGGGCGATCCTCATCCACTATGAAAGGCTTGATTGTCTTTCCAGGAGTCATTGATTCCGATTATACTGGAGTGATTAAGATCCTGTGTCATTCTTCCTGTGGCGTGATTTCTATTGCGCCAGGGGACAGGATTGCCCAACTGCTTATACTACCATCTAAGCATGAGACCTTTCCTGTGCACCTTAAGGAAAGAAATGACAGGGTGTTGGGCTCCACTGGAGTGGACCTTGCCTGTCTATCTATGGAACTGGATCAGAGGCCCATGTTGGATTTGATAGATAGAGGGATTGGTGGATACTGGGGTAGACTGGAGTATCATCCAGCTGTAAGCCTGGCCTAAGCGCCGGCCATTGCAACAGTCATCTCAATCCTTACAAGGGCTGGGCTACGCTCGCACCATACATGAGTGCCAAAGAAATGGTCTGGAAAATGGAGGACCAACAAGGCATGGTTCAACCTTTCGTGGTTGAAGTCCCCACTAATTTGTGGGGCCGTGACATTCAACATCAATTGAAACTTAAGCTAACTAATGATTATTCAGAGGCTAGTAAAAGCATGATGAAAAGACAAGGTTTTGTTCCATCTAAGGGCCTGGGGAAGAATCTTCAGGGTTGTCAAAGGCTTATAGAGTCTGTGAAAAAACAGGATAGAAGGGGCCTGAGTTTTTCCTAGGGGCCACTGAAGAATTGGCTTCCAATAACAGTCTTGTACCCATACCCTGGGAAACCAAGAAGCTGGTGTGGGTTCCTCAGTGGCCCCTTTCTCAAGAAAAATTGGAAGCTGCAAAAAACCTGGTTTTAGAACAATTACTGCTCGGGCATGCAGAGCCTTCTGTTTCACCATGGAACACCCCTATATTTGTTATTAAGAAGAGCTCAGGAAAATGAAGATTATTACATGACTTGCGTGCAGTTAATGCTCAGATGCAGGTTATGGGTGCAGTCCAGAGGGGACTTCCCTTACTCTCTGCCTTGCCACGTAGCTGGCCGGTCATGGCCTTGGACATCAAGGATTGCTTTTTTTTCCATTCCTTTGCATCCGGATGATAGGGAGCGATTCGCATTCACTTTGCCATCAGTTAACTATGAGCAACCCGATGCTTGTTATCGATGGAGAATGCTCCCACAGGGAATGGCCAATAGCCCAACAATATGCCAGCTGTATGTAGCTCAGGCCCTCTTACCTGTAAGACAACAATTCCCTAAAATGAGAATTATTCATTACATGGATGATGTCCTGTTGACTGCCTCTTCGCAGGAAGTGCTCCTGGCCACATTCCAGGAAACGGCCTCGGCCCTACGCCTTTGGTGCCTGGTTTTGGCACCTGATAAGATCCAACAGACTACTGCTATAAAATTTCTGGGGGCAATTATATCCCCTTTGACTGTGACCCCTCAAAATATTTCCATTCGCACCCATCATTTGAGGACACTTAATGATTTTCAACAATTATTGGGGGGTATTAATTGGATTAGGGAGTATTTAAACATTCCCCGGGCAAAGTTGTTGCCCTTGTTTTCCATTTTGGAAGGTGACCCGAATGTTAATTCTAACAGAACTTTGGCCCCCTTGGCTGAAAAGGCTTTAAAACAGGTGGAGAAAGCAATGACTAAGGCACAATTGTGCCGAGTCGATCCTGCCTTGCCCATATTTTTATGCATCTTAAAAACTGCACATTACCCTACTGGGGTACTGTGGCAAAGTGGCCCTTTATGGTGGATCCATGGTAATTCTTCAGGTACCAAAGTTATTCAATATTATCCTGAGTTGGTTGCTTCTCAAGCGGTATTGGGAATAAAATATTGCTTAACATCTTTTGCAACCATGCCGGATAGATTGATTATTCCCTATACAAAGGAACAGGTGGAGACATTGGCCGCTACAGTGAATGAGTGGGCTGTTTTGGTTTGCGCTTTTCCTAACCTTATTGATAAGCATTATCCAAGACATCCCCTGTTGAATTTTGTGGAAAGGAACTTAGTGTATTTTCCTAAGGTTACCTTTAAAAAGCCCATTGATATGGCCTTGACAGTTTTTACTGATGGCTCCAAAACTGTCAAAGGTGCCATAGTAATTCAAGGTCAGGATCCCATTTTGCTTGATTTTTGGCCTGATTCCCCACAAGTCACGGAATGTATGACCGTGCTGGAAGTTTTTAAAAGATTTTCAGAACTCTTCAATTTATTTTCAGATTCTAAATATGTGGTGAATGCCATTGCCTCATTGGAGGTGGCTGCCTTTGTTAGAAATTCAAGTACAGTTTCCAATATTTTGTGTCAAATTAGAAATTCAAGTACAGTTTCCAATATTTTGTGTCAAATTCAAGCATACATTTTACAAAGGGATAATCCCTTTTTCATTGGACATATTCGGGCTCATACTTTGCTTCCAGGACTCATGTCTGAGGCCAATGATTTGGCTGACTGCCTTACCCGGTCCGTGGCTTTGGTCGTCTTGGACCCTGTAGAATTAGCATGAGATTTTCATAAGCTTTGGCATGTGCCTGCCAATACCCTTAGAAGAAAATTTCATATTTCCAGACAGATAGCCAGAGAAATAGTTAAAGCCTGCTCTTCATGTGTGACCTTTTTGCATCCCCCTAATGTTGGGGTCAATCCTAGAGGGCTGCAACCTAACGCGTTGTGGCAAATGGATGTTACCCATGTGCCTGAATTTGGCAAATTAAAATATTTGCATGTATCAGTGGATACCTTTTCTGGCATTATTCATGCCACGCCCCTAGCGGGAGAAAAGGTGACTCATGTAAAAACACATTGCCTTGAGGCCTGGGCTGCCTGGGGAAAACCCCTATGCCTTAAGACAGACAATGGCCCGGCACATACCTCCCATGGATTTCGTGCCTTTTCTGCACAGCTCCAGGTGACCCACATTACGGGCCTTCCATACAATCCGCAAGGACAAGGTATTGTGGAGAGAGCTAACAGAAGTATTAAAGAAATTCTGCAAAAACAAAAAGGGGGAATAGCTGAATCTGCTTCCCCCAGGGAAAGAATCTCCCTTGCACTCTTCACACTTAATTTTTTAAACCTAAATGAGTCGGTACTGCAGCAGCTGAAAAGCATGCAGCAGGCCCTATGGAAAAAAAGGAATATGTGATGTGGAAAGATGTATTGGATAACAAATGGTATGGACCGGATCTTGTGGTGGCAAGATCCAGGGGAGCTGTATGTGTTTTTCCACAGGGCCAAGAGGCTCCGCTTTGGGTTCCGAGCCGGCTGACACGCATGATCAAGGAAGTTCCTAAGGATGAGGCTGAGTCTCTGGAAGAAGATCCTGCTGACGTCCCTGATGATGTGGATCCAGGGGAAGGCGGAGCACAGATGGGGAATCCTGTCAGCCTTCCCAAAGGCGATGCCTGTTCGGCATGATGCCACAGTTTTCCCCAGATTTTTACCACCAATAGAAACCTTGATTTACCATTTTTAATGTATGATTCTAAAGTAGCCCCTTTAGGAAAAGCACATAACATTACAGAGAAAGGGTCCCTATGCTTTCAATAAGGAGTGAGTGGGCGTGGGCATGTTTTTGGCAAGCTGCCTGGGTGGCTGTGTGTTGTGCCTGTGGTTGGTCTGCCGCCTTCATGCCCAAACCAAGAGGGACAAAGTAATTATCTCCCAAGCATTGGCTGCCCTGGAGTGTGGTTCCTCTCCCCAGATATGGCTATTGGCACTAAGAGACGCTAAGGGCTTCCATCATGCACAGCCTATGCACCCCATGGGATCTGTTGATCCATTGCACTTGGGTAGGTGTGCGGATGTAGGTTCCTGCGACACAGCCTTTGCGCCCCCAGGGTTCCTTGAGTACCCATTGCACAGGGGAAGGTGTGTCCATGGAGAATATCTTCCATCCTCAATTGACCAATACATCATGAGGTGGGGGTCAGATTGGATGACGTTAGTCCTGCGCTCAGTGCTCACAAACAAAAAGGGGGAACTGCAGGGAGCAGGACAGAACCACCATTACAAGATGGCGCTGACATCCTGTCCCGTTGGGAGCTGCGTGTCCCCTGCTTCCCACATGCGCAGTGGATAAGGGCCCTTGGACCTATCCCGATGCAGTCTGGTGACAGCTGATGGTGGCAACCAATCACAGGGTGACCCGTGTGCCTACTCCCTATATAAGCAGCTGCTTTAGTGCTCTTGACCCCTCTCGCTTCCTGCTCCCCATCAACCAAGAGGCACTCCAATAAAGCGCGATCTGAGAAGAATCCTCGTGTGGTGGTCATTCTTCCTCACTAGCCGAGAAGTTCGCTGCACAATATACCAAAAAATATAATAGATAACTAAGGAAATGTGAGTCTGAGGGTAATTCATAGTTCTAAGTTCTTTTTTTACTAAGAAAGAAATGTCAGAATATCAGAAATAACCTAAGCTATCACCCTGAGAAGTTAATAATAGTAAATGTAAATTAAACTCAAAATAAAAGAAATAATAAAGAATGAAACAGAAAACACTAGGGGAAAGTTAAATTGCAAACTGTGTTTGCGTGTGCATGTGTGTTTGTGTGTGTGTGTTTGTGTGTGTGCGCATGCATGTGTATATGAGTCTGTGTGCATGTGTGTGCATGTGTGTTTGTGTGTGCGTGCATATGTGTGCATGTGCATGTGTGTTTGTGTGTGCGCGCATGTATGTGCATTTGTGTTTGTGTGTGCGTGCATATGTGTGCATGTGCATGTGTGTTTGTGTGTGCGCGCATGTATGTGCATGTGTGTTTGTGTGTGCACGCATGTATGTGCATATGCATGTGTGCATGTGTGTGTGCATATGTGTGCATGTGTGTTTGTGTGCGCGCACATGTATGTGCATATGCATGTGTGCACGTGTGCATGTGTGTTTGTGTGTGTGTTTGTGTGTGTGCGCATGCATGTGTATGTGAGTGTGTGTGCATGTGTGTTTGTGTGTGCGTGCATGTATGTGCATGTGTGTTTGTGTGCGCGTGCATGTATGTGCATATGCATGTGTGCACGTGTGCATGTGTGTGCCGGCGCTGGTGCCTGTACCTGTGCATGCATATGTGGAGGCCTGAGGCTAATGTCCATTACCATCCCCGCTCTTGACATCTGTCCTGTGGAGCAGGTCTGAGGTTTCCATGTTTGCATGGAGAACAATTTACCTTCTGCCACTGAGTTATCTGGGCAGCCTCCAGAACTGTTCTTGTTCTTGTTTTTAAAGATGATTAAAATTTATAAGAATTACCAAGAGAAAAATAAGAAGAAACAAAGAGAAATAAAAGTCAACATTTTTACAGTTTCCACAGATATTTTCAGGAAGATAGGGCCATAGTGGGCCATTTCATGCCATAAAACTCAACAACTTTAATAAAATGCATCTGTCAAATGAAGTCTTGGAAAAGGATCCAAGAAACCCTAGAGCAAGAAAACCAAATGTTCAAGGTCATCCAAAGCTACAGAGTGAGTTTGGGGATAGCCTGGAGTACATGAAAATCTGTCTCAAATGACAGTAGAGAAAAGGGGAAGAAGAAAAGGGGAACCAAAGGAAAGGAAAGACTTACAAAGTCCAGGCCAAGCACAGGCTGGGAAATGCACAGGTGGTGTGTGTGTGTGAGAGAGAGAGACAGAGAGACAGACAGACAGAGACAGAGAGACAGACAGAGAGATAGATACACAGAGAGAGACAGTGACAGAGAGAGACAGAGACAGACTGACAGACAGAGACAGAGAGAGAGATGTGTTCACATAGTTCTGCACCTGTGTGTGTGAAGGCCAGAAGTCTGGCATCTTCTATCAATATCTACCTTATTTATTTATCACAGACAGGGTCTCTCACTGAATCTGGAGCTCACTAATTGTCTACGCTTGCTCGCCAACGCATGGAATTTGCCTGGCTCAGCCTTCCTGGTTCTTGGGCTGCTGGTGGACACTGCAATGCCTGGCTTGCAGGTGCATGTCTAAGATCTGAACTCGGGTTCTAATACTTGCAAGACAAGCACTTTGCCCATTGAGAAATCTCCCTAGGCCCCAGTACAGAAAAATTTTTAAAAAGTCAAATAGCACATATTTAAGCTGTGTGACTATACATGTTTCATCTTAAATATGTGTAACAGAACCTTTATGGAAGTTATGTCACCGGATTGATAACAGTTCTATTCTCAGGGTAGAGTAATGCAGATGCAGAAGCCCTTGAAAATGGCTAGTGACTCACACAGTGGCTGTTTTTGTCTTACTTATGCAGTACATTTGAGATGGGAGGGCAGCTGCTGCTGGCTCTGAATGTCTGCTGGGTGTTTTCAGGTCTGTGTTCCGCTCTCACTGTCCAGCAAGGAAGGAAACATGAAAGCTTTTTAGAGCCAGTCCACTCTGTGACACACGTCCCCCCGTGACACGCATCCCTTCGTGACACTCATCCCTCTGTGACACGCCTCTACTATGACACGCGTCCCCTTTATGACACACATCCCCTCTGTGATATGCATTCCCTCCGTGATACACGTCCACTTGGTGACACACGTCTATTCTGTGACGCACATTGTTTCTAGGACACACACCCCCTGTGACGCACGTCCCCCCTGTGACGCGCGTCCCCTCTGTGATGCAAGTCCCCTCTGTGACGCGCGTCCACTCTGTGACGCAAGCCCCCTCTGTGACGCGCGTCCACTCTGTGACACACATCCACTCGGTGAAACACATCCATTCTGTGACGCATGCCCCTTCTGTGCGAACTCAGCCAAACTTGGTTGACGCCCAAACCTTACTGCAACAGAAACTGAGAAATGCAGTTTTCGTGGCCAGAATGGGAGAAGCCATCTGACTGTGACAGATGCTTCTAACGCTGTAACCTAGACTCCATTTCAATGAGATATTCCGTAGATTCTGAGTCATGCCAACTAGCCCTACCAAACTTGCCTCCTCCTCCTTCCTTAAGGAAGTTATTGTTTTGTTATTGTGTGGCTATTCAGATTTTCCCAGAGCCTCTTGTACCAAGAATGTCACATGGCTAATTTCTGACTAATAAAATTCGTAGGACTGTCGCCAGGAACTTTCTCCTGAAAGATATCCCATGCACACTCCTCTTTCTGGACTCTGCTTTTATTCTTTCGTCTGAAGTGATGTGAATTCTGGAGCTTTGGTTCTCATTTTCAGCCACAAGGATGAAAGGCACAGCCTAGAAATAGGGGAGCAGACAGCTATGTGAAGCCGTCAGGTGTCTCTATAGCAGAGGCCCCCGCCGACCCCGGAATGCCAACTTCGAAACTTGTGTGAGAAAGAAATAAGCTTCCTTCAGGTTTCTGGTAGATCTATCAGCCAGAGATAATCAGATCCTGACTTAGGCAGGCTGGCGCCCTTCTTCCAAAGATCTAATCTTTTGCTTTTCATCTTTCTATTGATAGTGCGATGTCAATTTGTTGAAAATGTATTTGAGACAACTCAAGGGAAGAAGATACTTTGATGTAGCAAAATGGGAGGGGATGATAACGGGGACTACATTTTATAAAGTCACTATTTGGTGGTTTGTTTTAAAGGTTACATTGTATTTACCTACATTCTGTTAAATTATTTATTTATAAGGGGAGCATGCATGCCACAGTGTGCATGTGGCGTCAGAGGACAACTTGCAAGAGTTGATTTTCTTCTTCTTCCGTGAGAGTTCCAAGGACTGAACTCAGGTGACGTCTGGCAGCAGGGACCTGGACCCTCTGGGCCATCTCACTGACGCTGCTACTTGTGTTTTCTTGTGAAACAATGTTTCCCAGAACATTATATCAGATGCCACAGACCATTGATTCCAGTCTGGAGGAGGGGCCGGAAAGGGGCTAAGATGTGCAAATTTCCATAGCCAGGAAGAGCCAGGCGTCTGTAGGCAGTCTGCTGAGATGCAGTGCTTTCTCAGTCATGGTGTGGCCTCACCACACACCCGCACGATTCCCACTCCCTTCCCCACTACTTCCCTCACCAAGTCCAAGTCCTGGCCATCCTTCCAACTTGCCCATCTCCATTCTTTGTGCCACACCCTACAACCCTTTCTGTTATGATCTGTTTGTGACAAGGTCTCACCTGGCCTGGCACTTCACTGTGTAGCCTGTGCTGGCTTTGAACCCCAGGACTCCTGTGGCATGATCCTCTCAAATGCTGGGACTGCAGATGTGACCCACTACAGTCCTCTTGGTTTTGTTTTATGAGACAGGATCTCATACTATACATAGCTCAAGAGGCCCTGAAACTCACTTCGTAGCTCAGTAAGACCCCAAACTCATGGCAGTCCTCCTGTCTCAGCCTCCCGAGTGCTAGGATTATAAGCATGACCCTCCATGTCCGGCCCCACAATACTTTATAATGTCTCATTTTCTGACCACCCTGATCTCTTCTAGACACATAAGCAGCAACTTCCCACCCGACTTCAGCTCCCTCTGACATCTCTCCTGCTGAGATTCAGTCTGTGCACTTCATCCAGGGCCTCGTCATTCACTTATAAAAACCAGATCAATAACGGGAGAAAGTTCTTGGTAGAATGTACATTTTATTGTCTATCAAAGAGTCACAATAAGAGGAAAACCTTGGCAGCACCTGTTTGAATTCTTCAATTGATGGCTGTGCCATGTGTCCTAATCAGTCCTGTATTGAGTTACAATTAATGTCCTCCCCTCCAGCAGGCCAAATCGATATTAGGGAAATGGTTCCAAGCTTTAATTCTCAACCTCCTTGTGTTTTGTGCCAACCTGTGTCTCCTTCCTTTTTAATTTTTCATTCCCGTTGAAACACATTACTCACGCCAGCCCCTGGATGCCCTCAAAAGATACAGCACTCGGGATAGACTCATCCCTGTCATCCGTAGAATCGATTGCAGTTCCCGAGCTGGCCGGTCTCCATAATAAAACTGCCATTGCAACTACTGTTTATCACGTCAGCTTCCCGAAGGTACCTGTCTGTGTGAAATGCCACACATCCCTTTTCTTCCTAGAATGCATTAGTAAAATAATGCCTGCTGAATGTTGCTTGTGCTGTGAGACCATCTGGAAAGGACTCTGAGGCCGTGCTTTCTCCCCCACCTGCACGGAGGGAGGTTTGCTTCCTTCAGCCCATCCAGCCGTCTCTCTCGCGGACTCAGTTTCTGGCTGCTTGTTCCGTCTCTAGTACAACTGCTGGGCCCTCGTGCATGGAGCCTGTGTTTACTCCTTTTCCTGCTCAGCTGCAGTCCCAGTATTCTGCATCTGTCTATGGACGCACACGTGCCCCAGCTCCTGCCTGTAGCCCTCCGGTGCACTGGCTGCTGTAAAGAGCGTAGGTCCATAGCGGACAATGAGGACTACTGAGAACTCAAGAACAATGGCAATAGGTTTTTGATCCTACTGCACGTACTGGCTTTGGGGGAGCCTAGGCAGTTTGGATGCTCACCTTACTAGACCTGGATGGAGGTGGGTGGTCCTTGGACTTCCCACAGGTCAGGGAACCCTGATTGCTCTTCGAGCTGATGAGGGAGAGGGACTTGATCAGGGGAGGGGGAGAGAAATGGGAGGCGCTGGCGGGGAGGAGGCAGAAATCTTTAATAAATAAATAAATTAAATAATAAAAAAAAGAGCGTAGGCCCGGGAAGCCCCCGCCCACTGTACCCAGCCCTTCCGGTTGGCTATTGTCTGGGATTTATTTATATTTTAGGGTATTTTTCAGGGGAGGGGAGGCTCTAAAATGCTTTAGTGACACTATTTACAAGAAATTGGAGGGTCTGACTATTAGTTATGTTGGTTGCTGATTTCTAATTTCTTGGAAAAATTCTTAATTTATACTATATTTATTGGAGGACTGGAGAGTTCTGTAGTGATTATTTCATTTGTGTTGAATAAATAAAGCTTGCCTGAAGATCAGAGAGTGAAACAGCCCCACTGATCAGCCTTACAGACCAGGCAGTGGTGACACACACCTTTAATCCTTGTTTGCCATAGAAACTGGGGGTAGTGGTGCGTGTCTTTAATCCCAGCACTAGAGAGGAATACAAGATGGGAGGAGACAGCTCTCGGGCACAGTCTCATTCTGAGATTCCTGGAGGCAGGACAACCATTCCTGACTGAGGTAGAGGTAAGAGCCAGTGGTTGGCTGTTTTGTTTTTCTTCAGATGTTTCAGCATCTCCAGGTTAAACCCCAATATCTGTCTCTGGGCTTTATTAATCATGCTACAGAGTTCAGTGGTAAAAGACCGGCCGAGCATCTGTGAAGCCCTTAATTTGACTGCACTGAGTCTGACATCACTGAGTAAGGAAATGCTGACTCCCTAAGCTGCCTTATGTCTTGTGAAGTCTCCCCTGCCTTTGTTGGGTCTTCATTTTCTTTCAGACACACAAATCCCCCTGATGATTGTCTTAAGGACCCCCAGTCTTCCACTCACTGAACATGGTACAGACCTCTGTTTAGGACTTCCTTGATTGTCCTTTGTGACATCTTGTAGCATGCAAAGATTCTGTGCTGTGTATCTGTTATTGAATTTATTCTTACGTATATTTGTTTGATACTTGTGGTGGTTGGTTTTGCCAACTTGACACAAACTAGAGTCACCTGGAGAGGGAATCTCATAACTGAAGAATTGCTTCCATCAGATTGGCCTGTGGACATGTTTGTAGAGTATTGACTTACTTATTAATTTATGTGGGAGCGCCCAGCCCACTGTGGGCAGCACCATCCCTGAGCAGGTGGTTCTGGAAATATCAGAAAGGATCCTGAATGTGAACCTGGAGCAAACTAGCAAGCACTCCCCCATGGATCTGCTCCAGGTTCTGCCTCCAGCTTCCTGCCTCAAGTTCCTATCCTGGCTTTCCTTGGCCATGGACAGTAAACTATGAGAGGAAAATCTATCCTCCCCACACCCCCAGATGCTTTATGCCAGTGTGTTACCACAGCCGCAAAAGTGAAGTAGTTCAATGCTACTGTAAACGGAATTTAGAAATTTCACTCTCTAATTGTTCATTGCTAATATATAGAAATATAATTGGCCATTATATATTTACTTTGTGTCCTATATGATCTTGATAACTAATTAATTATTAATAACTACTTAATTTTTAGAACTTGGTAGATTCCTTAGTAGTCTGATTATATAATATCACATCATTTATAAATAGAGTCAGGTTTTCTTTCTAATCTGTGTTTTATTTTTTACTGTTTCATTGACTTGAATCCAGCTTAATGTTGAACACAAATACAATACTGAATAAAGTCTTGTCAATGACTTTAAGCAGAAAAGTAAGACACTTGATGCTGCATATGAATTTAACTGTGGACTTTTTGGTTTTATATTTTGGTTTTGATCTTTGTAGCTATTCCTAATCAGGTTGAAAATTTTATTCCAGAACAGATAAGAAGACTTTTTAAATAAATAAGTAAAGAAAGAAAGAGAAATACTAAGACCTCGTTTAATTTTAGTCCAGCATGTAGCTGAAGAAGGATGTTTAAAAGAAATCCCACACTAGCTCAGAATTGAGAAATAGATGGTTATTTATTTAGGGATAGACTCACAAGTCAGAATTTTCTGTTTGAACAGAGATCAGAAACCAAATCCCGCAGCTGGAAAAGAGAACCAGACGCATGCTCTACATCAGCATACATAGTACAAGAGGCCACGCCCCAGTGGGCGGGTAACCACTGGGTGTAAGACTTCCTAGCATATGGCCTATTTGGGTAAGCATACTGTGTGAACTTTTATAGTCCAATTTTTCCACTATGTTTGTACTTTTCAATAAACATCAATTAATTCAGAAAAATTGGTAGTGAGTTTAGACCTCTGCTATTAAAGCCCACCTATGACTGAAATTAATCTTTCTCATTTTAGTCTGTACTTATGTTTCCTATATTTGGAAGCTCTTATAGTATGAATTCATGTTTGTGATTCTTTGTTTCCCCTAAGAAACTGAAATTTTCATAATTTAATTACCCCTCATCATATCCAGTAACTATTATAATACAAAAATCTGTTTTGTTTGATACCAGTATAATTACTGTTTCTTCATCTTCAGCCTACGTGGGGCTTTATACTTATAATGTACTTTTTATAGATAGCATATAATTGGTTCATAGATTTTAACTCATTCTGATAACTGCTAGCTCACAGTGGGATTGTTTAGTCCATTATTTTAACACAATTACTAATATAGTTAAATTTGAGTCTACTGTTTCAGAGTTTTTCTATTTCGTCTCCCATCCCTGTCCTTCTGGTGTCCCTTGACTGCCTTTTTTTTTTCATTATGGCATTTTAGTTTGTTTTAATTTTTCTACTGACTTTTTACCACACCTTTCTGTATTACCTTTTATGTGCAGTGTTAGGAATTGAACTGAGGGCCCTGTGTACACGAGGTAATCTCTCTACCACCAGTAACAGATGTGTGCTACCACAGCTGGCCGCATTACATATTTTAATGACTATTCTAGATAGTTATTGTTTGGCTGAAACTGCCAGCTCACTCTCGAAAGCCCCATTTTTCTCTCTCCAAACCCCACCCTCTCAGAGAATCTCCAACAAATGTAGTAGGAGCTGCGGTGGGCTGCTTTCCTGCCCAGCTCCACACACCACTCTGTTGTAATAAGAGTGACGGGGCTGCGTCCCTGGCACCCGGCTGCCTGCACGGCTAGCTTTATACTCGAAATAATTACACAGAAACTGTATTCTTTTAAACACTGCCTGGCCCATTAGTTCCAGCCTCTTATTGGCTAGCTCTTACATATTGATCTAACCCATTTCTAATAATCTGTGTAGCCCACGAGGTGGCTTACCAGGGAAGATCTTAACCTGCGGCTGTGTCGGGTGGGAGAATCATGGAGACTGCCTGACTCGGCTTCTTTCTCCCAGCATTCTGTCTGTCTACTCCACCTACCTAATTTTCTGTCCTATCAGAGCCAAGGCAGTCTCTTTATTTAACCAATAAAATTAACACAAAACAGAAGACTCTCCCCCATCAAACAAAGAAGGGCTCCAGAAGCCCAGTTCGGCATTCCTGGCAGCTCTGCTTCTCCCAGAAGCTGCCAGTAGCCCAAGACCCCACCTAAAGCACTGAGCTTTGACCACACTTGGGCACAAACCCAAGGTGAGGACTCATCATCACCCCTTGCGTGCAGGGTATATAAGCTCCCAGCTTTAGTTGACCATGTGACTTCTCCAGCCCCAGCCTACCTGGGAGTTGCTTTGCTCCAGTAAACCTGCTGCTTTCCTTTTTCGATTTGGCTTGATCTCACTGCATCGGCAGAGAAACCTATTATAGAGTTACAGAAATCGTATTAATTATAGTATTTAATTTTTCACCATTCATAGTTTATATAAATACTGTATCATTTCATGTGCTACATAGACAAATCATAAAATCATGAAGGTCTGTTCCCAGTTCTTATCTTTCATAGCAAAGTCAGGGTGTGCACTATAGCTGCACACTTGAAACTCTATGGCTCTATTTTTTTTTATTTTGGTTTTTCTTTCAAGACAGGGTCTCTCTGTATGACAGTTCTGACTGCTCTAGAACCAGCTCTTGTAGACCAGGCTGGCTTTGAACTTACAGAGAACCACCTGCCTCTGCCTCCCGAGTGCTGGAATTAAAGTGCACTACCATCTCCCAGCTTGAAACTCTACAACTCTTATTTCCGTTTTAGTTCCATGTATAATAAAGAAACTTAGAAGAAGAAAGTAAGAACAGGCAAGACCTTTGCGTCCCAATATGGCTGAACTGCAGGCGTTTCTTGGGCCTACATTTCTTCCTTGGATCTAAGATTTTATCTGATATCACCCTGTTCTCTGAGTGCTTCCTGCAGCATTTTCTGAGAATGTGTGTGTTTTCGAAATTTCTCTCATCCAGTTTTATACGAAAAATCCTTTGTTCACAATTTGAAGGGATATTTTCAACAAATGTAGAATCCTATTCTTAGGAGAGACAGAGGAAGGGAGGGAGGGAGGGAGGGAGGGAGGGAGGGAGGGAGGGAGGGAGGGAGGGAGGGAGGGAGGGAGGGAGAGCTTTTCTGTATTTTCTTCCAAGATGTTCCGTGCACTGGCCTCCATTATTTCTTGTGAGTAAGCCTTGAGATATTCACAGCCGCCTACTTTCTTCTGCACAAATCTAATGTTTATCACTCTTGTTTTATGGAAAAGCTATTTGGCTTCACCAAGTATCCTTTACCAAATTTAGCAGAGAGGTGAAGAAAGGCTGTAGCTCTTCTCATGTTCCTCTGGATAAATGAAGGGTTTAGAATGCGGGCAAAGATTACTATTGAACCCTAAGTTTGCAGCTTGACCTTGAATTAGGAATGGGTGCTCCTAGAGTGTGGAGGAGTATCGCTTTCTGACCCCAGGATGATGTCCTCCGAGGGACTCTTGGGAGCTAAAGGAGAAATGCTTTCTTTGACGGAAAGTTTTTTAATCCCGGGTATATGAAAAAGCTGGGGCTGTGTCCAATCAAACAGGAGCTTGAATTAAGCCTTTAATTATCTAGAATCAAACTTCAAGGAGCCAGATGCTCCCTCCGGAAATGCTCTGTTCTCCCTAGATGAAAAGGGAGTAGCGGTAGTACACCCACAGGGCTAAGTGGTGTGGGTAAACAAGAGGAGGTGAACTTCAGAGGAAACCAAACAGGGCCGAAGGAAGCGGAGGCAACTGTGGCTCTCTCTGTGAAAGGAAGCGCTCCCAACACCCTCCCTGCAGATGTGGCATGCGGGGTTCACCTGCACTCATCCTTGGTGTGTTCTAACAGGCTTTTGAAGTTCCAGTTGCAAATGTGCTTTAGGCTGTTAGGTGTTTGTAAAAACATAATACCCCCTTCCCACCATTGGTTTGTCTTGGAAAGCCCTAGAGAAGGGTGCAGGCTCCAGGATCTGGGCCCAGGTGAGCCTGGTTTCCAGTCCTTGCTGCCTCACGCGCAGCTGTGTGAGACCTCGATCGATCGTGTGCCTCACGTGCTCTGCCTTAGGCCTCTTTGGAAGGAAGCAGAGAGCCAAGAATAAATACTTGCCCTCTTTGGCCAGTTCGTGTCGCAGTTCTGAGGTTTGACAGGATTTGGTTTTCTTATCCTTTTAGGCATAGTATTGAGTATGTTTCCAACGCACCCTCAAATCTGGCTGGAATTGTGTTCTAACCAGTCAGGAGTAGTCACACATGGCACTGCGCCAAACGTTCGCCATACGTGAGCACGCGCATTTGCTCAATCTCCTCGCCATCCCCAGGCTATGAATGGCACCGGAGCAGCTGTCCCTCCTAATGCACCGACACGGGGCTTCTGCCTGGACAGGAAGTAAACCTGTGCTAGACTACATGACTCTGGTTGCTTAAGCAGTAGCTTTGCTGATGAGCCCCATCTTCTAAGAACGCAAATGCAGTGTTACTTGCTTGGACTGCAGAAAGGATTAAATGAAAATAAGTAGGAAGTAGGTACAGTCCATGTAGATTTGGCCCCCACCAAATTCTGTTCTTTCAGGCAGAATCCTAAAAGATTAAACTGCCATTCGCTTGCCTTTCCTTCAAGGGAAACACAAAGCTCCGTGGTATTCTTCTTAGTTGCTAAGCAAATTCAACTGTCTACTCTCCTCTGGGTCTGACCCTTTCAGGGGACAGAATTGTGACCTAAAAGTTTCCAATCCTGAAGGCATCATCTCTCCCAAGTCTTTTCACCACCTCCTTACTCCCTTCACTCCTTTGGTTATTAAAAAGCTTCAGAGCTTTTTATATGAGCCTGTGTTCTTTCTAGAATGCATTTATCCATACAGTGAAAAAGGCTGCCCTCCCTGTGTCTCTGCCTTGCCTATGGAATGCTTACCTATACCATGCCTGAAATAGCTTGCACCAGGTGTACTTAGCATGTAAACTGTAGAACATGTTTTCCTGTGCAAGCCAAGGTATTGGGTTCCATGAAATGCACATTTCTCTTTAAGAGGCAGACATCTTCAGTCAGGAATTTGGATGAATGTCATGTTTTATAAAAGAATGTTATCTGGCTGACATCAGAGTCCCCAGAAACTCATTTAAGGTGATGTGTGGCTTTCACTCGATTGTGGGAATCAGGTGAACTGTCTGCCCACTGCAAGCTGCTTTCTGCTGGTGTTTTATTTCTCTTGGCTGCAAAGGCTTGTGCTCTGCTACAGCTGGGCTGCCTGGCCGGCTTGAGGTGGGACTGCTGCCAGCTCGAGGCAGTGCCTGTTGGAATGCAGCCTAGGAAGGGCTGGACAAGAACCATTTCCTTCTGTCTTCTGTGTGCAGCCCCTGCTCCTGGGCAGCCTCTCCCTTCCTCCCCACAACATTTGATGCTATCATTGACTGTTCTCTTTTCTGTGACTTCAGTGCAATCAGACTGTGGCCAACAAGATGGAGTTTTTGTTCCTTTGGTTCGTTCTGAAAGAAAGATCTAAATAAGTTCAGAGGGTGGCATAATTGGACATGGGTAGGGACTTAGTTTGTGTCTTGACTTCAAAGCTGTCTAAAAGTGTGTGCCTGGGCTTCTGTCCCTTCCTCCTGATACATGCTGGCAATTGAAAGGGGGCATTTATGAAGGTTTTTTACAAAAGCTAGGGTCTGGGAGGAAGAAAGAGCCATCTTCCCCAGCTTGCCTATATTGTCTTATGATCTCTACACTTGCCTTGCTGTAGAGCCTTGTATGGGTGCTTAGTAAAGATGGTTATCTCACTGTGTGGCCACCGCTCCAGCCAAGCCTTTTCTCTAGGATTGAGGGAGGTAGTTCTGCATCAGCTTCCTAGGGACAGATGTGTCTTGTGTGTGTACTGCAATTCAGATGTGGGATACAATGTTCCTTTCTCTGGTTACTAGAACTGATCTAGAACTCTGAAGACTGCCCCTCCAAGTGGCCAGTGTGATCCCCTGTCTCCCCTTGCTCCAGCACACAGTGGTAGCAGGAGGAGGAAGGCTCGCACATTCAAGGTGTCTGAGCATTTCCCACTTTAGGGTCTGTTTCTGGTTAATACAATTCTGTTTGGACGATGGTTTGGTTTTTCAGGGTGTTGTTCTTTTGCCGAACTACAGTTCCCAGCATTCTCCTGGATACGGACATTTCCCAGAAGCCTTTGTATTCCTCGTTAAAAAGCGAGGGTCCTACGACCCTCTCTCTTCTCTCTCTCTTCTCCCCCCCCTTCCTCTTCCGCGTTTCCTAGTGTATCACACACCTTCACCTGCCTGTTGCCCCTCCCCCCCATAAAAGTGCACCCACGTGGGACCGCCGTGTGCCTGTCTTTTCCTCGCGTAACCGCCTTCGCCTTTTACCTTGCAGCCAGTAATTAAGCCAGGAATTAATTAATTAACAACATTGGTGCCGCCGTTTGACTCGTCTGAACCGACTGCCTGCACTCACTTCCAACTGTTTACCACGGCCATTCACCTCATCCTCATCCTCATCCGTGAGTTAACCTAAGTTGGCTTCCCTTCCCCCCGGGGCGCTCAGAGACTGTCCGGCCGGCTAGGTCTCCAACCTCCCTCCCCCTTCCCCCCCCCCCCGGATTTTTGCCCTTGGCTGAAACCTGCCGTAGTCTGCACCTGGGAGTTCAGCGCTCCCGGCCTTTTTCTCCTTTTTTCTACTCTTTCCTGTCTCCGGCCCTGCTTCGGTGCGGTGCCTCTCCGGGCCGTACGCAGGCCCTAAAAAGCTTAATTGTCTCCTCCCAGCCGGGGCTTTTTCTCCCCCGTACGGTAGTTGGGTTCGGGTCAATTAAGTCTTAACACGTCCCAAGAACGCCGGGGACGCCTACGTTCTTGGCTTTGCCGTGTTCGCGGTACCTTTTGGGTACCTTTCTGCGGGCGGGCTTCAGTTTCAAGTCATGGGCTCTGTAACCAACCCCCGCACCTGGAAGGCTGGTGCAATGCCATCCCTCCAGGGACCCTCTGCTCCCGCCGCCATGGATCCCGGACAAACCTCAAACTCCATACCCCCCCCCACCGCTCCTGGAGGGGCCACTCGCTCTCGCTCCGCCCAGTCGAGCGATAGCGATTGGCTCACCCATTCCTCCTCCTCCCAAGGTTTACTCGCCTGCACCTTTCCGCTCCGGCTGCAGCTCGCAAGCCACTGGCCGCAGCCCTCCCCCTGCTCCCGCAGTGGACCCTGCTCGCCTCCCACTGCTCCCCGTCTCCCCTGTCGGGGACCCATCGCGAACAGGGGGGACAGGGGTGGAGCGTCTGGGTACGCATGTTCCCGGGATCGCAGGTGCAATGCGATCCTCTCCGCCGGCCGCTCTCCAGCTCTGCTCTTTTGTGGCTCCGAGCCCTTCCAAGGGGACCCCTCCTCATCTCACATCTTAAACCTTTTATCTCCACAGCTCAAGATAATCCTTCATATACGGTAACTCAAACTGGAGCCTGTTCTCTTAAGTTCCAAAGGACACCTGATCCAGTTCCCCTACCACAGTCTAAGGAGAACACTGGTCCCCATCCGTCGCTGTGTTAACACACCCTCCCTTCTTTAAATTCATAAATAACCATCTAGCTGTCATTGCAGGTACCCTCATTAAATACGGAGTCAAGTGGTAAGCAGATTCTCCTCTACAAAACTCTTTAACATAACTGGCCAGCCACTGACAGCAGCAGTGGCCCCTGAAATGTTAAGAAATGTATGGTTAGAATCTATTTCTTTTAAGACAGTTTCTTTAAGCTCCAGGATGCCAGCCCAACCTACCCAAACAAATCAAGCACAAGCGGACCATTAATGATAAGTATTTTTTTTTATCATTCTTAACCCCAGACATCCTATCTCCCCCACACTTTTTAACCTCTTTTTTACTTTTTTAATTTTCTTCCTTTTACTAATGCAACTTTTGCCTTCCAGCATCTTAATGATGACCCAGCTACTCAGGAGAGCCAGACAGATTTCTTCAACCAGCTACCTCAGATGACAGCTGATCTCTTCAATCAGCTACGCCAGACACCAGCGACCTCATACACCAGCGGCCAGTGGGACATCGCCAAAATAATCAAACATTCCCTGGACCCCTCAACGCCCAAAGCCAGCAGGAAGCAGCCATGAGAGACCGGACTACGCCCCCATTCCCTACCCTTCAAGGTTCCCCAATTTTTTTTTAATCAAACCAAAAGGGTGTAATGTTGTTCTTTTGCCGAACTACAGTTCCCAGCATTCTCCTGGATACGGCCATTTCCCAGAAGCCTTTGTATTACTCGTTAAAAAGCGAGGGTCCTACGACCCTCTCTCTTCTCTCTCTCTTCTCCCCCCCTTCCTCTTCCGCTTTTCCTAGTGTATCACACACCTTCACCTGCCTGTTGCCCCTCCCCCCCATTAAAGTGCACCCACGTGGGACCGCCACATGCCTGTGTCTTTTCCTCGCGTAACCGCCTTCACCTTTTACCTTGCAGCCAGTAATTAAGCCAGGAATTAATTAATTAACAACACAGGGAGTCTGCCTTGTACCCACTGTCCATTTCCACAGATATCATGTGAACACAGAAAGAACATACAAGCTTTAGACATGTGACAGGGAGGAGCCCCTTGTTCTGTGCTGGTCCCTCTCTGCAGGATCAAACTGTTTTGCTGAGGTCAATATTTCTCCTGATTTCTCTGTACATATACTTCAGAAATCCCAGCACAAGTTTACAAGCTTGATATGAGCAACAAAAAGTGACTGTTCTTCCCACTGAGTGCTGCAGATCCCAGTGTGTGTGTGTGTGTGTGTGTGCATGTGCATGCATGTGGTGTGGGGGGTGTGAGTGTGTGTGGTGTGTGTGTGTGTGTGCACATGTGGTGTGCGTGTGTGCGCATGTGTATGGTGTGTGTGCATTGTGCATGTGCATGTGGTGTGTGTGGTGTGTGTATGGTGTGTGTGCATGCGTGTGTGTGTGATGTGTGTGCATGTGTGGTGTGTGTGTGTGGACATGTATTTTTAAGCACATATGTTTTTTAAACAGAAGTTTAAGTATTTAATAGAGTACTGTTAGCTCAGGCGCAGTGCTGTAGAGTGGCTTTCAACAACAGAATCATCTTTCAAACCTGCGATTGTATCTTCTGAGTGGCCCTTCTCAGCTCATGGAAACCTCTCCTGAGCTCTCTGACTCACGCTTGACTGTTTTATATACTTTTTACGAATGCTATCACGCAGTATCCACTCTCTTGACTAGTTTATTTCACTTTGTAACAATGTCCTCAAGGTTCATCCATGTTTCTGTCATTCTTCTTATTGTTGAATAAGGCTTCTTGCATGACTAGCCTGAAATCTTTTCCATTCATCTACTGATGAGCATTTAGGTTGTTCCCTCGTCTCGTCTCTTCTAAACAACCCTGCAATTAACTTGGTAGTGCAAAGCCCTCTTTGAGAGCTTCGTTTCAATTCTTTTGAATAGGTACTCACTCAGGATGATAAGAAAACTGCATATCCAGATGCAAAATATTTAAATTAGATTCTTATCTTATACTGCACATGAAAATCAACTCAAAATGGATTGAGATCTTGAATATAAGGACAGGCACTATAAAACTCCTAGAGGAAAAGAGAGAAAAAAACTGTATGACATTGATGATTTCATAGATATGATGCCAAAAAAGGGTAACAAAAACAAAAATGAAAGGGTGGGACCACAAGACTAAGAATCTCCTTAGTAGCAAATGAAACAAGCAATGGAATGGAAGGTGACACGTGGAATCGGAGAAAATATTTGCGAACACTTGCGTTACTACGGCCCCTCCTGACCCCTGAGGTTCTCTGGGAGGCCTTTCATCTCTAGTCATAGCCCTCACAGGACCATCCAGTGGCCTCTGTGTCTCTCCCAGCCCTCCTTCAGGCCCACTAGTCTAAGCCTAGTCCTAGCTCTCCGCCAGCCTTCTGCCTCAACCACCAGGGTTGGCTATACCAAGAGTGAGTTCCTTTCCTAGGGCTTCTATAACAAACCACAATAGGACACTAGGAATTTGTTCATCTTCCTCTGTTCTAGTGGTAAGGGATCCAAAGCTAAGGTGTCAACAGGTTGGATCCTTCTAGAACGAGTGTGAACACTTCTGGAGGTTGCCAGCTATCCTTGGCTCTCCTGACTCACGTCTGCACTTGCCTCTACCTGTGAGTGCTTTGCCAGCATGTATGTCTGTGTGCCTTGTGTCCACAGAGGCCAGAAGAAAGCATGGATTCCCTGGGACTGATGTTATAGACAGTCATGAATTGCCATGTGAGTGCTGGGAATTGAACCTACAACCTTTGGAAGAGCAGTCAGTATTCGTCACTGCTAAGCAGTACCTACATCCCCGAAACCCACCTCTTCCTTAAGAATGCAGCCATTCTGTTCGGGCCCACATGAATCCTGAATATCATTATTGGAGCTTGTAATTGCATCTGCAAATATCTTGCTTTAAAAAAAAACATTTGTAGTGATGAGGGAGGTCGGCCTTTCTTTTAGGAGAACACAATTAAAATCACAAAGGAAGAAAAGTCTGGAGCAGGTACTCAGATGTTCTGGGTTCTTCCTCAACCAACTTGATGCTTTGGGAATTTCACCTCATCTGCAAAGTCCTGCCTAGGTCATCCGCACTTTCCCAGACTGCCTAGGTCATCCTTATCCTCCCAGACCTCCTAGGTCATCCTCACCCTCTCAGATCTCCCAGGTCATCCCCACCCTCCCAGATCTCCTAGGTCATCCTCACCCTCCCAAATCTCCTAGGCCATCCTCACCCCCCTCCCAGGTCACCTAGGTCATCCTCACCACCCCCAGATCATCTACTTCCTTGGATCTCTTCTTTGTGATGAAACCCATTTGACAGCAGAAGTGTTTGTCCATCCCATTCTCTCTGCCCTGGCACTGAGGGTTAAGCTCAGTGCTAAAATCTCTCAGCTTTGCTCTGCGTGTGCTGTCAGCATTGAAGACAGGTTTCCCAGTGCCTGTGACTGGAGCATTGCTGTACTGTGCTGAGGACCCAGCGCATGCAGCAGAGGGAGTTCTTCATGCGCTGTGGGGTCCACCACCCCTGCATACTTGGAGCATTCTTCTCCCTCCTCACGAAGATCAGAACACTCTGGAACTTCTCCTTCATGTAGGTGGCTATACCGGACCTTTGAGGGAAGGTGTTAGGTTTAGAGTTATGGACTGGCAGACTAATCCATCTTCCCCAAGCAGACTTTCTAGTCCTTCTAACCCAGCAATTTAGTGAGCATGACTCTCTTAAGAGAGAGTAATTACTCTGTCACACAGGTACACCAGGTCCCTGTGCATCTATCACTTATATCTATTGTGAATTCTCTTTCAATCTATCAGAGATGGTTGACATATCAATTGATTGATAGATTTGTGATGGTGATTATTTATCTAACTTTTAGAATGTGAAAGGGTCCTACTTGGGAAGGATCTCTGGGTGCTCTCTCTCTCTCTCTCTCTCTCTCTCTCTCTCTCTCTCTCTCTCTCTCTCATTTTGATGATAGCATCATGGACAAGATCAATTTGATTTTTTTTTGATCATTCAGTTTTCCTTTTTGGGGGGAATTCCTCTAACTCCCCAAAGGGCAGTTATATTTAAGGTTGATTTGAGAACAATGGCTTTGGCAAAGCCACAGAAATGGGGAGCTGAGTTTACTTCTAAGCATTTGCATGTTAACAGCCCAGTAAATAAGCGCATGGTTTTAAAGGGACAAGCTATTTGCCATCTGCAGTGCATGTGTGTCTGCAGCAGGGAAACCTGCCGTTTGTATGTATTTGAGATGAAGTGGCAGACGACCATGGGAGACCTTACTAGCAGAGAGAGAGATGAACTCATCCTGACCAGAAGTTGGTCCCTTGTGATACTGCCTAACAGAATCCTGAGGCATTTCCACGGCACTGAAAGCCACTGAAGACAGAACTAGAGACTAAGCTGTTGTAGCTCTGTGTGTCACTAAACAGTCACAGAACTGTTTCTAAATATTTCTGCCTGACATGAGGAGATGGCACCACCGCGCAGCCTGTCAGCGGTTCTGGAGGAAGTTGTTGGAAAACAGAGAAACACAAACTCGGCATGCCTCCTCTCGAAGTTCCCAATCTAAATGTTCCCAAACTGAGAGCTGTTGGAGCACCAGGCCTGTATCACAAGAGAGACAGTGCATACCCGACTCTGAGAGGTGAGCTGTGTGTGAAACACACACAGCGCTACAAGTACCCTATGAAATTGCCTTCAGGGGCTGGGGAGAAGACTTTCAGCAGGTGAAGCACTTGCTTCTCATGAGTGTGAAGACCAGAATTCCAATCCCCAGAACTACGCTAAACACTGAGCAGGCATGCAACCCACTTAAAATCCCAGCACTAACAGGTCGAGACAGGGATGCCAATGTGGGTCAAGGTGGTCAATTATCCAAATCAATTAGCTCTTGATTCAGTAACAGACAGACGATAAATCAGGTGGAGAGAGGTAGAAGACAGACACCCAATGGACACCCAATGTCAGGATTACACACACACACACACACAGACACCCCTACACACATGCCAATGGGCTATACACAGATACACACATTCATATCTACACACATAAAAATGTGCTACACACACACTCACAACTACACACTTGCAAATGGGCTTACATACACACATACCTACACACATGCAAATGGGCTTACACACTCACACACTTGTACCTCCATGCACACACACACACACACAAATACGCATGTAAACTGTCCACACACACACCACATGCATACCTACACACATGCCAATGGGCTTATAAACACACATACTCATGCACACATGTACACACACAAATAAAATTGCATTCAACTTATTGCATAAGTTGTATAAGAAACATAAGTGAATCTCATGTTTGACCTTGGGTCCAATCCTCATGTGTAATGGTTAATCTTCACTGTTAGCTGAATTTGGCACCCTCTAGGGGAGACATTTCTCCGCATGTCTGTCAAGGGACGACCCACCCCAAGTATGGGTAGCACCATCCCAGGGCCTATGTTCCCAGACTGAACAAACAGATAAAGAGAAGAGTGCATTGTGGGTACCAGTGTTCCCCTCTCTGCGTCTTGAGAGCCAGTGCGACGTGACTCTCGTTACACTCCCGCCACCATATGTTTGTGTCACCATGGATTTTACCTCCCCAAGAAGAGTAAGAAACAAAAAGAAAGAAAATAAACCTTGCCAAGTTGCTTCCTGTTGTGTATCTTGTTACAACAGTGACAAAGGTAACAAAAACACCAGGATGTAGTACAGCATTGTGCATGGAAATTATCCAAAATATACAGAATACCCAAATCTGAAACACTCCGGGTTCCAAGCATTTTAAATAAGGTGTAATTGTTATACAACCATAGTATCAATCAGCTGACCTAAAATACAAGAGAGAGACAAGCGCAGAAAGAAATGGCAGACAAAGATGAGGATAGATGGAGAAAGGTGGTCCCACCCAATGGGAATAGAAACCCAGTTTCCTCCAGAAAACAACTGTGAGCAGGTGAGAAATGCAGGCTCTGCTTCCATCAGAACTGAGAAGCTGGGGGAGCCGGAGGGTGACTCTGTTGTAACATTCATGAGAAAGGTTTCCTTTTGTTTATAAAATACTTCATTTAAATCATTATCTCTATCTCTCTTCCTCTCTTTCTCTCTTTCTGTGTGTGTGTGTGTGCCTCAGTGTATGTATGTGCACCATGTATGTGCAGGTGACTCCAGAGACCAGAAGAGAGCTCAGAAGAGTGTTACAGAAAGTTGTGAGCTTCCCAGTGTGGGTCCTGGGAGCCAAACCCATGTCCTCTACAAGAGCAACAAGCACATTTAACCCCTGAGGCTGTCTCTCCAGCCACTAAATCATATTTTTTCTCAAACTCATAAAAAACTGAGTCTGTGAGAAAATCAAATCAACTGATTTCCATAGTGTGATGACCTCCCAGGAAAAATGAGATGGGACAACTGGGCTGTTTCACCTTTGTCAGAGTAAGCTAAGATTATATGCCTAGAAAGACGAAATGAGCTAGAAATTGAATAAATTCTTAAAGGCACAGTTATTAACAACACCCCGGGAACCCTGGCTGTTGGTGGAGTCTGTGGTCAGTATCAGGAGTTTTCCAGCAGGCTTTGATAAGACAACCAAGCTTTTCTGACAGCAAAACATTCTGAGCGAGTCTGGGTTTACAGAGGAGTCACCTGTGTTCACTGGGAGAGGAAAAACAAGCTAACGCCACCAACTGGTACCCTCACCTTTAAAGTCCTCTTAAAAATGCTGAGCCAGAGGGGCAAACAATGAGAGCTGATGAGAAGCCAAGGACAATGGCACGGGGTTTTGACCCTACTTCATGTCCTGGCTTTGTGGGAGTCTAGCCAGTTTGGTTGTTCACCTTCCTAGACATGGACGGAGGGGGGCAGACCTTGGACTTCCCACAGGGCAGGGAACCCTGACTGCTCTATGGACTGGAGAGGGAGGGGGAGAGGAGTTTGGGGGAGAGGGAGAAGGGTGGGAGGAGGGGGAGGGAAATGGGAGGCTGGGAGGAGGCGGATACTTATTTTTCCTTTTCTCAATAAAAAAAAAAGAAAAAAAACAATTAAAAATGATCAAAGATAGCAAAAAAAGAAATAAACAGATATTGCTTAGTAAAAAAAAAATGCTGAGCCTTTTAGATTGAGTCTTGGGCTTTCCAAACATGCTTCACCAGTAGTAAATGTCTGTGTCCAATCATGCATGAACAGACACAGGCCCAACTCAGTGTGAGGGCTGGAGATTTTTATATAAAGCTTAGCGCTTCAAGCCTGCTGTCTCATTCAAGGCTCAGGACTAGAGCCGTTTGGGCAACTCTAAGCTCTATCACAGGTGTAAGAAAGTACCGAAGCCTCCCAGGTGCAATACAATGTGGGATTGTTCCATTGTTGGGGGAACAACATAGCATCATGGGATCCGTTCACTGTAGGGGAGTAATATAGCCCAGGCCTTTGTTCTTTAAACCTCCACTTAGGCTCTCTGAATTCAAGAAGTCTGAGAATGAGAGGAACAGGAGGCTTGGTAGCTCTGCTCCCACAGGCCAGAGTGAACCAGACTCCAGGCATCTTAGTTTTCACGTTAAAAATACAATTTTGTTGTAGGGACTTTAAAATGAAATGAAGCTATAATCTCATCACCTGATTATATAACCACTAGTAAAACTATGGTATACATTACTCTAGGCTTTTCTTTCTTGTGCACTTATACATTTTCAAAAATGCTATTGTGTATTACATGCATTTTGAGATTTCTTCAAACTTTTGAACCTTCATCTAAATCTGTACTGCTGCAGTTCTGTTGTCTGTAATGACAATAGCCAAATGCACACACACACAAAAAAATCTATTCAACAAACACAGTGCTTTCTAAAACACACCCAACCCAGAAAACCATGAAGAGGCAAATATTATATATTCAGGCTTTAAAATTTATGCTATAAGCCTCTTCAAAATCCAAGCAGGAAACAGCTTTCTAGGCATTTTCTTTATATATCTCTAAATTTTTAGTCACATACTGGAGAGTACAATTCAAGATATAAACCAGAAAAGTGTGCGCTTAGAAACCGGTATCTTTGGAAGTGCTAAGAAATAGGTCACTATAAGCTACACATTATTTCAAGGCCTCACAGGTGCATCTGAAACATTTCAGGAAGTATAAACAGCTTGACTGGAGACAGAAGACACATGAAGACTTGGGAAATCAATTGAGTGTTTTTTAATGCTTTTACTTTTTTCAAACCTGAGAGACCGTGGAGTCTTTGGGATTAGAGTAGGGTCCTTTTTTCCTGTGAATATTAAACCAGCATCCACTAGATTCTCAGTTTCTTCCACATAAAGTGATTCTGCATGGATTACAGTGGCAATACCCCTAGCCCATAGACAGACCCATGAGTGTCTGTGGGGGGGGGTGTCTCTGTGTCACTTCATGTCTGTGGGCAGCAGGAAGCAGCCTGGAAGTCCATGATCAGTGACTGACTCTGATCCTGAAGGGCACAACTGCTTGACTTATTTCAAAAAACAAAATCAGATCTGTCGTTTTGTCTTATGAGAGAGAAAACTCCTTTCAAAGGAACGCCACAGTACTCTTAACAAAGGGAATAGATCTTCTCCCCATAAATTAAAGGCAGCAAAGTTCCCTTGCCTTTCAAAGTTTCTGAAAATGTATTTGAAAGCCAAATGCCTAAAAGTCAAACTGTAGGCATGTTTAAAGAGTTCTACTTCCAAAGAGCTCAAAAACACTATAGAATCTGTAAGTGTAAGGCATTTGTTACTTAAACATATATACATGATTATTTAAATTATTAAAACATTGTTAAAGACAGGTAATAAAAATGTTCATACTGAGATCAGGTCTTACCTCAACTGCCAGTCATCCAGATCGGGACTTCTGTAGAGGTGGGGGAAGGATAGGTTTGTATCAATTTAAAGGTGTCAGGTAAGTTTTCTTGAAATTGTTCTCAAGAGAAAATTGTGTACCAGTCATCTTCTCTAGAAGGGGTCTGTGAGGCAGTGGACCTTCATAGTCCTATACACAGCTCCTGCCAATCAGTCTTAGTCTCTACTTCTGCAGGCACTGTGTCAACAGTTGGTGGAATTTCCACATGTTACCCGAGTCTCTGCCTCGGTCTTTTTTTCTGCAGCTGAACTTATGAGCAAGAGTATGATATCCTTGGAACATTCCACCAAAGTTAACTTGGATGCACCTGACCAGTTTATCAGTGGAATTGGCACTTTTGTTTTTCTGTCTTCTCATTTTTTACCAGATGAGAGGACTATCATAGACAGGAGAACAATTGGAGAACAACATATGAACGATTATTGCCTAAAGAAGAACCTTGGGAGGCAGGAAGAAGCACCGTACAGGAGCTCAACCCTTGGTTGTCGGCAGGAGATCATGTATAGGAGATCCACTGTATGATAACAGTCAGGCCATGTGAAGTCAAGGAGCGCCCAAATCTCTGAGGAATCGCTACGTCTGCCATCAGACATCGTACGATTAGCCCACAATGCTTGCTAAGTGAGTTAGTTTCTCACAGAACTTTCCAAGTTCGCTTTCTTTCCCAGTTAGTGTACAGTTGGACTCAGCCTAGGATGCAGAAGTATAGCTGTAATAGAGGGAAGGGGTGAGAGAGAATGACATTGGCTGTGATGGAGAGCCCCCCAGCTTCTAGATGCAGGTGGTCCTTCTTGCAGAGCTGTTTCCCACTGAGGAAATGGCCGGAAAGAGCCTCGAGTGGGGCAGGGAGTATAGTGTTGAATGTTACAGGTAAAAGAGGGACTTGCACTCACCCTACCCCCTTCCCCATGGTTTCCTGTGATAAAAACACTCAGATGCTTTCTCTATGTGCTGGGAGACCCATGGCCTCAGCACCAGACCTGAGTCTTAACCTACGGAAAATAGAAATGTTACTTTGGGAAAATAACTGGCTGCAGATAAGAAGGAAATCAAAGTGTGTCTCTCGATGTCAACAGTACTCTTCGCTGCTGTATCTGCCTCCATTATCCTGCTAAGCCCCAGAGACAAAGAGCATAACCCGTGGATTAAAGTCTGATCTGCTGACTAGTAAGTTTTTCTGCAAAGGACTGAAGTGAAAATAAGATGTTTTCACTGAGTTCTGAATTAGGGAGCCTGTACTGACCACCGAGATTAGAGCAAAGTAAGGAGGGGAAGGAAGGACATACGTGAACCCAAACCTCTCACCACCCACTCACAACCTCCAGCCAACGGAGGGTTCTGAGCCCCAGGTGTAGCTGTAGGACAAGATCCAGAAGCTCTCCATCCCTCTGAATTCACTACCAGTTGGGGTTGACCTCATGTCCTGAGTACCACCATACCCCATATGTACCCTTATATCTGTGGTGTTACGTGTGATTCATTACTTCCTGGTCTGTCCCTTCAGGGTAGACAAGTGACTTGGCCACACCCACTGAGCAGAGAGCTTTCCCTTCAAGTCATCCTCCGGATACCCAGAGCTAGGGCATCCCATGCACTTTCGAGAGAAGTCAAGGTTGGGACGCTAGCACACAGACTATTGACATGGTACAGACCATTGTCTTTGAGAGGAGGATGGGCATTGAAGAGGCTCCTTATGGAGTTTGTTAGCCATTTGGGCAAGAAACTGCTCTTGCCTGGACTGCTTCATGATGTGTTGTAAAAACTGGATTTGTAGAGAAATGACTGCCGAACTTGCCTAAAGGTGAGATGGTCCTTCAGGGTTCCTGCTTTATAAAAGAGTTGCTAGATATTCTGCAGGACACAGAAAAATGTGACTGACAAAGTGTCAACATAGACAAAACTGTCTTTGAAATGCCCTGATTCATGGAAAAGTCTGCTGAATACTATGGGCCTGTAGGCTGAAGATGGATGCCCCCACAGTAAAGAAGAACTTTGGGTGACTGTTCAGGCAGTGAGATGTCTCTGTCGATTCTAGAGTTTTAAAAGTTGCCTGCAATGCACTTCCTGGTTACTTGGGTAATCCTTCTGGAGTCTTTGATGAAGTTGAAGAATAGATATAGTTTTTCTTAGTTACGATAAAAGATAAAGTAGATATAAATGTTGCAACTGTAATTCTTTCTTAATACCTGTTTTGTTATATGTAATTTTACTGTTAAAATTAAAACATTCCTTTTTATTTAAACAGATAAAAAGGAGGTGATGTGGGATTCTCCCCATATGCTGTGAATATCATTGGTGAATAAAGAAACTGGCTTGGCCTGATAGGACAGAACTTACGTAGGCAGGGAAAACTAAACTGAATGCTGGGAGAAAGGCAGAGTCAGAGAGAAGCCATGGAGCTGCATTAAACATGGGCATCTTTTATTCATTCTAATTTGGTTTAATTGCAATTATTTGCGTTGGCAGACTCATCTTAAGAAATATTCTTAACATTAACAATAACAAAAAACAAAGCATAAAAAATGTACATTCGTTTTCTAAATGTCACATCCATCAGAATTTTCCCCATGGTGGGGTAGATTTTAAATTATTTTCTTCCCTGTAATATATCATATATCAAACTGTACCTGATAAGGAAGGTTCAATTTGCAATTCCAGTTCAAGCCTGTACAATCAGGTTTAGCATGTTTATCAGTGATTCTCAACCTGTGGGCTGTAACCCTCTTAGGGTGGTGGAACACTCATTTGAACGAGTCACCTAATACCATCAGAAAACACAGACATTTGCACTATGATTCATAACAGTAGCAAAATTACAGTCATGAAGCAGTGAAAATAATTTCACAGCTGGGGGTCACCACAATATGAGCGGTATTAAAGGGTCACAGCATTAGGAGGGTTGAGAAGCACTGGTAGATATGGTCCCCAGAGGAGTGTAGACCCAGTATTTCACTATGGTCAGAATCTCTGACAAAGTGATGCTGTGTTGAACTGTGTAGCTCTCGGCTCTTTCCTTTCTCTTCATTTCAGCCTCGTGGTGGAGGAGAGAATGGGAATCTTTGCTGGGGGTTCCTGTCTGTCTCCGCGGCAGGGACACACGCGGTCTTGCAGGGTCACACGTCAGTCTCGTGGGACAGGACTGAACCCCAAGCTTTCTGCCCGTGGATGTGTATCAGACCCTTGATCCAGCTTTTCTCTTGGGCTGTTGAATGGCTGATGTGTGGGGCTCATGTATAATTTTTAGAGTAACATATTTTTTTCATTGTCCATCTCCTCTTTTTTGCCCTAATCCAGAAGCCATCTCTGCATTTGCCTTCCTCCAGACCTCCACAAGTCTGTTGAATGTACATTCAACATGAGCACGCAATGATTCATCTACGTCTCACTCCTACTCAAGGCCGGTTTCAGAAACAGCTCCTGGCTTCCCTACAAACGGCGTTCTTATTCCTCCCAACCCCTCAGCTTGTTTTATCTTTCTTTCTAACACCAGTCCCATAGGAGCTTTTATTTACATATTTGCTTGGTTTTGGGTATGCAATCTACTTCCAACAAGAGTAAAAGCTCCTTGGCATCAGTACTGGATGTGTTCTGACCACTTCAGTATCTCTGATGTCTCGAATCCAGCTGCTTCACAGAAGACGCTCTGTAAACGCTTAGGAAAACACGCTTGTCCTGACATTTAATATTAACAGAACAAATGGCTTATAAAGTTTTGTTGCAGACCTGTCTTTATCCAAAATAAAAAACTTTGGAAAAGCACATTTTAGATCATGTTAGAAGGTGAAGAAACGGCCTGGCAGAGGAGAAAGCGAAAGTCACATGAGAAAGAAAGGAATCTTCAGAGAAATCATGTCACTTTATTCTTTCTTGTTATTATTCTACTGATTGATTATCCTCGTGTGTGGATACCTTACACCCGTACAGAGCAGGTCTTCTTCCCTACACAGAGCTCACTCTTTGCTTGTATGCAATAATCCCTTACTGAAAGTTCTGGAATTCAACTTGGCTTTTCCTAATTGTTCCGTCCCTGCAACAACTGTTTACATCAAGCTTGAGCTGAATCAAATAACTTCTTCCAAGCTTCAAGTCCAAGTACAATCAAAATTTCATTCCCTTCCAAGAATAAATTCTGCCCTTAAACACCTGCTTTGTGACACTCTTGGCTGTGTTCTGGTAAAGGCCATTTTCTCTCCTGCCACCACCCTCTCCTGCTTCTTCCTTTCCCTGAAACTCTATTTCCTTTCCACCCACTCAGCTCTTCATCTCCGCCTTCTTTGCCTTCACTTTAAGGTGGCCCTGATGCCTGCACCTATAATATATGTTTTCTTTACGCATCTCAAAGGACGCTGCACCACCTCAATCACGGAACCCACTGCACCGCACGGTTCCTGCCTTCCTGCCTTCCTCCACCAGCCCGTGTTATGAGGGCAAAGTTCAGGTCCGACTTATCAGTTGTGGACTCCAGTCTTGGCCTGTGCCTCGCAGATAATAAATGAGCAATGAAAAATTACAAAAGGAGGCATGGAGTGAGTCTCCTTATGGGTGAAGAGAGACCATTGGGCGAATTTGAAATTGCAGCCCTCTGCTTCTAGAGGAATGGTTCCTCCACATGGTGGTGTGAGCGCTGAACGGCTGCAAGCAGTGTGTTCTGCTGGAGGCAACACGGGTAGTGTCTCTACGTTCGAATAAGTTTGACATTCCGTGACTCATCTGTTGTTCAGCCGCAGGTGTGGACAGTCGTGAGCACACTGGAGCACAAGTCTGCCCCTTGTATTTCCTGGGTGCTCTTTGGGGATGCAAGGTCCCTGCATCATTTTAAGCACTGTTACTTTTCCTGATCCCAGGACCTGGCAGGCCCAAGAGCGGGTCTCTTCTGACTCTCTGGGCTGGCTGTGTATGGAGATGCGGCGACCCCTTTGATCACCGGAGGACCCAAGTTGTGCTGCCAGATTTTCCACATTTGCTTTTTCTCTTAACCCCATATGAAGCATTTTGGCATGGACAGCTTTGCTTCTCTCATATGTATTTTTAATGGGTAAACACAAACAGATGAGTGTTCGCTTCAGACAGATCACCAAGAACTGTCCTAGAAGCAATTCTACCCAAGTCTAACTAAATAAACCGTGAGTTGGTGTCCCCTGGACCTAGGCAGCTGCCAAGGGCCATGTCCACGACAGTGGCCCCATAGCAGCCAGGGTCCGGATTGACGTGTGTGGCTCCCGCTGCCACCGAGCGCCATGAGGATTCCCAGGGTCAGATCAGTCACCTGAGTCCAGGTTGGTGTCTCAGGACCAGGATATATCTGCATCAGAGTGTCCTATACTGCTATTCCATGTCACGGTGACATCCAGGCCAGACCTGCAGCTGAGGATCATGTCAGGGTCCATGGCCCCCACTGCAGCCAGGGTCTGTGTTGATGGCCGATACACCTGGTACCATTGAAGACCATGTTGTTATCTCAGGGCCATACTGGTGGCAGTGGTGACATTCAGATCCAGCCGCTGTCAAGGACCATGTTGGGGGTCATGGTTCTACTGTGGCTGGGGTCTGTACTGAAGCCCAGGTCCTACACTGCCACCAAAGGTCACATAGAGGTCCAGGGTTGGGGACACAACCTGAGGTCTTGGTAGTGTCCGCATGGCCGCTGGAACCATTCTCTCCTGAGTGGCCAGTCCCTCCACCCAGAAACAAGATGTCGACCGGGCCCAAGCTGCTGCGTAGGGCCATGTCTGAGTCCATGGTCCAACTACAGCTGGGGTCTATGTGGATGTGTGTGGCCTCAGGAGGCCCTAGGAACCATGTGAGATGAAATCAAAGGGCCATGCTGAGCCGGCCATGCCTGTCACTGGCTCTGGGAAAACTGGCCTTGCCTCTCACTGGGAACTTCAGCGAGAGCACTGGCCCCTGCATGCTGGAGAGATGGTCCCCACACCACACCACAAGCCAGGGTGAACTGACCCTGAGGGCATACGTGTAGGGGAGCTGACTCCACCCCCTCGACTGAGGTGGGTGGCCCCAGGAGCCTGGTCCTGTGGAACAATACCCGCAGGATCTCCAAGACTCATGGCTTCCACGGGATATCCCAGAGGAGTTCTGGTGAGGATCCAGTGAGGTTGGTGGGCAGACACCAGAGGCCTTGAACAAGACCACTGACTCATTGCAATAAACATTGGCTGGTAAAGCTGATGGGACAGACGAATACTACACGGCACATTGAAGCCTCGCTGCCACCAGGACGAATGAATGGGTGTTGGAGAAGCAGGAAAGAAGAAGCAGAGAATGCTTTCTGGCATGGTGTTTGGTTTGGTATGGGACTTTTGTTTGTTTTTGTTTTTGCTTTTGTTTCCTTGCTTACTTTGATTTGTTTCCTTTTGGGAGGCTATAGGGGGAGCAGGAGGTAAGCAGAATTGGGGTGCATGATGTAAAACTCTCAAAAGAGTCAATAGAAACCCTAAAAAATGAAAGAAAACAAATAAACAAAACAATGGGTTAATCAGGGTTCTTTTCTGTATATGGATGAGGCCTTCTTACTGGAGAATGGGAGCCCCAAAACTCCATCCCTAGAGCTCCCTACTTGCCTGTCCCCAACAAGTATTGTCTGTTTATATAACCTTGAGAAGGGGCCTTGAAAATCCAGTAACTTTCTGAACTTCCCGAATCTACTAAGTTACATGAACTTTCTGAGTCTTTACTTACAAGGTTCCTTAGCTTCCTACGTTTTATGAGGCCTCAGCCACCCCACCAAGAAGGAATGCTTCAATTCAGAGGAAATGGCCGATACAATGGTTTATTTAACTTATGAAATCTCTAATCAGTATTAGATAATTCTTTTGGTTAAGACACTGCCTTTTACTTTGGGAGTGAACCAAACACAAGAGGTGGCTTTTTTGTTTCAGTGATTCCTATGCTGTCTTTTCCCTTGCCAAGATAATAGTTATACACTGTCCAAAGCAGGACGCCAAGACAGAACCACTAGGGGGATGATTTAATCATTTCTTGAAGAAAATTGCTTAGAGATTAAATCTCTAAACATGAGAGATGAGAGGCAATTTGAGCTCAGGCTCATGACAGCTTGTCTCTATCTGATGGCCAAGATATGAGACTAGAGTTACTGTACTCTGTGAGCCTTGGGGACTAATGCTGGGCACACAACACTGGAGTGAGTGGAGGTTCATAGCCACTCTGTTCAGCATAGCCTTCCTGAAGTAGGAGACGCTCCCCTGGGTGCTAAGATCCCACTCACCTGCTCAAAATCCGGGTCCTCGCAGTAGTGGTTGGTAATTTCCTTTCACATTAGGCCAAGAGAAAGCATAGTGCCCAGCTCCAGTCACAAAGGTAGCATTGGAGGTAGGAGTCTCAGTGGTAGTGGATAGTGTAGATTGCAGAGGCTTTGGAGCCTGCACCTCCTTGAGGCTTCCAGACGCTCTCTGGCTGAACATGTAGAAGGAGTAGCTATTTCAAGAGCTGAGCCGCCCTCTAGGTCTCCAGAGAACAGCACATATGAGCCTTTGAGAACTTCCTGGGAGCCATCAATTCTTGTCCCCTGGGATCATGATCATGTGACTATCCTGGGAAAGCAGAGAATGAAGGATTGCCTAGAACACTGACAGCGGACACATAGGCCTCATCCCCAGAAACGGCTTTTAATGGTCTAGCTGTAGTAAACCCTCAACATAGCCGTTTGGTGGGTCTCTTCTTAATAAGGAACACTTCTTGACGAGGAAGCTTAAATAGACACTTAAGGACACACAGTTGTGTTGTTCATCTTCACTCTTAGTCACTATTAGCAACGGCTCCCGTTCCCCGACTTTCGCTCTAGAAAGCCTACTTAATGCTCACTGATTTGGGCAACACCTATAATGGAAAGGTGAGATGCACATTTTCTTGGTTTGTTTTTTGAGACAGGATTTCTTTGTGTAACTTTGGAACCTGTCCTGGAACTTTTCTTTCTTTTTCTCTTTTTGATTTATGGAACGCTTTACGAATCTTTTTCTTCCCACCAAGGATGAGAGCTCCACAAACCTTTGTTCTTGTGTGCTGTGTACAAAAGAGACATTATTGGACTAGCCATAACCCACCTGTCCGCAAACTCTGTGTCCCCACCAGTGCTACTAAAGGAGCTCCGAGCCTCCATCTTTGAAGATCTCGCTTCCTTTTATCCATCTGCTCCCTTGTTAATCTGAAGCCCCAGACTGGCTTTTAAAAACGTGATTATACCTTTTTAAACCTATATCCCCGCCTGCACCTTCAGCTTTCACACCAACCCCTTTACCCTCTGCTCCTACTCAGACGCTGTTTGCTTTGCCACCAGTACCCCATCTTGTGAACTGTGTTGCGATTGCCCAGGTCTTCCAACAGCATAGCTAAGCCCAAGCTTGCATGAATGACAAGAATGTAACAAAGATTTGAACTCAAAAATAGGAATTGCAGCTCTCACACTTAAAGTTGGCTCTGGAAATGAGGAACTGGGAAGTTCGTGAGCCAAACTTCTCTTTGTGTAACCACCACTGAGCTCTGCCCCATTCAGCTCACAGCCCACCGTAACAGATCTAGGGGCCTGCGATCTCAACACTAGAAAGGGTGAGAAAATAGTCTGTAGTCACCCCACTCTCCTGTCATCCTTGCCTGAAATCCTGTCTCTATATTCCAAAGTGTCCCCCACTTTCTCTTCTCACAGGACATGTCCCAGCACAACAACTGGGTGCCTTCACCATCCAGAGGCTAGTCTCATATACAACGATGAAATCATGAGTCCATTTTCAAAGTCTGGGTTTGTAAGTCTAGAGTATTACAGAACCAGGCTCCAAAAGAAAGAAAAAAAAACCCTACCCATTTGGGCCTTAAACTGTTCTTCTGGCCTCCCTGGCAGTCTCCCCACCAGCCTTGAGGAAGACAGGTCTCCGATATCCCACCCCACTCCCAAGAACTTCCAGTTTTCTCTCCGGTAGAAAGAATCACAGTTTTCTACTTTGCAGACTAAACTTTCCTTGAAGATTAAATGCTTTCCTCTTGAAAGCATGTACAATACTGCCCATGAGAAGAACCAGCTGTTTGGTGAGCATGCATGCCACAAGACCCCAGGGTTGGAATTTCTGCCTTTGAGAGTGTTTGTTATTTCCTTTAAGAACCAAATATCAATTGTAGTATCTTCCTGGAACAAAGATGTTTATCCCAGAGGATAATATTTATTCTGTTGGTGGATAATAATATCAAACAAGACAGGGTTTCAAGGTTCAGGTGCCTCTTGTTGTTTCTCCACGATTTCAAAGATATTAAGAAAAATTCCTTGTTGGCAATCGAGATCAAAGAGTTACCGATTTCTTTTTCCCATGGAAGTCCCACAAGAAGGATGCTTCCTGAATGTATAGTCTGAAGGGGGCCTTCTGTGTTGTGTTTTATCAGTAGGATTACCTGGTTTAATTGAGGGAGGGGCCTGGCGAGCTCTCAAGGTCCCTCAGCTGGCATCCTAGGAGCAGCAGGGCCTTGGTGCAAAAGCACGCGCTGTGGTTTAAGGTAGAACCACCAGTTCCAGCCCCAGGCTCTAGGAAACCATCACTCTTCCCCAATCCCTGCTTCCTTCTCAGTCCCTGGAGCAGGCAAACCCTGACAATGTGATTCTCTGTCTTCACACTTAGCCCTACAATCCAGATGACTTGTCCCACAATGTCCCTTCTCTAAATGTCATCTAACCCATGATGCACCACAGACCCTTTCTGGTGGGACCTTGTCCTTCCTTCAGATAGAGAGCTGTACAGGCTGCCTTGCTGGTTTATTCCAGAGCTGGGTCAAGCCAGCAAGCCTTCTCTAGCCTTATCAGAGATTTGTCCTGTTTATCAAAGTAATATGATGTAGAGGAAGTCCTACAAGATTTCTTGGTGGGAAAATAACTCCTGAATGTTCCTGCATCCAGACACTGTTCTGGGAATGAGGAACTGTAAAGCCTGCTTCAGCCCTAAAGAGCTTACAGTGCAGTTATTGAAGATGATGACCCAATGTGGTAGAAGAAAATCTGCCTACTTTAGGGGTACCAACCCAAAGAGGCTCCCTCAGGAAGCCAGAACTCCTGTTCCCTGTTGACTAGCTGGTTAGCTGAGATGGGTTAACCTGCTTTAGGGACTTCTAAATATTGCCTGCTCGTTTAGGGAAGATGGAGGGAAGTATTCTGGGAGTGGGGCACAGGCCCCTGCCATCCTGAGTCCCTGTAGCCCTAAGTTAGTATCTGTCCCAGAATCTCCAGAGAAAGGACGCGGTGTGCCAACCTGATAACCCACATGTTGGCACAGGCTGTGGATAAGCCTGCTGGTGGCCCTTATGCAAAGAACCTGTTTGTACAGGACCAGTGGGGCAGTTTCTCAAATGAACAGCAGCCAGCCAGTGTTTAGTGAGGTGACATGGCTCTGTCAAAGCCCAGTCTTGGCTGCAGGCGTCAGGCCGGTAAGGACAGCGCGGGTGTGTATGAGAAGGGAGGGCCCCAGGACTCTCCACACAGATTCCCAAGGAAGTGCTCCTGCAGCGGAGGTGAGTGGGAACCAAGGAACCTAGGCAGGAGAGGCCCACAGCACCTGTCAGACCATAAAGGCTAGTGAAGCCTGCAGAAGGGACTCCACCCCCTCACTACGTACCCAGTTAGTCAACCCAAAACCGTTTGACCTCCCAAGGAGCTCTTGGTTCTTGATATCGACGTCTCAAAGAAAGTTCCTTAGCCTACGTGTCACCTCTGAAATGGATTCTGAAAATGAAGGCCAGCCGGTGGAGAGGGTACATGAGCACATCTCAGGGAAGTTGAAAACATGGTGACTAAAAAGTCAGGCTGTGGAGCTAGACTGCCTGGGTTGAAATCCTGGCTCCACTTTGTGCAAACAGATGAGAATCCAGTCTGCCGGCTTCTGGAAAGCAGAGATAAAAGAAGCAACTGATTTGTAGTATTGTTGAACTCAGTGGATACGTGCAACTCGGTTCATGGTCTACAAGAAGTTTTAGCATTCGCTGTTATTATAGGTAAGACACAGTCCTTGAACCCCCAGATCCTCACAACATGAGAGGTACAAAGAAATCACATATGACATAGCAGCCAAAACGTGAAATATGTGTAAATCAGTCCCAAACCATGTTGTCCTAGATCAGTGAGAATCACAAGAAGTCATTTTACACTGTATGGCCCATTAGCTCTAATTTCTTATTGGCTAGCTCTTACATACTAATTTAACCCATCTACACTAATCTGTGTATCACCACAAGGTCGTGGCCTACCAGCAAAGGTCCAACATGTCTATCTCCAGCGGCAGATCCATGGTGTCCCCTGACTCCACCTTTCAATCCAGTCTTCCCTGCCTACATAAGTTCTGCCCTATCAGGCCAAGGCAGTTTCTTTGTTCATTAACCAATACAAGTAACACATAGACAGAAGGACCTCCCACACCAGTTGGTTCTGTTTTTCTGAAGAACCTTGACTAAAGCAGACACTAACGTTGCTAAGATTCAATTTTCTCACCTGTAGTAGACACTAACATTGTTAAGGTTCGATAGTCTCACCTGTAGTAGACACTAACATTGCTGAGATTCGGTTTTCTCACCTGTAGATTAGGGTCCAGTTGTATTTTCCCACAGGACTGCTACCGAG
The DNA here is from genome assembly GCF_037038515.1 of Microtus pennsylvanicus. Classification (NCBI taxonomy): domain Eukaryota; kingdom Metazoa; phylum Chordata; class Mammalia; order Rodentia; family Cricetidae; genus Microtus; species Microtus pennsylvanicus. The sequence continues at coordinate 73,703,841 of NC_134592.1, read as the reverse complement.
ATTCAGTGAATTCCTGTACATGAGCATCTGTCTGGTACCTAACATATTAAGGTGTTCACAAACGTGAACTCTGAAGGAGGGTCCCAAAAGGACACCCACAGTGTTGTAATAAGTCAGGCGCATTCCAAGGTACAGGAGTGGGATGCACTTCTAGAAGACTTAAAGGACTGGAGTTTGTTTCCAACGCTCTGGAGGGAGTTTAGGGATATGATTTGTTTCTGACTGCCTGTCCTGGGAGAACTAGGATTACTCTGAGCTACTTCTCTGTAGTAGATTGGATGGATATGCAAAAGATATGCCCAAGCTCAGACACCCAGAGCCTGGAAAAGCAATTTCACTTGAAGATAGCATCTCTGTAGATAGAGGTAAAGGAAGGTTTTGGGGGATGGGTTGGTCCCGAGCGTGTGGGGTGGAACGTAAGTTCCTTGGCAAGAGTTTTTATAAGAGAAGACAGGGAACAAAGAGGAAAAGCTGAAGAAGGCAGAGGCCAAGACTGGAGTGTTGTTTACCAGCCAAAGGCCTAGAATGAGGAAGAGAGCCCGGGGGACAGACCCTTCCGGATCCATACCAAGGAAGGTCCAGGCCTGCTGACATTGTCATCTAAATTTCTGGCTAATAGAACTGTGAGAAAATAACCTTTTATTGTTTGACATCTTTTGAGATAGTTTCTAAAGGCAACCCTAAGGTACTAATCCCAAGTCTCTGCATCTATCATGAAGAGGAAGGGCAAGCTGGGACAACTGAAGCTCCAATGGATGAAGAAGCAGAGCAGTTCTGAGTATCTAGGAGAACTGGCTGCTTGGTGTTTTGTGGCTTAGATGATGTTCACAGTTTGTGTTCAGCTGTGGTCATCAACAGTCTAGCTTCTGTCCTGGTGCATCACAGTCAAAGCTGACCTTGTCTGATGGTAACACATGAAACAGTTTCCATTTCACAGAACACCAGAACCAGTGAGTTCCAGGCCAGCCCCTGGTGTCCAGGGCGACCTGTGACTTTCTGAAAGAAATCACCCAAGGGTCCCGAGTACATCCTGTTGCTCTTCTGAGTGATAATGGGTTAATCTTCCATTTTAGCCTTTTCTGCATATTAAGTTGTTATACATAGATTTTAAAATGTATATTTTCTCATTCTAGGAGAATGGTTCAAAACATACCTATGACACATTTACCTTGTGACAAATGAATTAAAATTCACTGTGGTGAGTTTTTGTTGTTGTTGTTTTTTTTTTCTTTCATCATTCTTGGGGTTGTCAAAGGAGCTGATGACAGTGTGCATCTGGTCACAAACCAGACTACTGGTGCATGTCCAGAAGACTGTGACTTGTGACAAGTGTCTGGGATCAGTCAGCTGGAGCAAGACAGCTTTCTCTGCCTTGAGAAGATGTTTTGCAAAGATTTCCTTTGCTCTCTGCTGGGTGAGATATGGTAAGATGTATTCATATTGATCTGACACACCTGGGCTCTACAATGCCTTTCCTTATCTTAGTGCGTCTTCGCCAGGGTTCACCAACTCACGTTCTCCACGGGTGCTTCCAAACACTCTGTGTTTCCTGATGCACTAATCACAGCTGACTGTTGACAGAGGTTTCTGTCCTGCCCTGTCCCGCAGTCGTTCAGTCCCAAAGAATCACACAGAGGTCTACATTAATTATAAACCAATTGGCCTATTAGCTCAGGCTTCTTATTGACTCTTATAACTTATATTAGCCCATAATTCTTGTCTGTGTTAGTGACATAGCTTGGTACCTTTTTCTGAGAGGCAGTTACATCCTGTTTCCTCTGTGTTTAGGTGACAACTACAGACTGAACTTTACTGTTCCCAGAATTCTCCTCTTCTCTTTGCCCTGCCTCTACTTCCTGCCTGGTCACCCCGCCTCTACTTCCTGCCTGACTACTGGCCAATTAACATTTTATTAAACAAGTACAAGAAACAAATCTTTTTTTTTTCTAAAGAAACAAATCTATACAGGGTAAAACCATTGTTCCACAGCACCTGACAGTGACTCTTTTGTTCTTGACTCCCTTGAGATTTTCAGCTGGAATAAACTCCCATGATCCTGGAGACTTTTCTTTGCATCTGTAATTGATATGAACCTCTTCAGGTATAGCTCACAGTCTTGGTACATGGTCTGACAGACATTCCGTTCTAACAGTATGTGCTACCTTGCCTCCCAAAGCCAAACAAAGGTGGCTCGCTGCCCTCAAGTGTGCAAGCAGTCATCTGTAATATGCTGTTTTCAATTACATATCAAGATGTCATCAGCTGTAACAACGAAAAGCCACCTAAGAGTGGCAAAAAACAAGGAGAAAAAAAGCTTATGTTTTCACACACTGGGAAGCTTAGAGCTAGGTCAAGTCCTCGATGAACTGATTCAATAACTCAGTAACAAACTAGAGACATTTTCCCTGTCTCCGCTCTGGTTTTCATGGGGACTCGTCTTCTTGGACTGGCACTTGGCCAAGATGATGGCACCTCTGTAGATCCGTGCCCTCACCTAGGAACCAAACAGCAGAGGGTAAGAATGAAGATATATTTTCTTTGTACATCTACTTTAAAATGAGGGAACTTCCCCCATACCCCCATCTTGCTTTCTGGGCCAAAACTGCATCCTGAACCAAATACTGATAAAAAGATTAGAACTGGATTGCTGATTTTGGGTGTGTTTGTTTGGCCAGGTAGGGGCGTGGCATGGGTGAGGTACACAGACAAACAGAATATACAGGCCTAGTTATCTCTAAATTCAAACGCAAATAGAACCTTGCATATGCTCTCAGGGTTAGTCTGTTTTCAGGTTAATTTAGAACACTCATCTGGAAATTTCTACTAAAGCCAGCGAAAAGAAGGTTATGGAACAAGAAGAAAGAAAATGGCAGTCTTCGCTTGTAACCCTGTCTATAGAATGTGTTTCTGGAAAGAACGTGTATAAAGTGTAAACAGAACATGATAGCTCACGCTGCACTTCCTCAGTTAGCGCATGCGTCATCAGGTGCTGGCTCAAGCTGCACTTCCTCAGCGCATGCGTCATCAGATGCTGCAGTCTGCTCGATTTGGTTTTCCAGTGCATCCTGATGCAATGCTTCTCGTCAGTGATAACTGATTATAGTCTGGTTTTCCCAAGCTTGGGGGAAATACAATTTGGGATGAGGATAGAAGAGACCAGAAGGGGAATGTCTCCATAGAGAAAGAGAATGATTTGGAGAGTCGATCTCATTAGGCATGGGGAGCTGAGAGCTGGTGAACATCCGCTGTGCCTCTACAGGTGGTGAAGGTTCATTCGCTTTGACGGTGAGCTGGATCTTCTCCCTACATGCTAGGCCTCACTAAATTCACCAGCGCCTCGCAGTGAGATTCTCCCCAACTTTAAATGTTCTCCCTCTGGGAGGACCACTTTCCTAAGGGTGCCGGGTTCACTTGGGAGGCTGATGTATCCACTCAAGTGCTATCCACAGGTCTTCCTGAACTCACGTGAAATCGGTCTGCGTGTCTGCACCCAGGCGTTTGGAGCACTAGGCACACATGGGTCCTTGTCCTTTGCTGAGTATCTGTTGTCGGCAACAATGACTCAAGTGACTGCAAATCCAGCTGAGTAGATCACCTACAATGTGGCTTCCCCACTCATCACCCTGGCGCCATGGTTTCTTTCTCTGCATAGTATCTACGATGATTCAGAACATGCCTCTGGTGTGTCCCTACGGGTTCTTTTATGGACAGCTTGCTTCTGGGTGTTATGATGATGGAGGATTGATTATCACCACATGGCTGTGTCATGGGCATCACTGTCTCAGAGGGACTCACACTGACTTTATGGAAGGTTAGCTCCTTGCAGGAGGATGGATTTGGACAAGGAAAATACATGCCTGGCCTCTAGATCTCTCTGGCTTCCTGCTTCAGCATGCCATCTCTTCTATACACGCTCCCCTTACCACCTACCACAGAGTTCTCCTCAGAACCAGCAGAAGTTGGTACCGTGGTTTTGAACCTCCAAGACTAGGGCCTAAAATGCCTCTTTCCTGTGTGATGTGCTGAACCTCAGATGTTTCCTTACAGTAACAGAGCGTGAGCTCAGAGTATCTCATCCTTTAGAGCCTCTCTATGTGGGCTTGAGCCTCTCACAGCGGATACTTCCTGCACGCTCCATTCACTACCTGGTGACGGGTTCCTAAGCATCAGGAAGCAGATTCTGTGAGCAGATCAGGGGCCATCCCCAAAGCTGGCACAACCACATTTGTATTAACGTAGTCTCAGAACTTTCCTAAACTGTTAAGGGGAGAAAGCCAAGCCTTAATGGGGTTTTGGTAAGGTAGCGTTGCCAAAGCACACAGAAGACACTTTTCTTATATACAGAAGACATAGACTGTCTTTGGCAGTATGGTGTGGGACAACTTCTCCTAGGTCTCTGTTCCCTTACATTGTCCTTTGCTGAAAGATAAATTGCATAGTGATGAGGAAACCTAAGTACACTATATAGACTTTCAGGAATGGCTCCCTAGAAAGTCCCAACAACCCAAGGGCTTATGATTATACTCACTGAATAATGAACTAAAGAAGTTCTCATGATTGATTCTAACCCACAGAGTATCCTCGATACCACCCCGCAACTGTCCCAACTCACGGGAGAGAGCAAGGCTGTATGGTACAAGCCATCACTCACCTGAGACACTAGCTGTCTGTCAAGACTATGGAAACACAAGTGAGTCTAAAATATAGTGGCAGAGGAAGGATGAAGATGACTTTGATGGTCTGAAGTGGTGAAGGGGAAGGACAAGATAGGACAGAGAGAGGAGAGAAGGGGGAAGAGAGAGAGGAGAGAAGAAGAGAGAGGAGCCATGCGGGAGAGAGCTCCAGCATGAGCAACTTCCCTGGCACGGGTCAGGCAGACAATGCTATCCGGCCACTCAACAGCCAGTGGGGCTTGTGATTCATGAGTGCAGAGAGGTTGGGGTCAAAACTGGAATAAGTGAAGCCACCGCAGTGTCAATCCAGGCACATCGCCTGCACCACCGCCTCTGCCCCTCACAGCTGCTTCCCACATCAATGAGCCCCAAAGAGCCTGCTCCATCTCTCACTACACACTACGCCCCTGCTTCCTCGTGCCACTTCCCAGAGAAATGTATCTGTCTAGCTGGGCACGTATCCGAGTCTCTCAGCAAAAGAGTTGACGCTGCAGACAGTTATCTACTCCTTTCTCTCACCCATATTCATAAGTGGGTGTAGTCTGAAAGACAAGGGATTGTCATGTGATAACAGCTAAGTCACGGACAAGGTCCGCCGTATAGCCGTTGACTCATCCCATAACCGAATCTGGGAAAGTTACACATGGCCGGCGCTATGCTGACACGGAATAGACAAAGCTGAACAGGAAAGGCTGGGTGCTTATCTTTCTTCGAGAAAGATGAAAAATAGAGATTGGTCACTAATTCTGGATTGTGGCGAGAACAGTGGAGAAAATAGTACTGGGTGTTCAGATAATGGGCCATCCACAAATCCGTGGGTATAGGTCAGGCAAGTGGGGATGGGGCTGGGGTTAGTTCACAGGAGATAGCAGAGACGGCCTCTCTGGAAATGTGGAAAAGGACTTTCATGTAGAGGAAAGTACAGCCACAAAGGCTGGAGGGGGGAACCCGTGAGCGGTTTGAAAGAAGGAACAGAGCCAGTGTGCATGGACCCAGATCAGCTGTAAAGTTGTCTGAGGTGAAACTGGGGAGCAGGCTTCACCTTCAGCAGGAAAGCAGCGTGGCTAGGAAGGGCAAATGCATTTTTGGAGGCAGGACTAAGAGTGAACCTGTGGACACGCAGAAGCTGTAAATCTTCTTGGCTACAATCCACTGAGAGATACATTTCATTTCTCTACCCAACACACACACACACACACGCAAGCGCAGTACAATGCTCCCCCATTATTTCTAGTTAACCTTGGTCCAAATGCACACAAGTCATGGATACAAGTGCATGACTAACTTCAGCGTTTCAGGTGACATGGCGTTTTGAGCAGTGGGATGAACTCCCGTGTTGTCCTGCCCCATCCTGCCTGGGTGTGAGTTATTTCTTCTGGGTGTATCCACCCTGTGTATGCTATCCACCCTGCAGCAGTTGAGAGAGAACACACATTCACATGACCTTTATTGAAGTATGCATTTACAAACGCACTATTATTATGTTATTATGTGAAACTTGCAAATCAGCTTTACTATAGCTACGTGTTTATATTGAGGGGGCACCATATTATAAGATTTGGTACTATCCATAATTTCAGGCACACACTAGGGATTTTTAAATATACCCTCTCCAGGTAAGAGGGGACTAATGTGTATGTGACCAATTGTGTGCATCACCTTAGCTAGGCTTTAGTCTAGCTCGAGTGCTTCTAAGAAGGTAATTTCTTTAGAGAAGACTAGCCAGATATCTTTCATGATGTGGCAGAGCCTCGTCCACCCTGTTAAAGGCCATAAAGGAACCAGTCTGGGGTCCAAGAGAGAAGAGGCCCGCGGATGAGCTTCTTCTTGGGCCCTCAGGCTGCCCCGACAAGTTTGTTTAAGAATGAGAGGGCTTCTCGCCCTGGCCTTTGTGGCTAATTTGGTTCCTCTTAAGGCTGTGCCTTGGATAAAACAGCCCAGTCTTTTGTTTATTTGCATTGTCAATAGGCAGAAGCGAGAAACAAACTCGGGGAAGAGAGTTCTTCAGCCAGGAAGGCACACGTCCAAGTTAGGCAGGAGGCCAATGGGTAGATGTGCCACCAGTCCATCCTCTGCTGGTCTGTAAAGCCTAAGTATCTGGAAAGAGTCCGCTGTGCTCCTCCTCCACTGCCTGCCCTCAGGTGATGTGGCAATGTGCTCGGATCAGCAAAAGAGGTCATGGGCAGCTGTGCCGACGGAAGTTCTGCCCGGAAACCCGATCCACAAGACGCCGTCACTCTTGATGCCGGTTTGGTGCCTTGGTGAAATGGAGAAAGTAGATAACCTCCATGTGAAGATTTTTGTTTGATCAAGTGTATCCCGGGCGTCAATCTACATGTTTTCCCTCCTAAACTCGGAGATTTTCTCGTCTTTCATGAGAAGGCACCTCCTCCATGCTTAAAATTCTCACTTCAAATGGTGTCTTTCTGTCTAGGTGAGTTCAACTCCTAGTTTAAAATCCATTGTGGATGATGAAAGTTCTCCTAGAATTTAACTATTGCAACACTAAAGTCTCTGGAGCTCAATAAAAATCAATAATAGAATACTCTAAAGTTTCTAGTATGTGCTTCTATAAACAAAAGTAGTCACATACTTCTAGCATATCATGGCATAGAGTAAGTATTCTAATTTCAAAATGTAAGAACTGTGCATAGCAAGGAACAATCAGACCAACACAAAGCTAAACCTAATAAGGTAAACGGTGACTCCCCCAGCAGCACACGTGGTATCTGGAGTTGATAATGTAACCTGAGCACCAAAGGACTTGGGTAGCCCCAGCTCTGCTGCCTGCAAGACACGTCTATTTCCTTCTAGACATAAGTCCACTTGGGGGATATCCAACAGGCCTGGTATCTCAAATAGCCCAGGGTTCCTATTAAAACAGGCTTCAACCTCTAAGCTTTGTACAATGGCTTATTATCCAGGGATCCTACCCTTCATTGTCCGGCCTCAGTCTTTATCTGTGAGAAGCCTTGGTCTTATATTTTCCATACCTAAAAAGGAAATGTCACATGGGACAGTGTTTTCAAGTTCTGTTGCGAGCTCGAGATAGAGATTCGGATGGATGGGATGTTGACTTCAGAACCGTTTTAGAGTGCATCGCAAGAAATGTTGCTACAATAGTTTTTGTCTCAGTCAATTAAAGTTGTTTCCTCAGCAGTATCCTGAATACTATCCTGTCTTAGAATTTTTTTCTGCTAACCAAACACTATCTCTAAATTCAATGCAAGTAAGATTATCAGGGAATGGAAATAAAGAAGCCAGATTTTTGACTAAACTAGAGCATTACTGTCCCTAACTCAGTTTTTGATACATTCCTTGTTCTTCTCTGAAACCTCATGAGCCAGCCTTAAGCATTCTAATTCTCTTATTGGTGCTGTTTTTCAGGTTCTCAACAACATGGTCCATCAATATCCTTTTGCAAAGTATAATGGTTTATATATTTCCCGGGTAAATGCTTATGAATTAAATGCTTGCTAACAAAACTCTGTATCATAGTCTAAGGTACTTTTCATTTGCTAGATCTAGGTTTGTTATTGACATTGAATCGTTAACTAATGACTATCTCACCTTGAGACATTACTGTGTCTCTATACTTTATGCTGAATTCAAAACATGAGATTTATGAGACCATGCTGCTTATTTTCCTTGGTTTCAAAGGTGCGATACAACCAATCTGTCAAATAGCATGTGTGATCTTTGACAAAGTTGACGTTTAGTTCATAAACTTAACACTGAAATCTATAGACATTTTCTCTGCCTCCAACTCTGATGTTGTGTTTAGACTGTGCACTGTGATTCGGGAAGCAGTGCTGTTGTTGTAAACGCTTCAGTTTGCACCAGGTGTACTTGGTCTGTCATCGCTGCCTTCAGATGCCACAACTTTCAAACGAGTTTGTGTCTGCTGTTTTCATTTTGTTTTTCTAAATAGAAATCATCTCCAAGTACAAATGTAATCAAGATAAAATTATCTTCTGATGTTATTGTTGCTGATAAGAATATCCTGGGAACTTTAGGAGGTTCATGGTCATCTAGAATTACACTTGTTAAATACTTGAAAGACAAAGTGAAGATATGTATGCTTCAAATAATGTTTCCGTGATATATATTATTTACTTATTTATAATATTAGAATGTGTTTAACATATGCTTGCCCATTCACGTGTTATTTTCTATCATCTATTTCATATATACGTAACTATAACTATGTTCCACATATCACCTAGTTAATTTTATCTTTGACTTGGGAATCCCAGCCATACCTCACCTGTTTTTATGTAATTAAAGCAAAATTCAAAGTTTATCATTGAACAAGCAAAGGAAGAAATTAAAATAAAAGTACTATTTATCATTGCAAAAAAAAAGAAAGAAAGAAAGAAAGAAAGAAAGAAAGAAAGAAAAAGATTTTTGTTTGAGTTTCAGCACTAAATATCTAATTTCAGTTTTCTTTTCCAGACAACAGGAATGTTTTCTTTGCTGTCTGGAATGGAGTTCTATCAGTGTGTGTCATTCTTACCTTCCAAGCTCGACTCTACATTCTAAAATGCACCATGTCCCCAATATGCTATGACTAGCTACCAGGGATTTGACAATGCCCTATACTAGCAGAGACTTAACAGCATAGGAGAGATGAACATAAAAATGACTGATAATGTCAAAGGCACAAAGATGAGGCAATCAATGGCAAGGCGGAGCTTATAAAGCAAGATTAAGGTAGCACTTCCCAGATTCTAACAACATAGGTTCCTGTAAAGTAACTACATGTGTGCCCATCAGGTAGAATGAGATCTGCATCAGTACCATAGAAGTAAGTAGGATCCTGCTGTGCCGAAGCCTGCAGTGCCTCAAAGCTCCTTGCCCGCAGGACCCTTCTGTTGTTGACCACCACTGACATCTGCAGGGCACACGCTCTGTAGAACACTGGTGATGTGCCACTTTGAAAATGTGTGACCCAATCCAGACTCAGGGAGCTTGGGAATCAGCATGAGAGATGATTGCTCCCTTTCTAAGTTCTCCTCTTGAGGGGCTGGGGTGGGAAGTGGGTGAGGGCTGCTCTGTTGATGCACAAAAGGAAAGATGGAGACTGTTTCACTGCTGGAAATCCCCCTGGTGGAAATCACCAGACACTTTACTGCATGTCTTGCTACTGGGCCTGAGCTCACTGGGTTCTGCTCCCAACCACATTTGATAAGATCTCTTGAGAATGGCAAGGGAATCCATATCTGGTACATTCTTGTTGGTTGTACGAAAACAAGACAGGGAAAGAAATAAAAACATGAGCTTTTTAAAAAAAAATTTATCTTCTGTAATTTTGGTGTGCATGGAGGGGAAGCATTTGGAACTTGGTGCTCTCCTTCTTCCGTGAGTTTCCAGGATTGGACTCAGACTATCTGGCTTGTGCAACAAGCACCTTTACCCACTGAACAATCTTGCCAGGTTCAAACCGTGAGACTTTGACCCTTACGTGAAAACATAATTTCACTTCAGAATCACCTGCCGCTTGGCAAAAGGTTGAGCGAAATTTATAATGAAGGCTTGGGTTTTATCTGGATTACCAGAGTCAGTGCAGGGCACGCTCCTTTGCAGAGGGAAAGACATCCTGAAGCCAGCAAGTCACAAAGAGTTGGTGCTTGAGACAGCAAGCCCGCTCCACCAGGACCTGTCCCTCCTGTCCTCGCCAAAGTCACCTCTCTGACCCAGGTTTCCTCATCCCCGTTGTGGAGCAATAACATGCGCTTGGAAAGGTTGCTGTTGAAATTCTGATGTGCTGAAAATGCCAAGGACAACACCTGACATGAATAACAACCATCCTCAACCCTAGAGTCAAAATCTATTCAATAAGGCTCTTCCAATGGAAGTAGGAGAGCAAACGCTTATAAAACAGGTTTGTTTTCAGCAATGTGTCATTAATTCAGTCACCCTTTCCAATGTGATATAAGGAAGAACATTATCCTGGAATACTAATTTCCCTAACATAAAAGTTAAGCAATATTGGGTTACACACAAGCAGTCGGGATCATCTCAGTTTCGTTTCCCTGGGGTAAGGGGACTCACAAAGGTGGAGTGGCCCCAATGCTATAGGAGCATCCAGACTCTGAATAAGAGTCCTGTGACCAGTGTGACAGAGCCGAATAAAAAATGAATGGAATGTTTGTGCTGGGATCTTAATAAATACTTAGCTAGTTTCTGCATTGCTGGCACCGAAGGCTATTGCTTCTCCAGATGGAAAGTTGATTTTGATCTTTTTGGCTCTAGGTCCCTCTTCCCTTTAGGAAGTTTAGACTTTCTCTCTATGCAAACTGGTTTTCATAGGTGAAAGTTCTACATTCAGTTTTCCTCAGGGGCATCAGGAAAGGCTTTGGGGGTAGTTTCATTCGTTACGATGAGAGAACAAGGACCCTTCAGGGAACTCGAGAGGATTCAGGGTCCCTGTAGATTGCACAGAATCCAAGACAAGTCTGGACTTGGGTAGCCCTCAAGCAGGTTCTGATGAAATTGGAAATGCCAGCAATCTTGAAGCATTTACTTGTTCATGTGCATGTAAAATTGAATTTCCCAGGGTCTCTGAAAGGCAAAAGAGTTGCCCTCCCGCTGTGCTGCCTGCGTGTTGTCTCATACCCTAAGCTTGGATCACACCCAACTGTCCAAATAATCTTAATGCCTTTTTCTGGGGAATGGAGGACTGGCAAGCCACCAACCCCTGGGTGAGGTGCCAAAGTCCTCGTTACGTAAGACTCCGGTTGACACCCTCGTGAGAGTAAGAGAGCTTCGTAGCGCTGTGTCACCGTGATTTGTAGAAGTGACTTATGATCTGGCAGTTTCTGAAAGTAAAAACAGAATGCGGTGAAAACATCACCTTGGTCTCTGTAAAAATAAAAATCATTTTCTTGATTTCTAAACAGTGTGCCCAGAACATTGTTTTTAACTAACTACCTCACTGTCCCACTTGTTATGAGTGACTGTAACTGTATTCAAGCTGATTTATGGATCAGTTTCTTGAGTAATAAACTTGAAGAGATTTGTAGAGCACCTCAAGTAATGGTAGCAACCATGAAGCCCATTGCAATGCCTGGCCTCACGCCCATGTTTCAGCCTTACACGCTTCTCCACCCGACTTTTTGAGACAAATAGTATTACTCCCCTGTCCTACAAAAGAGGGAACTGAAAAGCAAGTTGGGTAAGTCCCACATCCTGAGTCAAAAGCATCTTCACTGTTCCTTCAAGCTATACTGGAGCCTCTTCCTCCAGACTGCCTGCCTAGTGTTTATAGGGTCCAGCCCATCTCCTCCCACCTCTTCCCTGCTCTCATTTTGTTCCTCGCCCTGTCCCCTCTGACCCTCCTTTCATCCAGTAAATCATTAAACTCTACCTTGCTGGGTTCTACAGAGATTTTCGTCAGTCACTACCCTTCACATCCTTAGAATGTGTCACCCAAACTGTCTGAGATGCACACAGATAATGTCTAAAGGACATTAGTTATTTGGGTACTATTTGGGGCACTTGTGCTGAAGACACCATGTGTGTCCTGATGGGAGCTGGTTCATGTGTTCTTATCTCTCCCTGTAACTTGACTACCAGACCTGGATTTGGCCAGTTGGCAGCTCCAGCCTGAGATGCCAGTTTGTACCCTGTAAAGAAACAGGGAGATTTAGGATCTATAGTGGTGGTAGCTGGGGTCTACAGGAGTGAGTTCTACCTGTGTTAATGTTAGAAGCAGACTGTTTGTCTATGATCTCCAGTTTCCAGGCTCTCTTAGTTTTCTTCTGAGGTCTAGGGCCAGCTAGACATTTGAGGCTGAGTATCTCTCTTAGTTGTTGAAGACAACCACAAATTCCATGAGAGGTAGAATATTTGGCAAGCAAAAGGAACCTGATAGACGAAGCTGAGGGTCAAGTGTTTCCTGTGGACAATGGGCATAATGTATCCATATTGAAAACATGTTTTTGGAATTTATGCCACCACCATAGAATGATGAGGACATCGGAAGCAATGACTTCTTCTCCTGAAGGCCATAAAAAAGGGGAATGACAGACTATGAGCTCATGACTTGGATTGAACCTAGGGACTTTCTACAGCTGTGCAAATGCTTGTCTTTTTCAGCTGCCGTTCTTGGGGGCTACAAGCCAGAAGCATTGCTTGGTACTCTAGGTTGCCAAGACAGACGTCTCACTGGCTGAAATCACAGCCTTGATGTGACTTTTGTATGTTTAGGTCCCATTCCTGTGTCTGCAGCACTTAGCAAGGAGCCTTGCTCTTAACAATAAATCCGTGTGACGTTAATGAATAAATGGCCCAGTTAAAAGACTGTGTATTAGCATTGCTCTAAAGATCAGCAAAGAGACAATGGGGCAGTGCTGGCTCTGCTCCAACTCTGGGTTTGCCTTTAGAATGGACATTTAATCCATTCTTCTGATCCCAACACAGGGTCCTCATAGCAGAAGGAATGGAAGAGAGATGTTCTCTCGTTGCAGAAGGTCATGGTGATATCATCATCTCTTCATTAGGAAATGCCCATCCTCTTGGAACTGTAAGCATCTAGTACACTATCTCAGAGTGATATGTCATAGCTATGACTTTGAGGAAATTTATAATATGGCTGAAATATAGCAAAGGCAATGGGTCATCCTGTGACCACATGCATAGCAAATGCCCTATAAGTCCCCCAGAGAGTGCTGGTCTGATCGTAAGCCCTTCATGGGTACGTCTTTTAGGTTCTGAAAAGGAGAAATGAGGTCAGATCAGCTAAAAGGGCAAACCCTCTTCCTCTTAATTTAAAAATCCCCACACCAAAAGCTCTGCTACCTGTGCAGTTCTTGGCTCCTGGCCAGTACCTTTCCAGAAGCCCATGATCTGGTGGGTAAGACCCTAATGCCTGTTCTTCTGGGAGGAGAATTTTAGACTTAAAGCTCTCACCCAGACAGCTGTGACATACCCGAAAGCCCTCATCCTGTCAAAATCCACATCCTAATGTCGTATCCTAATCTGAAGGTCTCAGGAGCCTGTTCAGAGCTATCTGGTGCCATCCATGTGTCTAGTGTAAGTTTAAGCCTAGATTCCCCATTTCTAGCTGTGTGATCACACCAATCACTTTTCTCTTCTGGTTCCTCATCTGTTAAGTGGGCATGATAATGCTTCAGTTTTAAGCATTATCTTATCCAAACAGTATACAGGATTATTCTCTCTCTCTCTCTCTCTCTCTCTCTCTCTCTCTCTCTCTCTCTCTCTCTCTCTCTCTCTTGGTCTAATAAAACTTCCATCTTTGTTCTTGTCCTTCCACACTTTCAAGAATGCCCAAACATGTAAGAAAGTCTGGTGATCCTGGTCTCTCAACAGTATGTGTATCAGACTGGGACTTAGCCAAATTTTCCCACCCTTGGGGAATTGTCTATCTACTCTATCACAGTCTGCTCTCACCTGAGCTGGTTGACCTCGGCTTCTCTCCAGTGCTTATTCCGCTGGCTCTGCCCAAACATATGCCTTTCAGAACACAGTGAATTGTGTAAACAGTTCAGTTTCATTCTTTGCTGCAGCCACTAAAAAGAATAGGGAAATTTTCCTAAAATGGCCAGAACTTGAGGGCTCTGCCTTTTGCTTGAAGTCCATGGTTCTCAACCTTCCTAACGGAGCCTTTAATTTCACAGTGGTCCTCACACTCCTAATGCCCTTTAATACAGTTGTGGTGATCCACAACCGTAAAATTACTTTCATTGCTACTTTATAACTGTAGTTTTGCTACTGTTACAGGGCATGATGTAAATATCTGTGTTTTTTGATGGTCTTGGGTGACACCGGTGAAGAGTTAGTCAACACAAAGGTCATGACCCACAAGTTGAAAACTGAGGCTTTAAGTGATTACTTTTGTTCTAAATAAACTAACATTTTTTGCTTTTAGTATTTACCCACAGAAGTACATGGAAAACTGTAGAAAGTGTGTATAAAAGAATAGTACATAAGAACATAGTTAATAATATAGAAAAATATTCAAATGTCTATGAATAAGGATAGCGTAAGTGAAACCAGCCATTAAAACAGTGCATTTAGTGAACACACATTCTGATGTAAAGCCAGAAATCCATTCCCAGCCAGTAACAGTGATTTCTCAAGGGAGCAAGGGAAAGGAGCCTTTCACCCACTGACAGAGTAGCATAACATCTGAATTCTTCCAAGTGTGTATTTCTGTCACAATAATTTCAAAAGCCAATGTTGCCACCACAACCTTCTGCCCCATACTTTATATGGTCTCATTATTCTTCAGTGCATAGTAAAATGTGTATTGCTTTTGTAATAAATTAATCCTCTTAGGATCTCCAGAATATTTCAACAAACTTTCATATTCCCATTCCCACGGACGCTACTTCCGTATCAGAGACCAGCTTTGAAAATTCCTTTTAGCAGGACAATTTTATCTTGTGAAATATACATACAGCAGTTGGAAGGCAAGGGCTGGATAAAGAGCCAAAGGCTAGCCAATCCTCACTATGCTAACATGTGGGACATTTCTCTTTTATTCCTTCAAAAAAATTTTGCCGGGCCCCTGTTCTAAGTGCATCTCCACTAGGAATATGGTAACAACCCCAACTGCCATTTATGGCTTTGCTCTCTATGGTTTCCAGTTACCCACAAAGTCAACTGTGATCCAAAAATTCCAAACGGGAAATTTCATTTGTAAACTTAGTGAATCCATAAACTTGTCTGAATTTGTGAATTTTTAAACTGCACACTGTTCTGGATAGCATGATGAAATGCCGTGTCATCTGGCAACCATCCGCCACAGCATCAGTGGTCCCTCGAGGCACAGACACTGCCTAACTGACTGAATGAAGAGCAGCCCCCAGAATCACAGGCACAACCTGCACCAATTGGAGAAAGAGTTGGGTAGACGACAGTGAAAGAACATTCAACATGAAGAGCAAAATGGCACCACTGGAACCTGGTGGTTCTACAACAATAAGACCTGCACATCCCAGCACAGAAGAAAACAACCTCAAAAATAACTTCATGGAGATCAGAGAGGCCCTGAAAGAGGAAATGAAAAATTCCCTTAAAGAAATGGAGGAAAAGACAAACAAAAAATTGGAAGAAATCAATAAATCCCTTAAAGAATGCCAAGAAAACTGAGGATAAACTATCAAGGAAGTGAAGAAACCATTCAAGACTTGAAAATTGAAATAGAGTCAATAAAGAAAACACAAACCAAGGGAATTCTGGAAATGGAAAGTCTGGGTAAGCAAACAGGAACTACAGATGCAAGCATACCCAACAGAATAAAAGAGTTGGCAGGGACAACGTACACAAACCTATGGGACCCTGTGAGAGCAGTGCTGAGAGGAGAGTGCATGGCACTCAGTGCCTATACAAAGAGTTTAGAGAGATCTCACAATGACTTAACAGCACACCTGAAAGCTCTAGAACAAAAAGAAGCAACCTCACCCAGGAGGAGTGGATAATAGGAAATTATCAAATTGAGGGCTGAAATCAATAAAATAGAAGCAAAGAGAAGAATACAAAGACTCAATGAAACAAATTTTTTCTTTGAGAAAATCAACAAGATAGACAAACCTTTACCCAAACTCTACAAAATGCAGAGAAAGAAATATCCAAATTAACACAATCAGAAATGAAAAGGG
The DNA here is from genome assembly GCF_037038515.1 of Microtus pennsylvanicus. Classification (NCBI taxonomy): domain Eukaryota; kingdom Metazoa; phylum Chordata; class Mammalia; order Rodentia; family Cricetidae; genus Microtus; species Microtus pennsylvanicus. Next base: position 73,687,541 of record NC_134592.1, on the reverse strand, counting down.
ATATAACAGCAAACACTGAGGAAACCCAGAGAATCATCAGGCCATACTTTAAAAACCTGTACTCCCATGTTCTTCTTTTTGGGTCTGGGATACCTCACTCAGTTTCTAGCCATAAATAGGGGTCACAGAATCTACAATTGGCGAACCCAAAGAAGCTAAGTAAGAAGGTGAACACAAGGAAAAACATATCGTTATCCTCTTGGATAAGGGAAGTAGACAAAATTGCCGGGGAGAAAAGTGGGATCTTGGGGGTGGGGTGGGAAGGGGGTAAGGGGAGATGGGGAGAGAAAAGGTAGAAGGGAAGGAGGGGGGACTTGGGGAAATAGGAGGATCGGGATAAAGGAAGGTTGGATAGGGGAGCACGGAACCACAATTCTTAGTTAAGGGACCCACTTTAGGGTGGGCAGGAGAATTGACCCCAGAGGGGCTCCCAGGTGCCCAAGCTGAGGTCCCCAGTTAGTTCCTTGGGCAGCTGAGGATAGGGAACCTGAAATGACCCCATCCTAGCGCAATACTGACGAATATCTTGCATATCATCTTAGAACTTTCATCTGGTGATGGATGGAGATAGAGACAGAGACCGAGACCCACACTGGAGCACTGGACTGAGCTCCCAAGGTCCCAATGAGGAGCAGAAGGAGGGAGAACATGAGCAAAGAAGTCGGGACCGCGAGGGGTGCACCCACCCACTGAGACAGTGGAGCTGATCTACTGGGAGCTCACCAAGGCCAGCTGGACTATTACCAAAAAAAGCATGGGATAAAACTGAACTCTCTGATCATGACGAACAATGAGGGCTGATGAGACGCCAAGGACAATGGCACGCAGTTTTGATCCTACGCAATCTGCTGGCTTGGTGGGAGCCTAGCCAGTTTGGATGTTCACCTTCCTAGATATGGACGGAGGGGGGAGGACCTAGGACTTACCACAGGGCAGGGAACCCTGACTGCTCTTTGGACTGGAGAGGGAGGGGGAGAGGAGTGGGGAGAAGGGGAGAGGGGTGGGAGGAGGGGGAGAAGAGTGGGAGGAGGGGGAGGGAAAGGGGAGGCTGGGAGGAGGTGGAAATTTGTTTTTTTTTTCCTTTATTCTTTTATCAATAAAAAAAAAATCAAAAAAAAAAACCTGTACTCCACAAAATTAGAAAATTTAAAATAAATGGAAAATTTTCTATATAGGTACCACATACCAAAATTAAATCAAGACCAGAAAAATAATTTATATAGACCTATAATCCCTAAGCAAATATAAGTAATCATTAAAAGTCTCCCAACTAAAAAAAGCCCAGGGCTAGATGGTTTTAGCGCAGAATTCTACCAGAATTTTGAAGATAATACCAATACTCCTCGAATTGTTCCACAAATAGTTGACATAAAATATCTTGGGGTAATTCTAGCCAAACAAATGAAAGAACTGTATGACAAGAACTTTAAGTCCTTGATAAAAGACATTGAAGAAGATATCAGGAAATGGAAAGATCTCCCAAGCTTTTAGACAGGTAGGATCAACATAGTAAAAATGGTAATCTTACCAAAAACAATCTATAGGTCCAATGCAATCCCCATCAAAATCCCAGAACAATTCTTCACAGACATTGAAAGAAAAATACTCAACTTCATATGGAAAAACAAATATTTTGTTAATATGGATCTTCTCTCTCTGACTTCTAGTTAATTTGGAAAAGGGTTTGTCAATCTTACTGATTTTCTCAAAGAATCAGCTATTTAATTGATTCATTGTATTTGTTTGTTTCTATTTTATTGATTTCAGCCCTGAGTTTGATAGTTTCTTGCCATCTACTCCTTTTGAGTGTGCTTTCTTCTTTTTGTTCTAAGTCTTTCAGGTATGCTGTTAAGTTACTAGTATGAGATCACTCATTTTTTTTTTTCATGTAGACACTCAGTGCTCTGAACTTACCTGCTAGAACCACTTTCATGTTCCATAAGTTTGGGTATGCTTTGTATTCATTTTCATTCAATTCTGGAAAGTCTTTAAGTTCCTTATTTCTGTCTTGGAGTGTTTTTCATTCAGTAGTAAACTGTTCAGGTTCCATGACTTTGTAAACTTTCTGCTGTTTATATCCATCTTTGATCTATGCTGGTCAGATAGGATTTAGGGTGTTATTTCAATTTTCTTGTATCTCATTGAGATTTGCTTTGTGTCTGAGTATGTGGTCAATTTGGGAAAAAGTTCAATGAGGTGCCGAGAAGTAGCATATATTCCTTTGTGTTTGGCTGAAATGTTCTGTAAATATCTGTTAGGTCCATTTGGTTTACAGTGTCAGTTAGCCCCAGTGTTGCTTTTTGTCTGGAACACCTGTCTGTTGCTGAGACTGGGGTATCAAAGTCACTTACTATCAGTGTGTGAGGGTCAATATGTGATTTAAGCTATAAAAGTATTTCATTTGAAAATGTGTGTGCCTTGTGTTTGGGGCATAGATGTTAAGAATTGCAGTGTCCTCTTGGTGGATTTTTTCCTTTGCTGAGTATATAGTGTCCTTCCCTACCTCTTCTGATCAGTTTCGGCTTGAAGTCTTATTTTTGTCAGATATTAAAATGGCTACACTAGCTTGATTCTTAAGTTCATTTGCTTGGGAAGTCTTTTCCTTATCCTTTTATGCTGAGGTGGTGTCTATTCTTGATGTTAAGGTGTGTTTCTTGGATACGGCAGAGGGATGAATCCTGTTTTCATATTCATTCTGTTCATCTGTGTCTGTTTATTGGGGAATTGAAACCATTGATATTGATAGATATTGATGAACAGTATTGTTGATTTTGTTTTTGGTGGTTTTGGGGGACACACAATTCCATTCTTTTGATTTGCTGTGTGAAATTATTTATTTCCTGTGTTTCCTTGGATGTAGCAGACCTCTTTAGGTTGGATTTTTCCTTCTATTGTCTTCTGTAAGGCTGGATTTGCAAATAGATATTGCTTATAATTTTATCATGGACTATCTTATTTTTATCTATTGTGATTGAAAGTTTTGCTGGGCATAATAATCTGGGCTGGCATTTTTGTGGTCTCTTTTAGTCTGCATCACATCTGTCCAGGCCCTTCTGGCTTTTAGAGTCTTTATTGAGAAGTCAGGTGTAATTCTAATAGGTCTATCTTCTTATATTACTTGGTCCTTTTCCCTTTCTGCTTTCAACAGTCTTTCTTTGTTCTTAGATTTGGTCTTTTCATAGTGTCTCAGATTTCCTGGATATTTTATGCCAGGAGTCTGGCATTAACATTTTCTTTGGATTTAACATTTTCTTTGACTGAGATATCCATTTCTCTTTTATTTCTTTTTTTTTCCTTGATATTTCCTCTGTACAGCAGGTCTGACTGTCCTGGAACTTATTTTGTAGACCAGGCTGTCCTTGAACTCACAGAGGTGACCCACCTGCCTCTCTCCCCAGAGCTAGGATTAAAGGCGTGTACCACCATCACCCAGCTGGCATCCTTTTCTTATAACCTGTCTTCAGAACCTGAGATTCTCTTTTCCATATCTTGTATTTTGTTGACGAGGTTTGCCTCTGAGATTCCTGTTCAAGTTCCTAAATTTTTCATGTCAAGGTTTCCTTTGGTTTGTGCTTTCCTTACTGATTCTATTTCCAATTTGGGGTTTTGAATCATTTTATTAATTTCTTTTCACTGTTTTGTGCTTTCATGGACTTCCTTACGGTATTGACTTTCCTCTTTAGGGCCTCTATGGTGTCATAAAGGCTATTTTAAGGTCTTTCCCTTGTACATCAGCTGTGCTGTAATGCTCAAGGCCCTGCTGTGGTAGGGTTGCTGGGCTCTAGTGGAGACAGACTGTCCCAGCTGTCATTGATTGTGGCTTTATATTTGCATCTAGGCATCTGGAATTAGGAAGGTTTCAATTCTAGATGCTGACGTCTTGTCTTGTTGGGTGAGTGTTTTGTTTCTTGCTTTCTGTTGTCCTCTCTGGTTCTTAGGAGAGTGTGGTGACTGTGTTTCCTGGTAGGAGTTTCTTCTGGGGTCCTGTTAGGTTTGACCACTGGGGGTTCCAGGTAAAATGTGTTCCTGGGTATTGGGAGTTGACACTTAGGAATAGGGATAGGCTAGGATTGAGGGGTCACAGGAGGGAAGAAAGCAGGGTGTTCCACTGGGATCTGCTTAGTCCTCTAGGAATTGGAGCAGAGAGTAAAGAAGGACCGTGGCGGAAGGTCTATTACAAGGCTGGGGATGAGAAATAGAGAGAGATGAAGTTATGCAATCAGCCTGTTTCCCAGGTCACAGTGGCCTGGGGGTTCCCAGAGGATGTCTGCTTGAGAAGGTGGTAGGAATAGAGAAAAGAAGGTTGGGAGAAGACCTGTGTGATCCACTGAAGAAGGGAGCAGGAGAAGGGAAGGGAGATCACAGCAGGTGTTCTGTTGTAGAGCTGGTGTAAGACTGGGGGTTGGATTTGGAGGAGCAGGAGAGGTGAAGATCTGAAGTTAGCCTTCCTGTTCCCCTGGTTGGAGTGCATCCAGATGTTCTTGAGGAAAGTGCAGAATCTTCTAGCCATCTTTTTTTTTTTTTTTTTTGGTTTTTCGAGACAGGGTTTCTCTGGTTTTGGAGCCTGTCCTGGAACTAGCTCTTGTAGACCAGACTGGTCTCGAACCTACAGAGATCCACCTGCCTCTGCCTCCCAAGTGCTGGGATTAAAGGCGTGCGCCACTACCGCCCGGCTTCTCCCAGCCATCTTTGTCTCCCACCTATAATGATATTTTATTTATGCTTTATAAATACAGCTTTCCTGAAGACCAGAAAGTAAAACAAAGCCACGAAAGGCCAGACAGTGGTGTCACACACCTCTAATCCCAGGATTTGGGAGGCACAGGCAGATAGAACTCCAGGAGTTCAAGGCCACCCTGAAATATACAAAATCAGTGCAGAAACAAATCCAGGTGTGGTGGCTCATACCTTCAATCCCAATACTAGGAAGTCACACACCTTTAATCCCAGCACTAGAGAGGAATACAAGGCCGGATGAGACAGGAACTTACGCTCTTTCATTCTGAGGATTTCTTAGAGGTAAGAGTTCTCTAGTGGCTTGGCTGTTCTGCTTTTCTGATCTTCATGTTGAACCCCAGTGTCTGTCTCTGGGTTTTTATTATTCGCGCTATACCCACCATTTAGTGTAAGTGTGCACAATGTTCAGAAAATATTAAGTTACAGGAGAGATTATTTTCTTTTGTGGGACTAGTGATTAAGGTCCAGATTCTGTTCCTAGTCTCTTGAGAGTCTGCTATTGTAGGCTGGAGCCATCCAAGAATCAGTACACCCCTTGCTGGTCCTTTCCTTTGCTGTCTTTGGTGTGGTTCCCCAAGTCTCTACCTTGAGTCAGTTCTGGCTAACTGTAGGATGGGGACAGGAGATCTTGGGGAGCTGAGTGTGTATTCAGAAAGTCAATGAGGTACATGGCACTCACGGTCCTCGGACGCCTGGAGTTTGAAGTGGACCAAAGCACTATTTAGAGATTATTCTTAGCTCCCATCACTTTGCTTTCCCCCATGGGTTGCTGATGCTGGGCCTTAATGGCACAGCTTTTGTAGATTTACTGATAGGAGTCTTCTTTAAATTCAATTTGCAGGAGTAAAACACAGCTATGGCAGAGGATACACTGGCTACAATCTCAACAGTAAATCCAATTGGGTGGCAGAGAACATTCAAGAATCGAGCATTAGAAGAAGTTTCTTGGGGGTCACTGACTAAGTTGAGTTGGGAACTCACTAAGTATCTGACGGGGTGATAAAATATTCCCATTCCCTTTATTTCCCAGACCATAATAAGTCACTTGCTCTAACATGAATTCTAGTTTACCATCTTATCTGGAATTCCCTAGGGGTGTGTGTGTGTGTGTGTGTGTGTGTGTGTGTGTGTGTGTGTGTGCAAAAGTCATAGGTTGGAAGCAGGGGTTTTCCTCTGTCTTTCTCCACCTTTTTATTGAAAATAGTTTTTTCCTATACTATATTCAGATTACAGTTTCCCCTCCCCATCTATCTTACTGTTTGACACAGCATCTTTCATTAACTGAGAGATCATCGGATGGCTAAGCTGACTGGCCGTTGAGTTCTAGGAGTCTGTTTTATTTGGATAATTTAGATAAATGAATCTTCGAGATACCCTGCTCTTCTGCAGGAGTTAATCTGATTTTAATCCCATCCAGGGCACTTTTTAATCTCATATATTACCATTTCAACCTGTTAGACACATCTGTGTCTCTTTGTGTCTTTTAGCCACTGTGTCTTTCTGTGGTCTCCCGATCACTACCAAACCTGTGAGACTTTCCTCTAGTTCCTTACAGGCAGAGCATACAGAGATAGTTTTAATATACCTCTTATTAATTCTTCCATCTGCTATTATAGTTTGGTTTCTATCCAGTTATGTTGTTCGTTATGTTCCTAAAACATAAGGCATATTCTTCTGCTATTTTACATGTCTAATATAGCTGAGAAAAAAAGGTTTTGAGACACAGTTTCACTGTGTAGCCCTGGCCAATCAGATACTCCCTTTGAATTCACAGAGATCCTCCTGCCTCTGCTTTTTGAATGCTGGTGTTCAAGGCACATACCACTGTGCTAAGCGTGGTTGGGAAAGTTTTAAAACATCCTAAATACTTATACTATTTTATAATTCCCTGACCTTCATGAGAGGCTATCATTTTCATAATTATATTCCATCAGCTGTCTATGGGGAAATGAAATTAAAGTCTCTTATTAATTGAATTACTCAATAGAGGAAATTGCCCTTGGTGTGAGGGTGTAGTCATATGATATTTTTGCTGTGTAGGCTAGTTGGCGAGGACAGAGAAATCAGAGGGATGTGAAGAAGACACTGCCTCCAGAAGGTCTAGAGGCAAGGAAATGAGTCCTTCCAAAAATCCCATCACCTTCTAAAGGACCCTAACGCTCAGATGGGACGGCAGCCCCAACTATCACCTTGATTCCAACCCTATGAGATCATCAGCAGGGAAGATAATTGGACCTTATTGGACTTCTGGCCTACAGAATGATTATATTTGTTCCCTTAAGCTACATTCTTAGACAGTTTGGGCCTTCTGTAACAAACTATCAGAGACCAGGCAGCCTACAAACTACACAAACTGATCTAGAGGCAGGAGGCCAAAGGTCAGGGGATCTTCTTGGATAAGATTTTGTGAAGCTGTCTTCCTGTTTACAGACTTTCAACTTCCAATCATATTTTCACATGGTAGAATGAGAGGGACAAAGCACTGGGGTTCTTTTTGACAGATATTAATTCTTTTCACAATCTAATCACCCACAGAAGATTCCTTATGACGATTGACATTGTCAATTTGATGGGACCCAGAATCTCCTAGGAATTACCAAAGGCTCTCTGAGTGTCTATTTGGGTATTTCTATACTGGGTTTATTAAGATGGGAAGACCCACCCTCCATATTGGTGGCAGGATTCCATAAACTGAGGTTCTGATTGAAATTTAAAAAAAAAGCAGAAAGCACCAGCTTCTGTCTCTTTAGAGATAGCAGTGTGCCCAGTTGCCTCATGGTCCTGCCACTGTGACTTCTGTGTCATGATGGGCTGGAACTCAAACTGTGAGCCCCTCAAACTGAAAGCCCCTCAAACTGTGGGTCCCTCAAACTGTGAGCCCCTCAAACTGTGGGTCCCTCAAACTGTGAGCCTCTCAAACTATGAGCTTCTCAAACTGTGAGTCAAAATAAATGCTTCCTTAAGCTGCTTTTATCAGGTATTTTCTCATACCAACAATGAAGTAAATAACACAGTTCCACCTCCAAGCAGTGGGGTTAAGATTCCAACATATAAATTGGGGGAACAAAAGCACCCAGTCCATATTGGTACAATTAATTAAGCAGAAACAGAAAGTGACTTCTCTTGGGAATAGTTAATTATATGCCTGCTAATAGTTAATTAAGAGTTAATTATATATATAGTCAACTGGCTTATTTACATTTTTAAACGTATGGTTTTCTCTTAGCACAGCTGAGTTATTGGTGACAGTTTAATCTTTTATAGGTTGCTGTTAAGCTTTCTTAGGTCAGCCTAGGATGCTGCTTTTCCCCCTGGCTACTGGGACAAGCAGCTCCTGAGGATATGCTGAGTCCTGTAATTGCCCAGCTAGTTCTTTCCCCCAACTTTTGCTAATTTCCTCTAACATGTACCTACTGGTGCTCAATTAAAGACTCAGCAACCCATTGTCGCAGGTAGAGGTCTCTCTCTGGACATTCCTGTCCTAGCCTCTTCGCCCTCTCCATTCTCTCAGCTTTGAGGCCTCAGTTCAGGTGGGCAGCGGGACTCTGTCTGGCTTCCGCTTTCCTAAACCGACACCTGAGGACTCTGGACAGCAATCTGGGGCAGCTGTACATCTTAGCTCATCCGTCCCTGCATCCTTCATTACTCGGCCCTTGATAAGAACTTGATATTCATTTATGTTTGCTTCTAGTTGTTTAAGAGAAGATACAACCAGACAGACTCTGTTCCTCCATCTTGCTAAAATTGTTTGTATTATTTTGTGTTATATTATAGTCATTGCAGTAGGAGTGCATTATAAATCCTTAGTTTTTCACAGTCTACTTACATTTAATACTGCATCACTCGTGAAAATGCAGAAGCCCTGAAGCCCTCTTTATGAACCGTATCACTCTACCTATTGTTGCGTGTATTCTATCCGCCTTTGTTATGTCATAGGAGATATAATCATCCTTTTAGAGTTATAATTCATATAAAAGAATTAAGAGGACATGTCAATGAAAAATATTCTCTTACACTGGCGTTGAAAAATGTCATTTATTCTTTTATGGAGACATGACCATTGTCTGGTATCTCTCTCCTCCAGCCTCGGGAATAGCCATTGGCATTCTGGCAGTAAGGAATACATTCAATCGTGTTGTTGCTGCTGCTGTTGTCTGAAATTTTTATCTTCCTTCTTAAAGGACATTTTCTCTTCATATAGAATCTGTGTATATAGTATTTCATTACTTTTATAAGGATGTTTTTAAGTTCTTATTGTTTTGTTTTGAGACAGGGGCTCATGTTGTAGCCCAGGTTACCCTCCTTACCTAGCTGAGGATGTAGCAAGCAGGGTTGGCCAGCTCTGGCCCATGCAAGGTTTGTGCCATGTTACCAAACAGCTGGCTGGGACCCTTTCACTCAGCACACACTGGGAAGGCGGCTGGTAGTTACGAGTACTGCCTACACCAGTAGCAAGAATAGATGGGAAGCATCACAGAAAGGGGGACAGAGTAGGACCCCCAGGAGGCAGCGTCTTCAAACTTAGCCCAATTCTCGCTAACGTCTCAGAATTTCAGAGTTCTGTAAGATCTTCGTGTAGTGCTCTTTGTAGACAAAATGAAAACAACAACAAAAAACTATGAAATCTAAGCACCATGAAAACAACCGTTCTTCCACGGCATTACAAAAGGTAACTTTAGGTCAAAGACCTCTGCTTCTTTAGATGCTGGGCCCCTTGGTGTCGGATTCTGGTGTATTACATAACTAATCTGCCAATATTTACAATTCCAGCTCAGGTTGAAATACAACCATGCGTCAGGGTTGACACCTTAGAAGAACGAACTTTATTTGGCACATTTAAAACCGTATACACAATGTTCGACTGGGAAGTGAACAATGCAGGGGGGGGGGAGGTAGATGCAAGAATGCATGCATGCCTATGTCTAGGGCTCCCCAGAGAAAGATGAAAGCAAGCACAGAACATCAGACAAGTACAAAAATTAGCAATTAAGAAAGTGTGGGTTTGTTTGAAAGCTCCTGAAGTATTAGAAACAGGAAGAAATAGCTCTGAAATCTTAGCAACTTCTCCAGTTGAACCTTGTGTGCTGAGACCTGTAACCCAACCTCAGGAGACTGAGATCATATGTGCTGGGACCTGTAACCCAACCTCAGGAGACTGAGATCATATGTGCTGGGACTGTAACCCAGCACTCAGGAGACTGAGATCACGTGTGCTGGGACCTGTAACCCAGCCCTCAGGAGACTGAAGCAGAACAGTCCTGAGTTTAAGGGACTTGAGCTGCAACAGAAAACCCTGTCTCAAAACAAAACAGAAAATGTGAAAATTGACAAATTTTAAAAATTGTTTTAATAGCTTAAGTGGCTCATTTCAAGCTAAAATGTTTGAGAAATATCTAGGATCCCAAAGAAGTTCTGAGGAGGAGCCAGGCTTGGCAGCCCCCACCTCTAATCTTAGCACTTGGGAGCCTGAGTCTAGAGAATATTGAGTTCAAGACCAGCTTGGCCTGTGTAAAAAGACCCTGTCTCAAAACCAAACTAGAAATCATGAGTAAAAATCTAAGGATTTGTGGGCAGGTAATGAGTCTATAACAAATTATAAAGAGAAAAGGGGACTGTATCGCTGGCTTGTTCCTAATTTTCAGGGCGGCTTCTGAAGAACTGTGGTACTCACTCCACTTTCTGACAAAGCATTTTTCTGTAGCCACATCTGGCCCCAGGGGGAAATTCAATAGCTTTAATGTATGTACCAGACCCAGCCACAGTCGTGTGAAAGCCTTAGGTCAAATGTTTACTTAATTGAGTAATACAACTAAGGCGTGGTCCTTTGGAGATCAAAGAAAATAGAAAGGAAAGGTCAAAGGATGCTTTGTGAAGTAGTGTCACTGAAGAGTTCCCAGGAGGATTTAATATCTCTAGATATTAATATCTAGATAAAGGAAGTTATACCACAGTACTGCACTGTTGGCAGAGACTGTTAGTTCCTTCCCGGCTGCTCAGACCCAAAATAACTACATTGACTCCACCTTCTTTCTCCCAGCATTCAGTTTAGTTTTACAGCGTAGCCCTATTCTGCTAAGCCACTGGCTGAAACAGCTTTATTTATTAACCAATAAAAGCAACACATATGCAGAAGGACTTCCCACACCACTCACAACCCATGCTCCTTTGGAGTGTAGTCAATAAGTTATTTTCAATATATAAGTAATTAAGTGAATTAAGCAATCTGTTTCTGGAAAGAAATACGGCAGATTTGAAGTCATGGGTTTTGTATCCTCTGCCTTGGTGACTCAATATCCAAGGGTCAATATAAGAAAATGTTCTGAGGAGCAGGAGAGACAGCTCAGTGGTTAAGAATACCTGTTGCCCTTGCACAGGACTGGGTTGGACAAGGCAATTTACAACCTCCTGTAAGTACAACTCCAGCACCCTCTTCTGGCCTCTGCAGGCTCCCACACACGTGTGTTGCATATACCCTCACAGAAGCACACACACATGAAGATAATAAATGAAGGGCTAGAGTGACGGCTCAGCAGTTAAAGTGCATTCTGATCGGCAGAGGACTCGGGTTTGATTCCCAACACCTGTGCTGGGTGGCTCACAACTCTCTGTAACTCTAGCTCTAGAGAAGCCTACGCCTCGGACTTCTGCAGACACTTGCATTCATGGACACTGTTGTAGGCAAGCACTCATACACATGATTAAATAAAATAAATCTCCTAATAATAATAAATTCTTTTTAAAAGAAAGTATTTTACCTTTCTGGGAAGGAATTTGGGAGATAGTTCCATATTGATCTTAATTCTGAGAGCATTTGCACTGATGGGTCATCATCAATTTTCTAAGCTTCCTGTAAATATTTTTTATTAGAAATTCCCACCATCAACAGACTGAAGGTAGCAAATTGAGCTGATGCCTTCATACCCCAAGACTGGTTTACTCAGCCCCTACCATCTACTGCTGGTATTGATCTATCTGTTAGAGAAGTTAGACTCAGCGACAAAGGAGGTGATTCTGTCAGCAGATGCTCTGCACGCGACGCAGAGCCTGCTCCTCCTGTCTCCTACCCATCCAAACTTGTTCATCAGGCCTCCCTTCAGCTGCACAGAAACACCAGAGAGATACAGAATCAGTCTCTGTAGTCCAGCCTGGATCAATTACATCACCAGAAATGAACTCAATTCTCACCATTTACAATCAGATTTTTATATTTTATACTTTGCATTTGAAGAGAACACTGCAAACAGGCTCCTCGTTTCTTCCTGCCTCAGTTCCCTAGGCTGTCAAACAGAAGGAAGAATTTATTGTGATCTCTCTGACTCCCTCAAGAGACACTTATTCTGAAAGATAATGCATATATGTATATGTGTATATATACACACAAAGTCACAAAGCATACAGACACATACACAAAATCACATACAAACACACACACAGAGCCATAGACACAGATACACAAAGACACACATACAAACTCAAATACAAAGACACACAGATATATGCAAACACACACAGACACACACACAAGAAACGCATACACACATTCATAAAGACACACAGACTTACACACACAAAACACATACACTCATACAGACACATGCAAAGACATACACAGAGACACACAGAAAAACACACACAGAGAAAAACAAATACACTCAGAACTCACATAGATATATACAGGCACACAGAGAAATAGATACAAACAAAAACACAGATGCAGGCAGACATACACACATGCATACACAAATACATAAGACACAGACAAATACAACACAGAGATACTTACACACAAAACCACACAGACTCAGATACACAAAAAGACCACATACAAATACACACATAAACATACATACAAAGACACACATAGAGAGACACAAGCACACAGACACACAGCCTTACATAGACATACACACAACAGATACACACATATGGAGGCACACAGACACACACAAACATATAGACACACATACAGGGATACACACACAGACACACACAGAGAGACACATATATACAGAAATACACATATACACGTGGATTCACATAGACATACACACACAGAGACAAGCAAAGAACAACGCACAGAGACTCATGCAGATACACACATAGACACACAAACATACACATAGACTCACACAGACAGACACACGTACACAAACTTAGTGGTTATTTGATTATATACACCAAGGATCTGTGCAAACTATAGTCTCCACTTTCAGGCTGCTTGCTGTGGATTAGTTATCTACAATAACTAAATGCATTTGACCTTGTTTATACCAAAAAAATTCCAGTGTTACAGAAACTTTGAGGATGGAATATTTTCTAAAATTTTGTGTCATCTGTCTGTGTTAGAGTCTCATCCTCTTCAGCCTCAGGGGTTGAGGAAGAAGGAAAAGCGAAAAAAGTTATTGGGCTTTAAAAGATAATAATTGAATCAAACAAGAGATAAGAAGCATAAGGGGGCTGGCTACCCTGCCTTGTCCATCAAATGGGAAGAAGTAATTAAAGGACAGAGAGAACACTAGGAGTTGGGAAGGGAAAGACACATAAAACTGCATTTGATGGTGTGAAATACAAAGAATGCTAGAAGGAAAAGAAGAAAACAGGCAGCTTTCTCTAGGAAGACATGGACACTTAGATGAGAGGCAAGACTCGATGTTTCCAGGAATAAGGAAGAGATGGGGAATCCTTTAATCATCTACTTCTGAGGAAGTGAAGAAAGAGTTGAGAAGCAGCGGAAAAGCAGAACAAAGAGACCAGTTCAAGACCTGATAAGAAAGGGAACGTGGCAGAAAGAGAAACTGGAAGAGAAGAACAGCATTGCCTAGCGTGGGAAGCATTTCATTCCTCAGAAAGTCCTGAGGGTCTAGGCAGGCTCCTCCCCTGCTGGCGTGCTAGCCTGGCGTTAGATCGCATACACAGAAAAGCCCAGCACAGAGGCACAGTCTGGTAATCCCAGCACTGGGGAGGCAGAGACAAGGGGACCCCTGGAATCAGCTGGCCTGGCCTTATCAGTGAGCTCTCGGCCAATGAGAGACCACATCTCAAAAAGCAAGGCTAATGACTCCTGAGGGGTGATGCCCAAGAATACACACACACACATACACACACACACATACACACACACACACACACACATACACACACACACACACACACACACACATACACACACACACATACACACACACATACACACACACATACACACACACATACACACACACACATACACACACACATACACACACACATACACACACACATACACACACACATACACACACACATACACACACACATACACACACACACATACACACACACATACACACACACACATACACACACATACACACACACATACACACACACACATACACACACACACACATACACACACACACACACACACACACAGTGCAGAGAGAGAAAGAAATCTCAAAACCAACACAAGCAATGCTTCCTCCAATGCACAGAAGCCAAGCCCATTCCAAGAAAGAGTGGAGAGCAAGCTCTGCCAGCACAGGGATTCCGGATTGGTGCAGAGTGGGGATCGATTGGGCATGCCTGCTAATCAAAATGGAGGAGAGGAGCTCTTCATTCACCCCCTCTCCACCTCCAAATGCATCCAGCAGCCACTGGAACAGACTGATGTTTCTCTAACACAATGTGCTTACATTCAGGATCCGTTGTATCTAAAAGACGTGCAAACACAGGAGAGTTACTTGGCACGGTGAACCTGCCAGGAGAAGCCCAGGGTCATGGGGTTTGAGCCTGGCAGAAGAGGATAAGATACATGTTCCGGTTGCCTCCCGTGGGACCTCCCAGCCTACCGTGGGCACTGAATCAGCTCCTTCTCTTTATCCAGAGCACTAGGAGCTACTCTCAGAAGGTGAAGGAGACTGGGGTTGGTGAAGGAGTGTTTGTACATGTGTGCGCAGAGTTAAGGAGATCAACAAGGTGCTGCCATTCACTCACCGTGGTCAGACACCCCAGCACCGGAAGTGACAGCAGAAACAGAGTTCCAGAGATGACTTTCTTCCACGTAGTATGAACTTCTCAGTCCCTGTGCCACGAAAAACGCTCTGGGGTCAAGATCCAAAGCATCCCTGTTTCTCACTCGGCACTGATCATTGAGGGACACTACTACACGTTTTAAATTGCACATTTGGATTCTGATTTTTGGTTGACAAAATTTTTGTAATGGACTTCAGCCCCTCTCCTTGTGCTGGCTATCACAAGGGATTCATCCCGTTGCTCTTCTTGAAGAATGTTGACTTCTCCGTTTTAATTTGGACTTCTCGCCTTCCACGCCTGCTGAACAAATGCTGCACTGAGCTTTCTCCTGTAGATGATTGCACGACTGGTATGCTTCAGTCTTCTCGTTGACTCTGTATTGTCTCTTCCTGGGCACTTTTATCTTAGTTAAGATATATTTCGCCGAGAAAATTTAAAAAGTAGCAATGATGTCTTTCAACATACTAAATCTTTCTACTTTCATCCTAGGGAATCTTATGTGATTAACGTGAAATAGTCCCTCAGCTGGTCCCATTTGCTGATGAAGATATGGAACCAATCTCCAGTAGCTCATTAATCCATCTCTAGATGGACTCTGAAAACCAAGTCTTCACCACGAAGAAGACACTCTCTCGGAGGAGGACGATTCCACCCTCTGATAGGCTGCCCGCTTCCGTTTGGACCGGTGCAGCAGCCACTGGGGTACTGGAGTGCCAGATGAGAGTCACAGTGACGAAAAAGTGGGAACTGCCTGTACCTCCTCTTCCGCACTTATCTGAAACCTGAACCTAACATCAGCCAAACACCGAAGCCCACAAAGAGAGCTAAGGGAGATATAAAACAGTCCTTGATAAAAGATCTTCATCCCCTAAAACGCACATGCCACAAATGTGTTTTCAAAAGAAAAGGGCCATGGGCACATGTTAGTATAATAATGCCAAGAGCAAATGACTTAAATGCTCCTGCTCCATCTCACTTCCATTGGCTGGGCCAAAACCAATAAACAAAACGCTGAGGTCAACACATATCCTCCTGGAAGAGGTTTCAGAAGAAATTATAAAGTAGAATGACATTGTGAGCATGAGAAAGTTAAGAAGGAATGAAGAGTCAGCTAGAGAGGTTACCAGGTCTGTGTCAAGAGTATCACAGGGAGCTAGTTAACCAATATTTACTAGTTCCCACTCTAGACCCAGCCTTACTGTAAGGGCTTCCAGACACAGACTAAATGAAGGGGACTCTCAGACCATAGTCGGTTACTTTCACCTTCCAAAGCTTACACTGAGCCAAGAGTGCTTCTAGAGAAATTCTCAGAGCAGAGACATGGATATCACTACAGTGCATAATTGCAGATTTGCCTGAGCCTTCAGTACAGCTCAAACGTCATGTCCCTCTGGCTACTTTCCTCCTTGCTACAGTACAGAGATGTCAAATCTTCTTGCTCCCCAAGTCTGTTCTGTATCCTCTGCCTGCAGGTGACACTGATCTGAACTGTTTTGCATTTCCTAAACCAAGGCTCCAAGTGTGGCCTTGCCTTCCTCTGCCCACACACTCTGCTCTTCCCTGGCAATTACAACGTTCCTCTCTGCTTAGTTGGTCTACAGTCTGTATAGCCCACATTCTTTTTTTGCTTTACTCTTGGGGGCAGGGGTGAGACAGGGTCTCAGGTAGCCCTGGTTGGCTTTAAGCTCCTGTGGTATTCTGAGTAAGAATGACCTTCATAGGCTTATATGTTTGAATACTTGACCTTCAGTTGGTGGAACTGTTTTGGAAGGATTGTAGTAGTAGGTGTATCATTGGGAAGGGAGTACCCTAATACTTTGAAACCATGAGCCATACATAAACTTTTTCTTTTGCAAGCTGTCATGGTCAAGGTATCTCATCATAGCCATAGACAGGTAACTGAGGCAATGCCTGATCACTTCAGCCTTCTCTCTAATCTCCAGAGTTCTGGTCCAGGTGTGCACATACCTGGACCTCGTGTGAGGCTCTCTAATCAGTTCTGCTAAGTTTTGTAATATACTCAGGCAGGAAGTATAGGTAGGACAACCAGACAGGAAGTAGAGGCAGGTCAATGTGAACAAGAGTATTCTGGGAAGAAGGAAGCTCTTTTCAGCAGTTGTGAGCCTGCCACAGAGGAAGCAAGATGTGACTGCCTTGCTGAAAAAGGTACCAAGCCATATGGCTAGCATAGACAAGAATAATGGGCTAAAATAAGTTATAAGAGTTAATAAGAAGCCTGAGATAATGGGCCAATCAGTTTACAACTAATGTAGACCTCTATGTGATTTCTTTGGGACCTAAAGACTGCAGGAACCAGGCAGGGACAGAAACTCAGACAACAAGGCCAGAGCTGGAAGAGGGTGAGCTGGAGGCCACCGTGAGCTACACAGTGAGTTCCAGGCCAACCTGGGTTATTCACCAAGACCCTGTATTAGTGATGATGATGATGATGAATCAAAAGGAGAAGGATGAAGGGGTTAGGGAAATAGAGGAAAAGAAAGAGAAGAAAAGCACACAAAACGAAAAGAAAATCCTTTGGATTCCCTGTCTCTGTGGAGACTCCCTTTACCTCTCGATGCGTGGATGTGAGAATATAATGGTAACACTATAATACCAGCACTCAAGAGGTGGAGGCAAGAAGATCAGAAATTGAAAGTTATCCTTGACTACACAGGGAATTTGAGGCCAGCCTGGGTTAGAGAACTTACGTATAAATGGATAGATAGATGATAGATCAATCGATCGATCGATCGATCGATAGATAGATAGACACATACATACATACATACATACATACATACATACATACATACTAGATAGATAGATAAATGGAGGTCTATAAGAACAAATTTACCAATTGTATTGTTCAAAATTTTACATTATTCTTAAATTTTACTTTATATTATTTGAATTCTCCATTTTCTTTTTTTCTTTAAAAATTTTACTTTTCATTTTACATAACAATCCCAGTTGCCCTTCCCACACCCCTTCTCCCACCTCCCTACCTTCCTCCATCCAAACCTCTCCCATCCTCTGTCCACTCCTCAGAGGGGATAAGGACTCGTTTGGGGAGTCAACAAAGTCTGGAATACCAAGTTAAGGCAGGTCCAAGCCCCCACTTCCTGCATCAAGGCTGAGTAAGGTATCCCACCATAGGGAATGGGCTCCAAAAAGATAGTTCATGCACCTGGGATAAGTCCTCATTCCATTGCCAGGACTCCCCAAACAGATCAAGCCACATAACGGTCATCCTCATTCAGAGGGCCCAGTTTGGTCCCATTCAGGTTACCCAGCTGACAGTCCAGAGTCCATGAGCTCCCACTAGCTTGAGTCAGCTATTGCTGTGGTTTTCCCCACAATTTTGATATCCACTTTGTGCATATGATCCCTCCTCCCCCTCTTTAACTGAAATCTAGTAGCTCAGCCCAGTGCTTGTCTATGGATCACTGTGTGGAGGCCCGAAAATATGAGCCTATTTCCACCTTGTCTGACAGTCAGAGAGTTTGGAGGTTGATCAAAATACTTGACAAGTGTAGCTGCACATTCCAACTCAGGATGTGATTACCTGGTTCTTTTGACATTAAGATGGTTCGTACAAGTAGATCCGTTGCATCCTGACAGATGGTCAGGACGTGCAAGCATACTTCTGTTCCTTGTTTTGTAATTATGAGGTCACCCAAGGAGTGGCCGCCTTAAGGATGTGTGGTCTAGGGTAGCTTCACTGCCTAAACAACATAATGCAAATGATTTGATGTCTCAAAGTGTTAAAGTGATTTACTATTTGAATTGCCTTTTGTATCATTCTAATAAAGTCTTGTGTTACACTCTCCTCCCTTTTGTATTGGGTATAAAAGCATATGGGAAAAATAAGCACAGGTGATTTAAGTATTCACTGGAATGCCCGCACTTCCTATGGTTTCTGTTTTTATTATTTTCATGTTTCTTCATATTCTTTACTTATATTTCTAATTCCCAACACCCCCACCCTGGTAAGAAGTGTTTTTGTTGAGGTTGATCCATGACATATGGCGCCCAATGTGGGGAAGTCCCTGACAAATGGCCCCCAATGTGGGGCAAAAGGTGAACCCCAAAATGCACTGAAGTGTGGCCAGGTGTACAAGGAAGTACGTGAGGAACACTGCAAGAAAAATTGCACCCACAGGTGGAGAGGTAATTAATGAGCACTCGGAAATAAATAGTAGATAATAAAAAAGGAACAAGAAAGGCAGGGCAAAAAATTGAAAGTAAAACTGTAAATATTTGTAAGTATGGGACAAGGAAATAGTATTCAACTATCTGTACAGTCGCTTAGATGTATTTTGATAGTTAGAAAAGCTGAAGTGGAGCAAAAACAAAAGCAGAGATTTTTAGAGTTTGTGGATATTATGCTCCCACCCCCCACACTGGCGGCATCCCTGCAGGTGCCTTCAGGCTGCCCCAGACTCAGAGAGGCCACAGTGAGGCCTCACCTTCACCCATGCAGTGGGCAGTGCTTTGGTCACCTAGCCACAGGCTCTGCTGCTACTGAGGGTGGGAAGAATGAAGGGAATGTAGTCTTTGGCCTGGCAATGCCCTGGGTTACCACACGTACACGCTGTAGCCAGCTGGAAGCAGGAAAGGCAGGCAGAAGAGTTTAAAGGGCTCTGCTCCCACAGCCAGTGCACAGAGTTGGTTAGTGGAAATGCCTGGAGGCTATTTGGCCCATGAGCCAAGGAACCTACAATGGATAAATCTAAGAGGATTCAGAAATTCTCCAGTTTTGTGATTACAAGATGTAAAATAAAAAAGCAAGGATAGTAAAAATCGGCGTGGCTATACCCACCTAAGTTTGTGATCTCACGCAGCAGTCTCAGAGCCTCTACAATGACAGACACTTGAGAGCCTGTAAATCTGTAAACACTGGCCTCTGTTGGGACTACTAAATGTAAAAGGCAAGACCTGTGACCAGGCAGAGGAGGCAATGAGAGACTGGCACCTCCTAGTCTCAAGTACTGGTAGAACACTGCCAAGCAAAGAGCATGGCTTGTGCCCAGCAGTGCAGCCCAGCTTCCGCTGTCAGTCCAGATCCTAGGCTCCTGAGCCTGACAGCCAAACTGCTAAAAAGTAGCCTCAGGGAACTGCGCTTCAGACCAGTCAAGTGTCTGTGAAAATGTAAATAAGAAAGTTAAGCCTGTCAGCTAGGCAGACTTGCAACTTGGAGCTTACAAATTTTTAATACAATACCCAATGGTGAAAACCTTATTTAAAATACCCTACAGGAGACCTTGAGCCACTAAGTAAAATTCTCAAAGGGAGCAATGATCCAAGTTCCAGTGGACAGCTTACAGAAGCTGCTAGACAGGTATTCACCCAGGTAGAGTATGCTGAACAGAAACAGCAAGTACATTATATTAATTAGGATCAGTCTTAGAGAGCAAGTATATTACCTACAAAACTTACTCCTACAGCAGTGTTATGGCAAAATGGCCCGTTTATGGCTACACCTTCCCATTTCACCAGTTAAGTATTAAACCCTTATTTTGAACAGTAGCTTGCTTAGCACAGAAGAGCAGGATGGGATCTTGGAGATTCTCTGGCAGAGAACCTGCTATCGTCGATGTTCCTTATACTAAGCAACAAACTGATTGGTTATTTCAAAATAGTGATTATTGGGCAATTGTGTTGGCTCGATTTAAAGGTCAAATTAATAATCTTTTTCCAGATGATCCTTTGCTGCAATCTGTGCAACTACATCTCTTTATTTTCCCTAAAGTTGTAGCAAAAGACCCCTTAAAGGATGCTATGTTAATTTTTACAGAGGGTTCTTCTAGTGGGGGAGCTGCATATGTGGTGAATGGTGAAGGACATGTAGTACAAACAGAACTGGCTTCAGCTCAAATAGCTGAGCTGTGAGCTGTGGTTATAGTGTTTCAACTTTTTGCAAATAAGGTGTTTATACACTGACAGCCCTCCCATTAGAAGAACCACCCGGCCTCTATAGCTAACTAGTGTGGCTACTGGAATTAAAGGAGTGTATCACCACTGCCTGGTCTGTATGGCTGAGCAGTGTGGCTGTTTTACTCTCTGATCTTCAGGCAAGCTTTATTTATTAAAATACAAATGAAATATCACTACAACTTTTATATGTTCATGGGATCAGTTTGCCAGTATTTTTGCATCTATGTTCATAAAGGAGATTGGTCTGCAATTCTCTTTCTTAGCAATGTCTTTGTGTGGTTTGGGTATTAGGGTAGCTGTAGCCTTGTAAAAGGAATTTGGCAATGTTCCTTCTGTTTCTATTGTGTGGAACAATTTGAGTATTGATATTAGGTCTTCTTTGAAATCCTGGTAGAATTCTGTAGTGAAACCATCTCTGGGCTTTTTTTTGGTTGGGAGACTTTTGATGACCTATTTCCTTAGGGGATATAGGTCTATCTAAAATGTTTATCTGGTCTTGATTTAACTTTGGTATGTGGAACCTATCCAGAAAATTGTCCATTTCTTTTAAATTTTTCAGTTTTGTGGAGTTCAGGTTTGGGTATGGTGTGCATTCATTTTCATCGAAATCTAGGAAGTCTTTAATTTCTTTTTTATTTCTTCCTTGACCCAGGGGAGGTTCAGTGGAGCATGGTTCAGTTTCCATGAGTTTGTAGACTTTCTGCAATTAGTGTTGCTGTTAAATTCTAACTTTAAACCATGGTGATCTGATAAGAGACAGGGACTTAATCCATTTTTTTTAATCTATTGAGGTTTGCTTTGTTACTGAGTATGTCAATTTTAGGGAAGGTTCCTTGAGGAGCTGAGAAGAAGGTATAATCTTTTGTGTTTAGATGCAATGTTCTATATAGGTCTGTTAAATCCATTTAAATCATAACATCTGCTAGTTTCCTTGTTTCTCCATTAATTTTCTGTCTAACAAACCTGTCCATTGGTGAGAGTGGGGTGTTGAAGTCTCCAGTTATTAGTGTGTGAGGTTTGATGTGTGATTTAAACTTTCGTAATGTTTCTTTTACAAATGAGGGTGCCCTTGTATTTGGGGCATAGATATTCAGAATTGAGACTTCATCTTGATGGATTTTTTTCCCTGTGATGAATATGAAAGGTCCTCCATTTATTTAATTAATAAATTAAAGTGTTTAATTAATAAATTGATTAATTTTAGTTTGAAAGTCTATTTTGTTAGTTATTAGGATAGCTACACCAGCTTGTTTCTTAGGTTCATTTGATTGGAAAATCTCTTCCCAACCATATACTCTGAGGAGATAACTTTCTTTGAGGCTGAGGTGTGTTTCTTGTATGTAGCAGAATGATGGGTCTTTTTTTCCTACCCATTCTGTTAGCCTGGTCACTGGGGTTGTTGTGGGTCACAGAAGAGCATATGCCCACAGGGTTTAGGGCATAGAGAGCAGGGCTGTCCACCCAGGAGCTCAGACACTCACCTCTTCCTCTTGAATTCTCTATATTCTTAAGTGCCATTCGCTTGCTCTGTCAGCCTTGGGAGCTCTCTGTAAAAGTCTTCCATACATGTTTACAGAACTGTACATTTCTTTTTGTGTTAATAACATTTTCAGCTTCGTATTTTAGATGTTATACTTTAAGTGAAAGTTGTTTTAACTATTTTGTTTCATTTTTAAATTTATTTCATTTTTATTTTATGTATATGTGTGTTTTACCTGTATGTATGTTCTGCACTTGTGTGTATGGTGCCCTTGATAGCCAGAGAGGTAATTGGATCCCCTGGAACTGGTATTATAGACAGTTGTAAGCTGTCATGTGGGCACTGGGATTGGAACCTGGGTCTTCTGGAAGAGCAGCCAGTGCTTTTAACTGCTGAACCATCTTTCTGGCACCTCTTGTTTGGCTTAAAGTGCCACCCCAGCCCCTGGCACCCATCCTTGGAGCAGGAATGGAGCAGAAAGCTCCATTTCAAGCTCCCTCTCCTAAGAGTTGCCTTGGTCCAAATTCCACCTCCCGGAAAGCCCACCAAGTGCTGAGCCCTCCACAGGGAGGGTTGGGACCACTCCTACAGCCTATTTAGGCTGCCCCCCAAAAAAGGAACATGTGGTCTCCCCTCTCTCTTCCCCTCGCCATGCTCCTGGGCCACCCGGGAGTGCTGCATTAAGTGTGGGCATCTTTTATTCAGTCTTATTTGGTCTGATTGGAATTATTTGCATCAGTGGAGAGGCTCATCTTAAGAATTATTCCTAACTCCTCTCTTAATCCTTTTTCAAAGATTGCTTCTTTCATCAATATTATAGTCAATGATTTATCATTTTGAATCTTATCACAAGTGAAATTTATGTCATATTTACTTTCTTTCTATTAGAATTTATCCTGGGTATCTTCCAAAACTTCACTTGAATTTATCTGATCATTTTGATTCAGGTATGTCTAGTATAAAAGGCATTCTTTTGTAAAACTCGCTTTCTAAGATGGACCCTATTCATTCATATTATTGGCTCACATCCTGGCATTTTCCTTTCATGATTCTCACTTACTATTCTTTCTTGTTGGCCTTTTGATTTCTTCTGAAGATTCGAAGAAAATCCTAAAAGTTTCGGAGCAATGGGATAGAATACTTAGAGGAGAGTGAGCGTCGGAATGCCAGGGAGCTTCGCCTGCTGCACAGCACATCGGAAGACAACAGCACAGGAAAGTCTTGTTAAATGAGAATTCAGCATTCAGCCAAGCTTGTGAAGGAAAAAAAAAAAAGTTTGGAACATTTCTTCATTTTAAGGGTGTAGGGCTTCCTGCAACCCAGTCTGAAGCTGAAGACCCAACCTGAAGATTGGGAGGAAGCATCCATTGGAAGAAAGAGGAGTTTCCTGTCCATGAAGAACTGATAGGAAAACAGCAGAGCCATGGGAAAAAGTCAGAGTTCCCTGCCCATGGGGAACTGTTTTGTGCTTTTCTGGCAGATGGTCAAGAATTTCAACACAACTGATAGAATTGAAATGGCTGGTATGGAGATGATAATCTCCCTTTGTGAGAGATTACAAGAGTGTTAAAACAGCAAATGAACCATGCTTAGGGCCAAGATGTGTGTGTGATCTTGAGTTTACCTCTCTCCTCCTTTGGAACCCTCAAAAATGCACCTTCTTGAATACCTAAAGACCTTTCATTTACTTAAGGAAACTCTTTAAAAGAAACAAGTAAGCAAGCTCACATTTCCTTACGTGCTTTTGAAACTTGGCTTAACCCTTTCAATCTAGTTGTAAATTACATCCTTTGAGACATCCAATTACCACAAGAGCAGATATCTAACTCAAGAACTCCACTTCATCTCATTAGAAGTCTCTGAAACTCTTCCAGTATGGCACATAGCTGATACACAAGCGAGAGGATCAGAAGTTCAGCGTCAACCCCAGCTACAGACTTACTACACATCCCTTAATACACAGTGTTCTGCACCACTAAGCGTAAGCTGTCTTTGAAGTTGTTTGTATGATTAAGGTAGATTTTCTTGTTCATGTCACAAGTCATGGTTTTCCACTTTCTGTTCTCCGTCTGCTCAAACATGGGTTTTTTTCTGTTATGCTTCATTATTTTCATACATTTTTCTAAGTGTTTGAATTGGGAACCTAGAAAATCTCCTTAATGAGGCCTAACAATTTAATCTAAAGTATTATATTGTTTTGTACTAGTGGACCCTGTGTTTTTTATTCTGTTCCCCCCAGTTTTCCTGGACTCTCTCTGCTGTATGCATTTTCCTGGAATTTTGTGTTTGGGGAACTGACAACACAGAGGATCCAGCACAGAATCAAAACACCTTTTGGTCTAGTTCCTAAAATGTTCATAAATACATCACTAGACATTTTATTCTTATTGATTTTTTTTCTGTCTCTGAGCCCCTTTATACTTACTGACTGAGACACCGAATAAATACTACCCTTCACTTCTGTGGGTCTCCTCGGACAGTAAAACCATCACAGACTTATTATTTATTCAGCATTTGATGTGTGTCAAGTGCCACAGTAGGTGTGATGGGGATGCTGTGTCGCAGGGGGAGCATCTAGAAGGAAATGGAAATCCATCCGTTGTTGAACTGCAGGCCAGAGCAAGCAGTGTGAGTAAAAGACACAAGTGGTACAATCACAGCTGAAAGTAGCTGAAGCTTGAGCTGGCAGACCCGACTGCTTCCCTGAAGATGCTCCTTAGTGAAGGAACAGGAATTAACCAGAAAACATCAAGGTGAAGCAAGGGGCAAATAGGGAAAACTTATTTGTGTCAATGCCCTAAATAAGAGAAGAACCTGATGTGTTCCAGGAATTGAAGGAAAACCAAAGTGTCCTTGCATGATCTGATCGCTTAGTGAAGGGGAACCAGGATTTGCTTCTGATCAATAGAATAAGGGGCCATGACGATGGCACAGCTGGTGAAGGTCCTTGCTGCCCAGCCTTTTGACCCAAGCTCAGTCCTCAGGACCCACGTGTGGAAGGAGAGAGTCAATGCTCTCAAATTACTAGAGGACCCCAAGTACATGAGCACATGTGCACACACACACACAAAAAATAGTTGTGAAATGGCAACGAGGACACGCATTTTCTTATATTACATTGATAGCCACCAATTTTGACAGAAATGCCTTTGCTGGCTTTGAGGAAGCAAGCAGTGTACTGGGAAATTCAGGAAGTAAGAGTAGTGCTGTCATAGATATCAAATATTTGTCCTTCCTAGTAAAGGCTCCATCCACATAATGGAAATGTTGGGGCCATGGACCTTGAAGAGATGTAGTCTAGTAGGAAGTTACTACTGTCTCCTCCTTTAAGTGTGGCTTCTTTTCTAATTAGTTTGAATAATTTCACTGTGAAAAAGCTGAAGATTCTCTATAGATTTAAGGGTTCTGGTACATAACTTGAAGGGTTAAAACCATTCTTGAAACTTGAATATTGTTGGCATGGGAAATTGTTGGCCTATTCTAGATTATCTGCTGGGAGTGAAAACAGAATGAATATGATCATTGCACAAAAACATTGAAGAGACAGTTAACAAATTCATTGGTTCAGTAGGGACTTGCCCAACACTTGTGTAGAGAAGATAGGGGTCAAATGTCACTTAAAGAAAAGCCTCCCATTTAATTGCTTTGCAACTGTGTGATTCACAGAAACAGCATCTCTGGAATTCATCAGGGTTTATCTGGTGTGTGCAGAGGAGGCATCTTTGATTCTAGAAGACCAACGGGGCTAACCTTGACAGAAACTTATCTGGAGTACAGAAAACCGATTTCCCGGATTTGCCTTCACAAAGATATCTTTGTAGGACATCTCATGTGGTAAGGCTTATTTTGCACCTGTGAAGCAAATCTGGGACCTATAGACTTGTTGTGGATGAAACCTGCTATGCAGATATCAGTATCTCATCGTCAAGTTTGGGCTTACTTCACACTGTTATTTTACTATGTCTTCTGTTAGACAGACTAAATCAGCTGATTGTCTGTTTATAGAGATTCTCAATCCTCCATAGCCAGACCAATTTTGAGGGACCTGATGGAATCATTTCTGGATTTGATATGCTGAGGATTGGCCATAAGACCATAAATGTTCTTGAACTATCTTCACATAAAGAACAATAGAGCAGGTTTTTCTCTTTGGTTTCTGTCTTTGTTTCCCATATGTATTATTTTTTTCTCTCTTCTTCTTCCTCCTCTTTCTCCTCCTCCTCCATCTCTTTTCTGGGCAGGGTTTTGTATATCCCAGGATGCCCTGGAACTCTATAGGAAGCCAAGCATGGCCCTGAATTCCTGATACCCCTGCTTCTGGCTCCCAAATTCTGGGGTTACAGGCATGCAGCACTATGTACCACTTGTGTAGTGCTGGGATTATATTTCAAGGTTTTATACATGCTAGGCAAGTACCCTACAAACTAACCTACATCCTTACCCTATTTTCAGCATAGAAAAACACAGTCATATATGTCCTATTTAGCTTAATATTTACTTAAGTGTTTTGTCATTTTCAAAATTTTTTTATTTCTGTGCATAATTCTTCTATAAATGTACAATAGCAAAAAAAGAAAGTTACATGAGACAAATTTCCCCAAATAGTCATTCATCTGAAAGAAGTTCATTGGTCTGTCCCCCAAAGCTTGATTTGTATAGACTTGGAACTTGTATAGGTCCCAAGGCATCCTGTGATTCCAGAAACATAGAGCTGTGGGTTGGGATGGAAAGGAACTACCATGTTGTTAGCAACAGACAGAAAAGAGCTTGAGAAATCAAATGTTAGAAATGCTACTAAAAAAAAAAAAAACAAATGACCGTGCAATTTATGAAATGAACCTGAAGAATGAAAGAAATACAGATTTATTACTAATTATCAATATAGACATCAGGCAGAGAATTACAAAATCCAGATAATAATCCAAAACAAGTAAGCCAGGAGGCAATCTCACTACTGTCTAATAGAAACTTTAAGCTTACATTGCACAAATCAAACTCCTGATTAACTCCTCAGTACTGTTGCCCATAACTCTCCCAAGGGAACCACCCAATATTTAAAGCCAGAGCCTGAAAGTCATTTCCTCTCTCCAGACACCCTTCACACATTTCCCGTTCCTCCACCACACACATCTTCCTTCTCAACGTGCCGTTCTGAATATCTCTAACACCCTTCACGCATTTCCTGTTCCTCCACCACACATAACATCTTCCTTCTCAACGTGCCGTTCCGAATATCTCTAACACCCTTCACGCATTTCCCATTCCTCCACCACACACATCTTCCCTCTCAAAGTGCCATTCCGATTATCTCTGACACCCATTTCACTGTTTCCAAATTGCGCCACCTTGCCCAGGCTGCATCATTTCCCACACAGACTACAGTGACCACTGAACTGTTTCCCGTGTCTATTCTTTTATATCTACATTCTGTTCTGCACATACCACATTAATGCAAAGTTGAGAAGCAACTTTTAAAACTTGTATAGTGGTTTGCATGAGAAATGCCCCCAAAGGCTTAGCCAAATGTTCCCAGTTGGTGGCATTGTTTGGGAAGGCTGTGAAACCTTTAGGAGGTGGAGCCTTGCTGGAGGAATGAATGTTTATATTCTCATCCTGCTTCTTATTTAGTCTCTGCTTCATGCTTGCTGCTAAAGATGTGATCTCTCAGCTTCCTGCTCTGACCACTAGGCCAGCTGCTTATGGGCCAGCTACCCTGCCCTGATGGCTTCTGAACCCTCTTACAGTTGTAAGGCAAAATAAATTTTTTCCTCCATAAATTGCTGTTGGTCATGGGGCTTTATCATAGAAAATTAACTAATATAGCATTCATTTTAGGGCACAGCACCAAAGTCACACGTCATAAATGACAAATCAAGAAGACAGATAGAACATGGATTACTGAGCCATGTCATCATCCCAGCAAGGCTTATCCTGAGAGAAATGAGTTAATTTAAATTTTGTTTTAGCCATTGTATCAAGGGATTTGTGGCAGCCAAAATGTTGAACCCAAAGACACACTTTATGGGAGATGATATGCTCTGGTGAGAAGTGCGACTTTAGGGAAGGAGAAGGCTACTCCATCTTTCTTGGCCTTTTCTGAAGGATCTCGTGGTCATGGTGCTTCTCACCAGAGGGAGGGGGTGTGGCCTGTGTCCCCTAAACTGCTAGGAACAGCAAGATGAACAGTGTTTCCAAACCTCTGCAGGGTCATGGACCATTTGTAGGAAGGAAATTGCTTCTAAAGTAATATGTATGTTTTCTCCATGTGAGAATGTGTTCGTTGAAACTATAGAGTCTACCATATCATTTGTACAGCTCCAATGAGTTCTTAAGCCATACTGGTCAGCTTTGACCACTGTAACAAAATATTTGAGATAATAAACTTTTAAAGTAGAATGCTTTATCTTGGCTCATAGTTCTAAAAATTTCAACCCAAAATTTCAATAAGTCTATGGCTTGTGGGTGGGTCAGTAGTGAGGCAGGAAATCATGGTAGGAGTGTATGAGAGGAAGCACTCCTGGCTAGAAGAGAGGACAGGGTTCTTTAAGGTCATGCTCCCAATGTCCTAAAGACCTCTACCAGCCTTATCTCTTAAAGATTATGCCATCTCCTAACAACAGGCTGGGTACTGAGTCTTTAGCTCACAGTTCACTGGGGACACTTATCTAACCCATGGCAGTATGTTAAGTACTAGTGTAATTGAACGCAGACCTTTCTGAGATGCAGCCTTCCCTGTGAGCCCAGCTCAAGCATGGGTCTCCCTTATCATCAGTGATAACTATTAATATTTTAATAAATTACTATCTGTATATTTAGTATTAAACTTTGCATTGCTTTGTTTACATGTATGCTAGTATTGTAGTAAATGAAACTAAGTTCATAATGAATTCTTCCAGGTGATGGCAATAAAAACTTGTTAAACTTGTTGAGCAGAAGCTCTAATGATTAAAACTGAATTATTCAGGTATACAGGCAGAGTGGCTCATGCCCATAATCCTAGAACTCATAAGACTAAGGCAGAGGCAGGCAGATCTCTATGAGTTCCAGGCCAGCCTGGCCTACAAAGTAAGTTCTAGAACAGCCAAGGCTCTTACACAAAAAAATTTTGTCAACATCCCCCCCATTAAAATAAATAAATATAAAAGAAGTTCACTCTAAGAGGGTATTTGAAACACAAGAGGCAACAAGAGGTGATAAGAAGGTAAAGTGAAGGAAGAAGATTAACCTGCGACTAAATCTCTCTCCCTCTCTCTCTCTCTCTCTCTCTCTCTCTCTCTCTCTCTCTCTCTCTCTCTCTCTCTCTCTCTGCCTAGAGTAACAAGGAATGTTTGGAGTCTGTTGGAATTCTCTATGGCTTCTAAGGAAGGCTTGTTTCCTTCACTGCATATCCAATGTCAGTGGCTCCAATTCATCTTTTGCTGTTCCTGGGGCAGGAGTTAGGTGTTTCCATCAGCCCCTGTCTGGAATGCCACAATCTCTGTGGTCCAAGGAAAAGAGAGATGGAAAACCACACTCTAGTTCATAATGTTCCTCCCACACATTGTCTTGGGCCACTCACAGGATCAAAACTAAGCTCAGCAAAGTGGGAATGTAGAAGAGGGACTGTGTATATGGATAAGCACAGGAATTAAAAAGGGACTTCAGATCTGAGTGAATAGCACCATATGCTACCTTGGTTGGTTCAGTAAATATTTACTAATCCCTTAACATGTGTCTAGCACTACACTTCTTTTTGGGAACAGATATGTTCATAAGGTATACCTCTGCTCCTATAGTTATTATTGGCTAGGGAGTTCCTACCTGATGGCCTAGGTTTTACCTAAACCATAGGCAGTTTTATCATCTTCTTAGACAAGGGGGAAGTTTGGATGCAAGGATTTGAGCAGAAAGGCAAATGTTTTAAATAACTGTTAAGTAAAATGGGAAAAGAAGCTGAAGAGGGAATACGAGGGTTCCAGATGACATCATGTGTCTGCTATGGACAGCTAGCTCATAATTATGTCATGTTCTCTATTAGTGCATTGTAAGTGGAAGTTTTTGTCACACAAGCTGCTCGCTCCCAAATAACCACACAGAGGCTTAATATTAATTATAAATGCTCAGCCAATAGCTCGGGCTTATTACTAGCTAACTCTTGCATTTTCAATTAACCCTTCTCTTTAATCTACATTTTGCCACATGGCTTGGTACCTTTTCTTAGTATAGCATGCCCATTTTGCTTCTCTCTGCATCTGCTTCTACTCTGGAGTTCACCCTTCTCCTTCCCAGCATTCTCAGTTTGGCTTTCCTTCTTAACTTTATTCTGTTCAGCTATTTAGTAATACATATTCACACAGTGTAAAGGAATATTCCACAATGCATAATAACCTGGCTACTTCAAAATGCTCAACAGTAAATGTCTAAAGATTGGAGGGCTTTGAGCCAAACTAGACAGAGGTGATACCAGTAGTAAATAGAGTCCAAGCTAGGTGGTATTGTGCATTGAATGAAATGTGCTCATAAGTTTATATGATTTGATTCCCAGCTTCTGGAACTATTTTGGGAGGTCCTGGAAACTATGAAATGTGGCCACTAGCAAGTTTTTTTAATACCTACTCTGTACCTTTTCCCCAACCCTTTCCTCATGCCTCTCTCTGCTCCCTATCTTTCATGGGGAGGCAAGCTTTCCTTTTAACCATAATAAAGGCCAAGAAACATGGATCAGAGCAAATGACCATGGACTGAAAACTCTCAAACAATGAGTCAAGATGATTCATTCCTCAAGTTGCTTGAGGTATTTACTATATAATATATTTGCAACAATGAATGACTAACACCAAAAAATTTTGATGATAGAGAAATAGGATCATTGCTGTTGTCATCGGAAACTTTAGGGAATCCCACGTTGGACAAATCATGTTACTGGGGAATCTGGAACTCCATTTTGTGGATTCTTAGTCTTATTAATAAAAACAAGAATCAAAAGGGAAGTTTGAAGAGAACTTACTAGAGTTTGAGAGAAAAACCACAGTGTGGGAAACCTGTAAATCTTGGCAGTTGGAGGAAACAGAGAAAAGAGAGAGAGCCATGCCTTTGTAAGCAGCCACATAGTGAAAGGGCAGGGCAGCTTCATAGAAAAGTGAGAAGGCCCATGGGCATCAAGAAAAGCAAGCCCATGTGTTAGAAAAAGAGGAAAAAAAGAAAGGTTCAGCTTTTCTGAGTAACCCAGAAAAAACAGGCAGGCTTGTAGTCGGACTTCCTTTGTACTACCAGTTCCCAAATAATGGTACAAGACTTCTTATCAGTGATGAGAACTTGGCCTTAGCTTAGACTTGTTCCCAGATAGCTTTTATAATTTAAATCAGCTCGCTTCTATTAATCTATGTTCTGCCATGTGGCTCATGACCTCTCTCCGTACTGCACATCCAACTCTGAATCTGGCTGGTAAATCCCTTCTGCCACAGATTCTTCCCAAGTTCTCTCTCTCTCTCTCTCTCTCTCTCTCTCTCTCTCTCTCTCTCTCTCTCTCTCTCCTTAAGCCCTGCCTATCCTCTCCTGTCTTACTATTGGCCATTCAACTCTTTATTAAACCAATCACCAGGCACCTTAGGCAAAGACAAATCTTCACCATATACAAAAAGATTATCCCACAACACAGGCTTGTCAGAGCTGCTTGGTGACTCTGTCAGCCACTACATAGGGGGCTGGGTGTCTGGGGAGGATATTTATTCCTCCCATCTTCTTAACCTGATTTTAGGTGGATCAGTGTTGTAATAGGCCACCTGGCAGCTCAGACCAGAAATAATCACAAAGAATCTGTTTTATTTAAATCACTGCTTGGCCCATCAGCTCTAGCTTCTTATTGGCTAGATAATTTAATCCATCTCCATTAATCTGTGCATCACCACGAGGTTGTGCCCTACCAGCAAAGTTTCAGCACGTCTGTCTCCAGTGGCAGCTCCATGTCTGTCTGTATACTGCTATGTCCCACCATTATAATGGACTAACCCTCTGAACTGTAAGCCACCCTAATTAAATGTTTTCCTTTGTAAGATGGTTGTTTACAATCATCTATAAGGGAATCTGATGTCCTCTTCTGGCCTGCAGGCGTACATGAGGACAGAGCATATATACATAAATAAATCTTGAATTAAAAAACAGGATTTACTAATGGATCTTTATGCTAGTCAAGTATAAAGCATAAAATTAAAGGTGAACTTTCTTCAAAGGGCAGTGGTAACTCACGCCTTTACTCCCAGCACTTGGGAGTCAGAGGCAGGGGGACTTCTGATCCCCATGCCCCTATTCTTGCAAGTGGTATTTTTGTCAAGGCTGGTCCCAACAAACTAGTGTACAGGGAGGGGAGTAAGTGTGGTACAAACCAAGGACTTAATGATCCAAAGCCAGACTACTGCAGGATATGGTTTCACTGCTGGGAAGTGCTCCATCTGGAAGAGCAGAGAGCATGGGAACCAGCTAAATGAACATCACCCAAGCTTCAACTGTTCCTCAGAAGTTGTCCCTGGAGAGCAGGGTTGTGTCTACCTGCAATTTTATATTGATCTTGCAATCAAATGCTGAGTTAACCAGGGACAGTGAATTGCCTCCGATTCTGTCTCCCTCCACTGACAATCCCAATTGCTTGGTAGCTGCTAAGGTAAAGAGGTCACGATAATAGACAGTCTGCTTTTGAAGCCCTCGGTGCTTCGAGTACAATGTGATGTCTGCACTGGGTGCTGATGCTTTCCTCTTGGGTCGATCATATTCGGATTAGTTCTTTGTCCTGATTGCTGCTCGCTAACAGGAATGTCCGCTCTTTTGGTACCGGGATATTATAAACATTGAAGGATATCCTTTACCTAATCGTGGTAAAATAGTATCCATTGCCTAATCATACAAACAAGATAAAAACTATGAGACATGAAAATGAAAACATAAAAACGCAGGACAGGAGAGGCTGAGGCAGAAGTCAGAATTGTTCCAAGGAGGAAGGTCATCTTTGTTCAGTTTTGGACATCAAAGTTATTTATAAATCACAAAATTAATGTAGAGGCCACTGAATCTGCTTCCCTTAACTTCAGTCTGTGCAGCCACTAACCTTCTCTCTTTCCCATATTTTTGCCTTTTTCTAGTATTTCATATAGATTTGTACAAGATGCAATCTTTCACGTTTCAGTTTCTTCAGGAATATTCTTCATGTGTCAGATACAGGCTAGAGAAGGTCAAAGATAAGATGTCTCACATCTGAGTACCCTTCATTGCAAGTCATCCTAGTAAAAACACCTAAAGAAAATCAGAGTCTATCGGTTACATTTTCCTAATATGCCTTAAAATAATTATTAAAATTAAGAATGCCTCTTTGAATACCATTAAGTTCATCTCCTACAGTATCAGTGGTAAGCACATCTCATTTATGAAAATAATTAATTTAAAAAATCCTCTAATAACCCTAACAGCTTTATTTTCAGCCATTGGTTTGGACTATTGATGCTTAAGTAGCTATCAGGAAAATTTCTAAGTAAAGATGATGACTGAACCCCACACAACATTGTAACATGTCTATGTTTACTATTCCCTTAACGGTGAACCTAAACATTTTAACTTTGCTATCTATGTTCCCATTGTCTTGGTTACTTTTCTATTGTCCTGACAAAACACCACGACCAAGGCAATGTGGCTTGGTACCTGTTATCAGTGAGGCATTCTCATCTTGCTTCCTCTGCGTCTGGATGATGACCGCAGACTGACCTTTCCTCTTCCCAGAATTCTCCTGTTCTGGTTGCCCACCTCTATTTCCTGCCTGGCTACTAGCCAATCAGCATTATATTAAAATACAAGTGACAGGGTGCAGCCCATTGTCCCATAGCACTGTTGTGGCTAACTGATGAATCTGGAGGGGATGGAGAGAGAGGAGGGTGCCATTGTCAGGATTTGGAGATGGGAGAGTTCTACATCTACTTCTCCACGGTTTGCTGTTTTGATTTTTGTTTGTTTGTTTGTTTAATGAGGTGAAATTACATCAGTTTGGAGTATCTGAAGCAACCTTAAAATACGAAATGGTGTCAGAGGTTGCCTGAAGAACTGGAGGGGCTTAGAATCATTTTGATCACAGCAAAACCCGATGCCCAATCTGCTGTGCTTGACTGTATGCTGAAGGAATGACCCGAGACTTTGGAAAAGCAGAAGGGACCTATTTGAATCTGGGTATTTATTATCTGTGCTGCAATAATCCATGAGAAACAGTCTGTCAGATTTCTTACATTGCTACTAAATAAAGGTGCTAACTAAATACTGCTTTCAAGTTATCCTTCAGTATATATTATTTCAAAATGAACTTGGTTTGTATTTGGTGGTAGGTTCATATCACAGTTCCAAACCCTAATTAATTCAAAGCTGATCTGGTCTAAACACTCAGTTGTACGAGAGTATGCTGAATTCCACCTCTGGCAAGGTGGTGTTCTATAGGTAACCTGTTAGTCAGCTTTCATCACTTCCACAAAGCACCCGAGGAAATCTTTGAAAGTAGAGAGATTCAGTTCACAGTTGCTTGGCCCTGTCGCTTTGTACTTGTGGTGGCATGGTGCATCCCACAGAAGAGAAAGAGAAGGGAATGAGACCTTCCAAACCTCCCATCTCCCCAGTTACAGAAGTGCCTCCAGCCAGACCCCAACTCTTAAAGCTGTTCCGCTCCCCACTACCACTCAGTTGCTGGCAAACAGGTCTTCGAGGGACATTTAAGATCAAAACCCTAACAACTTCATTGCCATCTTTTCCTCTAAAGATTGTCCTGGGATTGAGCCCACAATACTCTGCAGACATTCTTGAACTTAACCAGCAAATGTCAGTAACATACAATGTTAGCGTTCTTACGTTTTGGGCTTTTTACTTTATATAAGAAAACGCAAAGATTGCAAGTACAGATTTTGCTTTTAAAAAACACTACCATAAACAAATGCTACTCTGTAATCAGAATCCTAATTATTTTTCTGCATGAAACAGCCTAGAACAGCTGTCAGTTGTAAATGGAAGGATTCCAGGAAGCTACTAACTTGATGGTGTCTATAAGGGCCCTTGCCGGGTTTAGGTTTTACTGAGTTTCTCTTGTTACTTGTTTTCTACTAAAACAAACTAAAAATCACACCCAGATCTTAGAATTCTTAAATGCTATTAAACATACAAAGGGAATTTTAGTTTTATACAAAAAAAAAATTGCAACTACGTACATGAAAACTGAGCAAGAGGATGGTTTCATGGAAGTTGGATGACGTCAACAAACGTCATTTCCCTTTTATGGGAGGTTGCAAGCTCTTTTTCCCAGGATTTAACGATAAAAAAAAAAAAGTCAGCTTTCAAAGACTTGGCCGGTTGCCTTTTATTTCCCAACAATATTAGATTCAATTTGGTCCTATCCCTGCATTGTCGGAGAGGGCTGAATTTAACCTTCTCCTTTAGACCTTTAGACGCAAACTATTTTCTTCAGAAAAAGTCAAACCGCTTTCAAAGGGTCAAAGAGCCCAGCTACAGCTCTAAAGAGCGGGGAGGAAAGCGAGTCCAGACAACCATGCGAATCCAGACCTCACGCAGCCTCTCGGATTGTAAATGATCACGACAGACGAGAGAGATGGGACCAAAGGCTCCATCCATCCTCCAAGCGGGAGACAAAGGTAATTCAGCGCGTGCGGGGACCGGGTGGCGTGACTCAAACCAGACTCCCGGGAAGAGCCGGGCACTGGGCAGGAGCAGAGCACGGTCCAGAGCGGGGCGGGGCGGGACGGAGGTTCCCGGCAGGAGGGGCGTGGTTGGGAACGCCCTGGCCCCGCCCCCACATCAGGCCACGCCCCTGGGGTCCCAGGTCACGCGCTGAGCTGACCCTCGACCTCGGGCCGGGGAAGGGGGGGGCGGGCCGCGGCGGCCGAGCGCGTGCCTCACGTCCTCTGCGGCCCCGCCCCCCGCGCTGCGCACGCGCGGCCGCGCCCCGCCCCTCGTCCCCCGGGGTGGGCGGGGCCCGGGAGCCCAGCCGGGGAAGCCGCGGGAGCGCTGGGCTTGGGGGAGCGCGCGAGCCTCCGCCGCCGCCGCCGCGTCACGGTCCCGCCCGCCCTCCGGGCCCCTCCCCGCGCTCGCTCCGTTCCCGGCTCTCCCGCCCCCTTCTCCCCTCCCCCCGGGCGAGCGAGCGGTGACTTAAGCAACGGAGCGCAGCGAAGCGCATTTTTTTTTTTCCTCCTCGCTCTCAGCCGCGCCGGGCAGCTCGTGGCGCGCTCGGCGCCTCCGCTCCGGCCCGAGATGAATGCTGCGGCAGAAGCCGAGTTCAACATCCTGCTGGCCACCGACTCGTACAAGGTGGAGCTGCGGCGTGGGCCTCGGGGCCGGGGGGCTGACGAGGGCTCGGGCGGCGGGATGGGGCAGGTGGAGGAGCCGCCGCAGCGCGGTGGCTGGAGGATGGAGGCGCGGGCCGGAGGCGGGGCCTGCGCCGCGGCGGGGGCGCGGCCGGAGGCTCGGCGGGACGGGCGCACGCTGCGGCTGCGGCTGCCGGCGGCCTGGGCGCCCCGGCGGGGTGGACTGGATGGGACCTCCCGACGGACGATCGGGCTGGTTAGGTAACAGCCTCGGGCCGGGCAGGTACGTCCCTGCCCGGGGGAGCGCTGGGAGAGGTCCTGGCGGCGAGCCCCGCACCCAGCCGGTGGCCCCCAGCGTGGAGGACAAACCCGGCTCGGGGAACAGCGTCTGATTCAGCCCTCCACTCCGCTGGGCTGCATTTCAGACTCTAGGGGTCGTTCACGCGCCCGGCCCCTGGTTGCAGAGGCCGGTGTACTCTGGCTCTTCGGGGTCACTACGGGATTTCTGTGAAAAGGAAAGTGAAAGACCGGGAGGTTGAGGAACTGGAGTTTTAACCCTGGAGGACTTGTGGGGGAGGGAAATGGCCCAATGCTTGACGGTGCCTTTTGAATTGACTCTTGCGATATTTCCACTTGAAATGCACCTTAGTAAAAGGAGGAGTAAGGAGGAAATACCCCACTATTACGTGAGCTTAAGCTAAATTTTGTTAGCCAAAACGCTTAAGGGTAAAATATCAGACTAGGACCCCCACTAAAACTAAATAAATTTTAGCTTTCAAGTTTAGTATTTACTCAAGCACCGTGATGGTTTTGAGTGTACTGATTAGACGTAGTACTCTTGTGGCTTTGTTTTGGTTCTTCGCTTTTTACTTTTTAACCCTATAATCTGAATGTTACAGAGAGTTCCATTTTACTTACATTCTAGTTTGTCTGTTTCTTTGTAATCTATTTAAATAGATACAAGATTTATCAACAGGTGGTCTTTCAATTGGAATTTTTATTTTTTCGTGACAGATTTCTCTGTGAAGCCCCTGGCTGTCCTGGAACTCACTTTGTAGACCAGGCTGGCCTGGAACTCAGAGATCCACCTGCCTCTGCCTTCTGAGTGCAGGGATTAAAGGCATGTGCGCTATACCATGCCTGGCTTCCAGTGGAAAAATCGTTCCCATTTCTACTGGTACTTAAGACTCTGAAGACTCTATTTGACTTAGTTTGGGGGAGGTGCTTTGGGCATCCTTAGTGATTTTAGGAAAGGCTCACTAGTGATTTTGTAAAATTTAAGGAAATAGCCCAAAATAATTTTCAGGTATTTTAACTAGTTCTGGATGAAATGACTGAATCTAATGGGAAGTATAAACAGATAGTGTGAACTTTTAAAGGGCCAGGCTTGGGAGAGCATGTCTTCAAGAGGCAGGCTTCTTGAGTTCCAGGTTAGCCTGCTTACCCAGTGAACAGTAAATGTCCAGAGCTACATAATGTCTCAAAAAGAGCGGTGTATAAATACCAGTGATGCAACCCTGCTTAGCAGCAGTTTTTTGTGGTGTTTTGGAGCTGCTTTTACTTAATGAAAAATCTAAAAGCTTTCTAACCTCCTAGCAAGTCATGCTTATCTGCATGATTACAATTTGCGTATAATTTTTATTTCTGCCCATTCTTACTGGGCATCCCCCCCCCCTTTTTGCCTTTTTATCTTAGATAGAAAGGTAGCAAAAAATACTTGATTACAGGTAATGAAAATTCTTTGATTTGGAGATCACAAGTTCTTGTCAGTTCTTAAAAATTCTCGACTGTTTAGAGGAGAGTGGCTGGATGTTGATGAAGAGATTTTTTTCTAAAAACTAAAAGGAAAATCATTTCCTAAGCCACACAAAGTAGATAAGGTGGTGGCCAAGCTTATAGCAACATGTGGGATCCATTTTCAGGGTGTCTTTAGGAAAGCACAGAACACTCGGGGCCGGTGGAGGCGGGTCTGGAGCACACTTCCATTTCTGTGATCTCGTGTTTCATCGTGTGCAGTAAGGAGCGGAGAGCACAGGCGGTGCAGCTCTCTTCCATCTTTAATCGTGTGTTTTCAGAGTAGCTTAAGCTCTAGTGACATTTACTGACCCAGCTCGGGAAGATGGATGTGAGCCCATCTAGTCAGTAGTTAGGTTGCATCCAGGGCTTTCCTGTCAGAGAGGCATGCCTTTTCTTTTTTAGCGTACTGCTAGGATGGTCAGTTTCCAAATAGCCAGGAAGCAGTTAAAAGATGCCTTTCTTCTGTCCCACACAGAAATTCCACAAAACTGTACACATTTTGTTTGTAAGCGCCTACGGCAGAGAACAGTTGTAACATTTTTCAACATTTTGTCTCCAGCAGATTAGCAGAAGACATTGTCATTTGTGCTGTGTCTGGAAAAGACGGGATGCACAAAAGCAGTCCTTCAGTGATGTTCAGGTCCTGGCTACCCCCTTGGGGGCCTTCTTGGCCTGTCTAGAACCCAGCACTTTATCAATCACACATCAACACATAGTGGAGGCACAGCAACAGCATCTTACAGTCCCGGGTGGAGAAGGGTTATCTTTACTGGCTCTTCAGAGAACTGCTTGACTTCCTTGTAGCAATGAAGCAGTCAGTTCTTGTGTTCTTCAATGGTGATGAACACAGGAAGTTGAGCATTATTGCAGAAGAGGTTTGGAGAGTGAGCATCCTATGACGAAGTGAGTTCTGCCTGGAACTTGCAGTATTTCCCTCTCGCTGACTCGCCACCTTTTGTACTTGCCTCTCGAGTGCTTCCGAGAGAGCACTAACGGATGAGGAACGTGGACCCATGGCCCCCGAGCTTGTCAAGGAGGAGGGGTTCTGTATTCTTTTTCTGGTGTGTCCTTAAAGACATGTATGTGTCAGTCATAGTGACATATCTCTGTGATCTTAGCACTGAGAAAGAAGGGGTGGGAGGCCAGCCTGGGCTACACAGCAATTCTGGACCAGCCTGGGCTACATGAGACCTTGTCTCAAACAAGAGGGTGACATTTGTATGTATGTTTTCAAGTAAGCTTTATAAATTGTGGGGGAAATTTGAGCAATGGAAATAAAACAGTGCGGCTGGCAGCCACAGATAAAGAAGGATGCTTGCTACCAAGCCTGGTGGCTTACATTAGCCGGGCATCCACATGGTGGAAAGAGAGAACCCAACGCCTGCAAGGATTGATGGAGTACTTTAGGCTCCAGGGCTAAATAGCAACAAGTTATTTTCTGTGGCAGCAAATTCCCAGAGCGTCACACACATTAAAGACTCCTGAAAAGCAGAAGAACTGATTCAATTTTTGCTGTAATGAGGCAGAGGTCAGGATGATTGGGGCTAGTGGCTCCTTCTCTTGTGCTGTAGGTATCGCAGGTAGTGCCTGCTGTAGTGAGGCAGAGGGCAGGATGATTGGGGCTAGTGGATCCTTCTCTTGTGCTGTAGGTATCGCAGATAGTGCCTGCTGTAGTGAGGCAGAGGGCAGGATGATTGGGGCTAGTGGATCCTTCTCTTGTGCTGTAGGTATCGCAGATAGTGCCTGCTGTAGTGAGGCAGAGGGCAGGATGATTGGGGCTAGTGGATCCTTCTCTTGTGCTGTAGGTATCGCAGATAGTGCCTGCTGTAGTGAGGCAGAGGGCAGGATGATTGGGGCTAGTGGCTCCTTCTCTTGTGCTGTAGGTATCGCAGATAGTGCCTGCTGTAGTGAGGCAGAGGGCAGGATGATTGGGGCTAGTGGCTCCTCTTGTGCTGTAGGTATCGCAGATAGTGTCACTTGTACACGTGTGCCTGGAAAAGTAGACAGGTCCCAGTTGCCTTTGGCAATGTGATACCAGTTTGGGTGGCAAGATCTTGAGAAGCCATCAGACCAACCTAATCTAGAGAAAATTATACCTGATTTCCCGCAGGAGGATTCTGCTTACCTTAAATACGCCTCCATCCCGGCCCCACTGTCGTAGTAGGTTGAGGGAGGATCCTTGAAAGTGGAATGTATCGATCGGTTGTTTGACAAACATTCTCGTAAAACATGGGGCTAGAGTCTTTCTGTTCCAGGCACTGGAAGTTACTGTCTAGCACCTAATCATTTTAGAAGCCTGTAAGCTTTTTCATGTATGTGGATATGTTGTCTCCATGCGTGTCTCTACCACATGTGTGCCAGGTGCCTTTGGATCCCCGGGAACTGGAGCTACAGACAGTTGTACACTGCCATGTGGGTGCTGGAAACCAAACTCCAGTGCTTATGACCGCCGAGCCTTCTCTGTTTTCCAGGAAGGCTAGTGGAATGAAGTTCTGTTAAAGCCTGTTCATGGGCTCCTGTGAACCTCACAGGGCTCTCTTAGCCAAGGAGGGCCCTGCCGGTCCAGAGATCAGTTGTCTAGGAATGTGAAGGATTGTGTATCATTTTCTCTAGCAGTAGAAATCAAAGTGCAGAAATTAACAGGATTCAAGAACTTCCTTTTCATACACTTAATTCTGAGCATATGAAACTTACTAGTGTTGCTTGACGCTGCACACTGAACTCTTGCTTTTACCTACTCATTCCTCCCATAGTCTTCATTGATTCAGTAAGTAGAACCCTTTCTTTGAGGAGGAGCTGAGATAGGGTTTGCTGCGTACCTGTGGTTGGCCTGGTATTCTCTAGGTAGCCCAGGCTGGCCTTTGGTCCAAGGCAGTCTTCCTACCTTGCCTGAGTGCTGTGATCACAGGTGTGTGCCACTCACTATTCCTGGCTTAAATGGTGCCATTGATAACCCAGGGTGCTCGAGCCGGACTCCAGGAGGTGTCTGTAACGTCTCATTCCTCCGCATCCAATTCTAATTCTCCTTTACCTCCACAAGTGCTAGGTAGGTGTCTGCTCATCTGGCTTAGTTGTGTTCAGAACTTCCTGGCTCTGCTCTGAGCACCCTGGAATGCAGGTTCCTATTGTGCCAAATTGTTTATTATTTTGTGTATGTGGCACACCCTTCCACCTAAGGTTGTGAGAAAGGCTGCTCGGGGTTAGAACATCTACTTACCATTTGTAAGAGCCTATATTCAGTTCCCAGCACCAAAAAAAAAAAATTGCAAATCAGGTTATATTTACCCCAACTTAAAACCTGATGGCTTCCCACTGCACTTAACACAGGGAGAGCTCCTCTCAGCACCTGTGCCTACGTATGATTCTACCTGTTCCAGCCTTGCCAGGTCCAAGGACCAACTACATTGGCCATTATTCTGTTCCGTCCCTCGTGTCAAAGAGCTTCCTGTCTTTTCATTTGACTCCATTCACATGTCGCAGCCCAGCCACATCTCCCCAGTTCCTTTTAAAGACACTTGCCCGCTTCTTTCTGTCCATCTTAATCTGACATTACCTTGTCTGAGTATGTTTTCTCTTAACTTTCTCGTTAGCCCTACAAGAAGTGGGGCCACATCAGCCTGGTCTACTCCTCCCCTCACCATCTGAAGCAGTAAGCCTGGCACATGGCACAAACAGGTTATGTGTCTGTGAGTCAGCTGACTGGAGTTATGTCATAGCCCTTGTGAAGGGCCAATGGCCACTGGAGCAGAAAATAAACTGGTAAAGCTGGAGTTCGTGCCTGTGGACTGTGTTCTTAGAGTAACATTTACTAAGAAAATGTTTAAAAATAGTACCCTTGCCTGGCAGTGGTAGTGCAAGCCTTTGATCTCAGCACTTGGGAGGCAGAAGCAGGTGGATCTCTGTGAGGTCGAGGTCAGCCTGATCTACAAGAGCTCGTTCCAGGACAAGCTCCAAAAGCTACAGAGAAAACTTGTCTCGAAAAAATTAATTAATTAAAAAATAGTGCCCTTGACCACTATGTATATTCTAAGTCTGAACACTGATGTATTAGTCCACAAACAACATATTGGATGTGTTCTCTTCCATGATTAATTACCTGCAAATTTGAATTTGTATAGACGGTTTAAGTTATTTACCTGTATTCTCTAAAATAATTTTAAAATTTCTCTTAAAATTGTAGAATATGGTTCATTTCTAATTCAGCAGCCTGTGAGACTTCATGTTTTAAATTGTATCTTTTTTAACATAGGAACCATTCCTGTATGTAGTATTTTATGTATATGTAGGCAAAAGTGGGTTTTAAAGCACCATTTTAGAGATGCATCCTAAACAAAAGCTTCAGTCGTTAAATGCCTATGGTGTGTGTGCGGTGTGTGTGTGTGTGTGTGTGTGTGTGTGTGTGCGTGTGTGCGTGCAGTGTGTGTGTGTGTGTGCGCGCATGCTTCTGGGCTTTCTGTTCGTAAGGTATTGTTTGTAGGCCAGATATTAATGTCTGATATTTTCCTCAGTTGTTCTACAGAATAGCACATTGAGGTTGGGTCTCCCCTGTACAGAGAGCTCAACAACTTGGCTAGTCCGAGCAAGCTGTGTGTTCTGTGGACCCTGTCTGCACCTCCCAGTGCTGGGCTGCGGTTG
This sequence comes from Microtus pennsylvanicus, assembly GCF_037038515.1. Lineage (NCBI taxonomy): Eukaryota > Metazoa > Chordata > Mammalia > Rodentia > Cricetidae > Microtus > Microtus pennsylvanicus. Next base: position 73,644,629 of record NC_134592.1, on the reverse strand, counting down.
GGCCACCACACCTGCCTGCACTTGGTGGGTGCTGGGGGTCCAGTGCTCCTCAGGCTTATGCAGCAAGTGTGTATCCACTGACCCATCCAAAGCCTACGGACTTGTCCATTCTGGTAGAAGATACTGAAGTACGTGAACTGTGGGTCAGAACTGACTCGAGTCTGGGTGGGTGCTGTGAGAAACAGCTGTGACCCTGGATTTAGGGACTTTGCACTGTGTCATCCAGTCCTGTGTGCAGTTTTACTTTTCTCCCACCTCAATGCCTAGGTTTCTCTAAAAGAATTGGAATCCCTACGTTGTAAGTCTGATGCTATTGTTTTTACATATATCTTGGATATATTTTAAGTTCGGTTATCTTTTTTTTTTCCTAGCAAGCTTAACTATTACTGAAATATTTATAAATATACCTAACTTCAGTGCTTTTTTTTCTTTTTTTTTCTTTTTTTTTTTTTTTTGCATTGTGGTGGATTAATAGCTTTAATTACTGTGGGTTCTGTATTAGCTTTCTCCCTTGTTTTTTTGTGGTGTTCCTTAAACTGACAGTGATGAGTCAGTCCCTGGGCTCCGACCTTTAAAGTTCAGGGTGTGTGCGTTTCGCTCAGGATGCCTTTTGCCTTTTATTGTAGAGGGTTTGTTTTTGTTGTTGTTTTTATCTGTGCCTAACAAGAAGCTGCAGCCCTCTGCAGGACTGAGGCCCTCAAAGCCCACGTTACTCTAGAGGTTTACACACACACACACACACACACGTTTGCCTGTGTTCTGCAGAAGGGGAGCTCCAAGCCTGCTTTGCTGGGAACGACACACAGAGAATGGTCATACAGAAGTGGCAGTGGACATGCATTTATTTTAGAATGCTAATGCTAAGCTACAAAGATTCTGTAGATGGAGTCAAGTTCTCTGAGATCGACGTTCTACAGCCAGAGAAACACTGGCTTTCCTAAACTTGAAATGAGGAGACACGGCGTGGACCCCGACACCTGTGACACTTGGGCACCATGGCTGTCATTTACCCTGTACCTTACATTTGAACGTTTCCTGTCCTTAACACTGTACAGACACACACTACTCCTGGTTGTTTATTTATAAATAAATTTGTAAATTTTAAAATAAATGTCTTAATTATACAATCGCCTTAGAGTGACAAAAACACTAGAGTAAAACTGAAGCTCTAGTGGATGCTGAACGTTCCTCAGGCCGAATTTAAAAACATAAAAATTTCATGTTTTTAAACTCATACTATTCAGTCAGGAGGCAGTTTGAGAAATAACGAAACAGGAGGTTCCGTTTATGTTTTTAAATGTCTCACTACATTTTGTATCTGTGTGTAGGGATGTGTACATGGTGCTCCTGTGGAGGTCAGTGACCTGGAGGAATCTGTCCTCGCCTACCATGTGTGTCCCAGGGTTGATCTCAGGTCAACCATCCCAGCACCTAAAACAGGCTTTCTGTTTGCTGTTTCACTTGCTGCTGCTGTGCTTTCGTCCAGGTTTCTGTAGACACCATGGCAGCCGAGCTCACCCTCATAGTTACCTAAAGAAGCGGCTTCTGAGAAGACGTTGACTGGCCACGCTTTGCACATTAGATAGCTGTGGAATAGACTGAGCATTCCTGATCCAAAATTAGGACTTCTTGAGCATGGGTGTCACAGGGGCAAAATTCCAAAACCCGGTCACAGTCAGAATCTGGGCCAGAATTCTAGATGGCCCAGTCAGTAAAGTGCCCGCTACACAGGCCCGAGGACCTGAGCTTGATCTGTAGCACCTGACGTGAAAAGCAACCATGTTGGCACGTGCTTACAGTGCAGTGCTGCAAAGACCCCGGCCTGCTGGCCAGCTGGTCTAGCCAAACTGGTGCACTCTGGGTTTGATGAGAGATCCTGTCTCAAAAATAAAACGGATATGACGAAGGCAGAACTGAAATCCACCTCTGGCCTCCATATGCATGCATGCACATACACACAGACCACACAAACACACAAAAAAGGTGCAAGTATTTCTCTCAGGTAGACAGGTCCTGGCCCCAAAATACAAATACAGCCACGTACTCTAAAACCACCAGTCTCAAACCTTTCACAAAGCAAAAACAAGTACGTACACAGCCTGCCTGAATTGTTTCCTTGGTTTGTTCGGTAAGGTGTATGTCTCAGACTGCAAAGGGCTGCACCCCAAGATCAAGTGAGATCCGCTCAACCCTATGGCTTTGAACATACTTAGGTCTAATCTCTTCGGTCACTTTTGTTTTGATGGTAAGATAAGGAATTATTAGCAGGATCATAGTCTCTTGTTCTGTGTGGCCAGGGTGGGTAGGTTGATCAATAGCAAGTAAGAAACCCTCTGATTGGAGATAAACTGAAGACTTGTCTGTTGTGCTTTAATCTCTTAGTGTTTCCTAATGAAGGTGTCTTTCTTTCTGTAGGTTACTCACTATAAACAATACCCTCCCAACACAAGCAAAGTTTATTCCTACTTTGAATGCCGTGAAAAGAAGATAGAAAACTCCAAAGTAAGGAAGGTGAAATACGAGGAAACAGTGTTTTATGGGTTGCAGTACATTCTTAATAAGTACTTAAAAGGTATTGCTTTTCCTCGTACATTTAAAACACTGCTTTCATGTGACTTCCTATTTTTTTCTGTATTATGTTCTGTTCTTTGAAGTAATTTTCAGGTAACCTAATTTTGATATTTCATTATATTTGATCACCACTTTAGGAGTTGTTTTCTTTTGTTTGAGACACGGCCTTACTTTGTAGCCTAGGCTGGCCTTAAACACAAGGAGTTGCTCAGGCTGTCCTCAAAATCATGGCAGTTCTGCCCCAACCTCCCAAGTGTTTATAATTGTTGAACTACCACTATGCTGCCTTTTATAAAAATTATGCTGGGTGGTGGTGGTGCACGCCTTTAATCCCAGCACTCGGGAAGCAGAGGCAGGCGGATCTCTGTGAGTTCGAGGCCAGCCTGCTCTACAAGAGCTAGTTCCAGGACAGGAACCAAAAAGCTACAGAGAAACCCTGTCTCAAAAATCAAAAGAAAAAAAAAATTATGACCTGTTTCTGTGAATGCACTAAGACTTAGATTGTGTTTACGTTGGATGTTTTAAGTTAAAGAAAGGTTTTCTGAAACTGATAATTTTCCAAAGAAAGTTTAGGGCAGTAATGTTCAGAAGCCATTCTCATTTACTGATAGACTGAGCCATTGACCCAGGGCAAGAGGTTTGTTTTTGATCTGGAAAATCATTTTGAATTATGGTAGATTTAACTAGAATATTTTTATATTGCTTTAGATATATCTGACAGTTTTATTTTTCAAAACTGTTTACATTAGTGGGTTTAATTTTAAAATGCATTTTAAACACGAAAATCCTCCCAGTAATTTTCAGGGGTGGATTGGCTGTTTGCTGAGATCATTTATAGTATATTTTGTAATGAAGTTTCTAAGCAGGAAACCAGTTCCAAAGACCTTACACTTCTGGAAATTTTTAATTTTTAAAGCAAAAACAATTTCAGTTGAGTACAGGTTAAGCTTAATTTTACGCAAATGATAGCTATTTTAAGGTCACATAGAGCAGACTTGCTGCATTACTGAAAACCCAGTGAGGTGTAAAGGTCCTGCTGTATGGAAGGAGAGTGCACAGGGTCTTAAATACAGCAGTTGATACTGGTTTCTAAACGTAGAGAATATTTATTTCTGTAACTTTGTAAGTTATTATAGGGGTGTGTGGCTTCTTAAACCATTGCCATTGGCAATCCCTTCTTGAGGGATTTTTTGCACAATTCTGAGTATATAAGTATATAAAAATAGATATACAAACATTTTCTGACTTAAAAAAATAACTTTATAGTACTTAGAGCATTTGTTGACTTGACATGGTGATGCCGTGTACAGTGCAAAGTGCACATGTGTGTGTTCAGACCCAGATGGATGAAGTTGCATGATCCAATACAGGTGAACACTGCCAAAAATAAAAAATAAAACAAACCTTGAATTCATTGCCTGTTTGGTTTTGAATTAACTTGTGGCTCTTGTAGATTCAGAAGTTTTTACTGTTGCCAAAATTTTATAAAACCACCCCACTAAATTATATGTTCTTATCAGTAGTTTACAAAACTGCTCTAGGCCGTGTTTTCTAAATAGCTGTGTGTCGTCCTGTAACTAGGTTCTGTACCCTTATCCTCATTTTACAGAGAAGAAGAGATTTAAAGACTATCTAAAGAGCACTGCCATTTGATTTTGTCTGTTTTGATGGTGTGCAAGTGATTTTCTATTCTAGCTGCTTGCTTGTTTTACTTTTTGAAGACAGAGCCTCACCATGTAATTCAGACTGCTTTGGCTCCCCGAGTCCTTGATTTATGAGTGTGAGCCGCTGTGTTTAGCTGCTCCTGTGCTTGTAAAATAATGAGAAATTATGGTGAGGGTGAGCTCTTGGAAGTACAGGTTTCCTTTCTGAATCTGCTCTTGACGGGTGAATCTCGTTCATCCTCTCTGCTTTCCTATCATAAGGGATGAGAGAGCTGACAGCATTGCTGTGGTGACTCAGCAAGTCACAGAATGTAAACAAGACCTGTGTGTCCTTCCAGGTAAGGTAGTGACCAAAGAGAAAATCCAGGAGGCCAAAGAAGTGTACAAAGAACATTTCCAAGATGATGTCTTTAATGAAAGGGGATGGAACTACATTCTTGAGGTACAAATGGCTGTCACTTCTTACCTGTTTTGGTTTTTGTTTAAATCAAAATTTCTTGCCGTGGAATTTGAATAGAAAATTCAACTATAAAGCTTTTTTTGATGATCTGAATATAATAGTTATTTTTAAAGATATTCTTACAAAAACTAGATAACATTTGCTTTTCCTCTGTAGTGTCAATCACTAACAAGCAGCAATAAAACAGCAGGTCACCGGGTGCCATTTACATAGATAACATCAGCATTTCAGCGTTGATGAAAATAATTTGTTACACTGCATAAAGTAAGATTTTAGAAAAAACTAAGACCCAAGAATATGTTTTGAAACCTTTTACTAAGGCGACAGAATCTAAAATAAACTAACAGAGTTTATAGTGATCCTGAGTAATATGCTAGTAAGTGACTTAGAATTGAACTCACTTTTTGAGAGGTAATTTAATACATTTCTGGAAAATATACCTTAAAATGGAGAGACACTAATAATTTTTAAAGGATAGCTTTACTTGGCAGTTTCGTAAGTTATTTCTAACTTCCTCAGGTTGAAAGTAGATGCTATGAGTTTATCACAACATAATTCTGGGATCCTCCTCTCGGCAAGTAGAATAGTGTGGTGCAGCTCCTTGAGTGAGTTCAGCCTTGCTTTTCACTCTACTATCGTGTACTGAGCATACAAATTCCCTAGCAGTCCCAGCATCTGAGAACCAAGTGTTCACGTGAGGTTATCAGGGCAGTGACTTAGACTTGGTCACTGAATGTCGGGGTCTTCGTGGCTTTAAATGTCTACTTGCCAGGAAAAAGATAAGTCTTACTTAAAATTCCTCTGTAGTGATCTCCTTTTCTTTGTGTGTTCTTGCACACTAGCCTTTAATCTTTCTTTCTTTTTCATGTACGAAAATGACCTGTGTGGAACAAGTTGTAAGACAGTATGGTAGAATGAAATTTCTCTTTTTCTGAACAAGTCAGGGAAATGCTGTTTTGATCAGTGTTGATCAAAGTGGTAGGTGTTCATAGCAGTAACAACATGAACTTAGGAGCTGGATTGGTGCCTAAGTTACTCATTCTGACTCACTTTAGAAGCTGTGGGATACTCTGACTAACTAGATTGTTGCTAATGATTTAACGACGTCTATACTTTCTGCAGTGGTAAAAATTTAGCTTCCATAAAATGTAAAAAAAAAAAAACTGGCATAACAGGCAACTGTTGAATGAGTGAATATTGTTGCTGTTGCCTCCTGCCAGAAATACGATGGTCATCTCCCAATTGAAGTAAAGGCTGTTCCTGAGGGCTCTGTCATTCCCAGAGGGAATGTGCTGTTCACTGTGGAGAACACAGACCCTGAGTGCTACTGGCTCACCAACTGGATTGAGGTGAGTGGGTTTGGCTTTTTATTCAGAATCAAACATTGTTTAAGTGGTGATTGAGCCTAAAGACCACTGGGTCCTGGAAGCTTGCTGTCACTGGTAAGGCTGTGTAATCTGCACTCACTCCTGTCTCAGCTTCCTCATCAGTGAGTGATATTTGAACACAGTGTCTTTACTATCTGTCCTTCTGATGAAGTGTGATCTTACGAGAGGCTATAAATCAAGTGACTGAGCTCCGTTGACATCGGTCTTATAATTCCTTTTGTTTCTTTTGGCACTGCTGGGACCAGAATCCAGGGCATAGTGCACACTAGACAACCCTTCCACTACATTACACCTCCAGCCCTTTTTTCAAGAAAATCCTTGCGGCGAAGTCTCACCGAGTTGTCCAGACAGGTCTGGAAGTGGCTGTCCTCCTGCCTTGGCCTCCCAAACAGCTGCTGCCCCAGGCCAGCTGACCCATTGGCAGTCTCCGTGTATACTAGCTTAGAGCAAAAGTTGCTCGGTTCTGTTTTAACCATGCAGACTTCTGGTAGACATTCTGTTCCAGTTCATTCACTGATCTTTCAATGAATTTTTCAGCTTCTAATCTAAAAACAGAATTCTATGTTCTTACTGTTTGATTTCTAAATCTAAAAGAAGGGCACATATGTAGTAGGTATTTGGGGTTTCCTTACGTGTATCTCTTGAGTGGCTCCATGTTGTCACAGTGCCAGTAATTTTGATGATGATGATGTAATCTCAAGCTTCCTGGTGGAAGCTGCACTGGTCATCTGTGGAGGAAGGGACCAAGTCGCTGGGTGCTGTTTATGTGGCTAACATCAGCATTTCAGTAGTGACGAAAATAATTTATTATTACACTGCATAAAGTAAGATTTTGGAAAAATAAGACTCAAGAATATGTTTGAAAACCTTTTACTAAGGTGACAGAATTTAAAATGCTGTTGGACTTTTGAGTGCAATCAACTAAGAGGAGGCTTGAAACAGGCCCAGGAAAGAAGGTACAGTCGGCTAAAATGTAAATTTTAATTGGTCTGTACTGTATTGTAAAACTTGGAATTATCTGTGAACTTGAAGTAAATGACAACAAATCTTAGTTTTGGATTGGCAGATTTTGATATTGGAAGGATAATATAAAAGCACAACGGTAAAGGGTGTGGAGGATTTTGTTTTGGTGGTGCCGGAGATGGAACCCAGGGCACAGGGCCTTGTACGAGCTGAACTCGCACTTGTTGGCTGAGCTATATCCTCCTCCTTGTAGCAGATGGTTCTTAACCACACTGTCTGTCAGTACATTCAGACAGCGTTTTCTCTTCAAAGCCTCAAGCAGGAAGCTCACTGGTCACTTTTAGTTTACGACTGAGTGGTCCATCATTGAGTCCTGCCTCCTTGTGACTAGGTGGGTGTCCCCAAGGTGGGTAATGAGTCCTGAAATAGGAAGTCCCATGATCTGACTGCTACTATGTTTTGGTAAAAGAGAGAGAGCCAAAGAGACACGATTGATCACAGAATAGTCCAGAATCAAGGGATGAGGACTAGAGCTTCCAATGAGGAGAGGCGCTTTGAGCACCATATTGATTCAGCCACAGGAACCTAAAGCCACAGAAGTTTGCCTTTTAGATGAGTTGTTTGTCTGAGATCCAGTAATCTCTTTCCATTGGTTTCATTTACTGATCACTTAGCTTCTGTTTGGTAAGTTTATAAAATTTATTTCAGAAATGAACTCCCTTTTGGTCCAGCTCAGATACCACTACCAGTTTTGTAATGCTGTCTTAGCGTTTTCTGCAGTAGATTGGAAGCTGTTTCTGGTAATATACTATCAGGTTTAGAAAGTAAATGGAAATTTATCATCCTAGAATAAAATAGTAAGTTCAAGACAAAAAATTAGTGTGATTCCAGGGCTATGCAGCAGCCTGAATTTGGAGTTTTCCGGCAGCCCAGAAAACAGTGAGACTGAAGAGTAGCTCTTGTAGAGTAAGACCAGCAGTTCTCACACGTCCACGAGAACGCCTGCCATGGCTTCCTTCTGACTAAGGGTGTCAGGCGTGGGTCTCTAACCTCACAGCACTGCTAGGACCGAGTCAGTTTACAGGACTGAGACCTGACTGCTTTATTAAATGGGTGCTTCCTAGACTCTACATCAGTCACGGGCCCATCGGGTGCTGGCCCACACAAGTCAAGGAATCAAGAATACGCTGAGGAACTTAGGACGGTGTGACCTTGCTCGGCATTGAGTGTTAATCTGCCCGTCCATGGCAAATTGCAATTTGAATCAAAACTTTTCTTTGGAGTTACTTGAGGCTTAGAGTGCTCACTTCTCTCTGCTGCTACAGCAGTCGAGCAGTGGCTGCATCTGCAGCGACGGTGCTTTTCCTGGGAGCTGATGGCTTCCTAAGGCCAGAAGTAAGCCGTGATTTCCCCAGAAGGAACCCAGTATTTTATATTAATAATGTGGTTAATTTTGTTGTTACAGACTATTCTCGTTCAGTCCTGGTATCCAATTACAGTGGCCACAAATTCAAGAGAGCAGAAGAAAATACTGGCCAAATACTTGTTAGAAACTTCTGGTAACTTAGATGGTCTGGAATACAAGTTACATGATTTTGGTTACAGAGGAGTCTCTTCACAAGAGGTAAGAAACCAAAACGGGTCTCAGGGAATTCAGTGTGAGTTGTCAGTACTATATTAGCTACTCCTGTTGCTGCGAGAAAACATCATTACCAGAAGCAGTAGATGTCAGAAAGTTTATGAGAGCTCATGGTGGGGAGGCAGAGGTGCAGCAGGAGGAACCCGAACCCGAGAGCTCACAGTTTCCAATACAAGCCTGAAGCAGAGAGAAAACTGGAAGTGTCCTGGGGCTTTCAGCTCTTGAAGCCTCGCAAAACAACACCACCCGCTGGCGACCAGGTGTTCAGATATCTGAGCCTATGTGTAGGGAGTATTCTCACCCAAACCAAAATGAGAGGCCTCTGCCAGCTTCTCAGAATGTCACTGGGTGTTGTAATATGAACGGCGGCGGGGCTGCGTCCCCAACCCCCAGCCGCTTGCCCGGCTAGCTTATGCCCCGAAATAATTACACGGACACTGTATTCATTTAAACACTGCTTGGCTCATCTACCTAGCATCTTCTAGGCTAACTCTCCCACCTGGACTAGCCCATTTCTTATCTATATAGCACCGGTCTTACCGGGAAGATTCTAGCCTAAGTCCATCCTGGGTCGGAGCTTCATAGCGTGCGTCTTCCCTGGAGCAGGTAGCATGGCGTCTCTCCTGCCTCTGCTCTGGAGAGGAGAGCTGCGGAGTCTGACCTCACTTCCTCTTCCTCCCAGCGTTTTGTTCTGTTTACTCCTCCCACCTATCTCCTAACCAAAGAGAGCCAAGCAGCTTCTTTTATTTTAACCAATGACCTTCCTCCATCAACTGAGGATGAACTTGCTTTAAGTAGGCCATTTCTTGCAACTCCGGAGGCTTAGTCAACAGATAACTAACTACTGTGTGTCGTCTCAGTACATAGAACATACCTCTAAATACATGGTCAGCTCTTCACACATTAGGTGGAGGGTCTCAGTACACAGAACATACCTCTAAATACATGGTCAGCTCTTCACACATTAGGTGGAGGGTCTCAGTACACAGAACATACCTCTAAATACATGGTCAGCTCTTCACACATTAGGTGGAGGGTCTCAGTACACAGAGCATACCTCTAAATACATGGTCAGCTCTTCGCACATTAGGTGGAGGGTCTCAGTACACAGAACATACCTCTAAATACATGGTCAGCTCTTCACACATTAGGTGGAGGGTCTCAGTACACAGAGCATACCTCTAAATACATGGTCAGCTCTTCGCACATTAGGTGGAGGGTCTCAGTACACAGAACATACCTCTAAATACATGGTCAGCTCTTCACACATTAGGTGGAGGGTCTCAGTACACAGAGCATACCTCTAAATACATGGTCAGCTCTTCACACATTAGGTGGAGGGTCTCAGTACACAGAGCATACCTCTAAATACATGGTCAGCTCTTCGCACATTAGGTGGAGGGGGACAGACAGGCGCAGTGAACACTGTGCAGAGCACAAGCATGGGGAAGAGACATTGCGGTGGGAAGTGGGACGAGGCTGATGGGTGTTAACTCCTGTTTTGAATTTTCGTTTGTGGTTGATCTTCAGACTGCTGGCATAGGGGCTTCTGCTCATTTGGTCAACTTCAAAGGAACAGATACAGTGGCAGGAATCGCTCTGATTAAAAAATACTACGGAACAAAAGATCCTGTGCCGGGCTATTCTGTTCCAGCGGCAGAGCACAGGTAAAATTGAGTCTGTTCTCGTGTTGAATATTTGAACACTTGCCTTGCATGCACAAGGCCCCTGGTCCTATCTCTGGCCCTGTAAACTAATTGCTTTCTAATGCTTGGTTTGAATTTATTATGTGTGACTCAGCAACACCTGATTTGACAACAGAGCCAGACGCTAAATAAACTTCCATGGAATAAACAGAAAAAAATGAGTACTCACTTTTATAGAGAGAGGATCCGGCAGGCCTGGGATTTTGAACCACTCTAGTAAACAGATTGAAGTGCATTTAAGGAATGGTTTTTATATTTGCTACATTGTATATGCAGATACAATGTTCTTTATTAGCTGAAATCTGGAAACACTGTTAAAGTACTGATTTCTTTCCCCACTTTTCTGTGTGATCTCCCCTACCTTTGACCAGGAAATTGTCATCTGGACCAGTGTTTTCAATTCTAGATAAGTAAGCCATTTTAATGGGGAGGAAGGTGTCACGATTCTCTTGTGTTTACTTTCTTACTCTTAGTGTTATCTCAAGGAACACTAGGAAATTATAACCCAGGTTTCAGCCCCTCTGGTTCTAGAGTTCCCCTTATTGAAGGTAAACAGTGTAACCTGGCAGTGGTGGCGCACGCCTTTAATCCCAGCACTTGGGAGGCAGAGGCAGGTGGATCTCTGAGTTCAAGGCCAGCCTGGTCTACAGAGGGAGGGGAATTCCAGGACAGCTGGGGCTGTTACAAAGAGAAACAGTGTCTCAAAAAACAAAAAGAAAGAAGAAAAGAAAGTGAACAATATGTAGTAAGTATATGTCAAACTTTGCTTCTGGTTCTTAACCTCATTTAATACAGTCATTGGAAAATGCCTAAAGTCCTGTGTGTTTCAGTGTAGAGTAAGCTGAACTTTGTCATCTGGTGCACATTAACTCATCACCGTCGGATCAGCAAGGACAGAACAGTGCATAGCTGACCCCTCAAGAAAAAATAGTCACGAGGAACTGTCTACTCTGCTAAGAACTTTTATTTAAAGAGGCACAATTAAGGTGTTCACAGTAGTCTCAAACGAGGAAGGTTCATATCCATTGACAGGGTTGGAAAAGCTTTTATAGAGACAGTATGTGAGATCTTGACTTCTTAAGGAAATAATCAAATTTGATTGAGCATTTTTGACTAGTACTTTTTCATATTTTACTATCTGCCAAACATTATGATAACATGTATACATGCTTTAGGGGAGTAAAGACTAAAATAGATATGTATGAAAAGTGGATTGAAAAGGTGGATGAAGGTTGCACACCATGCTGGCTTGTTTGATTTTTAACAGCGCCTCATGCAGTGCAAGCTGGCTTTGAACTTACACTGCCTCCATTTCCCAAGTGCTGTGATTATTTATTCAGCTGTAACTTACTATTAATTAGGCATTTTCAAAAAGAACCAAGTGCTTACACTGCTGGGAAAATGGGAGTATGTATTCACCCTTTCCAGTATTCTGCCATGAAGGTGGGAGGCTGTGTATGCTCGCTGACTTTGATTAGGTTGAAGGAGGCTGAAACAAACCGGTTTATAATTGGTTAATTGTTGATCCTAGAGCTAAGTGACAGTAACTACTAAGATGAGTATTGTTAACTTGTAGTGCTGGAAGCAAACTGGACAGGGGTGGTTTAGCGCAGATCCTGCATTTGCCTTCCGACAATCACTTACTAACTGAACCCTTCTCTGTGACACTGAAGGGCTGGTACAGTGGAGACGGTGGTTAATGATGCCTCAGAAATCCGTCCCATGTCTGCCTGAGTTAACCTGCATTTTTCACTTGTTTTCCAGTACCATAACAGCGTGGGGGAAAGACCATGAGAAAGATGCTTTTGAACACATAGTAACACAGTTCTCATCAGTGCCCGTGTCAGTGGTCAGCGACAGCTATGACATTTATAATGCTTGTGAGAAAATATGGGGTGAAGACCTCAGACATTTGATAGTATCGAGAAGTACAGAGGCGCCACTCATCATCAGACCTGATTCCGGGAACCCACTGGACACTGTACTGAAGGTAAGTCGTGATGTGCGTTGTTGAGAAGCCTGTGCACCGGCTCCTTCACTGAGTTGTAATTCAGACAGACAGCAGTAGATTTGCCCGAGGTCACGTTATTGCAGTGAAAGGAGGTGGGATGCCCTTCTTTAGATGTGTTGCTTTTATTGGTTGATGAATAAAGCTGTTTTGGCCACTGGCTTAACAGAGTAAAGCCAGGCAGGAAATCCGAACAGAGATGTGGAAAGGGTAGGTGGTGTTGAGATGCTGTGTAGCTGCTGAAGGAGACTGATGCCAGAACTTTACCTGGTAAGCCCCAACCTTGTGGTGATACATAGAATAAAGAAATGGGTTGATTTAAGATATAAGCACTAGCTAGGAATACGCATAAGCCATTGACAAACCAGTGTTGTGATTAATATAGTTTCTGTGTGATTATTCGGCTCTGGGCGTCCGGGAAACGACAGTCTTCACCTACAAGTTAGTTTATTTACATATCGTCAAGTAGATGATTGAGGGCCAGTGAATACTTCCTTATGTGCCTCAGGATTAATCTTAATCTGGTTGTGCTTTAATCAATGTCTTTGTGGATCATTTGTGGTTTATTATATTAGAAATTGTTGTTACAACCTGTTGTTAGTACAGAAGGCGGCTGTTCGTGGTAATGAAGAACACAAATAATTCAGAGCTGCTCGACTAGAACTAGGACTGTCTCTGAGCAGACCTGCCTGTTAGTGTCGGGCTTGATTCACCTGTCTTACAAAGTGTCCATCCCAGCAGGAGTTGACTGATACCTTCTACAGAGAACTCCTGTGGGTGCTTGACTCCAGAAAGTTAGTTTCCTTTAATCTCATCAAAAAAAAAACAACCCACTGCTGGCTCTGACCATCTCTGTTGTAAGGAGAAAATGACCCACCAAGGTTGAGAAACGTGGAAACAGTGTAGGCCTTCTGTCTGGAGCCTTCCTGTACAACTGTTCTCGACTAGTGAGCAGATGGCTTCTCTCTCTCTCTCTCATAGGAAGTGGGAGCATAGATTAATGAAACCTTTTTTAATTCTGTAAACAGCTAGTCTCAGTGTCTTAGCCTGAAGTGTTTCACTTTGGACAACTAAACAGCTTTTTTATTTCCATCGTGGCGGTTATGATAAGAAAGCCATTACTTAGGATCTCTTATTAGCAGTTTATGTCAAGAAAGGCAGGGGCTGTGTGGAAGGGGTGTAGCCGATAGGTCTTCTCCGGCCCTGACCAAGTTTTCCTGATCAATTTCAAATCTGTGTTTAAGGGTTTGCGCTGTGATAAAATGCTGAATGGCTTGGAGTAGCTCACATATCACGCAGGCCAGTTTTCCTAGAGCGAAGAGCTATGGACAAACTGCACATTGTATACGCTTTGTCCGTCTGATTCTCAGCTCTGTGGCTCAGCGTCAGACAAATGTAAACCAAGCAACCGTTGGCCACAAGCAGAGCGAGTCCAAATCAGAGGCATAACTAGGGGTTTGTTGTGCTATACCTTCCATGCTTCCTTTATATATATACATTGTAATATTGTTTCAATATTACAGATTTTCTTGCTTGAATCTGTATAATTTGAAAGATGTGAAGAAAAACCTGTGTTGCGCTAATTTAATGATACAAATTGACGAAATAGGAAAGCTCACACCTTTTTCTAATGTGGTTAAAAGTCATTGCAACCAAATTTTATAAAGGTTTATATGTGGTTTAAGATTGTTTAAGTCATTGAACTTTTATATTCTCAAAATTGTGTAATAAAGAAAAATAATTCCTAGCTTGGGAAGCCTCCCTCCCTCTCTTAGTTACTTGTGTTCTGTTTTTTCATGCAGGTCTTAGATATTTTAGGTAAGAAGTTTCCTGTCACTGAGAACTCAAAGGGCTACAAGCTGCTGCCCCCGTACCTGAGAGTCATTCAGGGAGATGGCGTGGATATCAACACCTTGCAAGAGGTAGTGTGATCCACTTGAATGATCTTGACACAGCTATTTTGATTCATAAGTAGCCCATTCAAATTTAAATGCAATTGTGAACTTATTTTTAATATTTAAGATGGTAAAAACCTTTGGTGTTTAGAAATAATAGTAGCTTAAAATACAGAAATGGCAGCCAACGCATACTTCTCCAGGCCTCAGTAGCCACCTTTTGTTGTGATTCTGAAGAGAAACAGAATAAAGCCTTTTTATTTGATGAGCCCAGAATATGTATAAGAGTTGTCACCATGACACAATCTGGGGTCACTTGGGAACAAAGTCTCAGTGAAGGATTATCTAGATCAGGGTGGGGGGGCTAATGGTTCCAGACCCCACACTCTGCTGCCTTTCTCTCCCTGTGTCTCTAGACCTGTGTCAGACTGGCAGCTGAAGCTGACCATATGTGACAAGTCGTTCTTTGGACACTCGGGTACAGGGAGAATATCTTACACTGGTTCTCAAAGCAAAGCAGTTTGGGGACATATATGAAACCCATCATACCCAGAGGACAGTACTTGATTTTTCATGTTGGAAGTTAGTCATATGTAGTTTTAGAAATAGGAAAAGGAATTATTCTTAATAGTTTCCTCTGTATGTGTTAATTAGTGTTCCTAACTTTGGCAGTGGGGGACTACTTCATCTAACAAAAAGAGGATTTCCTTGCAGTCTAACAGATTTCCAGAGTTTTTATTCTCAAGTTGTCCTTTCTTAAAATCTTACGAACAGGCCAGGGTAGCTTTTCCTTCCTGTCAGCTGCCCTACACCCTTGTCTTGAAGCCCTTTTGTCTGCATCTCTCATGTTTCTTCCATGAATTACAACTTTGATCAGAAGCTTGCTAGAAGACACTGATTGATGTAAATGTTAAGAACAAATTGCTCTTTGACCCACATAAATACATAATACATGAAAAGCACTTGCTCACTGGAGCACAATTCATGTTGGTGATAGTAACAGATAATTAAATCCTAAGGGCTCCTCAGCTAACTTAAATACTTCTGCATGAAATACGAAAACAGATTATGTAGTAAGAGTGATAGTTTGTCCGTTTACTTCCACCTTGATTTTTCCCTTTGGGTTGTTTGTGAACGACTTTGGCATGTTGCAGAGTGGAGAACACTGAGCTGGCAGCCATGGTGTGAAACTGTCCTGGGAAGTGACCACCACGGGGGCAGAAAGGTAGCTGGTTCAACACAACTAAGTAGCCAGTGCTGACTCAGACTTCAACACTCTGGCCCCAAGCACTTTATTTTAGGTGTATTTAAGCAACATCACAATTTGGAGAAATTTTTTTCTGATGATAAAAACTCAATCCTGTGTGTACAATAAAGCTTAATAAGATACTCTTTATAAAGAACCTGTGACATCTTCCAGAAAGTTGGGGTCTATAGATTAACTACATGTGACATCTTCCATAAAAACAGGTTCTGTAGGTTGGCAAGCTTTGGTCCCGGCCAGGTTCTGTATCTCTGTTTGAAGAGACAATCCTGTATGTTTAATTCCTGGTTCCCCTGGTCCTCATGTGTGATCACAAGAATCTCCATGCCTTTCTCAGGCACAAACCAAGATTTGTATAAAACCTAAAGGAATCGCTTTGAAGTAAGCTGTGGTCTTTACCTCAATTCTTCCCATTGAAAAACATACTTTGGTTTAAAAAGAAAAGAATAAATACACATAGACACACAAAGAGATGGATAGAATTTTAAGTTTTAAAATGATTGCATTTCTCAAGGTTGGATTATTAACACATGATGGTGTTTGGGGTTTGTTTCTTTTTAGTGTTGAAAATCCAAAGATCGATTTGAGACTTAGTGTACAGGGAGAACATGTAAATGATTCGTTTTAAAGCCATAACTGGCCTCTGCCTTAATCACTTTGAAAATTCTTTTTAAATTGGACTTTTAAACAGAACATGGCTTTTCATGAAATTCAGAAAATGGTTAATAAATTTCACTTCCCGTTTCATTATGAAAGTGATGGGATTTGCTTGTAAGTTAGAGGTACATGGTTGGTAAATAAGCCCCACGCAGAGAAACACAGATGCGCTGATACCACGGCTTCACTGGAGTTTTAAATCTTGAATCCCTCGGAAGAACTGTGTGCCATGCTGTCTCTCCAGCCGGCTTGTAGATAATCATTCCTTTGCAGTGACCCAGTCATAAATCATAACATCGAAAGTATCATGCATAATTTTGTGTATGCACTGGCGCACGAGGCATTTGAAGTGAGTCATCAGTGTCGTTGTTAGGTACAAGCGGATATTATGGGCTCCTATGCATAACCACTGACCTGTGCCTTACATACAGTAACTGTTACATGTACTAACGCCGTGCACCCTGATGTATTGTGATGGGTGGAAACCCTAGAGTCTAGCCATCTGGGGCAAGTGTTGCAGCTTTTGTTGCCGGCATTGGGCAGTAGCTTTGGGGTGACTGGGAGGGCTCAGGAAGCCTTAGGTATACATATAGCCAGTATTCTTGCTCCTTCACTCTCGGCCTGACTGCATTGACCACACTGAAAATCTACAAGTGAACCCTCCTTCCACACATCCACTGCAACCCGCGTGGGTCTTTAAGAAGCTAGTGTGTGCTGTTACCTGCCGAGGCTTCTCTAAGTACTGACTGGTACAGACAGCTGTAGGGGTCTCACAGTGTCGCCCTTGGAAGGTAACTTCCATTGTCTTCCAGATCATTCATTTGCTTGTTTTTTATCTTCTAGATCGTAGAGGGAATGAAACAAAAAAAGTGGAGTATTGAAAACGTCTCCTTTGGTTCTGGCGGAGCTTTGCTACAGAAGTTAACAAGAGACCTCTTGAACTGCTCCTTCAAGTGCAGCTATGTTGTAACCAACGGCCTTGGGGTACGTCCTTCTGCTTTTCTTCTCCTGTCAATCAAGTCCGCAGTAATCACTGTCAAGATTCTGTTATCAGGGTGGGGTTTGAGCTTCTGATTTTAATACCGGAATCGTTCAGTAACCATAGTATAGCTGGGATACCCATAGAGACAGCTGACCCGAGCTAGTGGGAGCTCATGAACTCTGGACCGATGGCCGGGGAGCCTGCATAGAACAGAACTAGGCCCTTGGTTGTGGGTGACAGCTCTGTAGCTTGGTGTGGTGGGAGACCTTGCTCAACCTGATATGAGAATGCGGGGGGTGGCTTCGTCCTGCCTCAACTTGATATGCCAGGCTTTATTGACTCCCCATGAGAGGCCTCACCTTCTCTGAGGAGTGGGTGCGGTGGGTAGGTAGCAAGGAGTGTGGGGGGGGGCTGTTGTTGGTATGTGGTATGAATTAAAATTTAAAATAAATTTTTAAAAGAAAATATAAATAGGTAGAAAGCCTGTGTACCGTCTTCCACCTTTCTTTGGAGAACCCAGAGCTGTCTTCTCTGTTGCTCTCCCGTGCCTCTGCCATCTGTTAGTGCTTTGCCTCCCCCCTCTCTGGATCTGTATGTGTGTGTCTGTTACAGTGCACTGTCCTCAGTCTAGAAGTCCTTCCTTGTTGTCACTGTTCTGAGTCAGGGTCTTGCGGTGTGGCCCTGTCTGTGCTCCCCAGGGCTGGGCCTACAGGGATATGCCACCAAGCTCAGTAGGTTCTCCAGCTGCTGCCTCTTAGTGCGAGCATCAGGCCAGCATCCCCTCCCCGCCTTGATTGTATCTCCTACCTTTTAACTGCAGTAAAGGAAGTAACGAAAGGGAAAGGTGGTACAGCGTGTCTTAAATACTCTAGTTCTCTGTTATAAAGTGTATAAAGATATGTGTTTATCATCTATAATATAAGGGCCACATGGTAAATTTCTCCAAATCCTTCTGTAAAAGATAGTTATGATTTGGGTTTCTATACCATGACTATCTTGAAGGAAAACAGGCTAGTTAATGGGTCAGTTGTGGAATGATGTTATACTTGTGACACTATAGATAAGTAAATAAAATAAAAACCAGTTCTAGCCAGGGATCCCGCCAGCCTGCAGGTGAGAGCTCTGGCAGCCAAAGGGATACGTGTTTTTAGAGACGTTTAGATGATGGTTCATCATTTCTCTCGATTTCGATTTCAGGTTAATGTCTTTAAGGACCCAGTTGCTGACCCCAACAAAAGGTCAAAAAAGGGCCGATTATCTTTACACAGGACACCAGCAGGGAACTTCGTCACACTTGAAGAAGGAAAAGGAGACCTTGAGGAATATGGCCATGTGAGTACCTGTTAACATGGCAGTGAACTGCCTTTTCAAAGGGAAAGAGGGGTTTTTCTATTATTCTTTCACAGTTTTGTGACATTGAAATAATTTTTTTCACATAGTGGCAAACGTGATAGACGTTGATAGCTTTTACAGACTTTTATATTTGGTCGTAACCCTACTGTCAGCTATCAGTGAATGGTTTTTAAAGCAGCATAGCAAATAGGACTTTTTAAATGTTGTTCTTTGACTTCATGTGACTGTGTTAAAGTAAAATAGAACTTTGAAATGGACTATTTCCAAACCCCTTTGAAAGGAATTGTTTCTTTAGAACTTAATAACCATTTCGATGGTTTTCTCTGGTCTTTTTCAATTCTCATAGAATTATGAGCTTAAAACAAAAAAGAAAAGCAAATTGTCTTAGTAACATAGAACGAGAGTGGGCTGATTCATATTATCTAACTAGCAAGGAAGAGCCATCACTGAGTTTTCTGATCTAGTAACCAGACTGGAAGGAACGTATAGCACGTGATCTGTGGTCTTCAGCGTAAGTACACATTAGTGTACTCAGTGTGGAAAGATTGCCGATCTCCGAGCCACTGATGGAGGGGGCTGCAGTTTGCGTGTTTATGTTCTTCAACGTGAGCGCCCAGCTGGTGCTGTGAGGACACTGTGCAAATATGACGGCCTACAACAGTTTATTTCCTTGTCTTTTAAGGTTTGAGGCTGGAATTAATAAAATAATCCATCTTTATGTGAAAATGATGTGAACTTGTAGATCAGGTTTTTAGAATTAAATCTTTTTATGTAGCCCACCAGCAATTCTTTGAGTAGATTTCACATAACAACTGAAGCTACCAGGGTTCTGCTGAATTGGGTCATCTCAAGTGAAGCAAAGCCAGTTGAGACTAAGTCAGAGGCAACACGGATTTGAGAAGTACCTGAGCATCTGTCCAGTCAGTATGATGGTGGTGACCTCTGTGGTCGTGGAGGCTTTTAAACACCAGCACTCCCTGGTGGTTTATATTGAAACTCACAAAAGAAAGTGCTGCATATAGGTACAATTTAGAGCACATTAGATGCCAGTGAATGTCACATGTACTGTAAGGAAGAAAGATGAGTTTCAGTGGATTTTTATATAGAAACTAACTCAGTCCTCATCTTCTGTTGATGTTTATCCATGACTTTGCAGTTACAATCTTTGTGTCTCTGTCACCATAAATAAGAACAAAAAGTTTCTATTTTTCTATGTTTCTGTCTTGGCTTTGGTTTTTGGATTTTATCCTTTTTTTAAGGCCAAAATTTAATGGCTAACAAATTTATTGAATGTCTAGATTGACTGATCTAAGCAGCATTGAGGAAGAATTTAGCAGGGACAGTGGTAGGTTTTCCAAGCAAACGTCTCTTCCGAGGTACAAAGGTATGCGGGGCATCTGGTGTTTTGCTCCCTTCGAGGAAACTGGCCTGAGAATGTTTATCATAATCTCACTGTGCTAGTGGCCGCTCTCAGCAGCTCTGTGTTTGACCTCTTAGGTAAATGGGTCAAAGCACAATTCAGATATTTAATGGTCTTTTTAATGATGATCCTAATTTACATTCTGCAGGATCTTCTCCATACAGTTTTCAAGAATGGAAAGGTGACAAAAAGCTATTCATTTGATGAAGTCAGAAAAAACGCGCAGCTGAATATCGAGCAGGACGTGGCCCCTCACTAGGCCTGGGTGTTTGTGCGGGTATGTGTACACATACGTGCACTGTGTGTGTGCCTGTGTGTATGTGAGGACATGTCCAGTGTACAGATGCGTGCGTTTGTGTTTATGATATACTACAGCCAGATTATTTGTTGGTTTATGGACATACTGCCCTTTTATTTTTCCCACAATGTTTAGAAGATCTCAAATTAGGAAACACGTGTAACCATGTACAAGATGAATGCTAAAGCGAGCTTTTTAGGGCCCTTTGCTTAGAGATAGTAACTCGGTCTGTGTTGACCTTTTCACAAGTCACAGAACCAAGAAACTTTTATATATAACTGCAGATCACATCAAACAGATTTGCATAAATTACCATGACTGCTTTATGTTTATATTTAACTTGTATTTTTGTACAAACGAGATTGTGTAAGATATATTTAAAGTTTCAGTGATTTAACAGTCTGTTTCCAACTTTTCATGATTTTTATGAGCACAGACTTTCAAGAAAATACTTGAAAATAAATTACATTGCCTTTTGTCCATTAATCAGCAAATAAAACATGGCCTTAACAAAGTTGTTTGTGTTGTTGTACATTTGGAAATTATGTCAGGACATATACCCAACAGAATTACTAACTCACTGCCCTTGTAGATTATGCATCAGTCATTCTACATCAAAGAGAATTATGGTTCTTACTCGAATGTCTAGGCATTGTACAGTCCTATGCCTTGGTCATTGTATTGTACCAATGAAATGCCAAATTCGAAAGGCCTGTTCTGCAATTTTATATGTCAGATATTGCCTGTGGCTCTAATATGCACCTCAAGATTTTAAGAAGATAATGTTTTTAGAGAGAATTTCTGCTTCCACTATAGAATATATACATAAATGTAAAATATTGAAAGTGGAAGTAGTGTATTTTAAAGTAATTACACTTCTGAATTTATTTTTCATATTCTATAGTTGGTATGACTTAAATAAATTGCTGGAGTGGGTAGTAGTGAGTGTACTTATTTTAAATGTTTTGATTCTGTTATATTTTCATTAAGTTTTTAAAAAATTAAATTGGATATTAAACTGTATGGACATCATTTATTAATTTTAAATTAAATCCTCAGTAACTAATACTTAAGCAAGTTCTTGATGTTATCCCCAATGGAAATCTTCCTTAACCAGAGATGTAGCTAAATTTAAAATATCCAGGTCAAAATATTGATCGTGATTTACTGCTAGACCCTGATTCGGCCCCTACAAACAGGAAACTGGCTTCTTCGGGGTGACGCCTGACACTGGGTCAGCGCTAGGGCCCTGCAGGCCACCTTGGCTCCTCTTTGATTACGTACTAGGACTGCCTCCCACTTCCGTGGCAGAAATGGAGTAGCCACAATAGAGACCACACAGTCCACAAGTCTGGAATTCACGCTTTGTTCACTAAACACAGACCCAGAAAGCTCACTAGCCTGTGTTCTGAGAAAAGGAGCATGCCTTTGCATTTTGAGAGATGTTGGTTTTTCTGGGAAGGAAGAAGCTGGATTTTATGGAGTTTCTCTTGTTCTTTCTCATTTAACTATCTGATACTAGAAGCCCGATTTAGCTTGCCCTTAATATGAAGTTTTAAAAGCCATAAGTCATGAATGTTACCTGAGAGCATACCTATGATCTAATGAAGTAAGTTTGGGTTTTTGCAGGTGATCCTAAAACTTAACAGAATAGAAAGCATTACTTACTTTTAGTAATCCTTATCCTACAATACATGGTTTAAAAAAAAAATCTTAAACTGACTTTAAAAGAAATAAAATGTAATTTAATCAGCCTGGGCATGTGTGTACCTGAAATCCCTGAACCGAAGTGGAGACGGAAGGATCAGAAATCAACATCATCCTTGGCTACACAGCAGATTCCAGGCTAGCCTCGGCTACCTGTGTTCACTACATAGCAGATTCCAGGCTAGCCTCGGCTACCTGTGTCCACTACATAGCAGATTCCAGGCTAGCCTCGGCTACCTGTGTCCACTACATAGCAGATTCCAGGCCTATCCTCGGCTACCTGCATCTACTACATAACAGATTCCAGGCTAGCCTGGGCTGCCTGTGTCTACTACATAGCAAACTTCAGGCTAGCCTTGGCTGCTTGCTTCCACTACATAGCAGATTCCAGGCTAGCCTCGGCTGCCTGCTTCCACTACATAACAGATTCCAGGCTAGCCTGGTCTGCCTGCTTCCACTACATAGCAGATTCCAGGCTAGCCTCTTCATCCCTAAGAAAATTAAAGTGTACTTAAGGTTAGTAGTACTAAAAAGACTTGTCCTAGGTAGGCTTTGTGTAGGCAGTGGTAATCCCAGTACCTGAGAGGCATACACAGAAGAGCCAGCCTGAGCCGTGTAGACCCTTGTCTTTGCCCAAGACGACACAGAATGCTGCAAGGCTTTCAGAGAACTGCACGAACCTGTCGTTGGTGTGGTACTGAGCGGCGCCTCGTGTTCTATGAAACCAAGCAGCTCCACACACCAGTTTTATCTTAAAATGTTTAGTAAAAACTAGAAGTCTGCATTTGTGCTCATGGGCCCAGGAGTGGAATGAGCAGTTTCTCTTGGCTCCGGTCCCCTTGAAACTGATGAAATTTGAATTTCTGCCACTAAGCAGCATTTGGCCATCGCCCTTCTAAGTACCAAATGGCTGACAGAAATGTCAAATAGGATTGTGCTGTGTGTCACCCTTGGATTGGCCTAACCCTTCCTGACAAAGCAGATAACATATGCAGATTTAAGACACTAGATTTGCAGTTGATAGTAGCCCCGCCCCAATTCATAACTTGAGGATTTTGTGTTAAGTGTTATTTGTACACGATATTTAAAGTAAACCGTTTTTATGGGTAGCCCTTCCTTTGAATAAACTGTTATGAAGAGAGCTTTTATAGTTAAATCCATCTTAGAAAATTAGAATAGCAAGGCATTCTTTGTTGTGTTTACCGGAACTTAGAAGTCACGTAAACTAGTATTTTGTAGCTTTACATTCCTTTTTAACCCATTTGGTGGAGAATATCAAACTTCCTCCCAAGTTGTATGTTAAGTCAATTCTAATATGTACTCAACATCAAAGATAACATGTAATAAACATGGAAATAAAGTTTAGTTCTGTTAGTGAAATGTTAAATTTGGCTGTGTGTGTCAGATAAATGCCATTTCCAGACCTGCCTCTTCTAGGTATTGCTCCAGAGAGAGGATGAAAGGAGGGTGTGGAGGATGCTTCTGTTTTCTACCTTCAGCAGCTCTGGGTGGCAGGATCATTTATTAAGAGTGAGGGGCGGGGCGCCAGGTTCATGGGACTTGGCGATGTTTACGTGAGAGTGGATAGTTACTGGAAAATACCAAGTTGTCTACAGAAGGGCACACTCAAGTCTATTGCTTTGTTTACAATAGCCCAGTTATGGAACTATCGTGGGTGTCCCTCAACAGCAAATGGGGTATATTTCCACAGTAACTTTGATTCAGCCATAAAGAACAACAAACATCCTCTGAGGGAAATGGAAGTGACTGAAGACCATCATGTAAAGTAAGGTACTTACTCAGGCTAGGACAGACAGTGAAAGTTATCGCTTACAGAATCTTTCTTAAGGTGTGAGTGCAGAGGAGGGGCCAGCAGGAGGTGGATAATAACGGTTGCACAGGATCAGAGTACATGCATACATCTGTGGAAATGTCTTAACGAAGGCCAAGGTAGAAGGACACAGATTGCACCACCGTGGGATACGAAGTGAGGCCCTGTCTTGAAAGTCCTTATTTTGTACAACTAATAAATGCTCGTTTTCCATATGGCCTTGGGATTCACCCGGACTGGGGAAAGCAACCTCTATCAGTCAAATCTCAGTGAATCCTTAACAAAATAAATCCACATCCAGACAGGTGGGTGAAGCCGCGAGCCTGAGATAGCAGAGGACACAGGCTGAGCAAGTACAGATCTGAGCAAAGCAATTATTAGCATACGTAAAAATGTGTAAGCCCACTGTTTCATACACGCACTAATAGAAATATGGAGGAAAGCCAGAACAAGCCGTGATGTCCCAAGGAAGGATGAGCATTGCCTCAACAGCACCAGGGGACTCCAGTGTCCAAAAGGAAAGTCAGCGCCGAGACAACGTGTTCCCGCTAAAACAAGTTTGAGAGAAAGGATAAACAGTTCTGTATGATACCAAAAACTGAAACTTGCATGCCACCATTTCAGAAAGTTTATCTAAGGGATAAGGGAGGGGCAGACACTAAACTCAGCAGATGCAGACTCCATGAAACAGTAGTGGAGAGTTATGTGTCCAGGATTTAAAGTAAGCAGGATTCACACCACAAAAGCACATACAGGAGCAGAATTGGAAAGATTCTGAATCGGGAGAGTGGCTAGCGCTACTGGTCAATTTAAGACCAAAGATAGACATGAACAAATCAACATGGAAGTAAGCATATTGCTTTCAGACTAACAGGAAAAGGTCCAATATGTATATGGTTTTTGAAATAAATGAAAAAAGCAGGTGGAACATTTAGCAAAATAAGCAAAATTAATCTTGAGCTGTATGTACATACAGTGAGCCATACATATCCTAACACAAATTCAAGAGATAGAAACTTGATCTACCTGCCACTTTTACAAAAAGTCACCTCTAAAGCAAGGTTGGAGGTGTCTAAAGGAACAATTGATGGGGCGTCGTAGCTGCAGTTTTCCTTGTAACAAGATGAGTCGTGTGTTCAGGGCTTCTGACGTCACCGGTCCCCAGAACAGTGTGTGAGCAAAGTGTGGCACCAAGAAAGAACGGAGCATTCCAGCACCAGGCTGTGGCTTACTTACCGAGCCCTGGGGAAAGCAGAGCTTCGGATGAAACTCTTCTCAGATGAGCCGTGTTTGGAAACATTGGGTAGTCAGTGCAGGGGAAGATGCGTTCTGAGAAACTGCCGCTCCTGGTCGCCCCCCCCCCCCCGAGTCTAGGGCTTCTGATGTCTCTGACACATCCCTTTCTCCACTTGTTCTGGTGAGTTATCCTTTCATTGATTGTGGGGGGGTGGATAATGATCAGACTACCTGTGGGTTTTTCTAAAGCACACACATGTACTCCCCTAAAATATGATAAATGCCAGAATCTGATCGTGGGAGAGGCTTGTGTAGATACCCTCCCATTATCTCTGCTTGAGAACCACTGTTCTGCATAAACCACTTCCCAAGCACTGGTGCGAGACCTTACCCCTGGGACCATGCGTTACCGCCATCTACCCTGCATTAGTAGTGTTCTTACTCCTACTTAGGGATCAAGGCTCGGCACCCTAACCTGCCGGGGATGAGAAGGTCACCGTGTTTTTCCTACAGGAAGTAAAGAGCAGATAACCTAGCTGACAAAGACACCTCATACCTCATCCAGATTGCAAATCTCCTGACCTGTCCAAACACATCTGTTCCTGCCTTTTGCACACAGTAGCCCTAAGGAGGTCATATAAAATTTACATGCATAAGAAATTCCAAGTTTCTCTGAGTTCCTTTTATTTTATATCATATATAAAAGAGCTGCTTTTATTGCCAGGCAAGGAAAACAATATTACACCATTGCAAGTGCTGGTTGTGCCAGACTGAGGCATCTTGGGATGAGGTGTCTCTGATTGCTGCTGCTGCAGAGCTTTCTATTCCCCGGGGCAGAGAGGGGGCAGCGAGCTAAACAGCCACTGAACGTAGCATTTGTATGTATGAGAATGCAGGAGCAGGGAGGGAAAGAGAGTGTAGGCTAATCCCTCTCCTCTTCAGTAGTTTTGAAATTAAGGACAGGAAAAAAAACACACAAAATTGTGGGAAACTATATATACACTGAGACACCGTGAATATTTGAAGATTTCGGGGCCATTAACCCAAGTGACAATAACTTGCTGAGACTTTTAACCCATTGGCTGGAACGGTTTCTTTGGTAAGCCCTTGCTGGTTCTGCCCATTAGATTAGAGCATTGCCCTAGGGTCTCAGTGAGGCTGGGCTCCAGAGCACACTCAGCCGCTGCACCCCGAACCCAGGAAGGCTCACATCTAGAACTCTGACTCACAGCGCGCCTTCAAGCCATGATTCTTTCTCTGTCCACTCCCGCTCAGTGCACCCCAAGTCCTCATTTCATCAAGCCAAAACTGGTGCTTTTTAAGATGAAAAGTATTAATCAGTAGCAACTGGTCAGCCCTTCAGAGTCCTCTGCATCTTGTGGGAAATTTTAGACCAACCATTTCTCCTTTTGTTTCTAGAAGAGCCTGTGCAGGGGGCGTTGTTTGGCCCCTAGCCTGCTTCTCGTGGTCCTGACTCTATTCACCAATCATGTCCAAACCGCTTCCTCCTCACTGTGTCTGTCCACTTAGAGAATCTCACTGGTTTTCTTGTCACATCTTTGTGAACCTGTCGGCACACATCACTTTGGCTCTGCCCTAGTGTGCAACACCTGGCCACTATGCACAGTGTCTGCATATTTTCACACAGACACAGACGTGCAGATGGGCGCGTGCCTATTGCTCTTCTGCTGACGTCACACACAGCTTGCAGGAAACAGGCAATTACATTTCTTGTTTGTCAGGCTCCGAGTTTCCTTTTTCTGGAGCCTCAGCTGACCCACTCCCTGGAGACAGACCAGCAAAGCATTTCCAGCTATTTTTAGTTTCCTGGATTGCTAACTTGGACTGTTCTGGGAGGAGGCAATAGGAAAGCTTGATTGGTCTCGCTAAAACCACATCTCAGACAGTTGATGGCCACAGCTTTGGAGCAAGGGCAGAAAACACGTCTATAGGATGAACTAGTCAAATGGACAAAGAATACACCATGGACCAGACTGTCCCTTGGCCCTTTGAGCTTATAGGAAGAAGGCAGCAAAGGACCTCGCATGGGAGGAAAGGGCCTCTCAGCCAGTCTGCCCCCCGACTCTGAAGCAAAGCCATCTGCTGAGAAGAGCCAGTCACGCTTCCCTCCCTCGGGAGCTTTCTCTGGTGGTTGAGCATTGCAGAAAACAGGACCCACTCAGACATGAACCTGGGGAAGCTACCATGCTCACTCCCTCACAGGCTCACTCCTCATTGGACTGTGCCCTCTGAGGCTGCACGTAACCGTTTCTCAGCTATCAGGTCAGCCCCGCATCTGATCCAGTTTCCCTTTGGAGAGTGTTTTATACGGACTGATCTAAAGATCTGTAGAAGAATAGAGAGAGATGAGCATGTCTGGGAAAGATGGAGAGGTTATGCTTGAGAGTTTCTTTCAAAAAGAGCTGCCTTTTAGTCTCCCTTGTATGAGTTCATACATTTGCTCAAAGGCATGCTAGCCAGGAGGAACAAATGTCTTATCTCAGCATTTGAACAAGTACTTTTGTCTCGGTGTAAGAAAACTAAAAGAATTAGAACCAGGGGCTGGAGAGATGGGCTCAGAGGTTAAGAGCATTGCCTGCTCTTAAAAAGGTCCTGAGTTCAATTCCCAGCAACCACATGGTAGCTCACAACCATCTGTAGTGGGGTCTGGTGCCCTCTTCTGGCCTGCAGGCATATACACAGAATATTGTATACATAATAAGTAAATTAAATAATTTAAAAAAATAATTAGAATATGAAGAAGGTAGATATCGAAGTGTCTCCTGAATAGTACTTTTTGTTGTTGTGTTCTTGTGTTGTATAGTATTTTTTGTTGTTGTGTTCTTGTGTTGTATTTTACTCCCCTGGCTTTTTCACAGATCTGGAGATCTTTTCAAAAGTCTTTGACATTTCAGTCACCCACTGTCTGTTAGCACATTTCTTCAGGAAGATTGGTGAGAACGATCTCAAGGTTTTTGTTGTTATTGTTATTTTGTTTTGCTTTCTGAGACAGGGTTTCTTCACGTAGCCCTGGCTGACCTGAAACTCATTCTGTAGACCAGGCTGGCCTCTAACTCAGAGATCCACCTGTCTCTGCCTCCCAAGTGCTGGGATTAAAGGCGAGTGCCACTGTGCCAGACAAGGTTTCTATTTTGCAACACTGATTCCTGCAGTAAGATATAACCCTATTCTACATGAAACCTCAGTGTCATTGTCATATCAGAGGCCGTAATTTAATGTCAAATATCTGATTTGTGCACAGATTTCCCTTATTTTCTGTGGAGGTTGGAATGAGACGTCTCCCAGGAGTGTCTGGCATTTGCATATTTGATACCTAGTTGATGGCTCTTTGGAGAGGATTTAGGGGGTGTGGCCTTGTTGGAGGAAGTATGTCACAGAGGTACGTTTTGAAGTCTCCAAAGATGTGTGCCATTACAAGTTCGCTGTTTCTGCCTCCTGCTTGTGGATCAGGACATGAGCTCTCAGCTGTTCCTGCCTCTAGGCCTTTGTTCTGCCATCATGAACACTAACCTCTGGAACCATAAGCTCAAGTAAATATTTTCCTTTATAAGTTGGCTTGGTTGTTGTGTTTTATTACAGCAGTAGACAACTAAACATTTCCTTTTGTTTTTTGCTTTTCTTGGGGAGAGAAGAGAAACTCCTCAAATCAGCATTCAAATGAGATCATAAATTGCAATGGGCTTACATGTCTCTTGAGTCTGTTTTAGCACATGGGGTCTCTTTTGTTCCTCTGCTGCTGCATTCACTCTGGCAAATGAACGGTCTCTCTTATCTTGGGAACATTCTCACAATCTTGAGCATGTTGATCATCTCACCATGGTTGTTTAAATGACCATGGCCTTAAGTGTTCTCTGTATAAAGTGATAACTCAAGAGCTTGATTAAAAATTAATGTTTAGGCACTCCACTGAACATGTCTGTGGATCACACATCTCTCACCTGCCTTCTGGAACCCCTTTAACTGCTGTTCTTTAGGCAGGGACACTAGGTTCACACCACCACCTCAACCCCTCAAAACCTGTCTGAGGTCCCACCCTCCCATCAGCATCTCTCTCCAGTTCCACTTCTTCAAACAGAGACTCAAACATCACCAACTTCACCTGTCCCTGCGCCCATCCTCTGGCCACCCCTCTATAGGTTGGGATCCTAGACTCCCACTGCCAACTCAACCAGCAATCGCTGCCTGTAAAATCCTGCGTACCTCTCCTGACTCCTGAGGCTGTGAGAATCTTCTAACCTTACAGCAAGTCTGTTACTGTCTTGAAACATTTCCAGATTTCTTTATAAAGCCAATATTTCCCTGATACCAAAACCAGACAAAGACCCAACAAACAAGATAGAAAAATATAGGCTGGTATCTCTGATAAAATAGACAGATATTCTCAAAAGTTTCTTGCAAATTGAATCCCCAAATTCATCAGAAAAGCTCATTCACGTGATCAAATCAGCTTCACGCCAGTAGTGCAATGATGACTCATTGTCCATGAACCAATAAATGTCATCCACCACATAAACAAACGCCTGGAAAACCTAGCGATACAGGAGAGACATCTCAACATAGTAAAGGCAGTATACCGCAAGCTCACTGTTAGCGTCCCGCTAAACTAGGAAGACAAAGCATCCCCACTAGAACCGGGGACCAGTTGTGGATACCCACGCCTTCCTTGCCTCTGCGACATAGTCTGAAGCCTTAGCTGGAGCAGTAAGGCAAGTGAAGGGAATCAGGATGATCCAAACAAGAAAAGAGATCAAGTGATCATTATGTGAAGGTAAGATTCTATACATAGCTTCACACAATAATTTTGACTTGAGACCAGTGTCACTGTTCTTTGCCATTCCAGAAGTTGAGGCCCTGGAAGTTTTAATTCTTAAAATGTACCATGACTTTATACTAATATTTTAAAATATTTTATTTTTACTTACCTTGGAGAAATCAACGTCATTGAGTTTATTTAACATCCTTTATCTTGTATCGTTTCAAACAAGATATTTGACACCATCTAATTTACCTTGTTGGATAAGGTAATATGTCTGCAAAGAGGGACTTGGCCCTCCTCTGCTCCTCTACAAAAAGAACCAGAGAAACAAGAATATGGCTATAGTCTAGTCAGTGAGTACAGGAGAACCCTAGACTTCCACAGGACAGAAACAGAAACTGTGAAAATGTAGAGACCGGAGACATCAATCAGCACAGCAAGAGAAACAAAATTCTTGCTCCATATTGAGGGTGAAGGGTGTAGGTAAAAGTACCAGAGCTGTCAGCACCAATACAGGCAACCCTAGCTATGAGAGAGGTTCATGGCCTTAAGCTCCTCAGATGCCTGAATCTGACCAGGCATCTAGCTTTAGAGAAGGAATCCACGCATCTCCCAGCCACCCTCTGGTTGCTGTAGCCACGTGTCATCCTAAAGGGTGATCTTGAGAATTCAGACAACACGTTGCTCTTTCTGGGTCCCCACAGAATACACTGGCCAGGGTTGGCTGAACAGAGTGACTACACAGGCCAGGGCAGGTGTTACGGTGCAGAGGGCAGTAGAATGCCATCCGTAAGAACCAGGAATCAGGCAGCTGTCTCTGGTCTGGTGGAATGGCTAAGCCATGCGTGGTTTTCCTGGGTAGTGTGCATGTTTCCTTCCACGACTCTCCCGGTGCCACACAGGCAATGGCCACTAACAAAGCAGAGAGTAAACTGAGCGGTGCGCCTCTATGGTCCCTATTATTGACCTCTGAGGGTGCACAACTTCCAGGTACAGAATAAGTTTTGTCCAGAGACTGCTGTTTGCTACTCTCCCTTGCTCTGGGAGATACTGCAGCTAAGAAGAGTTTTCCCATCTGTAGTGGATTACAAATTACAGAGAGAAAAAACCCTCCAGGCACACATTCTGAGAATACTGTAAAGACTCAGATGGCAGGATTCTTTTGTCCTATAGGCGAAGATGCTTGAACATCTGGTCCCTAACTGGGCACCTGTCTGGGGGAGCTTTAGAAGGGGTGGCCTTTCAGAGGATGTCTGCCTCTGGAGACCGGTGTTGAGAGTTTTAAGACTGTGTGTCATTTTCAGCTCACTCTTTCCTCTTGGCTCTCACAGCTCAAGGTGTGAGCCAGTGGCACCCTACTCCAGCTGCCGTGCCTGTGCCTGCAGCCGTGCTGGGGTCTTACTCCTCTAGAATCTTCTCTTAGACGCCTTAGCCGTGCTGTCTTCTCACAGCCACAGAAAATTCGCTGATGCAGACGGCTGTAGAGCAGCTGCTAGCACCAGCTGTGCGTGCTCCCTGCTCTCTCCTGAGAGGATGTTCACCTGGCTTAACCTACGCCCCCTCCATCCCTGACCTCTTAGGCACTGATCCATCTCTCCAGCCCAATGAAGGTCTTTAGAAACACCACATTACAGCATAAAGAAAGAAAAAGATTGAAGAAAGCATACAAGACCCTGAGACACCTTTAAAAGATCAAGTGTCAAGGCCAGGCATGGTGGCACATTCCTTTAATACCAGCACCCCAGAGACAGAAGTAAGTGGGTGCCTATGAGTTCCGGGCTAGTCAGGACTACACAGTGAGACCCTGTCTCCAAAGCAAGCAAGGACACATTTAAATCTAGGTCATCACCAGCTTACCTCTCTCTGTTTGCTTCCTGCTGCTGTGATAAACACCAGGACCAAAGACAACTCGGGGAGGAAGGGATCATTGCATCTCATAGCTTGTTCTCCATCACCCGAGGAAGTCAGGGAAGGACCATCAGGCTACAGCCAGGAGGCAGGAACTGAAGCTGAGGTTGTGAGGAATGCTCCTTACAGGCTTGCTCGGCCTGAGCATTTCCACAGCCAAGGATCATCCACCCAAGGTGGCAACACCCACAATGAGCTGGGCCCCCCACACCACCATTAATCAAGAACATGCCCTACGGAATTTTCTACAGGTTCATCTCATGGAGGATGCCCTACAGAATTGCCTACAGGTTCATCTGATGGAGGCAAGCTTTCAGTTAAGGTGTTTTCTTGCCAGAAGACTCCAGTGTCTATCAAGTTGAGAAACAAAAACAAAACCACAGCAAAAGACTCTACCCAGCACAATACCCTAAAGAGCGGTGAGGATAAAGGACAGGAGAAGGAAAATCCACTCAAAGGAACAGCAGAAGAAAGCTTTCCTAAGCTTGGAGAAGACCATGGGCATCCAGGATCCCTATAAAACCCCAAACAGATGTGACCAAGAAAGACCCAGACACAGCATAGTATAGCCAAATTGTCCAACACAGTTTTTAAATCTGTGAAAGTGCCAATTCACACTTTATGAGTAAACTCACTGGAGCAGCAGGAGACTTCCCAGCATGAACCCTCAGGCCAGAGAGCGTGAAAGGCTGTGTCCAGTCCTAAAAGACGAGACACATCACAATGATTCCAGTATTTAAGGAGAACCAGAGGCTTCTGGGAATAGCAAAGATGATCAGTGGCCACTGGATCCTCCTTATAAAAGGGGATAACAGTCCTTCGGGAACAAAAGAGTGACCATCCTGATAGCATGCAAGAGTTAGAGCCCACTTGAAGTTAGACAAATGAAAAACAGGAAGATCAGCCAGGTGGTGGCGGCACAGGCCTTTAATCCCAGCACCGAGGAGGCAGAGACAAGCGATCTCTGTGAGTTCAAGGCCAGCCTGGTCTACAGAATGAGTTCCAGGACAGCCAGAGATACACAGAGAAACCCAGTCTCGAAAAACAAAAACAAAAAAAACAGAAAAATCATCAAATCTCAATATAATAAACCATCAGCTACCAAGATGAATGACAAGGCTAACAAAAGCAGCTAAAGGAAATCAACAAGATGACCATGATTGATACAAGTCCATATCTTTCATTGATAACTTGGAACGTAACTGGTCTTTATTCTAAAAGACAGAGGCTCGCTGAATTGGTTAAAAAGTTAGACTAAAGCTGGGCGTGGTTGCACCTGACCATGGTCCCAGCACTCAGGCTGATAGAGGAGGATGTCAGGAGCCAGTAAAGCTTGGACTATATAGTAAGAACCTCCTATTAAAAAAAAAAATGCTGCCTACAAAATTCACTTAAAGTGAAAGAGCGGAAATGATTTCCTAAGCAAATGCAAAGCTGAAAGTCCTGGTGAGCAGGGGTGAATGGGGCCGGGCCTGAAGCTGGTGCGGGGTGAGCAGGGGAGAGTGGGGCCGGGTCTGAAGCTGGTGCAGGGTGAGCAGGGGAGAATGGGCCCAGGTCTGAAGCTGGCGGTGAGCAGGGGAGAGTGGGCCCAGGTCTGAAGCTGGCGGTGAGCAGGGGAGAGTGGGGCCGGGCCTGAAGCTGGCGGTGAGCAGGGGTGAGTGGGCCCAGGCCTGAAGCTGGCGGTGAGCAGGGGAGAGTGAGGCCGGGTCTGAAGCTGACGGTGAGCAGGGGAGAGTGGGGCTGGGCCTGAAGCTGGCGCTCGGACTCAGGGTGAGCAGGGGAGAGTGGGGCTGGGTCTGAAGCTGGTGCAGGGTGAGCAGGGGAGAGTGGGGCCAGGCCTGAAGCTGGTGCAGGGTGAGCAGGGGAGAGTGGGACCGGGTCTGAACCTGGTGCAGGGTGAGCAGGGGAGAGTGGGCCCAGGTCTGAAGCTGGTGCAGGGTGAGCAGGGGAGAGTGGGCCCAGGTCTGAACCTGGTGCAGGGTGAGCAGGGGAGAGTGGGGCCAGGTCTGAAGCTGGTGCAGGGTGAGCAGGGGAGAGTGGGGCCAGGCCTGAAGCTGGTGCAGGGTGAGCAGGGGAGAGTGGGCCCAGGCCTGAAGCTGGTGCAGGGTGAGCAGGGGAGAGTGGGACCGGGTCTGAACCTGGTGCAGGGTGAGCAGGGGAGAGTGGGCCCAGGCCTGAAGCTGGTGCAGGGTGAGCAGGGGAGAGTGGGCCCAGGTCTGAACCTGGTGCAGGGTGAGCAGGGGAGAGTGGGGCCAGGCCTGAAGCTGGTGCAGGGTGAGCAGGGGAGAGTGGGGACAGGCCTGAAGCTGGTGCAGGGTGAGCAGGGGAGAGTGGGGCCAGGCCTGAAGCTGGTGCAGGGTGAGCAGGGGAGAGTGGGGCTGGGCCTGAAGCTGGCGCTCGGACTCAGGGTGAGCAGGGGAGAGTGGGGCTGGGTCTGAAGCTGGTGCAGGGTGAGCAGGGGAGAGTGGGACCGGGTCTGAACCTGGTGCAGGGTGAGCAGGGGAGAGTGGGCCCAGGTCTGAAGCTGGTGCAGGGTGAGCAGGGGAGAGTGGGCCCAGGTCTGAAGCTGGTGCAGGGTGACCAGGGGAGAGTGGGCCCAGGTCTGAAGCTGGTGCAGGGTGAGCAGGGGAGAGTGGGCCCGGGTCTGAACCTGGTGCAGGGTGAGCAGGGGAGAGTGGGACCGGGTCTGAACCTGGTGCAGGGTGAGCAGGGGAGAGTGGGCCCAGGTCTGAAGCTGGTGCAGGGTGAGCAGGGGAGAGTGGGACCGGGTCTGAACCTGGTGCAGGGTGAGCAGGGGAGAGTGGGGCCAGGTCTGAAGCTGGTGCAGGGTGAGCAGGGGAGAGTGGGGCCAGGTCTGAAGCTGGTGCAGGGTGAGCAGGGGAGAGTGGGGCTGGGCCTGAAGCTGGCGCTCGGACTCAGGGTGAGCAGGGGAGAGTGGGGCTGGGTCTGAAGCTGGTGCAGGGTGAGCAGGGGAGAGTGGGCCCAGGTCTGAAGCTGGTGCAGGGTGAGCAGGGGAGAGTGGGGCTGGGTCTGAAGCTGGCGCTCGGACTCAGGGTGAGGCCCTTCTGTGGGAGTTACATAGCTGTGAGTTTGTGAATCCGGACCCATCAGGTGCCCATTTCTCTCAGCCATATGAGTAAATCTCTTTACACCAGGAGAAAGGGAGCCTCAGACAATGAAGGAAATTGACGATCAATGACATCTGAGTTCAGCTGGTTCATCTGTGTCCTTGGACTTTGTCACTACAGGAGGCAATAAATCCATTTTTTTGCTTGGACTTGTGTCTGATATTCCGACCCCTCCCCAGTCCCCTATTAAAACTGCTGTAAATATTAGTACAGATCTGTGGTTAACAAAAGGATTTCTAGAGGATTAAAGACTAAGAAAAGAAACAAAAACTGAGCAAGGTGTGTAAGAGAAATGTCTTGGCCTATAAGCAAGAGACTATTTTAGTTACAATGTTTAAATACAAATTTAGACTAATTGAAAGTTACACTAAGTAGCCGGGCTGTGGTGGCACATACGTTTAATCCCAGCATTTGGGAGGCAGAGGCCAGCCTGCTCAGTAAGAAGACATTACACTAAGTAAATTCAACATTTGGCATATAGGTGAAACCTAGAGATGTTGGGGTTAACGCTAACAAAGCTTACCACATGTTTAACCGGCTGGCACTGGTAATGGCTGAGTCACAAGGGCTGCTGTCACTACTGTAGAAGGAACCTGTCACAATCACCAGTGCATCTGTTACAAAACTGGAGTTTGAGCAGCTGCAGGACAATCCTCAGAAAGGGCTTCTGAGCTGGAAGCTTGGCCTTTTAACCGTAACGTGTCTGTGATGCTCTCCTGTACTCCCAGCCCTCGGGAGAGAAGCAAACAGACCAAGAGTGAGATCAGCCCGGGCTACAGAATAAGACTGTCTCAAGAGGCATACATATATGTTTGCTTATTCTGAGCAAAGCTTCAGAATCCCTTTGCTCTGATCTCTAAACACATTCCAGCCATCACCGGATGGCCTGACCAAATCTACGCATTATTTTTTGATGCTTACATCTGGTGGTAGCAAAGACCTGGGGAAATCTTGTTGACCTTTTCTACCCAAGTCAGAGAAAAATCAAAAAGTAGCAAGGACTGCCATGCCCTTCATGTAAGTGTCTCAGATACTATCAGAGACACTGTACCTTTATCTTAATAGGAGTGTGAACGAAAATCTGAGTCAGATAAAACACAGGGCAAACCATTATGGAACAATGCCAACTCTGCTCACATGTGCGTCCCACATGCCTGCACAGGCTCCTCAAAACACTCACACATGTGCGTCCCACGTGCCTGCACAGGCTCCTCAAAACACTCACACATGTGCGTCCCGCGTGCCTGCACAGGCTCCTCAAAACACTCACACATGTGCGTCCCGCGTCCTTGAAACAGCCTCCTGTCCTTGCTCTAAAGCTGCTGAAGAGGCCACCAAACTCATCTTAGATCAGAGCAGATGAGAGGTCCAGGAAGGCCAGAAACTCACCTTACACACGCTAGGGACAGAAGGGACACACTCAGCGGGGTGCTGCTGAGGAGCCTCCGGCCTCACAGCCGTCCCAGTTCCTACCCGACTCCACCTGGGGTTTCTCTGTGGACACTGGAGACAGACGTGCACTCAGCCAGGAGGGAACAGACCCGCACATTTTCTTTGCTCACACTGATTTACAAATGGAATCTTTCCTATTTTTCCCTTAAACTTTAAGTCAGAATGAAGCAAGCTCTTCATTTGGCCGAGGGACACGATCACAAGGTAGCTATGTGTTCTGCACCATTTATTCCGAGACAGTCCGTATTCTGCCTCCCTCTGATCGCCCAAGGGCTGAGCTTGGCTGAGTTCCAAGCAGCCCTAAACACTAGCGAAAATCAGGACACGGACCACAGATTAGGACCAGAACTGTTTGAGTGGCCCTTCCAGGTTCCCCACGCAGTCTGATGCCCATCTCTTGCTGAACTCCCGGGGTGACTTGTAAAAGTTCTGTCTTGGCTTGTTCATTTTCTGACTTAACTGGGTCTAGAAAGAAGGCCTCCTTCCAGGGCCCTCACTATGAGCAGCAGAACAGGGGACGAGCTACCATCCCATTTGTGCTAGCTGTCCTATGAGGAACAGAGGGCAAGAAATGCAGTCCTTGTTCTGTGCATCACTAACTGAAACTCAAAACAAGCTAGTAACCGAGAGATGGGTGCTTGAGACACAGTTTAACTCAATCCAAGGAAGTGGGCCCTGATATTAAAAGGCTACCTTGTAGTCCTGTCTTGGTTTCGTTTTCTGTTGCTGGGATGAAACACCATGACTAAAAAGAAGTGGGTGAGGAAAGGGTTTCATGTTGTAGTCCATCACTGAGGGAAGTTGGGACAGGAACTCAAGCAGGGCAGGAACCTGGAGGCAGGAGCTGATGCAGAGGCCACGGAGGGTGCTGCTTACTGGCTTGCTTCCTCTGGCTTCCTCAGCTTTCTTTGTTATATACCCCAGGACCACCAGGCAAGGGTGGGACCACCCCAATAGGCTGGGCCCTAACCCCCAGCCCTCCACCCCCGCCAGGAGCATCAATCACTAAGAAAAGGACCTGCAGGCTTGTCTATAGTCCAGTCTTAATGAAGCACTTTCTTACTTGAGGTTCCTTCCTCTCAGATGACTTTAGCCTGTGTCAAGTTGACACAAAACTATCCAGCACACACGCACACACACATGTTGCCTTAACCAGTTACTTACAGACCTGGAAGCTGATGGGCTAGTTAGCTAGTGGAGCCAGAGAAATCCGTTTCCAGTGTTACCACACATCTGGGCTTCAATGGAATGGATTCAAAGAGCAGACAGTGGCAAGACAGGAAAATGGAACAAAAATGTGAATGGCAGGAAGAGATAGATGGTCATCCTGAAAGGCAGCAAGCCACTGGGAGTTAGAAAACACCCTGGTCCTCTTCCAGAGCCAAAGTCTCTAAATCCTTGGAAAATGGAAATAGAAAATAAATAAATAAATGAGTAAAGCCTTGAAAACCTCAGTGTGACATCGTGCAGATGAGCCAGAGAGTACCAACCCAAAATGTCTGGTTTCCAAGACCAAGCAGGGAGGCTGACAGGAGTGGAGTAATGGTACATACGAACCCGTGCAGACACAAAAGAAGACACAGAAAAAGCCAGCAAGGAAACGAAGGACCTGTCACATTTCCTTAGAAAGGTCATCGTCACGGACACCATGTCTCAAACCTTAGACACCTGATAGAGCCAACCAAGAACTACAATAAATAAGAGAATGTCGGGGCTGAGGAGATGGCTCAGTGGTTAAGAGCACTGGTTGCTTTTCCAGAGATCCTGAGTTCAATGTCCAGCAACCACATGGTGGCTCACAGCCATCTGTAATGAGACCTGATGTCCTCTTCTGGCATAAAGGCATACATGCAATAGAGCACTCATACACGTAAAATAAGCAAATAAATCTTTAAAAACAAGACAGAAAAACAATGCCTGTCTGTGCACTATGCACTACCATACAGTTTGCCAGCTTCAGGCAAGGGGCTGGACGTTGAAACACACAAAGACACACACAGACAGAGAGACAGAGACACGGACCTCTAAGTCATTGGTAAAAAGCCCTTTATTCATAGCACCACAGAGGCTTATATACCCAACAGTCAGGTGGGCCAACAGGTGAAAACCTTATCCTCCAATCCTTAAGGCAAGGCAACACTGCTCATGAAGCAGAGCCGGTAAACAACTTTGACACAGCTTTCAGTAACTCAAATCAGAAGGAAAGTAAAGATCTCTAGCAGGGAAGAGCAGCTG
This sequence comes from Microtus pennsylvanicus, assembly GCF_037038515.1. Taxonomy (NCBI): domain Eukaryota; kingdom Metazoa; phylum Chordata; class Mammalia; order Rodentia; family Cricetidae; genus Microtus; species Microtus pennsylvanicus. The sequence goes on along the minus strand of NC_134592.1, from coordinate 73,606,087 downwards.
GAGGCCAGGACTCCAAATGGTCCCAACAGAGTTTTTTAAAAAAAAAAAAAAGAAATAAAGAGAATGTTACCAAGTAATTGAAAAAAGTCACAGACCTACTTAGTCCCTTCCTTCCACATTTCCCATGCATAAATAGACTCTGTCAAGCAATGTCCTGGCAGTGCGGGTTGAAGTTATGTTCCCTGGAAAAACAGGAGGAGGTTCTATCTCCTAAGAAGCTTCGGAGTGTGACCTCATTTAGAGAAAGAGCCTCAGAAAGGTAATAAAGGGGAGCCTCATTAGGTCCGCCCTGCGCCAACATGACTAGTGCCCTTGCTTGTTAGTTTTTACGTGAATGGTGTAATGTATTTATAAACCTGGGGAGAGTGTCAATGACTACCAGCAAACACGGAAGGCAGAGAGGATGTGCAGGGACAAGACTCCCCCGAGACTCCAGGAGAGGCTTTCCTCTGGAATTCCCAGCCTCCAGAACTGGGAGATAAGAGCACCCTTTAAACTTAAAAAAGGTTCTAAATGCACAAAAATGGACATGCACTGGGTTTCCTAGTCTTACAGCCTCATGCCGGCAGCAGCGCAGAGATGCATACCCCAACTGCTGCCTACAAGATGGAGCTGCCACCAGCTGCCCTGAGCTAAGTAGAACGGCAGTTTTCCATAGTCTCACAGAGCCCTCAGTACAGGCTAATCAGCCACGCACTGTGTGGCAGGTTTCTGTTTTGTTTGTACAGACATGAAAAGTTTGTGGGCTGGCTGCAGGGCAGTTAAGTGTGATGTTTGTAGCTACCTCCGCCTTGTTGAAAAGCCAAGCAGGGCTTAAGAAAATGAGTATAGGCTGTTAAAGAAAGAATAAAATAGTTTTAAAAAATAAAACAAAATCTTTAAAGAGACAGTAAAAATAGTATAAAATGAAAAAGCCATATAAAGATGGAAAATACACAGAGAATCTGGATCCTGTAGAGTATTATGTTGATTTTGAATTGTTCGATGGCTGATGACCAAGAGACAGCTGGGACTGAAAGAGAGACTGATACAATGTAACAACCTAAATGTTTATAGAAGCTTTAGCTTTAAAACATCGCCAAAGATATATTTATAAGATGGAACTAAGAAGATGCATTGCTTTGGAGAAGTGGTTTTGCTTTTGTTTCCACAGGAAGCAAGAGGCTATGGATTTGTTCCAGGTTACGATGGACCAGCTTTGATCAAGGGAGACCTCCTGAAACTTGACAGGTAATATCTATCAGCAAAGGTTACCACTGGTCTTCCCAAGACTTGGTCATCATCTCAAAATTTTATCAGGTACCCTAAAGATACTTCATCCACAGAGAGCAGGAAGAAGTTTGGAGAAAACAATGTCTGCATTCCCATGAGTTAGGGGGAAGGTATGCATGATCTGTGGTTATTTGGTGGGTTCTGGATGTTTGTTATGTTTAGAAGAATACAGGAATATAGGAGAAAAGACAACTACTAATCTCAGATACTTTGCATTGGTATGGATTTTGGTATAATGATACAAATGTAAAGTTAATTTTGTTACACTGTAAATATGCTTCCATTCTTGTTGAAAGGGTTTTGTATATTGATACAAATTTAAGGTTATTGTCCTTATAGTGCACATCTTTTTCTAATTTTGCTTAAGGTGTTACCTATACAGCTTGTTTAATTATACAATATGAAGTTTTAGCCTTAAAAAGTGCAGTTTCACAGTGTGGGGGGACCTCATCTGCTTTGTAGCCTGTTGGATTTACAATGATTTCAGCGGTTCATAATGCAGAGCGAGTAAGTATATTTCTTGACTAAACCGATGAGAAAATGAGCTTCCGTGGTGGGGGAGGGCGTTGCGTTAATCCCACTCTTTCTATCAGCCTCAAGTTGTAGAGTACAGAAAAGCAAATGTGACTGGTGTGTGAATGGCTGGTCTTCCAACAGTGTCCATCCCCCGCCTTTAATATGCCAACCCTTGTGGTACCTTCCCCGCTGGGGTTTACTTCTCCAAGTCTCCTTCACTGCACGGATATAGCCAATGGACTATGGTGGAAATGGGGTGTGTCCCTTCTGGTTATGCCTTGGAGAGAAATGAGCACACCTTCCTAATCTTCATTGTCATTCTGCCCCTACGTGACATCAAATTTACCCATGTGACCCACTTTTCAAGGCACTCTGCAGGACACTAAATATAATCATTGCTGTGCAACTGGCATCTGTATCCATCTCCGGAACTTCTCCGTAGCCCTGAGAAAACTGTGGCTGATATCTGGAGTCTGTCTGCCCACCTTGTACAGAGCCACGCCAGTCCTAACTCCAGCATTGTGCACTGTGCTACAAAGGGAGCTCTGGACCCTCATGTTTGTCTAGTTCCTGGTTCCTCTGGCCCTTTTCTTTCTTCCTTCTCTGCTCCAGTGCATGCAGGACAGTGGTGAAATGGAGCGTGCTGGTCCCCGCCTGGCCATCTGGGTGCTGGGAAAAGAGAAGCAGGCACACACACACGTGTATAGACAATGCCCAGTGTGGCTCTGCTCCTGGACTCCAGTAACACCCAGGAGACAGCGATGTGCGCAACTCTCAGATGCCAAATGGAAATCTAAACGGCCTTGAAGCCTTTTAGTCCTCCCAGCGGTGAGCTCGCGACATAAATTTGTTCCATTTTGGAACAACATCAATCTGAGCTTTGGAAGGCCCCTGAGGGAGCACTAGGGCTGGAAGGAAGAACGACAGTGCCAGGTCCAACCCCATTCTTAGGTTCATAGGTTAAGGTCAGGAACTTGGTCCCCAGGTAGGAAGCAAAGACCAGATCTGCTCCCTGCTCCTGTGCAGCGCTGTTTTGGTTCCTACCGGCGAGACTCACCCTCCAGTTCCCTCTTGATGCTGTTTGAAATCCAGTGTAGCCTTGTGCTGCAGTTAGTCCCCGACATCGCTAGAGGAAGTGCTGGGAAAAGGACCCGTGAAGACGGGGCGCCTGTGATGGATGTTGTCCCCCCAGCAGACTTCGTTAAGCACGCTCCAGCGGCTTCCAATCCTAACCCTGTCCGCTGCAGCTTCTCCGACACTGCCCTTGCCTGCACGCGGCTGTGATCCTTTAAGATGACGGCCTCCCCTAAGCTGCCCTCCTCTTCCAGGGCAGCCTGCAATCGATGACCACAGGAAGGGTCATCTCAGCTCTGCGCGCCTATGGAGACGCAGTAGTTGGGGCTCACGGAAGCTAGGGCTTTCAGTCCGGTTGGGTTCCCTCCTCCCTCGCGGGTGTCAGCCATCCGACAGATGAGTCACCTGGTGGAGACAGTCACGATGGTAACGGAAAACTGGGTGCAGACCTAATTCTCTCTGCAGGATTCCCGTGAAATTCAAATTACATCCTGCTGCAAACGACTCGATCCCCCTCCATTCCTTCCTTTCCCCTATTAGTTTTCTTTTAAGGACCCCCCCCCCAAAGGTCCCACTCTTCCTCAACAGCGCCATCATGAAGACCAAGTGTGTAACGCACGGACTTGGGAAGACAATTTGCCAAGCACAGCCCCAGGCTCGCTCTCTCCCTGGCAGGGCAGGCAGAAAGCAGGGTACCAGCTTCACGGGAAGGAAGCTAATTAGAGCAAGTCTCCCCTCCGTGGAAGGTTTTACCCAGACTACCCTCGTTTGTGTGTTTCCCGCGCTCTTGAGCCTTTCATTTCAGTTCCCGCATGAGAATGCCCAAGCTCTACAAATGATTTGATCTATTTCTCAAAAGGACGCTGAGCCCCACAAATGCTACTCGGGAAAGGACAGTCTGTGTTGAGCCTTTTCCTGCCCCGTGGTCCTTCTGTCGAGGGTACTAATTCAACAGTTAGTACTTAGGCCTTTCAGTGTTAATCGGAAAAATTTGAAACATCTGCTGGTGTAGAGGTCGCCCATCACTTGCTTTCCCGAGCCTGGACCTGCTGCTTTCTCTGTCCTTCGCCCACGCTGTGTGCCTGCGAGAAGCAGGGCGGAGTGATGCTTCAGCCCGGGACACCCTCCTGCTTCTTATAGGAGTGACGGGAGGTTGGGCCGAACCTGAGAGAAGAAAAATGGTGAAGATGCCCAGGCCACTCGTCAGCACTCAGAGAGCACAGCCACACGGACGTCAGAAACCGACTGTCTTGAAATGAGTTAACAGCAGGGTATGGCAGCTCACACCTGTAGTCCCAGCACCGGGAGACACAGGCAGGAGGATTGAGAGTTTGAGACCACCTAGGCCACAAGAAAGACCCTATTTCAAACAAATAGAAATAAAAATAAAAAGCAAAATGGTCTGCAAGTTTGAGGGGAGTGATTATTGGAAGGAATGAGTTTTAAGAAGACTTCATGGTGAGGGAAGGATAATTTTTCTTATTAAAAAACACGAAGTTTTTTATTTTAAAAGCAATTTATTGTTGGTGGAAAATTAGGCAAATTATTCATACATATATGATTTCAACGCACATTCAAATCACTCCAATTCTACCACCCATGGATAACTTTTGTCGGTATTATTTTAAACATTTTTCCATTTATTTTGACTTGGATTTCATACCAAAAAAATGATTTAATTAGATTCAAGGGATGTGGGCTAGAGAGATAGCTCAGTGGTTAGGAATACTGGTTTCTCTTCCAGAAGGCCCAGATCAGTTCCTTGCATCCACTTAGTGGCTAGCAACCATCTTAACTTTGGTTCCAGAAGATTTGTTGCCCTCTTCTGGCCTCCAAAGGCACTGCACACACATGGTGCACAGATATACATGCAGACAAAACACCCACACACATAAAATAAAAATAAATTTTTTAAGTTTTCTTTTAACTGAAGGGATATATTCCTTCAAAATAAGAGATATTGCTTACTAAGGAACTTTTCAAATAGTTTACACAAATATAAAACAATAAAGCTGGAGTTATTTAACACCATTTAGTTTATACTTCTTAAGTTCAGAAATTTAAGTTTCTAGATATTGTGCCTCACAAATTGTCTAATCAAAATCAAAAGTCAGTGGTAGATAACAATTAAGAGGGATTTTTTTTTCTTGTTTGTGAGAGAGGATGAAAATGACAAGGAAACTTTACACCTAATTGGTTACACAAAGTAATTCTTCAAAAAAGTTATTAAGGAAAAGCTGATCTTTAAGGAACTTCTTTGGGAAGTCAAAGGGCACAGCTGTGTCTGACAAGGACCTGTAACAAAGTCTGCATGTATTCAGAAGATCCATTGCTGTTTGCTAGACACCATTAATGCTTCAGAATCTAGAGCATTTCATATTCAACTTTCTGGAAAAATTCTTTATTTCCCAGAATATCAAATGACCATTTATTTTCCTATATTTGAAGAAGGAGGAGGAGGAGGTGACTTTTGCTGCTGCCTTATTGGTAGAGGATTGTAACCATATCTCTAGAGCGCCTTCCCACCGTTGATGAGAGGCTGCCCACCTTCCTCCTGTAGACTGGTCCATGGCACTGGTGTCTGACTTCTCCTCGTTCAGAGTGGAGGTTACTGAAGTACGCAGAGAAACCCCTTCCATGTCCACTTCTCATGTCAGTCTACCACGCAATGCCTCTGTGTCTTCATCAGTGCTGCTGAGGACTGCGATTTTAATTTGCCTTTATGACATCAGAACTTTATAAAAAGCTACTTGTGGAGATGCTCAAACACACCGGGAAAGAGCAAACACAGGATAAATGGGACAGGACCTTCACTGCTACCACCCATGACATGTTGTAAAATGAAGTCCCGTGATTATTATTATTATCATCATTATTGCATGTGCGTGTGTGCATGTACATACACTCTGTGAGGGGCACGCGTGGCAGCCAGAGGACAGCTTTCGGGACAGTTTTCAAGCATGTATTTATCTGGGGGTGGGGGGAGGCTCCCGTGGCACAGCACGCGTGGCAGCCAGAGGACAGCTTTCGGGACAGTTTTCAAGCATGTATTTATCTGGGGGTGGGGGGAGGCTCCCGTGGCACAGCACGCGTGGCAGCCAGAGGACAGCTTTCGGGACAGTTTTCAAGCATGTATTTATCTGGGGGGGGGGAGGCTCCCGTGGCACAGCACGCATGAGAAAGAGGGCAGCCTGCAGGACTGCATGCCTGCCAGTGCACATACTTCCACCACGTGGGTCCGGGAACTGAACGTGGGTCTTCAGGCTCGGCGGGACAGTAAGAGCCACGTTCGCGGCATCTGTATTGAACATCCGATGTGAATGTGCTGGGCTGAAGGATTTACAGAGGACCTCTGAATAAATCCTCATAATAGTACCCCAGGATCTCTCACTTATTCACAGACTAAAGCCGAGCAAGTTTAACTATGTGGCTGGGTTTTTTTTAAACGTTCTTGTGGCTGTTCCGGTTGGAACTTGAACCAACCAATCTGTTTGTCTGCAGAGTTCACACTCTTTAACTAATTCCAGGTACTTTTTTAAATCTGCTCAAAACCCCCTTGTTAGACTGATGATAGTCACAACGATCTTTGCCACTAAGAAAATAAAATCCCCAGTCCTGCTTTACTTTCAAAATTAAACTTCCTTTGACAAGGCACGGGGGAATGGGAACAAATGTTCCTGTGGAAACAAACAAACAAATAACAGGTCATGCTAGGGAAGAAGGAAACAGATGGAGCATCTGCCATGTTTCTCTCCAAGGCAATGTCAGCCTCTTCCTGTGAGGTGACAGGGATTTTCACTGGACTGAGGACAAGGCACAGGTCCTGCAGGGCCCCCTCAGAGGCAGCTATGTGGGCGTCCCCCACCTAGCTCAAGGCAAGAGACTGTGAGCAGCCAGTGTACCTGGCTGAGAAGGGAGAGCATTGTTTCCCTGGGGATTAATTCTTGCTTGTTTTCTTTCCTTGGGATCTAGATAGGATCTCATGAATACTCTTGTTCTCACACAGTCCATGACTGACTGCACCCAAAGCCCTAACCCATGATGGAAAGAAACAAGGCCTCCTGCCCAAAGCTGCAATGTTTGGGGGAGGGGTCTCTCCAAAGCCATTCCTGCCAGGTTTTATGTAGAATATGGGTGGAGAGTCTAAACCAAGCCACAGGCCTGGGGTGCAGTCCCAGACCCAGCTTCCCCAGGAGAATGTATTAGAATGTGCTCTTGTAAGACTTTAAGACAATCCTGAAGCCATTTTTGACAATTCTGAATCCTCTCAGCCTCTGTGCCATAGTGCTTCCCCTCCTCCCCTGGGAACCAAGGACCTAACAGCTACACTCGCACGAACCCAGTTCCTGAACAATTACCCATATACGTAAGTTTTGGTTCGGTCCCCTGGGAAACGGGGTCAAAATGACCTCTTACCTCATCTGATCTGGCAACAGCTTTCCAGTCAATTATTGGTAATAGTCCTTTCAAATAAGCCAATCAGAACAGTCAAAGAACAACCCCCCTTGCTTCTGTGGCCCCTTTAAAAGTAGACTGTACTCGCTATTCGAGGTCCCTCGGCTTCCCGAATGCTGGGGGACCCTGTCATGACAGAATTAATAAAATCCTCATGCTTTTGCATCGGCTGTGGTGTGTGAGATGGTCTCTGGGGGCGACTCCTTCTCGGTGTTTGGACGCTAGAGTCCAACACTCTCAGTCACACTTTATAACAGGGTTAAGGAGAATAATCAGCTTAGACAAGGTGCAAGGGTCAGTGTGAGCCATGTGCACCAGGAGTGTGACCCAACCCACATACCCGTGTGCACCAGGAGTGTGACCCAACCCACATACCCGTGTGCACCAGGAGTGTGACCCAACCCACATACCCGTGTGCACCAGGAGTGTGACCCAACCCACATACCCGTGTGCACCAGGAGTGTGACCCAACCCACATACCCGTGTGCACCAGGAGTGTGACCCAACCCACATACCCGAAACCAGCCATGGTAATAAGAATACAGAATAAGCAAGTAGCAACTGTCTGCCTCCTCGGCTGTGCAAGATAGACCAAGGCAGCTGCTAGCTGGAGGCTGTTTCTCTTCCTTACTATCAACGTCATAAATTATTATTTAACCTAACCTTGCTCTTTCTTCATACTCAGGGAAATAAACAAACTTTGGACTTGTCTAAACAGCCCCCAGGGGCCAAAGTCTTTGATAGACTTATTGCTCAAGCTCCAATAATGTGATATTTCAGACTTTCCCTCTCTTGTGCAAAGTCCCTGTTCAATTCTCATTTTCCCATGGAGAACATTTGCTGATTGCCAGTTAACTCAGGAACGTTTGACACTGCCTCTTGACTTAAAACCATGCTCCTGAGAGATTCCACACCTCAGACTGAGACAGAACCAGGGAAAGAGGGTATGGAAGTTGTAGGTAGATTGGGTTAGGATCCCTGCTCCGCTTCTGAGTAACTCTGTCAGTGGGCAGGATGCATCGCTCTGACTCAGCCATACCGCCTGTAAAATGGAGCCATGGGGTCCCCCCGCGTGTCGGTTATACCGCCTGTAAAATGGGAACGATGGGGTCCCTACCTCGTATGATTGTTGTAAGAAGAAATGAAACATTGCATTAAAATATGCAGCACCATGTCTGCATTCGGGAAGCCCCAAATAAGCAGTATTGTTATTCTGTGCCCTCTCGAAAGTCTTTCTTAAACAGTCGCCCATCCTGGGAGAGGGGCCTTCCACCCAGACTCAGACAAACCAGTGCTGGAAGTTAACCATCATGTGTTCTTGAGAAAGCTCCATAGCCTGTCTGGGCCCCAACTTTCCCTTCTGTAAAATAAGAACAGCAGTAGGCCCCCATCTTAGGCTTGGTTCCTAGAACCATTTGCCGAGATAGTGTTAGAGACAGCGCCCAGCCCAACAGTGAGCGTTGACTAAGAGTCTGTTGTTAGCTATTTTGGGGCTGGCTACTTTTATGTCAACTTGACACAAACTAGAACCATTGTGCTAGAGGGAGCCCAGTTGAGAAAATGCCAAACTGAATAGGCCTGAAGAGAAGCCTGCAGGGAAGGCCTAGGTCTTGGCGGGGTTTGGGGCTGGGGGATACCCCTAGTGGTTCTGGGTGCTTGCTGTAAGAGTAGCATCTCCTTGAAGGGAGTAGTAGCTTGACTGACAGCTGGAGAGGTGGTTTAATTGCTAAAACACAGCCACATAAGTGCAACTGTAGTGGTATTATTGTTTGTGTTTTAATGAATAAAGCTTGCCTGAAGATCAGAGTGCAAAACTAGACATACTAGTCAGCCATACAGGTCAGGCAGTGGTGGCACACACCTTTAATCCCAGTAGCCACACTAATGAGCCACAGAGACCAGGTGGTGGTGGTGCACACTGTTAATCCCAGCACTAGAGAGGATTATAAAACAGGAGGAGACAGATCTCATGCTCAGGCTCAGTCTGAGGATCCGTGGAGGCAGGATCACCCATTTCAGTCTGAGGTAGAGGTAAGAACCAGTGGCTGGCTGCTTTGCTTTTCTGATCTTCAGCTTGAACCCCAGTAGCTGTCACTGGGCTTTTATTATTCGTACTATGTACAAGAACCTCATACATATATATATATACAAACACATACATACATACACACATATACACATAAATGTCTATATACATATATAAAAATATACATGTATATGTATACACACATTTACATACATACATATATATATATTATGATGGTTTGAAAGAAAATGGCCCCTGAAGGGACTGGCACTGTTAGGAAGTGTGGCTTTATTGGAGAAAGAGTGTCACTGTGGAAGTGGGCTTTGAGGTCTTTTACTTAAGCATCGCTCAGTGTCACGGCTGACCTCCTGTAACCTGCAAGATGTAGGCCTCTCAGCTCCATGTCTGTCTGCACACTGCCATGCTCCCAAGCCATGATGATAATGGACTGGACCTCTGGGGCTGTAAACCAGCCCCAATTAAATGTTTTCCTTTATAAGAGTTGCTGTGGTCATGGTGTCTCTTCACAGCAATGAAGCCCTAAGACACTATACACTTACATACCTAAGTAAAACACCTGAGAAGTTCAACAAACTCTAGCACAAGACACATGGAAAAAATTATACCAAGACATGGCATAGTCAAATTTCTAAAAATAAATATTTAAGATTAAAAAACAACCTTAAAATCAGCTGTTGAAGGAGCTGCGGACTGTGTTCCTGCCACCCGGCTCCCGGCTGCCTGGCTAGCTTATGCCCCGAAATAACAACACACAAACTGTATTCATTTAAACACTGCTTGGCCCTTTAGCTCTAGCCCTTACTGGCTAATTCTGATATCCCGACCAACCCATCTCTAATAATCTGTGTAGCACCAGTCTTACCCAGAAAGATTCAGCATGTCTGACCTGGCGGCTTGCTTCATCGCGTCTGCCCTGGAGAGCAGAAGCATGGCATCTTAGCTCACTTCCTCTTCCTCCCAGCATTCTGTTCTGTTTACTCCACCTACCTAATTTTCTGTCCTATCAAGGGCCAAGGCAGTTTCTTTATTTAACCAATGACCTTCCTCCATCAATCAGCCACAGAAGAAATAAAGATGCCTTATATTCTAAGGAGCAATAGTAAATATTTTTACCACTTTGTTGTTGTTGGAGACGATGCAAGTAAGAAAATACAAAACAATATTTGAAGCACTGAAAGAAAACATATTGTCTACAACCTAGGAAAATATGTCAATAATGAAAGTGAAGCTGGACTTAGGACCAGCGAGGACACAGTGATCATAGGACACAGTGCTGGCTTTGCAGAATGAGCTCTCGGGTGGCTGAGGCAGGGGGATGGCAAGGTCCAGTGCAGCCTGAGATACAGTGTGGCCTACAGCTGCATCTCTGAGGACACCTGCTGGGCCATGACATGCCTGGGGGGGGAACAGAAGCCTACAGCTGCTTCTCTGTGGGCACCTGCTGGGCCATGGCATACACGTGAGGACAGGAGGCAAGTTTCAAAAGCTGGCTCTCGCCTTCCACTGTGGGATCCAGAGATCAAATTCAGGCTCCCAGGCTTGTGTGGCAAACGTTTTTCCGGAGCAATCTCACTGGCCTGAATTTACAGGCTTTAAGCTGTGTTTATTTAACAGCAATTATACTCAATCAAAGCTATGAAAACTAATGATGAGAGGAAGGAAGTGAATGGCTATGGGATCAAGCCATAAAAAGTAATGGATGGAATAAGAGACACAAACCAAGTAAAACCAACAATAAATACACTTTAGAAATAAATATCACCAGCAGGGTCAGTGCATGCCTTTAATCCTAGCACTTAGGAAGCAGAGGCAGACAAAGTAAATTCAAAGGCATCCTGGTCTACATAGTGAGTTCCAAGTCAGCCAGGGCTATGTATAAAGACATTGTCTCAAAAAACAAGCAAAAATAAACACAAAGAAGAAATCAAGGTATCAAAATTTGTAGCGGCGTAAACGAATGCAGACAGTTTGTAAAAATATATATAGTTTTAATGAAATAGACTTACAGAACCACTGTTCAGGCCGAGACCAGGAAAGTAGAAGAGACAGCTCGGAGCATGCTCGCCAAATTTATAGGCAGACATTAGCCCGAGGCGAACATGCCCCCTAAGGGGCGGGACTTATCCCTACATCTCCCCTTTTTGTCTAAATAAGACAGAACCAAACCAAATACAACTATATACAATAACAACAAATAATAAATATAACAAACAATATTGAGAACAAAAGCTTTGCTAAACATTCTATCTCAAGGAGTCCAAATAATGTAGAGAGTAACTACAATTATATAATCTTCAACTCAGTCAAAGATCTGAGAAGGGAATAAACACTACTCAACAAACGAGATATATCCAAAATGTGCAACAATTGACAGAGACAACTGACTACCTGGGCAATCACCCAAAGTCTCGTTTGCAATGTTGAGTCAACCAATTTTGGCTAAGGCCTAACATAACTGACATACCATTATTAAAGGCAAGGAACTTTTCAAAACTATCTTACCCTGTCTTGGCAGGATATGACAGTCCTGTTTTATCCATTGATGCACGCTCTGTATCTCTGTCAGTGGTTGAGGTATGGGCATTTCTTTGCCCAAAGGCCAGTTCTGCCAAATAGAAAGGCTCCAGGTGGAGTGTCTTTGGTGCTCAACATTCTCTCGGGAATGGAGTGGTGTTGCCAGGAGCAATTGTGTCTCACTACCATGAAACTCTGAGTTAGATTAAAGGCCATTTTCTACAGCTCTTTGAAGAGGTTGAAGATTATCTATCTATACTGAGTATAATCTCTATATATCTAAAGAACCTGATTAGTCTGATTATAAATGACAAACTTAGATGACTATTTATCTATATAATTCTCAATGTCTATCTAACTTAAAGACTAAGACAATAAACAACTGTGTAACAAATGAGGATAATGACCTCCAAATATAAACACTGTACAAATATACATTGCAATATGGTAAATATATATCAATACACAAACATTATATAAGTATCTTAATCAGAGGTAGAAATGTACATTGCAATATGGTAAATATATACAATATATATATCAATACAATATATGTCAATACATAAAAATATTTTAAACAGACATAGAAACATGCATGCATACAATAGTCAATATAATTTAACTTTGTTTCAATATACAAGAATTGATACCAATATATTTGTCTAAAAGCAGTAACTCACAATTATAAATCTATTATCCCATCATTCCCTCTTTTTTTTTTAAATGATCCCTGAGCTTATAAAATTCCTCCCCCAACCTCCCAACCCCTAAATAATGTCCCTAAACCGCCACGAGCCTGAGATTAAGAGTCTCATGCTCTACCGACTGAGCTAGCCGGGCAGGCGGCTGGGGTGTTGGGGACGCAGCCCTGCCGCCCTTATTACTACAAAAATTATATCATGAAGCCCACTATTTTATCCTATCAATGTAGATAGATACATAAAATAAAGTTTAAGAAAGGAAGTAAAAACTACCAACTACCATTAAATATAAGTAAGTGTGATAAAAGACAGAATTGAGGCATGTACTATACACAAGCAACAATGACCCAGACATAAAACCAATAATAAAAGGTGAGAATAAGGAGTAGCCAGGGACCACTAGACAGGAGCAAATATACACTAAGTGGGGGCAAAGACAACAAAATCTTCCAAGTTCCTGAAATTTTAATTTTCAATAAAATAATCATTTGTCTTGGATAGGGATTAAGACTTGGGATCCCTGGGATAAAGAGATGGCCCAGTGAGTAACTCACTTGACACACAGGGGATCTGATTTCAGGTAGGAATGGTGCCCCGTGTAATGCCAGCACTCAAGAAGGGAAGACGAGACCTCTGGAACAAGCTGGCAAGTTCGCATAGCTGAACTGATACGCTCCGGGGTTAAGTGAGAATCCGTGCCCCAAAAGACAATGTGGAGAGCAGCTGAAGACACCTGATATCAATCTCGGGCCTCCACATGCACACTCGCAGACTGTGCATGCGCACACACACTCACACGCTGCACACACACAGACACACACTGCACACATGCACACACACTCACAGACAGACACACACACTGAACACATGCACACACACTCACACGCTGCACACACATAGACACACACACTGCACACATGCACACACACTCACACGCTGCACACACATAGACACACACACTGCACATGTGCACACACACTCACACGCTGCACACACATAGACACACACTGCACACATGCACACACACTCACACGCTGCACACACATAGACACACACACTGCACATGTGCACACACACTCACACGCTGCACACACACAGACACACACACTGCACACATGCACACACACTCACACGCTGCACACACATAGACACACACACACATGCACACACAGAGACACACACAGACACACCACACACATGCACACTCTCACACTGCACACACAGACACACACACTGCACATACACACATGCACACACAGAGACACACACAGACATACCACACACACACACTCTCACCCTGCACACACACATGCACACACTCACACACTGCACATACACACATGTGGACACACTCACACACTGTACACACATACTCACACACTGCACACACACAGACACACACTGCACACACAGACACACACACTGCACACACAGACACACACACTGCACACATGCACACACAGAGACACACACACACTCTCACACTGCAAGCACACACAGACACACACATGCACATGCACACACACACACATAGTACACCCAAACACATCTGAAAATACAAACACACTATACACATGTACCTGTGCAAACACTGAGACCCTTAAATGTGACTACACAAATGGAGACCCAGAAAGGGGGTCCTGAGCTGATTTTTAAGTTATCAGTCTATCTAAATGAACAATTTTTCCCAGTATGTTGCCATACCTGGAAGTACCATGACTTGCTTAGAGGGCATAGTTAAGCAACATTATGCTGATTTTCGTCTTTAATTCCCAAGGCTAATTACTGACTCTAAGATGCTACATATATTGAGAGTCCTCGGGGCCAAAATACAGCGTGTGATGGAGCCACCTGCTACGTTCGCAATTTATACTTTGGAAAACCCCATCGATACTAGTTTAATGCCGTTATCTTGATGATTGGTGGCCACGAAATGCAGCAAACCTTGTGTAAGAGTCGTGTGTTCTGCTCTTGTTTTTGTAGTGGTGAGGTATGTAACGGCATAAACGAATGCAGACAGATTGTAAAAATATATATACAGCTTTAATGGCGAAATAGACTTACAGAACCACCGTTCCCGCGGAGACCAGGAAAGCAGAAGCAGTGGCTGAGAGCACGCTCCTCAAATTTATAGGCAAACATTAGCCCGAGGAGAACACGCCCCCTAAGGGGCGGGACTTATCCCTACAGAGGTATCTGCACACTGAAGTGTTGTAGAACATTATTTTGAGGTTACCTTTCTTTATGCTGTGGAGCATTTGTTTAATGATATAAAGATGTGTCTCTTTTGTTTATGCTGCATTTGTTTAACTCTGTGAAGCTGTGTTTCTTTGCCTGTCTAAAACACCTGCTGGTCTAGTAAAGAGCTGAACGGCCAATAGCAGTTAGAAGGTCAGGTGTGTCCAGCATAGGTATGAGGCCTAGGCTCCTGTGGCCAGTGTGAGGTTATGGACTCACCTTGAAGGACGCAGTGCCAGAGAAGGGATGAACGGTGAGCTCCTCCGGTGGCCACCACCCAGGCACAGCCCTTTGGCAGACACCAACCAGGCATGTGGCCAAGGAAAGAAAGGAACTGCAGTGCCCCCAGAAACCTGCTGAGGTAGATGAGCCTTCAATAACGTCACACTCGTCAAGGAAGACCTTGCACCGTGTCTGCAGCCCTTCGGTGTGACCTCGCTGTACTCACAGGCCACCCCCGGGCCTTTGTGTCACCATCACCCAGTCATTCTCTGAGTCCCCGGTGGCCTGTGGGCTTCAGTTTCCTTGGCTGAGTCAGCCTCTGGGAGGGGTGGAGTACGGAGGGACAGGGAAGGAGTAATTATCGTGAATAAACTAACGAAGACGGTGTCTCTTGTGTTAATATGCTGAGAATCAGATAGAGGAACTGTAGCTGAATGCAAAGGCCTTACCTTCCTGTGTGGCAGAAGGGAAATTTGCCTACCTGGGGCTCCCATGAAGACTAAACCAGGACAGTATTTGACGTGAGATAACTCATTTCAGTAACTGTTGTGTGAACTTAGTCGTCACTTGGGTGTTGTGGGTCACGCGTGGTCAGCGTGAGCGTCTCCCTCCCAACTCACAGTTCCTGCAGTCTGCCCTTGGCATCCTCAGTGCCCACGGCCCCCAGAGGGTCACGGAGCCACACTGCCACCTTCTGGCCATTTGCAGTACTTCAGATTGCGCCGTCATTTGAGCCTAAGCACGGGGCCTGCCAGGTGGCATTCTGGTGAGCCTGGTAGCTGTTGAGCAGGTTATCTGGGTCTTCAACAACCTGATTTTCGGTTTCCTATGCGAGCTACAGACACCGGGGATCGATAGTCCGGCTCTCACGTCCCAACCCTAACTTACAGGTTGCGAGCCTTAATTGTGTATTGGAATCTCCTGGACGCAACCCATCTGCAACCCACACCAGAGCTAGAGGATCAGGCTCTGCAGGCCGAGAGGTTCTGCATGACAAAGGAAATATTCTCAAGGCAATACTGTTTTTCTGACCACCTTCCCGTGTGTTGCTGTTGGGATCGTGAGACCTTGCTCCTCTCTCTTAAGTTTTCTCATTCTTGCTAATATCTAGGAGCTCCCACTCCCCCAAGTTTCAGATACTGATTTAACAACACATTGGAATTTTTTAATGTTTGTTCATGGATTTGATTTTGGCTGTTGCTTGCCGTTCCAAGACCCACAGTCCATCTCTCATTTCTCCGCTCCTCTCCCTTAGTCTTCCTCTTCTCCTTCCTTTTCCACCCACCTCTATGGAACTGCTTTTCTTTCCCCTTGTTTTGCTCAATCCCCTCCCCATTCTGCTTCTCACTGTCTCTTGTCTCCTCATCCCCTCCCCCCGCAGACACACACACGCACACGTGCACACGCGAGCACACGCACTTTCTCCTGCTCCCTACTGCCTCTCGTTTCTAGCTCCTTGCACTGTTAACTCCGGAGGTCTCTGCTTGTGGCATCTGCACAGCCACGAAAGGGTTAAGTTGACCGGGAGAAGCACGAAGAGGCACCGAAGTTGTGTTGTATTCAAGTTATACCTACATGTATAAGAGATATTTCATTTGTATTTTAATACAAATTTACTTTAGAGAGCAAAACAGCCGCACTGATCAGCCATACAGAGCAGGCAGTGGTGACACACACCTTTAATCCCAGTAGCCACACTAGTTTGCCATAGAAACTGGGTAGTAGTGGTGCATGCCTTTAATCCCAGCCCTGGAGAGAAATATGACGGGAGGAGACAGCTCTCAGACACAGCCTCATTCTGAGATTCCTGGAGGCAGGATCTCCATTTTTCAGACTGAGGTAGAAGAGCCAGTAACTGGCTGCTTTGCTTTTCTGGTCTTCAGGTTGAACCCCAATATCTGTCTCTGTTTTTATTAATTGTGCTACACCTACATATAAAAATATCTTCAAGGCACACTATTTACAAAATCAAAGTTCAGAAAAATGAGCTAAGAATAGACCAGAAAGGAGTGTTCCAGGTATCAACAAATAGGAAATATGCTCTACTTTATAAACTGGGGAGTTCTTGTTGTGACAAGATACAATTTCACCCTCAGAAAATTAAAAAAAAAAAACCACTTCTAACAAGACTAGCTGCTGACATAAGTGTGAATGTCAGGGACTCACACCCCCTGGCAGCGGCACGGGGCCTGCAACTCAGCACTGCTGTGCTCAGACTTGAGAGAGTTGATGATGTAGACATGGCAAGAGCTTTCATTTTCTTTATTGATCATAAAAATGTAGAACAAATATAAACGACAAGTTGTAGCAAAGCTGGCTTCTTCAACAGTCGGGGAGAACGTGAAGTTGCACAGGCTGAAGATCGGAACAATTAAAAGCATTATAGTTGACTAAATAAACAATTAGCACAGACCAATTAACCAACCAAAGCAGGTCTCTACCAGCATGCGGCCAGTCTCTAGACTAGGCTCCTTGCGTGTCCTGAGAGATGAGTGGATGGCCTACTCCACTGGGCAAATTCTTCATCCAATATAGTGCCCACCCAACTGATTTATTAGACAAAGGAAATTACTAAGGACTTGACAGAGAGTGAGATGGCTCACTGGGTAAAATCACTTGCCACACAAGCCTGAATATCTGGGTTCAACCCTCCAAAGGTATGGAAAGAGAGAACCAACCCCCCAGAGCTGTCCTGTTATATTCCTGGAATCTGACATTCACATCCACACAATCAATAATTAATAATAATAGGCAGAGAAAATGAGTAGATCCACAAACAACAAAATGTCTCGAACACTGGTGAGGAACGATGTGTCCAGACTCCAGCATTCAGTGGGATTGCACAGAATCAGGGGGTGGAATCAGCAGCTCCCCTAAGATATATACACCCCCAGAGAAGCTGCATTCTTTACAAGATCAGTACCTGTCAGCACTGTGATATGACCACTCCCCATCCAGTTCAGAAGAGGACCAACTAATTAACCTACCACTATCTGAGTTGCTGTGTTCACATTTGCTTTCGACAATGTCTTCGCATTTGATGAGGGACAGTAAGATGCTGCTTCCAGCTACACTTTATAAACAATGACTATGCTCCTAGAAAGGATAATAGTACATGTATCTGTTTAGTGGTTTTAAACTGTAGTGCTGCTGCTGACACCAAAATCTTCGTCAACTTTAATAAGACACGATGGCTTAGAGAGTCCAGGCCAGCATGGCGGGGAAATGGTCGAGCCAAGACGTAACTCTATAGCCCTGGTCGTGGCTGTGACATTTCACCAGACCAGCCAAAGAGTGGCCAGCAAAAGGCCAAGCAGGAGAGGAACAGTCTAAGTCTGAGGACCAACAGAAACAGCTGGGAGGCACCTGCCAACACTTGGCATCTGTATAGTGTGATGTCAGCATCAGGAAACAAACAAAGCCTGGTGGTGAAGGATGAAAATGCAACTCTTAGCCAGCGAGTGTGTTATCTCTAAGACTGTCATGTAATAAGGGCTCTTAAGGAGCTTGACCCCAAAAGGAGAACATAGGAGACAATGGTCATCAAGAACTACTTTAAAGACTGCCTGACATAACCTCTTAAAGGCTAGAGTCAGCCCTAGTTAAAAACAGACACCCCTTGGTCTTGTCTGTATCTTCAATGTTAGTTAAATTTCTGCTTGAAATCAGAGGCTAAATATTCCCAAACTGACTATGGAGCATTGAGAAAACAGAAACATCATTATCACAAATGCTTTGTGGACACCAAAGCTTGGGCCTCTGACAGACGCCACAGGCACAAATCCCACCCACCCCACCCTCCCCACCCACCCCCACCCCCCGCTGCTGAGTGCAAGGCCTCTGGAGCCAGAACACAGAACAGAGCCCTTTGCCAGTCTGTCCCGGGAAAGCTGAAGGCAGCTGAGTCATTTTACCGACATGTAACCCTGGCCTCCGGCCACTAGCACTTCTTGGAGCTCTTGCTGCAGAAAACGTGTTGCTGTACGCGGTTCTGAAACTGAGTCACCCGAATCTTACTGTTCTCTTACTCACTTGGCTACGGCTTCTCTGACCTTCTGGCAAATAACCAAACCAGCACTGCGGAGGAGGGAGCTGGGGGCTGGATATGAAGGGCTGGAGAGGCGTCCTGTTTCCGTAAGGCATCCAGTGCGGCTGTCTGTCTGCGCTTTAACGTCTTTGGATTTGCACTGCATGAGTTGGGCGTGTCCTCCCACCCAGACCCCAGTACATGGGAAGTGTACAGTACTTGGCCATGCTCAATCGATGTTTTCTCATTGGCTTCTTAAAACCAAGAAGACAGTATCCGTGAGAAATCAGAATCAACTTTCCCCCGGCTCCTCCCAAACAATTGTCGTTAATTTGCCTCACACATTTTCCCAAAATGTTGAGAAACCTTTCAAACACACGGCTTAATATTGTGAAGGAGGCCGAAACAGAGGTGAGGTTTAGTTACTAGCTACATCCTTTGTTGGTAACAACAGTGACCTCCAGCACGGCGGGTTAAAACGCATTGTGTACACGGAGCAGGACATAGAAAATCCACCAGAGGGCAACAGCGGGCCAGGAATTGGCGGCGGAGCAGCGTTTCTAAGAGCCGGGCTCACCAAATCCTCTAGGGCCAGTTCTGGGGGCAACCAGCAGAAGTGGGGACGCAGCTCGGGCGATGAGGGCAGCCAGCCATCAAGAGCTGTAAAGAAACTAGGCAAGGCGTCTGCGAGATGGCTCAGTGGGTAAACGCGCTTGCTGCCAAAACCTGCTGACCTGAGTTCAGTCGCTGGGTAGGGGATTGACTCCTGCAAGTTTTGTAAATGACAAACACACACCCTAATTAACTAAAAGTTTTTTTAAAATCCCATTAAACAAACAAACAAACAAACAAACAAAAACCTAAGCAAGGCCGAAGCCAGGAGGCCTGCATGCAGAGGTCCTCGAGGAACAGCTCTGAGAAGTGGGGGTGCAATACTAAAATATCAGGGGCCGTAGAGACTGCCAAACCAAGAGCAAATCACTAGAAATTCAAGGAGGACACCTGGGTCCTAACCACGTGCTAACCCACTCGGCCTGAGCAAAGATGGGCAGGAATCACCTGTGGTGACTTCCTGACCGTTCTGAGGTGGAGAAGCACCCACCCTCCAGGCACTGGCAGGCTTTGACGTCTGCACGCACTCACTCACTGACCACCGTGTGATCAAGCGTTCTCTACACGTCATTTTCCTTTCCCACTAACTGGGTATGATCATGACGGTGCAAGCAGGAGTTTTTAAAGATTCTAAATTAGATTTATATGGGGTGGTGATGTGAGTGCAAGTACCCTCAGCGGCCAGAAGAGGGCGCTGGATACCAAGGAGCTGGAGTTACTCGCGCCACGAGACACAGGTGCTGGCAATTGAACCCAAGCAATTGCCGCTCTTAACTGCTGAGTCATTGCTCCAGCTGAAGCTTCTTACATAAGGGATTCAGTGGAGGTTTGCTATTTTACAAACTCAAGCTATTTAAAATACTGCACAGTAAAAGACTCAAGCAGTCTATCTGACTCTGGCCCGTCATGTCACCTTGAAGCCTCTTGACTCTTGGACAAGGTTTGGGTGGTAGAGGTGGGGGCGGGGAGACTGTAATGTTTTCATTGCTCTGTAGACAGTCTCTATTCATTAAGTAAGTGTCCCCAGTGCCTGCTCTGAGGGTGTTGCAAGGATTAAATGTGCCATGCTCACAAAGGGCTTAGGGCAAACATTACAATCACCCCAGCTCAGTAGCTTAACCAGCCACGGCTCACACATCTGGAGCCAGCTAGAGACTGGGTAATCCTGGCTAAATTTAGCTCAGCCTATCTTTTCATCCTGAGATCTGTCACCTGCTCAGGACAACAATGAAGTACAGAAGTGCGTGGAAAGACAGACTCCATGGGTCCCACGCCCACAACCAGGTCAGCATCGCTTCTGCCTCCTCCTGTCGTGTCAGTCAAACCAGTCCCGTGGCCAAGCCCTGATTCCGTGCTGGGGAAGGGGGATCTGCTGTGGCGTATACTGTGTGGGTTTGTTTGTTTTTGTTGTTTTTATTGTGGGTTCCCCACAACTACAGTGTGAACACCCTGCTATCAGGGACAGTCTGTCTCACTCATGTTGATTACCACTGGAGAAGGAGAGTGGATAGGGGTCACAGGGTTATACGGGGCAGGAGAGGCAGATCTAAACAGGACTGGCTGGCTCCAAAGCTCCAGTACCTCCCTCGGGTGAGTAATTGTGGGTTATGTAAGACACGGGGGCCTAAATGGGACCTAAAGATTGCAGTGCTTTTTCCTGGAGTCGGACTCTAGCAGAAGCATCAAATTGCCCTGTTTATTATTGGACCAGGGGGTAACACAGGATGGTTAAGAAAAGTTCACTTAAAGGCACAGGACCCTGGTGTGCTGGCACTGGCCTGTAACCTCAGCTACTTGGGAGAGAGGCTAATACAGAGGGGCCTGAAAATCGAACGCCAGCCTGGGCAACTTAGCAGGGCCCTGGCTCTAAAGTTCTAGAAGACAGTGCTTGGGTAGAAATGCTTGTAGCCTGGGTGAGGCTCTGGGTTCTGCCTTCAACAGAGAAAAAGAGGAGGGGAGGGGAGGGGAGGGGAGGATGGGAGGGGAGGGGAGAGGAAAGAAGAGGAAAGGAGTGGGGGAGAGGGAAGGGAGGAGAAGGGAGGAGAGGGGAGGAGAGGAGGGGAGAAAAGGAGAGGGGGAGAGGAGGGGAGAAAAGGAGAGGGGGAGAGGAGGGGAGAAAAGGAGAGGGGGAGAGGAGGGGAGAAAAGGAGAGGGGGAGAGGAGGGGAGAAAAGGAGAGGGGGAGAGGAGGGGAGAGGAGAGGAGGGGAGTGGGGAGAAAGAAGATATAGAGAGGAAAGAAGAGGAAAGGAGAGGGGGAGAGGGAAGGGAGGGGAAGGGAGGAGAGGAGAGGGGAGGAGAGGGGAGGAGGGGAGAAAAGGAGACGGGGAGAGGAGGGGAGAAAAGGAGAGGGGGAGAGGAGGGGAGAGGAGAGGAGAGGAGGGGAGTGGAGGGAAAGAAGATATAGAGAGGAAAGAAGAGAGGGGAGGAAAGGAGAGGGGGAGAGGGAGGGGAGTGGGGGGAAAGAAGATATAGAGAGGAAAGAAGAGGAGAGGGGAGGAAAGGAGAGGGGGAGAGGGATGGGAGGGGAGGGAAGGGGAGAGGGGAGGAGAAGGAAGGATGGGAGAGAGGAGAGGGGAGGGGAGAGGAGAGGATGGGATGGGAAGAGAGGGGAAGGGAGGGGAGGAAAGGAGAGGGGGAGGGGAAGGGGAGGGGAGGAAACAAAAGCAAAATAGACCGTCTAAAAGGGATAACTAAAGTTACCAATGTGTTAACTTGATTGTGGAAATCTCCTTATAATGCATACATTTATCAACCAATATGTTGTATATATTAAATATGTATAATTTTTTGTCAGTTGTACTTCGCTAGAGCTGGAAAATATTTTTTAAAAGAAGAGTATTTATTAGAAAGACTAAGCCAGGCCTAGTGATAAAGGCCATTAATCCTAATTATGCAGGTGGCTGAGGCAGGAGAATAGTAAGTACAACCTTGTCTGGTCGCTCCAGTGAGACCCTGTCTCAAAATAAAGTAATAATCACAGTCTTAAAGAGCTTAGTGATAGGGCTGGTCTCTAGCAGGCGTGGGGCCCTATCTGCCGAGCCATCCTCAGACACACAGAGGAAGAGAAGGATGGAAGGAAAGACAAGAAAAGACAAAGAAGACGAACAGCAAGTCATGCAATGATAGGACCGGAAGCTCGCAAGACAACCAGGAAGGCTGTGGTCACCCTCGCATGCCTCCAAGCAACCATGAACAGCTGCCTTATTTAGGAGCATTGCAGCTAGCTGTGGTGTCAGACCACGAAGGCCTTTTGCGTGCTGAGAACGCACGTTGGCATCTCATGGTTCCCTCAGCAAGTTTTGTCACTGTTAGGACGAAGTCCCTGGACTTGGTTGCACTGTGACTTACAAAGGGTGCTCCTGCAGGGGTTGCAAACTGGCAGACTGTGGGCTGCAGCCAGCCTGCAGACATATTGTGTTTTGCCTGCACTGACAAGGAAAAAAATGTTTAAAAACTTGCCAACATTTAAAAATAGAGAATACTCTATTAAAACTCCAACTGTTAGTGAACTCAGTCACTGAAAGGGTTTTCTTTGCTCGGAATTAACTACTCTGGAAAGATCTTCTCTAAGGGTGGTATTACTAACTGGACTTCTATTTAAGGTCCGAAGACTTCATTTTCCCCTGTTCTTCTTCAGTCAACGTTGGAAAATCGTATTTCCTGAGAAGGCAATATTGTAAGCCTTCAGCTTTATTGGCAAAAGTCACTCGTAATTCCCTTGTATTGTTGTAATGTTTTCAGTGTCTATGGCTCTATTTCCCTTTTTATTGCTGTCATTATCATCTCTCTTTCTCCTTTTGGTGAGATGATTTTGCTGGAAGCCTATTTTATTGGTCTTCTCTAAGCTCCACGTCTCTGCTTTCTTTGCTAATGTCATTTTCCTGTGTCAATAAACTGCTTTTATTATTTCTAGATTGCTTTCTTTGTATATGATATGACAGATTTACCCCTAAGGTTTAAGTTTGGATCTTAGTTCCTGGGTATTGATCTTCTCTGATCTAGTACTTAACTCACTGGTTTCTGCGTGTTCTTTTAGCTGCACCTCACAGAAACACAGACCTTTTACCAATCGAGTTTAAATGATTTTAAGTTTGCATCTTTTTTTTTTTTACTTTGGTTCATGAGTTGTGATGGATTTGGTAAATTAGTATTCATAGTCCATTCCAAATCTCTCTGTAGTAATAGGGGCGGCAGCGGGGCTGTGTCCCCAAAACCCCAGCCACCTGCCCGGCTAGCTTATGCCCCGAAATAATTACACAGACACTGTATTCATTTAAACACTGCTTTGGCCCATTCCTATCTAGCCTCTTCTAGGCTAATTCTCACATATTAATTTAGCCCATTTCTAATCATCTGTGTAGCGCCCCTAGGTGCGCTTACCGGGAAGATTCTAGCCTAAGTCCATCCTGGGTCGGAGCTTCATAGCGTGCGTCTTCCCTGGAGCAGGTAGCATGGCGTCTCTCTGAAGGCGTCTGCTCTGGAGAGGAGAGCTGTCAAGTCTGACCTCACTTCCTCTTCCTCCCAGCGTTCTGTTCTGTTTACTCCACCCACCTAAGGGTGGGCCTATCCAATGGGCCTAGCAGTTTCTTTATTGCTTAGCCAATGAAATCAACAGATTGATATATGACACTCCCACATCACTTCCCCTTTTTCTGTTTAAACAAAAAAAGGAAGGCTTTAACCTTAACATAGCAAAATTACATATAACAAAACAGTTATCAAGTAAAAGTTACATCAGAAACATTTATACATATAACAAAATTGACCGTAAATCTCTATCAATAAAGCAAAATCTATACTAATGCAAATTATTCATGTCTATATCATATCCCCCTTTAAATGTAAAAGAACATTTATAAACTATATTTGGGAACATGGGCGCAGTTTTTTCTCTCCAAACTGCTTCCTGCTGAATGGGGGCGTCGTTAATTAGGTCTTTCATGGTATAACCTGTGTGCTAGTTTCATCTCAGTTGGCAGTTGAGCAAAGCAATTTTCTGAAGATGTTCACAGCAACCTTTCAGGAGGACGTGGTCCATCATACCAAATCGGAATAGAAGAAATGAACATGGTCTCATCCTCTGTGAAAACAAAAGAAGACTCTCTCCAAAGCATCATATCCTTAGACCCAAATTCTGAAATCGTAATACCCTTATATCCATTCTGGTTTAGCTTGGCAGCCCATGTAATGAAATGTCTCTCTGTACTTAGCTCCTTCACAGTCAAAAATTTTAAAGAAAACACAATGTACATAATCCAGACTCTCTGTGAATTTTCCATTTTTTACGTAGCTTATTTTTCTTTTTTTCTTTTAATCTCTTAACTATCTGTACTCTGTCTCTTTAAAGACTTTACCTTTTTTTTTTTAACCATTAACTTTATTCTCTATATTCTTTTTCTTCTCTCTCCCAAGCCTACGTACATTCATCCAACAGTGTGACTCCTTTAGTGGTCTGAATCTGTCCTATTGTGCATCTGCAATTTTTTACTATCCAGGAGCACTTTTGATTTGCACCTTTAAATCACTAGGCGCTTAAGAATCTAAGCTGTGACATTCCTAGGTTAACTTTTTGCTTTTTGAGCGCATATCTTTGACCTGGAATAACCCTAGACCAGGCTCTCTTTGAACTCTCAGAGATCCGCCTGTCTCTGCCTCCCAGGCATTGGGATTAAAGGCGTGTGCTACCACACCTTGAAGTCACAGAGGTCTATCTCCCAGTGCCTCCCAAGTGTTGGGATTAAAGGTGTGTACACACAACAACTCTCTTCCTTTTCTTTTTTACTTTAAGAACTTCAACTTTCAGCTTGCATATATTTTTAACACACTTTAAACCATTCAGAAATTTTCTTTGTCTTTGAATCTCTCTTTACTGTATATCTCTCTTTTTCTGACCACATGAGCCTTTAATTTACCAAGAAATATCAGTAGGACTAAAGGCGTGGCTTTGCCGGCTAGATGTAGCCCATTCCTTAGCTTTTCAGCCTCTTGGCTGAGGTACTGGCTGTAGCCATGTTTATAGCATTTCAAGGTCCCTGCCAACCAGCAAGCTACAACAGACAACACTCAAGTCCTCTCTCTATAGCTGGCCCTCCTGCTTCAAACAGTCAGAGATTGCCCTGGCAGGATGGCCCAGAAAGCCGGCATTTTTAAACAGCGCAGCTTTTTTCCTGCTATGGCTGAAAACCGAAAAGCATGTGTTCAGCTTTTCGTCAACACCATTTAAGTGTTTCGTGGCAGGACCTCTTAATGAGCTGCAGGGTTTTGCAGCTGAAGCTCAGTCAGGAAGCCTCTCTTAGATGAGGCACTTGCTTGCCTCTGGCAAGCAGAGTAGACCCAAGAAATTGCCACAAGAAACATGCTTTACTCTATTCTTTTCCAAGCTTTCTCTGGCTTTCTGTGGACTCCGTTAGCCACACGTCTGGGCGTCATTTGTAGTAATAGGGGCGGCAGCGGGGCTGTGTCCCCAAAACCCCAGCCGCCTGCCCGGCTAGCTTATGCCCCGAAATAATTACACAGACACTGTATTCATTTAAACACTGCTTTGGCCCATTCCTATCTAGCCTCTTCTAGGCTAATTCTCACATATTAATTTAGCCCATTTCTAATCATCTGTGTAGCGCCCCTAGGTGCGCTTACCGGGAAGATTCTAGCCTAAGTCCATCCTGGGTCGGAGCTTCATAGCGTGCGTCTTCCCTGGAGCAGGTAGCATGGCGTCTCTCTGAAGGCGTCTGCTCTGGAGAGGAGAGCTGTCGAGTCTGACCTCACTTCCTCTTCCTCCCAGCGTTCTGTTCTGTTTACTCCACCCACCTAAGGGTGGGCCTATCCAATGGGCCTAGCAGTTTCTTTATTGCTTAGCCAATGAAATCAACAGATTGATATATGACACTCCCACATCATCTCTCTATATGCAAAAACAAAAAGCAAAAAAAAAACAAACAAACCATATTTTAGAGTCTGGAATGTTAAAATCCTCTCCTGTTGGACTCCCTTACAGCTAGCTGCAGCTCTGTGAAGTAGGTTCTTCTACCAGATGTACCTTGCATTATTTGAAAGGTAGAATGACAACATCATCTTTCTGCTGAAGCAAGCAGCATCCACTTATTAATATTCTCTCTCTCTCTCTCTCTCTCTCTCTCTCTCTCTCTCTCTTTCCCCATCTCCCTCTCTTCCTCTCCTTTCCTCCCATGTGGAAGCCTGGAGCTGCTTTGGGTGTCTTCCTTGATTGCTCTCCACCTTATTACTCAAGCAGGATCCCTCAGCTGAGGTTGCTAATCTAGACATCTTGCCCCCAGGAATACCACATCTCTGGCTCCCAGAGGAGGGAGTCCAGGCAGCTACTATGCCTACCTAGGTTTTACAGCTTTTACATGGGCTCTGGTGATCTAAACTCTGGTGTCCTCACTTGTGCCACAAGCAATCTGCCCCCGAGTCATCTTCCTAACCCTGTCCCTGCTTTTGTCTGCATGATGCAAAACTTAAAGTGATGTATTTAAAAGTTGTACTAGCCAGCGGTGGTGGCACAGGACTTTAATCCCAGCACTCGGGAGGCAGAGGCAGGTGGATCTCTGTGAGTTCAAGGCCGGCCTGGTCTCCAGAGCAAGTGCAGGGACAGGCTCCAAAGCTACACAGAGAAACCAGGTCTTGAGAAAACAACAAAAACGTGGTACTATTTGGGTTAGAGAGATGGCTCAGCAATTAAGAGCACTTGCTGCTCTTGCAAAGGCCCCAGGTTTTGTTCCCAGCACCCACATAGAGGCTCACACTGTCTTTAACTCCAGTTCCAGGGAATCTGACACACCCTCTGGCCTCGGAGGGCACCAGGTATGTACATGGTAGACACACATGTGTGCAGGCACAATATTCACACCCATAAAACAATTTTTTTAAAAAAATCTTCTTTTAGAATCTGTACTGTTATAAGTTTATCATTTTCTCCTAGCAATCCGACTTTTTAAAAAATATTACAATGCTGTTATGTTAGATGCAGTGTGGGGATCTCTACAACCTTCGCGGGCAGCAGAGTGATGAGCCAAGGGGAGGCATGAAGGCAGTTTGACACAACACAGCCCAGCAGCCAGTGCTGGCCAAAGCTTTGGGACTCTGACCCCATGTGGTTTATTTTAGGCATATTTAAGCAATCACAATCAGGTGAAAACTATTCTTGTGATGATTATCTCAACCCCACGAGCACAACAAAGCCCCCGAAATCTCTCTGAAGAACAAAGCAAGCTAAACGCAGATCAGATGGGACTGTATTAAACCTCTTCGTAAAGTCCGTAAGCTAACTTAACACCAGTAACTTGCTATTTTAACTGTCTTGGTCCAATTTTGTACAACTGCCACAACTATGGACCTGTTTGTATCTTTTTTTAAAAATATTTTTATGATTTATTTAACTTTATTTTATGTGCATTGGTGTGAAGGTGTCGGATCCCCTGCAACTGGATCTTCAGACAGTTGTGAGCTGCCATGTGGGTGCTGGGAATTGAACCCCGGTGTTCTGGAAGAACAGTCAGTACTCTTAACACTGAGCCATCTCTCCAGCCCCTGTTTGTATCTTTTTTAAAAAATATTTTAAAGTGTTATGCGTGTCTGTGTTTGTGTGTGTGAGCGCACACAGAGGCCAGACGAGGACACCAAATTCCCCCGTCCTGGTGTCTAGGAAGCCACCAGACATGAGTGTTGGGACTCACACTGATCCCCTGCCAGAACAGCAAGTGCTCTTAGCCACTGAGCTGTCTCCTCGGCCCCTTTCATCATTTTAAAGAGTGCCAAGATGCATATATATAAAACAACACCTATTGCCGGTCTATTCTTGTTTCTTCCTCTCTGGAAACTTCTCCTTTTTCTTGCAGTTCAATTTTGAAGCTTTTTCTGGTGATAACTTCTTAGTAAATTCAAATGTGATTCTTCTGAAACGACTTGCTTCCTTGTACTTCAGAAAGAGTCTGTGACTGTGGTTTTCAGATTTGAAAATAATTTTCTATTTAAAAAAATTAAAGCCATTTTGCCACTGTTTTCTGACTTTTATTTCTGACTTTCTGATTGCTAGTCCTTGCTAGTCTGCCTGTTTGAAAGGTGTCCTATGCTACACTTGTGATGTGTCCTGGTGAATTTCTTGTGATGTAAATGTTGTCTTCTTGAATCCAGAATGGGTTGCTTTTGATAGGTCAGAGAACTCTCTGGGCTGTCATCTCCTCCTGTGGCTGCCATCCCTCAGACTCCCTCTCCCCTCCATCTTAGCCCGCTTGTTTCTGCATCTATATCCTTACAAATAACCTCTTTAATTCACTTTCTAACTCATAGGTCTCCCTTCAGTATCATCTAAAATATGATATTTGCTCCATCACTGAAACTGTTACTCTCAGTTATGACTTTCGTATCACTAGGGATTCTATTTCTTTATAAAATTTGCCTGGTTGTTCCTCACAGCCTCTTTCCTGGTCACGCTTTAAAATTATTTGCCTGAGTACATCGAATATGACTAATTTGTATTCTGCTTCTGACATTTTCTTACTGCTTTCCTGATATTTTGGTAATGTGTTTGTTACTAAAACAGGATCACACTGTGTAGCCCTAACTGGCCTGGAATGGGAGGCAATCCTCCTGCCTCCACCTCTTGAGTGGCGGGATCACCATGCCAGCTTCCTGTTTGTGTTTGTTTCCTCAGCTGCATCCCTCCTTCCCAGCCCTTTCCTTGCTCTGCTGACTTGCTTAGCAGCGGGGATCTCACCAGAGGAAATCTGTGGCGCTGTTCAGAGCTGCTGGCTCCTCAAGTTTCAGGTCTGCAGCCGGTTCCCTCAGGGACCTATCAGCCCAGAGCTATTCTAAATTTAGCAATGTTCCCAGGTTGTTGTTGTCTTTTTAATCATACAGTGTACATATATTTGGATCTGGACTCTAAGAAGCCAGTTTCTCGTTACCAATTGTCAGCATATTTTGAACAATTTTCTCTCTCTAGTGTTAAAGTAGAAACGGAATCTTTTTTCTTTCTGTCCCCCAGTGTCCTCTGTGTGCCTCCTGCACTCAGATTGCAGCCTGGACTCTCATCCTGGTGCTGAAGGCTCTCCCCATACACACCGCACCTCAGGCATGCCCTAGCTGGCTCTGGGTTCTGTTCCGTCATCCTCTCTGCTACCAGCACTGACCCTCAAATGCACAGCCTTTTTTCCAGCCTCACAATTCTCTGGGCAGTGCCTCGTGAGATGCTGCTTCCCTTTCTATTCTTGATCACTGTAGATTTTCTGATACATTTCTTAAGCTCTTGGTTTACCTGATATTTTTAATTTTGTTCTTACAACTGGGAGACCAGTCTGACTGGCCACCAAATCTGATGATCCATGTTTGAGTCCCAAAATACATAGTAAAAAGAAAGAATCAACCCTGCAAGTTGTCCTTTGGCCTCTATGTGCCAGCTGTGACACACACATGTGCTCAAAATAAATAAATAAATAGATAGATAATAGATGGATGGATAAGTAGATAGATTGATAGATGGGTAGATGATAGATAGATAGATAGATAGATGATAGATTAGATAGATAGATGATAGATAAATTTAGGCAGTGACTGTGTTTATTACCCAGCTGCCCAGACCTGAATAATCACACAAAAGCTATATTAATTACAACACCATTTGGCCAATAGCTTAGGCATATTCCTAGCTAGCTCTTACATCTTAAATTAATCCATTTCTATTAATCTGTGTATCACTATGAGGCTTTGGCCTACTGGTAAGGTTCTGGCATCCTTCTCCTTTGGCAGCTACATGGCATCTCTTTGACTCCACCTACTCTCTCTCTATATCTCTGTTCGGATTTCCTGCCTGGCTTTACTCTACTAAGACATTGACCAAAACAGCTTCTTTATTAACCAAAGGTAATAAAACATTTTCATAGCATACAGAGGGAATCCCACATCAAATAAACAAACAAATAAATGGACAGAGAAGCAACTTGTGGTGTCTAATCACTATATGGCCCCAAACAATTATCTCACTGCACAAAGGGTAGGTCACCAGGGCTGTAGGCCTCTGCCTCAGTGTCTCCCAAGTGACCAGTGACGGAAAAGGTGCTGAGTCAGAGTTTCTGGGGCGAGGCTTCGTTCTGCAAGATCCCGAAAGAAAAGCCTGCCAGGGACTCATGATTGGCAGTGAATAGGGTTGTGCAGACCCTAGTTTCCTTCCTCCGCATCTCCTCACTCAACATGGAGATAACAACAAAAAGGCTTGTCCCTTCAGAGTGATGACCAGTGGAGGCAGTGGGCCTCAAGAGAGAGTCGGTGGCAGTTAATGCCTCTCTCTGTCTCCCCCCCACCCGTCTGTCTGTCTCTCATCTGTTTGTCTCTCTTTCTTTCTCTCTCACGCACACACACACCACGGGTCTAACTGCCAATCCTCAGGGACACAGAGGTCAGAGGACCACAGGGAGACAAGCTCACAAAATCTCAAGGCCAGACTCTGGGTCAGGGGACTCTGGCTCTTCAGCTGGCACAGATGTCAAGAGGCAAGGGTTTAGCATTAAAAATTACTTGATGGCATATCAAAAAATTTCCCAGAGAGGTGACAATGTTAAACTACGGTGTCTAGGGTCACGATCAGGCGGCCACTTAGGTAGCTGCCCCTGGAGAAGGAGGCAGCTGTGGCCCGCTGCCCTCACCAGCACTCATTACACTGTGCTTTTGTGTGGTTTCTACCTTTGCTTTTTTTTCACAGTGAAAGGGATTTTCTAAATGTGGGGGTGGGGAGAGGCGTGCTCTCAAAATACCATCTCACTGCCCAGTCGTCTTGTATCCAGTCCCACAGGAAGGTGCCAGTATGCTTTAAAATTAGATTCTAGGAAATGCATGCTGACATAAATGTTATCAGGGTTCCTGGCATGGGCGACCTTCGCAGCTCCGTGTGTCTGAGCTCTCCCTCCCTGAACACCACCTGCCGACATCCAGAGGGGCAGGTTTGTAAGAGAGTGAGGCTGACTCCAGGCAGAGGAAGTGTGGTCATCGACCCACCCTGTGTACAAACGCACTGGAAGTCGAGCAGCGGGTTCTGGGTCAGCCAGTGTCTGCGGGAGTGAACTGCGCCTGCTCCGGGGCGCACACCTGTGAGTCCATTAAGTGTGGGGGGTGGGGCGTTCTACAAAGGTCTCGTCTGTTTTCATTTTAGACTACTGATCTTGCCTATCACCTTGTGATGTGGGGAATTTGAAGTAAGTCATCTCTAACTTGTTAATCAGAAATCAGTCTTCTAAATTTCCACAGAGAACTTGGCAGCACGCATGTCCTTGGAGTAGCGGTGTGTATGCCCGTTGCCGCTCTGGGCTGGTCTGAGCGGTGCATGTCTGCCAGGAGCCCTGCCAAGGAAAGCAGGGACCCCCCTCCCCTTGCTCCTCTAAAGGATTCATGGACTCACCATTCTGTTTTGAGTCTGAGCAATAGTTTCAGCAACTGGTCAGAAACCACCCAAAGAGAGGGCGCACGCGCACTCACGCACACACACCATTCACAAGTGCATTGCACAGGCTGTTTCTTTCGCCTGTTTTCACAGCAGTTCAGGCCTGTTGTGCCAGGGACAAATCTTCACATAAGCGTGTGTGAAAAGCATCACTCACGCTGTCAACATGGTAGACTAGGGTTCAGACAGCTTTATGGTATACATAGGGCAGCATTCTGTTTGAACAAAATTAGTCCATGATGTCAGTTCTGACCGATGGAAACACGGTGTCTTGGAACAGAGCCTTTTTATTTCCACCAATGGATACAGAGGATAGAAGTACAACAGATGCAAACTTTCTGGGGCAGGGGTGTCCTGGGAGAGCCCTGCAGTTTGCCGGGGTTGGGGAGGGAGGGAGGAGGGGAGGGGAGAGAGAGGGAGGGACTCTTTCAGAGTCAGCATTTGGTGATTCTTCATAGACCTCTCAGAGAAAGAGCTCGGAGGCAATGGTGAGCCCTCAGTCTCTGCTGCTCTGGACTGGAGATGAGTGGGAAAAATAAGAGAAAATATATTTCCACTCCTGGCTGCTGCATAGAGAGAAAATGAGATTTGGGTAGGAAGGCAAAGCAGACAACATGTCTTACGGATTCACACAAACAAAACCAGGCCTTTGGGGAGGAGCCCCCCTCTTTAGATGGTAACTTCCCACTCCACCTGTGTAAGCCCCGTTCTGCACTCTCCCTGTGCAGCCCTGGGGACTGCTAAGTTCTGCACCCTCCCTGTGCAGCCCTGGGGACTGCTAAGTTCTGCACTCTCCCTGTGCAGCCCTGGGACTGCTAAGTTCTGCACCCTCCCTGTGCAGCCCTGGGGACTGCTAAGTTCTGCACTCTCCCTGTGCAGCCTAGAGCCCTGCTAAGTTCTGCACCCTCACCATGCAGCCTAGAGCACTGCTAAGCAAAGCATCCTGTCCTCTGTTGAGCAAAGAGAAGGACACACAACTCAAGCACCGCAGGTCACAGTCTCCCCTCTCCTCCAAGCATGTTGAACTTCAGATGTCAACTTGACCTTGGAGACTAGGCATCTTTCTAGGTTGCTTTTGGGTGCCACTAACACTTTAATCAGGGCCTAGAGAGATGACTCGATGGTTAAGAACACTTGCTGCTCTTGCAGAGGACCTGGGTTCAGTTCCTAGTATCCACATAATGGCTTACCACCATCTGCTATTCAAATTATAGGGGACCTAACACCTTTTTGGACCTCTGCAGAATCTGTGATGCACGCACATGTGCACACGCGCGCGCACACACACACACACACACACTACACACAACAAAATACTTTTTTAAAACATTTAGGAGCTTGTACTAGCCTTGCAGAGGACCGTAGTCTCATCCCAGTGTCCATGTCAGGTGACTCACAGTTACTTCTAACCGGCTCACGCAAGCAGAGTGGGAAGTTAACTAAGTTACTGGTAACTCTGGCTATTGCTCTGTTGGGGGAAGCAACCTGACAAAGAGAACAAAGTAATCCTGGCTCTCAGGGAACTTACCTCTTAAAAAGTTCTCCTGCTCAAGTAGACAAGGCCTTGTAGTATACAGCTCAGGCTAGCATCAGGTTCACAGGCTAGCCTCAAATCCCCAGCCCTCAGTTTCCCGAGATCTGAGATTACAGGTACCATATTCGCACACCACACTCACCCTCAGGTACCTTAGCTCTTATCAAAAGTTCCTTCCTCTTTCTTGCCACCAAAGAACCCTACCAGATATTCACTCTCCCTGCAGAGACTTCTCATCCCTGTCTGGCCCTTCTGTGTGATCAGCTTAAATAAACCAGATTCTGCCCTCCAGGAGGCTCTGGGAATTGTTGCTGTCACTGCTCCGTTACCAGGGGAAAACCCTGGGACCCCCATGAGGGCAGGTGCAAAGTCTTCAATGTTACTTAGTGAGTACAGGACACCAACTCAGGGAACACTCAGTCTGTGTCACTTTAGAATAGAGATTAGCTGTAGCACCAGCAGCCTCATTATGACTTGTTTTGTGTTTACTCTTCTTCACCAGCGCCCTTTGAATGTCTTCTCAAAGCCCAGAAGACTCCTTCTGGGGTTAGTTGGGAGTGGAGCCCAGCGGCACTCTGAAATGGTGCTTTCTCACCAGAGGGCGCAGTTGTTGGCTATCACAGCCCAAACTCTATCTTGCAGCAAGCAAGCTTGCTATTGGCTTCACTGTGGGGGCTTCGATGACGATGGCTGGGAATTGTCACAGTTTGGTTTAGCGCTCCTGGCAAACTTTGGAGCCAGTTTGCATAATGCAGCATCTAGAGAACGTGATTCCAGCTGAACAGAGCATGCTCGGTTAAAAATAGAACACAGGCAGAGACTGCTCATCTATAAAGCATGAGGCTGGGGGAGGAACAAAATTAAATAATAGTCCCTGGGGGTTCATGAACACCTGTCCCTGTCACTCAAATCGTGCAATAGCTGGGGATCGCTGCCACATTGAATCAGGCCCTGCCCTGATGCCAAATGGCAAAAATAAACCACCAAACTGGCCCGGTTGAATCAGGAAACATGAACACACCTTTAACCAGGCCACAGTTCAGGTAACCTCTCTAGTCTGGGCCCCTTTGGGATTTAGCTGTGTTTTGGACTGGTCTAGATTGCCTTAGCCTCACAGCAGACAATGGTCTAGACTGTTTTAGCCCCACAGCAGACAGTGGTCTAGACTGTCTTAGCCCCCACAGCAGACAGTGGTCTAGACTGCCTTAGCCCCATAGCAGACAGTGGTCTAGACTGCCTTATCTCCCACAGCAGACAGTGGTCTAGACTGCCTTAGCCCCATAGCAGACAGTGGTCTAGACTGCCTTATCTCCCACAGCAGACAGTGGTCTAGACTGTCTTAGCCCCACAGCAAACAGTGGTCTAGACTGTCTTATCCCCACAGCAAACAGTGATCTAGACTGCCTTATCTCCCACAGCAGACAGTGGTCTAGACTGCCTTAGCCCCATAGCAGACAGTGGTCTAGACTGCCTTATCTCCCACAGCAGACAGTGGTCTAGACTGTCTTAGCCCCACAGCAAACAGTGGTCTAGACTGTCTTATCCCCACAGCAAACAGTGATCTAGACTGCCTTATCTCCCACAGCAGACAGTGGTCTAGACTGTCTTAGCCCCACAGCAGACAGTGGTCTAGACTGTCTTAGCCCCACAGCAAACAGTGGTCTAGACTGTCTTATCCCCACAGCAAACAGTGATCTAGACTGCCTTATCTCCCACAGCAGACAGTGGTCTAGACTGCCTTATCTCCCACAACAGACAGTGGTCTAGACTGCCTTAGCTTCCATACCAGCAGAGCTGGACTTACAGCCAACAGGAAGCTACAGCTGCTTGAGCTGGAGTCCACTCTCATCTCTGTGTACACTGTGCACCTGTTATTTTCCATGCACAAGTCATAAAATGTGGCCTTCAGTTACTTCTAAGCTGTGTGAGAGTCACAATGACCCACTATACAGTCTTGCAAAGTACTAAGAATCAGAAAAGAAATATCCTAGCATGAGTTTCCCTACTAGGCGATAATTTTGACAGGTAGTATAATCAATCTATTTTTGTAGATAAAGAAATAAGTGTTTGCTGTCTGGGTATATAAAAAGCTAGGCCACCAAAACAATATTGTAAATGTGCTTCCGCAGGAGTGCAGGAAACTGCACCCCGTTGTTCACCAGCATTTGGTGAACGAAGCAAACTGCTTCTCTCGTGACTTTCTGTCTACGGTGCCATCCCATTGAAACTAAATCAAACGGCGGGAAGACTCACTGGACTCTCACGTCCATTATTTGTTTCTGATTTTGAAACTCCCCTTGTGCAGTGGTGACATCTTCCACACCAGGACTTCCCCTTTGCTGTAGCTGTAGCTGGTGTGCAGGAGAAGGCCCAAGGTGCGCAGTGGTGACATCTTCCGCCACTCCAGACCCAGTAGAAACAGACCATAAGCTTTGGTCCTCAACTGCGATTCACCGGGAGCAGATGAGCGCCCATCAGTGGCTCCTCTGGGACTTTATCTATTAGAGAGATGGCCTGATAATCCCCTTCCCTCCTCTCCCAGTGAAGTCGGCCTCAGTTCCCTCTAGGACCCAAGCTGTTTATGCTTGTAGGATTTTACATCACCATTAATACTTTCTAAGTGCCTGTGAGCCTAGCATACATAACAAAAGCTATGTCCTTGATGTACCCTAAATGTAGCCATGTGGCCCCTACATCTTATTCCCGATCAAAGAAAACCATTATCCAGAATTCCTCTACTTTAAAAAACATGTAGTATTGTATTTATATGTGTTCCTAAAATGTATCCTTTCTATATTGCTTTAAATCTATAAAAGTTTATGTGTAAATTTGGGATTTTTTTTTCTTAGAGTTTATTGCTTAATTGCTAGGCTCAGCTACACTCTCGTAAGGTAGTGCAATTCCTTATTTTCACTGCCTTGTAATATTCAGGGGTACAAACGTAGCACAGTGTACCCCCTTTTCCTGTTTATAGGCACTTTCTTTGTTTGCAGGTTTTGTGGCATGGATGGTAGAGTTGTTGCGTTCTTTTACATCTCTCCATTTTCAAATTTGTAACTTTCTCTAGGTCCATCCCTCTCAT
Organism: Microtus pennsylvanicus; assembly: GCF_037038515.1. Lineage (NCBI taxonomy): Eukaryota > Metazoa > Chordata > Mammalia > Rodentia > Cricetidae > Microtus > Microtus pennsylvanicus. Next base: position 73,569,344 of record NC_134592.1, on the reverse strand, counting down.
TGTTGGGAGGGATGTAAATGAATACTTGGCCTTTGCTTTCCAAATTCTTACACAAACCTATGCTTTTTCTAACACAGAGTGGTTTCTAAAGTCTGATTGTGTTGTCCCATTTGTTCTGGTAACAGCCAAAATTGAGAATTGTTGGCTGAAAACTAAATGTGCTATGTTTCCTATTGGTGTTTGCATTTTTAAGAGGAGGTTTGGACAGGTAGTACTTTGATCCAAAACAATGAGGATCTTGGGCTGACTCTAGGAAGACTGATGCCTTCCAGATCTGCACCAGACCTGAAGACGCAGGAGGAGGTAACTGGCCCGTGCCTTAGAAAAGAACACCACGTGCAACCTGAACACAGTCTCCGGCTTCCAGTTTCTTTTCTTTTTTAAAAAGATCTGCTTCTTTTTATTTTATGTATACTGTATTGTTGCGAGGTAAGCCCACCAAAGACCACACAGACACTCCTAAAGTCAAGAAGATAGTCTTTATTGCCAGCTGGCGGCTGTGTGGAAAGCTTATCCAAATCATGCAGCCCTGAGCCTTGCAGCCCTTTTGTCTGTAAGACACAAACACCACTCCCTGGCTGTCACACTGCAGTTAGCAAGAAGCAAAAAAGACAGGTTAGTACTGTTAGGGACTTTCCTGGAACTACGTACTAGGTCTTTGATGGGTAGGTCTTTGTTCCTGTTTTGGCAGGTATGGGGGCCTATGGCTGGGTTTTGAGGTCAAAATAGTACCTCTAACATGGTGTCAGTTGTGCTGAAGTCTGGGGCTGTTCAGTTGTGCTGAAGTCTAGGGTTGTTACAGTTGTGCTGAAGTCTAGGACTGTTACAGCTGTGCTGAAGTCTAGGGCTGTTACAATTGTGCTGAGATCTGGGGCTGTTACAGTTGTGCTGAAGTCTAGGGCTGTTACAGTTGTGCTGAAGTCTGGGGCTGTTACAGCTGTGCTGAAGTCTAGGACTGTTACAGTTGTGCTGAAGTCTGGGGCTGTTACAGCTGTGCTGAAGTCTAGGACTGTTACAGTTGTGCTGAAGTCTGGGGCTGTTACAGCTGTGCTGAAGTCTAGGGCTGTTACAGTTGTGCTGAAGTCTGGGGCTGTTACAGCTGTGCTGAAGTCTAGGACTGTTACAGCTGTGCTGAAGTCTAGGACTGTTACAGTTGTGCTGAAGTCTGGGGCTGTTACAGTTGTGCTGAAGTCTAGGACTGTTACAGCTGTGCTGAAGTCTAGGACTGTTACAGTTGTGCTGAAGTCTGGGGCTGTTACAGTTGTGCTGAAGTCTGGGGCTGTTACAGTTGTGCTGAAGTCTAGGGCTGTTACAGTTGTGCTGAAGTCTGGGGCTGTTACAGTTGTGCTGAAGTCTAGGGCTGTTACAGTTGTGCTGAAGTCTGGGGCTGTTACAGTTGTGCTGAAGTCTGTTACAGTTGTGCTGAAGTCTAGGGCTGTTACAGTTGTGCTGAAGTCTAGGGCTGTTACAGTTGTGCTGAAGTCTAGGGCTGTTACAGTTGTGCTGAAGTCTGGGGCTGTTACAGTTGTGCTGAAGTCTATTACAGTTGTGCTGAAGTCTAGGGCTGTTACAGTTGTGCTGAAGTCTAGGGCTGTTACAGTTGTGCTGAAGTCTAGGGCTGTTACAGTTGTGCTGAAGTCTGTTACAGTTGTGCTGAAGTCTGTTACAGTTGTGCTGAAGTCTAGGGCTGTTACAGTTGTGCTGAAGTCTAGGGCTGTTACAGTTGTGCTGAAGTCTGGGGCTGTTACAGTTGTGCTGAAGTCTGGGGCTGTTACAGTTGTGCTGAAGTCTGTTACAGTTGTGCTGAAGTCTAGGGCTGTTACAGTTGTGCTGAAGTCTGGGGCTGTTACAGCTGTGCTGAAGTCTAGGACTGTTACAGCCGTGCTGAAGTCTAGGACTGTTACAGTTGTGCTGAAGTCTAGGGCTGTTACAGTTGTGCTGAAGTCTAGGGCTGTTACAGCTGTGCTGAAGTCTAGGGCTGTTACAGCTGTGCTGAAGTCTGTTACAGTTGTGCTGAAGTCTGGGGCTGTTACAGTTGTGCTGAAGTCTGGGGCTGTTACAGTTGTGCTGAAGTCTGTTACAGTTGTGCTGAAGTCTAGGGCTGTTACAGTTGTGCTGAAGTCTGGGGCTGTTACAGCCGTGCTGAAGTCTAGGACTGTTACAGTTGTGCTGAAGTCTAGGGCTGTTACAGTTGTGCTGAAGTCTAGGGCTGTTACAGTTGTGCTGAAGTCTGGGGCTGTTACAGTTGTGCTGAAGTCTAGGGCTGTTACAGTTGTGCTGAAGTCTGTTACAGTTGTGCTGAAGTCTGTTACAGCTGTGCTGAAGTCTAGGACTGTTACAGCTGTGCTGAAGTCTGGGGATGTTACAGTTGTGCTGAAGTCTGTTACAGTTGTGCTGAAGTCTAGGACTGTTACAGCTGTGCTGAAGTCTAGGGCTGTTACAGTTGTGCTGAAGTCTGTTACAGCTGTGCTGAAGTCTAGGACTGTTACAGCTGTGCTGAAGTCTAGGGCTGTTACAGTTGTGCTGAAGTCTAGGGCTGTTACAGTTGTGCTGAAGTCTGGGGCTGTTACAGTTGTGCTGAAGTCTGTTACAGCTGTGCTGAAGTCTGGGGCTGTTACAGTTGTGCTGAAGTCTGTTACAGTTGTGCTGAAGTCTAGGGCTGTTACAGTTGTGCTGAAGTCTGGGGCTGTTACAGTTGTGCTGAAGTCTGGGGCTGTTACAGTTGTGCTGAAGTCTGGGGCTGTTACAGTTGTGCTGAGATCTGTGCTGTTACAGTTGTGCTGAGATCTGTGCTGTTACAGTTGTGCTGAGATCTGGGGCTGTTACAGTTGTGCTGAGATCTGGGGCTGTTCAGTTGTGCTGAGATCTGGGGCTGTTACAGTTGTGCTGAGATCTGGGGCTGTTACAGTTGTGCTGAGATCTGGGGCTGTTCAGTTGTGCTGAAGTCTGGGTTGTTACAGCTGTGCTGAAGTCTAGGGCTGTTACAGCTGTGCTGAAGTCTGGGCTGTAACAGCTGTGCTGAAGTCTAGGGCTGTTACAGCTGTGCTGAAGTCTGGGCTATTACAGCTGTGCTGAAGTCTGGGCTATTACAGCTGTGCTGAAGTCTGGGCTGTTACAGTTGTGCTGAAGTCTAGGGCTGTTACAGTTGTGCTGAGGTCTGGGCTGTTACTGTTGCCCTGAGGTCTGAGGTCTGGGGCTGTTACAGTTGTGCTGAGATCTGGGGTTGTTACAGCTGCGCTGAGATCTGGGACTGTTACAGTTATGCTGAGATCTGTGCTGTTATAGTTGTGCTGAGATCAGGGGCTGTTACAGTTATGCTGAGGTCTGGGGCTGTTACAGCTGTGCTGAGGTCTGGGCTATTACAGTTGTGCTGAGATCTGGGCTGTTACAGTTGTGCTGAGATCTGGGCTGTTACAGTTGTGCTGAGGTCTGGGCTGTTACTGTTGCCCTGAGGTCTGAGGTCTGGGGCTGTTACAGCTGTGCTGAGATCTGGGATTGTTACAGCTGCGCTGAGATCTGTGCTGTTACAGTTATGCTGAGATCTGTGTTGTTACAGTTATGCTGAGGTCTGGGGCTGTTACAGTTGTGCTGAGATCTGGGCTGTTACAGTTATGCTGAGGTCTGAGCCTGTTACAGTTGCACTGAGGTCTGAGGTCCTGCTACAGAATGAGTGTTTGTCTGCATGTCTTGTATATGCACCACATGCATGTCCGGTGCCCACAGAGGCCAGAAGAGGTCATCAGAGCCCCTGAAGCTAGGGTTACAGATGGCTGAGTCACCATGTGGATGCTGGGAATTGAACCTGGTCCTCGGCAAGAACAAGTGCTTTTAACTACTAAGCCCTCTCTCTAGCCCTGATACTTAACTATACACATATATTTCCCCTCTAGGTGAACTAGACAACTCAGGATAACATTAGAAAACACAAGGAGGCTTCAGAATCATGGGCAGGCATATGCCTATCTTGAAGTTACTCACAGGTACCTAATTCCAAGTCCCAGGCCCTCTTGGCCCTAGCTTCACTCTCCTGTCACTATAAATGCTGAGAAGCTCAGTCTCTCCTGGCAAGGACGTTGATTCTTTGGTGAGTCAGAGACACATTCACCTTTTCCAAAGCCTGGTGCCCTGGCCTTCTCCCCAGTTCCATCACACAACGCTCTCTTGCAAAGGATAAAAGTGTCTGTGGGGTTTTTCCTCACTCATCCCCTATCCCTTCTAGTATTGCTTATCTCTACTTGGCTCCAACTCCAAGCTGGCTCCCTCCTGCAAGCAGCAAGATGGCTCCTGGCTGCTTCAGACCCCTAGACACTGACTATGAACCCATAGAAGAGAAGAGAGTACTTTACTGAAGAGCTAATAAAAGTCCAAATATTTCTGCTGGCTCAACTCATTTACATGTTCTTCCATAAAACAATCACTGCTCCTAGTGGGATAATATGCAGATTAACTGAGCCTAGGCCATATACTCAAACCTAAGCCAGATCACATGAGTAGCAATACTCTGGGATGTATGAAGAGGGAAGATGCTGCCTCAAAGGGATGCTGGGCAGACACAAAACTGTGCACTACTAAAAGACTGGAGGATACAGTCTTGTCTACTTTCATTTCCCCTTTCACTAGCAAGTATGTGAGAATAAGCCAAAAGATATTTTATACTGATCCTCAGTATTGTATTGATTGCATAGTTATCCTTGTAATATGAACAGATACAAGTCAAACCAAGTGTGATACCATTTGCCTGTAATCCTACCTAGTACTAGGGAAGTTAAAGCAATAAGATCCTGAGTTCAAGACCATCCTGGGCTATACAGGGAGGCTAATACTCAATAACTGGACCCCAAATCCAATAAGACAAGCAAACATAAACTGTTACGTTATCTTACTTCATCTTGTAAGATTTAGTAGTCACGTGCTTTCATAAAAGGGTGCTTGGGGCTGTGTTTTCAGCCTCTCACAGCCCGTTCACTGTGAGTTAACAGCACATAACATCACACGTAAGGACATAGTTTGCAGTTTTGTGTGCTGGTTTCCCACACTGTAGCCATCCTGGCAAGAGAGAAGAATTTTAAAGAGAGACATTTATGCTATCAAGACTTCAAATTTGCCCAGGAGCCCCGGTACCGCCAGAGGACAAGTCTGCCTCCCCACATAAGATTGTATCTGGTTCTGACACCATACCAGAGGCCACTAGGATATAAGCAATCGAGGTGGATTAGATGTGGGAGGAACCACACCCTGACCAGGACGGCCTCTTACCTGTATTTAAATCTAAACCTTGAGTCAAGACTCTGAAGATCAACTAGGTGGGGGGAGGATGTGTCAGGGAACCTCTTTATTTGTCCCTCTTCTCAATGTGGCCACATTAAACAATCTTTCTTTCTGGAAAAAAGTACTTGACTGGAGGTGGCTGAGTCTCTAGAGCCCAGGCTTTAACTCTGAAAACTCAGCAGCATTTCACTCTTAGCTGGGGAGTCATTCTGGACTTTTTTCCTCCCTGGAGTTACTGATCACCAGCTGGTGACACTTTCCAATTCATTTTCTTGTTAATTTTTTTCCAGGGTCTGGTCAAACTCCTTTTGCCTCTCCCTTCTCGTCTCTCGCTACCCCATAACCAACTATTTTTCTCTTTTTTCTCTCCCTTTGACCTAGAGTTCTTGATGCTGAAATGCAGGAAAATCTAGTAAAGGCATAGGCATGGTGCTGGGTTGAGAATGTTCAGGCACGGTGCTGGGTTGAGAATGCACAGGCATGGTGCTGGGTTGAGAATGCACAGGCATGGTGCTGGGTTGAGAATGCACAGGCATGGTGCTGGGTTGAGAATGCACAGCCATGGTGCTGGGTTGAGAATGCACAGGCATGGTGCTGGGTTGAGAATGCACAGGCATGGTGCTGGGTTGAGAATGCACAGGCATGGTGCTGGGTTGAGAATGCACAGGCATGGTGCTGGGTTGAGAATGCACAGCCATGGTGCTGGGTTGAGAATGCACAGCCATGGTGCTGGGTTGAGAATGCACAGCCATGGTGCTGGGTTGAGAATGCACAGGCATGGTGCTGGGTTGAGAAAGCACAGGCATGGTGCTGGGTTGAGAATGCATAGGCATGGTGCTGGGTTGAGAATGGCCAACAGAAGCTTAGTCTCGAGCCACACAGGCAGCTCCACGTGGAGGACATGGAGTCCACAGAATCTCAAAAGGCCTGGAAGTCATAGGATTACTCCTAAGAACCTCCCAGGTCATAGCATTGGGTCACATGGAGACTGCGGCCCTTGTGAATTCAACTGTTTGACCACAGATGTTTTGCAGTTGGCCAAATTATAGATCAGAAACCGTGTGTTTTCTGTTCGTCCTTGTGTTCATCACTACTTGATAATATATTTTCATTGTCTTTATTATTATGGGTGTACTTCTTCCTTTTGGATGTCAACTCTTGAAGAACAAGGATAACACTGTGTTTATTCTTGTATGATCAGGGCTTACCAAGGTGCCTGGTATACATGCATGTTAATAGAAATTGCAAAGAAGGCATGGGACATCTGGACTCTTGTTACAGATGCTGATGAGCACCTTCACTACCTATGCTACGTTTGCCTTGTTTTTTTGTTTTTTCTGTTTTCCTTTCCCTCAGCACTGAGCAGACCCGACCATGTTCCTAGGCATTCAGTAAGTCTCATGTCCCTTCATGGCAGCCCAAAGTTTTGCCCCACAATTAAGCCTCCCTTCCTTGGATTATACCCCAGACTCCAAGATCGTTTCTTCATATACTCATATGAAAACTTCCATTGGTCTCATTGCCAGGAAAATAAAATCCGATGACTTCCTGTCAAACTGTAATAGACCATTTATTGCAGTCATCCTCCAGGGTGTTTGTATTTTAAAGCATGGAGCTGCCAACCTATGGTGGCATTTCAGGGTTTAAGTGACGTTCAGAACAGTAGATAGATGATGGATGGATGGATGGATGGATGGATGGATGGAGAGAGAGAGAGAGGATCTCCACAGGTGGTGGTGGAGTGCTCCCCCTTTCCTTATTCTTCCGGGCTTCATCATAAAGATGCTCACCTGTTGATCATAAAGTCAAGGTCACGTGAGGAGACTGAGAACAACAGTGAGGAGAACACCCAGAGAAGCTGAAATATGAAGAATGAAAACCCTTGCTTTCCCTCCAAGGGAAAATAATACAAACCAAACAAACTGCTTAAGAAAGGGGAGACTATTTTATTTAGCTTGTAAGATTGATTACTGCTTTAAAGAGATTCGGGGGTGGGGGCTTCCAAGCGTGGAGTCAAATGCTGTAATCATAACACTCAGGAAACTAAAATGGGACTGTGAGTTTAAGGCCAGGCGAGATCACACCGGAACCCTGCCTCAATACTGAGAGACCACATGCCTAGCATGGAGCTGCCCTGGGTTAGAAAAGACACAAAGCTACAAAACAAAGGATCAGAGCAGGTTACCCTGAAGGTTCCTTTAAATGGCTATCTCCTAGCGTACATTTACAACTAAACTGAGCTGCATTTATAATTAGTTTTCTAGAAACTCAGCTAATGTGTGTAGTTTCTTCTGTTGCCTAAAGCAGTTACATACAAACTTCCACTGCATCGTGTCACTGATATCTGTATTTCCTAGTTAGTTGACAGTTGGTCATTTCTGTATGTCCCCTCTTCACATGTCTGCTGCTGAGATTATACATGTGTGGCGAAAGAAGCCAGCATGGGAAGTGACCACTTTTGTTGGTCTGTTCTCAGTAAATGCCATGACACCACTCTGAGGATCACGGTGATTCTAACACACGTTCTACAAAGCTAGAATCAGGAGGGCGGGCTATGCTCCAGCCCCAGTGTACAGACCAAGGTAGAAGCTCGGGTCGCAGGCCACCCTGTCCTACACTCTGTCCACCAGTTCACTGTGCTGGGAACCATTTCACTGGGCTCTTCTTGACAGGAACCCAGTTCTCTGTGGGATGGCAAACCATCCTAAAGAGCTGGTTCACGCTGCTTCTCATCTAATTTCAGGAGAAAGCCTTCCAAACAGATACAGGCACTCACTATGCTACACGTCCAAATATTTTCATTGAGTTTATAAAGTATTCCTTCTGACGTTCATTTTCCTATAAACTAGCACAGACATTGAGAATGGGAGAATGCTCCCCTCATCCAAATAACTAATAGCCAACAGAGCTGCTCTCACGCCAGCACTGACCATCTTGAACAGCCCAGGAACACCCTGATGCAATTGTGCAAAGATTGTAGCTGATTGCTCCTGTTCTTGGAGGTGCAGCACCAGTCAGGGCTCTTTGAAACAGTTTATATCAGATCTTTCACGACCTCAAGCCTCAGGGAACTCAATTATTCCTACCACGTCTAGACAAGGAGCATTTCCTTGGGGGTCTAGAGAAGAGAAACTTGACTGGTGCTCAGAAACAAATCTGTGATTGGCCCAAAGTGATGGGTATGCTTTATTTAAAACAAGCAGTTGTGGTTGGTCCAAACAACTGGCTGTAATTGGAGGACATAGTCCTCAGGCTGTGGAAGGATGTTCAGGTTCACTCAGGGAGTTGAGCCAGAGATACTAAAGTGGGTTAACTCCTCTAGTATTGCAGCATTAGGTCCCCAAACAACTGCTCTGGAGAGGCCTTGACTCCTTGTTGTGACCCAGAGAAGGAAGCAGCAGAGGCAGAAGTTGTGGCAGCAGCAGCAGCAGCAGCAGCAGCAGCAGCAGCAGGCGCCGTGTCTAAGGTGGCCGAGGTGCGCAGCTCTAGCGGTCTGGTAGTGACTGAGTCATTGAAGGGGCTAGAGAGCCAGTTATGGGGCAGATCAAGCAGCTGAGACGTTCAAGGTGTGTCAGGCAGGAAGGAGAAAAGCTGCGGAAGTAGAAAAAGGAAAGGGAAGGTGGAGAGCCAAGGGAAGAGAAAGGACAGGCCCTGGTCACTGCAAGAGCTCCAGAGAGTGGTTAAGTCTTCAGAGCCAGAGGTCTCACCCGGGGTCAAGGGCTGCCAGGGGTTGAGAAACTCAGTTTCCTAGCCTTAAAAACTACCACTTCCATGGTTTAGTCCTGAGGACAGCGACACTAGAGGGTGCCACTTGCTCTTGCTTCTGCCTGGATACAGCCACCACTCACTGCTGCCCTAGACCAGCCCCCTCACTGCCCCTCACAATTCCTACCCAAGTACACACTCACAGGAACCTCAGCCAGCTGACTGGCGGCAGAACTAACAATGAACCACGGGTGCAAACCATTTTGGGCCTCCAGCCTTACAAGATGCAAGATGCGCAGTGGTCCATCCCGTCATATCTCATTCTGAAACTACGTGCAGTCTACTTTCACTGTTTCTATATGAAGCCAAAGCTAAACAATCCAGTCCTAGGTGCCTATCCAGCAGGCCTCAGCAGAAAAGAACTTAAAATAAAGGGCTTAAGGAGAAACGGTGGGAGAAATGCACGGAAATAAAAAGGTGAGGGAGGAGAAAGTGTTAGCGTGGTAGCATATGTACACTAAAAGTGGTCATTTCTGATGGAATGATTCAACAACACTTAGTAAATACAAGGAAGGTCCTGGACGCCGGTCCTGGGGCCTTCTCCTGGTAGACAAAGTTGTTTCTTTGCTGTTAGTGTCGATCATCTTACCGTGCATGAAAACAGGTACTGTTCCAGCTCTCCAAAACTCAAGCTACTGAGGGAAGCCAGACAACTGAAGACTAGATTGGCCTCCCATTCTGGTGGGAGGAGATAGTGTCACCCAAGGCAAATCACGAAAAGAAGAGTTAACTTTACAAATAAAATAAAATAAATAAAACAAAAACTGCCCCAAACTCGGGCCTCGACAGGACAGTAGATAGCTTAGTATGCGGGACTGTAGACGGACTAGCGATACCTGTCACGCCGAGGCTTCTGCAAGCCAGTGTTCTTTCTCCTAATCGGACTCCAACAATTTTTAAAAGTAACGTCCGCAGAAACGTTTGGTGAATCACACTTTCAAGTACCCTTACACAAGGCGGGTTCGCCAGACGTCTGTTGTTTTGCAATAACTCATTTTAAGTGCCCACAACACGAGTGCGGCGTTATCTGCGCTCACACTTCATAAACCAGTCCCAAGGCTGAGAGCTCCGGGGAGAGCGTGGAGACAGAGGTGGGCGTTGCGGGGGCGGGCTGCAACAGCCACAATGGGGCATAGCAACCAGAACGCCGCTAGGGTGGAGGTCCGCGCTGCGCAGGCGCAGGAAGACCGGAAGCAAGGCTGGGGACCAGGGAGCGCGCGCGCCGTAGGGAGAGCGCGGGACCGGGCTACGGGGAAGGAGGCACGGCGCACGCATGGCTTCCAATAGCTTCTTAGTTCGCCAGCGGCTCAGCGGGCTGAGTCAGGTGCGGCCGGGGGAGGAGCCAGTCCTACCCAGCCGCCTCGTAGCCTTGTCTTTCCCGGCTCGCCCTCTCAGGCTTCACCGCGGCGTTCAACCGCCGTCGTGCCCCGCCTCGTAGGACGCCCCGCCCCGCGGGCTCTCCGGCCCCGCCCCGCAGGCCCTCAGACCACGCCCCATAGGGCGCCCCGCCCCGTAGACCATTGGGCTCCTCCTCATCGGACGCGCCGCCCCATAGGACGCCCCGCAGGCCCTCCGCTTACGCCCCATCGGGCGCCTCGCCCGCGCAGGCCCCCGGCCACGCCCCTCAGACCCTCCTGTCACGCCCCATCGGGCGCCCCGCCCCAGGCCCTCCGGTCATGCCCCACCCCATAGGACGCCCGCCCCTTAAGCCCTCCGGTCACGCCCCATAGGACGCCCCGCCCCGCCGACCCTCCGGTCACGCCTTCGGTCACGCCCTCGGCCACGCCTTGACCGCCCGCCCCGCCTTCCCGTTCTCGCCGCCGAGCTGCTCCGGTAGCGCCGCTCCCCTCCTCCGCCCCGCGTCCTGATTCTCTTCCCTCCTTTCCTTCAGAGGATGTCCGCCTTCCAGATCAACCTCAACCCGCTCAAGGAGCCGCTCGGCTTCATCAAGATCCTGGAGTGGGTGAGTGCAGCCGGCGACGCGGACCCCGGCCGGCCCCGCGCGGGGGGCGCCCGGCGGGGAGGCGGGGAGGCGGGGACCGCGCTCCCAGGCCGCGGGGCGGAGATGGCGGCCGGTGGCGTCGAGGTGCGGGTGCGCGTGGCTTGTCCCAGCCGCCTTTCGACGCGGAGGCGTGGGAGCGGCTCGCTTTCCTCTCAAGCTCCACCGCCAGCCGCAAAGGAAGACCGGACTTCCTGCTGCGGTCCAACCGAAACCGAGCTCCCGGAGGCCGGCGCCCTCCACGGCCGAGCCGACCTGCGCTGGCTCTTCGCTGGCGGGGTTAAAAATAGTGTGTGGGTCAGGGACGCGGAGCGAGGCCCTTTGCCCCACACGCATCCCGCCTCTCGGCACATTTAATACCTTGCCTGCCGAGGACATCGAGATGGTTTTCTCTTCTAGCAACATCCTGCTTGGAAAGTCAGCTCTCAGCCCTTTCCCTGGCAAACAATCATTAACATCAAAGGAGACTTGCTAGTTCGACCTTGGCCCTCGAAGTTAGTTTACCGAGCGCTGCGATCTGCCTCACACACTTCGTGGCCCACTATACAGTTCGGTGCCGGTTTTAAAAATTGTTAACTTACGCGGTTGGCATTTGTTTGCCCAGTGTGCCGTCAGGTTGTGTTTTTATAGCCAGTAACGTTTAACTCCTTCACAATTCATTCCAGTTCCCTACATGTGTTTTAACAAAGAACTTCAAGTTTTCCGACGATGCTTTGATTTTTCTATTTACACTATTTGCCACCAGTTTTATGAAAACTGGAACGGGTGCCGGTTTCTTGCATGTGGCAAAAGACACGTGACTTTTTGTACAAACCTAAGTTTATAAGAAACTTATTAATTTAATCCCCAAAGTATAGGCGAGAAATCAAAGAAATGTAAAGAAAAAAAATCAAGAGAAAATCCCTTACGTTTAGTCTCTTTGAAGTTTGCAATTCAGTTTAATAATTTAGGTTTTCACTTAAATGTATTTTGAAGTAGGGGTGATTTTGTTGCTGTTGTATTTTGAAATTATCCTTAAATGTAAGGAAATGCTATCTTCAGTTTGAAGACTTTACCACGCAGGCAGTAATTTTGTAATAAGACTGTATTGTGTTAATGGCGTGCTGAATATTTACCCAACAAATATTTGAGGCTGTCTATTTGAGCGCCGTGCTAATGATTGTTCTGGATGGCCTGGAGTATATAGACACCATATGGTAAGCTCTGTACTGAAGCTCCTTGTGAAGTGTGGTGGAGGACGGATGCACTCATTTGGGTGGGGACGCCGAGTGACTTTCTAGTGGGAGGCAGCATGGCTCTGTGTAAAGAAGTACTCGGTTGGAACATGGACACACTGGGCAAACGTATGGTTCTAGATGATTATGACAGGTAGGTTTTGAAGCCCTTGATCCTCCTGAGGTTTTAGGCTTAAAAACTGGCCCTTTGTGTACAAGTGTTAGGCTGTGTATTGGGTAGTGTCCGGTTACGCCCAGGGGATTCATTGCATTGTTAACAGTGTAAAAATGGCCAGCCACGGAGAGAGAGCTGTTGCTTTAGAGATTTACCTGTGCCTAACATGAGTTGTGAGGATCGGGAGGTCGAGAAGCTAAAATATAGAGAGAGAAGTAGCATTCTTGTGATGACCAGCCTTATTGTGCAAGTCATTAAGAGGAAGGGGAAATATTTGGATGGTTATCCAGGATATATTGTTGGCAATCCCTTCACATAATGTAAGTTGCCGTGTCCTGACAGCAGTGGCGTATATGAGCCTAACTGTTGAGTATACAGGTCAGCAAAGAAAGGGTTAGGGTGGGTGTTGAGAAACATCTTGACATCACTGCTAGAATTTCAAGTAAAGAATGCTCAGAAACATCAGGTGCTATGGAGCACTTGGGGAAAATCAGAGCCAAAGCGTGTGTCTTGTTTTTGTAGTCAGGAGGCTTGAAGACATTAGCAAGAGTAAAATCAGAAACCACCTTGGTGTAGGCTAAGGGGTGGGTGTCGGGGAAGGTGATGAACTCAGTGAAGGTTGACAGTTTTTGCGGGCACAGGAGAGTTGGTGGTGTTAGAAAGAAAAATGAAATGCTAGTTTCAGTCACAGCTCATTTGTTTAAATACTTTTTCTAGGGCCGGCCATTATCATGAGATGTGCAATAAAAATCTTTGTGTTTTCCGCCTCTTAAACTAGTAAGATTAGGACTCAGGGTTTAATCATTTTTTCTGCTTCATCCAACATTTTTTTCTTTTGGCTTTTTGAGGTGGGGTTTGGCTGAAGGAGCTCCCACAGCACGGTTTCTCTGTGTGGCTCTGGCTGTCCTGGAACTTCCTCTGTAGATCAGGCTGACCTCAAACTCTTGAGATTCGCCTATCTCTGCCTCTTGAGGGCTGGAATTAAAGGCATGCACCACCACTGCCTGGACATCAAACATGCTTAAGTGAATTTTTTTCCCCCAAGCTGCTAATACTGCTGATTTTTTTAAAGCCCAGATGTTTTACCCATCAGTCCATTTGCTTAATCAGTCAGTGCAGGTGTCAACATACTAGAATAATTAATGTCTTGGTGTTATTACAAAAGTAATTTTGACCTTTGTAAGTTAAGAGTCTTGGGAACTCTCAGGGGTCTGCAGGCTGAGATGAATGTTTTACTGTACAAAAAACATTGTTGGGGACCAGAAACAGAGTAGAGTAAAAGCCTCTGGGGGTATGATGTAGATATGAGCACTTCAGAAGGTAGGGAGAGACTGGGGAATTGACTCAGTGGGCAAAGTGCTTGCTGCAGAAACCCAGGACCTGAGTTTAGATTCCCAACAGGTAGACATTTGTAACCTCAGAGCTGTGGGATGGAGACAGCCAATGTAGCAGAAGTAAGAAGTTCCCGGTTCAGTGAGAACCCTGCCTCAAACAGTGCAACTGAGAACAACAGAAGGTGCCTCACAACATGGGCATGACCAAGATAGTGCACACCTAACAGCTGAGACTTGGGAGAAAAACATCCTGAAACATAGGAAGAAACCAACTTTTACTTAACTCAAATTTTATCAAGTGTTAACAAATTCTACTAGTTCTCCATAATAAAACATATTCCTGTCAACCCAGCCAGCCATATCAACAGTGAAGATGCTGATTTACTCCAGAGGTCATGAAAATAATTGAAAAGCCTGAAGATTATTATTTATCACGTGTGGTCAGAGGATAACATCCTGGAGTTAGTTGGTTTTCCTTCTACCATGTGAGACCTGGTGATTGGATTCAGGTCACGAGGTTTAGTGGCCAGCATCTTACAGCAGCTGACCCACTGGCTTTCAAAATGATTATAAAGTAAATATGTTTATATTCCTTGTACTCTGTACTCGACCAGACATGTTTAATGGTAAAAATGGCACAGATGCCAGCGCAGTGATTGAGAGTCAGCTGTGCCTCAGGAGTCTAAATCCCGCAGGGTTATGGAGGTGCGTGTGGAGAGGGGGAGTAAGCACTCTGATAGTGCTTCCTTTGCTCGTTCTAGGAGAGTAAGCTGAGATGTCAGTGCTCTCAGTGTTTGACTTAGTAAGAACAACAAAGGTATTTGGCTTTATATAGGAACACACATGCAGTAGATTCCAGGTGTGTTTCTAAATATTTCAGTTGGTTCCTTTCAAAACAAAATATTAAGCATGAAGAAATTTAAGCAGATAACTTTGGTTTGCTGATGACACTGAGCAGCAGTGAAGACCTGGAAGTGCTTTGTTCCCGCTCTCTCACTTAGAGGAGCTCAGGATCCCCAGTAGAATTCTGAGAATAAGCAAAGTACATGAATAGGAGACAGTACTGTGCCTGTCGATAGGATAGGTAGTTTACCGAAAATGTCGGGTGTCCCCAGGTTTTTCCTATATGAAAACATTTTATCAGTGCAAACATTTTTGCACAAAGCCCTCTATGCATCTGTAGTTTGGGTATACATTTTAATGATAGTACCTTAAGGCATAATGTACATTTAGGGCAAATTTACATTCATATATTTTGTTTTCTTTCGTACATCTTTGAGATAGGATCTCAGGTAGCCCAGGCTGGCCTCAAACTTGATTTGTAGCTGGTTCTGGCCTTGAAATCCTGATCTTTCTGCTCCCAACCCCTGAGTGCTAGAATTATAAATATGTACCACCACAGCTAGCTTATATTTTTTAAATCCTTGTATTGCAATCATTTTTTATTCTAGTTTGATAAAGTAGAATCTGTTTTTATCTCACAGTGTGACTTCCAGTTCTTTTATATGTGAATGTATTATCAGTCTACACATCCTAGCACATAGTTTCAGACCACCGATCCATTTTGTAAAGGCTCATTTGGTTACAGCTACTTTATTCCATAAACCTGTAGACAGGGATACTCACACTGGGATATATGAACACTAAAAACGAGAAAATGAGTGAGGTTATTGCTCTGTTCTTCCAGGTGTATGATTCAGAACATAGCTAGTCCACTGCATCCACATATGACCTTCTTAACGTGCAGGCCCAGCAGTAAAGTTCTAATTCTCTCTAAAACTATGTGAATGGAAGTTTAAATGTAGCTGGGCAGTGGTGGTGCACACCTTTAATCTCAGCACTCAGGAGGCTGGGCAGGGGGATCTCTGTGAGTTCGAGGCCAGCCTGGTCTACAAGAGCTAGTTCCAGGACAGGCTCCAAAGGTACACAGAGAAACCCTGTCTCGAAAAACTAATAATAATAAATTTTTAGAAAGTTAAAATGTTTAAGATGTTCGGCTGAAGAGAGAATCAGTCTCTTGTCTGTGCTTTCATTCTTCTTGGTTAGCGGAGAAAAGTGCGTTTCACAAGGGACAAGGAATTAGTGTCGTTTACTATAGACTGTGGGACAGACCATCGTGTTCAGAGCACCTCAGGAAAAGTGAGCGACTGAAAAAACAATAGTATTCTTACCAGGTGTAACATGCTTCCTGCAGATTGTCAGGACCCTAGAGAGCGAGCCAATCTGGAAAGCGCCTGCCCTGTTTTTAATGTCACTCCCGTTCTGTATGACTGCTTCTCTGTGAGAGTGTGATTCTGATATTGCGTTATCTTCAGCTTTCCCATGTGTGCTCAGGAAAAGCAGGAAGCCCAGGTTTATGTGCAGCATCCCAAGTTTAATGATAAATTCACATTTTAAAAATAAATACTGAAAGAATTATGCAAGTCTAGCATAGTCAGGTTTTCCTGGTGGGCAGCCAGTATATAACTTACTGTTTTGGTGGGGTTTTGTTTGTTTGGGCTTTTGTTATTTGAAACAGGCTCTTATATAGCCCAAGCTGGCCTGGAACTTGCTTTGTAGCTCAGACTGGCCTCAAACTCAGAAATCCGCTTGCTTGTGCATCCCAAGTGCTAGAATTAAAGGTGTGCACCACCACTCTCAGCTAGTATATAACTTCTAATCTTGGTCAGACATTCTGTACAATAAAAATAGAGTGTTGGTTGTATGGTCACTCAAATAATTACCTTGGGTATTTCAGTTATTATACATGTGCACCTTATTCCTTTTTCTGGGTAAAAAGAATACAAGAATTACTAGCATGAAAGCAAAACTTGATAGGATAGTACAGTGCTCTCTAATTTCTGTATTAACAAAATGCACAAGGAAAATTGTACTGGTAGAGCTAGTGCTGGATAGACTAGTGTCTGTAGGTCCAGGTCAGTGAATTAGCTAGTGCTGGATAGACTAGTGTCTGTAGGTCCAGGTCAGTGAATTAGCTAGTGCTGGATAGACTAGTGTCTGTAGGTCCAGGTCAGTGAATTAGTTAGTGCTGGATAGACTAGTGTCTGTAGGTCCAGGTCAGTGAATTAGGTAGAGATTCATGCATGCAGCTTAGCATAAATCCTGGCATGTTCCAGAAGCAGTAAAAGTTCAGAGTGTCAGTCATAACAGTACCTGACAGAGAACATGGTTCAGCTAAGTCTGGAGAAAAGGTTGTGGCTGCAGTAGCCATGCCATTCATGACAAATGTGGCAGGTGTTTAATTTGTTTCTTAATACAGACCTGAAAAGCATTGGAGGACTCCCTTTAAACCAGGCTACGTGATCAGGTTGCTATTTCAGATTAGTGTGACATCATTTCTAAAGTAACTTTGTCCAAAAAGTAAAACACAGCAAACAAAAGCATACGTTACAGAGTAATTGAATGTTGTATTAGCCATAAAGGTGAAGTTAATAAGTTACTGATGGTGGGTGGTACCACTCCTGTGCTGGCGGTCCTGGTTCTTTAAGAAGGCAAGCTGAGCAAGCCATGAGAAGCAAACCAGTAAGCAGCATCCTCCATGTGCTCTCCATCAGCCCCTTCCTCCAGGATCCTACCCTGTTTGAGTTCCTGTCCTGATTCCTTTGGTGATGAACAGCAATGTGGAGGTGTAAGCTGAATAAACCCTTTCCTTCCCAGCTTGCTTTTTGGTCATGGTGTTTTGTTGTAGCAATAGAAACTGGAGCTATGACAAGGACTGACTACATTCCCACCCCAGTTCATGTGTTTTACACTTAGAGCATGGTACACTTTAGATGGCAGCATGCACAGTTGAGCAACTGTTGGTGTCTGGTGGTTGTTTTCATTGGATGCTGTAGGGTTAGAGCCCACACAATGGAAGATGTGTGCTGATTGGAATAAAATCAGAAACAGCAAAAGTTTGTTGAGTGAGTCCAGTGAAAACCAGTGAGGGCCTAACCAAAGCGTGGTAGATGTGATACAAGCATCCTTTAAATGGTTCTAGACTAGATATGCTGGTGTAAGCCAGAGCATAGAAGTGGAGACTGAAGACACAGTTCTGTGAGCTGAAGGCCAGCCTCGTTTGCAAAGTGATCTTTATCTTTAACAAACTTTTTTGAAAGTTTTCATATTCTGTATAATCTTACACAACCTGTTGTTTTTTTTTTTAATTCAGCATTAGATTTCTGCAACTCCTTTATATTGATGTGGTAAGCTGTAGTTCTTGTAACTTTTTTCTTTATGGTGGTTTGTTTTGTTTTGATTTTTAAGAATGAGGGGCTAGAGAGATGGCTCGGCTATTAAAAGCACTTGTTTTTGTAAAGGACCCAGATTTGATTCTTAGCACCTGTGCGGCGGCTCACACCCATCCATGGTTCCAGTTCCCAGGGATCCATCACCCTGTTCTGACCTCTGAGTCACCAGGCACTCCTGTGGTACACAGACACATATAAGCAAAACTCTTGACTCAATGCACATAAATCTTTTAAAAAATGGTTTGCGGACACTGCAAGAGGACAGGCACCAGGATGGTAGCTAGGGAGGGTATCTCATTTGATTATACCTTTGCGCTGTAGGAGTGTGCTTCTACGGTCAGTTTTCCCGCTTCTTTCTCCTCTCCCTGGATATAAACAGTATTGCTGTGAGCATTCATAGAGAAGGCTCAGTATGAGAAAGAGTCTCCTTAGATCTTTGGCACCTTTTTGTTAGAGGTTTATTCATCTATTTATCTATTCTGTGTATATGAGTGCTCTATCTGCATATACAGCCTTATGCCAGAGAGGGCATCAGGTCCCACTGTTGATAGCTGTGAACCATCATGTGGTTGCTGGGAATTGAACTCAGGACCTCTGGAAGAGCAGTGCTTAATCACTGAGCCATCTCTCTAGTTCTGTGACTTTTTATTACAAGCATTTCATCTACTTTGTAGCTTGCTCTATATTCAGAAATTGACTTTTGATTTTAAATTTTCTTCTGTAGTTGAAATTAACTGTTTTATGGTTAGTGCCTTAAATAATTCTGCATGGTTACAGGTTTTCCTTTTTAAAGGCTTTTTCATTTTGGTTGTGGCTCCTTTGAGCCATGTATTGATTAGCCCTTTACTTGGTTATCTATCACTGGATAGTAAACTGCCCCAGCACAGCAACTTAAAACCACAGATATTTATTACCTCATGGTTTCTATGTGGAAGGAATCAGAGGCTTTAGGTTCAGGGCTTCTGAGGTTCTTGTCAGCTACTGGCCAGAACTGTATTTTAATCTTACAGCCTCTGGCTCTCTCATGACTGCTGGCCTTCACAGTTCCACTTCCAAGCTCAGTCATTTGGTTGTATTGGTCCCATGCCCTTTAAGTCTTCAAAATGTGACGGGGGGGGGGGGGTTGAGGGTATAGTGGAAGAGCACATGCCATAGCTTGCTCAAGGTCTTGGATTCAGTCCCTAGCACGTGGCATGGGAGACACGCGTTCTGGGTATAGTGGCTCCTGCCTGTGCTTCCAGCACTCAGGGGGTTATTGTTAGAGGAGGGCATGAAGGAGAACAGATTACATGCGGGAGTGAACATGTTTCAGGCAGAAGGCCCTGAAGGAGGTGTTTAGTGACTAGCCCCCAGATAGGAAGTGTGTAGAAAGTTAAGGGAAAGGGAAAATAGCAATCAGTGTAACAGAGTTAAAGACATGAAGGAAGTAAAGGGTGTTCGAGGGCTCAGCCCAGGGAAGGTAGTCTGCTCACACACGTGTGTTCACACTGCAGGGCTCAGCCCAGGGAAGGTAGTCTGCTCACACACGTGTGTTCACACTGCAGGGCTCAGCCCAGGGAAGGTAGTCTGCTCACACACGTGTGTTCACACTGCAGGGCTCAGCCAGGGAAGGTAGTCTGCTCACACACGTGTGTTCACACTGCAGGGCTCAGCCCAGGGAAGGTAGTCTGCTCACACACGTGTGTTCACACTGCAGGGCTCAGCCCAGGGAAGGTAGTCTGCTCACACACGTGTGTTCACACTGCAGGGCTCAGCCCAGGGAAGGTAGTCTGCTCACACACGTGTGTTCACACTGCAGGGCTCAGCCCAGGGAAGGTAGTCTGCTCACACACGTGTGTGCACACTGCAGGGCTCAGCCAGGGAAGGTAGTCTGCTCACACACGTGTGTTCACACTGCAGGGCTCAGCCCAGGGAAGGTAGTCTGCTCACACACGTGTTCACACTGCAGGGCTCAGCTAGGGAAGGTAGTCTGCTCACACACGTGTGTTCACACTGCAGGGCTCAGCCAGGGAAGGTAGTCTGCTCACACACGTGTGTTCACACTGCAGGGCTCAGCCCAGGGAAGGTAGTCTGCTCACACACATGTGCACACTGCAGGGCTCTGAAGTGTGGCAAAGAAGGAATCAGAATCGAGGCTGTTAGTGCAGACTCCAGCCGAGAGGTGATTGGATAGTCATCTAGATTAGGAGATGATGGGTAGGCTCCACATGTATTTTGAAAATAAGAATTATTGACATTTATTGAATTACTGAATTTTTAGTTATGATAGCACCCAAAGCAAAGTATTTTTGTTGTGGAAAAATTTAGAAGACAAAAAGAAATTAAATCTTGTATCTTGTGTTGTACTGAAAAATGATCACTATTAAAATTTTCATGTAAATTTTAGTAAAAATTTCTACGTTGTACCGTCTTTGTGTGTGTAGATGCGGATACATAGATAATGTATTGTATAAACATTCTGTATGTTATGAGCATGTTGCTATGTTATTAAATAATCTCTAATATTTTAGCAATTAAAAGTTTGTCTTATTGTATAAATGAATTCTACTTTATGTGACTCTCTAGCGATACGTAACATGCTTCTGGGTTTCCTCTCTTATAAGTAGAATTAAGGAAGCATTATTATATTTTTAAGCATATGTATTGAAACCCAAAAATACTTGAAAGTGATATTTCACACATTCATGAGTTAGAAAAGAGTCTCGTTCTATACAACTTCTTGTTTCCAGCAGTATACCAGTTACTTGAGCCCCAAACAAAAACACCTTTCTTTTACACCTGTTTAAAATTTTGATAGAGAAAAATGAGTCTTATTTGAATTTCTTTGCTTTGAGTTTTTGTTTTTTTGAGAAAGGGTCTCTATTATCTGTCTGTCCTGGAATTCTCTGCATCTATGTAGACCAGGCTGGCCTTGAACTCAAAGCACTCCTGCCTCTGCTACAATACCCCAAAAGTCTTCTCTGAATTTCATATTGTATGGGCTGGTGTATTTTATATACTAAGGAAAATAGACTCACATTTTGTAATGTTTTCAGCATACGGCTAGTATATTGGCTGGAGGAGTGGGAGGACCTCCCGCAACACCTTTTGTTTGTTTGTTTGTTTAAACAGAAAAAGGGGAAATGATGGAGGAAGGTCATTGGTTAAAAAAATAAAGAAACTGCTTGGCTGGCCCTCATAGGTTAGAACATAGGTGGGTGGAGAAAACAGAACAGAATGCTGGGAGGAAGAGGAAGTGAGCTCAGACTCCACAGCTCTCCTCTCAGGAGCAGATGCCTCAGAAGAGAGGCCATGCCCCGCTCCCGGGCAGACACATGCGATGAAGCTCCCACCCAGGATGGACATAGGCTAGAATCTTCCCGGTAAGACTGGTGCTACACAGATTATTAGAGATGGGTTGATCGGGATATCAGAATTAGTCAGTAAGGGCTAGAGCTAAAGGGCCAAGCAGTGTTTAAATGAATACAATTTGTGTGTTGTTATTTCGGGGCATAAGCTAGAGGGCCGGGGTGCTGGGGACGCAGCCCCTCCACTCTTATTTCTACACTTGTGAGACAGCATTTAGTGACCAGTGTACTTATGTTTTAATGACTTTTGTTTGGTATAGTAATGCTTCTCTTTTTTCTGTGTTTTGGTCTCGTTTTATGTAGTTTGCTTCCATCTTTACTTTTGCCACCTGTGGCGGGTTTAAGGGCAAAACAGAGATTCTAGTGAGTTGTCCTTCTAAAGGTGTTGTGAATGAGACGATCACAGCAGCTTTTGGCTACCCATTCAGGTGAGTTACCTTTTAATTGTTTATTTATTTATTCTGTCTGTGTGTATCTCTGCAGGCCAGAAGAGGGCACCAGACCTCATTACAGATGGTTGTGAGCCACCATGTGGTTGCTGGGAATTGAACTCAGGACCTTTGGAAGAGCAGGCAATGCTCTTAACCGCTGAGCCATCTCTCCAGCCCTTAACTTTTAATTGTTAAACAACTGTTTTTAACTCCATATTTAGTGTCTCGGGTTTCTAACAGCTGGTCTGAACTCAATGGCAAAAGCCTGTACTCTGCAGTCACAGCACTTGGGAAGCCAAGGCAGGAGGACATTCCAAGGGGATCTGGGGAGCAGACCCTGCCTGCCTCAGCTCTCACCACGTGAACTGGGACATATACTCCAGCATTTGCTCATAGAAGGTGGTAGAATCCTTTGGATTTCGATATTCACTTGTGAGTTTTTACTTAGACTGTGGTACAGACCAGTGCCTGTCTGTAGATGGAGACTGTTTGTTCCTGGACACCCAGATCCAAAATAATCACACAGAAACTATATTATTTGCAATAGTGTTTGGCCAATAGCTTAAGCATGTTTGTAACTTGCTCTTTCATCTTAAATTAACCCATTTCTATTATTTTATATTTTATCACGAGGCTCATGGTTCACCAGCAAGGTTCCTGAGCATCTGTCTCCTGTGGCAGCCACACGGCATCTCTCTGACTACGCCTACTCTCTCTCTTTCTCTCTACATCTGTTTGGATTTCCCATCTCGCTTTACTCTGTTAAGCCATTGGCTGAAAACAGCTTCTTTATTAACCAATGGCAGTAAAATATATTCACAGGTGGATGGGAATCCCACATCACCTGTCTGCAAACTTTTTCTGGTGTCTGATGCAGAAAATATACAAAGGGGAAGTTTATTACTGCTTTGGCCCACAGTTTCGAGAGGCTGTACCATGGTAGTAAGTCAGCTTTGTGACCTTGGGCAGAATCAAGACAGAGAGAGTTTGTGGCAAAGGCGGCTCTTCATCTCGTGGTGAAATAAGATGTCCCGAATGCCCTGTTTCCTCCAGCAAAGCCCTTGCTGACATCACTAGGGAGCCAAGTGTTCATTACAGGAGCTTACCTATGACTTATCATACTAAAGTCATAGCAGCGAGGCAGTTATGTGTGGTGGCACATGCCTTTAATGTCAGCACTAGGAGGGCTGCCTCAGTCTACATTACAGTTCCAAGGCAGCATAGGAAAACCCTGTCTCAAAAGAGAGAGAAAGGTAGAGGGGGATGGGGGAAGATCAGATGATCGCAGAGAGCGGACGTTGTCTTGACATGCTGTCATATGACAGTAGATCAGAAATGGAGGAAAATGGAGACTGTTGTGTTAGTGAGCAAACTCTGTTTATCAAGACACACATTCCGCATGCCTCTGCAGCTCCTGAACTGATAGTGTTCTGTGTCATTTTAAGACATACACAAAGCATACCACTTCTCAAGTATAAAACTCTGTGTATTTTATGTTTAGAGGACTTAGAGAGGCACAAAGCAGCAGCAGGTCTCTTTTCCACTGGAAGGTGTGTGGGGACATCCGTGTCTGAGTCTTCTCTGCTTGGCTTTACTTGATATCTCACAAAGACCAATAAATTGGAAGTATAATCTTTTAAGGATATTTTGATAAATAAAAAAAATTTAGGCAAGATTTCACTATATAGCTCTTGTTGGTCAGGAACTTGCTGTGTAGACTAGGCTGGCCCAAGAACTCGTAGAGATCTGCCTCTCTCTGTTCCCTGTGTGCTAAGACCAAAGGCCTGCACTGCTGCGCTCTGCGAATAAAATATTACATTAAAGGTCTGTATATCCTGAGAGCTCACTAATCTTCTAACCTTTTCTACCACTTACTCGTTTGGTTACAGTAACCGTCATCCTTAATGACAATTGGGTTTATGATTTACAAATGGGTAAATGTAAGGCAGTGAATTTTCTTGTAGCAACTGATTAATCAAGAGTTAAATATGATTTGTGGGCTGGGGAGATGGCCCAGCAGTTAAGAGCCCTGGCTGCTCTTTCCAAGGACCTAGGTTCAATTCCCAGCACCCATACATGGCTCACAATTGTCTGAATTCTACTTCCAGAGAGTCTGATGCCTTCCTCTGACTTCTGCAGGCATGGGCACACAGGTGGTTCACATACATGGATGCAGGCAAAACATCCACACACATAAGATAAAAATTAGAACTGGGCCTCCAGGTTGGTTGACAGTATCTTTTTTTTTAAAAAAAAAAAAAAAAAAAGGAAGAAGATCGTAATTGGTTTTCCTAGAACTAGTGGCCCAGACCTCTGCCTCTTAGAATATAAATAATGTTAAGACTGTTGGACTCCATTTACAGAGAATCTGTCATAAACCTATTGCTGAATAAATTGATGGGTCTGTGTCATATGAAATTTTTGTTTTATTTAAGCATTTGAATATTTTTTAAAAAGAGAATGTTTTTAGTATACTTGGGAATTTATTTTGAAATGTCAGTATTTCTCTGCTGGAGTCCAGCGGTTTGTGTATTTATTTTTTATAGGTTGAACCAGGCGTCCTTCCACTCGCACTCCAGTGGCAAGGTGTGTAATGTGAGTTGGGAAAAATACGTCCTCATAGGCGACTACTCCTCCTCTGCGCAGTTCTACGTCACCTTTGCTGTCTTCGTGTTCCTCTACTGCATGGCTGCCCTGGTGCTCTATGTGGGCTACACCAGCCTCTACCGGGAGAGCCGCAAGCTGCCCATGATTGTAAGTGATGGTGCGTGCTCTGTGGGAGCGAAGGAGAGCTCGCCTCAGTCATCAAGCTTAGTCCAGTTTCATAGCCTGTTTATTCTTAAGAGAGTTGGTTAATTTTTATAAACCTGGAAAGCTCTTGAATATTTGATAAATCCATAAGTTTTAAGTAGCTAAAAGTTGAGAAATTGATGTCTTTAATTTGAAGAGTTGCAGGTCTCATTTCTGCTTCTCATCTTTGTTCTCTTTCCTCAAAACCCCTTTTATGCCACTACCATTTTTTAGTGAGCTCTGTTTTCTTTATCAGCAAAGTGTGGCCCAAAGATCAGATCTGACTTTTTTAAATGGGACATTGTCTAGCAATACTCAACCCCTTATACATGCATTGCATATGGCTGCTCTTATGCTAAATTCTGACCAGATAATTCTTATATTCATTATCCCTGGTATCAGCGAGTTACAGCGGATCCTTTGAGATGCCAACAAAGGATTTGGACTTGAAATCTTCATACCTTTCTTAGAGCTTCAGATTCTGCTAATCTAGAAATAAAATAATCTTCAAGAATAAGGGAATAGGCTGTCCTTCCTGGATTATCAGGGGCAAGTCCAGAGATAAACCATGGTTTTGTGTCAGACCTCCACTATAAAGAAATAACTTTAAAGTCAATGTGGAGGGTCTTATGATGATGCTAGTCATTTGTATCTGTGAAAAAAGCACTGAAAAAGAAGGCTGCTTTAATATGAAGGAATTTTTGAGATAAGTTATACTTACCAATTTATTTTTAACTTTTGCTGCTTGGATTATAGAATGTAAATGGTAAGTAAAGAACAAAATCATTTTTTACACATGTATGTTTTCTATTTCCTGTCTGGAAAAGCAGAAGAAAGCTGGTTGTTTCCATAAATATTTGTGGCTCTTGACTACATTTTGAAGTGTTTATTCATTACAGATTAGGAATCTATAGCTTTGGACAGTTCAGGCTTTGCCTTAAAACGTGACTAGATTGATCATATTGATAATATTTTTAATTTTTTGCTTGTCTGTTTTGTTTTTCAAGACAGTGTTTCTCTGTGTAGTCCTGACTGTCCTGGAACTTGCTCTCAAGACTAAACCAGGCTCGAACTCAAAGAGAGCCAAAATTCTTCATTTGTAAAGGGTTTTTTGTTTTGTTTTATTTTGCATTTCGTTATACCAAAACATTCATTTTTACTAAATAAAGCAACCCTTTCTTGTATTTTATCCAATAACTTCAAAATTATTGCACTTAGGTCAGTATTAAGATTTAGTTTGTAGAGTGCTTTTTTTTTAATTGAGCTCTACATTTTTCTCTGCTCCCCTCCCTACTTCTCCCCTCTCCATCAACCCTCCCCCAAGGTCCCCATGCTCCCAATTTACTCAGGAGATCTTGTCTTTTTCTACTTCCCATGTAGATTAGATCTATGTGAGTCTCTCTTAGTGTCCTCATTGTTGTCTAAATTCTCTGGGATTGTGGTTTGTAGGCTGGCTTTCTTTACTTTATGTTTGAAAACCACCTATGAGTGATTACATGTGATAATTGTCTTTCTGTGTCTGGATTACCTCACTCAAAATAATGTTTTCTAGCTCTATCCATTTTCCTGCAGAATTCAAGATGTCATTATTTTTTCTGCTGTGTAGTGCTCCATTGTGTAATTGTACCGCATTTTAGAGTGCTTTCTTTATGATAAAAGTAAAACAATCTAGCTGGGTTTTTTCTGTATTTTTTTTCAGAAGTATTTTTCTGTATTAGAGTGATGTTATTGGTCATGTAGATGGTCATGTAGACTGTCATGTAGATGGTCATGTAGATGTGATGTTATTGGTCATGTAGTGATGTTATTGGTCATGTAGATATTTCACAGTTGGTTTCATCAATGGTTTTTGCTAGTATAACATAGGATGAGTTATTACTTTCTGTTGTTGTTTTTGAGACAGGCTGCCCTGCTAGCTAGCCAACGATAACGTTAAACCTTCTGGTCTTCTGTCTCTGCTCTTAAGTGCTGGGAATACAGGTCTGTACTACCAAGAAAAATGGGTGCTTCTTGTTTATAAAAGTAAAATTCAGGAGCTGGAGAGATGGCTCAGCAGATAAGAGCACATACTGTTCTTCTAGAAGGCCTGAGTTTATTTCCCAGCCCCCATATTAGGAAGCTCACAACTTCCCATAGCTCTGGCTCCAGAGGGATGCAGTACCCTTTAATGACGTTTCCTACCCTCCCTAGAAACACACACACACAATTTAAAATAATAAAAGTAAATTTTTATATACCCAAATTTTAAATATAACAAGTTACAAGTTTGTTGTTAATTAACATTATTCTCAATTCTGTACTAAAGTATTTTAAGTATTTCAGGTTCAGATTTTTGAGTCTAGGTTTTCTTTTTTAATATAGTACTTTTTTGTATAAAGTAGCAGATGATTTAATGGTGCAACAAGTCAGGAATATCACAATTTAAACACAGAAAAAAGGATTTCCAAATTCTAAAATCTTTGATGAATCTTATTAACTTACCAGTTGGAGCCCAGAAGCTGCAGGTTGCTGCACTGCAGACCTCAGGTGGAACAGTTGTCGTAGTCTGGTGTGTGGCAGAGTCTAGGAGGAGGGACCACAGTAGTCACTCAGTTTTTTTCCACAGAGTTTATTTTGTGCTCCATGTTTAGAAAAGTTACTACTTTTTGAGATAGGTGGATGTTATGCCTTAATCTAAGTGTCAGCAAATCAGATTTCAAGAGTGTAGCCTGTGGGCTGGGAAGATGACTGCCCTCGTTGGTAAAGTGTTTGCTATCTGAGCCTGGGGGCTGAGCTCACCTGAGTACAGGTGTGTAGCCCAGCACACACACACACACACACACACACACACACACACACACAGAGAGAGAGAGAGAGAGAGAGAGAGAGAGAGAGAGAGAGAGAGAGAGAGGAGAGAGAGAGAGGAGAGAGAGAAAATAAGCATAAGCAGGAGAAAAACAGATGTTTTAGCCAAGAATTCAAAAGGAAGAAAATAACTGAAAATTAAGACATTTGACATATTTTTTTGTCAAAGCTATTACTTTGTCGTTGAGGAAATGTTTTTAGTGTGACATTTTTATCAGGTTTCCAAAAGACAAGAAGTTGTTAGGAAATGTCTGTGTGCAGCAGTAGAGCAGAGGAGAGGGTCGGCTGCAGGGAAGGCAGGGAGAAGAGCTTGTGTAGTTAGCCCTTAGTTTGTCCTCTGAGCACAAATACTGTTCATTGTATGGTTAAAGGGAGGCTGGGGAGACAAGTAAGGTCTTTTAAAGAAGTTTGCATTCGTTTCCTTTTGTGTACACGTGTGTGCACATGCATACAGTGGTGCACATGTGGAGGTCAGGACAGCTTGCATGATCTGTTGTCTCCTTCGTGGATCTAACTCAGGTTGTCAGCCTTGGTGACGAGCACCTTTATCTGTTGCACCATCTCCCTGGTCCAAGATAATTAAAATTTAATTTTATTATTATTTTTTAAAGAATTCTTCAGTGATAAGCCTTAGAACTCATTTCTGGATTTGGATGAACTGATTTGGGCTGACTTCTGCTAAAATACCTGAGCAGATGCCTTGATATCCTCTATGTGTAGAGGAGCATCAAAGCTATTATTTATATCTAAATTCCCATTTAGTTCACAGGAAGACCACATAAGGCGAGACTTGAGAGAAACGTCACATTGCACAGACTCGTACTCTCAGTGTTTAGGTTTTTGAAACCTGTCCAGTGGGCAGTATTTTATTTCCCTGGCAGAAAAGATTGGATAATGAGATATTTCTTTCTTTCTTTCTTTCTTTCTTTCTTTCTTTCTTTTCTTTCTTTCTTTCTCTTTCTTTGTCTTGTTATTACTGTAAAAAAAAACTAAAGTATTAAAACCTTCATGTTTATTTTTGAGAATGTAATAATTTACAGGATTCAGTAGAAAACTGAACTTCTAAAGGTTCTGTTTCATCTTTTTGTTAATAAAATGAACATTGTCTTTTAAATTTTTGTAGTAGTTTTTTATTTTTGAAATTATAATTACATCACAACCCCTCCTCTGTATCCCCCTTACTCTTTCTCAAATTCATAGCCTCTTTGATTGTTATTACTTTTTTCCTAAATATATAACTAGAACTTGCTCAGCTCGTATCACGTTGTGTGTGGATGATTTCAGGACTGACCACTTGAATTAATGAGCAGTCAGATGATTGCTCCTACTCTGAGAGCTCCCTGTCTGGGCTTGAGACCGAGCCTCCTCCTTCCGTAAGAGCTCGTCTGCTGCTGTCATCCTTGTTCAGATCTATGAGCAGCCATGTAGTTTCTCTGACATTCTAGGAGGCGGATCTCACAGCAAACTCCTGTTCCTCTGGCTCTTATAGTCTTCTTGTCTCCTCTTCTCAGGATTCCTGAACCTTGGATGCAGGAGCTGTGTAACAAATGTATTGGTTGTGGTTTTCTGTGGTGTCTGTGGGTCTAGAGGTAGATATTAGAATGTAGTTAGGAATTAGAGTGGTTTATTTAGGCAAGTGACAGTTGTAGGTTACCGTCAAGATCCATCATTTCTCTGGCTCTGGGTAGTCGGCTAGGCTTCCAGTACCAGGCACGACTTCCCTCTTGTTGAGGAGGCCTTTGATCCAATTAACAGCTCTTGGTCTCTGCCCTAATGTGCACACGTGCCGTGCAGTCATTGTGGTTCACAGCAGAGCTGACTAGGACTGTTGGAAGTATGCACGGTGCCTACTGGACCATGAGAGCTCATCTGTAGGGAGGAGCCTTTCAGGTCAGCTGCTCTGCTCCCCTAGTGCAGGTCCTCTGGGTCTGTGTCAGAAATGCAGTGTTGTCAGCAGTGGGAACTCAGCTTGCATCGCATAGCCTGTAATGTTTGGAGTCTCTTGGACAACGCTGACCAACTCTTGGGCTTGGTGTTTCTGTTAGCAAGTCTATGGTTCTTGTCTCTTGAGGGAACATTGTTGACCTAAATAGGAAATTTCATTTATATTCTCATTCTCTCTCTCTCTCTCTCTCTCTCTCTCTCTCTCTCTCTCTCTCTCTCTCTCTCTTTCTCTCTGATTTTATGTGGTTAGATAATAATATGGTTCCTGATAACTTCAGACATCCTATTATTTTACCCTCCTTCCGTATTCCCTTCTTCCCTTCCCTAATTAAAGCCCCTATAATTTTTAAAAATTTTCTATATATAGGTATTTTGCCTGCATGTGTATCTGTGTACCCCATGCATGTAGGGCTCACAGAGACCAGAAGAGGGTATCAGATCCCTAGAAGCTGGAATTAGAGGAAGTTATGAGCCACCCTATGGGTGCTGGAAACTGAACTTGGGTCCTCTGGAATAACAGCCTCTGCTCTTAACCATTGAGCCATTTTCTAGCCCCTAATGAACATTCTTAAACTTAAGATTGGTTTGTGTTCTTTTTTTTAAACCACTTTAGTAATCCGTCTCTTGGAGAATTATTTTTGACAAGACTGAGAATTTTAACTGCACATGGGAAGGGGTTTATATTGTATATGCAAGGAATTATAACTTAGAATATAAGTAATTCAAGTAATGATGGGAGTGAAGTGGGTAACTGAAAAAGAAGAAATGGTAGGGTTGTTTATAGGTCTAAGCTGGGCCAAAGCCTTCTGCATAAAAGATGATGGATGGAAAACACCTGGTCTGGGAGCGCTCCCTCAGTCCCCAGCATTCTAATTCCCAGGAAGCAGAGGCAGTTGGATCTCTCGTAGTTCCAGGCCAGCCAATGCTACATTGCAAGACTGGGTCTCAAAAAACAAAACAAACTAAAAAGATGATAGAAAGTGTTCTTATCGTTTCAGTAGGGGAAAGGAGGACTCAGTGTATTCCTGAGATTGTGGTGTCAATTTAGAAAACTTGACCTTTCTGCATAAGCAGTGGACTTCAGGGCTAGAGCGGTGGCTCAGCGGATAGAAGCGCTTGTGAGAGCTGGGTCTGAGTTCAGATTTCCAGCACGCATGTGATATTTGGGCGAGGGCATGTGTGTTATGTGCAGAGATGATAGGTGATCCTGGGGCTTGCTGGTTAGACACCTGTCTGAACTGTTCTCCACGTGTGCCTGTAGGCGTGCACACACGTGCCAAAATTATGTCTGGACGATTACTGTGAGGTCAAGACTAGCAAAACCCTGCCTCAGAAATAATAAAATTTTAAGTTGTAGACTTCTCTGTTTTTTCGAGACAAGGTTTCTCTCTGTAGCTTTGGAGCCTGTCCTGGCACTTGCTCTGTAGACCAGGCTGACCTTAGCTCACAAGGATCTGCTGCCTCTGCCTCCCAAGTGTTGACTCTAAGTTGTAGACGTCTAAGGAGATGATTAAGTCTTACTGTGTCTCTGGCATGGTGCTCTAGAAATAGTAAACACCAATAATGATTAGACTGAATGCGGCCTTTTAAATAAAGTCTATCATGAGGACCATCGATACCATGGGATCAAACATAATCCTGATTTCTTTATTGCTTATAGGAATTGTGTTGCTTTTAAATTGATTGCTCACTGACTGGAGCTTATTTTTGCTCTAGGACTTTATTGTTACTCTTGTTGCCACTTTTTTGTGGTTGGTGAGTTCCTCAGCCTGGGCTAAAGCTCTTACAGATATTAAATTAACTACCGGACAGAATATTATTAAGGAACTTACTCATTGTCAGCAGCCATCAGAAGTCTTGTGTCAATTTGACTCTGTGACTAGTATGGGATCCCTGAATGTGTCTGTGGTAAGTATCTGTTGCTTGCACAGTGTGCTTCATTTAATAGAACAACATTGAAGAAAGTAACTTTTAATCATCTCTGAATAAGTTGATTCTTACTGAAACATGTGGGTTCTAGGGATATATATATATGAAGTGTGACCTGTAACCAAGGTAAAAGACACTAACAGTGGTAACTTTTGTTGAAGTTTTGTGCTAGCCACTGTGCTATAGTGTCTGAGTTACTCAGCTACTCTGAGAAGAATATGAAAAGCAGTTGTTAGCTCCGTTATACAGCTGAGAAATGTGTTAATGTTCCTCTGAGGAGACACAGCTTTTGAACCAATTCTGACTTTGCACTGTTCTCTTAAGTCTGGTTTACTTAGAGAACATAGAACTGACATTTTTAAAGTTTCTCAAATCTGTAAAATTTAATATGTCTGATTCATTAAATATTTTTCTACTGTTCATCAAACTGAAATTGCCAATAACGTTGAATATTTTCTGTTTTGGAAGACTTGCCAGAAAATACTTTTCCATAAGATGAAATCAGTATTGCTTTATAAAGCAGTTTACCCATGTTCTTGATAATAACTCTGATGTAAAAGCCGATATTTGTAGTTTGTATCAACAGGCAGGGCTGTGAGTACACTTACACAGAAAAGGTAAAGCTTGGTTCCTCCACTTCTCACCCACTCTTATTCCTAAGTCACCGTCACTGATGCTGAAGGACCTTGTTAAATACGGTAGTTAGGCTTACTGAGTCCTGCCTGCATGTTGGTCAGTGCAGGGTGTGGAGAGTACACTTCTGGCTGCAGCTGTTGGAATAGCGGAGGGCAGTCAGAAGAGGGAGGGAAATGAGGTTCTAACCATTCGGAATGGAAGAAAAGTGAGAACCGTGCAGGTGCAGACTCAGCTTCCTGTTGCCCCTCCTCACTCTGGGTACCAGAGTCTAAAGTCGTTTTTCTCAAATGGGAGCCTTTGTGCAGAAAGAAAAGGTTGCCATTTCTTGTTGTTTTATGTTACAGATTTAGAGGTTAGTTGGGTATAATAAATTATTATGCATCCAAAATTTGTACGATGGGCTGTATGTATAGACTTTGTCTTTTATTCTAATTTGTATGTAGTTTAAAGCAAACATTCGATTTTTATATTTGTTTCCCTCTTTCATAGATCTTTGGCTTTCTGAATATGATACTTTGGGGAGGAAATGCTTGGTTTGTGTACAAGGAGACCAGCTTACATAGTCCATCAAATACATCAGCTTCCCACAGCCAAGGAGGCGTCCCACCCCCTTCTGGAATATAACTAAATATACTGTATGAAATGTGTGCTGTACTATGCTTTGTTGCCAACATCTTGAGAAGCATTATTGTTTCTAATAAAAAGTAATGTTTTTTTCAGTAAATTGGTGGGTTTAAGATTTTGCTGCTTTCCTATATAAAACGTGCCTTTTCTAGAAATGTAAGATGTAAATGTATTTGTACATGTAAGTTTGAACATTCAGGAACCTGTTATGAGATGATACTTATTTTTAAGTGAACAGTAATTTCACTAAGTTACCTTCTAAAGTGTTTACACCTTAAGCCTTAACATAAACCTTCATTCAGAAAAGTTATGTCATATCATAACACAGGAAGAATGAGTGTGGAATATACACTACTCTTAGCTTGTACACATCGTATCCCTAAGGCTTGGCTTGTTTAAGGAAACCTTGATTGCATAATTTGTATTTAGAAAAAAAATTAGTACAATTTTATATCTGAATATTGTTCATGTTAAAAAAATTGAATTGCAAAGACTGAGTATATATTTTAAATGTTTTTTCTAAATGACCTGCTATACTTATTACGTGTACTAAGATTGTCTTAGGAGCAAGGACTTGGAAATTCTAACAAACGTGTGGTATTAACTTGGCGCTTCTGTTGCAATTATTTCTGGTGGTTTCTTAGGCTTGCTATGTTAGATCATCGTTCCCAACAGTGGCTTTATATATGTAGGCATTCTCAGTGATCCTTGTTTGATGTCCTTGTTCATGCCAAGGGATAAAAATCTACCTTCTTCTACAAGACCCTGGTTATAGGGTCACTAAAAATTAAGGTTGCCTTTTACTTTTGAAACATTCAACATTGAGTCAATGAAGTTGCTTCTCCTGAGTCTAACATTGATATGGTGAAAATAAATGCTGTTCGGATTTCATACTTCTTAATATTCATTCTTATTCCACAAAAAGATGATTAAGGAATTATGCTCATAAAGGAACCTACGTAAGCTGGATGTGTGTGTGCTGACCTTCCACACACACTGGGGTATGTTCAGAATACACTGCTTTTGTTTCTCAGCTTTTTGTTGTACAGGGATCCAGACTTCTGTTCTTACAGGGAGGCGTGCGTATGAAGCACATCATGAGAAAATGCCCTATTTCTGTTGCTTTTTCATGGCAAAGCGGCTCTGTAAGAATGTGTGTTTAATACCGCAAACAATAAAGAAGTTAAAGTAAAGAGTGCCCGGTTGTTATGTCACAGTGAGCCCTCCAGCCTCAGGATGAGCATTGCAGAATCACCCTGGTTTCCTAAGCGGGAGGTAGACTTGTAGCAGTAGTAAGAGTTTGTCCGGGAACAGAACAGACTGCAGTGCTTTGGGCTTCATCTCATTTGAAAACATAACTCTTCAGTTGTTTCCTGATGCACTTTTTCTAATTGGTCAGGCAAATAGCAAAGATTATGATTGTGATTGCTGTATAATGCAGCTGCTTATTATATAGCCCACTGGGTAGACTGCTTGTCTTAAATACACAAGGCCCTGGCTTTAATCCCCTGCACTGCATAATCTAGCTGTGGCGGCCCAAGCCTCTGTCAGCACTCCAGTTTAAGGTCATCCTTGCTACCTGAGGAGTCCCAAGGCCAGGCTGGGCTGTGAGAGTCAGGTACGCTCATTTCCTCCTCGCCTGTGCCGTGTGTGTGTGTGTGTGTGTGTGTGTGTGTGTGTGTGTGTGTGTGTCCGTCCTTCCCCTCCCCCCTCTTCCCCCTCCTTCTTTCCCTCCCACCTTCTTTTTCTCGTCCCACCCTGGAACTAATAGAACCTTGGCCATTCACTAGCTGACAAGCTAGAAGTACCCTCTTACCTCCATTTGTGTCTGAAAACACCGAAATAAGAGTGCTGACCTTGGGCTGGAGAGGTGGAGGGCACCAGCCGCTCTTCCAGTGGAACAGTTTCGATTCTCGGCATCCACAGACAACTTTTAACCACCTATAACTCCACGGGGATCCAGTGTCATCTTGTGACTTCCACAGGCAGGCAAAGCACTCGTGTCTTTTTAAACTGACCTCAAAAAGCATACGAAAAGCAAATGGCTGTGAAACCGTGTTCAGCATGTAAGTCCGCTAAATGTTAGCTATGTCTAGACTATTAGCCTGGAGTGCAGGGGCCTGGGGAAGCAGGAAAAGAGAGCTTCAAGCATACAAGCCTCTCCCTTTGCGGTGTTTGCAATTTGATTTCTCTTAACCAGACCTAGGTGTGACTGTTTGTTTGGTGGTAGATATTGATAAGGAGAGTGGAATAAGTGGTAGTGTATTGAAATTAGAGTAAACTTAGAAAGGACTCCTGCCCCCCCCCACACCTGCTCCTTAGTGAACATTACAGAGACAGTTTGTAGGACAAACTCAATACAAGCCTCCACTTCCCAGAGATCAGCTGCAGACAGCTTTTTAGATACAGACTCATACTAATGTTTGTTTTTATTTTTAAATAAAGTTCACTTGATAAAGATTTTTAATCTGTAAAAGGAAAGGGCAGCAGTACATATTTTATGTTTGGGGGCACAATTAGAAATTTTTATGTAATTGCCGCCCACCGCGCCCCCGTGTCTGCGCTCGGTGCGCTGGGGCACCCAGTTTGCAAGCTTCGGGCAAGGGGGCAGAGGTTAAAATACACAGACACACAGAGACAGCGACACGGGTCATCCTTGAATTCCCCAAGAATGCCCCCTTTATTGTGTTCAGGGGCAGATTATATAGAGATAGCCACGCCCCAGCCAAACCCACCAGAAACCACTCTCCTGCCATCAAGGAACTCCTGAAGGTCTTGTGCTCAGAACAGCTGTAGGCACTCAGATCAGGGGATTACAAGAAATTCAGGATCTGGGGTCTCACTGCTCCCAACATGTAATAATTCCAAAAGTACGTGAATGTATAATATACTGATCAATTGCCAGATTTAAAAAAGCATTACAACAACAGCCTTTTCCCTTCTGAGATGCAGTTGATACAGATAGCTCAGAAATGAGTATTCTGGCGGATGCTTGTTGCTGCTAGGGTTTTCTTCTGTGAGAATTTCTTGCTGTGGATGTCACCAGTGCCCCACATCATCTTGGTATAACCCCGTGGCATTTAAATAGGCTGTAGCTTCTCCCTTCTCTGGCTTGTATTTTTACTGTGTTTTGTCATGTGTGTGTTCATTTCAGTGGTATGTGACTGTCTTCCCAAGGCTTTTAGTTTTCCACAGTGGTCTGGCCATGGTGAAGTCATTTATTCTTGTATACATTTTAGGATCAGCTTGTCTAGTTCCTAAAGACCTTTGGAGGTAGCATTTGTATGGAATTGCATTATGTTTATAAATCTATTTGTAATAAGTTTATAATGCCACGGTTTTGTATTTATAAACATGGTATGTTTATGCACTTATATCTCCTATGTTTCTCTATAGTTTTGCTTTCCACATAAATATATAAGATTATACTTAGCCTCAAAAGTGTTTGTGTTGTTTACATAGTTACATTAGATTATATTCTGAGTTATAATTATTTATTACTGTTACACATAAACATCACGTGTGCATTTTTACCTACTGATATTAATAGAAGTTGGCAGGTTTTCAAACCTTGAGTTCTTAACATATAAATTTTTCTGGTATTTAATGTTTATCATCTACAAATATTGATGATTTTTTTATGTTTGGAAATTAAACTAAACTTTTTAGTTATCATCCTCTATATAGTTGTCAAGAAAATCTATTTTAAAAGTAGAAAATAAATATTGACCTGCCATGGTGAAAATGGCTTCAGTGCAGACTTGTAACCACATATTTATACTGTTGTGTATCGATGCTGTAGTAACTTAAACTCTGGTTAGTATCAGTTGTTTCTTTGTAGAGTTGACAGCTCAGTGGAAAATACTAGTTGGATTAAATTAGTCACAGTAAGAATGGTCATATGAGTCTGTTATGTTGGAATTTGTTTGACTTTGCTTGGATAAGAATAGCATTTAGAGCCAGGTGGTGGTGGCTCACACCATTAATCCCAGCACTTTGGAGGCAGAGGCAGGTTGATCTCTTGAGTTCCAGGACAGCTAGTGGCTAGGAAACCCTACCTGGAAAAACTTTAAAAAAAAAATAGGGCATTTATAGTTGGTCCATAAGCATGTCTGAGGTATACAGTTTAATATTGAGATGCATTCGTGATGCTCACCTCGTCCAGACGATGAACCAGTATCCGTGTGGCCCCTACCCTGACCCACCTGCAGCAGCTATTGTCTCTGAGTATTTTCTAGAATGTTGTGTAAATGAGTTCATCTTAGTACATAATATATATATTTTATTTTGAGTGTTCTGTGTAAATTACCAGAATTGCTATGTGCCTCTGTTGGTGAATAGGCTGCTGGGACTCTGGGCTGATGACCGTCTGTGAACACTCACGGGTCCTTTGGCTAGACTCAGTGGTACACACCGACAGCTTCAGCACTTGGGAGGCTGAGGCAGGAGAATCTTGGGTTGGAAGGAAGGCTGGACTACAAAGGGGAAAAAACAAAAAAGGACAGAAAAAGGTATTAGTGGTGGCACACACCTTTAGACTCCACACTCAGGAGGCAGAACTAAGCAGATCTTGCTGAACTCAAGGCCAGCCTGGTGTACACAGTGAGTTCAAGATCAGCCAGGGCTACAAAGTGTACTGGCTAGCTTTATGTCAGCTTGTCACAAGCTAGAGTCTTGAGAGAAGAGGACCCTCAGTTGAGAAAACATATCTATAATATCTGGTCATAAGTCATTTTCTTAGTGATTGATGGGGCAGGCCCAGCCCATTGTGGGTGGAGCACCCCAGGGCTGATGGTCCTGGGTTATGTAACAAAGCAGACTGTGGAAGCCATGGGGAGCAAGCCAGTAAGCAGCTCTCCTCCATGGCCTCTCCATCAGCTCTTTCCAGGTTCCTACCCTCACTTCTTTTGGTGATGAACAGTGATGTGGAAGTGTAAACCAAATAAACTATTTCCTCCCCAAGTTGTTTTTGGTCATGGAGTTTTATCACAGCAATAGAAGTTGTAACTAGAATAGGACACATAGTGAGACACTGTCTCAAACAACAATTTTAATAAAAAACTGTGTACATACTATAATATTAAATACCTGGACATTCCGTAAATAGTAAATGCCTGTCATTCTGTCATAGAGGAGGTAGGGGCAAGAGAATCAGGTTAAAGGCCAGCCTCGGTTACATACAGGACACTGACTTCCCCATCACACACACACACACACACACACACACACACACAAATAGGGCTGGAGAGGTGGCTCAACAGTTAAGAACACCTCAGTTTCCAGCACTTGTATCAGCCGTCTAGCCACTGTTCCAATGCCCTGTTCTGGCTTCCGTGGACACTGATGTATACATGTGGAGACGTACTCTTCTGTAAAGTTTTTAAAAGGGGAACTACTAGTAGAACAGCTTGCTAGGGAATGTTATTTCACGGTGTGTTACTTTTGTTTATGTGGCATTTGTTTAGCTCTGAAGCTGTGTTACTGTGCTCTCTAAAACACCTGATGGTCTAATAAAGGGCGAGGCAGGAGAGAGGAATAGGT
Source organism: Microtus pennsylvanicus (assembly GCF_037038515.1). Taxonomy (NCBI): domain Eukaryota; kingdom Metazoa; phylum Chordata; class Mammalia; order Rodentia; family Cricetidae; genus Microtus; species Microtus pennsylvanicus. The sequence continues at coordinate 73,531,271 of NC_134592.1, read as the reverse complement.
GGGGCTGCCAAGCAGAGAGGATATCTGAGAAGGAATCTGGGAGAGAAGGAATCTTGGGATGAGAGGAAGAAGGACTTCAGGGGCCAGCCACCCAGCTACACAGCTAGACATGGAGTATGAAGGAAAGAAAAGGTATACAGGAACAGAGAAAGATAAAAGCCCCAAGGCCAAAGATAGATGGGATAATTTAATAAAAGCTGGTAAGAAACAAGCCAAGCTAGGGCTGGGCATCCATAATTAAAAAGTATATGTGATTGGCTTGGTAGCTGGGTGGCAGCCCCCTCCCCAAAAGAGCAAAAACAACAGCTGGATCATATGGTAGAGATATTTTAACCTGAGAAACTGCCAAAGTGGTTGTGGACCAACAGCGTCTGAGACGAGTTTCTCCATCACTAGGTGTCGTGCTCAGAATTTGTAGGTGTGTAGCAGTGCCATCGTGGTTCTAATTCTAAGAGCAAAATCTATTGGGCTGTTCCTTCTGTTTCTTTCTAACAGCAGATTTCATTGCCTTGTGCTTGGCATTGTTGATTTAACCATATTTTCGTATGGATTTACTTTTGATGTGTCTATAAAATTTTTAATAATCCAAGCTTCTGGGTGCCTTTGGTGTTCACGGTTTGTGCTTTACATCCAGGAATCTGCATTTTAATGAGTCCCACAAACAGCGGGTATGCTGCCAAGCTTGAGAACCAGTGGATCCTGTTGACAAAAGGTTGCAAGAATCCTTTACTTTGAGGCTCACCCTAAACATTCGCAGCTCTGCTAGCTCACCAAGAGCAGTCTTAAGCTGCTTGGCCACACGCCAACAGAAAGCCATTGTGAACCTTTAATTGCCTCATCCAAGTCATTCTGCTGTGCTTATTGGTCAATTTCAGAACTGATTGAAAAGGAGGCACTGTGATCTGTAGATGTCAAAATGTGACTAGCGTCTTCATCACCGTGGGGACCACGTCTGAGCCGCTTCACCCTGAGTTTTTCAGCTGAGATCTCCCACTCAGCTGCTCCTTCATTGGACTGGAGCTGTTCACTGTGGTGATACTTTGTGCTTTAACAAATAAAGCTTGCCTGAAGATGAGAGTGGGGAACTAGCCACTAGTCAGCCGTAGAGGCCAGGCAGTGGTGGCACACCTTTAATCCCAGCACTCAGGAGACAGAGGCAGACCGATCTCTGAGGGTTCAAGGCCACCCTGGGCTACACGAGATTTCTCCAGTCTACAAGAGAAACAGGGCGGCTCACACCTTTAATTCCAGTACTTGGGAGTCACATGCTTTTAATTCAGCACTAGGGAAATGGAGACAGGAAGGGATATGGCTGGGCAGAGAGAACACAGGCAGGAGGAGGCGGGAGCTCATTGCATTCAGTCTGAGGATTCTTAGGGACAGGATCACCCCTATGGTCTGAGGATTCAACAGCTGGGCATACCATAGTGTGAGGCCACTGTTTTGCACCTCCATGCCGGTCAAGCAGAAGCCCAGTCAGCCGTCACCGTGCCCGCTGTGCTCTGCTTGAAGACTGTTGAGTGCTGCTGGGCCCTCGGGACACCCACACACGCCCGCCCGGGATTCTGCCTGTGACCTCTCTTACCCATTCTTCACCATGCACACTAGTTGCCCGAACTGCTGGAACAAATCACAAACTGGATTAAAACAGGAGTTTGTTCTCTCACAGGTTTGAAACCAAGAGGGTAAAGCCTGTTTTCTTCTGAATTAAAGGTGTCAGGAAGCTCGCACTCCACACAGAGCCAGGGAAGACTCCCCCCTTTTCTTTCATGTGGTCCCTGATTTCCAGGGCTAGCAGCCACGCTACCCCAATGTCCACCACTCTTCACATCACCTTACATGTGTGTGTAAATCTCCCTTTGTTCCTCCTGGGTTTTTTGTTTGTTAGGGGCTTGCTATTTAGTCCAGACCAGCCTGAAATTTACTGTAACTCAGGCTGGCTTTCAGCAGCCTCTTCCTGTTGAGCTCCTGGGTGCTGAGCTTACAGGCCTGTAGCATTATGCCCAGTTTACTTTGGTCCTTTTTAAAATTAGCATTATTAGAATGATGCAATTTCCCTCCTTTCCCTTTCTCTTAAAGACAGTTGGCATCATAGACTATTGGGTAAATCCTTCATCACATCTGCAGAGAGTATTTCCACATAAGGCAGCATTTCAAAGTTCTTAGGGTAAAGATTTGGTATTTTAAGGGTGACAAAATGTCCTATTATACAAAATAATTTTGTTTTAGAATATGTATAACCTTATAATGATGACTTCAGAGGGCTCGGTCTGAAGAGTCTTGCTGCTCTTACAGAGGACCCGCATTGGGTTCCCAGCACCCATGTTGAAGAACTCAAAACTGCCTGTGACTCCAGCTCTGGGGGATTCATCGCCCTCTTCTGGCCTCTGTGGGCACACGTGTGGCATGTGTGCACATAAACAAAATCCTTAAAAATACATGAATGTCCAGTTGTCAGGCTGGCCTTGCCAGTGTCCGAATGGTGTGTCCGTCACTGCCCTTGTAGCCTCTGCTCCTCAACACGTGGGTGACTGCTGACTTCGGAAATTCATCTTTAAAAGTCATTTCATTTGCTGCTTTTAAAAATGTATGTTGATGGATGTAGCTGTGTTGTTGGCCCTCACAGATGGTGTTTCATCATAAATATGTTGTCATTCATGGATCTATCCTATTGACAGGATCTGAGTTGTCGGAAGCTTCTGCTGCTGTGAAGCAATACAGAGGGATCGCTGGGCTGTAGAAACATTAGGATTGCCAAACAGTTCTCAAAATAGTTATGACAGCACACTTCCCTCGGTTGGATGAGGGGTGTCATTATTTCCCGGTTAATTTTTGCTAATTTGGTGAATATGTGATTTCGTACTGGTTTTAATTTTCTTGCTTGTGAGTGAGTGAATGAACTTGAACAGTTTTCTTTTTTTTTTTCCTTTTTCAGTCTTGAGTTTGGATCCTGGGTCACAAGCATCCCAGGCAAATGCTCTGTCACTGCGTGCACCCCGCCTTACACACCGTGTTCATAGTCTGTCTGAAGAATCACTGTTTTGCTGTTTCTTCCTATTGTAACTAGGCAGTAAACCCAGTGACTTGTTCTAGAATAATCCGATACTGTTCCTTCGTGTCTGTTGCTGCCCCTGGCCCACGCCATGAGCCAAGAAGTGTTTGCTTATTTGTCATTCTGGGATAATTTGTTTACGAATGGGATGTTTCTGTTCCTTGACCTATGTAATGGGGTTCACTAGTCTTCTGCTGTGACCTGAAGTTCACTTCATGGGGAGATAGTTTCTGGGTTGCTGATGCCATCATCCTTGTGATCGCAGGACGATTCATCGTGAGTGTTCACCTGTATTAGCACCAAGTTCTTGTCCTTGGTTGTATTTCTAACATCTGCAGCGATGTTCCTTTCATGGCTATTGTTTTTGAGCCTTATTTTCTTCTGATCCGTTTTGTCATAGGTTTGCGGGCTTACAATAGGCCGTTTGACCTTGCTAGCTTATATCTGTTTTCTGTAACTCTTCCTGTCGTCTCCTTTAGTTCTTCGGTCTACTTTTCTTCTCCCTCTAATGTGGAATGGTTCTTAGCACATTGATTTTTCAACCTGTCTTCTCCTCTTAACATATACGTTCGAGATTTTTAAATTTCCACAACTTCCCACTTTGTCCCACAAGTTTGGCGCAGTGTTGAATCATAGTTCAAAGTGTAGTTTCCTGATATCATTTTATCATAGCTCTTTCAAAGATTTGTTTTTAATTTTATGTGGAAAAAGTTTCAATAAGCGTATTTGCCTGTGTGTATGTATGTGTACCAGTGTGTGGTATACCCACATGGGTATATTATGTCCTGGACATGGACTGAACCCATGTCCTCTGTAAAAGTAGCCAGTGTTGTAAGCAGCTGAGCCCACTTCTCAGTGTGTGGTATACCCACATGGGTATATTATGTCCTGGACATGGACTGAACCCGTGTCCTCTGTAAAAGTAGCCAGTGTTGTAAGCAGCTGAGCCCACTTCTCAGCCCCCAATTTTTTTAATCACAATTCTACAATTAGTTGTTTCCAAGCATATGGGACTTCATTTTTTTTATCTACTGAAGTGATCTCTGCTATGTCCAGTCTCCTGAGATTCCCTGAGTTTCTGGGGACCTAGTTATAAGTCATAATTTTAACCACCGTTACTTACCACATGGCGTAACCATCAGTGACAGACCACACCTATGACAGACCACATAGGCTGTGTGTACAGTGTCACACACCAGGTTTGTGTAACCATCAGTGACAGACCACACCTATGACAGACCACATAGGCTGTGTGTACAGTGTCACGTCAGGTTTGTGTAACCATCAGTGACAGACCACAGGCTGTGTGTACAGTGTCACACGTCAGGTTTGTGTAACCATCAGTGACAGACCACACCTATGACAGATCACAGGCTGTGTGTACAGTGTCACACCAGGTTTGTGTAACCATCAGTGACAGACCACACCTATGACAGACAGACCACATAGGCTGTGTGTACAGTGTCACACCAGGTTTGTGTAACCATCAGTGACAGACCACACCTATGACAGACCACACCTATGACAGACCACACCTATGACAGACCACATAGGCTGTGTGTACAGTGTCACGTCAGGTTTGTGTAACCATCAGTGACAGACCACACCTATGACAGACCACATAGGCTGTGTGTACAGTGTCACACGTCAGGTTTGTGTAACCATCAGTGACAGACCACACCTATGACAGACCACAGGCTGTGTGTACAGTGTCACACGTCAGGTTTGTGTAACCATCAGTGACAGACCACACCTATGACAGACCACACAGGCTGTGTGTACAGTGTCACACCAGGTTTGTGTAACCATCAGTGACAGACCACACCTATGACAGACAGACCACAGGCTGTGTGTACAGTGTCACACCAGGTTTGTGTAACCATCAGTGACAGACCACACCTATGACAGACCACAGGCTGTGTGTACAGTGTCACGTCAGGTTTGTGTAACCATCAGTGACAGACCACACCTATGACAGACCACATAGGCTGTGTGTACAGTGTCACACCAGGTTTGTGTAACCATCAGTGACAGACCACACCTATGACAGACCACATAGGCTGTGTGTACAGTGTCACGTCAGGTTTGTGTAACCATCAGTGACAGACCACACCTATGACAGACCACATAGGCTGTGTGTACAGTGTCACACCAGGTTTGTGTAACCATCAGTGACAGACCACACCTATGACAGACCACATAGGCTGTGTGTACAGTGTCACACCAGGTTTGTGTAACCATCAGTGACAGACCACACCTATGACAGACCACATAGGCTGTGTGTACAGTGTCACACCAGGTTTGTGTAACCATCAGTGACAGACCACACCTATGACAGACAGACCACAGGCTGTGTGTACAGTGTCACGTCAGGTTTGTGTAACCATCAGTGACAGACCACACCTATGACAGACCACATAGGCTGTGTGTACAGTGTCACACCAGGTTTGTGTAACCATCAGTGACAGACCACACCTATGACAGACCACATAGGCTGTGTGTACAGTGTCACGTCAGGTTTGTGTAACCATCAGTGACAGACCACACCTATGACAGACCACATAGGCTGTGTGTACAGTGTCACACCAGGTTTGTGTAACCATCAGTGACAGACCACACCTATGACAGACCACATAGGCTGTGTGTACAGTGTCACACCAGGTTTGTGTAACCATCAGTGACAGACCACACCTATGACAGACCACATAGGCTGTGTGTACAGTGTCACACCAGGTTTGTGTAACCATCAGTGACAGACCACACCTATGACAGACAGACCACAGGCTGTGTGTACAGTGTCACGTCAGGTTTGTGTAACCATCAGTGACAGACCACACCTATGACAGACCACATAGGCTGTGTGTACAGTGTCACACCAGGTTTGTGTAACCATCAGTGACAGACCACACCTATGACAGACAGACCACACAGGCTGTGTGTACAGTGTCACGTCAGGTTTGTGTAACCATCAGTGACAGACCACACCTATGACAGACCACATAGGCTGTGTGTACAGTGTCACACCAGGTTTGTGTAACCATCAGTGACAGACCACACCTATGACAGACAGACCACATAGGCTGTGTGTACAGTGTCACACCAGGTTTGTGTAACCATCAGTGACAGACCACACCTATGACAGACCACATAGGCTGTGTGTACAGTGTCACACCAGGTTTGTGTAACCATCAGTGACAGACCACACCTATGACAGACCACATAGGCTGTGTGTACAGTGTCACGTCAGGTTTGTGTAACCATCAGTGACAGACCACACCTATGACAGACCACACCTATGACAGACCACACCTATGACAGACCACACCTATGACAGACCACACCTATGACAGACCACACCTATGACAGACAGACCACACCTGTGACAGACAGACCACATAGGCTGTGTGTACAGTGTCACGTCAGGTTTGTGTAACCATCAGTGACAGACCACACCTATGACAGACCACATAGGCTGTGTGTACAGTGTCACGTCAGGTTTGTGTCAATACATTCTGACATTTGCATAATGAAGAGATTATCTTCTCATGCTTTTCTCTGAATGCGCCCCTGCTGAGAAGGGTCTCGTGCCTTGTATTTGGTGAGCGTGAAGGGGAATACTCAGGTACGGCATTCCATTTGCAGGGTACACCAGGTTACTTATTGTGTAGTTTAAATCTTTTCAATTTTTGATAAAATAAGGATACAATAAGTTGATCACACTGAGAATAAGCCACCTGACTTTAGGTTTGGCTCCATTTCTTGAATCTGGAGCAGAGGTATCTTAAGCAAGATTTGGTGGGTTTGGAGCCCTGTCCTGGTACTTCTTTTTCTCCTGTCCTTATAGGGCTTTAACATGATTGTGAGATTTTTGGCTAGAATCCCACGGGTCTCTGAGACATACTCACTTCAAGTCTATTTCCTCTTTAGAAATTGGACAATTTCTAGTCTCTCCGAAGTCATTGATTTTGTTGCTGAATCCATCAACGGGGGTTCGGTATGTTTTCATTTCTGAAATTTTCATTGGCTTCTCCATATTTTCTGTTTCTTTGCTGAGGCTCTGTTTTCCCTCTGCTTCAAGCATTGCTTGGTAAGCATGTTATGTGATTGGTTGGCCAGGCTTACTAGGTAATTGTGACGTCACAAGCACTGTCGTCATCTATCGCGGTTTTCCTGTGCCTGCAGACCGTGGAGAGGACTGTCGATTATAACCCGAACGTTTGAGGATGGCACTGAGACTGCAGGTCTTGCTCCTTACTTCAACAGGCCTCCTGTGGCTCCAGTCCTGCAGTAGAGGAAGGGACCCCAGCACAGCCTGTTGTGTATATGACCTCCACTCATTTATGAGACAGTAAGAGCAGGTTCTCCCTGTAGTATATGACTGCAGTGGGTGGGTTCTCGGGCTTGCCTGGCTGTTCCTGTCTCCATCCTTTGCTAGAGAGTCCACTTTTGGGAGAGGACCTGTGGTGGTCTGAAAGAAAATGACCCCCAAAGGGAGTGGCACTATTAGGAGGTGTGGTCTTGGAGAAGGCGTGGCCCTGTTGGAGGAAGTGTGTCATTGTGTGGGCAGCCTTTGAAGTCTCTTTTGCTCTAGCTTCCCTCGGTGTGACACTGAGTCCACTTCCTGTCATCTTCTGATCAAGATGTAGCTGGTACCATACCATGCCGCCATATTCCCTGCCATGATGATAATGGATTGAACCTCTGGAATGTAAGCAAGCCACCCCAATTAAATGTTTTCCTTTGTAAGAATTGCTATGCTCATGATGTATGTCTCTTCACACAGAAAAACAAAAACCCTAAGATAGGGGTTGCCAGCTTCTTCAGCTTCAACTTTAGAATTTATGAGACAAAGCAAAAATTCAGACCTTGGCTCCCAAGGTCCCTGGCCAGGTGTGGTGGTTTGAAAGAGAATGGCCATAGGCCCATATATTTGAATGCTTGGTCCCCAGTTAGTGGAACAGTTTGGGGAAAATGGGAAGTGTGGCCTTGTGGGAAGAGGTGTGTCACTGGGGGCTTGGAGATTTGAAAGCCATGCATGCCATACTGGGTCATTCTGTCTCTGCTTACAGCTTGCTGCTCAGGATGTGAGCTCAGCTACCGCTCCAGCACCATGCCTGCCTGCCTGCTGCCTTGCTCCTTGCCATGTGGTCATAGACTCACCCTCTGAAACTATAAACGAACCACCAATTAAACGCTTTCTCTTATAAGTTGCCTTCATCATTGTGTCTCTTCACAGTGTTATCGAGTTTGAGGGCCCCCTCCCCCCCAGAGAAGACCACAGACTCATTCCAGGTTATAATTAGCTAAGTTTATTGATTCTGCTGGCAGGACAGCAATCTCTCAGGCAAATTAGAAACTACTACATGAAGAGGCATGAGAGAAGGAGATTTAAAACCTTGAGTATCTTCACAAGCAAGCCAAGAGCAGTGCTGCTCTGCCAAAATTAGGTGGTCAAGGTGAATGTCTACATAAGCAGGTTACAGAAGCCAACAAAAAGCAGTCATGTCATAAGTAAATGGTCACAACTGGACATGTGTTGGTGGGGGTCAAGGAGTAGAACTTATCATCCCGGGACTGGAGTTAGAGAGAGACAGTAGCAGGTACCAAGATGGATGCGGAGCGTAAGATGGCGTTCCCTTAGTCATCAAGACAGCAATAGAAAAGAAAGACCCCAGGACTCCTCCGCCTCTCTACCTCTGGAGATTTGTATTTCTTGATATATAATGGCTTTTTCCCCTCAGTGGGAGAAGTAAGGAAATGTATTGCTTCTCTGACTTTTGGGAACAAGTTTGTCGTCTTTTTGCTGAGGAAAGTTTCTGCCAGACTGCACACTCAGCAAGCAGAGGAAGACTCGGGAAGGAAAGTGTGTCTTTGCCTCTCAGTCTTGGTTTTCCCGTGCTTGGCATAAATCTCCTGGAAAAACCATCTAAGTGTGGAAAGAGTTTTGGCACAAAATCTCCTTTTCCAGGATTTCAAGTGGCAAAATGGTCCGTGTGCAGTTTCACTGTAAACCAGAATTTGTCTTCTTGCTGCTGGGTTTATGCAATACATAAGAAATAAGTGTAAATTGAGTGCAGAACGTCAGCCCTGGAAGATTCAATTCCCTCGCTTTATAAATTGGGTCTCGAGTTAAGCTTGAGAGAACGTGGCATCCCCATCATTCCCAAAGCAGAAGTACTTCTGGACCCCCAGTCCAGTCCACTTAGCCTGCACATTCAGGCCAGATACCATATCCTGAATCATGATGCTGAATGTCTGTGAAGCTCCCTATGGAACAGGGTTGAGAAGCAGACTGTACTGCGTAGCTGTGTTTTTACTCTGACTCTTTGGGGGGACCCACCACCCAGCTCCTAAATAAATCATATGGAGGCTTGTTCTTATTTATAAATGCCCGGCCTTAGCTTGGCTTGTTGCTAGCCAGCTTTTCTTAAATTACCCCATCTACCTTTTACCTCTAGTCTTTTAGCTTTCTTTGTTCTATATACCATTCTTACTCTGTGACTGGCTGTGTGGCTGAGTGGTTGGCCCCTGGTATCCTTTCTCCTTCTTCCTCCTTCCTCTGCTTTCCCAGATTTCTACTCCTATTTATTCTCTCTGCCTCCCAGCCCCGCCCGTCCTTTCTCCTGAATTGCTATAGGCCATTCAGCTCTTTATTAGACCAATCCAAAGTGCCATTCAGTTTAGCTCTCTCTCCCACCTTGAGGACCCTCATTGAAGGGAAGTGTGTTGACCTGTGCAAGCCAACAGCTCTTGCCTTACATGCACATACATCCCACACATACCCTGTTTCTTCTAACACACTACAAATTCTGAATTAGCAATGAAGGCTTTTTTTTTTGGCCAATAACAGAAAGTTATTTGTATCTTATTAGCTAACTGTCTTACTGTATTGAAAAAAAATTAGTGAAGTAGTCTACTTGGCATTTAGACCCTCCTCACATGGCCCAGAGGTCAGCTCTGCCATCTGCTGCCAAGACAGTGAGCACTGACAGGACTAAGGGTAAGAACCACCACATTTGTCTGACAACATGTCGGATGTTATCCTCAGCAAAGGCAATTTCAGAGGGATTTTAGGAGCAATGGTCTAGAGTAGCACAGGAAGAATAGTCTGGGTGAAGCTGGTGTGAGCAGATGTGGGCGGTCCTTCAGAGGCGCTCTGCGGTGCGGGAGGCAGAGAACTGGAAAATCCTTGCTGGTACGGGAAGGAAAGGAAGGATTGCAGAGCCAGAGAGGAGGACAGGCGGGGATCCTGAACCCAAGGGAAAGCATACATGAGGACAGTCGTGCCTGTGTGTGTGTACACGTGTGTGCCTGTGTGTATGAGAAGGGGCATGTCTGTGTGAATGTGTGTGGAGGGCAGATGGTGGATGTCTGTGCATGTGTGTGCCTGTGTGTCTGAGAAGGGGCATGTCTGTGTGAATGTGTGTGGAGGGCAGATGGTGGATGTCCTGTATCTTCCTCCTCAGTCATTCTCTGAAATTGAAGTTCACTGATTCCTTCTGGTTGTCTGGACAGCAAGCCCCACAGATCCTTCCAGCCTCTGCTTCCCTCGTGCTGGCCTCACAATCTACTACTAATCTCTACTGCACCCGGCTGTTCCTCATGAGTGTGGGGATTGAGATCCGCATGCCCAATGAACCATTTCCCAGATCTGCCAAAAACAGAAGTTTTGAGGAAGTTGCTTAGATGTCGTGGCAGAGAATGTTCTCTTTCATTGCAGCTGTTCTGAAAATGAGCAAGATCATCCCATGAGAATGAGCAGGGATGTGACATACAGACTCAGTAGGCAGGAGGTGAGAAGTAGAGATTTGCATTAAAAGGCTACCAAGCATGGGAGACACTTGTGAAGCCCAGCACGTGGGAGGTGGAGGCTTGAGGATCTGAAGTTCAAAGTAGGCTATAGCGAGGCCCTGTCTCCAAATCTAGCTGGAATGGAGCTTGCCTAGAGCCATGATGCTGATTCTGGGAAGAGGGTCGTTCTGGAGATCCTAGCCAACACAATGGGATGAGAAAACAATAAAAACTCTGCAAAAGGAGACACTGAGCTATTACTGTTAATAGATAACAAGTGTCCAAGCAGGAGACCCAAGATGAGCTTAGAGAGATCGTGGGAGGGGAGACAAGTACCCAAACTACACAAGCGATTATTCTAAGAGACTTCTAGAAAGGCTGTGGACTAGAAGCTGCCACTGTGGAAGCTGGCAAAGGAATCGGATGAGGAGAAAACAGATTGCCCCAAGGGGAAAGAAAGGAAGGGCTTTAGAAATGGAAAGTTAGCAGAGTGTAAAACTACACCACACACTGAAATGTGAGACCAGCTAACCACACCCCCACCGTGCAGCTCCCTGGCAGGGGGAGGGCAAGCAGAAACCAAAAGGTGCAGGTTTTGGTGAGATCATAATTTCTTCGCCCAGAGGTGAGGAAGAATCCTGTAGTGCCTCTCTATATGATTCGGAGAACAGGGCCAGGAACCATTTTTTTTAACTTTTTTATTTTGTTGATTTTTATTGAGCTCTACATTTTTCTCTGCTCCCCTCCCTACTTCTCCCCTCTCCATCAAACCTCCCCCAAGGTCCCCATGCTCCCAATTTACTCAGGAGATCTTGTCTTTTTCTACTTCCCATGTAGATTAGATCTGTCAGTCTCTCTTAGTGTCCTCATTGTTGTCTAAATTTTCTGAGATTGTGATTTGTGGGCTGGTTTTCTTTGCTTTTTGTTTAAAACCCACTTATGAGTGAGTACATGTGATACTTGTCTTTCTGTGTCTGGGTTACTGTTGCGGGAGGTCCTCCCACTCCTCCAGCCAATAGCCACTGAGATACCAGCCCATTGGGGCGTGGTCTCTCTCCCTTTAAAAAAGCAGCCACTTCCCTCTCCTCTCTCTCTTCACTTCCTGCTCCTCTGGCGACTAGACTCCTGGTTGCATTGCGTAGAGGGCTGTTGTCTGGGACAGTGATCTGTAAGTTTTTTCCCCTTTAAATAAATATCACCCTATTAATCATAATCCCAAATTGGTGTGGCATTGTTTGTGACTTACGCCTTCAGGTTACCTCACTCAAAAATAATGTTTTCTAGCTCCATCTATTTTTCTGCAAAATTCAAGATGTTATTTTTTTCTGCTGTGTAGTACTCCATTGTGTAAATGTATTTTAAAAGAGACTCTATTGTAGGAAAGCGAGGTACCCTGGGGACCAGACCATAGGGAAGAACCACAAGTCATGGAGACTGAGCCTAGTGTGCCAGCGCCCCAGGCTGAGAGTCAGGCAGGAGACTGCTGTATAGAGCAGAGGTGGGAGGGGTGAGGGGCACCAGTCTGACAGCCCTGTGCTCGAGGTCCTGGAGGAGTAAATGGAGCTCCTAGGTGCCATTCTCTGCCACAAAGTCCGAGTTCTGAAGCTCCAGTGGAATGTTTCACCCACAGCCTTGGCTGCATCTCTGCAGCAGCTGTCAAAACAAATAATTGGGGGCTGGCTTTTGGTTTCAGAGGTTTAGCCTATTGTCATCGTGACTGGGAGAACAGCAGCTCTCAGGCAGACATGGTGCTAGAGAAATAGCTGATCCACAGGCAGCGGGAAGAGAGAGCCACTGGGCCTGGCTTAGGCTTTTGAAACCTCCAAGCCCACCCCCAGTGATACAGTTCCTCCAACAAGGCCACACTTATTCCAACAAGACCACACCTCCTAATCCTTCTCAAGTAGTACCATTCCCTGACGACCAAGCATTCAAGTCTGTGAGGGTCATTCCTATTCAGACCATTGCATTGGGATGATCTGCCTGGCTGTCAGACTGTAAAACCAGGTGTGGCTAAGAGGGTACTCTGATGTACAAAGAGGAACAGCTACCAAGATAGTTGTGACAGACAAGGAGCACCTGCCCCAGGCAGGCTCAACACCAGCATAAATCACAGGAAAGACACTTAGCAGCTGTGCTCAAGTAATCCGTCACAAAAATATCACAATCGTTGAGTATACATACTAAATGTTGGTGCTCCCAATTTCATAAAACAGCCACTAATAGCATAGAAGATCACGTGGGTCCCAACACACCAGTAGTGGGTACCTTCATTGTGGTAATGAGAGGCCTCAGGGTATCAAACACAAAAGCAGACAGCAAAAAAAATAACACAAATCAGAGCAGAGGGCAGGAGAGATGGTTCGGTGGTTGAAAATATTGGTCGCTCTTCCAGAGGACCCGAGTTTGAGTCCCAGTACCCACATGGTGGCTCACAACTGTCTATAACTCAAGTTCCAAGGGATCCAACATCCTCTCCTAGTCTCTGTGGGCACCAGGCGTACACTTGATGCACAGATATAGATGTAGGCAAAACACCCACACTCATAAAATAATAATAAAAAATTATAAAATTTAATTCACAGCAGAAAATTATTAAATAGCAACTAAGAGACTAACACACAGAATCAATCAAAGAGCTATTTGAAAAAAGAAACAAATCCAACAAACTGCAAAGGAGAAGAAAAATCCAAACTAATAAAATTGCATAAGAAAAAGAAAAAGGAGAGATTGCAGAAGGTTCCAAGGAAATTCAGAGGATCAATAGGGGGTGTTTTGAAAACATACTTCAAAAACAGAAAATCTAGAAGAAATGGATAAATATCTAGGTACATATGACCTACCAAAATTAAATCAGGATGTTAACACCTTCATTTGGTCCATTAACAAGCAACAAGACAGAAGCAATAACAAAATGTCTCTCAACAAAGAATGATGCAGGACCCGATAGATTTGTTGTCAAATGCTATTAAAGTGTTACAGAAAGCCTCTCTCACTGCTCCATAAGTAGAAAGGGAAGGGCATGGTCAAGCTCTCTCTACAAAGCTGGTATTCCTGAAATACCAGTACCAGAGAAGGGCACAACAAATAAAACTGTCGATCAATTTCCTTGATAAATAGACGCAGAAATTCTCAATAAGATTCTTTCAATCTGGGCCTGATGATATGGCACCGAGGTTAAGAGCATTGACGGCTCTTTCAGAGGTCCTGAAATCTCTAGCAACCACACGGTGACTCATGGCCATCTATAATCAGATCTGATGCCCTCTTCTGGTGTGCAGGCAGACATGCGGATAGAACACTGTGTACATAATAAATAAATAAGTCTTTTAAAAGATTCTTGCACACCGAATTCAAGAAGGCATTAAGAAAATCTCATGCCACAGCCAAGTAGTTTTTATTCCAGAGAAGCACAGAAGGTTCAAAATATGTAAATCAATAAGTGTAATACAGCACAGAAATAGTCTCCAAGGCAGAAATCACATGATCATCTCAAGAGCTGCAGAAAATGCCTCTATGGTGTTTGATAAAAGCTCCAAGGAAACAAAGAAGGAATAGGAGTGATACATCTCAGAACTATAAGCCTGTGTAGGCAAACCTTTGGGCTGACATTGTGCTTAACAGGAGGAAACTGAATGCATGTCCTCTGCACAGGGATGAGACGCTATTGTTCAGTGCAGAATTTGAAGTATTAGCTAGAGTAGCAGATAAAAGTAGCAGCTATAAGGTAGATAAACAGGAAAGGAAGAAGTTAAATCGCCCCTATTGCAGACAACATGATCCGATATTATAAAAGACCCTAAACACTCCATAAGAAAGCTCTTAGCCTTGATAAACACCTTCAAGAAAGTAACAAGATATAAAATCAATGCATAAAAATGAGTAGCTTTTCTATATACCAATAATGAACCTGGTGGGAAGTAGATCAAGAGAAAAATCATTCACGCTAGCTTTTATTTTTTATCTAATTAATCCAATCGAGGAAGTAAAACACCTCTACAGTGAAAAATTTAAGATGCTAAAGTAATTGAAAACACTAGAAAATGGAAAGACCTTCCATGTTCATAGACAAGCAGAATTAATATTGTGACAATGACTATACTGTCTAAAGAAATCTGCAGATTTAATACAATCCCCATGAAAACTTCAATGAAGCTCGTCACAAAAGTAGAAACAAACAAACAACCAAAACCCCCTGCAATTTGTATGGAACACAAAAGATGCCAAATGCACAAAGCAATCATCAGAATACCTGATCGTAAACTATACTGCAGAGCCGTAGTAACAAAAACAGTATGATACTGGCGTAAAAACAACACACACTTTGGTCATAGAACATGGGGAAAATCCAGCTGGTGCTGATGAGGACACTTCTTTATGCCAACGAAATTTCATAGAACCAGAAGGTGTTCTATAAGCCAATGTGAGGGGAAAGTCACCAACAGTCTGACCCAGCTGTGAAGCCCGTGAGCTACAATGACAGGGATGATATCATATGCTCTGGGGAGCAATGGCAGCATGAGCGTCATAGGATAAACACGTGCTCTCTCTTTATGGGATTTAAGGACCACTCTACAGGAGGAAACTCATGCCTGAAACTCACGCCTTCCAAGACACATGGTTGGGGAGTTCAAAGACCTCAGAGTGAGCCTATTACTATTATAATAATTATATTATTATTTTACTAAATAAACATAATTTCAAACTTCCCTCTAAATCTCTATCTCTGTATCCCTAGATCAGTGTGGGTCTCGGACTTTATCACGGAAGTTTCTTCGTGCAGTGGACAGTGGATAAGGCAGAAACTCACGCCTGGTCAAAGTGCAGAGAATAAGTTGTTAGTGGAGTCATCAGCCCCAGACGGGGACATTGCATCCTCTCCCCTGCAGCTCAGGGACCATCTCTGAAGAAGGCATGGGAAGCTTTTAAGAGCCAGAGGTCAGGGAGGAGCAGAGAGGAGCTGTCCCCTGAGCATGACAGGGTCACTAAGTCATGAGCTCACAGCAGCTGGGATTGCCTGCACAAGAGCCACAGGAGAGGTTGAGTGTCCCTCATCTAAAATGTCTAGGACCAAGTGGTTTGAATTTCAGTATTTTGATGAGATGGAAGGCCAAGGCAAGACTCTTTGAAAGGGTAGACAGTTCAAGAGAGAGCAAGGCTGTTTGGTGGTGCGCTTATGGAACAGGGGAGAGTCTGGGCAGAGGGAAAGGCAAGGCAAAGGCGCAGAGGTGAGAGCACATGCATCAGAGATGTCCAGGGGGCGGCACCGTGTGAGAGCTATGGGATATGTATTTACTTAAAAAGACGAGGCCTGAAGCCCTGGGAGACCAACGAAAGAGTGTTTCTGCCTTCAGTGATGGACTCAAAGTCCTGGTTGACCAGCAGGCCCAGCCGTCAGGAAGCAACTGAATCTGCAGCAGGGGAACTAAAAACTAGCAAAAGAACTGGAGTCTGTGATGTCAAATTAGAAGCCGTGAGAAGCTAGGTGGGCACTTGGAACCTTCCCAGTCCCTGTGTTTCCTCCTGAATTGCACACGAGAGCTGCAGGGGCCATCTAAGCCCTTCGTTAACAGAGCTCTATTAACGGAGACCGCTTGTTTGTTTCCCGGCATGTGTGTGTCACCATGGTGCCTTTTAAATCTGGGCTCAGGGAATGAAGTCAGGTTCTCTCTCTGCCGAGGCAATGCATTACAAAAACATCTTCTCATCCCCAGTGGGTTCATTTTCTTTTTCTTTTTGATTATCTGTTTATCTGCACATTTATTTTTATTATTATTTTTTTAAATTTATTTATTTATTAAGGATTTCTGCCTCCTCCCCGCCACCACCTCCCATTTCCCTCCCCCTCCCCCGATCAAGTCCCCCTCCTGCCCGGCTCATTTTCTAAATGTTAAAAATTACTTTGTTTGTTTGAGACGACCATACCTGGCCCAGACCTTGTGGCCCTCCTGCCTCAGCCTCCTGAGAACTGTTACAGGCATGTGCCATTTACCCAACCTGTATATTTATTTTTTAAATGCAGTGGATGCCAAGCACCAGAGTAGAAGGAGAGGGGCTGATGTGAGACAGACAGATGGGTCAGTGTAGTTTGTAACAGTTTGCTCTGTCTCTTTAAGAGACAAGCCACGCCCACTCCCTCCCTGTCCACAGGAGACAAGCCCTTCTTGTGGACAGAGTAGAGGCTGTTGTTGTTGAGGTAAAGTGGTACTGACCACCCAGCTGGGTATTAGCCTCACTGTGGCCATTTGTCACAGGAGAGTGGTATAAAGGCATCAGGCCCATGTGTGGACTAGCGGACAGCGTACCATCCATCGAGAATGTTATCCACGGTGTTCTGCACACTTCAGAGCATTTCCTAAAAAGCGCAAGACCGTGAGAACCTTAACAGAATCTCCCCTTAATCCCTCTACCCAAACACGGCTCCTTAAACATCTCAGCTAATGACCTGGCACGAGCCCGCTTTCATGGCTTTCCGATGAAGCATGAAGTGTTGCAGTTCTGAAGTATGCCGGACTGAGTTCTCACTGCGTGAACCCCGTGACGCTCGAGAGTTAGGAAACCTTCCTCTGAACTTCAGGAAACAAACAACAACAGAAGCCATGCCATGTAAACCTCCTAAGGGTGGGTTTCCATTTGTTTAAAGTTGAATTTCAAGCCGCTCACCTACATCCTAGGGGTAGAAAGTACCGCGGAGCAAATGTTCACCTGAGGGCTAACGTTTGGTTCAGACCACGTGCGTACAGTCACGGGTTTCAGATCTTTCTTCTGTACGATTGCTTACCAAAGTTTATGTTACACACCCTTCATTTCCCACCCCGCACACAGAAGGCAGTTTAACCGAGAAAGAGTCAAATAAATAGATAAAAGTAGGGTTTCGTTTTGTTTGGGGTTCTCTTGTTTAAAGCAGTCTCCATGTTTAGCCCAGACTGTCCCAGAACTCAGGATCCTCCTGCCTCAGACTCTGAATATGATAGTATGATTCATGGAAGTGTTTGAGAAGTGAGACCCTTAGCCAAGCTCTTCCTCTCCTGGTAGTCACTAGACGCTGTAAAAAGTAAAGACCACACATAAAGTTCCAAAGAAAACTCATTTCTCTGTGTTTCTCCTATGCTTCCAAATATGTGAATTCAAGACTGAGACCTGCCAACCTCAGGGCTAGTATAAGGGCCTGTGGGCCATGCCAAGGCCCTGGGTAGCAGCAGCAGGAGGCCAGCCACCGGTGCACACAGCTCTCGGAGTACGGGCTCACTGTTAAGAGCACGGGGCTCTGATGGAAAACATCCAGTCAAATACGATGTGTTTAATGCCGATGCCCTGATCAGGAAAGCAACTCCAGAGGTGAACATTTGTTCTCATGATGAAAAGAAAGAACCAAGCCCATTTTACAGAAATCTGTTTTAGGGCAGTTTGCCCTGTGTGGAGATGACTAGATTTTCGTGGTGATGACTGAGGCTGAGCAGCCACTGAAGTATTAATCACCTAGTCTGTGAAGGGCTGGACATGTTCTCTAAGATGGCTGATGATCTGGTGCTTGTCCCCATTCATTACTTCACGCTAGCGTTTCGAAGGCTCTTCTTGTTTGTGTCGGGGTGAACATTCTGTCCGGCTGCCACTCCCCAGGCGTCATCTTGAAATTTTCTGTGCACAGCTGCTCCGACGAGTGAGTTAGTGACATGTAGACAAATCCTCAAATCCTCAAGAGCCCCGTTAGGATTCAGAACTGTAAACAGCGCTTGTGAGTAGGCTGGCTGCACCCTGGGCCTGCCTTTCTGGAAGGCAGTGCACCCCTGAAGTCCAGCTCCAGGCTCTCCTCTCCGGCCTCTGGCCGTCTCTCATAATACAGAAAGAAGTCGCTCTGAAAACCTTATCTTGTACTTTTTCAGAAGCAGGAGGAAGCTCTGAAATCGGCCTGGTTGCTTGATTAAGGTTGGCTGCCCCTGCCAACAACCTGTAAAATGTGTTTATCAAGGACAAAAAGTTTGGGCCCCAGGCCAAAGCTCCGGTCTGCCCTCAGCAAGAAGATACACGATCTCTGTGACACCTCCCTCCCTGCTGTTTACCTTTGTGCTTAAACAGGAATCACAAACCCAAGGCTGCTTTCCCTTTAACGGAACCCCTGTCAGGTGGGTGTGACCCTGCTGGTCTCCAGGGAGGGGAGACTCGGCAGCTTCCATTCCTGGCAGCTAAGCTTCCCTTGTTGCCCAAGAGGAAGTATGGTGAGTGCAAACACGCTTGTTTTTACACCACACAGGCAGTTTCCAAAGCAGTCAGTGGAACCTGTGCGTGCCTGAGGTGTCCCTGGGCAAGAGCTCTTTGGTAGAACATGCCTTTATTTGCTATGATAGCTCCATCCTCCAATACCAGCGCACTGAAGGGCTCAGAAATCCTCGCAGGACTGTCTGGCGCGCACCATACTTCCTGTGTTCTGTAGTCAGCACAGCAGTGTTCAAAGCGTCCAGGCATGAGGGGGCAGGACCCGCGGCAGGGCTAGTGACGACCGCCCTCATCTCTCTTCCCCGTTCTCCTAGACAGGTAACTCCTTGCCTGACAGCGGAAGGCAGATGCTCAGAGGAACCTGCCATGAGCCTCTCCCAGGACCCCTTGAAGGCCCCGCCAAAATTGGGACAGGGAGGGATAAGTCGCATGGGTCAGTCCAGCTTCTCAAATTGGGGTGGACGAGTTTGGGAGGGCAGCGAGGGTGGGGTGAGCCTTTGAAGAGATGCTACAGAAGGAAAACAGGATAATCTCCTTAGTTTCCCCCAGATTTGTAAATGAAATGCTTAGCTTTTGTTGTTTTTGGTTTTTTGATTTTTTTTTTTATTTTAAATGTAAGTAAGTCCCCTTGCCATTATGACACCCCTTCCTTTTCTGAAGAGGGCCCGGCTAAGCCCACACTGTACACTAGCCGTTCCCCCCAGGCTAGGAGTGTTCACTCTTCCGTCCTTAATTTCACCCAAGTGAGCAGAGCTCCTGGTGCACCGCAGATGAGAAAGGCACGGCTCTCTCCTGGGGGTCCTCAGTCCAGCTGGGAGGAACAAGCCCACCTAGATGTGGGTCTGCCGGGAGAGAGGTGCTGCAGAGGGAAGGTGCCCGGAACTGGGGACGGTGACGGAAGCTGGAGCGAGCCCTTGTGTGACCTGGCCGCATTCCTACCTGACCAGCTTCCCTGCCAGATGCAAAATTGAGAGAGATGGGCTCCAAGCCAGCGCTGTTGTGTGGGGCCGCCTTCACTGTCCCCTACTCCCAAAACCTGACGCGCTCACAGGCCAGAGTTTGGGATATGCCTGCCCCGCCCGTGGCTGGAGTTAAGATGAGATCATGCTCGTCTTAACTCCAAACAGATACCGCTGACCCCTGGGCTTCAGAAATTGCTCTGTGAGCCAGCAGTACGTTGACAACCTCTGATCCGGAATTCTGCCCGTTGGGCGTGGCGAGCAGGCTTGGTGGAATTCCGGACTTGTGTTCAGCCCAGGATGGATTCGGTTTTGCTGCTGCCGGGTGTTATGCCGGGACGATGAGCACCCGGCCAGCCCCACCTCAGGAAATGTCCCCCAGTTCCCCCCGGACATCCTCTCTTCTCATTTCTGGCTACACAATGCCCCACAGAAGCTGCCCTCCTCCCACAGCTAAGCCTGGCTCCTCAGTAGGACACCACTTCTCCTTGGGGGGCAGGGTGTGTGTGTGTGTGTGTGTGTGTGTGTGTGTGTGTGTGTGTGTGACATTGTTTTGAGGGTGGGGGAGAGTGACACATTGCTTTGTGAAATTCGAATCTTAAGAGGCTCCTCCTCATTCCCTTGTCCGCCCCTCCCCTTATGCTTTGTTCATTCCAAGACCAATATTTGTTTTCTGATAAAAACTTGAAGCTCACTGCTTCCTCCTCCCGGGGCTCCCACAGCCGTTTGCTCTCTGCCACTGCTTCAGAATTTAGCCCTGCCATCCATCTGTTGAATTCTCTCTGTCTCCCCACCATGCCCTGAGCAGATTCCGTAGTGTGGCGCTCGCTTTTGCTGCTATGAAGGCCTCAGTCAGCACCCAGAAGTCTGTAAATGCTGTCATTCGGACAACCACCATTAAAAGAAAGAAAGAGACTGTGTGGTCTCAAGTCTTTATTTTTATTATTTGCTATTTTTGTAGACTGGGTGGCCTAGATTTTGATATGTCCACTCAGCTGGCCTCAAACTCCCAGAGATCTGCCTACCTCTGCCTCCTGAGTGCCAGGTTCAAAAGTGTGTGCCCTCAAATACCTTATTTACATTTCTGCTATCTTCCTGAGCCCTAGTGTTGGATAACCTGGGCTCAGAGAACAGTATTAAATGGCATTAATTCTTGCTGCCATTACTTCTTCTTACTCAGGATTCTCTGTCTCCTGGAAACAACCACGAGATGATAGACTGACTTAATCGTCTGCAGCCAGGCAGACTCTGACCTTTCCCAGGGTGGCCTGGTGCCCTGCGGGCAGAGGAAGAAGCCTGTGCAGTGGCGCAAAGACCTGGTCCTGCTCCAGAACTGCCAGGAGAACTGAGTGGCTGCAGCCATGCTGAGCCCAGGATGGAGCCAGCAATCTCATACTCATTAGGTTGATGGCCCTTCGCCATCCCGTGTAACGAAGCATCCTCTGTCACTTATACCGCGTGTGTTTTCACGTGACTGTTTCCCCATACAATGGCTAATTCCAGCAGACACTACAGCAACTCCCTCTAGAACAGATCCTAGTCAAGCCAGTGAGCCAGCAGGACAGACAGGCGTGGTTTGTACCTGGCCGCAGACCATGTCAAACCTGGAAAGTCTGTGGGTCCTTTGGGGCCTTTAAAGGTCAGCGATGTTAGTGGTGGGTGAGTGGACCATGAGAGTCTGGGAGATGGGGCAGGAGGTTGGGGTGATCAGGAAAAATGACGCAGTCTGTGTAGGTCATTAGAGCAGACGTGACTTCACGTTAAAGCTGTGAAGAATGTTGGTTGAGGACTGGCAAGATGGCTCACCAGGTATGCGGGCTTGGTGCCAAGATGGTTTAAAGCAGAGAACCGGTTCCCACGAGTGGAAGCCACATCAATTATATATGTGCATACATATATTGCATATATGAATGAATATTAAAGGGTGCTTACTGACAAGGCCTGATGATTGGTGGGGTGTGGAACACCATGAAAAGGGGTCACAGACGGCTGTTTGGTTGACTAACAGGAAGTGGGAGCTTGACGGGGAGGGGGGCAGAATGTTAAATAGGGAACCGTTGTCTTCACACTACACATAAGGCCAGGAAGGCCATTCTCTTGCAAGCATTGCTTGGCGCAGATCCAAGGAAAAGGGATCTGTTGCTGGAGCTAGGGCCCGAGCATACATCACCAGAAGTGTGTATCTCAGTCCTGCAGTTCACAGAACCCCAAAGAGAAGTCTGTTCTGGAGCTCACTGGGCAGGCCAGGCTGGCCTTGAACTCTGAACTCCCCAGTCCCTGGGTTTGCATTCTTAACAAGGAAGGAGATGAGCTAGGGCATTGATACAGGAAGCCAGCAATGTACTCGGGAAGTGACGGTGAGCCCCACGTGGCCCCATGTGAAGGAAATGACTTTCCTGTATCATATGTGGGAAAGGTTTCCACTTCCCTGTGGTCATTACTCACCAGAACACAGAAGAAGGACGGACTGATGGGGAAGCCTTGTTAACCAATTATCTTTAAGAAGTGGGATCAAGTTGGGGTGTGGCTTTCTGGGACCCGGAGAAAAACGGGAGCACGGTTCAGGTTCTCTCTCTCTGTGGTTCCCTTGCCACACAGCTGAGCTTGGACTTCTCGGTCCGGTTTCATGCGTTTCCCCTTACAATAAATAAAAATATAGTTGCTTTATCTTTAAGCTAGCCTGGTTATTTCCCGAATCGAGTTAGCTTCTACAAGGGACTCCCCTAGTTTCTGCAAAGAGCTTCTATTCCATGTTTCCCTTTCTAGGCTTTTCCCAAACGATTCTCATCTCCATGGCGACGCTGCCAGTACATGTTCAGTTTCCTAACACCGGACTTCTTCTCAGGCGCCACAGGCTTCAGAAGGGCGAGTTGTCATTGATTAGGAAATTGCTATGTGCTGGGTGCTCACGAGGCAGATCACAGTCATTTTACCTTAACCTGTACACAGAGACACAGGTCAGACGTTCAGAGAGGTGGGTAGCCCAGCCAGACACACACGGCAGAGCTAGAACATGATCTCATGTACTTGTGGCCCTTCACTTCAGTGCTAAGTATGTCTGAGCTGCTGCTTAGCGGGAGGGCTGAAGAGCAAAGGCCAGCTTGAGACTGAAGCAGGAGGGTTTGGAGAGAGCAACCACACTCCCCACCCCTGAGAGCGGCACGCAGCACCCACATCCCCACTAGTGTCATGCAGCCCACACCCCTCCTGGCCTCTGATGGCAGAGCCAGTGTGATTCTGTGCGTTCTGACCTCGGAGGATGGCTGATCAGTCTCCCTGCCCTGCTCGCCTGCATCAGGAGAAAAGCCTCCACAGAAACAGTCCTGAGAATCGTTAGAGAGAACAAGAAGCTTAGCCAGGCGTGGTAGTGGACGGACACCAATAATCCCAGCACTCAAGAGGCTGAAGCAGGGGGATCCGGGGAGAGACCAGACGGCCACATGGAGAGTCCTTCTCTCAAAGAAGAAGAAAGCAATAAGTATGTAAAAGAACATTTTCTGTATTACACGACACAGTCTGCAGTTAGCAGGGAGCAGTGTGGGACTGGGGAAGCCCTTCAGAGGAAAGAACAAGCATTCCACAGATTATTCCAGAAAGAAATCCACTCATCCTGAACACTGGATTTTAAGCATTAATGGGAACCCTTGGAGGGGGAGGGCGGGTCTGAGGACAAAGGTAAAAGGTTTGATTCCCTGGTATCAAACTCAGCACTTATACACAACTCAGTGTACCAAGTGAAGATGTCTTTAAGCCACTGTTGGATTGCTCTCTTCTTGAGTTCAAGGTATTATGACTGACTAGTGGAACCCTTTCCTGGAATCCCAGCATTAGATCCTGAATCCTTGGAGGTGTTGCCATGGAGGGTTCAGGAACCGAGTTTGCCTTCTCTGCCAATTAAATAATTAAAAGGCAGGGAAGAGTTTGAACGTCAATCAAAGCCAACGCTTATTCTAAGCAGAGTAACAAGCCTAGAAGATTGAGTCCAAAGCTGGAGTACTACCGGGGTGCCAGGTTATTCCTGGAACTCAGGATCCCCTTGGGGGGTCTTAGTCTCATGAACAGACTCCAGCAGAATCTCTAGGGCATCATTAGTGTTTAAAAGCGAACCCCAGGGCAGACAGGCAGTGAGTGTATGCAGCTGCTGCTCGTAGGAGGAGAATGGAGAAGGAAAAAAGTTATATTGTTTCGGATACACTGGCGTGGAGATCAGACATTGGAGGAAGAGGCACCGCAGGGAAGAAGGCTTTAGGAGAAGTAAGAAGGCCCAAAGTACCAAAAAAGGACCGTGAAAAACAAGCAAACAAAAACCAAGAGACAGAGCAAAGACTAAGAAAAGGTTGCTAGGTGGGTAGTTCCAACCGAAGCTCATGACCACCCAGTAGGGATGGTCCTAATGGGAGGGAATTCTGGGAAAGAAAGAAAAGCATCTCATTAATTGTTCCACCTATCCATTTAGCATGGCTTAAAGTGAGCCCATCTTCCTAGGGGTAACCCCTTGGAAGATAGATCAGACCCTGTCTAACCCAAATCTCTTGTTTCTGTCTTGAGTAGCTTGCAATGCTGGATCTCCACTAAGAGACTTCATTCTCTTGACCAAAACGAACTCGTTTTCCCTCGATGGTATGGCAGACAGTCACAAAGTTGCTCTGACTGAAGGACCAAGGGTCCTGGTAGGGTGGTAACTGCAGGGAAGGAACACAGTAGAACTAGACAAGGAGGCTCAGCATGGATGACCACACGTTCCGTGGACAGGGGCCTCCCAGGAGGACAAGCCTTCCAGTCCAGTGAAGGGTGGTATGATGCATGTCCAGTAAGCAAGCCCCGGGCTGTGTTCTCTTTCACAGAAAGGAAAAGAAGGGAAGGGTGCTGTGTGCTGGCCTGCTGCTGTATGGGAGGCCAGAAGCAGTCAGTAGCTTTGGCGTGGGAGAACCAAGCAGATGCTGGAGGGAGAGCAGCAGCTAAGAGCCCTGTCCTTACCTTTGCTGGCCAGAACCACCGGCCCCACAACTCATGCCTGATTGTGGGGGTAGAAAGAGCCCTGGGGGAGGAGTCAAGCCTTGAGTGAGCTAAACAACCTCTTCAACATTAGCACAAGCACAGGACCCTCTGGCCACCGAGGAACTGATCTGAAGTGTGGCTCACACGGTCCTTCTAGTCTAACTAAGCTGACCTTTTCAGCCAGAGTAGCTGCCAGGCCATCAAAACGCTCGTGGCTCTTACTCCAGGCCCCACCCCCACCCCTGGCTTCAGAGTGTGTAGAGAGAACTGGAGTCCCCAGCTGTGGGCTTCCCTGGTCATATTCTCTCTTCCGGGTATCTCATTCTCTCCCTGCCCCGGCATAGGTCCAGGACATGTAGTTAGGGGGCACCCATGACCTGCTTCGTAATGAACCTTGTCAGGGAATGTGATGTGAGGCCCAGCAAATCCAAGTTCCAATGGAAGCCTTGCTGCTGCCTGCAGTCTGCAGGCCTGGTTAGAGGCTGAGGCTCTCTAAGTCTCAGCTTTTGTATTTATAAAGTATGGTTAATTCTCCATGGAGCTGATGGGACGATTAAACACAGCGGCATATGGCGAGCAGGAGGGGGGCCAACAAATCGGAGTTTCCTTCATCCCAGCAACTGAAATCCCTCCCAGGAAGAGAAGCCTGTGGAGCCTGTGGGGGAGTGGGGAGGTTCACAGCATTCACTGTAGAGTGAACAAAGCACCTGCTGAGTTCCACACTTGTCCCTGGGAGAGGCCTTCTGCTGCAGCTGTTGCCCCAGCTGATCTACAGGGTGATGTTTGCAGCGAGGCTGTTTGAGCACAGCATGGCATGAGCCCTGGATCTGTGATCCAATCCTGAGGACACCTGTTTTCTCCACACTGGCTCTCCAGCCCCTCTTAGACCCTCAGCCTCTCAGCCAGGGGAGGAAGGGAAGGATTGGGTGGAGGAGTCACTACCAAAACCTTCTAAGGAAACACATTAATCTTGAAAAAGTTATTTGTCTATGAGTATTGGGTGTGTGAATGTTATGTGTTGGGGAGGTATGCATGCCGTGGTGGGTGCATGAGGGTGTGAGCGTGTAAGCACGTGTGTGTATGTGTGTGCATGTGTGTGCATGTGCGCACACGCACACGCATAGATCTCAGGACAACTTTGTGGGATCAGTTCTATCCTGTCATTTTTTACTGGATCCTCAGGATTGAACTCAGGTCACTGGGTTTGCATAGCAGACACCCTTCTACCATCAAGTCATTTTTCAGGCCTCCCATTAATCTTAAGAATGCTTCTGTATCATAGAAGAAAGACTTAACTGTGTGTGACCTGCTCTCAGGAGCAGGAGTTTCAGCCTCAGCTTGCCCTCACCTGAACAAGCTCTGGGGTGTCCTGCTCTGGTAGGATTTGAGTATTTGGTCACTGGCAAGGTCACCTTAGGGTTTACTGGACACGCTTAGAAGCATTGCTTCTTGTGATCCTCACTAAAATTCTAGAGGCAGAAAAGCAGATCTTAGCTTGATTTTATAGGCAAAGACAGTGAGCCCGAGAGAGGTGTGGCAGCTCCCCCGAGGCCACATGACCTACTGGTGTCTTGGTAATTCTTCCACGGCGTGCGAGCTGGAAGAACCAAGCTCCATTGTCTCGTGGAATTTCAGCAATGCGTTCTGTACCTGTGTTTAGCTTCCTGTCACTTTTGGCACGGGAGAAACATGGAAATACCGCTCTTGCACCGTGCTGAAGACTCTACTCTGGGGAAGCAGCATGCAAGGGCTGCCGGGGTAGTGTCTGTACTCCAAGACACAGAGCCTTTGCTGGTGCATGCGCGCTGCACCCGCATGCGCGCTGCACCCGCATGTGCTAGGAGATGTACTCGAGAGTTTGCCTCCAGACGCACCTCTGGCCCCGTGTTCTCTGTCAGGTCAGGCCCCAAGTCCACCATGGCAGACCCTCACACCTAGCAGGGGTCTAACAGGTCTGAAAAGCCACTCCCAGGCATCTTTGGACAGGACCAGGTCAGATAGGTGTACCCAGGACAGACAAAACCTCTGCAGAGCGGGGCCACAGTGGCCACTTCAGACTCATCCAGACTCATCCCGGCATCCTAGGAGGAGTCGAGTTACCGCCTGCCTTAGCCTCTGTTTTATTGCTGTAAAGAGACACCGTGGCCACGGCAGCTCTTATAAAAGGAAGCATTTAACTGTGGCTGACTTACAGTTTCAGGGGTTTAGTCCATTATTGCCATGGCAGTGAGCCTTGAGAATTCTATATCTGGATCTGCAAACAGCAGGAAGAGAGAAACCCTGGACTTGGCATGGGCTTTTGAAGCCTCAAACCCTACCCCCAGAGACACATTTCCTCCTCCGACAAGGCCACGCCTCCCAATCCTTTTAATCTGTTCAAACAGCGCCACATCCTGGTGACTAAGCGTTATGAATAGAGGAGCCTATGCGGGCCATTCTTATTGGAGACACTGCGCCTCTAATACGGTAGGCTAAGATAGTGATTAAACTTTACAATGAGATTTGGTGGGGACATGGGACTAAGCATGGAGATTTCTATCCCCTGGTTTTGCATTCAATCTAATTCCATTTCCTAGGAGATGGGGGTGGTGGGAGGTCTCTGCGCCTCTTCTATGACATCATAAGAGTGCGGTTTGAGCGAGCCACATAGCTGCTCCGTTAGTGTCCAGTCTTGGTGAGCGCTGAGTCAATTGTGCTATTTTCACAGCTGTGGCCACTCAGACACTTGGGCCTTCTCCTCAAGACTCTGGACTGTCATTGCTTTGTTCCTCACCACAGCTGGAACACAATTTCCAGGAGGCCAGGGCTGTAAGGCTGCCTTGCTCACTGTTGTGTCCTCCTTCCCACCGTCTGGTGCTCAGCAAGAGCTTGGTTTACAGAGTGAAACACAGAAACAGAGGGAGGACTAACACACTGGGGAGATGGTGGGCTCGGCCTAGGACACACTGGGGAGATGGTGGGCTCGGCCTAGGACACACTGGGGAGATGGGCTCGGCCTAGGACACACTGGGGAGATGGTGGGCTCAGCCTAGGGACACACTGGGGAGATGGTGGGCTCGGCCTAGGACACACTGGGGAGATGGTGGGCTCGGCCTAGGACACACTGGGGAGATGGTGGGCTCGGCCTAGGGACACACTGGGGAGATGGTGGGCTCGGCCTAGGGACACACTGGGGAGATGGGCTCAGCCTAGGGACACACTGGGGGATGGGCTCAGCCTAGGGACACACTGGGGAGATGGGCTCAGCCTAGGGACACACTGGGGGATGGGCTCAGCCTAGGGACACACTGGGGAGATGGTGGGCTCGGCCTAGGGACACACTGGGGGATGGGCTCAGCCTAGGGACACACTGGGGAGATGGTGGGCTCGGCCTAGGACACACTGGGGAGATGGTGGGCTCGGCCTAGGACACACTGGGGAGATGGTGGGCTCAGCCTAGGGACACACTGGGGGATGGGCTCAGCCTAGGGACACACTGGGGAGATGGTGGGCTCGGCCTAGGGACACACTGGGGGATGGGCTCAGCCTAGGGACACACTGGGGAGATGGTGGGCTCGGCCTAGGGACACACTGGGGGATGGGCTCAGCCTAGGGACACACTGGGGAGATGGTGGGCTCGGCCTAGGACACACTGGGGAGATGGTGGGCTCGGCCTAGGACACACTGGGGGATAAGCTCAGCCTAGGGACACACTGGGGAGATGGTGGGCTCGGCCTAGGACACACTGGGGAGATGGTGGGCTCGGCCTAGGACACACTGGGGAGATGGTGGGCTCGGCCTAGGACACACTGGGGAGATGGTGGGCTCGGCCTAGGACACACTGGGGAGATGGTGGGCTCGGCCTAGGACACACTGGGGAGATGGTGGGCTCAGCCTAGGGACACACTGGGGGATGGGCTCAGCCTAGGGACACACTGGGGAGATGGTGGGCTCGGCCTAGGGACACACTGGGGAGATGGTGGGCTCAGCCTAGGGACACACTGGGGGATGGGCTCAGCCTAGGGACACACTGGGGGATGGGCTCAGCCTAGGGACACACTGGGGAGATGGTGGGCTCGGCCTAAGGACACACTGGGGGATGGGCTCAGCCTAGGGACACACTGGGGAGATGGGCTCAGCCTAGGGACACACTGGGGAGATGGTGGGCTCGGCCTAGGACACACTGGGGAGATGGTGGGCTCGGCCTAGGGACACGCGGGGCCTGGACTCAGGAGATGGGTCCTCATAGTGTTTGTTTGCAGCTTCCTGGGCACCAACAGACTTATTCATCACCTTCCTGCATCCACGGCCCTCATGTTCTCCTGTCTGTAAAACACCCATCCACATTCCAGGGTTTTTGGGATTTGGGTTCCCCCTCCCCAGCTCTGTCTTTACCGTCAGGATTCCATGACTCCATGTGCTCTGTTTCTAGGCCTCCCATCATTTGTCCGTCATACACACTGTGTGACCCAGCCGTGATCCGTCGTACACACTGTGTGACCCAGCCGTGATCCGTCGTACACACTGTGTGACCCAGCCGTGACAAACTCGATAGAGTCCCGAATCTCAGTAGATTATCCTAAGGCAATACCTGGACCACAAGCTGAGACCACCCAGGCACCACCCAGGAACAGACCATCCAAAGGAAATTCCAACCACTGTAGACTGGATCACCTGCCAGCACACACCCATCGCTTTTCACCAGGACTCCCCTAGACAAAAGTCAATCAGGGGTCCTGAACCATAGAAATCTCTCATCCCCACCTTTGCTACTATAAAAACCCAACGAGCTCTCAGATTACTCCAATACGTTGGGCACACGAGTCTGAGTTCACAAACTCATATAAGAATAAAGGCTCTTTGCTTTTAGCTGTTTTTTGGGGGACTCCGTGATCTGGGCAGAACACATACCTTTTAGGGTTTTTTTTTTTTCTTCAGATTCTCCAATGAACCAAGATTCTAAATTTTAATATAGGTGAAATTATAAGTAGTCAGTGACTTGTGATGTATAGTTGTTCTGTTGAGATAGCGTCTTCCTGGCCATCCTGTGTAGAACAGGCTGGCCTCAGACTCACAGAGCTCTTGCCTGCCTCTGCCTCCTGTGTACAAGCAATGGAGGTGGTGAACATGATCGGAACACATTATATACGTGTGTGAAATTGTCAGTTAACTACGGAGAGAAAAGAAACTCCCAACCCCACAATCAAAGATGGGCTTTATTCCATTTTCTGCAGATGGATCCCCACTGTGTTCCAAGACAGGATGGGCAGTCAGTCCCTAAATATGCCACACTGTTCCCCATTGCTAGCAAGACTACAGAAGGGACCCTGCTCCTGTAAACTGGAGTAAATCTCCACTATAGTCTGGTTTCAAGCCCCCAGCTCCAAGCAACTACCACGAGCACCAACAACCTCAGCTTGGGCTCTACATCCAAGGCCGCAGGCACCCACCGGGAGATGGCGGCAGCCCAGCTGCTGTATCAGATGGGACGTCCTCTGAATACAGTGGCCCACACACAGCTGTTCACCACATGCCAGGATCTGCCAGGGACCTATCTCCCAGCTCATGACAAATCCTCCTGTCAAGATCACAAAGCAGGGCATTGTGACACTGTGTTAGCCCGTGTCTC
This sequence comes from Microtus pennsylvanicus, assembly GCF_037038515.1. Lineage (NCBI taxonomy): Eukaryota > Metazoa > Chordata > Mammalia > Rodentia > Cricetidae > Microtus > Microtus pennsylvanicus. The sequence continues at coordinate 73,500,649 of NC_134592.1, read as the reverse complement.
CCAGGGTAAATCTCCAAACTGAGAAGACCGGCCCAGAACACTGCGGACAAAGGAGCCACAGTTGGGCTGGGCTTGAAAGGGAAGCAACTTGCGGAGCGGAACCCCGCCCCCCCCAACAGGTCCCTACCCACCTCCCAGGGAGGGGTCAGAATCCTGCAGAGGTGTAAACTCGCCTGGCAGCTCTGGGCTCACAGCGGCCGGCTTGCTCCCAGGAAGGTTCCAGACACCTGCCCTGGCCTGATTTTCCTGTTCTGCCTCTTAACTGCCAGAAAACACTTGATAAATACGCCAGCGCTCTGGCCTTTGAGCCAGGTCTTGGGGACGTTCTTAAGCTTAGCCGGAGAGAAGTCAGGTGACCCTTCAGTCTCTGCCTTTCTAGGCAGTCTGATTTTTAAGGACCCTGGAGGGAGGGGTGGAGGACGGCCCACCTGAGGTCTAACCCCCTGAGCTGGGTGCTGCTTGGGTTCTAAATCCGGGTCTCCGGAAAGAAGGCGTAAGGCAAGGTTGGGGTGGGGCCAGGGAAGGCTTTTCCTCTCTCTCTCTCCTTTATTCCTTCCTTCTTTCTTTTTTTTGTATACTGCATTTAGAAGAAACTGAAGTATAAATTTGCATTGTGCCTCATCAAAGGAGTCAGCCTTGGTTTCTCTCTGGGTTCCCCTTGGCTAGTCCCACACCCTCACTTCTGCCTTCCTGCTGTGTGTTGGCCCACCTCAGCTTCCTGCGCACCATGTATTTCCCTTCCCCAGAGACCACCGAACTCCTCCACACTGTTCTCTGTCCGTCCCCCCACCCCCACGGGCAGTGGCTCTAACCATTTTATATATAAACTTTCCCATCTAGCTCAGAATATTTAACAGACCCTTATCCCCCCCCCATTATATTAGACTTATTGTAGACTGTAAGATATATTGGATTTATAGAGAACTAATTACATAGTTTTAACCAATGGGTAGAAACTTGTCAGTGAACAAAGTAACCGTGAATTTAGGGACCATGTTAAAATGCAGCTGTGTCTTACATAGGTGCAGCCAAATGATTGGAAACCATCAGATCTAGAAGTCGGGAGGAGGCATGTTAGCTTCTCCAGGCTGGAGACAGAGGAGTGTGTGTTTGTGTGCTGGCCACCCCCAAAACACTCTCCTCTTGAAGGGCACCATGGTCTTGTCAGGCCTGGCAGTGTACTTTCTTTGGGGTTTCCCACTGAGATAGCTCAGGGCTTCTGACTCTAGGACCTTAGTGGCCCTGATGTGGATGTGGCCCAGACTAAGAAAGACCCATCAAAATGGGGACACTGGTTGGAGTCAGAAGGTCTTTCACCATTTGGGGGGAGGGGAACAAATCCCCGTGAAGGGAAAGCCTTGGAGCCCCTCCATCCCCCCACCCCTCCATCCCGCCCCGTTCAGGCATTTACACTGGCCTGCTTTCGGGGACCTAGCAGGACAGGGTCAGCTGCAGCAGCCAATTCAGACAACTAAGAAGAACATTCCCTTATAAAAGGTAAGCCCTTCTCGCCCCTCCCCCGCCCCCATTTCTTTCTGCTCTTGCTCAGAGGCCGCCTTTGCACCACCCCTTCCCCGAACTTTTCCCGTGAACTCTGTCGCATGCTGTAACTCTGTGGTGCCCCTTGGCTCCAACCCGCTAAGGTTGCCTTCCACAGTTAAACTATTACACAGACTCCTCCCCACCCCCAAAGAGCATCTGATACTCCGGGGAGCCCCAGAGTCCTGGAGGTGAGATACAGGCACCATCACCTCACAAAGCAAAGCCATTGATGAAGGCAGTTCCAGAGTTGTCCCAGTTCTGACTTTAAAGGTCCCAATTCTGCAGAAGTGAGATGCGTCACCAGCAGCCCGTGGGGGCCGCAATGCCCATGAAGGGCGTCACGGCGCCACCTTCTGCTTCCATTCTGAAATTGCAGCTTGACTGGAACTCACGCCCAGGGGCCCACTGCCAATTCCCTTTATACTCGACCCCAGCTGCCTTGGGGCCTTCGCTTGAACTGTTCCTTTCTTGGAGGTCTATTTTATGTAAGCCCATTTTGTACAGGCATATTATGAGTCAAGAAAAACAAATTTTAGTGAAGATGGTTTTATTTTCATTTGGCCTAATATTTAGAAAATATCACAGAAGTACATTAAGGATTTCTTTTTAACTTGAGGCAATTTTGGGGGGGAGTTTGATGATTATGGAGCACCTGAGTCGCTCTCATTAAGTTTTGATGCAATCACAAGCCACCTCAAAAATCTCAACGACAAACAGCATGAGAAAGACCTACCACTTGTTACCCATTGGGTAGTCAGCGGTGGCTCTGCTTCACGGAAGGACTATTGGATAGCTAGGAAACCTCCCTTTCCCTTAAGGAATAGAGCAGCCCTGAAGGCAGGAGCCAGGCAGCTCCTCGTCCACCACACAGAGAGCCTTGGTGGGCAAAAGGAAGCTAAAGGCTGCGGGAGATGCCTCCTCGTCTGCAGACATCCTAGCTGCCTGTCCCTGCCCAGAGCACTGTTCCTAGGCAGGTGTGACTCACCCCTGGGGAGGGGACAGGACATGTTGTTGTGGACATGGAGTCCTCAGCCAACGCACACGTGCAGACTCCAAAGTGGCCTCAGACCTGCAGGAATCACTACTCCCAGACCTTCTGGTTCCATCTGCCACAGAAGGGCTTCTGGGCTGATGAGAAGACCTCAGCTGATAACAAAAAGGAGAGGGGGGTTAGGACAGAAAAGCAGGAGGAAGGGGGGAGCTGCAGGGGGGCGTGGCGCAGAGTTGACTCTCCTTCCCCCCCAAAGCAGAGTGGAACAGCTCGGCTGAGAAATGTAGGTGATTGGATTCCCTCCTTCGAAAGATCTCTTAGCCCCAGGAAACAAGTTTCAAAGTTGATTGGGAAAGGGGAGGGTGGAGTTCAGATATGGAAAGAATAGAGAGGGAACAGATGGCGTTTGCTACAGCACCAGATTCCCCCCACCTTAGTTAATCTGGGAGTGACCTAATTTACATATATTTGCATGAATTTCCATTTCAAATTCTAGCTGCCTAACTTCAAACAGGAGAAAATAAATGAGACAAAGCAGTCGTCTGTGATGGAGCTGAAAGGCTGTATATGACATACAGGCCTAGCCTGTAAGCCCTACCTCAGGAAAGGAAAGAGGCGCTGGCCCTTATCCCCGAGTCAGAGGGCACTTTCGCCAGTCCTCCACCACCTCCTGAGGGTCCTGGGGCCAGCAGTCGGGAAAGAGTAAAGGAAAGGCCGCCTTGCCTGTGTCCCACCCTAAACCGGGAATAATGCAGACAAGGCAGGCAATCTCTATCCCAGAGCACATCAGCACAAGAGCAAGGCCAGCATCAGGTTCGGCCTTTTCCATGCACACACAGAGAGAGAGCTAAGTGGCTGGACACTGGGCACAGACTCTTGTCACCGTGATGGGGATCATTTCTGACGTCTGTCTGCCAATAGCTCTGCACGCATTCTTTCTCATCCTCCATCAGCCCCAGATTCCATCATAGTATATCCAACATACGTGAACACCCAGGAACATGCGCCCTGCCCGGGGACTGCGGCCAGCCTGGTACCCAGGAACATGCACCCTGCCCGGGGACTGCGGCCAGCCTGGTACCCAGGAACATGCACCCTGCCCGGGGACTGCGGCCAGCCTGGTACCCAGGAACATGCGCCCTGCCCGGGGACTGCCACCAGCCTGGCACCCAGGAACATGCGCCCTGCCCGGGGACTGCCACCAGCCTGGTACCCAGGAACATGCGCCCTGCCCGGGGACTGCGGCCAGCCTGGCTGCCCAGGGGCAATCCAGTGATGGGATCTGTGCCAACTGAGGACATGGTCCTCACCATGTTTACTAAACACCCATGCCTTTCTCTAGCTCCTGGTCTGACTCAGATGTGGGGAAACCGCAGGGGCACGCCAGATGGCATGGAGCCCAGCTGGAGGCTAGGAAGTCACCCAGGCAAGTGCTGTCTGTGGCCTGTCACCAGATATGAGCTAGCTTTAGTGAGGGCTGACTCTATAGTGTGGCTTTGAGGTGTCCATCCTCCACCACAGACCATCTTCCCTAAGAACCACCTCCTGTCCAATCCTTATCAGAGAGATGCAGGACAGGGAAGACTCATTCTGTGCACTCATGTTCCCTGGAAGCAGTTTCTGTTGAGAGTCCTGGGGTACCTCTCTCTGTACTCCACACTCCCCACACCCACCCCTCACTCCACACACCCACCCCTCACTCCCCACACCCACCCCTCACTCCCCACACCCACCCCTCACTCCACACACCCACCCCTCACTCCACACACCCACCCCTCACTCCACACACCCACCCCTCACTCCACACACCCACCCCTCACTCCCACACCCACCCCTCACTCCACACACCCACCCCTCACTCCCACACCCACCCCTCACTCCACACACCCACCCCTCACTCCACACACCCACCCCTCACTCCCACACCCTTGCTTCATGAAAGAAGAGCCTAGGACAGTCTAGCTACTTCCTTAGGGTGGAAGGGAATTTGAGGAGACATGGGGTGTGGGAACTCAGAGGAGTGTGTTCATTAATATTTTAATAATTTACCTGCCTTTATTCTTTTTTTTTTTTTGGTTTTTCGAGACAGGGTTTCTCTGTGGCTTTGGAGCCTGTCCTGGAACTAGCTCTTGTAGACCAGGCTGGTCTCGAACTCACAGAGATCCGCCTGCCTCTGCCTCCCAAGTGCTGGGATTAAAGGCGTGCGCCACCACCGCCCGGCGACTGCCTTTATTCTTTGCTAGAAAATAATGACCCGTCTTATACAAACCAACAAAAAGATGGCGGGGACAGATGAGAAGGGAGATGAGAAAAAAAAGTTGGTAGCAAGAGAGAGGAGGCAAAGACCGATGGTCAGAGTCCAGTTGGGGAGTATCCATTTGTTTTGTTGGTTTTTACAACAGTTTTATCTGTGGGGGTGTTTTGCTTGTATATATGTCTGTGCAACAAGCCTGTGCCTGGTGCCCATGGAGGCCAGAAGAGAGTCAGGCCCCTTGGAACTGGAGTTACAGACAATTGTGAGCCTCCATGTGGGTGCTGGGAATTGGACCTGGGTCCCCTAGAGGGGCAGAAAGTGCTCTTAACCACCAAGCCACCTCTCCAGTTCCTGGTGCTGATGAGTTTGTCCAAGGCCATACACTGCCGCACACTGCGTCCCATGTCTGCGCTTGGTGTTCTTGAACCCAGTTACTGAGCCTTGGGCAAGGGGGCAGAGGTTAAAATACACAGACAGAGAGACAGCAACACGGGTCATCCTTGAATTCCCCAAGAATGCCCCCTTTATTGTGTTCAGGGGCAGATTATATAGAGATAGCCACGCCCCAGCCAGACCCACCAGAAACCACTCTCCTGCCATCAGGAACTCCTGAAGGTCTCGTGCTCAGAGCAGCTGTAGGCACTCAGATCGAGGGATTACAAGAAATTCAGGATCTGGGGTCTCACTGCTCCCACAGGACTCTCTGAGTCCTCACCCATGAGTCTCCTTGGACCGGGTCACATGGTGCTTGAGAGGGAAGCAGGGCCTGTGGGAGATCAACTTACCCATCTCTGAGGTTACAGCAGCTCACTGTATGGCAGCGTCACTGGATGCCTCTACTGGGCAAAGAAGGCTCTAGAAAATTAGATGTTCTCATCACACCCACTCTCTACCTAGAGCATTTCCAGCCAAACCATTTCAGGTCAGCTCATCCTGACCCAGGAGATAGACAGGAGATACACAGACTCCTTCCTTATGTTGGGGTAGGATAACTATTCTAGGCTTTGTGGACCATGCTACTCAAAGGCAACATCTGGGCTCAGCCACTGTGGGAGAGCAGCCACCATACACAAATGAGGTGTGCTGTGAGCCAGTGTGTGTGGATGCAGAAATGTGTGTTTTGCTTGACTTTCATTCATTGTAAAAATTATTCCCCTTTGGTTCTGTTTAAAATCATTCTTTGTTCACAGGCCACAGAACAAAACAGACCAGCAAACTGGTCTGCAAATCCTACAGCAGAAGGTGGAACTTTAGGATTGGAGGCAGGCTGGAGCAAATGGACGATGAAAACGTTGACTCTGGACCCGTGAATAAGCACCCAGACGCAACCAAAGAAGTCGACTGACTTCTCCGTGTGTGCATCCTCTCTCTCCCTTCCCTCTGTCTTCTGCTTGCTTCCTCAGCGTTTCGCTTGCTAGTCATGAACAGGATGTAAATTTGCAAACATCCTCTTGGACAGAGTAGAATATCACACACGATGTATAGTTTCGTCCATAACATCTGGCCAAGTGTGTACTTCTATCCGTACATGTTCTTATATTCAAGACTGGGCTGGCATATGATGCGGCGTGTATTTCTTACAGTGGTTCATGGTAAAAAGTTGGACAGGCATTGCCGTGGTGAGTGCTGAGAAGAGAAGGTCTTTATCTCTGGTTGTTTTTAAATGACCTTGCTTACGCGTTGCTCTCAGCCCTGTGCCTCTGCAGGATTCTTTACTGAGTGGCCTTGAGAAGCACTGGTAACTTCATGGTGGTACCAGTGCAGACAGAGTGCCAATGAGACAAGGTGGTCCAGGCCTTACCCGGCCTTCAATCTCTATATCCTCTATCCATGTCTTTTTCATCCTAATAATTATTTTCTTGGTGATACAAGCTCATGCCTTTAACCTGAACATGAAAGAAAGCAAAACGCACCTCAGGTCTAGAAGGCGATGGTTGCGAATGTCCCCAGCCACTCTGCCGTCCAGCCCATGTGGTCCTACACTTGTAGTGACATTTTATTTGTATTTTAATAAATAAAGCTTGCCTGAAGATCAGAGAGTCAAACAGCCCCACTGGTCAGCCTTACAGACCAGGCAGTGGTGACACACACTTTTAATCCCAGTTAGCCATACTAGCTTGCCATAGAAACCAGGTGGTAGTGGTGCACACCCTTAATCCCAGCCCTAGAGAAGAAGATGGGAGGAGACTGCTCTCAGACACAGTGTCATTCTGAGACTCTGACCTGGGCTAGTGGCTAAAAAGCTTCAGGCAAACAGCATTTTCGTGAATTCATACCTCAAAAAGTTGGGCGCCAAATGAAGCATGATTAATAAAAGCTCAGGGTCAGAATTTGGGGTTCAACCTGAAGATGTGAAAAGCAAAACAGCCAGCCACTGGCTCTTACCTCAACCTCAGTCTGCAATGATGATCCTGCCTCTAAGAATCTCAGAATGAGACTGTGCCTGAGAGCCGTCTTCCCCCATTTTATATTTCTTTGTAGGCTCGGGATTAAAGGTGTGCACCGCCTGATTTCTATGGCTACTCGTGTGGCTACTGGGATTAAAGGTCTGTGAGGCTGACCAGTGGGACTGTTTTACTCTCAGATCTTCAGGCAGTCTTTATTTATTAAAATACCATTGAAATGCCACTACAGAATTAGATGAAGCCCAGAGAGAGGCTTATAAATGCCAGTCTCTAACTACCAGCCATCTTAGCCTTACATCCGATATTCAGTGATGGCCTGGGAAGATGTTAGGAGGAGGATTCTCCTGCCCACTTAGTCAGACCATAAAAAGGCTTATTTTCCCAGGAATATAGGCTACACACGGTATCATGCATAATAAAAACCCAGAGACAGATATTGGGGTTCAAGATGAAGACCAGAAAAGCGAAGTCGCCAGCCGCTGGCTCTTACCTCTGCCTCAGACTGAAACAGGTGATCCTGCCTCCAGGAATCCTCAGACTGAGCCTGAGCATGAGAACTCTCTCCTTCCATTTTCTATTCCTCTCTAGTGCTGGGATTAAAGGTGTGCACCACCACCGCCTGGTCTCTATAGCTAACTAATGTGGCTGCTGGATTAAAGGTGTGTGCCACCACTGCCTGACCTGTATGGCTGACCAGTGTGACTGCTTTGTAACATAGTGGTATATTATTTGTGTTTTAATAAACAAAGCTTGCCCAAGGATCAGAATGCAAAACAGCGATACTAGTGGAGACAGGATCGCCCATTTCGGTCTGAGAGGAAAGAGCCAGTGGCTGGCTGCTTTGCTTTTCTGATGTTCATTTTGAACCCCAGTGTCTGACAACGCACACATACTCAGAAGCATTCGCTTGGTGTGAAGAGAGGGGTGTTTACCTTGAAGCAGGGGAATGTTAGTTACTCTCCAGTCCCTGGCTTCCGGGAGACACAAACCTGCTTTAGGGCAAGACAGCACAGAGACCGACTCCTAGGCAAAGTGGGCAATGATGGCATGTGTGCCGAGGTCACATGGGGTGGCTGTGCTTGGGGACTGTGACTTGTGGGGAAACGTGGGGGCTGAGCCAGGGACACAGACTGGAACGGACCTCCCGTCCCCTTCCTTGCAAAAGGCCTCTTCTGTGGAATTCCCCAGACCTCCTTCTGGACGCCTGTGTTTCCCCTGGCCTTGCATCTGTGGGCTGAATGACGCACAGATGACTCTGCTGTGCCAGACTTCCGGGCTCACGCAGGGTGGGGTCAGAACCACGTCTGATCTAGTCTTTCAAGTGGGGTCGTTTTGAGTTGCTTTATAGATGTAAGAAAATTCTACAATATTATATAACATGGGCTACGGATTGGACGTTGGTGGGGTGGGACTGTGGCAAGTCCCAAGATGAAAGGAGAATAAGAAAAGCTGAATTGTGGTGAGCTGGGCCATTGTCCCACAGTGGTCTCCTCACTTTATCTTATTTTATGTAGGTGAGACAAACATCTGGTACCCAGATCGTCATCCGTTTCCATGCCTTGCTAGGTGGTATAAACGCCCCCATCCTGTTAGTTTGAATATGAACTTCACAGACACTGAGTAAGTCAACAAGATGCTTTTGTAGTGTAGCTGAACAGAGGTGTCTCTTACAAATGGGTGCACATGAGCCATGTCTCCTCCAAAGTACCTGCTGGCAATACCCTGCCACCTAGAGGAAGTCCAAGAGAAAACCCAAGGCATGGGCAGCTGGCATAGTGCCTGGGGTGGGCACGGGGCAGCCACCCTGTCAGGGAGACCCCCTGCTTCCTTTTAGTACCTGCTTCTTCATAAAATGTTCCCTTCCTTGTCCTGGGGACCACTTGCCAGGCACTGGGCTAAGGACAAGGGAGAGCCAGCTGCCCTGGGCATCACGTGGCACAAGGAACGCTCCATTCTGGAGCATGCCTTGATCAGCCATTCTCGTAGGATAAAACCAGAGGCTTTGAAGCTCCGCCAGTTATGACCCACCTCTTTTGGCATCCTCTGGGGACCCCAGAACAAGCCAAGGAACCCTCAGCCGAGCCTGTGTGGACTCATCCCCAGGGCTGAAAGGTTCCCATCCAAACAGAGAGTCTGGATTCTGGAGCTGCAGAGATTCCTGGAGGCTCCTTGGGCAACAGAAAGCTAGGACCACCACTCAGGCTTTATCCCCTTTCTGAGGCCAAACAAGATTCCTGAAGCTGTGTGCGTAGTGGGGACACCAGATAAGACACCAGCAAGCAAAATCTGTTCATTAGGCTTTCAGTGCAATGAATCCCAAACAAGTGCAGGCAGAATAAAGGTCTCTGCTGGCTAGTTTCATGTCAGCTTGGCACAGGTGGAGTCATCAGAGAGGAGGAAACCTCAGTTGAGAAAATGCCTTCATAAGACCGGGCTGCAGGCAAATCTTATGGCATATTCTCTCTCTCTCTCCCCCCTCCCCCTCTCTCTCTGAGACAGGGTTTCTCTGTGTTGTCTGGAGTTCACTCTGTAGACCAGGCTGGCCTTGAACCCAAGAGAGATCCTCCTGTTTCTGCCTCCCAAGTGCTGGGATTAAAGGTGTGCACCACCACCGACTGGTCAGCATTTTCTTAATTAGTAATTAGTGATTGGTGGGGGAGGTACCAGCCCATTTTGGGTGGTGCCATCCCTGGGATGGTGGTCCTGGGTTCTATAAGAAAGCAGGCTGAACGAGTCATGATGAACAAGCCAGTAAGCAGCTCCCCTCCATGACTTCTGCATCAGCCCCTGCCTTCAGGTTCTTGCCCTGGTTGAGTTCGTACCCTGACTGCCTTTTTAATGAACTATGATGTGGGAGTGTAAGGCAAATAAACCTTTTCCTCCCTGAGCTGCTTTAGGACATGGTGTTTAGTTGTAGCAATAGAAACCCTGCCTGAGATAGCTCCAGATCTTGGCCCTGAAACTGCTTGCCATTAGTGGGGGGATGTGGTTCTCTCTGACTTTTTCCTTGTCTATGTAACAAGGAGTTAGGCCAATGATCTCAGAGTCCATCCTAAGCTGAGCACTCTGGGGGGGGGGGGTTCTCTCTAAATTCTGTTCCAGCTGCAGGATTACACGGGCTCTATGAAGCCTGGCAGTCTGAAAAGCAAGCTTGCATCAACTTTCTCCACGAGTCCCCAAGCCCCGGATCTGTCAGAAACAGATCTTAACCATTTGCCAGTCTCTTACCTCACCGAGCTAACCAAAGTCTGGCTGATTTGTGGGTTAGTTCTCCCACAGCCAGGGTAAAGGACCTGTCTTGATGAGTCATTTTCTCAGAGCTAGGCGACAGTGCAGGGTAGCTAGGTGGGGAGAGGGGGTGGAGGGCTCTCCATGTCGTCCCAGGAGTTGTAGGCATGGTGCCCAGTGACACCGGGCAGCCAGTCTGCGCTTCATGCACTTTGTCCTCTATAAATGGCCTGTGTCCAGATGGTTCACTACAGCTGTTCTCTTGGCTGCTTTCTTTGGAACCAGTGATGCTTGACCTGAAGTACCTATTGGCAGAAGACGGGAACTGGAGGACAAAGCATCCCCCAGTCAGGGGAAAGCAGTGGCTGATTCCTGTGGACTTCTCATGGACAGAACCTCACTGGATGTGCACAGAACTATCATGCAGATGTCTTATTCCTACCTCCCTTCACACAGGAGGAAACAGCCCCCAGGTTACTGCTGCCAGGTTAATAATAGCAGAGTCAGCTTTCATCAAGCGTGCCAAGGAAGGGTCGGGTCCACTCCTTCATTCAGCCCTGTCGTCTCCAGAGTGGCAGCAGGTCATCTTGGGGTTGCTTACCCAGACTAAAACCCACATTTTGGCCTAGTGAGATAACTCAGGAAATTGCTTGCCTTGCAAACACTGGGACCTGAGTTCAATTTTCAAAAGCCAGATGTGGTTGTGTGTGCAATTCAGGGCTTGTTGGCTAGGCAAACTAATTTACTAAGCAATTTTTGGACTTGTGAAAGACCCTGTCTCAAAAACCAAGGTAGGTACCTGAAGAAAAATGTCCTCTGGAGTTCACACACACACACACACACATATTCACATATGAACACACTCACATACACACATACACACCCACACACTTATTCACAAATGAACACACCCACATGCACACATGTACTTGAGCTTTCTTTGCACCACCAGCTCTCAAATAAAGACATGAAGACTTCCTATTAAGTATGAAAGCTGGGTTCTAGCTCTTATAACAAATTAACCCATTTATATTATAATCTACATTCTGCCACGTGGCTCATTACCTCTCCTCAATACCGTACGTCTGACTCCAACACTCTTGGCTTGTGTCTTGCTGACAAATCCTTCCTCTCTTCTTCCCAGAGTTCCTATCTTCTTGCCCCGCCTATCCTCTCCTGCCTACCTATTGGCCTTTCAGCTCTTTACTAAGCCAATCAGAAGGTGCCTTGGCAGAGACACATCTTCACAGTATGCAAAAAGATTATCCCACAACACATGCATACAGAGAGAGAGAGAGCAAGAAAAGCATCTTTTGTGACAGACACTCTCTTAAAGATTTATTTTAGATGTGTGTTTGTGAGCATTTTGCCTGCACATATATATGTACACCACGTGTGTGCCTGAGGAAGCCAGAATAGGGCATTGGGTACTTTAGAACTGAAGTTCCAGGTGGTTGTGAGCTTCCGTGTGGGTGCTGGGAACCAAACCCTGATCCTCTACAAGAGCAAAAAGTGCTCTTAGTCTCTGAACCATCTCTCCAGCCCCTGTGATACTCCTTTCATGGAGTATCACAAATCTCCAAAAGCAAGTGGACTAAATAAATTATTCCCAAATTAAGATGCTACAGCTCTGGAGAGACGAGTCATGGGTTTGCAAAGTTATAACCTGGGCTATAGAGGATCCTTTAAGTTTAGGAAGGAGTTAACTTTGATGCACTCCCCCAGGGAATGAAGTAACCAGATGTCTTAACACTGTTCATCTGGGGAAATTCAGACAAGCAATGGGGACCTTTGATACAGCCTGCCCTCTTATCAGATTTCCCCTGACTGCCAACCCTGGTGGTTAAGGGTTTTATCTTATAAACGGGGGATGGGAATGTCTTCCAGGTCATTAAGAAGCTCACACACTAGGCCAATAGCTGTACTTCCCACACCTCCACAGGGATGAACCCAGACAGGTCTCCCTGGCAGAGCCTCCTAGGAATTTTACAGGCATTTTGGCTTGGAGATATAAGTCCTCACGCTGCCTTTGAGGTTAGGTACAACACTACAGAATATAAACAGACAAGACCAAGGGCAGCAGTGGATCCCCAGAGCCTTATCCTCAACCACAGAGGAAGAGTACAGGGCAGATATTGCCTTACCCAGCCTGTCAAGTGGAGACTGCTTAACCCTCACTGCCATGCCCCATGCCCATTAGAGACCACCAGTCCCACAGTGAGACGGTGATGCTTGTTCTGCGTTTCCAAGGCCTATTGAGGTCCACGCATGTCTAGCACTTCCTCGTCCCTAAAAGTCACTCAGAGATCAGAAACCAGTTCCACCTGTTGGCTTCTGAGACAATAAAATTGGACACCAGACCAGGCGGTGGTGGTGAACGCCTTTAATCCCAGCACTTGGGAGGAAGAAACAGGATGATCTCTGTGAGTTTGAGGCCAGCCTGGTCTACAAAGTGAGCTCCAGGGTGGGCTCAAAAAGATCCAGATACTTAATACCTATATAACTTAAAGACTAAGACTTCATAGCAGAATAAACAATCTTTAATCAACTGTGTAGCAAATGAGAACAATGACCTTAAAATGTAAACATTGTAGAAGTATCTTCATCAGAGGTAGAAATGTATAAGCAATATGATAAATATATCCTAAAATTGTATCAATATGCAAAATGTCTTAAAAGAGGTAGAAACATGCATGCATACAATCTGACAAAATAACTTTGCATAGGTGTACAAACATTATAAATAGAAATAGGAGCATATTCAATTTAACAAGTATAACTTGAATTTGTATAATATATAAGAATCTATACCAATGTAAATTGTCTATAAATAATAGCTTAGAAGTATTCACTCTATTACTCTATTATTATTATTATTAATGTGAGTAAACTCACACTAATTACCTATTATTTCATTCATTTCCTCTTTTTTTGTGAGATCCCTGAGCCTACAAAATTTCCACTCCAACCCCTAACCCTATACCAGTTATAATAAACCCCAATTGATGTCCTTAACTCTGAGGACAAACTCTGTTGGGAGAGGGGACATTGTCTTCTAGAACTATTTCCAGCTGTCATTTTTTATGGGATCATGTAAAACTAAATTGATGGTTAAATTTCAACATACTGTCTACTATAATTGCAAATAATCTCTGATTAGTCGATAGGGTTTTTCTGAAGCTCTTATTTCGAGTTCTGGCCAGAACTAACCAAATTGGAACTATCTTGAGCAGCTGGTACCCCAAACAGGTCTTATAGTAGTGCTACCAGCGTCATGACATCATATCAAGCAGGTGGAGTCATTGTTGTGGGGCTCCATCTTCTTCCTGGAAGCTTCAAAGATTACTGCAGGAAAAATCTATTGATTGTGAAACACTTAAACATTATTCATAGGTGTGTGTTCAACAAAAGATAGGATATAGACAAAATAGGTTGGAGAAAAGTAAATTTTTACTAAATTTTTCTTCTTTCTGTCCCATACCAGATGGCTCCTGACAGACAGAAACTCTGAACTTTGTTTTAACATGCATGGATTTAGAAAAAAATAGCCATTGTCCAACTCTAAAGCCAGATTTGATTTTTAAGTGAGTCTATAATTCTACTGGGTAGTAGATATAAACATATATAGAGAGAATGAAATTTTACCCTGCAGATGACCTGTTCTCATAGGTCAGACGCCGAACAAAACCTTACCAATAAGCCACAACCACGTGGCGATACACAGATTAATAAAAATGGGTTAATTTAAGATATAAGACTTAGTTAACAAAACGCTTAAGGTATTGACCAACCAGTATTGCAAATAATATAATTTTTGTGTGATTATTTTGGGTCTGGACGAGCAGCCTCTGTCTACATTCTGGGCTCCATCTCAGGCAATTCTGCCTAAATGAGAGATTTCAGTTAGAGAAATCAAATGACCTTTTCCTCTGAGGAAATTGATTTTAAGAATAAACAGCAAATGAGTTGGTTGGCAGCAGAGAGGAGCCATGGATATGTACAGAAAAGAGCCCAGTGAGGAATGCAGGCATTGAGACATGCTAGTGCCTCAGAACTACGGCAGCTGTGAACCCCAGCGTCTGTGCGCCGAGTCTGGCAGCCTACCTGTCCCAGGTGGGTACCACACTGTGCTTGAGGTGAAACACGGACCTGCTGCTGCAACGGAGGCATATATTGTTACAACAGCGTTTGTCAGACAGAGACTTGTGGGGAGTGCCACATGAAGGATGGCAGAATCCCCAAAGTTTATACCACAGGAAGGCGGCAGATTTGCAGGGACAAGAGTGTGCCAACATGGCCACATTTCTGAGGGCGTTAGAACAGAGGAGAGAACGGTTGGGGCCTGTCTCAGTCCATGTGCTGCCATTGTACTGTGGTGAGCCATTGCTGACGGGAGGACGTTTATGTAGCTCAGAGTTCCGGAGGTGAGAATTTACGATAGGTACAAGCTGGCATCTGCTTGGCTTCTGGTGAGGCCTTGATCTTCATCACTTCATGGTGGGAAGCAGAAGGGAAAGTGATGCATGCTTAAGACAGGGAGCACGGACCAGACTCCCTCAGTTAGAGCAGGGACCAGACTCCCCCAGTAGTTAGAGCAGGGACCAGACTCCCCCAGTAGTTAGAGCAGGGACCAGACTCCTCCAGTAGTTAGAGCAGGGACCAGGCTCCCCCAGTAGTTAGAGCAGGGACCAGACTCCCTCAGTTAGAGCAGGGACCAGACTCCCTCAGTAGTTAGAGCAGGGACCAGACTCCTCCAGTAGTTAGAGCAGGGACCAGACTCCCTCAGTAGTTAGAGCAGGGACCAGACTCCCTCAGTTAGAGCATTGGCCCATCCATGAGGTCTCTGCTCTCTAAGGCTCAAACACTTCCTCTGAGGCCCTCCCTACCTCCCAACATGCCAACAATCAAGTTCCAACAAAAATTTCAGAGGTGGCAAACCCCATTCAACCTGGAGCAGGCCCATACCAGTTATCTTCCAATGAAGGCGTAGGCTGAAAGAGTAGCCAAGTGAGTGTTACAGTAAGCTGTGTAATTTAATTCCTTTAAAAAACTGCCAAAAGGTAGTGGCGCACGCCTTTAATCCCAGCACTCGGGAGGCAGAGGCAGGCGGATCTCTGTGAGTTTGAGACCAGCCTGGTCTACAAGAGCTAGTTCCAGGACAGGCTCCAAAACCACAGAGAAACCCTGTCTCGAAAAAGCAAAAAACAAAACAAAACAAAACAAAAAATCTAGTATTTGAACATGTGCCACCATATTCATCAGAACCCTCTGGTTTCAAGGAACAGAAACAAACTCGGGTGAACGGACAAAGGAATTCAGTGATTTCTACAACTGGGAAGTGACCTAAGGCCAGACCCAACCTCGATAATGCTGGACACACGTGCTCGACATCACTCAGGAACCACTCATCCCTTACAGCTTTCCCCAGCTGTGGCTTCTCTCTGGCTGGCAGCCCCTTCCCACAGTCCACAGAGTCATCAATACTGACTTTCTAGATTAGCAGCCTGGTTCCATTTGTTCACCTTGGGAAATGTATCAGAGCTGGGGAGGAGCAGCCACCTGGACCACCTGGTGAAGGCCATGTTCTTAGTTGTAGATCCAGCCGTTGTCAGCCCCAAAGGTACACAGGGCCGGATGTAGAATGTGGTTGTTGCCTCAGAGATAATGAACAGGTAGCAATCACAAATCCACCTCAAGCAGGTAGGTGGGCAAAGATGCTTGGACTGTCTTTACCACCAAATCATTTTTAATGGTTGTGTGTGTGTGTATCTGTTCATGTGTGTGTGTCTGTGTGCATGTACACACATACTCAAGCACATGTGCATACTCACGTGCCCACACGGTGCTGGGGTTCAAAGCCAGAGCTCTGTGCATGTTAGGCACAGCTTCCTAATCTCAGTCACTGTGGAGTTTAACTTTCACAGTGAATTTATTAGTTGAGGGTCTTACAGACATGGAAGTCTCCCTCTGATTGATTTAAATGGAGATCATATTTATGAAAGCATATTAACAGCTGACATTGTCTCCACAGGGCTCAGAGTAAAAATTAAACTCTAAGTCCACGAGCAGCGCTCAGCTTCCCGTTCATCTGCCGAGCAGTGCCCAGCTTCCCGCACATCTGGTGAGCAACACTCAGCTTCCCAAACATCTGGTGAGCAGTGCTCAGCTTCCCACCCACCTGGTGAGCAGTGCCCAGCTTCCCGCCCATCTGGTGAGCAGTGCCCAGCTTCCCACCCACCTGGTGAGCAGTGCCCAGCTTCCCGCACATCTGGTGAGCAGTGCCCAGCTTCCCACCCACCTGGTGAGCAGTGCCCAGCTTCCCGCCCATCTGGTGAGCAGTGCCCAGCTTCCCACCCACCTGGTGAGCAGTGCCCAGCTTCCCACCCACCTGGTGAGCAGTGCCCAGCTTCCCGCACATCTGGTGAGCAGTGCCCAGCTTCCCACCCACCTGGTGAGCAGTGCCCAGCTTCCCGCCCATCTGGTGAGCAGTGCCCAGCTTCCCATACATCTGGTGAGCAACACTCAGCTTCCCAAACATCTGGTGAGCAGTGCTCAGCTTCCCACCCACCTGGTGAGCAGTGCCCAGCTTCCCACCCACCTGGTGAGCAGTGCTCAGCTTCCCGTTCATCTGCCGAGCAGTGCCCAGCTTCCCGCCCATCTGGTGAGCAGTGCCCAGCTTCCCACCCACCTGGTGAGCAGTGCTCAGCTTCCCGCCCATCTGGTGAGCAGTGCCCAGCTTCCCGCCCATCTGGTGAGCAGCCTCAGCTTCCCACCCACTTAGTGAGCAGTGCCCAGCTTCCTGCCCATCTGGTGAGTGGTGACCTGCTTCCTGTCCATCTGGTGAGCAGTGCCCAGCTTCTGGTGACATCCGGCGACAGGCCTTTTGTGCATACTGCCGTGAGTACCTCCACTCCATTGTCACACCGTACCTCCATCACCGAGACATGATCCAATGTTGAATCTGTCCCTTGCTTTCTTCTCTTCCAGACTGAAGTCTTGTGATGCCCCATCGATGCATGCAGCTTAGATCACATGACCAGGGCCTCCCCACATAACAGAGCCCCAGTTAGATACCACCTATAATATAGCTGCATTCCCCAGGTTTCTGTTACTGTAATGAAACACCTGAAACAATTCGCTTGTGAAGATAAAAGACTTGCTTTGGTTTATAGTTCCAGAAGGCCCAGACCAGGACAGGGAAGACTCATTGCTTTGGGTTTCCTGTGGGTGTGCCAGATGGAAATGGCAGAGAAAACTACTTTCATCGGGTGTGTGAGGGGGTGTGGAGAGTAGGGTTGGCGTGCACAGAAAGAGGTTGTCCCACAATACCCCACAAGGACAAATCTCTAAGAACCTCGACACCTCTCACCAGACCCCGCTTTCTAATGGTTCCACTGCCTCTCAACTGTGTCACCCTGGGGGTGGGGCATGCCATCACCATATGGACCTTGGGTGGGCTTATCCAAACTACAACAGTGGTACATTTCCCAGGTTAGGAAAAGCTATCAAAAAGCTGCTGGGCTGGCATCCGGAAGGCCCAAGTCCACTCTGCTGTCCTGAAAGGCCAAGCTGTCTATCTCTTCCTCCCTGTGGAGACACCGAGTAATTGAGCCAAGGTTGGTTGTTCCCAAAGTGACCTCCCAGGGAGCCTACGTCTAGGGAGCTGAAAGAGCATAGTTAGCACAATTGTTAACAAAACTTGAATGAAGTGTGGCACGCAGGTATTTCCTTTCAGCGAGAGAGGCTGACAGAGGCTCCTACTTTCATTATAAAGACAGGTCCCCAGTGGGTCCTGGAGCTTGGCTACGCTGCACTCTGGGTGGGGCAGGTGGGGTGTGGGGGAGATTGTTTGTCCCCAGTAGGAATGCTGCTCTGGCCTCTGATAACCAAAGAAGCAGCCCCCAGCCGTGAATGAGAACTGCCGAGGACCTCCCTAGTTGGATAAATTCTCCAGGGAGCTCGTGGTGCTGCAGCTCCTCCCCGGAGACTTACTGACTTGACTTTTCTCTTAGGTCTGTGAACTGCTTCATCAGAAGCCAAGGCCCCACAGTGAAGGCATTGCTCACTGAGTAGCAGCAATGTTGCTGGGCTGACACTGGACATATCCTGCCCCCCCCCCCTCCCCCCCCCCCCCCCGTGACGCCTTCCAAGCGGGAGCCTAAGTGGGGTGAGAGGAAGCAAGGCAGGGGACAGACTCATTTACACGCTATTACTTTGAAAGCAGCTCTGCTCTGTAAGCAGAGGTCTCTCATCTGATATGAAAGCATGATTATTCTATTTTCTGCACACATAATCCAACAATAGAGCATGTCCTGGTGGAAAAATCCACTGGTGTCACCCTCAAGTACACTTAGTTATATTTAATAGACGATAAGACGAAGGCTAGAGGAGATAATGACGACTGCAGGACATCTCAGCGGTGGCAAGCATACACAGCTCCTGGGTGAATGCCGGGAGTGTGGCATGTTGTCTATCAATCTCCCTGTGACCCTCCAGCTTCGCAATTTCCGAGGGGGTGGCCGGTTCCCGTGAAGACCACTAGGTGTCGCTGTGAACCTGCGAGAGCCAGGCCTTCCACGGAGACCCAACTTCCCATCCGCTAGGTCTGTTTTCAATCAACACCTTGTCAGTTTTTCTCTCCAAGGCCCCAGGGGTGTGCTAGGAATTTTTATTTCTTGAGAAATCCTGTGATTCAGCTGCCCTTTGTTGGCCCTGCTTGAGAGAAGAAAAGTTGTGCTTGCTCCTGCAACCCCGCTCCAAGCCTGGAGGGGTGGGGTGGGGCAGGTGGGGTGTGGGGGAGCTTGTTTGTCCCCAGCAGGACCCTGCCTCCCGACTCTCCTCCCCATCTTTCTTCCTCTTCATTCCCCTTGTATCTCTGTCTCCCTGTCGGTGCCACTGGTGACCTAGCCCAGTCAAAGCCCCCATCAAACCTTAGGGCTTTCAGGACACCCAGAACAGAGCTCGTGGCTGCTCTTCTGACACCCTCCCTGCTGGCCCCTCAGATCCTCCGCTACTTTCCGGCTGGGAGGCCCCTGGCCCAGTGGGTCTCAACCTTCTAATGCTGTGACCCTTTTAATACAGCTCTTTGGGCCGTGCTTTCCCCTCCCCAGCCATAGAATTGTCTGGCTGCTACTTCATAACTGTAGTTTTGCTACTGTTATGAATATATGATATGCAGGGTATCTGAAATGCGACCCCCAAAGGGCTCACGACCCACAGGTTGAGAACCGCTGCTAGTCTTTTCTAAGCCTGGGTTCTCTAGTAGATAGTGCCTGCAGGTGCCCACACTAAACAGAAGATCAATCCGAAGGCGCCCAGGTATCCCGGCAGGTGATTGAAATTATTACCACAGGGACCGTCACATGAACACGCTGACATGCACAGTCAGACAACAACACCTACTACGGAACCTGCATTCTTCTGAACCTGTCGAAAGATACTGTTAAAGACCAGAATCCTGGGGTGTCTTTAGGGCTGTGGCTGGTTAGAACCCCTTTACTTCTGCCGGCACTGATTAACTTGTGGATATGATTAACTTGCAGATAGCCCAGCTGGGAGCCGCCTCCATCAACAGCCAGAGCGTGCTTGGCAAGAGGCCATGGTAACTGTCCTGCAGCTTTCCTGGAAAAGGCCACTTGGGGGTGGAGCTGCAGGTTTGGACAGCGTTTCCTGGTTTCCAGCAACCACGTAGCTGCTGCGGTTTCCTGGCAAATCCTGACCGCGGGTGCCTGAAGCTGCTCTCTGCCTGTGTTGGGACCACAGGCCCTGGAACCTCTTGTGCCAAAACGGAGAGTGACCAAGCCGGAAAGACTTTCCTAGAGCCGGTCTGGAGCAGACCGTGGAGGCAAAGGGGCAAAATGAGGACAGCGCCCCTGCTGGCCGACACGAGTGACTGCTCCCCTTAGGCTTGGGGAACATTGTAAGAGTAGGAATAAAACTGAGGGGAAAAAACCTCATTTCCTTTTCACACATCAAAGCAAAGTGCAGGACTGGGCAGCAATCGAAGTCCTGCACTGCCTCCTGCACAGTTGAGCCCTTCCTCGACTGGCGGGGCGGGGGGGGGGGGGCGGGATGGAACACGGGACACAGCTCAGCTGATCAGCTGGCTCCCTGGCTCTGCGGCTCCTGAGCACTTTCTCCAATCTTCCGTTTCTCATCTGTACTAAAGAGATGGCCCTCAGACCCCACTCGGAGAAGGCTGTGAGGGTCAGCGATCAGACGGACAGAGGGTAGAGGCCTGGCTTGTTAGCCACCGCAACCCAGAGGTTTGCCCAGACAGGTCTGCAGACTGCTCTTGACCAAGCCAGGCCGTGGCTAGGACTCTTCTAGGCTGAGCAGAGTACTCTAGACTCAGTTCCCCTGACCGGGTCGAGCCCCTCGAGCTGCGTGGACGGGAGTATTGGAAGGACAAAATGCCACACTCTGTAACTGGGCTGACAACTCCTCACCTATTTGTTCAAAATGCTTACGAACCTTTATGCTCTGCTGGGGGGAGTGGGAGGTGGAGCAGCTAGTGTGGGAGCAATCTTGTCTTGCAGCGTCTCGTAAAGGTTCGAGTTGCTGTATGCCCCATTAATCCCATCCTTAGGTATGTACCCCAAATAAGTGAGAGCTGTGTCCACAAAAAGCTTGTCGGGCATGCTCATGGTAGCCATATCCACTATATCATACCGACCAATTAATGAATGGCTAAAATATGTGGTACATACAAGTATTAGGTGGCCAGTAAAAGTAGAGATGTACTGATATTCCTAAAATGTGCCTGGACCTTGGAAATACGCTAAGCGAAATATGCATGACGGAAACGGATCGTGTAGGGTTTTCCATTTATTTGAAATATCTTAACAGGCAAATCCCTAAGACAGGAGGATGATTGGCAGTTGTTGGTGCCCGGGGACAGACGATGACTGTTCATAAGTACGAGAAAATATTTGGGCGTTAAAGCCTGGTGCTAATTGCACAACCATGCAAACACAGTAAATCACACTGAAAACTACGGTACTTGAATTAAGCCACAATAAAACTGTTACTTTAAAAAGGGCCTCTTCGCATGCCAGCTGGAGCGTGCTCTGACTGGAGGAGCAAGTGAGATGGGCAGTGGAGGGAGGCTTGGAGCCCTTGTGAGCTTTGCCTACAAATCAGATTAACCAGCTGCCCTCCGTCAGCTGTGCCGGCTCCGAGGGTGGCAGAGCAGCCACAGGCTGTCTCACAGCAACCTAAAGGCTTGAGTATGTGGAGGTCCAGGGTTGGGCGGCTGGGTATAGCCCGTGCTTGGGCCGGCTTCCTACTCCAGGAACCACGCAGAAAGATGACTGAGCTTGTGAGCAACCTTGCTTCCCTTGGTCTCAAGACGTCTAGGAAAGAATTCTGGGTTTTCCAGACTCCCAACCAGGAGTGACCATTTTGCTTTGTGCCCATGGAGACCGAGGATGGGGAGTACTAATTCCCAAAGAACTTATGTGGAGACATGCGGAAAGCAAGCATGTCTTGTAACTCAGGTCCCTGGTGGGAGGCAGGCTTTTCTGCACTGAGCTGATCCAACACACAACGTACTTGGGTTGAGTAAGGAGCCTGTAGTGTCTCATGTAGACAGGTATAGAATTCTGACCAAGAAGTCCTTCTAAGCTCATCTCTCTGCTTCTTGGTAGCATTGTTTAGAATCTTGGGAGGAAATCCAGTGTGGCAGAAACTCTGAGGGCTTCCTGCTCTGCTAATACACCCCCAAGAGTGACGGCTATGGCCGTTAGATGCCAGCCATTGCCCTCAAGGGAAGTGGTTGTGTAATCTTAAGTAACCTGGGAAGATTTCACCAAGGGAGCAGCCTACTCCACTGAGACCCTTTGCCGGACACAGGAAAAGGGCCCAGGAAAATCGAGGACTTATTCTTACCCGAGACCCTACTTCAAAACCAGAGTTGCAAGATTTTCAGCACCCCCGTTTTCGCTGCTGAGCCCAAGCCAACACTGCCTTCTCACTCTGCTTCTGCCCCTGATCTCCGAAGTCTACTCTCACAACACTGTTACATTTGGAATAGAAGGTAAGGCCACAAGGCCCTCACCATGAGTGCTCCTCCTTGCATCCCTATGACATCATGTCCCCAACACCCAGACAGACAGATGGACATACCTGCCTGTTGGGAGCTGTGAACCCCCAGATCCTGAATTTCTGGTAAACAACTTGTAATGCTTGCAGCTGCTCTGAGCACCCTCAGGAGTTCCTGATGGCAGGGCAGTGGTTTCTGGTGGGTTTGGCTGGGGCGCGACTATCAGTTAAGGATCTCTATATAAGCGGCTCTGGTACACGATAAGGGGGGCATTCTTGTACCCCGTGCCTTGCCCTTGTCCTGTTGCTCTCTGTCTGTAAGGTTCTTCTCAGATATCTGAATGTCCGACCCACGCTTCCACGGTCGGAGTCTGTGGGGGCCTTCCCTGAGCATCTGCTTAGAGTAGTCCTCCGGGTCCACTACAGCGCCTGCTTATTTTCCTCAAGGGTATGTACCACCATTAACATATCATCTATAGGCTGTGTAAATGTTTTAACCACATTTATATATCAAATGTTTCCTCATCATCTCAGCAGAAGCAAAGAAAGATGAAGTCTCAAGGGAGCAGCAAAGACCGTGCAAGGAGTTGACCACTCTGTAATGGGAACGGAAAGGTTTCTTCAGGTTGCCTTGGTGAGAGGCTGCTGCCCTGGAGAAACTGTGGGTAGGGTAGTCGAAAGTGGAAGATGTCTGTCACTGGTGTCTTTGCTTTTCTCTGATTGGTTAAGTTAGAACCGTCTGGGGCCCATTGTTTCTTAACAGCCCAGACTGTGATGCCAACGGCGAGGGGGCACCCCCTGATATTCAGCTTCCTGGCCTGAGGAGGTGGCTAACTTTCCTGGATAGGCTGTGGGCCAGAACTACTTTTCTATATAACCTGGCCATCATTTACTTAAATGTTCTGACCCCTCCCTAGAACACAAAGGACACTGCGTCATTCACTGCTACGTCTGAGCTACGTCTTTGCAGCTCAGAATAGCGCCAAGTACTTGGTAGACACTTGCTGGCAGTGAGGTGATTATGGGGCTGTTTGTCTCCACCTAGACAGAAAAGCTGTGACTTCCACATGTGGGTAAAAGATGAACCTCCATCGACCTAATTCAGCCCAGTCCTACAAATGTTTGCTGAGAGCTTGCTACCTGCTGTGGTAGCCACTCCTGATTGCCCAACACAAAGGCATCCTGAAAATGTACTGATGGGCAGTCTCAGTGCTTTGATCCATGCTCGAAACTCCCTCCACCCCAACTTTAATTTCTCCCCACCTTTAACGCAGTTCCAGGACTTTTTTTCAGATACTGCTCTGGCTCGTGCCTACTTCCTCCAGCCCTCATTCCCTCATTCAGGTCTCGAAAGCATCCATGTGATAAGAAAAAAGTTTGAGGGGAGGAACAAGGGATAAACAGAAGCAAAGGACAAGGACACATATGCATGGAATGTCAGGCTCAACTGTGGCTTCTTTGGTTTGGTTTGTTTTTAAGACAGAGACCGACACTTTAGCACAGGCTGGCTTGAATTCACAGTTTAGCCCAGGCTGCCCTCAAAGTCAGTGTCCTCCTGCTTCACCCTCTGCAGCATAGAAATCCATTGTTTCATATTCCAGCGAAAGCAATTAATTTCTAAATGGTGCAGCAAAAATATCCTTGTACGCTAAGAGACTCTGTCTCTAGCTCCATCTCTTTCTCCACAGCTCCAACTGATGAGATCACTGTACCTCCTGAGGAAGCGCTCACCACCACACCAAGCGCCCTGTGAGCTAGTCACCTTCTGAGCTGGCTTACTGCCTTAAAGCAAGTGTCACAGCTTGTCCCCTATGAAGGTGTCACGCAGGAAAGTCTGGTATTCTGAGTCTCCTTTCCCTCTCCACTTGACTCTTCATTGGGGTCCATTAAAAATCCATTGGCCATGGGATTTATCCACAGAAGAGCCATGTGGGGATGTAGTGACATTGCGATGGTCTGGTCACCTGAGGCTGGCTCTCCACTTGGGCATCTCCACTACTTTTTGACTAAGGATCCTCAGTAAGTACATGTGTACCCTGGAGCTACCACAACATGGCTCTGCCTCATCCAACTGGGGCAAAGTCAGACAAGGGCACCAGACAGAGAACTGGATTAGTGTTGTGAGCGGCATGGTGGTCCCCCAAATACGATACTCAGAGAGGAAAGCCATTTTTATGAGTTTTTCAAAGGCAAAACTAATCTACAATGTTAAAGAGGACAGTAATTGTCTCTGGGAGAAGCCTTTATATTAACAGGGTGGGCAGCTCCTCAGATCTGCATGGTTTGTCAAATGTGAGATTCATCTAAATAAAATTAAAGTAAAATAAAAGAACGACATCGTATTCCTTCTTCCCAAATGACTGGCTCACTGTGTCCGTCTATGTCTTTCAAAAACCACTCGTGGTCTCTCACAAACGTGTACAGCGTTGAGCATCAGTGAACACAAGGACGAGTGTAACACACTGTGAGGCTGAGCTGAAAGGGTGTCCTGGCAGCCATTACACAGAGCACATAGGGGCGACTTGGCCTGCACAGGTCAGCACTCTCAACCGAAGGGCACAGGTAGACACGAACCTAGAGGGAAAATTTTCCGGGCTATTTCAGAACAAGGCCACTGTGTGATCAAATCCCATTTCAGAAATATTTAAACTATCTTGCCAGTCACCCCACTCAGGACCCTGGGTGTCTGAGTTCCTTCTGTCACGTTTGTGCCCTTGCGCCAAAACCCGTTACCGTCCCTGTGCAACTTAAGGCGAGGCGTTCCCTCACCCCCACCACACACAGGATTGCCCCTGTCCCTCAGGAGACACCGGCAACACACACCTGCTATTGCTCTCCTGCAACTGTGCCTCCGGGCTGGGGACCGGGCTCTGGCCAGTTGGGCAGTTGGGTTAATGGGCCTTTCCACCTCCTGGCGCCAGTTTTTGAGTTGAATTCATAGATTTCCCCAGTCACTAAGGGTGGATAATACAGCAATTGTATAAAACAAAAAAACAATTCTGCTTGCTCTCATTTTTCCCCCGCTCTGTTCTGATGACTGGGGAAGAATGAGGGAGGCTAGATGATGTGACCCCCGTGACGGAAAGATGCTTGTGAGGCACCCAGACAGTCTTCTGAGGCCTGCCTCTCCCCCAGGCTGTGCGGCTGGGACACAGTGTCTCTCGGGATGGAAAGGTGGGCGGACTCTTCACCATTTCACTCGTGAGATGAGGGGACCATGGAAATTCCAGGTTCCTTGTGTCTATCACATAAAGTGGGTTTGACTTCTAATGGGGTTACCCATGAGGATCTGTTTTGTTTTAAAAGACCCTTGGATTCGCCATACAAAGGAATTCGCTAAGTAAGGGCGGAGAGCCTTTGATTTTTATTTATGCCAGGCTGGCAGAGAGTGTAGACACTGATCTGGTCCTGCTGGGAATGAGGAGAGGCGACCATTTTCATTGTGTTGGAGCCAGCAGACACTAACTGAAGTGTTGGTTCCCCCTTCTTCTCTCTAGCACAGAATGGCACAAGGCTTCCTTGGTTTTTTTCCCCTTGTAAGCTTCAGTTTGGGGCAAGCCCGGATCCCACCAGCACTTATGCTAATGTGGGCACATTATGGTAACAAGTACCTAATAATAGAGGGAAATCTAATTCCAACAGTGGCAGCTTCTCACTGGAGAGGAGCCATCCTCCTTCTGAGGACTGGAGCCGTTTGTATAGGAGGGTGGCGGGGAGCCAGCGCACTGGCCTCCTGAGTTTTCTTCCCCTCCCTTTATTCACATCTATAATTGAGCTTTGTAAGCGAGGTGTGTGTGTAAAGGAGCTGAATCTGGAGCCGATTTCAGGAGGCAATGAGAGCTCTGGAGGCCAGTTTCACCTTATGTTCATCACATCAACCAAGAAGTCCTTGGCCATGATCTGGGGATGGAGGAGCCAAACTTGTCATTTCTGCTCCTAATAAGTCGGTACTAGAAGCATGTCGGGAAGACCGGAGGTGAGAAAGAATCAGTGGGCAGGGGACATAGGCCTTTTTCACTGGTTTCCTAAATTGGTTTGTAAACAGGCAGTGGAGGGAAGAAATCACACCCTGGAGAGCAGCGGCAGGTGGGGGTGCTGAGGCATCATGGGAGATCTGGGTCTGCACGTCTGTGATCCCCCACGCCCCGCCCCATTGCACCCAGCACCAGCTGCACCACGGACCCGTCGTGCCCTCCCCCACCGCCCGCTGAGCCCAGCACCCGCCGCGCCCCCCCCTCCCCGCTGCACCCAACACCCAGCTTAGCCATGTTAGAACTTAAAAGGGTCAGCCTCACACTACAGACCACGTGGCCAAGTTGCCAAACCAGTGGACACTTCCCAACTCCTGTCCCAGAGCACAAAGCATCCTCACAGGTGGCGTTTGGTTACCTGGGTCTGTGGCTTCTCCATCAAAGACAGTATTCATCTGGATAGATTGCTAAGGAAAAGAGACTGTTTCAGGCACAATGTTGCGGATGTCCCTGGGCAAGGCCACCCACCCTCACGGTTGCTGTCCTTGCTTGTGGCTACTTTCGCTATTTCGTTTTATTCGTTTATCACCTTTTTTTCCAGACAAGGTTAAGCCCAGGTTAGTCTTGAGCTGGGTGTATAGCCACGTCTGCTCTCAACCCCTCGCTCTTGCGACTGCTGGGACTGCAGGCATTTACACCTGGCTTTCCTGGCTCACGCTTTGGGACACCGATTAATTCAACAGGCAGTGGGCCACACGTTAGGGACACCACCGTGGCCCAGACAGCTCTGTCTGTCTCCATAGTTTGTCACTGACAAACGGGCTACGATGAAGACACAAGGCTATGACAGCAGAGGTATCGGATGCTGTGGGACCTGCGGGTTAGGAAAGAGTCCTGAGAAGATGCTGTTTAACTGTGTGAAAGCTAAGTGCCTTGGTCTAAGACTTACAGCATCTCAGAGCACCACAGAGTAGATGCACTAAGGTGTTGAGTGTAAAGCAAGGGTCTGCCTTTAGCTCCACTGACCCCCCAAGATGCATATTTACCCAAGGTAGTGTCTTACATCATTAATAAGGTTAATCAAGGGGAAGCAGAGGAGATCAGGGAAGGTATCAAGTTTTAGCTCTTTTCAGTGAGTGTATCAGGCTCAGTAAGAGAAAGCAAAAGTAAGATGAATGTCCTGACCAAATGAGAAGCCCCCGCAGTCTCCTGTGTTTGATTACTTGGTCCTCACTTGGCAGAACTGTTTGGGAAGGATGTTGGCGGAGATGTGTCACGGGGCATCAGAAACTCATCCATTCCCTTCCTCCTACTCTCTCTCCCTCGTGGCTGTATCCGAAGATGTAAGTTCTCAGCTACTGCTCCAGTGTTATCATTGCTTGCCTGCTGCCATGCTCCCCACCGTGATGGTCATGGACTTGAATCCTCTGGAACTGTGAGCCCCAGATAAACCCCTTGAAGTTGCCTTGGTGTTGTATCATGGTGATAGTGAAGTAAGATGGTGAGGATGTGGTCCTAGCCAGGATGAGCACTTCACATAGGGAGATTTCCCCAGCCACTGTCCTCCTTCCCATTTCATGGTGAGGAATCTAAGGCTCCCAAAGGCTTGGGTGTCCTCAGGGTTATGTGGCTAAGGGGGGAGGGGTAGCACCAAACCCAGATGCAAGTTGTGTATTGTCTCTATCACTCCCTTGCAAGGTTGTGGAAAAGTCAAGAAAAATTAAATCCTGCGGAATGCGGCAGCACCAGCTCCGCCTTTAAGCTCTGCTCCCCCAGTGCATGCTTGTGGAGAGCTGGAACGGATAATAAACACCACTATTCAATCTTTATGAAACCCAGAGCAAATGCATCTGCAGACATGCTCAGTGAGGGAAGGAATCCTATCAGGAGCTGGCCATGCAGTGAGCTGTGTCAGTGGTCAGATGCATGAGCCTCTCCCAGAAGACAGCAGCACAGCTCCAGCAGCTCCAGAGCCTGGGCTCTGTGTGGAGCAGAGACAGGACACCACCACCCAGCACCCAGGTGAAGTTCCTGTGGCTGACCACACTCACCACCACGGCCTCCCTCTTCACAGTCTTCCTGTCTGCAGGGAAGAGAACAGGACAGCATTGCAGCCTCTTAGATGCTGCCGGACCCAAAGTCCCACCCCACAGTGGATTCCCTAGCAAACTTTGATTTCAGCCTTACAGACAACACAGCAAAGGACTTTTCCCCCTGCAGACCCTTTTGATGACAGGGCTTTCAGTTTTTTTTTAGAAAACTACACAGTTATGCACAGCACACGATTTAATTTTTAAAATGTTTTCCTGGATTATTAATATGGGTCCTAGGAAGTTAGCTCCCAAATGGATTTAGAGATAAGAAAAAGAGATTTTGTGTTCATAACAAGGGAATTTTGACATTAATTCCCTACATCCTGGTTAAAAAGTAACTGAGTTTGGGGCTGGAGAGACAGCTCAGTGGTAAGAGCATGTGTTGCTCATGCAAAGGACCCAGGTTCAATTCCCAGCACCCACATGGTAGATCAAGACCATCCATTACTTCAGTTCCAGGGACTCCAGTGTCCTTTTCTGGCTTCTGAGGGCATTGAGCATGCATACAGGGCACCTATACACATGCAGGGCAACCGTCACACATAATAAAATGAACAAATCTGTTTAAAAAGAACAGGATTGGAGGCAATCTATGACATTTCCATAGAGATGTTTCTTTCCGTGTGATCAATAACCATTATAGCCAAAATCTGAACCCTGCTATTCATACTCTGTGCATATAACACACCTCCATGGGCAGAGTGACCTCAGCAAACATTGCTTAAAATGCACGGAATTTCCAGTGTTGTGTCCTGTCTCTCCCCATCGATTGGAGTAGCCTTAAGGTGACAACTCTTGGCCAGGATTGGAACGAGACAGATCTCTCCTTGGACCCGAGGCCCTCAGTAGATCTTGCTCAATTTAGCAATTAATTAGTAGGACCTAATGAATTTTCTGGAAAAAAAATGATCAAACCCTTTACAATCTGAGAATAAAGTGTTGCTGCACCTTCAGAAGTAGCACTTGTTCAAGACAGAGCGTTCACGGTCCTTGGGGGCTGTCCCCCTGTCTGCAGGCAGCAGTCAGGAAGTGCTGGGTATGCGTAGCACACAGAGAGGTCCCTACTGTGGATGGACTGGTTTCCGTGGAGACGCACCTAGACCACTAAACTGAGTTGAGTAGATGCACACGTGCAGAAAACAGGCAAGGCCAAATGAGTGGGTACCCTGCGCCCTGCCCTTCCCTGCTCCAGCATAGATGCCCTCTGCTTCCTCGTTCCCCGACTAAACCCAAATTTAAGCCTTTTACGGTATAACAGAGCAAGCATTGAACAGCAAACAAACCAAGAGAGCATGCAGTATACATACCTTCCTTCTTTGTCCTGTGGGGAAAGGATGGGCATTAGTTGACCGGAAAGAATTCTACACAAATGTGCACACTTGGTAACATGGACTCTGCACACATGTAACACAGGGTCTGGGTTCCTTGGGATTCAGGGACCACGCTTTGAAAACAAGCTGGGGATGGGGCCAAAAGTTTTGACTACTAGCCCTGCTCTAAACCACAGTTTGGCAAGTGATAGCCTGGAATTATAGAGGGTCTAGGAGTTTGAAGATATTGTTTCATACAACTCCAGGGAATACGGCAACTCCAAGGAAGGCAGAACCAGCCCAGGGGACCACCAGCTTGTTCTTTGCCCGTTCTTCTCCCCAGTAGCCTTGGGAGCAGAGAACTTGGCTCACAGCAGGGAGGTTGGAGGGCAACAATTAACTTCCATTTCCTGTAACATGGAAGAGCTGGGTCTCTAATGCCCTTCTCCTACAACCTTGGATTCAATGATTCTAATTTTATTCCTCACTATTTGATAAGTGTTGGCTGTCACATGGTACAACTAACTTTCAGAGACTACAAGTCTGGGCCTGAGTCTGAATTTCTAGCTGTTTTCTCTTGTAGGTTGGGCCATGCTGAAAACTTGATTTAGAATGGTAGTAGGAACAACCAGGTTCAAGATACATACTTACCATTTTACCATTTAGTTATAATTTGCATGTAACTTGCAGTGCTTACCTCTCAAGAGGTAAGAGATTTGGCTTTTTTTTTCTTTTTTAGTTTTCTGAAGCAGGGTTTCTCTGTGTAGCCTTGGCTATCCTGGAACTCGCTCTGCAACTCTGTAGACCAGGCTGGCCTCTCACTCACAGAGATCCACCTACCTCTGCCTCCTGAGTGCTGGGATTAGAGGCCTGTGCCTCCCCCATCTGGCTTACATCCTTTAAGAATGTCCACCCAAATCTCAATGAGACACCATCATCCTTAGGTGCTTAAATACGACACCTTTAGAAACAGGGTGGGTTTTTTTTTCTGTTTTTCTTGAAGTCAATTTGTAACTAGAATACAAAGATGTCTTTATAAATTTCAGCAGATGCTCAAGGATTTCTTGCCTGAAGTCTAGGTTGTCAAGAGTACAAATTTCCCCCAATAAATACAGTGGAATGCGATACTCATCTTTAAGCTAAAGTGTTTCTTTTATGGCATCTTGCACACTGACACTCAGCATTACTTGATGGTTATAGTTATTATTCAAATACTCTTAAGAGGCATTGGAATCTAACCAGTCATCCCTTTTTGTTGCTGAGAGGCCCTGAAAGTCAGTGCATCCAGGACGTTTGGTCATCTGGTTAAATTTGGGGTTTAGAATTCTGAGCTCCCTGGGTGCTCTGAAGTTAACACTGCGACAAATTTAAAAGCATCTTTACTGGGGTCAGGAACACTACCCAGTGCTCTCTCTGTTTAACTTGTTGGTTGGCTTTACAGAGAAGGTCCCTGATGTCAAGAGAGTTCTCCTGTGCCCAAATTCAGGTGCCCAGAGAGCGACAGAGCACAGGTTTGAACCTGAAACTTGAGCAGTGCCCAAAACCAGGTTCACAGCCGTTAAGCTCTGGCTACGAGAGCTACTGAGAATGAACCTAGTCCAAGAAGTCTGTGACACACAGGAGTGCAAGCAGGGAGGAGAGAGACCTGGCATGCCAACAGTGTGTTCCCAAGAGGGTGGGAGATGAAGTCTAAAGTCACCGGTACCCAAAGCTTAATTTCCTAATCTGCTTTTCGTTGTTGCTGTTTCCTTGAATTTCATGCCTCCCCATAGGTACCCCTCCTATATTTATTCCACTGCTACGCACAATGGGGCTTTATCCAGGGCAAGGTCGCTAGGAGGGTGACAGTCCACTTTCTCGAGATCCCACCGGGGCCAGGGTAAATTGCCAGAGGAAGCCAAAGAGCCAGCCATTGTCTTGGCCCCACAGGTTACAGTACCCCAGGCCCAAGAGCAGCTGGAATTCCTTCCCGTTATCTCCTAGTCTCTCCTTGAAGCCTGGTACCCTGCTCCGTACAACAAACAAACAAACAAAAAACAGGAGAGCCCCCCAGCCCACCAGAACTTACAGGTGTTTCTTGTCCTTCCTGGTCATGGAGGAGCAATGTCTGTAGACGGCTTTGGCCAGCAGGACCATCAGGGACCCCAGCAGCCCCACAAGCACCACGGTGCCCAGAGTGATGATGAATGGCACGTACCATGCTGATGAAGAGTATGTGTTTTCCCTGAGGATCTGGTAGGTGATCCTGGGCTTGAAGGAAAGAGGGGGAGAGTGAGCAGGGTGGGAGCATCTTTGACATTCAGCATCCTGTGTGCGATGTTTAGGCTGCTCGGCTCCTGTCCTGCAAAGGCCGGCATTTGTGTGCTCATAGTTCCTGCTACTCCCTCCCCTTGTTTACCTTCCTTCCATTGGATCAAAACCCAGAACAATTAGTGAACTACAGATCAGTTCCTGACTTCAGCGCACTGTCTGTCTCTTTCCCCTCCTCAGAGCCGAAATGGTCCACTAGCTACTTCTCAGCTACAGCTCAGCACAATCCAGGGACTAATTTAGCCATTGTCTCTCGCTGGGAAGGCAGGAGCCATGAAAGCTGTTTTTTTTTGTTTTGTTTTGTTTTTTGTTTCTAACACCTTGTAGGCTTTTCAGTGTTCACTCAACACAGCTGCCACTGCCAGATGAGTGGGCTCTGATCACAGGGAGACTAAGTTCTGCTTTCTAGAGTGGGAGACAGATAACAAACAAGTCATAGAGATCTCAGAATTGGAAATGTCACGGTGGGTTACGCTGTAAACCTAAGAGACTGAGCAATTTCTTCCTAAGGATAAGTCTGCCAGCTCATCCCATAGTGAAAGTCCCTAGGGTTTGCTATGGCTTGAGTGTGACACCCCGCAGGGTCAGTGACGAAGAGTATACTGCCGAGCCTGATGACCTAGGGTTGATGCCTAGACCCCACCTGGTACAAGGATGACACAGATGCATACAGGTTGTCCTCTGACTTCCATAGGTGAGCTGTGGCACACATGTGGGGCATATGCACACACATGCACACACACACATACACACAAATTCATGCACACACACATACACACATGCATGCACACACATACACACACACATACACCCCCCACATGGACACGCACACACACATTCACACACGTGCATGCACACACACATGCACGCACACACATGCACACACACGCACATGCACACACATGCATGCACACATACACACATGCAGACGCATGCATGCACATACATATACACAGACAAATGCACACACATACATACACACATGCACACACAAAACACACATGCATATACACACATACACACATGCATACACCACACACATGCACACGCACGCACACACATTCACACACACATACACGCACACACATGCATGCACACACACACCACACATGCATGCACACACATACACACACGCATACATCCCCCACACGGACACGCACACACACATTCACACACATACACGCACACACATGCATGCACACACACACATACACACACACCACACATGCATGCATGCACACATACACACATGCATGCACACATACAATCCCTAACCAAACAAACTAATAGCCATAAAAATCTCAAAAGGAGAGCCAGGAGAGACGGATAGTTATTAAGAGCCCTCACTGCTTTGAAGAGGGGCCCAGGTTTGGTTCCCAGCACCCACATCAGGCCTCCTCTGGCCTTGGCGGGCATCTGCATGCGTGACATGGAGGCGTATACACATGAGCACATATAAAACATCCAGGAAACTTTAGTTGGATAACTTAAAAACAAAGCCCACAGGCTCATGTGTTGTTGCCCTCCACGATGGTGGCACTATTTTGGGAGCTTCTGGAAATTCAAGGAGGCCTAGCTCCAGGGTCACTGAGCGTGCCTGGTTATACCTGGCTTGTGGTCCCCTCCCACCTCTCTGTTTCTTGTAAGGCATGACATGAGGGCCTCCTCCACCACATTCAAATGCACAGAGCTAGGCAGCAAAGTCTTCTGAGTCTTTGTTCTCCTTAAGTTGTTCTGTATGGTGTTCTGGTCACTGCTACAAACTCTTAGAGACTCTCCTGCCTCTGCCGCCTGAGTGCTGGGATTAAAGGTGTGCGCCACCACCGCCACCCAGCTCACTGGGGTCCACTGACTGCAGTAACAGAGGGGTGAACATCACAGTAGCAAGACCCTGAGAAGCAGATGACCACCTATTCATAGCAGTTTTCTGGGAGGAGGGGGATGTGTGAGGAGGCGGGGAGGAGAAGAGGGGAAAGTACACCTTTTTTGCAATGATGTTCCTCTTTACCCTCCAGTGCCCCTCCCTGCCCTCCTCTCCCTCATCATAGGCCCATAGCCTATGGTCTGAAATATTGGAAACTATGAGCTAAACCTTTTGCAATTGGAGTTGCTGACCCCAGGTGTTTTCCTACAGTGAAACCGTCTTTACCACAACGGTCACTGCTTGCTCTACTACAGCTCACACTGACATGCTCCTCTCTAGTGTGAGAGGCCAGCGACTCTATGCGTCCAAGCTCTTACACAGATTTCCATCTACTAATCAAGTGTCCTTCTCAACAAATGCCCCACACTCCGGGGTCAAGGGTTCCATTGCTATAAACGCCCAAGCTATGGCTGGAGATTACAGGTCCCCGGATCCTTACCCTGGGTACTGTGGTGACAATCGAGGTCGGGTGAGGAGTGACTTTAACACTGAGCGTCACTGTCCCTGTTTCGACAAGAGCCTCGGCTTTTGTCCTGCCAGACAGCAAGTTGTCATCAGTAATGTAGATGAGCAGCCTGTAGTCCCAGATCTCATCGAGGCCACCAGCATAGTCGAAGGGGGACGCCAGCAGCAGACGCGTGATGTTCGAGCCAGCACTGGGAGAGAGGGTGAAATGGCTGTTGACGTTGCCTAGTGAGATTTCACCCAAGAGAGTTGATCAAAGAGAGAAAAAGAGATAAAATAAAGGTAAGAAGAAAACACATTTGTTTTATTTCCTCTAATGTTCACACTTTATTTTTTATGTAACTGGGTCGGAGCTGTGAGGATGGACTGGAAAGAGAACCCCAGCACCCCTGTCCTAGGGCCACCAGGAAGAGAGTTAGGCATCCTGGTACGTCCTGATCATATGCCAGCTGATATTTATTTAATGGTGATGTAGGCACATGTAGAAGTCTGGTGAGGCCAGTGCATCTGGAGTGAGCTGCACCCCAACCATGGGCCAGGTTCATCCTATGCCTTTTGTGGAGCTATTTAGCATCACTGGTGACAGGGAATCTCGAAGTCCCCTAAAGGAAGGCACCTCCTGAAGTTGCAAGGACTTCAGGACCAGGTCCTTGGGAATTCTCCCTCACACACACACACACACACACACACACACACACACACACACAGAGACACACACACAGACGCACACAGACACACACACAGATACACACAAACACATAGACAGAGACACACACAGGCACAGAGACACACACACAGAGATACACACACAGGCACACACAGACACATACACAGATACACACAGACACACAGATACACACAGACACACAGACGCACACAGACACACACAGATACACACAGACACATAGACAGAGAACACAGACACAGAGATACACACACAGGCACACACAGACACAGACACATATACAGATACACACAGACACACAGATACACACAGACACACACAGAGATACACACAGGCACACACAGACACACAGATACACACAGACACATAGACAGAGACACACACAGACACAGAGACACAGACACACAGATACACACAGACACATAGACAGAGACACACACAGAGACACAGACACACACATAGAGACACACAGACACATAGACAGAGACACACACACACACAGTGCTGTTGGGGCCCACAACTTGACGCTCCAGGCTCCTGGGGCAGGGAAGCTGGGAGCCCGACTGTGACTCTTGCTTGTCCTCTGCTGTCTCCAGACTCTTTGCTGACTGAGAAGCAGCAAATGGAGCAGATGATGCAGTTTTTATGCCCTCAGCAGTAAAGGGCTCCGAAGGTCCTCGGGACTCTCAGTATGGATTATTTCCGCTCTCAGCGGCTGTGGTCTCCAGGCAGCATCTGCCCCTGGGTTTTGAGGCTTCCCATTGCTCTGCCAGACTCAGCAGGCGGCCGAGATGGATTTTCAGGTTTTCCTGTGGAACTGCTCTGCATGTTTGGGTTTAAATCTCTGGCCCCAGCACCTCATTAGATGAGCTATTCTGGTTTTGTTTCCATTGAGAGGTGCTCTTTTCCCCTTCTTCCCACAACGGCACATTTTTAAAGGAAGGAGATGAATGGAGGAGAATATTCCCGAGGACACGTTTCAAAATGCATCTAATCTATTCTTATCCTGAGAGAGGCCTGGGATTCCCTTCCCCCATGACAGGTTCTTCAGGAGAAGAGGTGGTAAGGAGATGAACTAAAATAAATTTTAAAAATTACACTCATGATTTTCTGGGAATTTGGAGAGAGTAATCCATTAGAAGGATTTATACTTCCTGGGGCCTTGGAATAGCCATGTGGGTGTAAGTCTGATTGTGGGGGTTTCTGGGAGAACTAGGTGGGGCAGAGAAGCAGATGGAACACCAGGAAACACAGGGACTCTTGTATCCCTCGGCCCTCCTTCCTCACACACCCACGCTGTGCCCACATCAGTCTGGGAGCCACAACCCACTGTCCTGTCCCTCCCTGGATGGCCCAGAACTGTTGATACCAAGTACAGTACCTAGCCGGGCGATGGTGGTGCACGCCTTTAATCCCAGCACTCGGGAGGCAGAGGCAGGCAGATCTCTGTGAGTTCGAGACCAGCTTGGTCTACAGAGCTAGTTCCAGGACAGGCTCCAAAGCCACAGAGAAACCTTGTTTCAAAAAACCAAAAAAAAAAAAAAAAAAAAAGAAAAAGAAAACAAAAAAAAAAAAAACCCAAGTACAGTACCTGAGCCAATGGAGTATCGGAAAGATCTGGGGCTAGAATCCAGGTCGGTACACGTCAACTTGAAATTCTGAATGTTTGTGCCAACTTTCAGATCCACTGGGATGGCCATGAAGTAAAAATTGGGGGTACATATTGGCTTTTCATCATTTTCTCCAAGGATGTTTACGGTAACCTAGAAGAGCCGGAAAGTGGTTAAAATATTCCTACATTCTATTCAGTGTGTGTGTGTGTGTGTGTGTGTGCCCACGCGAGTGCTGTGTGGGCAGCTTGTGGTTGCCAGTTCTTTCCTTTCACCGTGGGGATCTCAGGGGTCAAACCCAAGTGTTCAGGTTTGGCAGCAGGTCCCTTTACCTAGCGAGCCATGCTGTTGGCCCCAGACAGTTACTCTTAGTGAGCGCTCACTGTGTGGGATTCACAGCCTGCGTGAATTTGCTTAGAGTGAGAATGTGATAGCTCCCCATCCACAGATGAGAACAGGTGGCCCAGAGACAGCAGGTGATTGACACAGCCCCTACTTAGGGGCAGGCTAAGCTTTCAGGGTTCTTCTAGCTCACTCCGAACCCTGTTCGTTGCGGTTAGCGTCTCTGTTGTGTGCACTCATGTGCAGGTGTATGTGTTTGCATGTTCAATACACATGCTCCCAAAGACCACAATGGCCATGGGCTTAGGGGAACCCATCTATTTACTTAGGCACTGTGCCCTGGGAACCTGAAACCAGTCTCTCATTTTTGTGTCCATCACAATGGTTCTCAAGCCTGGATCCACTTTCTTGGGCCCACTTGGGGGGCCCGGGCACTTTCTGTTATGTTCCTCAGCTGACAATACTAGGCAGCCAGGTCTAAGACACAAGGCAATGGAGCTGAAGCCCTGATTTTGCCAGGTCTCACCTGTAGCCTGGGCGGTTATAACTACTCTGAGTTCTCAGCTGACTCTCCCCAAGCTAGGCCGGCAACCCATTGCCTGGTGAACCGACTGGGATTCCTGCCAGCGCAGGCTCTCGGTGTCAGTCCTGGAAGAGACCTGCATGATCGTTTTGGCTCGTGACCCTTCCTAAAGGCTTATGAAATTTGAGTCTTATTCATTCTGCTTTGGAAATTTAGGGATTTCAGCTATTTCTGAGACCTGGAATAAATTGAAATGTTCACTCTCGTTTAGCTCCCAGATTGGAGTCCATTCTTTATTTTTCTCTTTAAAAAAATGAAAGAAGAAAAAAATACAACCTAACAAACACCGCAATTATCTCCAACTCTCCTGGCCAGCAATCCGGAACCTCGTGCATCACTGAGAGCTTCATCCCATTAATTCAGAGCAAGTCGCTAGAGGAAGCAAACGACTTGGGCACTGGTTTATCACGTGACTTCCCTCAGAACTAGGGTCATAGAGATAAGCCCTGCCCGGAGCATGGCTAAGAAATGAATTCATTCTCTGTCCCTACCACGCAGCTGCCAGCCAAGCCGCTTCCCTCAAGCCTTTTCGCTTCACTAATGGATCTTCATGGCTGTCATGCGGCCCTCGGGTCCTCCCCACACTCACCCCGCAGTGCAGCGCGGTGTCCCTGAGAAATGTGCCGGGTGTGGTATGGGAACTCAGGTCCCACAGACTGTGCACTGAGAATCGGCATTCAGTGAGAGTCTCAGCATGGAACACTGAGCAGCAATGTAGCAGCAGGCATCTGCAAACAGAGCTGGGTCCCTCTCAGGTCCATGTGCCAAAGGCTTGTGCCCAGTCTGGCACCGCGGTGGAGGGCGGAACCTGTGGGAGGTAGCACCTCGTGGGAGGTTCACAGGTCATTAAGGGGACATTCTCGAAAGCACTGTGGGACCCTGGCCTGTCTTCTCCTTGCTTCTTGACTCTCGATATCTGAGTGAGCATTGTCTAAAACACATATAACTGCCAGGCAGTGGGGGCTTTTGTTTTTGTTGTTTGTTTTGAGATGGGGTGGGGGGGGCGGGGGGTGTTTCTGTAGTCCTGGAACTAGCTCTTGTAGACTTATTGGCCTTGAACTCACAGAGATTCGCCTGCCTCTGCCTCCTGAGTACTGGGATTAAAGGCATGCACCACCACCGCCTGGCTGGCACAGGCCTTTTTCCCCCCAGAGGCAGAGACAGGTGGATCTCTGAGTTCAAGGCCAGCCTGCTACTCAGAGTGATTCTGGGGCAGTCAGGGCAATTACACAGAGAACCCCTGTCTCAATAAACCAAAACAAATAAACAACCCCCCAAACCCCAAGAACCAGGAGTCAGGGTCCCGCTCTTTACTTCCTCGGTAGCCAGAGTCAGCGACTGTACCATCGTGGCACAAGGGTGAGCCACAACATCCTGTCATATCTGCCCCATCTGGTGAGCACGGGGGTGGGGCAGAAACAGGCAGCACCGCTTCGGGAAGAGATTAAGAGCTACAAAACTAACCCACCTTGGCAGCTTGCCATTTACCACCAACCATAGAAGACAAAGAAAGATTTACAGGGCACCAGGAGGATATTTGTCCCACAAGGTGGCTTTGTGGGTTCAGCAGACACGCCAGCGTCTTGCCATCAGTATTAATGCTTCTCTCGGTCACTCACAGATGTGAGCCTTAAAGAAAGCTGTGATCTTTATGTCCTGGGAACCACTCCTTCATCGCCCCATCTTGCTGTAGCCACATGCTGAACCCGCCAGGGCCAGCCTGAGCCAACCAGCTAGGGCAGGGGCGTGAGATGGAGAGACCGGACACCCCAACTCACAGTGGCTGAGCTTGTGTCCTCGCCGTTGGCGGCCTCGACTGTGAGAGTGTAGACGGAAGTGGTTTCGTGGTCAGCTTTAGTTACTAGCTGGATTTCTCCTGTCTTGGGATTAATCCAAAATATGTTTGGGTGCCGGAGGCTGGCCCCTCCGCTGGATATGGAATACACCACGCTCCTTTGGGGGAAGTCTGCGTCAGTCGCTCGCACGCGCCCAACGGGGGTTCTAGCTGCAGGAATAGAGAATGATTAATACCTACTTGAGGGGGAGGCATCCTCGCTGCCCTAGCCAGACTTCTGGAGGCTTCCTAGTTGTCAGAAGCCTGTATATCTTAAATATTCAATTCTATTGAATTCAAGTAATGTAAACAAGCACCCAGCGAGTAAGTGGGCCAGTAGTCCAAGCCGGGCTCGAGGTAGGAGAGGGAATTCACACCCTAGAAGCTCAAAGGCACCCATTACATCACCCCCATAAATGAAGAGAACCAGCACGCATATCCCCACACCCAACTTTCAGCAATAGTGCTATATAAAAGTCTCTTGCATTTTTCAAATTTTCTATAGTGAGTTCACACTTGGGCTGGAGAGGTGGCTCAGTGGTCAACAGCACCTGTTGCTCTTTCAGGGGACACGGATTTGATTTTCAGCACCCACATGGTGGTTTGCAGCCCTTTGTAACTACAGTTTGGGGAGATCTGACGCCCCCTTCTGGCCTCTGTAGACACCGGACACTCACAGAATATACATATACACATACATGCATACAGCCAAAACATTCATGCACACAAAATAAAATAAATATTAAAAAAGAATATAGCAATTGATGAATACTGAGTATAGATGTTTAAATTCTGCTATTTCTGCTTATCTTACAAGTGCTGGTAGGGCTGTTGGGGTTCTGGGTAGCTTGTTTTGCAGAAGTCCTTTTCCATAAATTCCGCTCCTGTGAGTCAGAGACCTTGTTGCTCAGCTCTACAGGCCAGCACCAAGTGTGTGACCCAGGGAAGACAGCCAAACCACAGTACTGAGGCCAGGGGATGTGTGAAGTGTTTGGTCCTGTTGAACATACAGACTACACAAGGCAATATGTAAGGGGCTAACTGTGTTCCCTGCAGGGAGCTAACAGTGCTTCCCATAGGAGCTAACAGTGCTCCCTGTAAGGAGCTAACTGTGTTCCCTGCAAGGAGCTAACAGTGCTCCCTGTAAGGAGCTAACTGTGTTCTCTATAAGGAATTGTGTTCCCTGTAAGGAGCTAACTGTGCTCTCTATAAGGAGCTAACAGTGCTCCCTGTAAGGAGCTAACAGTGCTCCCTGTAAGGAGCTAACTGTGTTCTCTATAAGGAATTGTGTTCCCTGTAAGGAGCTAACTGTGCTCTCTATAAGGAGCTAACAGTGCTCCTGTAAGGAGCTAACTGTGTTCCCTGCAAGGAGCTAACAGTGCTCCCTGTAAGGAGCTAACTGTGTTCTCTATAAGGAACTGTGTTCCCTGTAAGGAGCTAACTGTGCTCTCTATAAGGAGCTAACAGTGCTCCCTGTAAGGAGCTAACAGTGCTCCCTGCAAGGAGCTAACAGTGCTCCTTGTAAGGAGCTAACTGTGCTCAGAGTTAACTGTGCTTCCCGTAAGCAGTTAACTGTGCTTTCTGTAAGCAGTTAACTGTGCTTTCTGTAAGGAGCTAACAGTGCTCCCTATAAGGAGTTAACCATGCTTCCTGTAAGGAGCAAATTGTACTCACCGTATGGAGCTAAAAACTGTGCTCCCTGTAAAGCACTAACTGTGTTCCCTGTGAGGAGCTAACACTGTGCTCCCTGTAAGGCGCTAACTGTGCTCCCTGGACCATCTTCTTGTGTTTTGTTTTGAAACTAACATCTGAAAACAGTCACGAGAATAAAATAGATAAGAATAATGGGGGTGGGTGCTCTGATTTGATTTGGTTTTTTATTGTAGAAGAAATACCCATGATCTCAAGGTACATAGCTAGGGAGGGCCTATTAGATTTAATAGCATATGCCAGATAACAGAAAAATAACTCTTTGTACCTTCAAGTCAGGAGAGATGAGGAGAAACTGAAACAGGGATCAGGAACGTTCTCATCCTCTCTCATGTTCTCAGTTTCTATATCTATCATCTATCTATGTATCTATCTATGTATCTATCTATCTATTCATCTATCATCTATCTATCCATTCATCTATCATCTATCTATCTATCTATCTATCTATCTATCTATGTATCTATCTATTCATCTATCATCTATCTATCTATCCATTCATCTATCATCTATCATCTATCTATCTATCTATCTATCCATTCATCTATCATCTATCTATCTATCTATCTATCTATCTATCTATCTATCTATCATCTATCTATCTATCCATTCATCTATCATCTATCTATCTATCTATCTATCTATCTATCTATCTACCTACCCACTTATCTACCAACTACCTACCTATCATATCCTCTGTGTATGAGTGTGTGTGTGTTTTCTGACAGGGTCT
Organism: Microtus pennsylvanicus; assembly: GCF_037038515.1. Classification (NCBI taxonomy): domain Eukaryota; kingdom Metazoa; phylum Chordata; class Mammalia; order Rodentia; family Cricetidae; genus Microtus; species Microtus pennsylvanicus. The sequence goes on along the minus strand of NC_134592.1, from coordinate 73,458,617 downwards.
CACGTGGTCCAGGCTGACCCTGCACTTGCTATACCATAGCAGATGGTTCTGAACTACTGTTTCTCATTCCTTCACCTACCAAGTGCTAGGATTATAGGCATGTACCACCATGTCAGTCATGGAAATCTTTTCTTAATGGAAGAATAGACCATAAAAGTCAAAACATCATTATAAAGGAGAAAATAAGACTGTCAGAGAACTCAAGAAGAGGATGATGCTCTGTTTTGTCTTTAAAGAAAGGAACTAGAGAAGTGGGGAGTCTTTTTACGACCTGAAAATTCCAACTCCCTGAGCAAGTTGGTCAAAAATCACAGAGGAGACCAAGAAGAAACATCATCTGCAACATGGAGGATTAGCAGAAAACCAGGCAGACAGCAAGGAAGCAATCCGGGCATTCAGAGAAATGCAGTTTAATCAGGTTTTCAGGATCCATGACTAACCTGGAGGTCTCTGGACTAGCAAGAGCAATTCAAGAAAGAGAGAGAAAATAGAGCAAGAGACAGTAGGGGAAGAGAGGGAAGAAAAGAGGGAGGGAGGGAAGTAAGCAAGCAAGGAAGGATGCAATCACACAAATCATCAAAGAACGTGTGAAAACCTTCTGGTGATCTCTGCCAAGAGCTATGCACCTGTAGAGACTGAAGTCAGATAAAGCCTGGCAAGATGCTATGACTGTGATTTGGCCCTTACCCACCTGGTCTTGTTTCTGACACTTCAAACACATATGATGGTCTATCAAAGGTGAGAGGAAATTCATTTTCTGGGCTTGTTAGAATGAAAATGTAGATGTTATCTAAAAAAGGAAACAGAATTAAATTTCCATCACAACCTGTACCCATCTGTTCAGTGGGCATTAGAAAGCATCTTGTAAGTGTAGGCTGAGGCACGGGTAGAGACCTGTCTCCAAGACAGTTAGCAGTAGGTTCTCAGAAAACACAAATACAAGTCTCTGTTGAACCTGGAGGAGGAAGCTCGAGAAAAGCCCGAGATGGACAAAGAGAGGAAGATGGGTCATTGTGAAAATACACAGTAAGTGAACAGTGTAGAATAGGGAGGGTGTGGAATAGGGACAGTGTGGATAGGACAGAGTGGATAGGACAGAGTGGAATGGAGGACAGTAAAGGGTGGGGATAGTATGGAAGGGGGAGTAGTATAGAACAGGAGGGAGAGTTCTAGCCATGTGTAAAAACCCCAAGGTATAAAACTTTGTTATTCTCTCAGGGCAGCTGCAGTGATTGGCATTGGCAGTTGAAGAAAAGGGAACTTGAGTGGGAAGGGTTGGGAGGTACAGCTAGCAAGCTATGCAGATCATGGAAGTGCTTGTGTGCCAAACCCAAGAGTTTAAACGTGAACTTGACAGCCACAGCACACATCCAATGTAGTTATGTGTTGGTATTTGCACTTTCTGAGAAATCATTGGAGAAAGTGAAGCTGTGTGGAAAGTAGAAAGATGGAAAGGACAGGATTCAGCCCCCACCAGAGGAAGTAGATGCTGGAGCCTGATTGGTGGACGTAACAGGAGCCCCTGTGCCCAGTACCTAGACCTGCCTAATGCAGGTCAATCATTGATGCCCGAGGGAGACGCCTTATGAAACAAGTCAAAAGGGCACTAAGAAATCAAAGGCTTCCTAAAATTCAATGAAAATGGCCACACAACATAACTCAGATTTATGGGACACAATGAAAGCAGTGTTAAGAGAAATAGTCATAGCACTAAATGCCTGCATAAAAAAGCTGGAAAAAAATCCCACACCAGTGTGTTAACACAACACCTGAAAATTCTAGAACAAAAAGAAGCAAACTCACCCAGGAGGACTAGATGGCAGGAAATAAACAAATTGAGGGCTGAAATCAACAAAATAGAAACAAAGAAAACAATACAAAGAATCAATGATACAGAGTTTAAGAAAATCAACAAAATGAACAAACATTTATCCAAACTAACCAAAAGGCAGAGAGAGAACATCCAAATTAAAAAAAAATCAGAAATGAAAAGGAGGTCATAACAAAAGACATAGAGGAAATCCAGAGAATCCAGAGAGTCATATTTCAAAAACCTGTACTTCACAAAATTGAAAAACTTAAAAGAAATGAACAATTTTCTGGATAAATATCTCTTACCAAAAGTAAGACAAGACTAGATAAGCAAATTAAATAGACCTATAGCTGCTAAAGAAATAGAAACAGTCATCAAAAGTTTCCAAACCAAAAAAAGCCCAGGACCAGATGGTTTCAGCTCAGAATTCTACAAGATTTTCAAAGGAGAACTAATACCAATATCCCTCAAATTGTTCCACACAATAGAAACAGATGGAACATTGCCAAACTCTTTTATGAGGCTCCAATTATCTTGATACCCAAACCACACAAAGACATTACTAAGAAAGAGAATTACAGACTAATCTCCCTCATAAACATTGATGCAAAAATACTCAATAAAATACTGGCAAACCAAATCCAAGAACAAATCAGAAAAATTATCCACCATGATCAAGTTGGCTTCATCCCAGAGATGCAGGTATGGTTCAACATGCGAAAATCTGTCAAGATAATCCACCATACTAACAAACTGAAAAAAATTTACATGATCATCTCATTAGATGCTGAAAAAACCTTTGACAAAATAAAACATCCCTTAATGATAAAGATCTTGGAGAGAGCAGGGATACAAGAACCATACCTAAACATAATTAAGGCAATACACAGCAAGCCAACAGCCAACATCAAACTAAATGGAGAGAAACTCACAGTGATCCCATTGAAATCAGGAACAAGACAAGATTTTCTAATATTTCCATATCTATTCAGTATAGTAGTTGAGGTCCTAGCTAGTACAATAAGCAGAGAACAAAAGAACAAGGGGATACAAATTAGAAAATACGAAGTCAGACTCTCACAATTTCTGATAATATGATAGTTTATATAAGGGACCCCAAAAATTCTACCAAGGAACTTCTACAACTCATAAACACCTTCAGTAATGTAGCAGGATACAAGATTAACTCTAATAAATCAGTAGCCCTGCTTTACACAGATGATAAACAGGCTGAGAAAGAAATCAGAGAAACATCACCCTCCACAATAATAACATAAATATCATAAATAACATAAAATATCTTGAAGTAAATCTAACCAAACAAGTGGAAATGTTGGTTAGAAAATGGAAAGAGCTTCTATGATCTTGGGTAGGTATTGGCATAAAAACAGACAGGAGGACCAATGGAACCGAATCGAAGACCCATATATCAATCCACACACACCTACGAACACCTGATTTTTGACAAAGAAGCAAAAAATATTAGATGGAAAAAATAAAGCATATTCAACAGATGGTGCTGGCATAACTCAATATCAACATTTAAGAGAATGAAAATAGATAGCCAGGCGGTGGTGGCACACGCCTTTAATCCCAGCACTCGGGAGGCAGAGGCAGGCAGATCTCTGTGAGTTTGAGGCCAGCCTGGTCTAGAAGAGCTAGTTCCAGGACAGGAACCAAAAGCTACAGAGAAACCCTGTCTCAAAAATCCCCCCCCCAAAAAAAACAAGAATGAAAATAGATCCATATTTACTGCCATGCACAAAATTCAAGTCCAAATGGATCAAAGACCTCAACATAAAACCAGCCACACTAAACCTCATAGACAAGAAAGTGGGAAGAACACTTGAATGCATTGGCACAGTCTACCACTTCCTAAATAGAACCCCAGTAGCACAGACACTGAAAGAAACAATTAATAAATGGGACTGATGTGGGATTCTTCTCTGTATGCTGTGAATACCATTGGCTAATGAAGAAACTGTCTTGGGCCTGCACAGGGAATAGAGGTAGGTGGGGAAAACTAAACTGAATGCTGGGAGAAAGGAGGCAGAGTCAAAGAGAAGCCATGTAGCTCCACTGGAGACAGATGCCAGAACTTTACCCAATAAGCCACAGCCTTGTAGCAATACACAGATTATAAGAAACGGGTTAAATTAAGATGTAAGAGTTAGCCAATAAGAAGCTAGAGCTAATGGGCCAAGTAGTGATTTAAATAATATAGTTTCTGTGTGGTGAAGCAAACAAGCGGCCTCCTTACAGCAAATTGGCATGCCAGTGTGTCCAACTAAAATCACTTAAAACCTGAAAAAGCTTAAAAAGGAATTCTAGACACAAAAGAACAGAGTTAAGCATGGTTTGGTAGCGGCGTTTTCTTGGGTGGGTTCTGTTTTCTAGAAGCAAGCAGAGGCATGGCTCCTTTAAGAGAGATTTTCCTGACTTAGCAGTAGCAGAAAAAAAAAAGCTGTGTTGCTTTGAAATGCCGGCTTTCTTGGCTGTGCTGCTCGTGTGAACCCTGACTCTTTCTGGAGGTCCAGCTATGGAACATTTAAATGGGGTTTGTGGATAGTGCACAGTTACTTGGTAGCAGCATGGGCCAACTGGTTATCAGAGTTGAGGTGGTGAGAACGACTCCCATCTAGCAGTCTCAGGCACTAACGGACTTCCACCATGTTGGACTGGGCAGAGCAAGCAGGCAGGGATGTGTATACCCTAGCAATGCCACAGCTTAGATTCTTAAGAAGTGCTTCTGGCCAGAAAATAATTACAGACATACAAAAAAGACAGAGTCAGATGGAAAAGACCTCTAAATGTGTCAGTGTTGAATAAATGTACGTAGGCTTGGGAGAGAAAAGAAAAAGAGTATAGACAGTTATAAAAAAAAAGTAAATGGTTTTTAAAAAAAGATAGTCTTTAAAGAAACAGAGTACAGACAGTCATAGATTAAAAGAAGTAAAGACAAATAAGCCATGTAAAGATGGAATACACACAGAGGGTCTAGATTATGCATATCGTTGCGTTTTCTTTGAATTTTTTTTGACTGCAGAGAGACATTTGATTCTGGGGACTGCTAAGCTAAACCAACTTATATGTTTTAAAGGTTTCTTGACTTCAAAGTTTGAGTCTATGGATATGTTGCTTTGGAAAAGAGGTTCATCTTTGTTTCCTTGGAGGATGAGAACCTGTGGATTGCTTCCAGACTAATATGATTTGATGGAACAAGACCCCCTGAAAGGTTTCTGTTAATACCCCCCAAAAATTACTTCACCAAACTGCTGACTGAGATGAATCTAGCACACAGGACAACAAAGAGGACCCTAAGAAGGACATACATGGATCTAATCTACATGGGAAGTAGAAAAAGACAAGATCTCCTGAGTAAACTGGGAGCATGGGGACCTTGGGGGAGGATAGAAGGGAAGGGAAGAAGGGAGGGGAGCAGAGAAAAATGAATAGCTCAATAAAAGCAATAAAAAAGGGTACTTGCTTTTATAGTACGGAGGGGCGACATCCTGCACCTGGATTATCACCTTGTATGCATTGCCAGCTGCTATGTTGCTCGGCTTCTCACAATCTAGATCAGCAGTTAACTAGGTCAGAACAGAGAGAATAGATCTCACAGGATAAACAGCCCTGTTTTTGAGCTGACAATCTATTTCCCTATTTAACATAGATGTACATATATGTGTAGAAACATAAAACCACATAGAAAAGAAAAATGTATCAAAATGTTGACAGTGTTCACTCCTATGTAATGACATTCTTCAGTGTTTCCTACATCTTAAACCGTGACTATGAATTAGGAAACTAAAAAAAAGTACCTCCCCAAAATCGAAATTAGTTTTTTTTTAAACGACCCATGACTTTTTAAGGGATTGAAGACAGTTTGAGATGGGAGGTAGAAAAGGCTGAGGAGGAAGGTGGTGGCAACCCCAGGGTCTGCTGGACACACCCGCTCAGGACCCTTGACACGGCCTTCGTTTTCGCTGTTTTATCCCTGCCTACAGCAGGTGACCTGTGTGAACAGAAGCCACACAACTGCTGAAGCCCGCCCTTCATGCCCGTCCGTCCAGTTCCGCCTCTGCGGCTCTGGGGTCTCTGTGGTTCTGTGATGCAGAATCTCTCAGGATGGCCTGGGCTGGTCTCTCCCCCTGGCGCCTCATTTGAGGAGCGAGCACTCGAACAACAGCAGAGCGTGCGCACAGAGGGCACCGCCATGTCTGTAACAGCTCAGTTAGCAGGCAGGCGACGTCCTCAGGCCCCAGCCCGGCTCTGGGTAATGAAGGATGCTGAAGCCTGAGTGGAATAAAGGGCGGCCGGGAACACACAGCCACGAACTGAGTCTGTCAGCTACGGGCGGCTCTGAGAGGAGGCGCCTTGCAGATTTCTCTCTGCAGGGTAGCAGAAGCACCAGGCATGTTGAACCAGCTTCCCCAGCGTCCCTTTAATGAGCCAATGACCATGAACTGACCACAATTCTCCCGGAGCCAGCTGGACGCTGTGAGAATCTGCCGCTGCTCCCTGCTCCAGATGGCGTGGTGAAGTTGAATTTGTTGTTCGGAGCTTCACTGTCGTCATCAAAGCAGAACTTGTTCAGGTCCAAGAGCAACGTTCCGTTGGCTGCGTTTTCCGTCAACATAATGCTGGCAAAAAGATAGAATTCAGTATTTTCTCCTAACAAACGGCGACTGAATCGGCCCTCTCACCGAGGCCGAGGCTAGATACCTCAACTTTGTATTCAGTCCACAAGTCCTTGGCTGTGGCAGCATCCTCCTCGCTGCCCTAGCTGCTTCTGCCCTGGAGTCCTTGCGGACCGCTTCTAATACAGCAGCTAGCGGTGGCATCCTGCCCCTGTCAGAACACAGCAGCCTGCTCCTGAGAACCGAAAAGCTCGGCCATTCAGTCACCATCTCACCTTAGGACGGCAGGACTCTCCTCACCCGCTCCTACGTTTCCTCCCTGCCCTCAGCAGCTCCTGGTTCATGCTTCTCCCCACCGGAGTGGGATGTTCCTGATGCCCCTAACACAGGTCACCAAGACGCTAGTCCCAGGGCATTGCACCCACTACTGGAATGGCTCTCCCCCAGATCTCCAGTGCGACCCCCAGATCTCCAGCAGCCCCTCAGAGTACCATAGAGTAAAGGCCCAGAGTCTCTCACTACCCAAGAGTATTCCTCTACATTCTACAGTCTTTTCTTGTGACAGCTAAAAAAATGAACTTGGGATCAGCAACTGTGGAGCAAGGATTGTGTTAGGCTGTGGCCAGTAACAGCATCTGCTTCCTGAAGAGAAGACAGGTGTCCCTGTGCCTCCACAAGGCCACCCTGGCAGAAAACATATCTTCCAGTCTGTTTCTGCCCACACTGTGCGATGCCATGGATGTACTCATTCATTCTTCAACCACTTATTAGATAGTAATTGTGCACTGTTTCATCCTGAGCCCTTTACAAAATAAAAACTCTGATTTCTGCATCTCCAAGAGGTTTCTGCTCTTGTCCTCATCTTACAGAAACCACAGAGTAGCTTGGAAGGGGCTCAAGGCTTATCAAAGGAGGTTAAAGCCTCCGGACATGATTTTTCATGGTCTGTGCTAAGATCACTGCAAACTTTAAGTCTGAACCAAGTCTTCATAGCCCAGTGGGAGCCCAGCTTACAAGACCAACCAAAACAAAGCCAAAATACAGCCCAGGTGAAAATGAGAAGTAGCCAAAGAGGATAAACAAGGATATCGGATGCCCCCGGACGACAGACCCATCCTTTCTGTGACTCTGGAGGTGACTGGTTACAGAAACCCATTAAGCTACCCACCTAGTGATACACAAAACCTTTTGAATTCCTCAGATCCGACTATTATATCCCAAATTAGAGAAGCCTGATGATGTCACCACGTGTAGATGCCACCTGTGCTCAGGTAAACCCCAAAGGGGGAAGGAAGATTCCACAAGGGATTGAGGATCCAGGAAGTGGACATGGGGAACACAAGGAGCTGGACTATACTGAAATCAGGCCAACTGTTTTAGGCTATAACTATTTGCTGGTGTTTGTAGACACCTTCTCGAGATGATTGGAGGCCTGTCCCACCCAAACAGAGATGGCCCCAACAGTCACTAAGAAACTTCTTCAGGAAATGAATCCCCTAGTTTCGGGGTAGGACAATGGCCTGCCCTTCGTGGCCAAAGTGTCTCAAAATCTGACAAAGGTATTAGACATGAACTGGAAACTATATTGTGCACATAAGACACAGAGCTCAGGTAGAGAGGAAGGCTGAAAAGAACTCCAAAGGAGACTGAGCAAACTGGTCCTGAAACTGGAGAAAACCCGGCCATCTCTTCTCCTTTGCCCTGCTCAGGGCTGCTTGCCAGAGGGGCTCACTCCTTTTGAGATCATGTTTGGGAAAAGCTGGGTGATGGCGGCACGCGCCTTTAATCCCAGCACTTGGGAGGTCGAGGCAGGTGAATCTCTGTGACTTCAATGCCAGCCCAGTATACAGAACAAATTCCAAGACAGCCAGAGCTGTTACATAGAGAAACCCTGTCTCGAAAAACCAAAACAATCAACCAACCAAACAAACAAAAACCCGAAAAACGAAAACAAACCCAAAAATATTCCAAAATTGTGTTCGGGAGCCCACCTCCCACCCTCCTCAGGCTCTGAGCGATTCCCCAGGCAGAACCGTCTAATCATTCCCTTCCCAAGCCCTTGCGGCTTTGCCGGTGGGGTGCCAGGCCATGGACCAGGCAGCGAAGGGAATCCTGATGTGCCTACCAGTTCTACCCAGGACCCAGGACACTCTGTTTGGACAAAGAGGATCCCCACACAGACCCTGGAACCAGCCTGGAAGGGACTCTCTGCCCACATGTCCCCACCACCCAAGCTGTGGATGTGGCTGGAGTCATTCGGTGGATCCATCCCTCCCAATTAAAGAAGGCTGTCAAAGATGATGGACAGGTGGCTGTCATGTGACTTCAGACCCCTTCAGTAGAAGAATGACCTGAGATCACTAACCCAGAACACTGCATTCATCCTTTTCCTTTCTCTGTTGGGGACAGGAGCCCACAACTCTCACTGGGCCCTCTCTGGGCTGGAGAATTAAGAATAACAGACACAGGAAAGTGATTGTCAATCAACTACAGATTAGCAACCCCAGTTCCATATAGACCTTTGTTCTTTACACCCATTTATGGAGCTTGGTTAAACTACAGAAGCGATGGTTGTATAGAGAGAAAAACAGGAAACCCAGTTCTATCTGTGTCCAAAGAACACACACACACAAACAACACAAACGTTCACACACACACACACACACACACACACACACACACACACACAGAGGGGACTTCCCAAACACTGCATGATAGGAACCTGCAATCCCATAACCATAATTCTGAAATATTGGAGTCAGCATTGGGACGACTACGTTCCGTGGGACACTGGAAGAACCTGGAAAGTAAGACTCTATTTTGCTACCAAAACAGACCCAGGAAATGTTTACCTTTCGGGGAGGCCACCTCTTCAGACCCCAGACTGATGGGTCCCAATAGTTTAAGAGAAAGAAGTCAACTGCAACCAACATTCCCTCTGTGAGATGGGCTGCAGCCAGCACCAACAGCACTACCACACTAGGCCCCATTGGCACGGGTGGGATCCCCCTTCTGTACGCTCTACCCTTGACAAGATTTACAGTTTATCTGATGGAATGGGTCAGAATTGCTGACTGGGCTGAATCCTCAACCCCTTACTACACAGGGCTAGGCACCAACTAGACCATCGGTCCCCCAGCAAATACAAACAACTGCAACTAGGAACAGTGTAAGCTGATACTGGGGGACATGCAGGGAGCTGGAACCTGCCTGGAGTCCGGGACTTTTGATGGAGAAACCTCACTTTACTCCAGCGCTTGCTAGTCCACTCTCCAGGTCAATTCTTCCATCAGCAGCCAAACTTTGTGGCCCCTGAGACCACTTGGTGGGCATGTACCAATGGTTTAACTAAACATGTCTTCTCAGGCATTCCAAAACACCAGGTCCCTCCTCTGTGTCCGAGGCCAGTTGGTGGGCATGTACCAATGGTTTAACTAAACGGGTCTCCTCAGCATTCCAAAACACCAGGTCCCTCCTCTGTGTCCCCAGGTGTGCCTATAGAATGGGGAGGAAGAGCACACATTAACAAGGACCCAGGCTGCAGTGGGTCCCATCCTTGTCCTGCTCTTGACTGGGGCCAGTATTGCCGGGGCGACAGTCTTAGGAACATTGGTCCTCACAATCAGTGATAAAAACTTGAGAAAATTGACTGAACAAGTGGACGAGGACAAGAGGCCTCAAGTCAAGACTAGAGAAGCAAGCAGACTCCGTAGCAGAAGTGGCTTACATCTTCTCTTGATGAAATGGAGAGGATTATGTATGACTTTAGGGGAAATCTGCTGTTTCTATCCCGACCAATTATGTTTAATTATAGAAAACTTTGCCATGTCCAGGGAGAACCTCAAAGAAAGGAAAAAAGGGAGGCATAGATCAGATAATTGGCTATCAGTCTTTGGTCACCTGGTCACCAAGGCTGATCACCTTACTGTCAGCATTAGCCAGACCGTGATTCTTAACCTGATTGGGCTAACAGAGGGACCCTACATCCTCAACTGCATGGCCAACTGAGCTACTGGTCCCTAGAACCAACTGTGCCCCTCTAGAACAGGATGGGTCAATGATTTGACTCATGCCATAGAACCAGTGGGGAACGTGATGGGGGAAGGCAGTGCAGAGGTTCCTCCATCTTGTATTCTTGCTGAGGCCATCCCAGGTTTAACTGGAATCTGCTCTCCTTGATGGAGAACCCTGTGGGAACCTACCCAACTCTATTCTTGGAACCCAGGGTCAGGATGTCCTAGCTAACTTACCTTAGCGTCTGCTAAGACTGCTTGCTTCAAATGGCTTTACTCCTGCGAAGCCCTCGAGATGCGGGATGTGGAGTCTGCTTTTAAAAACTCCATGTTCTGGACACTTGGGGTTCCACCCAGGTTCCTAAGCACTTGGGTGTGGTCCTAGATGCTAGATTAAAAAGACTTCCAATTGTCTGTACACTATGCCTGAGTGAGCTCCTCATAACACCATCAATAATATAATTTTATCTAAACCATGGATGTTTGTGGAGCATTGATTAAAGTACTGTGGATCTGGTAGAGAGTGTCATCTGAGCAATTCAGGATCCTGGTACCAGAGTGCACAGTTCTGTCTGTCTGTCTGTTTGTCTGTCTGCCCCCTCCCTCTGTGTGTGTGTGTGTGTGCACGCGCATGCACGCATGTACTGCTGAAGATCTAACCCAGGGTCTGTTGCACGTTAGGCAATCACCGTAAGCTACATCAACAGTTTTGGCACGCTCTTTTCATTTTTCCCCAACACTTGATATCCTCCCCTTTTTCTTGTTTCTTGGAAAGCCACTCCCCCTCATTTGTCAATCCCTGCCTCTAAGGGAAGCTGCTTTTCTCCTTCACAGCCAACAGAAGACTGAGGCCCTCACCACACAAGGTGGCTTGCCCAGCAGCTTTCTGGATCCTCCTCCTGTTCATGAACAGCTTGCAAAGCAGTTCCAGCCAAGGGCTAGACAATTTACAGCCTGACCAGAGGCCATCTCGCAGCCTTCGATGCCTCCACTGGAGCCCTGGGGCCCATCCATCATCAACCTGGGAACGCCGCAGCCTCCCGGTGCAAAGACGGGGGCGTCTGAAAGGACCTCCTCCTCCAGGCTGTCCTGCCCCACCCACCCACAGCCTCTGAGCCTCCAGCTACCACCCAGCTGCTCTTCATGAATGCTGGCACCCAGCCCTCCCACCCTCCAGCCCATCTGTAGACGCGTCAAGACACAGTGCTCTAGTGTAAATGTCAGAGACTATGCGGTTCCTTTCCCCTTGTCCTGGGGTTTTGTTTGGCTTTTATGCTTGGGGTTGTGATGGCTGGGATGGAGAAGGGATGAAGGATGGGATGGCGGATACACAGACAGGGCTTTCAGTACCACAGGTCTGTATGTTCGGGCGTCGTGGACATGCAGGCTGAGCTCTTGAAGTTTTCCACTTTAGAGCTCAAAGGAAGGAGCCTCTCAAGGACCCACCTCACTTACAATTCCTCTCAGCCTTCAACAGCCCTCCCCCGCCCCCCACAGAAGTTATCATCTTTGGAGAAGCCTGGAGGTGGCGACTGCATTATTTAGAATTATCTTCAGACATGAATATAATTAGCACAGTTACTGACTTAGTGTGATGGACTTCGGGGCTAATTTAGAGAGAAAATCAAGAGCAGGACTCTCCGTGGGCTTGCCTGGACTGGAGGACCGGCGACATTCAAAATGTGATTTCACTGGGTAATTTGCCCTACCACCTCAGGGGACTTTAGACCACAGGAAGCCAGAACATTCGATGAACAGATACGAGCAAAGGAGAAAACAAACAAAGAGACTTGAGACAGCACAGTCTGCTCCAGACACTGATAAACCTCCGTGTGCAGTAACGAAGAGCCTGAAGATTTGGGATAAAGAGACATTTCCAGGACTTACTGGGGCCGCTGCAGAGGGCCAGCATTAATGGAGATTTCCAAGGGACGCGAGTGGTTCAGCAAAGCTCTGCTCCATCTACAGGGCCATTCCGGTAGCAGATGGGGTTTAGACTGTGCCTGTGGTGTTGTGAAAGTCACACCCTAACTATCTGTGACACCCATCCCTGCCCATCAAAGAGACTGAGCATCTGGAATGCACAAGTTTGGATAGCAGTCTACAACATGGTCCAGCCTGTGACTGCGTCAACCAGGTCTCAGCAGGAAGTAGATGGCAGATAAGGATGATTCTAGATTTAGTAAAGAGATGATTACAAAGGGGTGGGTGTATTGGTGTGTGTAGGAATTGCGAGGCCGACACATCTCTCAGGGTTAATAAGAGTGGAGCAGTCAGTTGTGGTGGTGCATACCCTTAATCCCAGCACTCGGGAGGCAGATCTCTGTGAGTTCAAGGCCAACCTGATCTACAGAGTTACACAGAGAGACCTTGTCTTGAAAAAGCGGGGGGGGGGGGGAGGGGGAAGAAAAACAGAATTGAGCATCCTTGCTACCAGAGACTGGAAAGTACCAGTGGAGAGAGAAGACCCTAAAACTGAAACTGAGGGCCAGAGAGTGCTGTGTGCAGAGGGATGCCTTACAGGGACGGACCCTTTAGAAGGTGGAAGAAGGCTGACTTCCGGGGAATAGGGCAAGGTGCATGGTGGATCTGGGATGTGACCCTCGAACACTGAGCAGAGCAGGCAAGCTGTAGAAGTCGGGAGCTGCTCATAACCATAACACGTGAACTTGACAGCTATCGCTCACCTGGGATGGTCTTTGTCTGGGACTCTTCATCTTTTGCATGGCCATGCTCTGTACTGGGTCTGTTCAAAGCCACCTGGAGCAAACTTGAAAACCCAGTCAAGACAACCCAAGAGCCTTTGTCTATAGGGTCATCAACACAGAGATCAGTTCTGATTTCCAGCCCTACCTTGGACGCGGGACTCAGCCCACAAAGGTCATTGCTAATGCACACCCCACCCTAACACTGCCCCCATTCAGACTTCCAAAGACTGGCTAACATGGAAACCACAGACCTGAAGCTATTGTGGACAAATTCCCAATCTTGTGGCTTTTGTCAAAACAGAAAAAAAAGACAATACTATGGTTTAAGAAAAAGAAAGCATAGTAACCCAGAATCAAAAAGGACTTTGTGGGGCTGAAGAGACGGTCAGCATGTACGAGCAGTTTGCTGCTCCTCTAGAGGACCTGGGTTCAGCTCCTAACACCTCTGCGGATCATAACTAACTCTCCATAACTCCAGTTCCGGGGGATCTGATGCCTTCTTCTGAGCTCTACAGGCACCAAACGTACATGCAGTACACAGACATGTATGCAGGTCAAATACTAACACACATAAAATAAGTCATTATTAGAGGACTTTATTTTAAAATTATTGTGAATTAATTAGAGTCAAAGAGCAATACATACACACATACACGCACACACACACCCATATATATATACATATATAAAATAATTCATGTCCCACATGCATCTGTATTTCCCTCTCATTTATTAAGCTATGGAAGATGAATTAGATGCTTTCCTTTGCTTTACCCTAGTACTTAGTTTGGTTTATTCATATTATTTACTATGGGTGTCTTTGGGAGATCCTAGTTAGCAATCCTGACTCCATTACAACCACTAACAGCACTTTCTCACCTCTGGGGGCAATAAATAAAGACAAGACACAGTCCAGAGAGGACCCTTGATGCCAAAGGGATGAAATGAAAATTAACTGTAAGCACACTTAGAAAGAGGAAAAGTAGTGAAGAGGGATGGAATGAAAGAGGGAGGGAAAAGAATAAGAAAAGACCTCTGAATAAAATGGGACACTCGAACCTGCTTGTCAAGAGTCATTTCCCTGATGCTATCCGAGGTCAGAGAAGCCAGAGATCGAGGGCCACCCAGAGGGAACACATTTCAACACCAGTACCTGAAGGTGAGCTTGCTGCAGGTTGCGGGGTTGTCATTGATGTCTTCCACAGTGAAGGTTATCTGGATACGGTTCTCCTGACCCCCAGAGGGTCTGTCCCTCACCAGAACCTCCAGAGAAACGATGGGATTCTGTCTCAGTTCACCTGCATCTCGATCTAGCCTTTGGGCCACTTGGATTGTCCCAGTCACTAAGAAGGCAGAGGTTAGAGGTCAAATGAAGGACAAAGGCACAAGGAACGTGGGGAGCACAGGAATGACGGTCTAGAATGATGGCTGGTTTACCCTGGGTACAGCACTGTCCACAGCTGACTGAACAGGTGGGTAACTGACTTCAATTATTGGAGAATCTGTTGCTAAGAAACACACTTTGAGAAGGAGTGAGGCTACCGCTGGAGCTACAAGTGAAAGCCCAGATCCTTGGGTAGCACTGGCTCACACCCCTCCTCTGCCCTGATCACTGACTCCTTCTGATGACATGTGTCTCCCCTCTCCTCTACTCCCCTGTTCTCTTTTCTTCTTCTCTTCCTTTCCTCAGTTTCATGCTTAGCTTGATTTGCTTTCATTTTTATTACTTGGAACCAGTTTTAATGTAAATACTCAAAAAAAGGGGGGGGCGAGAATTTAGCTCTGAGGCAGAGTGTCAGCCTGGCATGGAAAGCACCCTTGGTTCAATCCCCAACACTACTGTGTCTGCTGTGTGTGCGTGTGCGCGCATGCGTGTGTGCATGCGTGTGTGCGTGCTCGTAAAGGTTAACACCAGAGTGAACAGAATTTTCACCTAAGATCATCTATCACTACACTCTTAGCTCTGTGAGGTTGTCAATATCAAAAGCTTTCAGAAGTTTCCAGACATAGATCCCAGGTGCTGGCTTTGCATGCTCATCACCAGGCTCAGACTAGGTAAACTCAAAAGCTTATAGGGCCAGTGATACCTGGTCTGGGATAGTCTGATGCTGGTTTCCACAAAGGCATTATTTAAAGTGAAGTCCAAAGGTCTGATGTGGCCTGGATAAATGGAGATGGGTTTGTATAGTGGCTAAGAGAACAGACTCTAGAATCATCTGGCATGGACTTCCAAGTCCTTCTGTGAGCTGGGGCTCTTGGGAAAATTCACTGAACCTGTCTGTCTAGGTCTCCCTCAAGCCCTTGGTTTTCCTTTGTAAACCACGTCAGTGCGTTGGGTTGTGTAAGTGCCTGGGAAGGATACGTGCAGCTGCTCAGCATAACACCTAGTGAGGACAAAGTCTCAGTGAGGTGGCTGTTCCGGAGGAGAGGAAGCTCATGTTCTGCGCAAGGCTGCTGGTGCGGGAACACGAGCGCCAATGATCTACCAACTTTGTCCAGTGCACCGCCATTAGCCACATGAAGCTGTTTAACCCCCAAATGGGGCCAGTCTGGACTGAGATGTGCTCTAAGTATAAAATACGCAAGCTTCCAAACAAAATAATATAAACTATCTCAACTGCTTTTAAATATCAATCATGCTGTAATTACAATATTTTGGATTTAAAGAGTGATTTTATTTTATTATTTATTTATTTACTTGTTTATTTTTCAGTTTTTCAAGACAGGGCTTTTCTCTGTAGCTCTGGAGCCTGTCCTGGAACTTACTCTGTAGACGAGGCTGTTCCAGAACTCACAGAGATCTGACTGTCTTTACTTCCCGAGTGCTGGGATTGAAGGCGTGCGCCACCACTGTCTGGCTGTAATTTCATTTTTTAATGCAACTACTGAAGACATTGACATTACACATCTGCCTTCACTTTATTTCATACCACTCTGCATCCTTAGAAATGTGTGCACAGGGCAGGAGATCAAGCATCTTTATAGGCGCCTTCCAGGGAGTGATGGGGCTCACACAGAGCACCCTGAAATCTGAGGTAACAGGGGAAGCAGGGGGGCCTTTCTACCCTCATTCTGTCCTCCCCAAGAGAAAGCCATCAGGCCTTCACTCGAGAGATTTGCCCAGAGACTGGTAAGCGTCACCATCTAGAAGGGCAGAGACATCGAACACCAGCTTTAGACACTTGGTTCCCCAATCATAATTACTCCTTTACTTTCTCATCAAATGTTATAGAAATTCAGTTTCCAGACAGGACTAGTGGTTAATGTCTGTCACTCCAGTAAACAAGAAGCTTAAGCAGGAGGATTGCCCTGAGTTGGTTCATAGCAAATTATAGCTCAGACAGAGCTGCATACCAAGCCTTGCAGAAAAAAAAAAAAGGGCACTGTGCAGTGGTGGCACACACCTTTAAATCTCAGCACTAAGGCAGATCTCTGAGTTCAAGGCCAGCCTGGTCCACAGAGTGAGTTCTAGGACAGCCAGGGCTACACAGAGAAACCTCGTCTCAAAATAAACAAAAAAATATAAAATACATTTCCCTTGTATCCTTTAGTCTTCATTTCCACATAGATGGAGATATATAAATTCTATTTATAGGGATTTCAATCTTAATCTTAATGGCAGTGAAGAAAAAAAATTCACCCCCCCTCCATAAAGGTGACAGGTCACCCAGCTGTTCACAGTCAGCCCTGCTCAGGCGCCACGATCTTGGCTGGTTGCCTTTCATATATCCTTTCCCTGACAACGAAGGCTGAACCTGGAGAGAACGGGAGGCCAAGTGCAAGAGAGGAAGACAGCATTACCAACCACTCCAGCAGCTGCATTAGCCACTACGGGATAGGATGCTGTGGATGACTCACGCTGGTCTATGACAAAGTAGCTGCTGATGGTAGTGATGCTGTAGAGGAGGTGGCCAGGAACGCCCTCGTCATCAGGATCCTCTGCCGTGATGTTTGCCACGATGGTTCCTGGACGCACTTCCTCTGGGATGGAGTACTCTCTCCTCGGGCTGGAACAAAAACACTGCAGACGTGGCTAATTTGCAGGAGAAGGGGAGGGTGCGGACTGGGCTGTAGGTATTTTGGGGTGTGCTAAATATAGCACCGCATTGCTTGAGTAGCATCAACATGCAGAGAACACAGCGGCTGAAAGGAGGGTGACTGGCGTCTGTATTTCCAAAGATCAAATCCTTGCGGGTGCAGAGGCGTGCCAGGCTGCTGCTTCTGCGGCAATTCACACGGGCACAGCCACTGACTACCTGCCTGACGCCCTCTATCTGTAACACCCCCTCACATAAAGATACAGCCACCCAGTCAGCGTCTGGATCCTTTTAAAGAACCCATCCAGATGCGACGTCCAGGACCGCAGGTTTCCTCACTGCGCATGACTCCACCCTGGGGAATCCACCCTGTGGAACCTGCCAGAAGCCCAATGCTGCCTATTCTAGCATCTCCGATTTTTGTTTATTTCTTCTTCTTTTGCCCGCGGATACAACATTTCCACACCGAACGTGGGCATCTTTCCAGGTGGCGATCATCCCCAGGTTAGCTCTCTCAACTGAGGCGCCCCTGGCAGTCACACGGCCATGGCACTGTTCCCAAAGGGTTACTGTGTATAATAGAACTCCAAGGGCCCAACGTACCCACGTTTCTCAGACCCCCATGCGTTTGTAAAAGGCCAGTAGTGAGATCATTTCAGCGTGGCAGAGCCCTGTTTCCTAAGGTGCCATTTCCCCTTGTGGTCCCTCCTTGAAGCGAGACGTGGTCTCAGCTCTAAATGCTGCTCTCTCATGTCGAGGGCTCTGACCACTCTGCTGCCCCACCTCACCACTGCTATCCCACAAGATGGACCAGAGGAAGCAGACACAAGACAGAGCCTGGGGCTGAATTCAAGAGAAGCAGAAACAATCTGAACCCAGGCCTTCATCTTAGCGTACCCCATGGGCTATTCCCCAAGACCTGGGCTCAAACAGCATCTATGGGGGGTGGTCTCCCACCACGAACCCCGTTGTTGGGGAGGAGTAAGCTTGTCTTGCCTAAGAAGTCACTCCAGTGTGCGGGCCTCCCTTCTGGTGTCCCACTGAGTGAGCCCTCGTGGCCTCTTTCTCACTTGCCATCTCCCTTCTCAGAGTGTGAGACACAAGTAGGCAGAGGAGACAGGGCCTTTCACCACGGAGGCTTGGCTGGCTGGCCAGTGAACCCCAGATTTCTCTGTCTCTGTCTCCCCAGCACTGGGGTTGTGAGTGTGCAAGCTTTTCTGCGTGGGTTCTAGGGATTGAACACAGTGAGCACTTTATGTACGGAACCTACTTTCCAGCCCTCTTAAAATACGTTTGCAAGTGCTCCACCTTACTTTTATGCTTGCGGTTGTTTCAAATATTTTCATTCTTACATATATAACATATATATAATATATAAATATGTAAATATATAGAAATAGATAAGTGCAAATATATGATTAATATATATAATACATAATATATTGTATGTAATAATAAATATTATATAAGTATATATGTATATGTGTATATATTGGTTATTTTTGAGACAGGGTTTCTCTATGTAGCCCTGGTTTTCCTGGAACTCACTCTGTAGACCAGGCTGACCTCAAACTGACAGAGATCTGCCTGCCTCTGTCTCCGGTGTGCTGGGATTAAAGGCATGCACCACCACTGCCCAGCTATTTTTAATAGTTTCAAAGGTCTATTTTATTATGCATATGTCTCTGTGTGTGTATGTAAACACGTGAGTGCAGGCGCCAGAGAAGGCTGGGAGAGAGTGTTCATCCCCTGGGACTGAAGTAATGGACCAATGTGAGCTGCCCAGGGAAGGTGCTGGGTACGGAGAAACAGAACTCTCGACCTCCGTAAGAGCAATACGTCCTCTTAACCGCTGCGCCACCTTCCCAGCTCTAGTTTTGCTTTCATTGGACAAAAGTTAACTGTACCCTGCCTTTGGGTTTGGAGAGTAGCTTGTGCTGTAATTTGTTCGCAGCCGTTGATGCTGCTGACCTCCGAGCACACGATGGCGCTGTTTCCCTGTGGCTGGGGCCTGTGCCCACTCAGGGTAGCAGAGAGCAAGGCGGCTCTGCCGGGCATCTGCCGCCTCTAATTCCCCTCTGACGTTCCTGAATCCCCACGTGCAGCAGGCCCCTGCTGTATGAAATGTGGCAGCCACTGCAAGATGTCTTTCTGGGCTCACCAAGCCAAGAAGAAACTGCTACGCCAGCGGCCTTATGATACCATTATGGGCTTCTAGGTTCTATTATTGACACTGGGCACGCTATTAACCGAGCCTTGTATTCATCTTCTGCGTTTGTACACGGACTCAGAGGGAGCACTGTGTTCAGCAGCTGCCTCTCTTTCCACCAAGCCCGCAGTCCCATGGTGCATGTGAATAAATGTGGGGGGTCAGGAGGTGTAGCGAGCAAAGGGGGAACAGGGGGCCAAGAGGCATGAAGGACCCCAGAGAGTTCTGTGTCTCGTCTCTCGTCTAGGCCAGAGCAAAGCACATCTCTAGGCCGTGCCTCAGACAGCTATGGCAGCAGACTCTCTGAGCCCTGTCCTCGGGCCCTCGGGCCTACCTGGTAAAGCGTGGGATCTCGTCGTTGATGTTCACAATGGTCACCCGGAGCGCTGTGGAGGCGGTCAGGTTCCCGCTGTCTCTCACTCCCACGAGAAGACTGAAGCTGTCAGGGGAACATTCCAAGTGCAAGAGACAGGCTTGCTGACACAGCCACAGAAGAAGCAAATGCAGTGGAAGGAGCGAGGCGAGCGGGGCCACCTCTCCAGCCGCCTGCTTCTTAGGCACCTTCAAAGGCTACCGGGCTGCCTTCCAGCTCTGGCCACGGGGCTCACTCCCTCATTCCTCAGTCTGGAGTCAAAGCCAGCCAAGTCATATTCTCCGCATTACAATGTCCCTGCAATGGACCTTTTCTACTCTCCAGGAATTGAGGCTCACATTTTAACTCATTCATTCAAGATGCTGGTTATGGAAGCCAGGGCCTCCCTACACTAGACAAGCACTCCACCACAGAGCCACACCCTATCCTTAACAACCATTCTAGTTCTCTTGGCTCGTCTAGCTGGGAGCCTCCCCTGGCTTTCCCAAGGCCTGTGGCTTCCACCTCAAAGCCTGACTTCTCGTCATACTTTCTGACTATCGGTGGTCCAGATGCTGCCCTCCTGACCCTATGCCCCCAGCTCTGGGCATGCCCTCCCCTACACCATGGTTTTGGCCCTGCTGAAGCTGAGGTCCTAGCCGCACCCCAGGCTGCGTGGGGACCCGCCACCTTGTGTTTGTGTCTGGCTATTCCCTTATTTTTCCTTGAGTTACACGCAGTCATTCTCCAGGGAAGGTAGTTGGAAAGGTTACCTCTTGTGTCCTGCTTCAAAGTCCAGTTCTGTGGTAGAGAAGAGGGTGCCGTCCGCAGACACCCTGAAGTTTTTTGAAGGAGAGATGAGGAAATACTGTAAAACAAGGGAAAGTCCGACGGTGTTTGTCAAGATGGCTTCCTTGCTTGGAGTATGGAGTCAAGGAAGCAAGAGAACAGAATGCAGAAGAAGGGCTGGAAACATGTTCTCATCCCCCCACTGCCAGTCACCCAGGGACCGCACCCATGACTCCATGCTTTGCCATCAGGAGGACGGAACGAGAAAGCACATTGTTAAACATGAAGGGCAACAAGAACATGGCTCATATCCCTTTACTGCAAAGGGCTCGTGGGTTAAAAGGTTTTACTCTTGCTTGCTAAGATGAGAGGTGGTGTATCCCCAAGGCCTTAGATGAGAGAGGATTAGTGGAGGGTTTGGAACCAGAACCACAGCCCCCAAAGCCTAGGATCAAAGACACACAGCCAATGTCTCCAACCAAAGACGTGGTTTGTGGCCACTGCAGAGTTGCTAGGGCTAGAGAAGAGTGGCCAGAAAATAGATTAGAGTCTCCTCTGGAGCCAATATAGAGTCTTTAAACAAAGTCTGAGAAGCGTTTACTTTCTGTTTGTTGTGCAATAATCTCTTTCTAGTTGTAGCGAATATACTTTTACACAAAAATTGGGGAAGACATAAAAACATTAAAAAGTGACTAACTGAAATCCACATGTGATTTCTCATCATTTGGATGGATTCATTCCTGGTCTTTCTGTGCAAACACACACTTTCTAAAATCTCAAAATGATGTGCTAATCCAATGGCAGTCCTGTGTTCTTATTTCCGTCGTGAGCGTTTCCTCATAGCCTTGTGTCTCCTGTCAACTGTTTAGCTTCTGAGTCCAGAAGAGATCAAGTGTGGTCGGTGTGAGTTGCCCACAGATCCATGCTGTCACACAGATCGACCAGCCTTGTTAGCTAACGACAGCGCAGTATTTTAGACGTGGGGTTTACTTAACAACAACCTCTTAGTGTTCATTTATGGGTCTCCTGCCCAGTTTTAAGAGGAGACAGTTGGGAAATGCCTGTGAGCTCTCCTCTATGACCTTCTCTCAGGACTACATCCGCTGTCCCTTATAGACACACCTTTGCAAGCCCCTGCCATAGCTCCAGTTCTTTGCCTGAGCAGCAACAGGTTGGGTCGTAAGCTACCCACACGCAGAGCAATCCTGTGTCTTTGGGCTGAGTCCTCCCTGCAGGAAGTTCTCCCGTATCAGTAACCAGAGGCTCAAGCTGGGCGCAATAGAAGAACAAGGTTTTAGGGACTCGTGGAGACCTTTACTATAAGCACCAGAGCCAGGGGCTCTCTGTGTGCGTCTTGTAAGGCTCTGGGAGACAAATCTACTTATCTGGTTCTAAGCAGAGGGAATCTTGGGATACAGCCATGGCAAATCGACTCTGAGGGAACAGAGTGTTGCAGATGAGGGATTCCAAGAGAGGTCAATAGGGGCAACGATAGGAACCAAAATCTCTCAGACACAGTTGGGATATAAAAGTCACACACTGGGATTGTAAATTATGTTTGAGATTCTGGAAGAGGCCTTCTGGATTTGACTCCTGGCTCCAACATTCCCTGTAAGTTTGTGCAGGATAACAGCACCAGAGCCTGCATGAAGGAAACTTCAGGATGTCTGTCTTAGTCCCTGTTCTATTGCTGTGAAGAGACACCATGACCAAGTCAAGTCATCATGTGTGCAAGGCCCTGAGTTTAATTTCCAGCTCTGTAGCACCTTAAAAAAAATGGAGTAAGCTCTGTAACAGAAGCTGCCTCATGTGGGCATTCAGAGAGTCTTTGTTAAGTATCCAAAGACTTCCAATCTCTCTCTGACAAGAGACCAACCAACGATCCCTTCTCTGGAAAATCCTAAACAAGCGGAGTACCGTGTTCTGTGCCTGTAATCCCCTCACTTGTGAGGTAGAGCCGGGGGCATGGCCACAGATTCCAGGGTATCCTGCAGTACAAAATGAGACCCTATCTCAAAAAGTCAGTCATGGTAGCCTCAAAAGTCTTAAAACAACAATATCGGGCCAAACATTTTGTGAGTCTGTTTAAGCAGCAATGGTATATTTGGCAGTGAGATCTTGAGTTCAGCCTACGGTCTCAGTAACTGCTGTAGGAAAGAAAAAGCCAAAGAAACAGCAACAGATAGAACTGGTTTGGGGAGCAAACACTGAGGGCGTGAGAATTGTCTTCATTTCCATTACACTGCTTTCCTGGAATCCGATCTTTACATATATGTGAACATACGTACAATTGGTGCTAAGCTAATTTCTTCCCCTTCCATCTCCTGGCTTTGTTCATGCACAGGCAGATTTGTTCTCAGAAAAGAGATAATATCCGTAGACTGGAAACATTGTGTCAGGTGGCCCCTTGCCGGCGACTCAGTAAGGCTTTCTCTAAAACCTGGCATCCTCGCCTCCTTTTTAAAGGCTTGTTTCATCAAAGCTCTCCCCTGATATTCATTCTTGGAAAACAGAAACTAAATAGAATGAAAAGGCACCGCAGCCCCCTCTGCCCCAGTCCTGGCTGAGAAAAGTCCTGAGTCATCAGATCAATTCAGCTAACGAATGCTCCTTAGACAAGCTCTCTGCTTTCCTCTGGGAACGTCCCTTCCCACCTCCCACAGTTCTGTTTGAGGGCTCCCGGTGGTTCCTGTTTGCCCTTGGTCACAAAAGCTTCCTTTTGGAAGACACGGGGCCCATCCTTCCTCCCATTCACTCTGCAGAGTGTTTTTCGTATAGGCAGAGGGAAGATGAAGTGGCCCAGTTTGCAGGAATGTCAGCTCCCTGGGGGCCAGCAACCTCCCCTCGGCTTCTTTCTACAATATGGCAGAAGCTGGCAATATAACCTTGGTGTCTTCCGCAGCCATTCCTAGCTATCCTACAAAAATCAATGTGAATTCAGCCTTCTGTCCTAGAGAACAGGGCATCCATCCCACAGGGAGCCAGTTTCCAGAGGGAAGTGAGAACCCACTTTTTCCCAAGTCCAGGGTGCCCAAAGATATTCCAAGCCTGAATTCATGACCTTGTAGCCTCACCCAGAGGAGAAGCACACAGACCAGAATCTCCCATTCAGGCTATGGTGGTTAGAAGTACAATGCAGTATGTCAGTTAGATTTCTCTGTTTAAGCTGAATCTTTTGAAACAAACAAACATTCCTACCAATTCCTCTTTCTCTTTCTTCCTATGCTACTCCCATCCAGCCCTTGGGGTGGTAGGTGGTGGTGTCGGGGAGGGAGGGAGAAGGAAGAAAGCCTTGACAGAAGGAAAAAGACCAATAAAAAGCTGCTTACTATAGCCTACCCTGGCTTCTGCCTGTGTGGAAGAGCTAAGTGTGTATGGCATCACTTAAATGTTTTGAAGAGACATGGACAAGTTTGTGTATTGGGAGTTCTGTAGCCGTTGTTTTTAGAGACAGCGTTTCACATATCCCAGGCTGGCCTCCAACCTTTCTTGGCATCCTAAGAATTGAACCCAGGGCTTTGTGTACGTTAGGCAAACACCTTAACCAAGGGAGCTGCATCCCCAGCGCACACAGCTGATTTTACTAATGTCCACCTCACTGCTGAAGCTGCAGCTCCGATTGTTGTCCCTTCTGTGGTAGGAATGCCGCAGGCATCTGAGTTCTGTCTCTGTGATCCAGGCTCTGCCAGTCTTACGGGCGATGATCTCCGTCCATTGGAGGGTCTGCCCAGAAAAAGCGTGGTTGATTCCTGAGGGCTTTTCCTTCTGTGAGCCTCATGAAAAGACCTGGGGTAGAATGCCTTTGGCTGTGACTTCAAGGGGTGATTCCGAAGTGCACATACAGGACGTGTTGAAGGGGAGCATGTGGTGGGAAAACTGTCAGGAAGGAAAGGGTAGAGCACGTAGCAGAACTTCTGGAACAGGGAAGAAAGTCCCGGGTACCCAGTGCAGTTCCCAAGCAAAGCTTTAGTTCCTTTTCTCAATCAGAAGCAAAGGGCTGCTACAGGACCAGGAAGTTCTAGCCAGAACTAGATGATGGGACACGCCTGTGTTGTGTGACAGAACTTTCCCGGGGGAGGTGTGGTACATGCCTGCGCACTCCAGATAGGGAATCCCCAACAGGCCAAAGCATGGGTACCCCCAAAGTCCAACTCGGTGAGCCCAGGGGTTGTTTGGGGGTTATGAGCGAGGGGTTACTGATAGCAGCAGAAAAGACTCGAAGACAACTGCATCACCAAAGCCCACCCCAGGGGAGGTGACAGCTCACAGAAGCCAGGGACTACGGAGCCTACAGGCAGTTCAAGGCCTCGAGAGTCTAGTCCTCTTCCAGGCAGCTGGGCTTGTCTCTAGGCTTTGCACTTCCGTTTGTCTGTCTTCTTGACATGGCTCACTCCAGAGTCTTCCCTGCAGTTCTGGTTCCTTCCGTCTGAGAGGGACTCTCGGCTTTTACTGCTTACTCTGTCAGGGACGGACCTAAATCTGGTAGGTTTCAGGGACTTCCTGGCCCTATAAGGAGCCTCCAGCAGAATGGAAGGCTTCGATGGCCAAGGAGACTATTACACAGCTGCCTGTAATCCCAGCATTCAAAAGGTTGAGGCAGAACAACTAGATTTCAGGAGACCAACCTGGGTTACATAACAAGACCCAGTCTGAAAGGGGCTGAGGCTGTACCTCCGCGACAGAATGCTTGCTGGAGTGTGTGAAGACCTCAGTTCCAATGACTGGGGTGGGGATGGCAAAGGCAGGGAACATTGAGGGGCCAGCAAGATGGTTCAGCACTGAGCAGGTAATGGTGCCTTCCACACGACATACAACGACAAAGAAGCCTGGCAATCTGGGTTTGATCCCCTGACAGGGAGAAAGTGCCCATTCCATAAAGTTGTTCTCCAACCTTCACACACATACTCCCCACACACTAACAGTAAACAAGAAAACAAACAAACAAAATATGCTGTCTATCCATGACCTTCATCATGTCCATTTGGCATAGAGGATTCCTAGAATAAAGGAACGGCTAGACTCCTCCCACCGTCATAAGCAGGAAGATATAAGTCAGGATGTTCTGATGTTCTCCTAGCAGTGAGGTTATTGCCCTTTTAATTTAATCCTTCATCTGCCCTGGTGAGGACAAAGCACACTTCATTTAATGCAAAAGGCCTTCCTTAATGGAAAGGTCTGAGAAAACCCTCTGATGGAGGGGTTGTACACTAGATCACTTTGCCTCCAGCTGCAAAATCTATAAGTATCCTCAGAGTCTCCAAGGAGCCTCAGCTGCAGCCAAGGGGCTGTTGGCAAGGAGCGGATGGAGGAGGCGTGGGAATGGGGTCTCTCACAAGCCTTCTTCAGCAGGTGGGAAAAAAGTGGAGTGGGTACCAGAAGAAAGCTCCCAGGGACAGCATCTTTCCTTTCGTGTGCAGCCTCTGGATCCCAGCTACCTGTGTCCTCATCAGAATCCAGGAAGAACCCCTGGGAATCTAACTATATCAAGATATGAGCCTGGGCACCCCACCAGCCATCACCCTGTGTCACCGTCACCACTGAGCACCTGAAATGGGGCTGGTCTAATGGGTGAGCCCAGGAGTAAAGCATATACCATGTTTTAAGATCGTGGGGAAAGTGAATAATTATCTCATATGTCATTTGATGGTATGTTATACATATTGAATTGAGCTATATTATAACTACGCTAACTTAGAGAGAAAGGACAGAAGGACAGGCCTGAATAGAGGAATTGACAGAGGAGTTACATCAGGAAGCACGGCTTTCAGTGTGTGTGTGTGTGTGTGTGTGTGTGTGTGTGTGTGTGTATGTGCCCGCGCGCGCGCACATGAGTGTGTGTGTGGTGGGGAGCATGAGTACGGGAGGTTACAGTAAGCAGCATGGCAGGGCCTTGCAGGAGAGGAGTGTCCTCCCTTCAAGTTCCAAAGAATAGTTTCCTTAGGAGAGACATTTGCTGTGTTTAGTGTGACAAGAATCCTGGAGGAAAGAACCTTCGAATCCATATAACAAAGTGACCTTTCTGAGCCATGGGTTTCTAGGGAACGGTGGGAAGTTCCCCTTGTCACTTAGCCTATATTCCGGGAGGCAGGTACTGGTTCAGTCCTGGACAGCGGAGGGGATGGGAGGGGCTCTGCTGCAGCACTGCAGGTTCCTGCCGGTTCTTTGTCCTAAGGGACGGACTGCAGGGCTGTGTGACCTGATTTCTGCGACGGAGAGGTCTGTGATCTAACAGTGATTAACGCCACCTGACTTCGTGAAAACACTGGGAAACACATATGCAGCATTGATCTCCAGTTGCACAGGGCAGTACTGTAATGGACAAGCGTGATTGAAACAACATACAATTTGGTGCTGATCAAGTTTCTTTTAAAAGGACCCAATGAAAGAGCAAAGGTCGCAGCTTCTGGAGGCATCCCTGTTTACACAGTCTGTGGTGTGCTATCACTTCCTGAAGGGTCACTCGTCCCCCAGAGCATGCGGCTCTGGCAGACCTTGCTCCCCACTGTCCCCCCTCGCTCCCGCCTGGCTGAAAACCATTAGATCCATTCCTAAAGCTAGCCACCAAGGTCTGCTCCTTATTTTGCCACTTAATTCTCCTGAAAGGCTGACTACCAAAGCTCAGCAATCAAAAACCCCATTTGGTTCACCTGATGAACATGCCCAAATAAAATTAAGCACCTTACCCTAAATACGGGGTTTCCCCCTTTACCTTTATAAGCTGCCATTTGCCTATGGGCTATGTCTGTCTCCTCTCTCTCCAGGACAAACACCCCTTCCCCCTTTCTCTTGCCCCCTTCCTCTTCTCCCTGTCCCCTCCTTTACCATCGCATCCTAGCCCATTCTAACACAGACCTCCCTTCTCATCCTCTTAAAAATCCCACCTGCGTGGTCATTAGCTGCCGTTTCCTGCCAGTGTTGCTGACAGCCCGACTGCCCCATTTCAGAGCGCTCTTCTCTAGAGGGCGGGGTTGGCAGCTGGGCACCTGTGCTTTTGGTAAACCTTCCTGTTTTCCTCCAGGCTGGTCCAGGCAGCTGCAGGGCAAATTCAGCCTCAGCAAAGCAAAACAAGGCACCCTTTCCAGGAACGGCTAACAGGCTTCACCTGGGGTTGCTGGGACCAAAAGACCCAGTTCCAAGAGGGAAGGATTTTAAGTGGGAGCAAGGAGCTCTCAGCCTTCTCAGACTAGATGGGGAGGCAACAGTCTCCCCAGTCCCTGTCTGCACCGAAAATCCCTGAGACTTGATTTTCCCTTGAAAAGGAAAACGTCTTTGTTGCAAGCTCGGCTGTCTCTTAGGAAGGACGTCACTGTCTGGTTTGGGGGTATACCTTTTGTGCTCGTGTTCAAAATAGCAGGATGACTTTGCATCATCTTGAAAGGGAATGCTGCCAGCTCAGCCTGGCCTGGGCCGGGTGGCTTCACATGCAGCCTCTCACATGACCTCCCCTGCCCGTGCCAACCGCTCTCCTGCTGTGGCTGTCACTCAGGAAGCACAGGAGCTCAACAGGGTGGAGAGTTTGTCCCAGATCACAAAGAGCCATGCACAGAGCCCTGGCTGGACCTTGGAAGTGGCAGTACATCCCGGTGCTGACTCCGCTACCCACCTGACAGGCTTGGCCGTCAGGCTCCTGCCCCAAAGCTGGTGTGCACAGGAGCAGCTTAGGGTACTTACGCTGAGGGGTATGTTCTGGCTTGTGTCCTCTGGGTCAAAGGCCTCCACCTGGTAGATGAATCCAGGATTTGTTCTTTCTATTACATAGAGGTTTAAACCTGTTCCAAGTCAAAGGGAATAAGAGTGTCTCATCAGATAGGGAACTCCAACCCCAGGCCTTCCAGACACTGTAACTAAAGGGAACCAATGAAGCATCATGGGACAGAGATCAGCCAAGATAAGACCCAGGGAGAGACGGCCTGAGCCAAGCTGTTGGAGATTACACAATGCTAGGTGTCCTCCACTGGGAGGTGACCCGGACTGTTGTTAGCGGGAAAGAGGACCAGGATGAGAGGGAAGCTGGGAGTCACTCTAGTGCCTCCAGTGTGATTGATAGTTACATTCAGATCCATCTTTTTATGTTAAAGTGAACCTGTGAAACACACATGGACACCAGCAGAAGGCAACGGGTATGAAGACAAGGGTGGGATACAGGTGAGGACACAGAGAAGGGTGGGGTGAGGGGTGAGGACACAGAGGAGGATGGGTTGGAGGGTAAAGAGTTTGGTTTGAGAGGATTGCTAAGATAAGAAGCCCTTCAGATGCCAAGAGACATTGGGTAAACAGATGATGTCTGAGCTGTGAGTAATGGACTTGGGGTTCTCGTTGTTCTGAGAGCTCACTGCACACAGCCAGCACCTTGGGGTGATCTGATGGGAAATTCACTATTTCCATCTTCTTTATTTTTATTGTTATTAGGTTTTTGATCCGTGTCTGTGTGTGTCATGTGTTTGTGAGCTCACCACAGCGTGTGTGTGAAGATCAGGAACAGCTCTGCTGATCAGCTCTTCTTCCACTTCGAGGTCTGTGCTGTGTATGGAAACAGGCTGCCGGGCCTGCATAGTGAGGGGCTCTCCCTGTTCAGCCAAACCATCACCCCTTGTCTCCTTTTCTGTGATGTTGGTGATTGAACTCATGGCGTGATGCGTGTGATAAGCGTTCTACCGCCAAGCTATGTCCCCAGATTTCCATCCTTAGGGCATCTCCATTGTCTCCCAGGCAGGCCCAGAGCTTATCGTGCCCAGAGAGTCCATGATGTACAAGAAGACAGCTGGGCAATGGCTGCAGAAAGGTGGCAAACTGTGGTGGGCTGAGCCAGGATCAGCTAAAAGGTTTCATTTTGAGGTGCCTGCATTCAGCATTCTTCCCAGGACTCAGAGAGAGAGAGAGAGAGAGAGAGAGAGAGAGAGAGAGAGAGAGAGAGAGAGAGAGAGAGAGAAGCACAGACACAAGGCTCTAAAAGCTGCTGGATGTTGTGACTGTGTGTGTTGGGGAAGAAATTTTATTTTTCCCTGCTTGTTAGGCAGCTGCCTTTTCTGAGGAAACCGCTACTTGCTCTGCTTGACTCTGTCCGGCAGGGTCCTCTCTGATGCCACTGTCTGGGTATGTCTCACCTTGCGCCAAGTTGCCTTGAAACTGAGGTGGTTCGTTCACATCTGTCACCTGGACGGTCAGGACCTGCAAGTCTGTGACACCGGCATCATCCTTCACATAAATCTGCAAATCGAATACTTTGGGTCCTGTTTCAAAGTCTAGTTGTTCCTTCCCACTGGTGACAACCTGAAACAGAATATGAGACTCTCAGCGTGAAAACGAAAAGCCTGTGTTTGTATGCAAGGGGCTCTGAGTAGGAAGGGAGCCACCTGCTCCTGGTGACCATCCTCACTTTCAGAGGGGCCCACTCCTCTGACAGGGCAGCCTTAGTCCTTCCGACATAAGCCCCAGAAGGCGCTCCTGTGGGTGATGCTGCTTTTCTTAGGAAAGAAAACTCTTCTGGAGACATTCTGGTGCAATGAACTGGAGAGGGAAAATCTCGGAACTTTAAAACCTACCACACTTAGCACTAGACTGTAGACAGGCCCCTAGCTACCCTGGACACAACTCCTACAAGCCCAGGGGCATCACTGTGGTTTAATTGTCCCCTAAAATGTCCCCGTTGGAAAGGAATGACTGGTGTTGCATCAAGCTGGTGTGAGCTAACCGGTTAGAGGCGGTGGGTGGTGAACATTCTCAATGCTTTATCGCGAGAGTGGGTTACAGAGCCAAGCTGCTTTTCTTGTTTAACCACCCCACTCTCTCCCTTGTCCCCTCACCATGGTGTGTTGACCACGCTCTTCTGCAGCTAGAGGGCCCTGGTCAGATACCAGCATCTTGACTTTGGACTCCCGGTCTCCAGAACAGGAAAAAATCACTTTCTTTATAAGTTACCCCGTCTACGGCATGCTGCTACAGGAGGAGATGTCAGAGTGAGCCGACTTCCAAGATTAACCTCTTTCTTTCCTGTCCTCTCCACCTCCATCTTCCCTCCCCCTCTCCTCTCTGTCCCCATCTCTCGTTTTGTTCACATTACTGGAGATTGAACCCAGAACCTCACTCACACTAGGCTACTCCTGTACCAGCACACTCTAACCCTAGCTGAAGGACGGTCTTCCAGAGTTTTGGCAGCTGATACCGGGACAATTGCATCCTGTGATGAAAGTACTCGGCTCTGGTCCTTGGCTCTGCTGAACTTCGGTGTGCCTCAGGGGAGTTGCTTTCCCTTCTGCTTTTGTTCCCACGTGATTATAACTCAGGGAGCCATCCCTGTGCTAGGCGAGCAGCTGACACTTTGTAGCAGAGGTGAGGACCAGGAGGGAGAGGACTTTGTTGAAGGCTGTCTCTGTTTAGAGAGGGCTGCATGGAGGAGGTGGCGCATATCAGGTTTGACCTTGTGAGATCTAGACCGGTTATAAGAAGAGGTGGTAGCCACAGGTGTGAATGTGGGAGACAGGACAGGTGAGGGTAGAAGGGGAAGAGGTCGTCTGACGTCTTCAGAGAGCCCGTCTGTGTATCGTTAATCAGAGCTGAGCCATCTGTTCTGTCTATGGATGAGGAGGCAGAATAGCACACCATAAGCAGGGACTGTGAGCCAATTGACTGACTTCAAAGCTCAGTTTCCTGTTAAGTGGTTTTCCATGCCTCAGTTTCCCCATCTGTGACATGAAGATAACAATAACACCTGCTTCACAAGACCACTGAGAAGCTTGAGTGAGCTGATTTGGGGGTTGTGATCAACACCATCCGGCAGTAAGAACCTTGTGCAAAGGTTGACTTGACCCCTGGGTAGCAGAAACGGGTGGGGAGCACGCATCCAGCTGGCCTGTAGACAATCCAGTCCTCCTCCTTTATCCACCAGTTCCTGCTCAGCCTGGCGCCTCCTCTGCATCCTGTTAGACTGATCTTTTCCTTCCACATCACCTACTGCCGCTTCCCTCTCCTTGGGAACTAGCTGGGGCACTCCATAGGAAGCAAGTACCCATCTTGGAACCAAGGGATCATGCGGCTGCTAACACAAATGGAAAAACTGTCTGGTCTCACCAGCATTTACAAATGCTTATGGATCTACCTCTTGCTGAGCTGTTTTTGGTATTTTACTTGTCACGGCAGCTGTAGGTTGGTGAACATCGCTCCACGCTCCACTTCATGTATTCAGGGAAGGGAACTGTGTGGGAGTGGGGAGCTTCAGTTGGGCTGCAGAACTCTGGAGTGAAACAATAAGTTTGACTCCGTGCATGTGGCCATTGGCTTCATCCTGAACGAAGCTGAGCAGAGTTTGGGGTCCATAGCGCCCGGAACAGTTAACAGGAAAAGAGCAGCGTCAGACTAAGGCCTGGGAGGCTAGAGAGGCAGGCACGGTCTCCACAGGACCTTGGAGAGCTCCTGGGCTGCTGCTGCTCGGCCCTACGTGTGGTTCCTCCCCTGCCTGGGTGGCTCAGAGCGGTCCTTAGAGTCACAATCCCCACACCCCGGGGGGCCATGACTCTCTGCTTGGCAGTAGTGGGTTCTAATCGTGAATTAATAGCTCAATAAATATGTGGTTTTTGTTTTATTAAATAAGACGACCTGGTCTCCAGTTACAACTCAGGTACATATTAGCTGTGCAAGCTAGGGCCAAGCACTCAGCCTCTCTGTGCTTCATTTTCCTTATCTGTGGACAAAGACAATGTTAAAGCTACAACCACAAACTAGGGCCAGGCACTCAGTCTCTCTGTGCTTTATTTTCCTTATCTGTGGACAAAGACAATGTTAAAGCTACAACCACGGTACCTTGATGACTTCAAGGGCAGGAGTGTGTGAGTCAACTTCAGTGGCGTCCGGAGTGTGGGATGCAGTCTGTGAGTGTAAGCGTTGGCAGGGCTTAGGGGAGCAGACTGGCAACCAAGAGCAGGCCAGACGTCGAGAATACATAGGCAGGGGCGCTGAGTCTTGGAGCCAGCGTCTGGTACTGGGAACTATGGTGGGGTGATGGGGTGAGATTGCTGAACCCACCCCTGAGTAGAGAGACGCTGGGCTCTGGCCACAGGGCCTGGGTTCTACAAGGCAGCTGTGGGCCCCTGATTTCCTGCTTCTCTGAAACTCCCCTAGGGATGCAGGATGAGCTACATTTAGGAATACTGGTGAACACCTCATGGAAACAACTGAGTCTGGATCAGGCAGGCCTGATCCCAGTGTGTGTGTCTCACAGGGACCCCAGGGACCCACAGTGGAGCTGACTCTACCTTCAGGAGGCTGGAGAGGAGAATTCTGAAGGCCAGCAAGTCCAGACCCTGGATCCTAAAGATGTCTTCAGGGTTGGCTCTCCCTAGGGGGAAGTGAGAACTTTGGGAAAGACTCAAATGGCAGACTAGACAAGAGAGCAACCGTGGCATGACCCTCGAGTCTGTGAGCAAACACGCACATTGCGGCTCTAGACACTGAGACTTCTGCTTACACATGGGGGTGTGTCTTTCATATTAGAAATACTTGTTCTTTCAGAATGTCCCCTAAAAAGTCACAGCATCACAGCAGAGTAGACTCCCTAGGTTCAAGGTCACCAGAACCCAAAATGTCAAGATTCACCTCCCTTCCAAAGAAAAGGGTCAGCCCGTGCACTCTACCACCCACTAAAACATGAGGCCAGAATGTGTCACTTTGTGACTGCTGAAGAAGGGAAGGAAAGGCCAAAGCACAGCCGGTCTGGGATCCCTTGGCAGAAGGGAACTGAGAGCAGTGGTGGAGGAAAGGGTTTCTGGAATTGCTTTGCAGATGGGGAGCAAGAGCCAGAGGCTGCTCACCTCGAAGTCAGTCCCCGATAGTCTGTTCACCCTGAAGGCCTCAGTGAAGGGGCTTGGGTTGACGACCATGGGAAATCCTGGCATCACAGGCGACAACGACACTGATAAATTCACAGAAAACTCATGCACCAAAGTCGCAGGTGGCGCATTCTCTGCCACGGTGCTAGTGGCGGGCAGGTGGATCAGGTGCAGGGCCTCCCCTGCAGGTTTAAACAGAGACAAGGAGACATAAACACACAGCTGTGGCTTTCATTTCGTGGCAACAAAGGGAACTGGTCATCCCCAAGACCGAATGCTTTCCAGGCACTGCAAAGCAAAAATGTGAAGTCTTCTGGGAGCCAAGGAGACAGCCAGAACAAGCAGCCATGAAATCCGCTGCCACGGGGGAACAAAGGCTCCGGTTCTCCCGCCTCCCTCCCAGCCTTGTGAAAAGCCAGGAAAGGAAACACTTAAAGGCCTTAGCGTGGTGATGACATCACCCTCTCTCTTGCAGGCCTTAGCACGGTGATGATGCCTTCTCTCTTGCAGGGGCCCAGAAGATTCAGGAAGTTTGTTTTCCTTCTTGGGACAATGTTGGATTTATGAGGTCATGTGAGAATTGAGTATGCGTGACTGGAGAATCATGGGGGATTTCTCCTCAGCCATTACCAATGTCAAGGGCAATCGATGGTTTGTTGCTGGAGGCTGTTCTGGGGCTTCCTGTGGACGATCAGTCAGTGTGATTAATACTGATTTCAGAGGAGAAAATGAGAGAGTCAGGAGGGCACATGGATCACTTTGGACTTCACCAGAGATATGGAATTTTATCATTTAAGGGGGCACATACTTCACCCAGAAAAGACTAGGGACATTCTAAGGTCCCCATGATACCGTGACAAACTTGACCACTACAGAGGCTGTATTATCTCATATTTTTATAATCTTGCTAACTATAGTGAGCTGTGGCGGTGTGATGGTTTGCATAGGAATGGCCCCCATAGACTCGTATTTGAATGCTTGGCCCATAGGGAGTGGCACTATTAGGAGGTGTGGCCTTGTTGGAGGAAGTGTGTCACTGTGGAGGTGGGCTTTGTGGTCTCAGATATGCTCAAGCTAGGCCTAGTGTGGCAGTCTACTTCCTGTAAGAGGTCCCCTGTCCTTCTGGTGACCTCTTCTCAGAATAAGGTCACGTGCCAAGATCATGCAAATGAAATAAAAAGCTTGGAAGCATTCACAGGAGATACCGACAATAAAGGTAGCCGTGGTACAATGTCAGTGCCCCATTCCCCAGATCCCCTGCCAACAGAGAAGTAGTCACCATGGTAGCAATTGCAATAATCCAGTGGTCAGGGTCTGCGTGGTACATTAGTGAGATGCAGTGCTCAGAGTATTAACCCTCATCCCTCAGGTCCCTCAGGTAAGGCTGATGGATCTCCCAAGGCACCCAGCTCAACGTGATGTGCCCAGAGGTGACCAGCCAAGCTGTAGCAAAAAGGTCAGAGGCTCAAAGCTAACCCTTCTCCCCAAGACACCTCATTTCCATCCTGAGGCTGACCTTCCAGAAGGTTCTTTTGGAGTCTGGCGAGCAGGAAAGACGCTTTAATGGACTTTGACTTTCACATGTGTCTTAATAAGAATCAAATTAGATTTGCTGGCATCTAACACATGGACAAAGAAGAGGCAGGTGAAGATGGATTGGCAGACACAGAGCCGGCCGCAGCATCTTGACACATGGAACGCTTGTTTTCCATGAATCATAGCCTTTCTGGGAATAGGCTTCTGGAGCCTCCTCCTGAGATCTAGTGTTGAGACAGTTAAAGCCTTCCTCGCTTCAGTTACTGACAGGAAGCTGACCACCCTGGGCCCCCAACACCATGTGGTAGTACATGACCAGTTTCTTTAAAGTATAGCTCTGATTCTGAGACTCAGTCTGCCCTCACCTGAAACTATCAGCAAATACTCCTGCAGGGACAGTAAGATGGGATCCATGGGTAAAGATGCCGGCCATGCAGGCCTGACGACCTGAGCTCAATCCCCAGAACCCACGCCGAGGTGGGAGGTGAGACCTGGCATGTGGAGGTCAGAGGACCACTTTGCAGAGTAAGCTCTCTAGTGTCCTGAGCATTCTGGGACACACCCCCACCACATGTGCGCGAATGACAAACACACAAGCGAGTTGTTCTTCATCTTCTCCATCAGTCACAAAGGGCGGGGGAAAACTGCTCTGTGGAACAGAGACCTGAAACAGGAAACCTTTGGCTTCACTCCTGCGTAACCCTGTGACTGAACTGGACCCCGGTCTTCTGTGAGACTCCAGTGTCAACTCTGTTGTGGTGCTGGAGCTACCTAAATGACTGCTAATCACCCCCGAGAGCCTAATGACAAGATCTACAATGCTACAGTTTGTTTCAGGGGGGAAATGCTATAGAGCAAAACCACAAAGGAGATGCATCACACTGAAGACTGCCTCTTTTCCAGCAGAGATTTAAACCCAGCTGATGAGATCAGGGACCTTTCTCAAGACCCCCATGATTGCCTCTGTCTGGTGCTCATGGAAAAACTTTGGTCCAGCAGCCTGGTGCTGTTTTATGTTCACATCAGATTCTGGACTCCAAGGAAGTCCCTTACTCCCCAGCACTATGCTGTGGGGTAGCACAAATGCTAGTTTCCTAGAGAAGGCTTCTAAAAGTATAAACAGCTTCCACACACCTCGGGTTCAAGAAGGCCCTCTGCTGGGTCCTTCATTTTCTGGCTGGTGAAGAACATGTGGTCCTTGGGTGTTTGTGAAGAGCAAAGACTTTGGTCTCAACTCTTCCCCGTGGATACAGTCAAGCCAAGCGCTTGTCTCATTTCCGCTTTCTGGGGATTTCCTTTGTGAGCCAGTGTCAGAATGTCACGTGATCGCTTCCCAAACAGAAACTTTCACTTTCCCTCATCTTGGTTGGAGAATGGGAGGAGGCTGTGTCAAGCACAGACGTGAGGTAGGTAGGAGATATGAGCTCCACATTTGCTGACGGTTCACCAGTAAACGTGAAAGACACAGATGCACGTGCAGCGGACTCCGAAGAGATGACGAGCAACTCAATTCAGTACACAGTGAATGCCTTTGTGATCGTGGAGACCCACAGGGCGCTAAGAGATATGTGAAACCTGACAGGGATAAGCTGACATTGTAGCTGCAGAGACAGGACAGATCCTTAGAGCATGTTGAGCACGTGGGCATTGTGCTGAGCCTTTGGCACGGACAACACACAGAGGCAAGGGCCATTCCAGGGTCTGTGAAGAACCAGAGCAAAAAGGAGAGACCTGGGGGTGTCAGGGCCTAACAGGGGCCTTGTAGAAACCTAGGACTTGAGACCTAGAAGAGGAGGCTGTTTGGCTTCTTTGAGGCTGTGTTCATATTCCTCTGTGCTGAAGGTGGTGCGCAATGTTTGCTTTCACACCCAGAATCCCCCAGGCCTCTGCAGTTCTGGGGTGACCCAGAGTCTCAGACTCAGACAAAAAGATGAGACATAAACAGACCACATCATAGAAGTCCATCAAAAAGCTAGGACTTGGCCGAGGTGGGAAACAAGTGTTTGGTGTGTAGTCTGTTAGGCCAGAGAGATTTCCGTAGGCAATCCCAAGGACCCAAGTTCTTGCAAACAGTGCGACCTGTTTATCCCACACACCTGCTGACAGCGTTCCAAGTGACAGGGCTTGAACAGAAGCTGCTCTTCGAATCCCACGTAACCTCACTCCTCCCTAGTGACAATAAATGTCACCACCTCTCAACATAAACAGTTATAGCTCAGAAACTTGTATTTCTGGGGAACCTTCAAATGTTTACCTCAAGTAAGCACCTGGACCGTTCATGGCCTACTTTAACTCTGTAGGTCTGCTCTCCACGGGCTAAAGCCTCAGGGGGAAGCGGGCTCAATATGAGGAAGCCCAGTGATTTTTTTTATTAGCAGATAAAAGAAGAAAACCAAATGTTCATTTTTATGGATCTTGGAAAAGCATTTTGATTTAAAAATCCATTTTGATTTAGAACTAATAATCCAGATAAAACCATCTCCTAAATGGAGAAAACATTTCTGCCTGACACCAAAAGCCAGCTAGCATCCTGCCTTGGGGTACAGAAGCAGGAGCGAGCACTCTTCTCATTAGCTGTAAATGGTCAGCAAGGACAGGCTGGCAGTTCGGTAAGAGAAAGAAATGGCACACGGAGCCATCGGAGCAGAGGGCTCCCCATGTTCACTGTCTTTGCTCCCGCAAGTGCATTCGAATCCAAGGGAAAACCGTTAGACAGATGGTGAGATAAAGCACTAACCGGCATCCACACATTGTATGACAGTCAGCTAAAAGAGAAGATTTTATTTACAAATGTAAAGAAAAAAAATAGCTACCCACAAATACTGAGATCTGAATGTAAATACCCACATAAAGGAAGCTAACCTACCCGTGAGTGAAGCAAAGAAATATTTGAGCAGATGTCAGAACTCTGGTTAGGGGACGCAGGCACAAATCGTCACACTACCCTTGCTAAGCATTTCCGTTCCAGGTCCTTCTCTCACTGTTTCACGTACATAACTCATCAAAGTTGCAAATTATCCCTAAGTTAACGTGAGCAAATTCCATTTATCATGCATCTACTACTTACTCAGAATATAATATTTAATTTAAAAGTCTTAATTTCAATAACCCAAACTGAAAGTATTCTTTAAAAATGATAAAAGACTCTGTGAGAGTTTGAAGCTAGCCTGGTCTATAAGAGCTAGTTCCCGGACAGGCACCAAAGCTACAGAGAAACCTTGTCACAAAAAATCCAAAAAAAAAAAAAAAAAAAAGATACAAGCTTCGTGGGGCCTGGAGGGATGGCTTAGGGGTTGGGAGCACTTGCTGCTCTTCTGGGGGACCTGGGTTCAATTCCCAGCACCTAATATGGCAGCTCATGGCTGTCTGTAGCTCCAGTTCCAGGGAACCTGACACCCTCACACAATACCAACACACATAAAAATAAATACATCTGTCTCCTTTCATCGCCTGATGAAGGTTAATATTCAGGAGGATGCCTATATGTTTTTCTTTGGGTTCACCTTCTTATTTAGCTTCTCTAGGATCACGAATTATAGGCTCAATGTCCTTTATTTATGGCTAGAAACCAAATATGAGTGAGTACATCCCATGTTCCTCTTTTCGGGTCTGGCTTACCTCACTCAGGATAGTGTTTTCTATTTCCATCCATTTGCATGCAAAATTCAAGAAGTCATTGTTTTTTTACTGCTGAGTAGTACTCTAATATGTGTATATATTCCATACTTTCTTCATCCATTCTTCCAAAGGGCATCTAGGTTGTTACTGGCTTTGTGGGAGCCTAGGCAGTTTGGATGCTCACCTTACTAGACCTGGATGGAGGTGGGTGGTCCTTGGACTTCCCACAGAGCAGGGAATCCTGATTGCTCTTTGGGCTGACGAGGGAGGAGGACTTGATTGGGGGAGGGGGAGGAAAATGGGAGGCGGTGGCGGGGAGGAGGCAGAAATCTTTAATTAATAAATAAATAAAAATAAATAAATAAAAAATAAAATAAAATAAATACATCTTTAAAAAATAATAACCCAAGATTCTTGAAGCTCTTGAATGGGGAAGAGAGAATATAGGAAGTGTCAGGTACAGTCTTGGGCCTATCAAGACTAGCCTTTGCTCCTGGGGAGACAGTTGCCCCTCCATATCTGTTTCCGGGAAGAATGACTTGCCAAGTCAATGCCTTGAAGGAAAACTGTCACAAAAACTGACTTGATGTCCAGACACAGCTGGGCTCTGAGAAGCCCTTCCCAACCTTAGTTCTCAGAGAGACTCCTTGCTCAGGCCAGACACAACAGAGTGAGGCTTGGACAAGCCTGGGTTCTGCTGCGGTTCTCTAACTGCACCCCAGGGTGCAGGCCACTCCAAACCAGCTGCTGCTAAGTGCATCCACTCCAGGACCCCTGGCCCCAGGGTGCAGGCCACCCCAAGCCAGCTGCTTCTAAGTGTATCCACTCCAGGACCCCTGGCCCCATGGAGCAGGCCACCCCAAACCAGCTACCTCTAAGCACATCTGCTCCAGGACTCCTGGCCCCAAGATGCTGGCCACCCCAAAGCGCCTGCCTGTTACTCCTCATAGCCGAGAAACCCTCACAGGAGTGCAGCCTCACAGTGGCCAAGCCATCTTTGGGGGTATCCTCACGAAATGGTGTCCAGCAACGCAAGCAGGCCAAGCAAGGCTTCAGAGTGCACAGAGCTCCTACCTGAGGTGACTCCCAGGACAGCAAGGACAATAACTGCCCCCTGCATACTGGATGGGTCCCTGTGTGTGTGGCTGTCCAGGATCTTCATCCAGCTTTCTAACCCACTTCTATTCCAGACACCACAATCTTC
This sequence comes from Microtus pennsylvanicus, assembly GCF_037038515.1. NCBI lineage: Eukaryota > Metazoa > Chordata > Mammalia > Rodentia > Cricetidae > Microtus > Microtus pennsylvanicus. The sequence continues at coordinate 73,418,877 of NC_134592.1, read as the reverse complement.
CTTCCCCTCAGGACTTGGTTGCCAGGCAGAGAGTCAAACAGGCCTTGGTGGTAACCAAAGGAGACGCTAAACACTGTTGTCTGTTGTTCTTTGATGACCTACGTGTGTGATAACCTGCTGTCCCACTAGCCTAAGGTCTGTCCCCAAAGTCCTCATCCCGATGTCTCCACAGAGAGCTCAAGAGAAGTCAGAAGAGCAAAAGGGACACGATGAGATAGCGGCTGCATGTCCCTGTCATGAACACGGTGGTCTCAACCTCCCTGTAACCAACCAGGCCTGCTGTCATTTGCCCAATCGGAGCTGCACATGAGGGGTCTCTACTGACTGGATTGAGATGAGTAGGACTCAGACCTGGAACTCCCTGAGACCCAGACAGTCGCTAAGAGCTAGGACCCAGTGTCTCCTTGAAGCGAGGTGGCCCTTGACACCGGTTAGTTACTTTGCCTGTTGCTATAACAAAAACCTGGCACAAGCGGCTCAAGGCAGGACAGGCTGGTCTTGTCTCACAGGTGGAGGGAATGGTCTTCTGGGGAGGGGGGGCTTAGGAGCAGCCTCAGGCAGCTGGCGCGCTGCAGCTGCAGTCAGACAGCATGCGAGGACCGCTGGCGCTCAGCTGGCTGACTCCCTTTTATCTGATCTGCAACCCCAGCCTGTGTAATGGCACCATCCATATTTAAGGTAGATCGTCCCACCTCAATGAAGCAATTTAGAAACTAGCTCACAAACATTCCCCGAGGTGAGCATACGAGGTTAACTATCTCAGACACCATTTGCCACTGCAGGCCCTTCCACAGTCCACAGGCTGGCTGAGGAATACTGGAGTTGAGCTTCTGCCCATGTGGGAGTGGTGTGTTCCTTTACAAGATTCCCATGACTGTGGAAGCATCATGGCAAGGCACAAAGAGAGGTGGGTGAATTATCACAGCCTGGCTCCACCGTCACTCAGAAAAAAAAAATGGGTCATAGTAGGCTTGGGGAAAATGACTGAGGAGCAGTAAGAGAGTAATTGGGTCAGTGGAAGTACCATCTCCTCCATCCATTCATTTCCCCACAACAGGTGTCTGTCTGCTCCTGGGGAAGGGTAGCCCAGCAGCCCCAGATGTGGAGGGGATGGCCAAACCGTATGTCAGGGATGGAAGTGGTTTGGAAAATCCCATGGGTCCTGAAGAACAGGCAAACCTTCATGCAGATGGGTCAGCCTGAAGGAGTCAGAATAGATGACAGACTGAGCAGGCAGGTAGAGGAAGGGCCTGGTCCCTTGTCCTCCTCTCTGCCCAACCCTCTTCCCTAACCTGTAGGGCAGAGAGGAGGTGGCAGGAGCCGTGCAGTCAGCTGCACCATCCAGGGAGTGAAGGGTGGCAGGAGATGAGACTTAAGTTGAATTTAGATTTGTCCGGAGCCCAAATGATGCTGACATGGATAACTGGGGGACAGAAAGCAATGTGCTAAGGGACAAGAGCAATTCCAGTGCTCAGGCAGGAGGATTGCCAACCTGGGCTACATAGTGAGGGTGGAGATAGCAGGGGTTACAGAGGAAGACACTGCCCCAAAACCAGATGAGAGAGAGAAGGCTAGGGAGGGAGGGGGAAACAGATAGTGTAACAGACATCTGTCGAATTATCGAGGAGAGGGGGACTGGGAGCATTTCAGTCCACTGAGTGGGAGCTGTTCAGTGAATCCCTCCTGGGCCACAGGAAGTCAAGGCTCAGAGACAGGTGACCCCCTCCGATGCACTGCCAGTCAGGACTCTCCTCAGAAGCCCAGGACACCAAAGCTGGCTCCTCTCCCTGCATAGTCTCCAGGGGTCCTCTGGGTCACTGCCCTGGCTTACAGTCTTCATTCCCAGTACAGCCTCCTCTATGGCCCCAGGGCGGCCTACGGGCTTTCAGGCCCATTTCACAAGAGCATGAGAATCTGATCCTTCCCTTTTCTGCTAAAATATCAAACCACTTTGCCCTTTAGTTAACTTTTCCTGGATAAAGAGGAAGATTCGGAATGTTGGATAGCTTCTGTTTGAAGTAGCTAAGTGGCGAAAATCACAGGCTCTGCTGTGTGACCTTTCGTACCTGTAGATCCGGGGAAGTAGGACCTGCTGTCCACGGTCATAGCACATCTCCCAACAGTGGCTCACCCCAGGGGGACAACTGCCAGGCCAGCGAGGGAAGCAGAGTGGATGTGCAGCATTCCCTGGCTGGCTGAAAGGAAGAATCCACGACAGTCGCCAAGTTACTAATTCTCACTCCTCGGTTTTCCCTGTCATGTTAGTTACTGTAAATAATCCGTTTCATTATGCATAATTAAAGCTGAAGTGATGGCTCAGATTAAGTTATGGAAAACGTCAGAATAATTAAGGCTTTGAATTAAAGAAACTCACATCTGTTTAATTTTCAGCCTGGCTACACAGTGTTTTAATGCTGCCCTGTTACGCTGAGTTCGTGTCGGTTCCGGTTCCCCCTCCTCCATCCAGCTTTCCTGAGGCATGGGGGCCACATTTGGGAAGGGGCTGTGTGTTTGCTTGTTTTCTCATGTACACAGCTCTGTTTTCAGCCCCAGAGTGGACACCATCGCCAGGCCTTGCCCCTTCTAAAAGTACAAGGTTCAAATGGAAGCCCCCACCTGCTCAGAAGTCACTACAGCTACAAAGAACCCTGAGGGCCTTGCTGTCTTGTACCTGGATCCCAGGGTGCAGAGCTATTTCAGTCTCTAAAATCTGTCTCCACAGGAAGATGAACGAGGGACCTCGTAGTCCTGGGCCAGAACTTTGGGGGGGCAGGGAGCCTTCTGTGAGTTCGGGCTGGCCCCGCACTGGTCAGGCCTTGGGGTTTTTCAAGGGAGTTCCCTGGAGTAGCTTGATGTCCAGTGTGTTAGCAGTGTTGTCTTCTGATATTTGACTCAGAACCTGGAACACATTTTTCTCCTGAAATCTATATGGACTTGAAGGAAATAGAAAGGGGAGAAATTGAAGCTGTGTGGAGAACGTTCAATTGTTCTGCTCCTTTAACGATTTTGAGGGTGTGAGGTCTAGATGACAGTGGACCTTCTTACCTTTTTAGTTATGGGACATGCATGCCTCTCCATCCAGCTTGGAACTCTGGCTTCCAGTAATGTGGGCCCTAGGGCAGGACGTGTAGGGTTTGCCGTTCCAGCACCTTGAATTGGTGTCTCCTGGGGCCACACATGTAACAGGGACAGTACGCAATTGGTGCGTAGCGTCAGGCAGGAGTGAAGTATGACCCCGTGTTCTAACATCCACACCGCATCAACCATGCCTACACCCGATTCCAGGCAGTCCTCCCAAGCTCTTCCAGGCGAGGGGAGCTCCACAGTTCTCTTTTTCTTTCTTCCTTTAAAAAAAATTAACCATATATATGGTTAATTATATATATTATTTATATATAAATATTTGTCTATATATTTTTTATATAATATATTTATTTAGTATATAGATATAATTTATTTTTATTTTATGTTTATTGGTGTTTTGTCTGCATCTATGTCTGTGTGAGGGTGTCAGAAGCCCTGGTTCTGGAGAGATGGCTCAGTGGTTAAGAGCACTAGCTGCTCTTCCAGAGGACCCTTGTTTAATTCCACCACCCACATGGAACTTGGAATTTATTTGCGCCCTAATTTCTTCCTATTTGACAAGGTACCAGGGGCATAGTTAGACAATTGTGGAATTGGTGATGAACTTTGTAGCTGCCTGCTCCTCACCTTTCTCTCTTTCTGCCCTACTCCAGATATGTGCTCCGTGGGTTCTGTGAGAGAAAGTAAAGCAATTCTGCAGCATTTCTTCCTTCTGAAACCTAGGAACAACTCCTTCCTGCAGTGGCCCTGAGGACTATGGGAGAGGCCAGTGCTCTGGCAGACTCTGGAATGTGCAGTCCTGACTCAGGGTGGGAGAGTCAGGACATTGGCCTCCCCAAGGCTTGGTGCCACCTGATCACAGGGAGTCTAAGTGTTTCTAAAGCTCTGCGGGCTTCTTGGGTCACGCCTCCAGGAAGCCCAGGTCATTCCTATTTTTTTTTCAGAACAATTTGATGAAGACACATTTCACAGACAATAGATTGTACCCAGCTAAAGTGCATAACCCTCTGTTTTTATTATATCCACAGAGCCATTGTCACAATCAATTTTAAAACATTTCCATTGTCCTAAAAAGAAACCCTCCACTCCTTATCAGCTACCCATTTTCCTCCAGCTTATTACTCCCACACACCCCGCAGCCATCAATCTATCCTGGTTCCTGTCAGCTTCCTTATTCTGGACATTTCACAGGGAACCATACAACACATAGGCTCTGGGTTTGTCTTCTTTCCACTTAGCTAGGTGGGGAAAACTAAACTAAATGCTGGGAGGAAGAAGGCAGAGTGAGGAGAAGCCATGGAGCTGCCGGAGACAGATGCGTTGAAACTTTGCTGGTAGGCCATGATCTCTTGGTGATGCACAGATTAATGGAGATGGATTAAATTAAGATGTAAGAGTTAGTCAATAAGACACTAGAATTAATGGGCCAAACAGTGATTTAAATAATACAGTTTTGTGTGATTATTCCAGGTCTGCTGGTGAGCAGCCAACAGCCAGAACGACCAAGTGACCTCCCCACAACACCCAGTACTTCACTCCTTTTCTCTTTTTCTTGTTACTGCCAGGTAATATTATTCTGCAATATGGGGAGCCACGTTCACTTTGTTCACAGAGATAGGCATTTGGCTTATTTCTACTTTATGAAGCTGCCATGAACGTTCACACACAAGTTTTTGTTGTTGTTGTTTTCTGTTCAGAGAGATGTGTTTTCATTTCTGTTGGGGAAATATCATGAGCATAAATGTCAGGTCATATGGCAATGGAGGAGTTATTCTTGTGCACAAATATCTAACTTGCTTGAGAGCCAAGGCAAGTTGGCCTTTGCTGGTCCCTGTTCTAAACTGTGGGCTCCACATATGTCACCCATCTGACAACTTTTCCAGATATCTTTATACCAGCTAATCATTTCTCCCTCCTCCTCCTTTTTCCATTTATCTCTTCCTTTTCCTCTTCCTCTTCCTCCTCCTTCTCCTCCTCTTCTTCTTCTTGATGTTTATTTTTTTATTTACCAGAATTTGATTACCTACTGTGTCCCCTTTATGCATGATAAGGTTAAAGCAGAAAAAAAAATAGATGAAAATTGCTTGGCCAGATGATGTAAGCACTGTTCTTCCATCATCCATGCATCCATGCATACATGCACCCATCCGTGCATCTATCCATTGGTGCTTGCATCCATCTTTTAGTGCATGCATGCATCCATCAATGCATTCATCCATCCTTTGGTGCATGCATCCATCCATTGGTGAATTTATCCATTTTTCGGTGCACACATCTGTCCATTGGTGAATGCATCCATCCTTTGGTGCACACATGCGTCCACTGGTGCATGCTTGTATGATCCATTCATCATGAATGCAAGCATTCAACCATTACTCTGGTATAGCTCACTGCATATGAGCAACTGAGCAGGGTGTCATGTCTGTTATTAGTTACTTTAAAGTCACTGTAACCAAAAGAAATGGAAGAAGCTTGTGAAAAAGGACAGTTTATGTTAGCTCTGCCTCAGAGTGATTTCTGTCTTTTATAGCGGGAAAGACAACATGGTGGAGGGTCTCAGCTTCCGTCCATAGGTGCATGCAAGGGCATCTCAGACCAGGAAACAAAGTGTGCGACAGAACTGGCAGCAGGGGTGGCCTTTAAGCCCCTCCCCCAGTTCCACCTGCAGACCCCACTTTCTAAAGACTCCACAGCCTGCAGAACAGCAGGACTGACTGCCTACTGAGTGTTCATGTGAGCCTGTGGGGGACATTTAGAGCTAAGCCTGTTGTGACCCAAGTATCCCACCAAGGTCCTCAAACCTAGCCCAGAATTAAGGTTAAGTGGACCAAATACTGTGTTTGAGGATGCCTGAGGCTGTGAGAGCATTAGTGGGGAGAGAATCACTTTCAGACTGAAAGTACGTGGTCAGAGAAAGTTTCCAGATGCAGAAGTGAGCAGGAGACACACAGGGTAAAAGCTGCGGAAGGTAGAGAAAGGGCAGCAGAGAGGCCTGGGAGGTATGGCTGTCTTGGGATTCTCTGCCAATTGACTTTTCTCTAGGGACTGTCATTTTTAAAAAATAAATTACTTTTTACAAGCTAATATATGCACACACTGTAAAGTCCTGGGATTCAGAAGAATAAACAATGAGAAGAAAGTCTTCTTGTCTTCACCTGTCGCTTGGAGGCAGCCATTGTTAGTCTTGTGAACCTCCTAGAAACAGCCCAAGAATAAACACATGCTCATTTACATAGTCATTATGCTTGTAGAAAAGGAAGCTTAGAACTTGACACAAGTTGGGCCATCTGGGGAGAGGAAACCTCAGCTGAGAAAATGCCTCCATTAGACTCCTGATAGGCAAGTCTACGGGGGTGGAGGGCGTTTTCTTGATTAATGGTTGATGTGTGAAGACCCAGACCACTGTGGGTGGTGCCACCTATGTTCAGGTGGTCCTGGATTATTTAGAAAAACAGATTGAACAAGCCAGTAAGCAGCATTGTTCCATGGCCTCTCTTTGAGTTCCTACCTTTGGGTTCCTGGTTTGCTTGAATTCCTGCCCTGGCTTCCTTTCATGATGGGCTGCAATCGTGATTGGGACAAGGATGTTAAATAAACCCTTCCTTCCCCCAAGCTGCTTCCGCATCATCGGAATAAACGTTCTAATACTCATGGCATTAGAGATGCCTGTTCTTTTTAAAAAGTAGAACAGCAGTTTGTATCTTTACAATGCAGAATAGAAACCGTAGGGCAGTGTTCTGTATTATTTATGCAGTTCCCCATGGAGAGAAGTTTACCATGTTCCCAGTTCATCTATTACCAATGAGGCTACAATAACCGTCCTTGAATATGTGTGATGAATATGAGAATATGCTTGCAGATTAAATGCCTTAAAAATGAAATTGTTGAATAGAAGAAATTGTGTATGTAACTTTTTGATGTATGCTATCAAAGTATTCCTTAAAGATGCTGCTCCGACATTGGTCCCTAACAATGGCATGTGCAAACACAAAAGAAGCCCCGGACCCTAATGATACCAGATTATCAAACATTTTACCTGTCTGTTAGGTAAAGAAATATCTCATTGCCATTTGCATTGCTTCACAAAAGTGAAATTAAGCCTTGCTTTCCAATATATAAGAGGCCCTGGGTTTGATTTTAGCACAGAAAGAAAGAGAAAGAGAGAGAAGACAGAAGAGAAAGAACAAAGGAACCAGAGGCAGAGTAAGATGGCAGTTGAGTAAACTCCTCTGACACCTGTGTCCTCCCAGACAAATATGTCTTCCACATCCTTCTGTCCCACACTGCCATTTAGAAAGAGCGTGGACTGCTTACAGCCTTCTGCATGCCTCTACTCCCCAATAAGTCTCTGTGTGAGCTCTGTTGTGTGTGGTGTGATTTTGTGGCAGCCAGGATATCCTCCTGCTGCAAACCATTTACTGGATCAAATGCTCTTAAACACAGAGCCATCTCCCCAGACCCCTAGAGTAATAATTTTTCACCCAAGGACCATTGATAAAGCTAAAGTTAATAGACAAAATATATAAAGAAAAGGATCAGTCTTGGCATACTATTTTTTGTAACTATTCTAAGTCTAAAATTATTTCAAAACCTTGAAGGGGAAGGAAGCAAGCATTTCCACTTCTGTGGATGTTCTGGTCATTCTACAAGCTTATTGATATTTTCTATTGCTTTGTCAGGATCTTGGTCTGTTAAGGCAGACTACAGGGTACTGAAAATAAACGACAGTCAATCCCTATGTTGCTCAGGCAGCATTGCAGAAAGAGGGGCGGAAAGAGTGTAACAGCCAAAACACAGGGAGAAGGGCTGGGAAATGCCATCTTCTGGGCAATACACAGGATCGCAAACTCCCAGGAACTACAGATGCTTGCCAAGATTGGGCCCACGAGCATGTAGGGAAGGAGGGAGAAGGACTCGGGGCTCCTCACTGCTGAACCAGTTCTACGGATAGAGTCAGAGACTGTAAGGAGGCCACTGCCTTCAGTTCTCTCTCTACTGGTGGCCCCACCAGCCTCCAGCAAACAAATCTGAACCCAATGGTCACACTCATTAAAATAAAGAGTCACAAAATAAAACCAAAAGTCCTAAATGTCTGAAAGGGTCAGAAAGAATTGTGTTAGAGAATTCCTTTGAATGTGAGCTGCAACAATGGCTTTCTTCTGGTCTCCAGCATGCTACTCATCACACAGATTTCAAAGACACTGACCGGCTTCTTAAATTATCTATCTATCTATCTATCTATCTATCTATCTATCTATCTATCTCTATTTATCTATCTATCTATCATCTATCTATCTATCATCTATCTATCTCTATTCATCTATCTATCTATCTATCTATCTATCTATCTATCTATCTATCTATCTCTATTCATCTATCTATCTCTATTCATCTATCTATCTATCTATCTATCTATCTATCTATCTATCTATCTATCTATCTCTATTCATCTATCTATCTATCTCTATTCATCTATCTATCTCTATTCATCTATCTATCTATCTATCTATCTATCTATCTATCTATCTATCTATCTCTATTCATCTATCTATCTATCTATCTATCTATCTATCTATCTCTATTCATCTATCTATCTATCTATCTATCTATCTATCTATCTATCTATCTCTATTCATCTATCTATCTATCTATCTATCTATCTATCTATCTATCTATCTCTATTCATCTATCTATCATCTATCTATCTATCTATCTATCTATCTCTATTCATCTATCTATCTATCTCTATTCATCTATCTATCTATCTATCTATCTATCTATCTATCTATCTATCTCTATTCATCTATCATCTATCTATCTATGTATCTCTATTCATCTATCTATCTATCTATCTCTATTCATCTATCTATCTCTATTCATCTATCTATCTATCTATCTCTATTCATCTATCTATCTATCTCTATTCATCTATCTATCTCTATTCATCTATCTATCTATCTATCTATCTATATTCATCTATCTATCTATCTATCTATCTCTATTCATCTATCTATCTATCTCTATTCATCTATCTATCTATCTATCTATCTATCTATCTATCTATCTCTATTCATCTATCATCTATCTATCTATGTATCTCTATTCATCTATCTATCTATGTATCTCTATTCATCTATCTATCTCTATTCATCTATCTATCTATCTATCTATCTATCTATCTATCTATCTCTATTCATCTATCTATCTCTATTCATCTATCTATCTATCTATCTATCTATATTCATCTATCTATCTATCTATCTCTATTCATCTATCTATCTATCTATCTATCTCTATTTATCTATCTATCTATCATCTATCTATCTATCTCTATTCATCTATCTATCTCTATTCATCTATCTATCTATCTATCTATCTATCTATCTATCTATCTCTATTCATCTATCTATCTATCTATCATCTATCTCTATTCATCTATCTATCTATCTATCTCTATTCATCTATCTATCTATCTCTATTCATCTATCTATCTCTATTCATCTATCTATCTATCTCTATTCATCTATCTATCTATCTATCTATCTCTATTCATCTATCTATCTATCTATCTATCTATCTATCTATCTATCTCTATTCATCTATCATCTATCTATCTATCTATCTATCTCTATTCATCTATCTATCTATCTTTCTCTATTCATCTATCTATCTATCTATCTATCATCTATCTCTATTCATCTATCTATCTATCTATCTCTATTCATCTATCTATCTATCTATCTATCTATCTATCTATCTATCTCTATTCATCTATCTATCTATCTCTATTCATCTATCTATCTCTATTCATCTATCTATCTATCTCTATTCATCTATCTATCTATCTATCTATCTACCTATCTATCTATCTATCTATCTATCTATCTATCTATCTATCTATCTCTATTCATCTATCTATCTCTATTCATCTATCTATCTATCTATCTATCTCTATTCATCTATCTATCTCTATTCATCTATCTATCTATCTATCTATCTATCTATCTATCTATCTATCTCTATTCATCTATCTATCACCTATCTATCTATCTATCTATCTATCTATCTATCTATCTATCTATCTCTATTCATCTATCTATCTCTATTCATCTATCTATCTATCTATCTATCTATCTATCTATCTATCTCTATTCATCTATCTATCTATCTCTATTCATCTATCTATCTATCTATCATCTATCTATCTATCTATCTCTATTCATCTATCTATCTATCTATCTATCTATCTATCTATCTATCTATCTATCTATCAATCTACCTACCTATCATCTATCTATCTATCTATCTATCTATCTATCTATCTATATCTATTTATCATATAGATATCTATCATCTATCTATCAATCATATAGCTACCTACCTATCATCTATCCATCTATCTATCTACTTATCTATTTACCTATCTACCTATTTATCTATCTATCTCTGTATCTCTATGTATGAATCTTTATGTATTTCTATGATGTGACTCTATGAATCTCTATATGTAGCTCTGTGAATCTCTATGATGTATCTTACAATGTATCTTCATGTATTTATATTTCAATGTATCCATTTATTCATCTTCCTTTTTTCCATGCATCCAACTATCTACCTATATATCTATTTCTGTGTATTCATCTGTTTTCCATCTTCCTTCTGTATCTGCCTGTCATTATCTACCTCCATCTACCCATGCACCTAGTATATCTCTATATCTGTCCCTTTATACCTATATAGCTACACATGTATCTGTACAGATAGACATGTTTTCATGTCTATCTGTCTGCACACTTAATGTTCTGTTATTTCTATTTCTCTGAAGGCCCCAACTATTACCGTCATATTCTAAAGTGAGGTACAGAAGGGTTAGGATTTCATTGTATCTTTTGGGGGAGACACAGGTTAGCCATGGAAGAAGCTGTGTTGATTACTTTTCTTATCACCCTGACAGGGACGACATAAAGGATGGAAAATTTATTCAAGATATTTATTTATTCATGAGGCGATGGCGTGATGGCTGGGACTCTTGGTCAAGAACAATAGGACTTTACAGCCTGATTTCCTTACATTTTAGCAGCTGACAAGGAAGTAGAGAGCTAGGAAGCAGAGTTGACTTTTAATCCATCCCCCCACCCCCCGCCATATCCACCTCTTCAGCCCTACACCTGCTAGATAGCTGCAGGTCCAGAAGATTCTCAGCATCCCAAAGCAATACCATCAGTTAGAGACCAGGTCATCAAACACTTGTATCTGTGGAAGACGTTAAAGTGACTGAGGGCCTACATGTGTAGTAGATATGGGTGATACGTGGGAGAATCAGGGCCTGTTGAGAGAGCACAGTTGTCCCATGATGTTGTCAATGCCAATAAACACCATCTGACATTGCTACCACAGTGTGTGAGGAATCCTGCTCCTCCACATCCTTGGGATGACCTCTCAATTCCCATCTGTGTGTTTCCCCTCTGTTTGTCTGTTTACCACTTGTCGAGTGTTATTTCTTTCGTAACACCAGGCCATTTTTTCCACGATTGTTTTCTCGCAGTCTGCATATTGTATCTACCCCAAACACAGACACTGCCTCCTGCCCCTGTGACCTGTATCTCTTCAAGAATTTGGTCAGCCAAGGGTGGTGGTGCATGCTTTTAATCCTAGCACTCTTGAGGCAGAGGCTGGTCACCGTAACTTTGAGGCCAGCCTGGTCTACAGAGTGAGTTCCAGGACAGTCAGGGCTACACAGAGAAACCCTGTCTCAAAAATAACAAGAAGAAGAAGAAGAAGAAGAAGAAGAAGAAGAAGAAGAAGAAGAAGAAGAAGAAGAAGAAGAAGAAGAGGAGGAGAAACAGAAAAAGAATTACAGTTGGCTCTGTCTGGACTTTGTCTGGATGTCTGCTCCATCCCCCCTCCCACGCACACTTCCTTGGCTTCACTTCTTTCCATCATTCCTTCCTCAAACGGGGCCTTCCTTGACTCCCCATTCCTGAGCGTGCCCACACACCCTTCACCCTGGTTCTTACCACACACTTTATTTCTCTGTGGAGTGCTTGTGTTCAGTCTCCTGGCTGAAGCCGTGAAGGCAGGGTGAGCATAGGCCATGCTGGGGAGTGGAAGAATCGGTGGAGGAATGCCGGCCCTGGGCTGTGCAGCCGCCCAGCGGGACCCAGATGGAGCCCATGGCAGTGAGCATAGGTCGTGCTGGTGAGTGGAAGAATCAGTGGAGGAATGCCGGCCCTGGGCTGTGCAGCCGCCCAGCGGGACCCAGATGGAGCCCATGGCAGTGCAGACATGAACAAACGAGCCACCAATCACAGGCCATGAATCAGGCACAGTATTTACATTCCTTTGTCAAACACCATCACTTAGGGTTTGAATTAAGCTCCACTCATTGTTTACAGTCTCTGCTGCTTGTTAAAAATTGATACAAACCCCACATGCTTAAATGGCTCGATAAGTGATTAGCGTCATAGTAGCCGGCAAAGAGCCTAGCCTTCCTTTCCAGATGTGACAGCCAGAAGGCTCCTGTTGCTCTCTCTCTCATTGCTCTCTGCAGAAGCGGCGGCTCAGAGGACCAGGAGATGGAGATGGCCCAAGGACAGCACAAGCAGAGCAGGCAGCGTGTGTCTGGTGTTAGGCCTGCCCTGACCCTGCTCCTCCAAGCAATTGCTCTGTGACTCTGGACAGACTGCTTAACGGCTCTACATCTGAACAGAATGTGAAAAAACAGTGCGGTCTCATCCCCGGAGAGCCGATGCGGGGGCGAAGGCGATCCTTCATGTGACGTCCCTGGGTGACAGGTGTTCTGAACAGCTGTTTCATGCTACACAGAATTGCTGAGCACAGAAAAGTTAAGATCTCCTCTTTTAAACCTTAGGTCTTTTCATCGGTCATAATTTTCACCTCTGCTTTAAAAACTTGTCATTTCAGGCGGGCAGTGGTGGCTCACACCTTTAATCCCAGCACTCAGGAGGCAGAAGCAGGTGGATCTTTGTGAGTTCGAGGCCAGCCTGGTCTGCAGAGCAAGTTCCAGGACAGTCAGGGCTACATAGTCTCAGAAAGTACACACACACACACACACACACACACACTCTCTCTCTCTCACGTACGCATAAATGCACGCATGCACACACACATACACACACGTGCATACACACATGCACACATGCACACACACACAAAACACACGCACACCGCAAAAGAACTACAAACAAGGCTGACTGATGGCTTTCCCTGTTTGTGTTCATTCACTCCAGTCTTCTTTGGAAGCGGCTAAGGTTCATTATAAATAAGCTGTAAATTAGACTCATGCCTTTCATAGCCTCCCACGCTGTGAAAACCAAGTACACGCTGATCCAATGGTGTCTCAACTGTGCTGAATAAAATCCAGCATCCACTCCATGTTTTCCCGATGCTGAAACTGTACTCCGTGATTTAATTTCCCCCACATCCACTCCATGTTTTCCTGATGCTGAAACTGTACTCCGTGATTTAATTTCCCCCAACACCACTAGGAGACAGTTGTAGAGATTTTATCTGTTAGTCTCCATTTTGCTGATGGGGAAACTGAGGCACGAAGCTTTTTGCAGAGTAACTTTGCGGAATAACTTGCCAAACATGACTAGTGTGGGAGCTGGCAGGGCCTGGGAGTCAGATACAATCAGTCTTGTTCACCTTCCTTAGCCCAGAGCTGATGCTTTTCATTCTCTTAAGTTTGCCTCAAATTTCAGTGAACTTAAGTTATTCTAGCTAAAGGAAATTTGAATTTAGTAATTATTTACCACTAATAATAACCTTCAATTTATAGATTTTAAAGCTCTGTCAATAAGAAATTAAGTTACTCGCCTCATAATGCTTTGGGCACACTGGCAAGAAAATACACAAGCATTGACTATGAGAGATGTGTGCAGATCATCTCTATGGGTAGCAATTATTTTTAGCTGGTTTTCAGCAGAACCAGCTGGCCATGCATATTAACTGCCTTTATGCCATTTGCATTTGTCTCTGATAATGCTTCTTTCCCCTTCCAATCACAGGGTTTGATAAACTTATTTTTAAACTGGAAATTCTGCCTTAGCACCTGCTTTCTTCGAACTCAACTGTCTGGGCACCGCAAGACCAAGGCCATGGCAGCTTCGGCGTCTAGTGCGGGTCACTCTGCTTTTGAGAGTGTGGCCTTTCTTGCTGATTCCTTACCATGGCAGAAGGGACAGAAGGCACAGACAGCCTCCTGAAGCCTCCTTTATCGGGCATTAATTCTGACCATGAAGGCAGAGTCCCTTCAACTTTCGCACTTCCACATCTTCATGCCACCTGGAGGTTCAAATTTCAACACAGGAATGTTGGCAGGGCATGTCCATTCAAACCATAGCACTCTGTCATCTCAATCTTCTTTGTGTAGCTGTGGCCAACTAGGCAGAAGGTAAGCAGACAAAGCATGTGTCTCAGTTGACAGTAGGTGCTGGGCTGCAGGAGGCCTAGGTGCTGGTCGTCACTAATCAGACCAGTGATGGCGACATGTGCTCTAGTCTCAGCTCAGGGTCACTTACATGAGTTACTGCCTCTTTTTGGTTAGATCTCAGCGTTCAGATATTTTCCATGTAGCCTGCATGAACTAGTGAAAGGAAGCACACACACGTACACACACATATGGACAAACACATACACACCAAGCACACACTTGGCATTCCCCTCTCACCTTGTCTGAATCCTCCTTCAGTTTTGGACTGGTCCTTGTTGAATCTGAATTAGCAGATCCTTTCTTCACTTCCCTTATTCTCCAGGATGTAAGCATCGTTAGGACAGATGTCTTATCTGCTGTCGTATCCCTGGAGACCGAAACTGTGCTGAGAAATGCTGGAAATGAGCTTTGTTTGGTTGGATACACGGAGGAAAGTATGGTTGAGAAATCTACTTTTGTCCAGTGGCAGCTGTGGAGCACACGACTTCACAGGACGAAAGGTAGCCAGCAACCGGCTTCTGGCCCATGGCTCACCCTCGACACCGTCCTCCCTACCTTATCACCGTCATAAACACCTTGATTGCTGTCCGTTGGCGTCAGTTCCACTAGAAACGATTGATCAACCCAATTCAATGGGAGGTTTAGCAAACATTTGTCTCTGTCAAGTGTGACGCTCTGACTCTTCCCCATGGGTCAGTTGGTGTACCTCCTCAGGGACGCTGAAATCTGGTGACAGGTGACTAATTGAAGGGACAGGGACTAGGAAGAGAGAGTGGTCGCTAGGCAGAGAGCGTGCTAACTACATGGATGCTGCAAACATAATTCCAGAGGGGCTTTGCAATCCACACAGAATACTGCTTTTCAAATACTGGTGTGCTGGCTAGTTTAATGTCAACTTGACAGACTGTAGTCAGTATCTTAGACAGGGAATCTCAGCTGAGAAAATGCCTTCATAAGATCTGCCTGCAGGCAATCCCGTATGGCGTTTTCTTAATTAGTAATTGATGTGGAGGGCCCAGGCCATGGTGGGTGGTGCCGCCCCTGAGCTGGCGATCCTGGGTTCTTTAGAAGGCAGGTTGACCAAGCCATAAGGAGAAAGCCAGTGAGCAGCTCTCCTCCACGGCCTCTGCATCAGTTCCTGCCTCCAGGATCCTGCCCTGTTTGAGTTCCTGCCCTGATTTCCTTCAATGATGACTGCAGTGTGGAGGTGGAAGCCAAATAACCCTTTCTTCCTTGATTTTTGCGATGCTGTTTCATCATAGCAATAGCATGCCTAACTGGACAATCACTTAAGGAGCAACTAAGCATCTAAAAGAAAATGCAAATAGAGATCCTTCTTATCTATTCATTAAAACAGCTCCCCAACTTTCTATACCAGACAGCAGTTTATCAATCTAATTTTAGCTATGATTGGAAAAGAAAAGAACTTTTTAAAAGGCCCTTTTACCTTTTGTCTCTAACTGGATCTCTCTTCCCAGTCTAAATGAAGTTTCCGTTATATTTTAAAACCATTTTCTTTTTTATTTTAATTGTTACTTGTGTGAGTGTGAGTGTGCTTGTGTGTGTGTGCTTGTGTGTGTATGAGTGTGAGTGTGTGTATGTGTGTGTAGGAGAAGAAGGAGGTCACAGGGTATCAGATCACCTGTAGCTGGAATTACAGGCAGTTGGGGTGCTGGGAATTGAACTTGGGTCAAGAACAGTGTGGGTTCTTAACCACTGAGCAATCTTTTCAACCCCTCCATTGTAAGAATATAAAAACAATGGCACTGGACAGATAGCTCAGTTAAGAGTACTGGGTGCTCTTCCAGAAGTCTTGAGTTCAGTGGCTCACGACCGTCTATAATGAGATCTGGTCCCCTCTTCTGGAATACAGGCATAAATGCAGGCAGAACACTGTATGCACACTAAATAAATCTTTAAAAAACATAGCTGGGTGGTGGTGGCGGCTCACAGCTTTAAGCCTAGTTCTTGGGAGGCAGAGGCAGGCAGATCTCTGTGAGTTTGAGGTCAGCCTGATCTACAGAGTGAGTTCTAGAACAGTCAAAGATACACAGAGACCTGTGTCAAAACCCTGCTTTAAAAAAGCAAATAAATGAATAAATAAATAAAATCAAAAACCAATAGAGCACAAGAGACTCAGCAGTAGTGATGGCAATGATGGTGATCATGGTGGTGAGTGTAGGGGCAGCCTTGGTAGCCGTGGTGATAATGATGGTGATGATTGTGATGTTAGTGGCAATAATAGTGTAGATGCAGGTAGTGACAATGATAGTGATAGTGAGGCCGATGGTGATAGGAGCAGGGTGACGGTGGTCCTAGCAGTGATGGTGTTGATGATGGCGGTGTTGGTGTAATGGGGGTGGTGATGGTGGTGTTGGTGTAACGGTGGTGCTACAGTGGCAATGGTGGTAATAATAATGGTGGCGGTGGTCCTAGCAGTGATGGTGTTGATGATGGCGGTGTTGGTGTAACGGGGGTGCTGTAGTGGCAATGGTGGTAATAATAATGGTGGCGGTGGTCCTAGCAGTGATGGTGTTGATGATGGCGGTGTTGGAGTAACGGGGGTGTTGATGGTGGTGATGGTGGTGTTGGTGTAACGGTGGTGCTGTAGTGGCAATGGTGGTAATAATAATGGTGGCGGTGGTCCTAGCAGTGATGGTGTTGATGATGGCGGTGTTGGAGTAACGGGGGTGTTGATGGTGGTGATGGTGGTGTTGGTGTAACGGTGGTGCTGTAGTGGCAATGGTGGTAATAATAATGGTGGCGGTGGTCCTAGCAGTGATGGTGTTGATGATGGCGGTGTTGGAGTAACGGGGGTGTTGATGGTGGTGATGGTGGTGTTGGTGTAATGGTGGTGCTGTAGTGGCAATGGTGGTAATAATAATGGTGGTGGTGGTCCTAGCAGTGACGGTGTTAACTGGCTGTGTTGTTGGTGTAATGGTGGTGTTAATAGCTGACGGTTAACAAGGCTCCATGAAGAGACACCAGACTCTGCTTTCCGTCAGCTCTGGGTGTCACCTTACGTAGGAACTGGGACTTGCAGTTGTTGGGGTTGACCTGCCCATGGGGCCCTGACTCCGCTGTGTTTAGATTTAGGGAAATGTTGCCATCTAGTGCCCCACAAGAGTCTTAACTCTAAGTAGACAAGACAGACAGCCTTCCTCTCTCTCTCCTCCCTCTCCGAGGTTCACCCTGGACCAGTACCGCTTCCACAGCTGCAACCATGGAAACATCTTCATGAGGTGTTTCGGTTTTGTTTTCAACGTTTTCTCCTTACAAAACGGATGGAAAGAGAAAGATCCAGTAGGCACAGGTCGAACAAACGTTTAGTCGTGAGCTAACATTTACTGTGAATAGCACGTTAAACGGGGCGAGTCAGGGAGAAGGAATTACAAGCCACTCAATACGTGGAAGTGACTCAGGGCTTGGCCTTCTCTTTTCCTGGCACCACTTAGTCCATCAACTCTATACCTCCCCATACTGATGTGTAGTCAATGGGGTTCCTCTCCAGCCTCCTCTGCCTTCTGAGGAAACAGCCAGAGAAACTCACCAGCGTGGTGCTGGGTTTCTGACCGCCTGTCAGGTCACTGGGTCTGTTTAAGGAAGGCTTCCATTGATTTAGTTCCTTACAGAGGCAGTGGGCTAGCCCGTCTGGAGTGGGGGGCAGGGGGAGAAGTGCTGGGCAGTGTCTTCAACTCCGGCCGATCGACCTTCTGCCGGACCCTGCCTTTTGAGTTTGTGTCATGATTTGGATTTACATGTGGGTGCCTTTCAGGCCAGTCTTCCCTGCTGTATGGGGGCAAGGGCTGTATCTGCTCTGTCCACTGCTGTATGCTAGGAGCTGTGCAGAGGGCCTGGAGCTAGCCTCCCTCTGGTCACTGTCAGAGAAAAGCTGGTACACGGCTTTGGGGAAACTTGGTTTTGTGAGTGGGCAAGAAGACAGAAGGTCGCAGACAGCTCAGGTGCTGCGGAGTTGACAGAAGGTGACATCGTGTGCCAGCGCCGGCACCATTTTAAAGCTCTCTCCTCTCTCGCTACGCTCCCCCACATATCCACCACCTTCCACTGGGCCAATTTTAACAGAGAAGCCCAGGGAAGGCAGACTGCTGTGGAAGATGAAGTTTACATCGGAGAAGGGACGGCCAAGTCACATTGTCGCACAAGAACACCCATTGAGATTTGTTCCCCTCACCTGGGAATACGGAGGAACTCCTCACTGGAAACAGGACCCAGAAGACACCAGGCTCTGGCTACAGATGAGCAACGATGTGACTTCGAGGTTGAGAGGCTGTAACAGTCCATTGGGGACCAGCAACCTCGCTGAGAGGCTGAGAACAAAGGCTCTTTTTTTCCCCTTTCTTTTCTTTCTTTTTCTTTTTTCTTTCTGTCCTCAGCTACTTGTAAGGCTGCGCTTTTCAGAATAGCACTAATTATAAATCCTTGTGTTGCAGAGATGGATAAACTTGGCAACACTGGAGATCTATCTGCCTTGTGTCCTAACCATTTTTCAGTTGGTTTCAGCCTGGCAAAACCCCAGATGCATTTTGCTAAGCGCTCTTTCCCTAATTTCTGATCCCTGGAGTGGTGTCAGGGAAATTGCATCCATATGTTTCTGAGTCCCTTACAGTGAACTCATCTTCGGCTAGAAGAAATACCTTCTCAAGTCAGCACAGTCCAGAGCCCTGCATGTTTGCGTGCAGAAACAGATCCTGCTAGCTTTGGGAAGAATGGAACTTTCTAATCACAAGGTGGGAAAGATCAATGTATTTCCCGCCCCTCATACCTTCCCTTTCCCTGCATGCTCTGCGGAGCGTGTTAGAAAACCTTCACCATGGTTTACGAAGCTAGGAAACGTCATGTTTGTGTTTGCATCTAAACAAGCTGTGGATTTGAGAGGGTCTTCTTGTTGTTGTTGTTTATAATTCCCATCTTAAACAGAAACAGGGAAAGGGAGGGACGATTGTTGAGCTCAGGCTGCATGGCAGGTGCCTTTCAGCACCTTGGTGACAGGGCCATCATCCTCCTCTGTACGGAGCAGACTCGGATCTGGAGGAAAGGTGTGCATTAACAGAATTAGCGCCACTTGTTTACAAACATGAAGGGGTTAACAGAGTCTAGTTTATGGTTCCTGTGAGGCTAGGGTGGCAGACAGTGTCCTGACAGGCTTGTTTGAAGAGAACAGACTGGACTAGACTATAAATGGAGATTGCACTTTTGTCTCCTGGACACCAGACCCGAATAATCAAACAGAACTATATTAATTACAACACTGTTTGGCTAATGGCTCAGGCGTATTCCCAGCTAGCTCTTATATATAAGTTAACCCATTTCTATTAATGCATGTATCACCATGAGACTGTGACTTTCTGATAATATTCTGGCATCCTTATCCTTCGGCAGCTACATGGTGTCTCCTTGACTCCACCTACTATCTATCTATCTATCTATCTATCTATCTATCTATCTATCTATCTATCTATCTATCTCTGTTCAGATTTCCTGCCTGGCTTTACTCTGCTAAGCCATTGGCCAAAACAGCTTTATGCCTTAACCAATAAAAGCAGCACATAAACAGAAGGACAGGCCACATCAATAGACTAGACTGCAGAAGAGTTGATCTTTCTTTTTTTCAAAGCTGTTGCCTCACAAAAGTTCAGGGCCCGGCCACTCTCCTTGATGTGGTCAGATGTCAGACGTGGATACTATCTGGGAAGAAAAGTGTTCATGGTGATAAACCTACACACAAGCTATTATCTGAGCACAAGTACAGATAAGAAAGGGGCACAGCCAGTGTTTACAGTTCTGTGATACAAAGAGCCTCATTTCTTCAGCGAATAAATGGCCAGAAAAATAAAAGCAAGGGGGACTAGAGACGACAGAGAGAAAGCAAGAGTCATTTCCAGCATCTGAAGTGCATTGACGCTGCTTGGATCTCGGTTTGGAGAAGCCAACAAGACAAAGAAATTGTGAGAGAAGCAGGAAATTCGAGCATGGACTGAATGTTATTGTTATTGATATATATTTATAATATATAATTGGTTAATATATTATTGACCAATCATTGTTTGTTTTATATTATGAAGATCTAATAAGCATGTCTAAAAAGTTTTCTTTTTAGACAGACCTTGGTCTGGTGCTGTAGCCCTATGCTGGAGTGTGTATACACTGGACTGAGTTCCGTCTGTCAGCTCACCATAACAGACTAGAGAAAGAAGGAAGAAAAGAAAGAGAAGGGAAGACAAGCAGTTATGCTGGTCCCTCCACTTCTTCCTTCCTTCCTTTTTTTTCTTAGGTTTTTGTTGTCTGTTTTGTTTTTTGAGATAGGCTCTTAAATAGCCCATGCTAGCCTTGAACCTGCTATGTAGCTAAGTGTAGTCTTGAATTCATGATCTTCCTGCCTCAGTCTCTCAAATGCTGAGATTGCAGTTGTTTGCCACCACACCTGAATAGGAGTTATCTTAAAAAGAAAGGAGAAAGGAAGGAAAGGAGGGAGGAAAGATGGATAGAAGGGGAAGGGAGGGCAAGGGAGAGAGGGGTGAACAGACTTCAGACTGGAGGACCAGCCTCACACACCAATGCCTGCGGTTAAATGTAAGGAAAGGCAAGTGGCCAGTTACAGGGGAAAGCAGAGAGCGTCGGCTCCTGGTCCTAGGATTTTCACCTGGGAGGTGTCTCCTCATCACTCCACAGCTGCCCTCAAGAACTCCGCAGTCAGGACTTGAGGATCACAGCTCACTTACCTGAAGCGTCAAACTTTCATTTCTGCCCATTTGATAGGCCTTTCTGAACTTTCATAGGGACCGCGACACATGGTTTGAAGGCATTGCCAGACATGACAGTTTTATGCTGACCTCCAGGGTGGACGCCCCTCTGAGGAACAGGAATGATTGACAGGCAAGCGCGTGACGCTTGTGGCCACTGGGTTTTTCTATTTCTTTGTCGGTTTAACAGTTAATCTGAAGATAGAAAGGAGTCTCTCTTCTCCCCTCCATGTGTACCCTTTTAGGGCTCTCAACACATCTTCTGAGTCTACGACCTCCTGGAGTTCTGTATTCTGCCTTGCTGCCACTAACCAGGCTGTGAAGGCGGCACACCTGTGCCCCAGGTGAGGGCAGGCTGGCAGTGAGGGAGATCTGAGGGGCAGGGGTGACATCTTGTTTTGTGTTTTCTGAGTGCCCTGCTGTCTTACTTTCAGCCACTAGGTGAATCTAGACAGCTAAGGCTGCCGACTGAAAGGTGGGTCACGGCCGTGTTGCTCATGGGTATCTGACTTGGGGTCTTCAGAGTCCAAGCAAGATCAGAGCTGTGCATCTCCCACAGACTGTTAAAAATAAAATAAAGCATAAGAGCTGGGCAATAAGCAGCCTGAAAATGCTGACCCCTCATGGCTAAACACTCTGATAGATATCTCTGAGTATTAGTAAGAAATAATTTAGAATGTAAATGATAGTATTCATTAATTAATTTACTTACTTATTTAGTCTCTTATCTTTTTCTTTTCAGTTTAGTTTAGTTTTGTTTTTGTCTTAGTTGCCCAGACTGTGCTGGAACTCAGTATGTAGCCCAGACTTGAACCCTCTGTGATCCTCCTGCCTCAGACTACCAAAGGCTGGGATCACAGGTGTGAAGAACCATGCCCACCCAAATAGTAACTTTTAAAGTCATGTCTTAATTTTTAAAAAGTGTGTATACCAAGTGGTTTTTACACATAAAGCAAAGAAAAACAGCCCATAAATCACAATCCCAGAGAACCTAGATAACAATGAGGACTCTAAGAGGGACATGCATGGATTTAATCTACATGGGAAGCAGAAAAAGACAAGATCTCCTCCTGAGTAAATTGGGAGCATGGGGACCATGAGAGAGAGTCGAAGGGAAGGGGTGAGGCAGGGAGGGAGCAAAGAAAAATGTAAAGCTCAATAAAAATCAATTTAAAAAAGTATGTCTAATGAAAGGAAACTCAGAACTTCATTTTAAAAAAAAAAGAACATACTTGACTATGTCACAGGCAGGAGGTCATAGGAAATGATGAAGTGGACGGAAGATGTTTACCACAGAAGCAAAGGACAGGGCCAGGTCCTCCACACGGTGCTGCGGGCCTCACTCTCCCACGGCAAGAGCAGGCTCTTCTTGCTGGGAAAGGAGACCCAGTGATTTTCAGCTCTGTTGTGCAGCGCAGAGGCTTGGCAGCTGAGCAGGAAAAGAGTTAACTCAGGAAACTGGAGTTCTGATCCCAAGCCATCAGAGAGCAGAATGCTGACAGACAGGGCCTGGATGGTGATGAGGTAGGGTGAGGGTGTTCCAAACGTCAAGGTAAAGATGACCCTTCCTGTTCAGCAACATCAGCTGCAGGACTTTTTCAAAGTCAGTCTTCCTTATTGCTTTATACTCTTTATATAAGTTGAGCCAGGCATTCCCAGCTCTCAGGAGGCAGAGGCAGGCGGATCTCTGTGTGTTTTAGGCCAGTCTGGTCTACAAAGTGAGTTTCAGGACAGCCAGGGCTACACAGAGAAACCCTCTCTCAAAAATCAAAAGCAATATATTTACATAAGTTGGATGCATGGAGTTTAAATGTATGGATCTTCACTGCCCTGCTTTAAAAGTCAGCTTTGGTGTGGAGATGTGTTTACTAATCCGCAGCAATGAAGACACAGGGCAAGCCCACGGCTCCAGGAAGAGCTCGGCTGAGTCTGCCAACCTTCGAAGCTGTCTGATTCCCTTCTCTGTATTTCTAAACTCCGTACAGTTTGTCTGTCCATACTTTATAAAATTGAAGCACACGTTAGGGACTCTGTGTATGTTCTTTCTAACACAGCTTCATATTTTCAAGGTCATTCGTGATGTCATATGATATGGTTCACTCTTTTTCTATTGTGAGATAGTGTTTATTGTCTGGTTATAACATGACGTGTGTATCCATTTGGTGCGTTCATCTAAATTATTCTATTGTTAATAAAAATCTAGGGAGTCAGAATTTGGGATAAAACCTTGATAAATCCCAAGAATGGTGAAGAAACGATCAGCTGATTGACTGACCCTACTCTCCGTGTTCCCAAGATCAAAAACACCCGACAATCTCTAAATCCCTCCCTTCTACTTCCTGTGCATCTCTCTACCCATCTCCCTGAATCCTCCAGCATCTCTATGGCTAATTCTGGTCAGCAGAACATTGGCTTCTCCCTCAGATTCAAGGTTTAGCTTTATTGGCAGTCTCAGAGTGTCCGTGAAAAAAACTTGTAGTTTGGGCCATTATTAAAGCTGATAAGTCTTCTAGCAGGTGTCTGTTTTAATATTTCTTTGGTAAAAACAAAGAACTGGGGGCTTGAGAGATGGCTAAGTGGTTAGGAGTACTGACTGCTCTTCCAGAGGTCCTGAGTTCAATTCCCAGTAACTACATGGTGGCTCAGAACCATCAAGGTTCAGTGGTTCAGAACTATCGAGGGATCCGATGCCCTCTTCTGACATGAAGGTGCACATGCAGATAGATCACTCATATACATAAAGTAAATAAATAAATCTTTAAAAACAAACAAACCTAGAACTGATATTTTGGTCATTGGTGGGTATGTGTTTCATTCCGTGAAAACTCTCAGGCCAGTTTCTGAAGTGCTTAGCACAGTTCCCCACTCCTCAGGAGCCCAAGTCCGAGCCGATCTGCACCCTGGTCACCATTCCCCACTCCTCAGGAGCCCAAGTCCGAGCCGATCTGCACCCTGGTCACCATTCCCCACTCCTCAGGAGCCCAAGTCCGAGCCGATCTGCACCCTGGTCAGTGTTGTCCCCTGGGGATCTCACCCTGCCCTGGACGTCCGGGAGCGACGTCCCCGACACTGGCAAAGCAGAAGACAGATGCTGAGAGGGAACTAAAGCTCAAGGCAGATGCAGCAGCGCTTCGGAAGCTCTCTGCAGCTCCGGTCTTCAGGCTCCACGAATCACAGCCCAGGGAGCATGAAGACCTCCACAGAGGCCGCTGGGAACCACGCGAATCTCTGCAAATGTCAGAGCAAGGGAGAAAGCTGGGGTGACAGAAAGTCCAAGTTCCAAAGACAGGCTTTCAGAGGTTGTCAGGTCACAGCAAAGGGCAGCACCTGCCCCAGAGGCAAGCGTGGATCTGCCCTACATGCCAAAGGTGGCTTGGCTGGCAGACCCAACTGACAAAACTGTCCTCTCTGAGATAAGCCAATGGGCACAGGCCTCAGTCCAGGCAGCTTCCCTGGACCAGTTCTATTTCATTAGCATTACCGGGTCACTAATTAGCACATGTATTGAGCACCTCCTATATGCTAGAATGTTTAATTCCAAAATTCCTTTAAAAATGTTCAATTCTGTGACTGTGTGATGTGCAAGTGTGTGTGTATATGTGTGTTTGATGTGTGTGTGTGGTATGCAAGTGCGTGCGTGTGTATATGTGTGTGATGTGTGTGGTGTGCAAGTACATGCGTGTGTACATGCATGTGTGTGTATATGTGTGTGTGATGTGTGTGTAGTGTGCAAGTGCGTGTGTGTGTGCATGTGTGTGTGCATGCGTGTGTATATGTGTGTGTGGTGTGCAAGTGCATGCGTGTGTGCATGCATGTGTGTGTGCATGTGTGTGTATATGTGTGTGATGTGCGTGTGTGCATGTGTGTGTGCATGCGTGTGTATATGTGTGTGTGGTGTGCAAGTGTGTGTGTGTGTGCGTGTGCGTGCAGGTGTGTGGCTGTCAGAGATCAATGCTGAAAGTCATTCTCAATCACTTTCCAGCATAGCTTTTTAAATACTTATTTACTCATTTCATAGCTCTGTGTGTGTGTACACATAATATGTGTGTAAGTATGTCTTTGGGCATGAGTGTATGCCACAGAACCTGTGTAGGGGTCAGAGGGAGCCCGCCCTCTTCCTAGTATATGGATTCTGGAGACTGAACCCAGATTATCAGGCTTGGAGGCAAGCACCTTTCCTGGCCAGCCATTTTGTTGGCCACTGAGCCTCATGTTTTGAGATGGAACCTGACACTCACTCCATGGGCCCAGCTGCCTCTGCTTCTTCAGCCCTGAGACTGTAGTCTGCACCACTGTGGCTTTTACCTGTGGCCAGGGGGTTAAACCCCAGTCCTTGCTGTGGCACAGCAGACACTTCATCCCCCAAGTCATCTATCTCCCCAGCCAAAATTGTAAAACTCTTGAGCCCACGGGATTCATGCTCACTCAGCTCAGAGATCCAAAAGCACGATTGGTAAGGGGTGAACACGTGTGATCCGGCCCAACAGTGGGGTATTATTCAAGGCTAAAAAGAGTGAGCTCCAGAGGATAAAATACATGGAGCAAGCTTGAGCACTGTAAGGACGCAGCCAGAGAAGGCGTCAGACAGAGGGATTCCTAGTAGAAGACACTCCAATGAGAGCTCCATGCCTGCCAGGATGCGGAAGGGGAGGGGTGGGCAGAACAGAGACGTCTACAACAGCAGAGCCATGTGCCTGGTGATAGAACAATGGACAGGGGTCACTACTTTAGGCCCATGAGACTTAGATATTGTGGTGGTTTGAAAGAAAATGCCCCCAAAGGGAGCGGCACTACTGGGAAGTGTGACCTTGTTAAAGTAGGTGTGGACTTGGAGGAAGTGTGTCACTGTGGGGGTGGACCTTGAGGTCTCCTTTGTGCAAGCTTTCCTCAGGGTGACATGAGTTCCACTTCCTGCAAGCCAAGATGTAGGAAACCTGGCTACCTCTCCAGAACCATGTCTGTCTGTACGCTGCCACGTCCCACCATGATGATAATGGACTGAACCTCTGAACTGTAAGCCAGCTATCGCAATTAAATGTTTGCCTTTGTAAGAGTTGCTGTGGTCATGGTGTCTCTTCACAGCAATAGAAGCCTGAATTTGGACAAATATCAAGGATAAAATCTCTGTTGTCTGGGTCTTCTGTTCCACCCGGTCCTGCAGCCCTTCAGCCCCAAAGAAATATACAGAGGTCTACATTAATTAATAAACTGGTTGGCCTATTAGCTCAGGCTTAGCCACGTGGCTTGGTACCTTTTCAGCAAGGCAAACACATTTTGCTTCCTCTGTGGCTGGGTCACGACTGCAGACTCAAACTTCCCTCTTCCCAGAATTCCCGCCTCTCCTTCCTACTTGGTTGCCCCGCCTATTCTTCCTGCCTGGCTACTGGCCAGTCAGAGTTTTATTAAAAATAATACAAGTAACAGGTTAAAAGACCATTGTCCCACAGCAAATCTCAGTGTGGGGGACATTGTCTGGACACGAGTCTGGGTGATGATGTGTTGAAATAGGCTTGGCCTAGGTAGCAAATGCATTGGTTTGGTGTGGGATGTCAGCAGTGGGGGAGGCCATGTGTGGGGTGGGAATTATTTCGGAACTCTCAACTTTCTGCTCGGCCTTGCTATGTGTGTGTGGCCCTGGGCTTTGAAACCAGCCCTCATGCATAGTAAGTAAGAACAGCCCCCAGGCTCTGGATAGATCCCAGGCAGAACCCAGGCTGGTCCTGCACAGCAGTCTCCCAGCTCTGCCTCTGAGTGCTAGGATAGCACACTTAGCATATGGCATCTTGGGAAAGGCAAACTGTGAATAAAAACTTTTATGATCATTTAAAAATTTTGCACATCAAAAGACACTATCTAACTGAAAACCCAATCTTCACATGTTCTGAGTAGGACAATCTGATGAAGGGTTTTGAAACTGAAGAAAAGGCCTGGGAAGGAACAGCAAGTGTCTCTGAGTGTCTCGAAAGTCATGGGGAAAAGAATAACTTTGCTCTAAAACATGTACTCAAGATCAGTAAGTGGACGCAGTTGTGGTAGAAGCCGCAGGAGGCAGGTCTCAACTCCGGGTGACCTGTGGAGTGCTCGTGGGTAGGGGCTACTGTCGGTGGCTCAGCTGCCCATCAGAGATGCGAGAAACTGGCTTACTTAATGCTTCAGAAGCTGGGCTGACCTTCTGAAACACAGAAAAACATCTTGAAACGCAGGTTCCTGTCAGGTGTGGTGGTTCATACCTGTGATCCCAGCACTCTGAAGGTAGAGGCAGGAGGAGATCAACTTTGAGGCTGATGTAGCTAATTAAAATGACCTTAGTTTTTATTGTTGTTGGTTGTTTATTTTTTAAACGTGTAAGCCAACACACAAGTGTACATGAACACATGCACAAGTGTACATGAACACACACACAAGCAAATACTATGCAGATTCCATGGTGACATTTAGTCCTAATGAACCTTAACAAAAATATCTGCTTTATAAAATCCTCCAAAAAATTCTGCTGGAAGGCTAGTCTTGGAAGTCCCCCTTGTGACCTCTCTGTTTCCATAGCTTAAGCCCCTATGACCATATGCTAATTGGAATTTAAAAAGCAAAGATGGCCAGATGATGATACATGCGTTTTATTCCAGCACTTGAGAGGCAGAGGCAGGCGGATCTCTGAGTTCGAGGCCAGACTGGTCTACAAAACAAATTCCAGAACAGCCAGCGCTACACAGGGAAACCATGTCTTGAAAACAAAAACAAGAATAAAACAAAACAAAAAAAGCAAAGATATAACTAGAGGTTTCTCTCTTGCGCACCTGCCAGTTCCTGAACTGGCTTAATATTGATTGTAATTGCTTGGCCAATGGCTCAGGCTTCTTACCGGCTAGCTCTTATATATAAATTAACCCATTTCTAGTAATCTGTGTACTAGAAAATGCTCTGGCATCCTACTCCTCTGGCAGATGCTGGTATCTCCCGAACTCTGCCTTCTTTCTCCTGCATTCACTTTAGTTTTCCTGCCTGGCTCTATTCTGCCCTGCCATAGGCCAAAGCAGTTTTCTTTACTAGCCAATAGTAATATAACATATTCACAGCATATAGAGGGGCATCCCACAGCACAAAGATGGGGCGATAGAGCTAGAGTGATTTTGTAGGAGAATTCGGGAAGACGGTGCCTGAATGGGTGACCCCATCCTAGGGCAACTTACACACCAGCAGGGCACTAGGACTGGGTAGACCCTGGGGTCCTGAAGAATGGGTCCTCTGAGGATGCCAGTGCCTGCAAAGCCCCAGCCTACAGTTTCCCTGAATGCTGACATCATAAACAACCTGTCCCTAACAGAAGCACATGACCTGCTGTGTTATAGATGAGCTTGGTCTTGGGCAAAGCTGGAGACAGAGGCAGATGTCAAGATGTTGCTGGCCGCGAAGGCGACAGGAGAGGAACAGCTTTTGTTCCTCCCTAATTGGAAGAAGATGTTATTTCAGGCAGTAAGACATTTAAGAAATGTCATTAATTGTTTGTTGCTGTCACTGATAAGAGGTGAACAGGCAGGAAGCCAGCCAGTGTTGAAAATTAAAGAAAATTCTCAAGGGCCTGGGTTAAGAGGCAGGCTACGATGTCCAGTCCTAGCCAAGTGGGCCTGCGAGCTGACTTGTGGGAAGACAGTCTTTGCCGAGCCTGGCCACCTGAAGTCCATCCCCAGGACCACAGGGTAGAAGGAAAACACCAGCTCCTTCAAGTTATACTCTGTCCCAACATGCAGTGTGTCAGGCATGAGCCATTCATACACAAATAAATAATAAATACATAAATTAACATAATTTAGAAGTTTAATAATAGTTTATTAATTCTTTGAATATTTTATACAATGTATTTCAATCATATTTACCCCCTCTCCCATCTCCTTCCAGATCCATCCTCCTGCACCCGTACAATTTTGGGTTCTCTCTCTTTTTTTAAAAAAAAAAATACTTGGAGTCCAACTTGAATTAACTCAGCTACTCCTGGGTGTGAGCCCTGCCCCGTCAATCTACCAGAGGTCACAACTGCCTTATCCTCACATGGTTTGGGACCTGAAACTCCAGTTAGGCATAATGAGGGAATGGAGAAATTTCAGACCCACAGGCAGAGAAGAGTTGGAATTGGTGACCTGAGCATTGTGATGGGGAAGCTGCAGTGTTCCAGGGGCACCGAGTGTTTCCTGTGTACAGTGAGCAGGGAGGCAGGCTCACTACACAGATAAACAAGGAGCCAGGGTTTGGCTAATCTCAGCAGTTCAAAGGCTGTACACAACCGCGGAAGAAAGCTACGGCGGACATTTTCTGCTCATACAGTCAGCACGCCCATGTGGACCCAAGGGGAGTCTTGCCATCCCTCGGAGCCTCACCTAGGAAGGTTTTGCCACTCCAGGCAGCATCGAGGAACTGGAGTCCTGGCCACAGCCATGCCCATGCCAACAATACACATTCACTTTATCCCTACACACACTTTGTCCCTGTACAAACCAAGCAGCTATCAAATGCCAGTAGCCCCTCAGCTAAGGGTGGGACTTAATGCCCACTTTCCCTAACCCTGTGAGACTTTGAAATTAAAGGAAAATACTAGTGGAGAGTTGGATCCGCATTAAGAGCACAGCTCTTCTGAGGACCAAAGTTCAGTTCCCACATTGGGTGGGCCACAACCTCCTGTGACTTCAGGGAATCTTCTGGTCTTCTCACAAGACAGACAGACATATACACACACATACAGACACACAGCTTTAAAAAAGACCTAGGGAGGTTGTGGTTATCGTACTTCTTTAATCTCCTTAATTGGTTAAGCACCTGCCAGTCATAAGATACTGGCTTATTCTGAGAGCCGCGTTTTCCTAACTTTGCAGAAAATGGTACAGGACACCTGAGGCTGCAAGCATACCCCAAGCAGGTGTGGCCTGGCGCATTCGTCTGGTGCATAGCTTTTACTATGTTTTTCAAATTTATCTAGGTACTATTGAAATGAATGAGATGCAGACTTGCTTTCAAAGCATCCCTGGGTTCACAGTATTTCCTCACAGACACACGCTGGCCTGGCCAATGGGTACCAGTGTGCATGTCTATCTTCCTGCTGGGAAGACTGAGCACAAAGCTACATCCATTCAGGAAGGGAGTATTGGCCTTGATGTTCCCCCCATGCACGCTACAAATAGTGCCTTAGATCTTGAGTTGGCTCTTCGGGCAAAGACAGGAAACAAGAGGGGGTGCAGAGAGACCCTGCCGGAGAAGAATCATGACTTAGCCATGTGGGGAGATGTCTTCCGACCCAGTGAAATCTTCATTCATCTCCCCTGCAAGAAGAGCCACTGGAGGCAGCCAGCATAAGTGAAATCAAATATTATTAGTTATTTCAGAAGCAAATCTTGTGCTATTAGAAAAAGAGAAAACGCATTGGGAAGTGGGATTGCTTGGATTATCCATTACTTCAAAAAATTATTATTGATTTCTGCAATGTGCCCTCAAGCAGCTTACAAAATGGCAGGGGCTGGCACCAAAAGAGGGACAAGGAAATGGGTAGTGTTTGTGTCCCGAAGTTAAATAGAGTCACTTACTGGTCTATATCATGATAGAACACATACAATTTGTAAGGCTTTTTTCAAATTCTGGAACTCAGAATCAGCAAGTTGTTGAAAATGACGCCAACACTGGTTGGTTGCAGCTTAGTGTGTAAGCGAAGCAATTAAACAGTGCAATCAAAAGCCTGCAAAATCCACATGCCAGGAGCTTAGGGGAAATTTATCTTAAGGAAGCAAATCAAAGAAAGCTAAAAGTCATGATGGAATGTTTCTTCCAGGCATGGCTTCTCGTACTGGAAACCTGAAAGCAGGCTAAGGCTTAACGGCAAAGGAAACTGAGGCAAAGCCACCAAAGAAATACAGCATCACTGTTAAAAATGCCGGCAGTGGCCAGGTGTGGTAGCGCACACCTTAAATCCCAGCACTCAGAAGGCAGAAGCAGGTGGGTCTCTGTGAGTTAAAGGCCAGCCTGGTCTGCATAATGAGTTCCAGGACAGCCAGAACTACATAGTGAGACCATGTCTAAAAATAACAAGAACAAAACGTCAGCAACGAACCTCTGATTCCAAACAAGTGCTGAAATCATGGTGCCAAGAGGAAGAATGCAGACCGTAAAATTGTGTCTATGCCATAATGTCATTGAATAAATATATATAGGAATATTAGCTATGAATAAGGACTGAACTAACTTGATGTGGGATGTCCTTCTGTAGATGTGTTGCTTTTATTGGTTGATGAATAAAGCTCTTTGGGCCAATGGCTTAGCAGAGTAAAGCCAGGCGGGAGATCAGATCAGCACTAAAGAGAGAGAGCAGCTGGAGTCAGGGAGACACCATGTCTTTGCCAAAGGAGAAGGACCAGGACCTTTCCCATAAGCCACAGCCTCGTGGCAATACACAGATTAATAGAAATGGGTTAATTTAAGATGTAAGAGTTAGTTAATAAGAAGTCTGTGCTAATAGACCAAACAGTATTGTAGTTAATATAGCTTTTACGTGATTATTCAGGTCAGAGCAGTCAGGAAATGAAAGAGCAGTATTTGGTTACACTAACTCATGGTAAAATTCAGACTATATTTTAATAGGAGTTATGAGAGGATTTTTATCTTTATTTTGGTCTTGACAAACAGAAGAAAATCTGAGTTTGTGACAGAATGAATTTCTATGGGCCTTAATTTATCGCTACTCGCTCTACCTCAACAGGTGTTCCTTCCTGTGGAAGGGAACAAGTTGAGCTTATGGTGGAGGTGTGAAGATGCTGCAGTGTAGGACTTCTGCGTACACAAGGCACTGTGCTTTTCTTTAAGACAGGAAGAGATGGGTGATACAGGGATTGGAAGTTGTCCTGTTCCTCCCTTTGCGTCTCACAGAAATCTACAAAATGGCATTCTTGGCAAGCTCAGAATTTGTCTGAGACCTGAGCTGAACTCATGCCCAGACTTCTGCCTTCAAGTCCTCTTCCCTGTTCCCAAGCAAGTCTTGGGGAAGATGACAAGTCTGGGACAAGGGTTGGTGCCCAGCGGGCATGAGACCCTATGAGCTCCCAGACCAATGTCCCCCATCCTGACGGCACACGGGAGTCCTTGGAGGTGTGCCTAGGAACCACGATGCGACTCTCTGGGTGGTTCTAGCAGGTGAGTCCTTGAGATTCCTTGCATCCTCAGACATTGTCCTGTAAGCCTCTCAGCTGGCCGCCACCTACACTGAGTTGGAACGAACTTCATCTGCACTTTTAATTCTTTATTGTGGCAAAACACTCATATCGTAAAACTGACCATTTTAGCCACTTTAGGGTATTTTACTCCACAGTGTAAAATATGCTTATGGTGGTGCGAAATCATCACAAATATCTAGTTCTGGGACGCTTTTATTTTCCCAAAGGGAAAGTCAGGAAGCAGCCATCAGCAGTGATTCCCCATTCCTCCTGGCTCCCACTTCTGAACAGCCATTCTTATGCTCCTGCTCCAGGAATTAACCTGTTAGAGACATGGAATTAGATCCATATAACATGTGGCCTTTTGTGGCTGCTAGATTTCTTTTTGAGGTTTTCCAGGCTCATCCACACGGCAGGTATATTCCTGTGTATTTCTTCTCCATTCCACAGGTGTAGTTCAACTTGCCTATTCTCCATTGGTCATTGGCACATGTGATGGCTTCCTTCTCTTTCTTTATTTTTCTTCTTTCTTTCTTTCTTTCTTTCTTCCTTCCTTCCTTCCTTCCTTCCTTCCTTCCTTCCTTCCTTCCTTCCTTCTTTCCTTCCCTTCCCTTCCTCTTCCTTCCCTTCCTCTTCCTTCTTTCCCTTCCCTTCCCTTCTCCTTCCTTTCTCTTTCCTTCCCCTTCCTTCCTTCCTTCCTTCCTTCCTTCCTTCCTTCCTTCCTTCCTTCCTTCCTTCCTTCCTTCTTATTTCTATTTACTCTGTCCTCAAGTCTGAAGGCTCTTTTCAGAAAGAAGAACTTGATTTCTAGGAATTAACAATGAGACCCTGGAATAGAGAGGCTTTCCTCTTCGTGTGGTCTGGAACATCCCTGTCCACACCACGGGAGACTCAATGGTCACATTCTTTGGCCTCTCCTGATATCTAATAAATCAGAATTTCTGGAGCGCCCTGTGTTTGAACAAGTTCTAGGTGATTCAGACCCATAGTTAGACTTGAGAGCCCCTGGGTAGTTGAAGATGTGGACCTGTCTATGCAGAGGTACACCAGTCCCAATGTGCACATATACATAAACAGTCCTAGAGGGCCCTAGTCAACCTCGACCTACGGCCCCAGGTAAAATCAGGAAGACACCAGGAGACAGGGAAGCACAAGTGAACTCCGTTGCTAAGGCTGAAATGAGCTGCTTCCTCTATCCTCTCTGGTACCACCCTCCCCAATCCTTACCAGCACTGGCCTCCCTTCCCTCCAGGTCCCTCAACAACTCCAAGGTTGATGCAGTAGGGAAACTGAGCCACATCAAGCCATTAGTTGCTGCAGGCTCATCACGTCACCCCGTTGGTCCTTAGGTGAAGTACTGAGGAGGAGCTAATGCGGAGGCCACACGGCAGAACAAACAAGATACCGACTCTGGAGTCCCCTGTGTGCACCTGCACTAGGATCCAGCCTCTCTCTGGGCCCCTGTCTCCTTCTCTCCCAGGAGAGAGGCTGTAGAGCAGGGGTTCTCGCCACCCTCAGCCATAACACTATGTCACTGCAAACTGTAATTTTGCTACTGTTATGAATCATTATGTAAATATCTGATACACAGGATATCTGCTCTGTAACCCCTATGAAAAGATCTTTTTGACCCCAAGGGGTTGCGACAAACAGGTTGAGAACCACTGGTATAGAGTACTGTGTACTAATGAAGAACACAGAAGGAGATGGCTCCATGGATAAAGCGCTTAGCACATGCGGACTGGCATTTGCATCCCTAGAACCCATGTAACGTCAGCTGTGGTGGCCAGCACCCGTGCTCCCAGCAGGCCTGTGGTGAGATGGGAGGCAGCAATGGAGAATCCTGGAAGCTTGTGGGCCAGCTAGCCCATGAATATGAAGAGAAGGACAGACACCCAAGGGGAGCGTGTGCTCCCCTACCCCCCACGGCCATGGTGAGTGACAATTGTCCATTTAATACAATGTGAGGTTACCTAGGAAGGAGTCTCAATGAAGACTGTTTAGATCAGGTTGACATGTGGGAAAGTCTGTGAGAAATTGTCTTAACCGGGTTCACTGAGGTGGGAAGGCCCACACGGAAAGTGAGCAGCACACTTCAGGGTTAGCACCTGGACTCCCTGAGGGGACAGAGGCTGCTGAGAACTATGGTGAGTGTGTCTGCTGCTGTGACACCCCACTGTGACACCCCGCTGTGACATCCCGCTGTGACACCCCTGCTGTGACACCCCACTGCAGCACCCCTGCTGTGACACCCCACTGTGACACCCCACTGTGACACCCCACTGTGACACCCCGCTGTGACACCCCGCTGTGACACCCCCGCTGTGACACCACACAGTGACACCCCCACTGAGACACCCCCGCTGTGACACCCCGCTGTGACACCCCCGCTGTGACACCCCCGCAGTGACACCCCCGCTGCGACACCCCCGCTGTGACACCCCACTGTGACACCCCCGCTGTGACACCCCGCTGTGACACCCCCGCTGTGACACCCCCGCTGTGACACCCCGCTGTGACACCCCGCTGTGACACCCCGCTGTGACACCCCTGCTGTGACACCCCTGCTGTGACACCCCTGCTGTGACACCCCACTGTGATACCCCACTGTGACACCCCTGCTGTGACACCCCACTGTGACACCCCTGCTGTGACACCCCGCTGTGACACCCCGCTGTGACACCCCACACCCCACTGTGACACCCCGCTATGACACCCCGCTGTGACACCCCGCTGTGACACCCCGCTGTGACACCCCTGCTGTGACACCCCGCTGTGACACCCCACTGTGACACCCCTGCTGTGACACCCCACTGTGACACCCCACTGTGACACCCCGCTGTGACACCCCCCACTGTGACACCCCACTGTGACACCCCGCTGTGACACCCCGCTATGACACCCCGCTGTGACACCCCGCTGTGACACCCCTGCTGTGACACCCCCGCTGTGACACCCCGCTGTGACACCCCCGCTGTGACACCCCGCTGTGACAGCCCGCTGTGACATCCCCGCTGTGACACCCCACTGTGACACCCCCGCTGTGACAGCCCGCTGTGACACCCCACACCCCACTGTGACACCCCGCTATGACACCCCGCTGTGACACCCCCGCTGTGACACCCCGCTGTGACATCCCCGCTGTGACATCCCCGCTGTGACACCCCGCTGTGACACCCCGCTGTGACACCCCCGCTGTGACACCCCGCTGTGACACCCCGCTGTGACACCCCCACTGTGACACCCCGCTGTGACACCCCCGCTGTGACAGCCCGCTGTGACACCCCACACCCCACTGTGACACCCCGCTATGACACCCCGCTGTGACACCCCGCTGTGACACCCCGCTGTGACATCCCCGCTGTGACATCCCCGCTGTGACACCCCGCTGTGACACCCCGCTGTGACACCCCGCTGTGACACCCCGCTGTGACACCACTGTGACACCCCCACTGTGACACCCCGCTGTGACACCCCGCTGTGACACCCCGCTGTGACACCGCCACTGTGACACCCGCTGTGACACCCCGCTGTGACACCCCGCTGTGACACCCCCACTGTGACACCCCACTGTGACACCCCCGCTGTGACACCCAGCTATGACACCCTACTGTGACACCCGCTGTGACACCCCGCTGTGACACCCCTGCTGTGACACCCCGCTGTGACACCCCTGCTGTGACACCCCGCTGTGACACCCCGCTGTGACACCACTGAGACACCCCGCTGTGACACCCCGCTGTGACACCCCGCTGTGACACCCCACTGTGGCACCACTGTGACACCCGACTGTGACACCCCGCTGTGGTACCCCCACTGTGACACCCCACTGTGACACCCCGCTTAGACACCCCGCTGTGACACCCCCGCTGTGACACCCCACTGTGACACCCCGCTTAGACACCCCGCTGTGACACCCCCGCTGTGACACCCCGCTTAGACACCCCGCTGTGACACCCCACTGTGACACCCCACTGTGACACCCCACTGTGACACCCCGCTGTGACACCCCCGCTGTGACACCCCACTGTGACACCCCACTGTGACACCCGACTGTGACACCCCGCTGTGGTACCCCCACTGTGACACCCCACTGTGACACCCCACTGAGACACCCTGCTGTGACACCCCTGCTGTGACAGCCCTGCTGTGACACCCCTGCTGTGACACCCCACTGCTGTGACACCCCTGCTGTGACACCCCTGCTGTGACACCCCACTGTGACACCCCACTGTGGCACCCCACTGAGACACCCCACTGTGACACCCCTGCTGTGACACCCCCGCTGTGACACACCGCTGTGACACCCCACTGTGACACCCCCGCTGTGACACCCCGCTGTGACACCCCACTGTGGCACCACTGTGACACCCGACTGTGACACCCCGCTGTGGTACCCCGCTGTGACACCCCGCTGTGACACCCCGCTGTGACACCCCACTGTGGCACCACTGTGACACCCGACTGTGACACCCCACTGTGACACCCCGCTGTGACACCCCGCTGTGACACCCCACTGTGGCACCACTGTGACACCCGACTGTGACACCCCGCTGTGGTACCCCCACTGTGACACCCCACTGTGACACCCCGCTTAGACACCCCGCTGTGACACCCCCACTGTGGCACCACTGTGACGGACCGCAACCTGGAACTGTGAGCTAAATAAACAGTTCCTGTCCTGGCTGTTCTGTCAGGGAATTTGATCAGAGTAATAGAAGACACACAGGAGCATGCACACACACGTGCATGACACACATGCATCTCACCCATATACACACACACCTATGACACACATCACGCAAACAAATTTTTATCTAAGAGAGCACACGGCTGACTTGGAAACAAGCCTCCATTGCCTGCTGTGAATTCTCTAAGCAGCTCTAGCCCAGCCCCTCATCTGCAGAATCAGAGCAGTGGATGACAGTTGGCGATGTTAGTTGATACTCAGAGGAGTAGAAGAGCACGAAATAAATTTCTAGGTTTAAACTAATTCCAACTCTGCCTGAAACCGAATAATCACCACATTGAGTGCCGTGTTATTGTTATGATACATGCGAGGTACTTACAGTGACTGGCAACTGAAGTGAGCTGTTATCCCCCACCCCATTACCAGGACAAGTGGGCACCCTGGGGAACCTTGATTTCCGGCAGGGATTCTGTGCCCAGCTCTTTGCATGAGGAACTGAGTGCAGACCCTGCCAGTCTTTCCACTCTGGCTGGTGCAGAGTCTGGGAGGGTGCGGATGGAGGACGCAAGCCTTCCTCCACACAGACACACAGCCAAGGAGGCATTTCACCGAGAGCTGCAGCCTTGAATTTCCCAGCTCAGCTCTAAGCTCCACGCGGGCGAACTGGCTTTATTGCATACTGGCTGAGCCAAGGTGGATTTTCTCTGTCCATTCACACAGTAAAGCTCACTTGCACGCTGGGCGGCCGGAATCCCTGAGGGAGGTTGCCCTTGCCTTCCTTCCACCTGCCCCCTGCATTTCCACTTCCATTACTAGTCCTCCCCAGTTATTTTCTCTTCTTTTCATGCCTTTGGGCACTGAGAATCACCTTGGCGGATGAGAGAGGCCGGTCAGGAATTGACTCAGAGGTATTTACTAAACAGAATTTCTGAAAGGAGGGGAAAGGGCAGAAACTGAAGCTGACAGAGAAGAAGTCAATTCTAAGGTCTGGGGAAAGAAGCAAACATAGCAGAAACAGAGTAACAGCCTGGAGTCAGGAGGGGGAAGCGCTGTGACAGTTACTTAGCCTATTCAAGGCTGGCAGCACCAGGAGCTTGGGTGCTGGCTGTATCTTAATCTTTGGGGGAGATCAGGCAGCTCAGAGACTAGGCAGCTCCCATGAGCCTGGATCTAATGCTTAGCGGGCTCTGGAGTTTTTTTTAGGCTTCTTACTGAGCAAGTGGAATTGACTTTTATGAAGAGTTTAACAACTGAGGATAGCTCAGCCTGTTGAGAAAGGTCCTGAGGTAGCTTGGGGACTCTGCTGACCTCCACTGACCCCCTTATCATCTTGTCAGGTCTCTGAATGTTCTAGGCACGAGCTAGTAAAGCTGACTTCACTGTCCAAGCCGGTACAGGTTCTAACGCTAATCCAACCAGCGTCAGCATCTCCTACAGCCCCCACAACGATTGGTTCAGGGAAGCAGAGAAAGACCTGGTTTAGCCAAGGAGGTGGCAGGTGTGCGCTCTGGAGTCTGAGCAGCATTCCTTTCAGCGAAGCTTCCCCAAAGACTGCCCCTGTCCCCTGATCCCAATTATCAGGGCTCCTTGCCTTCTCAGGAAAACGAACAACTGCATTCCTAAATGTGTACACTTAAGTCCAACAAAACACAGTCACCTCCAGGTTCTCTTGCAATGATCCTATGTGACTAGGTTCCTGCCAGTGAGACATAGGGGAAAATGTCCTGTGATTCTCCCAATGAGTCACCCTGAAAGTGAAAAAGCAAGCCTTTTCTTCTGTCCCTTCGTCCAGCCAAGAGTGCCATTTGGACCTTGATCCCTCAGTGCACCAAGCAGCAGCTCCCTGGAGCTGCCCTCTCCAGAACCCGCCCAAAGAAAGCACGCCAAGCAGAGGCTCCACCCGCGGAGGGTATTCAAGCCTGGCCCTTGACTTTCCTGACTTCCCTTCAGGGCTTTCCCACACGGTTTCTCCTCTTCCCTAGAGACCACCAGGGAATGCTTTGCTCAGATTAAAATCTGGACTTTAATTCAGCTTGATTGGTTTGTTATATCGTTGGAGTTATCCACTACCGGGGATATTTTTACTTATGGGAAATCACTGTACCAACCCAATCCATCTCTTCCTTTATGAGGAAGAAATAGACTTCTTTCTTGTGATAGCTGCTATCACAAGGAGTTTTCCATCACATGGGAAAATATTTAACAGATGGACCCAGATTTCTGCTAACAACCGTCTTGTGCAGCTAAGGGAAGCCAGACTTGGGAAAAGCTCACACCTTAGAAGCAGAGTTGAAATAAAGAGAGAAACCAGGTCTGAGCCAGGCATAACGTTGTCTGTGGTCTCAACTGCCTGAAAGGCTGAAGCAGGAAGCTAGCGAGAGCCCAGGAGTTCAAAAACAGCTTGGGCAACATGGAAAGACCCTGGAGAAAAAAAGAGGAAGAAAGAAGGGGAAGGAGAGGAGGGTGAGTGTGGGGGAGGGGAGGCGCAAAATGGTTGATGAGGTAAGGGGTGGAAGAAGAAAGAGAGGGGAGCAGAAGAGGAGGGGAAGGAAGAGGGAGAAGAAAAGAAACGGTTCCCAGGCCTGAGGAAGTTGGTGCAGAAAGAGAGGGAGCGGGGAAAGGGAGGTAGTAGTTACCTCTTCTGAAGAGGGAGGGAAAGAGAGCTTGGAGTGGGCGTGCCCAGCTTTCAAAGGCTACCTAGCACGTGCACACAGGTGCTTACATAGCCGAAGCTGCGCCATGTGTAGATCACGTGACCATGCTGCTCAAGTGTGTCAAGTAGGGCTTGAGGACCCCAGGTGGCTATGTAAATTGCCTGAGCGCATGCCAGGCCCGGGAACCTGGAAGCACCAGCGTTTGGGGTGGCTAGACATTTGCCAAAGCGCTGGGTGATGGAAACCATAGCAAAAGGAAGGGGAAGGAAGAGGGGGGAGCATAAAGTTAGGGGGAAGAAAGAGGGTGAGAGGAAGGAAGGGAGGAACTGAAGGGGGAGGGAGGAGAAGAGAGGGAGGAGAGAGCAGAAGGGGTGGGGAAAAGAGAATCGGGAGAGAGGAGGAAGAGAGGGTAAGAGAATGAGGACACATCCTGGGGGCATGGGCAGAACTTCCCAAAGACAGGAACCTAAAGCTCACAGTCAGTTTTAAGCGAGTTTTCTCGCTCATCTTGCTATTAAATACAGAATCCCACTACCCTGGCTGTGGTGAAAGTGAGCAGGGCGAGTGTTTTGATTTCCTGGCGTTTGTGGAGTCCCTGCCATGTGGCAGACAATGATAGTGAGTTCTTTCCCGTGCAGAAACCAAGGCTGGGAGATACACTTCTGGAGACCATTGGTGGTGACCTCCCCAAGAAGAGTGACAGTCGGGTGGCCCAGAAATCCTTCCTGGCCAGAGGCAAGGCTGTGCCCCCTGGCCTCCCTCATCGTAGCTGACGGAGAATTAACATCGCTGGGACCTATGGGGTCGGGCATGGTGTGGAGAGCACAGGGCCTGGATGGCAGGCCCAGCTCTTGTCAGCTAAGAACTGACACAATCTTAACAAATGTTTGCTCCTCTGTGGGCGGCTCAGAGTTAAGGTTGAACGGCACATTCTACTTTGGTTCCTGGCCCCCGTTGATGTCAGGGAACTGGGTGTGTTCAACTGCAGGTCTCTGACGGGGCTTGTGCTGGGTTGTGGAGTCCTGTTTCCATCTACACACTATAATAACCCTGCTGGCATCACTGGAGGCTCGGCGTGGCCAGCATGAATGAAGCATGACTTTATGGAAGTCATGTGGACCGGCTGCCGAGGACTCCAAGCTGCTGTGAGACATGCTTGAGCCAGGCACGTGGGATAGAGATGGTTCCTGCCACAGTCCACCTCATCTGGGGAAGTCATGGCTACTGGCTACTCCACTTAGTCATAGAGGTGGTACCAGTGACCGCGGACTCTGAAAGGTTACTTAAGTACCAGGCATTGATAGTCTTAGAACACCAAAGGCATCCTGACTTCCCAGGGGAGGCAGAGTCTCAACACACTAGCAGGAAGATTGGAAGATTCTGGCGTATTAGGAAACTCTTCCTGAGTAAGTTGGCTTCCCGATAGGACAAGCCTCTGGACTGTCTGCCACCGTCACCCTCGTGATCTCCCTGACTTCATTCATAGCCAATACAAAAAGGACTAGAGGTTTTCTGCATCCAGGGAGTAGGCTTTTCCCAATGAGAATAAAAGCAACTTACAAAGAAGCGATTTTTCTTAAATTCTCAATTATAAGACATTTATAGCCTCTCCCGCATATAACAGAACACTGCTGTATGTTCAAGAAAAGGGGACAAGCCAAAGACTGGGAGACTGTACTGGCAGGAGACGTACCCGACGAAGGACTGTTATCCAAACTACACAAGGCCCTCTTAAAACCCGATAGGAATATGAGCAACATAATTTCAAAATGGGCAAAATATCGGAACAGATGCCGCATCGAGGAAGGCACAGCTATGGAGGAAGCAGTAGGCACTTGGGAACAGAAACAAGAGTAATGGGGAGATGCCATCACAGAGCCATTGGCGTGGCTAACATCGAAAAACACCGGCAGCACCCAGCGCCACCAAGACGAGGAAACAGGGCCTTTCCTATGCTGTTGGTGGGACTGTGAAATGGTCCCCCCATGTCGGAAGACAGTTTGGCAGACTCACAAAACTAAATATATTCTTACCATATGATCTGGTAATCGTGCTCCTTGGGTATTTACCCAAAAGATGGAAAAGTAACGTCCACACGAAAACCTGCACATGGGTGTTTATAGCAGCTTTATTCATACTTGCTGAAGCTAGGGAGCAGCCAAGATGTCCTTGAGCAGGAGAACAGAAGAGAAAATGGTGGTACATTCACGCAAATGGAGTATTATTCAGCCCTAAAGAGAAACGAGCTGCCTAGCCATCACACAACACAGAAACATCTTCTGTGTTTATTAACGATAAGAACAAGTACTGTACGGCTTCAATTTTATACTCTTCTGGAAAAGGGAAATCTCTGGG
This sequence comes from Microtus pennsylvanicus, assembly GCF_037038515.1. NCBI lineage: Eukaryota > Metazoa > Chordata > Mammalia > Rodentia > Cricetidae > Microtus > Microtus pennsylvanicus. The sequence continues at coordinate 73,376,695 of NC_134592.1, read as the reverse complement.
ATCACTAGGCCAAAGCTGTGGCTTTATAGGGGTTAGCAGAGAGAGGAGATAAGTTAGGCATTGATTTCCTTAGGGCGGTGAAACCACTGCAGTAACAGACATACGTGGGTGATGGGGAAGTCGGCGTCAGACATGCCTTTCTGATCCGTGTGCCACTTGGGTGGGGAATGTCGATAGCAGGGGAAGTTACACGTGTTGGAGGAACAAAGGGTGTGTGGAAGCTGTACACCGTGGTCAGTTTTGCCGTGAACCAAAAACTGCTCCCAAAAAGTCTGTTAAAATAGCAGATGTGAGTTCAAGATAGCCAGAGCTACACAGTGAGACCTTGTCTCAAAAAAAAACAAAATAATGCCTGGGTAGGGGGCAGAGGGGGGGGGTGGTGCCCTGTGAGTTAGAGGCCAGCCTGCTCTGCAAAGAGAATTCCAGGACAGCTGGGATTATTGCACAGGAAAACCCTGTCTTAAAAACAAAACAAAACAAAACCAACCACCCACACACACACACGGAGAGAGAGAGAGAGGGAGGGAGAGAGAGAGAGAGAGAGAGAGAGAGAGAGATAAACTCAACCCAACTAGCATCTTTCACTATCAACCTGCACACATGATGGAAAATTCAACCGTTAAACCTAACATGGGGCTGTTTGTAAGCCTCCACACATTTGGTGTGTCTTAAGAAAAGACTGTAAGAACTAACACACAACCTGGCTGTTACTCTGCCCAGTGAGAAATGCCAGGGTCTGTTTCCAGCCACAGCCACGGCAGTTTTACCAAGTCATGGCAAGGTTTAAGGGAAGCCTGTTCCGAAGTTACCCCATCCCCGGGGGGCAGGCACACACAGTCTCTGAACTAAGGCGGCAAGGTGTCTGCACCAGATGGTCAGCACACAGACCACAGCAGCTCACGGGACCTGGAAACAAAGCACAGAGGACAGACTGTAGAGAGCCCAAATGTGGCCAACTGCCATTGCCAGCGCCGCGCTATGTGCACGCGACACACAAGCTGTTCACCTGAGGCGAGGCAGGAAGGCTGCCACAGAAAGATGTGTCTGTGGCATGTGGTGGGGAGTGCTATGCAAATGCTCCCTCTCTGAGTGTGTGGGGGGGTATGTTTGTTTGTTTGTTTCTGCTTTCTGAATTGCCCGGCAGACTCCAGACTCAGCAACTCTTGACTGTGTGCAAACAGCTCCGGGGGTATCTGTCCTGGTTGGCGGTCTAGGGACGCACCTACAGGTGATGTGAGAAGGGGGCTTGCACTGCCTGCAGGCAGCGAGCACTGGATTTGGGAGGTACCCAGCCCCTGTCAGAAGCTCTGCGGAGCCCTGGGCTTTCCCTGGTGGCTGCTTTCAGGATCTTGAAAGCCATTTCCTTTACCTTGTCACAGGGGCAGGGAGCTCTCTAGCCATTCAGGTAGCTTCCTTCCCCCTAATTCCACCCTGGGTCAGTTTGTTGAGGAGTTTCTGAATTGTCAGCAAAACCTACATCCACATAACTCACGCCACCACCACCACCCACCCACCCCACCCCACCATTACCCACCCACCCACTCACTCACTCTACCCCACCCTTCCCCGTGGAGCCAAGCACTAAGGAAGAGTCTTCTCAGTTCTGCTTCCGCCTTGTGACCTTCAGCATACTCCTGGACACTGTCTTGACACAGCCACTGAGATGTAAATGATTGATGTGGCACTCTAGTGTGTCGGGCCTGTGTCCTGCTTGTGATAAACCGTGCCACTAATCAGACCACCTGATACTTCTGTTCAGTGACTACGGAGCAGGCTTGGAAGGAAGAAAGACATTTCTAGGTTCCCTGACGTGTGTGAGACTGAAGACATAGGGTTACATACATAGCAAGCATAGCTGCCCCAGGCTTCACCTGGCCCTGTTAATCCAAAAGATGGGAGGAAAACAAACAACACTGACCCAAATCATTGGAACCAAATTAATTAAAGCAATCTTTTTTATTCGCATACACCAACTGCCTCCTTGTCTGCGGGGTTCAAAAGGCCAGCGTTGGATGTGAGGACCTGGAGAGCAAAATAGGCAGGGTCACAGGCACAGAATGTAAGCAAGTTAGTCCCTCCTGAAGCAAAGGCAGGGTTGTGAGCTGGTTATAGCAACTCTTTGAAACGCAGACATGATTACCATTCCTGGAACAGAGAGTACAGAGCCATTTGTAGTTAAGGTTAAAGGTGGGACATAGCAAATCCTTGAGAAACAGAGAAGTAATCAGAAACAGGAACAAACCTAGTTTGTCTTTACTGTAAGTATCCTGGGGCAGCTATGCTTGCTGTGTCTGTAACCCTACGTCTGTCTCCAGTCTGACACACGTCAGGGTACCTAGAAATGTCTTTCTTCCTTCCAAGCCTGCTCCATGGTCACTGAACAGCTAAGTATCAGATGGTCTGATTTACTTTAAAGTCTAAGATGGAGGCAGGCTGGTTTTTCACCCCTACGGCTTCATTTGCTTTTTGAGTGTGTCTTTTGAACTCACAGGCCCCCTTTCCCTCCTTCCCTTCCTATTTTCCTTCCTTCCTTCCTCCCTCTCTCCCTCTTTCTTCTCTCCTGTTGGTTGTTTCTGTTTTGTTTGTTTTGTTTTATTGGAGGCAGGTGTCTCACATAGCCCGAGCTGGCTACCAGCTGAGGGCAGCTGAGATCACCTTAGACTTCTGATCCTCCTGCTTCCACATCCAGAGTGCTGGGATTACAGGTGTGTGCTCAGCCAACTCAGCGTCCCCTTTTCTTTAGTGCCAGCTTGCCACTGATTCCATCTTGACCTCCGATCTCCAGCAGGCAGGACTCTGGCTCTGTCCCCAGAATGTTCATGTGCTATTATTCATCTCAGCAATCTACTTTTCGGGAATTGCATAAAAACCAGGAAAGCTTTTATTTTATTTTTTTAGTTTTACACCTTGCCAAGCCCTGACAGTGCACGTGAGGAGGGTGTCAATATCCAACACCTTTCACTGGGAAAGCCCTGCCTTCCGTGTCGGGCCTCGCTTAGAGTCACCCTGGGAAACAACAGTCTGGAATCTGAGCCTCAAAGCCAGGCTTCATGGAGACAACGCTCACCCAGGAGATGCTTGGAGGTTGCTTAGGAGACAAGGCAGCTCTAACAACCGAGTTAGAACAGTAAATAAAATTGCCATCTGTTGAGTTCTTAATATGGGCCAGGCACCGTGCCAAGAGTTTCACAAGTGTTAGCTATCTCCTTTTTAAACCTGCTTAAATTGTGGAATAAAATACTCCTGATTAAAGTGTTCAAAACAAATGCACGGTGTAATGAACAATCACAGTGCCAGTGTGTGTAATTACCCCCAGGGTCAAGACAGAACAACCAAAGCACAGGAGAATGGCCTGAGGGAGGGTCCCTGTGGGTCCCACCCTCTCCTCTCTAAGAGGCCCTGCTGTGATTTCAAGCCCTTCCCTTTTCCTTTGTTTTTTCAAGGTTTCTTGGTGTAGCCTTGGCTGTCCCAGAACTCACTCTGTAGACCCAGCTGGCCTCGAACTCATAGAGATCCACCTGCTTTTGCCTCCCAAGTGCTGGGATTAAAGGTGTGCATCGCTGGGGCACCAGCGTCGAGCCCTTCTTGCCTTTGGACTTTTCTCAAATATATAATAAGAAATAAAAGCTATATCTTCTGTAGCTTAGTTCCGCTTCCAGACGCTGTGTCTGCTTGGGGGTTGCTGGGGATTCCATCCAGAGTCTTGAACATTCGGGCAACATCTACAATGGAACTACATGGTTTCATTCTCATTGTTCAGTGCAACGTAGCGTTCCGTGGGGCGTGTATGCCAGACCACTGGCCGTGCAGCACTCCATGGGGCGTAAGCCAGGCCACTGCGCTGTGTGGCACTCCATGGGGCGTAAGCCAGGCCACTGCGCTGTGTGGCACTCCGTGGGGCGTATGCCGGACCACTGCGTATTTATTCGTTCTATACTTAGTAAGGATGTGCCTTGTTTCCAGCTTGTGGCCACCACCAGCAGTGAAGTCATAGGCAGACTGTTTATTCTGTCATACGTGAGAAGTTCCTCTTAGACGCTCAGTCCAAACCATGTGGAGTGTGCATTTTTCTGTTATTAGACGAGATGCTTGCCCAGTGTCTCACAGATCTCCATTCCATCAGCAAAGCTGATGAACATGGGTCCTCTTTAGCTATAGCTTCATTTTTCGGCTATTGAATTAATCTTAGATATACTTATGCTATTAAGTTATTAATATGAGTTATATTTCATGCATTTGTAGGCGGAGACTGCTCATTCACTTCCTGAAATAATCACACAGAACTATATTAATTAAAACACTGCTTGGCCTATTAGCTCAGGATTCTTATTAACTAACTCTTACATCTTAAATGAACCCATTCTTATTATTTTATATTTTAGCACAAGGCTCGCGGTTTACTGGTAAGTTCCAGGGCGTCTTTCTCCTTCGGCCGCTATATGGCTGTGTCTCTCTCACTCTGCTTTCTTTCTCCCAGCATTCACTTGAGTTTTCCTGCCTACCTTTATTCTGCCCTGCCACAGGCCAAAGCAGCATCTTTATTAACCAATGATAATAAAGCATATTCCCAGCATACAGAGGGGAACCCACATCATACATTGGTTCCTGTTTTTGCCCCTTTGACTCTGTGCTATAGGTGAATATCTCTGTATTTTCCTTCCCTGAGGAGCTGTGGTAACGTTCTTCCATCAGAGGACCAGTTTTTTTGCCTGTTCCTTTTGCAGTTTGACCTTTTACTTTCTGCTCTGTAAGAGGTTCTTCTGGACACCCGTTCTCTAGTGGCTCTGTATCACAGAGAGTTTCTTCTGGTTTTGTGCAACCCCTTAATTCTCACAGTGGTTCCAAGAAGTAATTACTGATTACAATATGGCAGTGCCTCTGTGAGAACAACTTTAGTGAGGATAGTCACCTCTAACCAGCGTCAGAGATAGGAATACAGCCCTGTCACCTCTAACCAGCGTCAGAGATAGGAATACACCCTGTCACCTCTAACCAGCGTCAGAGATAGGAATACAGCCCCTGTCACTCTAACCACTGTCGGAGTTAGGAATACAGCCCTGTCACCTCTAAACAGTGTCAAAGATAGGAATACACCCCGTCACCTCTAACCAGTGTCGGAGTTAGGAATACAGCCCCTGTCACCTCTAACCACCGTCAGAGATAGGAATACACCCTGTCACCTCTAACCAGCGTCAGAGATAGGAATACAGCCCCTGTCACTTCTAACCAGTGTCAGAGATAGGAATACAGCCCCTGTCACCTCTAACCACCGTCAGAGATAGGAATACACCCTGTCACCTCTAACCAGCGTCAGAGATAGGAATACAGCCCTGTCACCTCTAACCAGTGTCAAAGATAGGAATACAGCCCCTGTCACTCTAACCACTGTCGGAGTTAGGAATACAGCCCTGTCACCTCTAACCAGCGTCAGAGATAGGAATACACCCTGTCACCTCTAACCAGCGTCAGAGATAGGAATACAGCCCCTGTCACTCTAACCACTGTCGGAGTTAGGAATACAGCCCTGTCACCTCTAAACAGTGTCAAAGATAGGAATACACCCCGTCACCTCTAACCAGTGTCGGAGTTAGGAATACAGCCCCTGTCACCTCTAACCACCGTCAGAGATAGGAATACACCCTGTCACCTCTAACCAGCGTCAGAGATAGGAATACAGCCCCTGTCACCTCTAACCACCATCAGAGATAGGAATACACCCTGTCACCTCTAACCAGCGTCAGAGATAGGAATACAGCCCCTGTCACTTCTAACCAGTGTCAGAGATAGGAATACACCCCGTCACCTCTAACCAGCGTCAGAGACAGGAATACACCCCTGTCACCTCTAACCACCATCAGAGACAGGAATACAGCCCCTGTCACCTCTAACCAGCATTAGAGATAGGAATACACCCCTGTCACCTCTAACCACCTTCAGAGACAGGAATACAGCCCCTGTCACCTCTAACCAGCGTCAGAGATAGGAATACACCCCTGTCACCTCTAACCACCTTCAGAGACAGGAATACAGCCCCATCACCTCTAACCAGTGTCAGAGATAGGAAAACAGCCCTTGTTACCTCTAACCAGCGTCAGAGACAGGAATACACCCCCGGCCTGCTCAGGCAGATCTGAGTGCTCTCCCCTCTGCTACATACTCAAAAGTGAGGCCATCCACCCACCCCAGAGCTCTGAGCCACCCAGCCCCACAGGAGCACCACAGAGAGCCCCTCTCTTCCTCTTCCTCCTTCCTGTATCTTTGACTTTTCTCTCAACTTCATTTTCCTGTCTGCCAGTGGACTAGCATCTCATGACCCCCAGCTTCAAATCTCACCCTCTTGAATTCTCCTCCCAACTCCACCAAGGAGATTTGTAAGACTCTGTCCTCTCACAAGCAGGCTCTCAGGTCACGCCATGACTCAGACGTTCTTCTGTGTCATCAGCTGCAGCTGGGGTGGCAACCCCTTGACCAGAGTCCTTTGGATGTGTCTGGAGGCTCCAGGGCTGAGCAGGTCCCCTCCCAAAGCTCTGCCTTTGCCCAGAACCTTCCCGAGTCCTCTGACCTCTCCTCAGTGTCCCGGTAACAGCTCCACTCTGGCCAGCTCATCACCATCACCTCAACTTCCTGCTAAGCCCGTTCAAGCATTTGGGGAGCCAAGGTAACTCTGCAGTCTCCCCACTTCTCCCAACAACAAGCCATCTGCTGGTCCAGCCATCTCCATCTCTCTCCTGAGTTCCCGAGACCACTGTGTGAGCTGACACTGAGCCAGAGGGTCAGTTAGAAAGGCCAGGAATGACTCTTGGAAGGCACTGGGTGTGATAACCCTCCTCTCTCTCATCCAGTCCTGCTGCAGTGTGGGCTCTTTCCCACGGGGACTTTGCATCCCCTGGAGTGCCCTGGCCACCCTCAGTAGAGCTCAGCCTTTCTGGTTTCCAATTAGAGCCACACTTTCTCAACTTTCCACACTCACAATCCCTGTTTGCCCAGAACATTTCTACACAGCTTGGAATATATAGTTCTATAAAATCTGTATACAAGCCAAAGACTGTGGATAATAAATCATAAATTTATTTTAAACTAATTCTCTGGTATACATGTAATTTTACTATTTATTAATGGCAAAACAAATTTGCATATCAATTCAACACTGTGCTTGCTTATCTTACATAAATTAATATTTGATACTGTGGGATCTACAGCATCTCTAATGCCTTTCAGGATTGGTCAATATTTTGATTTCATAACTGTCAATACCGAGAAGGCTGCTTTTCATAGCACAGAATGTTAGGAGTGTGATTGAGGCCATTTGAGAATTGTTAGAGACTCTGTCCCAATACCACACCGAAAGTCACTGAAAAATGGTTTCTACGAAACCTAAATCTGCGGTTCGAACAGCAATTCTTAAAATCAAACTTTCTCACATAAAACAGTCAAAGGCATGGTCCTTCTTACCCATTCCACCCCAGGTGTCTCTCAGAGCAGGAAACTCTGTGCAGACATCGAAACACTATCTTTTATAGAGGCTGTAGCTCAAATCGGAGACGACCTGTTCTCAGCAGGAAGCAGCGGAACCGTGTGATGTCACCTGGAACGAGGTTGCATGACGCAGCCCCCGTGGGAGCCTCCAGAAGTACCTCGGCAATGCAGTACCACACCATTGCGTTTACTGTGGCCAAAGTCTTTGAGGCTTTCAGATTTAGTCACATGACCCATGTGGGTCAGAGCACACACCTAAGGGGGGTCTGGGCTAGTTCACAGGAGGCTGCTTAACGTTGGCTGAGGTCAAAAATGATTCATTTAGCAGGGCAGTGATGACACACACCTTTAATCTCAGCACTTAGGAGGCAGAAGCAGGTGAATCTCATTGAGTTCAAGGTCAGCCAGGTCTACAGAGTGAGTTCCAGGACAGCCAGGGCTGTTACACAGAGAAATCCTGTCTCCAAAAACAAAACAAAACAAAAAAAGATTCATTTAAACAACAAACTATCTTTCTCATCAGGCAGGCACAGACAACCACCACTGATACTGTGTAGCTGAGGCTACGGGACACCTGTGCTCACCTCAGGACCGCACTCCTCAGCCCCCTTTGACCTTGCGGTTTTCTCATCACCCCTGTCCTGTACATATGCATTATAAATGCCCCCACCCCATCTCTCTCTTCCACTGGGTACACAGGATAATATTTAGTGCCTAAGAAGCCAACCCAGAGAACGTTAACTCAATCACCCCTGTAAAGACGTTGTTGTGTAATATAACATTCAACGTTCATAGGGCAATTGATTGTATCTGATGTCTCTGGGCCACCACCAGGGATGTCACTAGTAGCTCTGGAAATCCCTAAGCAGGATGAAGACATGTGTCTTGAACTTCTGTTTGCGCCTCTCTGTGTGCCCAGCCTCACAGAAGAGTTTGGCTGATGCTTTGCAACTGAGTGTGTAGGGCAGGTGCTGCTGTCTGCCTTCCTCCCAGCTTCAACCTCAAAAAGAAAAGTTCAGGGCTCTGGCTCCCTCTCCATAACTGACTGCCCATTGCCTTACCCCTCAGAAACCACAGGGTATGGCAGCAGAGAGGCTGCCATTCCACATGCAGCAGGCACCTCCCAGGGTCTCTGATGAGTGGGAGGACCAAGAAAGCATACAGGACCATCCCCCAGCTGTAAAGCATACAGTCCACTCTTGCAGTCTGGGAGTCTAAGCAGCGTGGGCTACAGCCTGGTCACTCCCTCCTCTTCCACAATTCCACATAGGAAGATGGGGAGAGAAAGATGGAAATTAACCTTTTTCTCCCAAGCAGCACCATTCAGGAGAGAGGGTCAGTGCACAGGAGAGAGAGGGTCAGTGCACAGCAGAGAGAGAGAGAGAGAGAGAGAGAGAGAGAGAGAGAGAGAGAGAGAGAGAGAGAGAGAGAGCCAGGGCACAGGAGAGAGAGCCAGTGCACAGGAGAGAGGGTCAGTGCACAGGTGTGTGTGTAAGAGAGAGTGCACAGGAGAGAGAGAGAGAGGGTCATTGCACAGGAGAGAGGGTCAGTGCACAGGAAACTCTTCTGCCCCCTGGCTGTCTCCACAGTAGTTTCTGAACTTGGCTCCCTGCTGGTAGGAACCTACAAGTCTTCTCAGCCACCTGCATAGGCCCTGCAATCCCTCATCCAGCAGCATGAAAAGGATCTTGGTCTCTGTTCCTAGTCCTGGGATTCCCTGAGGTCATTAGGGATGTTTTCCACCCCAGGCCTGGAATCTCTGCCCCTCAACAGCTGGGAGCAGTCTGAAAGCTGAGCAGAGGCAGGTTGCCCAGATCTGGTTTGCCTGGGTTCACACCCACTCGGCTTGCTGCCCATGCAGTTAGAAGGGCTGGCAGGATGGGACGGTGTCCATGACTGGCCAGCGGCTTGTTGTGGGATCTGTAGGTGGAAAGGGGTCTCCTTTCTCCTGTGCCCAGTACAGACAGGATGCCTAGATCTCAGTCTTGGAACAAAGAAGGGGTCCTAGAGGCCCATGCATGGCTTACTCCAGTTAGACTCTTAACAGAACTGGCTGGAACTGGTCATGCATTTGCCCACTTAGCCTCTTCTGTGGTGCAGAAATTGCCATGAGACCCAGAGATACCATGCCACTGGGGAGCTACAGAAAGCTGAGGTTATTTGTGACTTGGGTTATCGCTGCTGTTGTTTTGAGAACATATTATTGCCTCTATAGAGATCATGAACGGACAACATGAATTTCTCTGCATAAAACCTACACAGCCCAGTCCTTCTCAGATTCCACGCTGGCCCTCCCAAAGGGAGGCACACAACCCATTCTTACTTGTAGTGACTTCTCTGTGTGCTTGTGACTAAATGCGTTTAGAGAGATTTATTGACCCACAGAGATAGGAGCAAAGGTTCAGCCTCATCTGGCCACAATGCCCAGGCTCTGACATTTGAAAATGGAGGTTCAGGGTTTGAAGCAACAGGCAAAACTCTGACAATTCCACAGGTTACTTTTGTAAAAAAATATCTTCTAAAAAAGCATATAATTAGACCGGGTGGTAGTGGTACACACCTTTAATCCTGGCAAGTTCGAGGCCAGCCTGGTCTACAGAGCAAGTTCAAGCACAGCCAGAGCTACACAGAGAAACCTTGTCTTAAACCCCCTCCACTTCAAAGTTTGTAACTAGGCAGGGGTAGTGGTGTCTGCCTATAATCCTAGCCCTTGGGAGGCTGAGACAGGCAGAAGCAAGGTCAGTCTGGGCAATTTAGTGAGCCCAGCAAAGGCACGGAAGGGGCATGAGTTGTGCTCAGTGGCAGAGCATTTGCCTGGAGTGTGTGTGGGGGGCCCTGGGTTCAATCCACAGCACTACACACAAAAACAAAAAATTAAAACATTGATATAGCCCAGATCCTGGGGAAACAGGAATTCTGACACATTCCAGCAACGTTTATCAATTTCAAAAATTTAAATGCATATTTCTTTGATTTGATAATTTCATTTGCAAAAAGTCTCTTTAAAAAACAACTAGAGACAGTTGGTGCTGGTGCACGTCTTTTATCTCAGTACTTAGGAGGCAGAGGCAGGTGGATCTCTGTGAGTTCGAGGCCAGCCTGGTCTACAGAGTGAGTTCTAAGACAGGCTCCAAATCTACACAGAGAAACAAACAAACAAAACAAAAATCAATAAACAGAGAGTGAGGGCTAGCATGGTGGTGTACACCTGTAACCACAGAAAGAGGATTGCCACACATTCAAGACCAGCCTGGAGCCACTTAGTGAATTCCAGGACATCTTGGGCGACACATTAAGACCATCTTAAAAGAAAATAAACAAATTGAATAATCAGGGATATTAAAAAGATTAGCTAGACAAAACATTCTTTATAACTGCTAATAACACATTTTAAAATTCAAACCTAAATGCTTATAATTGGGGATTAAAGATGTTATAGTTCAACAATAAACACTCGCAGGAATGCTGTGCTGTGATTGTTTAAGAAGTCATTTATTAGCCTATATTAACTATGATGGCACACAGATTTAAGTATATGAACTTTTACAGTATGTTTATATTCACGTTCATATATGTAGCCATGGATTGTCACCCTGAGTGTCTTGGTTGGCAGAACATGGATCTAACTTCTATAAACAAATTCGACAGGTAGACGATAGAGAGACATTGCAGATAGCAACACATTACCAACACATCAAAATGCTAACAGTTATTTCTAGGTTGAGAGCGTTTGTATTTATGCCTTTTCTCCCCCCACCCCCCAGGCCTCAGAATGGTGGGAAATGACTCTGGGGAATGCTCTTTAGCCAGGACATCCCTGTTGGCCAACGACATCTTCCGAATAAAAACAGGTGAAGGGTATTACTCCCAATTGGAGTTGCCATAGAATTACCCTCTGAACTAAAAAACTTCTGAGTGTGCAAGAAGCTGTGAATTTTGCTGTTGGTTTGACCAGCATAGGCCTCTCTGGCATCTGAGACTCTTGGTTCCCCACCTTGAGTGAATGCCCCAGGGCTGGTGCTTCCATGGGGCCACCAGGATGTAAGGATGTCGCTACCATGTGGCTCTGACTGTATTGAGAGTCCTGAAAAAAAAACATCTTTCTCACCTTGGATCAGCAGAGCCCTAATTGTATCATTTCTTCTGGAAAGCAGTGTTACTTGTTTTGAGACAGGGTCTCACGCATCCCAGGCAGACCCTGAACTTCAGGTGTGACCACATCTGGTCCACGCAGAGCTGGGGTTCCAGCCCATGACCTTTGCACGCAGGAGAGTCACTCAGCAGACTGAGCCTCATCTGCACCCCCTGGAAGGTGCTTAGGGACTCAGGGAATGTGAGAACGCTGTATCCCTGCCCACGTCCCATCACTTCTCAGCCTAGCTGCAGACAAACCCTCCTACCCCATCTGAACCTCCCCCAGGACTCGCCTGCTATCCACTAAGGGCTAGGTCTGTGTCTCTAGCTCTTTGTTAAGGGAGCCACTGCCCCCATCTGCGGCGCTGGACCATGTCACCATTTATTTATATCAGTCAGGCATGCCCTGCTCAGGTCAGGTTTCTGTCCCCCAGCCTTGGTTGCGCTGGGTGGCCACTGTCCGACTCAGCCCCCTGGGTTTATCTTCTGCCTACCCGGCAAGGTGAGCCAGCCACTTTCCTGGTTCTAGAAAATGAGGTTGTTATTCCCTGAGATACCACAGGCCAGTCTAATTGGTGTAGTCCCTGACACGACATTAAATGAAACAATTCCTTCAGTAGACCAGTATCTGAATGCCAGAATACTTAGGAAAAATTATGGATTGTTGCATTTTTCTTGTTTAAAACAAGGTCTTGCTATAGCCCAGGGCGACCTTGAACTTGTGATTCTTCTGAAATTCAGGCAAGCCTCACCATGCTGGTAAGGCCCTCTTCATAGACGCAATCATTGTGGTCTTTCTCCCCTAAAATGCCATGAGGTGAGTGGCGCTAAAGACACAGAGCCAGGCAAGAGCACAGCACCGAGGTTTGTGTGGACAGAGATGTACGGGGACGAGGGATAAAAGGCAGGACAGGCTGTGCCAGGTCTCCTAGTGTCATGGCGCTCACCTCACGACGACATTTCACTCATGATTACATTCTTCCTGGATACAAAGGGACATGGAGCCCACCTCTCACAGGAGTCCAGCCCCTGCCAATCCTTGGACTCCATCCCAGGTGGAGCCATGCAGACTGTTCATTCAATCCTGGGTCAATCTGTAATTGAAACCACACACACTGACCCTCCCCAGTATCGAATTTACTGAGCTGATTGATGTATATGTCACCGTCTCCTCCTAGCCTGGTATGGGGCGAAATCAAGCAGAATTAGAACCAACGTCGTTGTATTCCATGACCCAAGTCTCTGTATCTCTTGCTCACGAGAGAGCTCTTGGGAAATCACCCAAAGGTTTTCCTAGGCAGCGAGCGTCCTGTGGTGGTGGTCACGGGGTGGGTGTGGTCACAGGGTAGGTGCGGTCACGGGGGCGTGGTCACGGGGTGGGTGTGGTCACAGGGCAGGTGCGGTCACGGGGGCGTGGTCACGGGGTGGGTGTGGTCACGGGGTGGGTGTGGTCACAGGGTGGGTGTGGTCACAGGGTAGGTGCGGTCACGGGGGCGTGGTCATGGGGTGGGTGTGGTCACGAGGTGGCGGTGGTCACGGGGAGGGCGACTCCTATTCTACCAAAGTGTCAGTGGAGCTGGTGGCCGATGCACAATCATCACTCCATCTACTGGTCCATCTAGTCCACTGTGGGCTTCGGGAATACATTCCGTCTGGTAGATGTCACCCATCACCTCCTGATGGCACCCCATTGCCATCCATCAGGTAGGTTGTCATAAGACATCTTCGATGCCTGTCGTGTGAATCATGAGAAGAGGCACGGCTGTGCAGAGCATTGCATGTGCACTGGGCAGGTGTTCGGCCACGAGGGGACCAGGGGAACAGCGGGAAGGAGTGTCCCTTGTAGATTCAACTTCACCATCCACGCACTGGAGCTAAGAGCCTACAGTGCTGTGCCCAAGCACCGAGCAGCCCTCCACTTAGAGCAGGAAAGCGACGGTCAGGAATGATGCCATACTTACAAGGCTGTGTTTCCTTGAATTCCTCGTGGATTTTTTAACCCACCACACCATCTGGCTCTTCAAATGCTGTCCATGAGAAGGGTTTGGGTCCCCCTATGGTGGGGTGTGATCAAAGACGCTCACAGCGGCAAAGCCGTCACCGAGGTTAGTATGCAGTGTCTGAAAAGACGAGAAGGGAGACAGAAACCGGCAGCCAACACCAGGCTCTCCCCATCTCACCACTATCACTGTGGCCCACGGAGACTGCCTTGAGCTGGGGAGGATGTTTATCCAGTTTACGCTGGCTTCTACGAGATGTGGATTGAATCCCCCTCCCCTCTACACAGCACCCCCAATGGTCTCCAGACATGGTGGCAAGCACTTCCAGAACGAAGACGGCTGGACATACCATGGCTACAAAACATGGTCTACATGAGGGTTAAAATGCCCAATGCCAGCAGCAAACAGGGATGTGCAAGCTGCACATCACCCTGGAGACCTGGACTAGACCTCTGCTCTGACTGTTTGTGGTCTCAACATCTTCAGGGGTCTGTTTCCTGTCATGTGACTAAAACCCCACATCCCACTGCCTGTGCTCAGGACCTGCTCCTAGAGAGAGAGTGTGGAGCAGACATGCAGGAAAGGTGTCAGAGGCATCAGGAGGTGTTGGTCGCATGGGAGCAGCTGCCTCCCGCATTCTCTCACCATGACAGTGCTGTCTCCGCACAGGGCTGGTGTGAGAGAACACTGGGTGCTCTCACCCTTCCTAAGTGTCATCTTGAGACTTAAAGCCCCATGGCACAGTCGTGGCCAGGGCTTTTTCATGAAAAGCTTGAATCAGGGGGCTGGAGAGATGGCTCAGCGGTTAAGAGCATTGTCTGCTCTTCCAGAGGTCCTAAGTTCAATTCCCAGCAAAGACATGGTGGCTCACAACCATCTATAGTGAGATCTGGTGCCCTCTTCTGGCGTGTACATGTTAGCAGAACATTGTTTGCATAAAAAATAAGTCTTGAAAAAAAGAGAAAAGCTTGAATCAGGAAATGAAATGGCATACGGAAGGTCTTCCCAGTGGGCACTGGGCGTGGATGGCTCCAGAGCCACCTGGGGGTCACCGCACCTGGGGGTCACCACACTTGGGTTTGGACATAACATGATCAGATGCCTCATTTTCCTGTGGCGACAGCTTCCCTGACTTGACAGATTAGTACCCTCCTAGACAGTGAGCCATGAGATAGCCGCCTCAGTTTCTGTTCTGTTGATGTGATAAGACATCAAAACCCAGGCAACTAATAAGAGAATTTACTTAGGGCTCACAGCACCAGAGGGCGAGTCCATGGTCATCGTGGTAGAAAGAACGGCAGAAGGCGCGACACAGAAGTAATGGCTGAGCACGCATCTTGAGATGCATCTCCATGGCAGAGAGAACTAACTGGCAATGGCTGGGCTTTTGACACATCTAGGACCCCTCTACCCCAGATTCAACATCCCAGATTGGGCACGCATCCTACTTTTCCCCACACAGTTCCAAGTGGCCACCAAGCGCTCAAACCACCACAAACCCTCCTCTCTTCAATCTGCTTTGGTAGATATTTTGTCACAGTGCGAAGAGTAACTGACATGGAGGGGTAACCCCCAGAGGGGTTGTGTAATGGGGCGCTCTCAATGATCTATCATTTCATGACTAGAAGCAAAACGCTTTTTAGAAGTCAACATTAAATTTTTTTTGTAAGAAACAAGAAATTCAAAGGCAAAAATAATGTGCAGGGATCCCATTCTGCTCTCTGTTATGAGACCTGGCTGTTATGAGGCAAAGGCAGCTTGTTCCCTGGGGAAGGGCTCCTGATTGTTTACCGCATGCTCGGAGGGCCACTCTGTGCTGCTAGACCAGGGATGTTTGTTCCCAGGGGAAGGGCTCCTGCGGAGGGTTTACCACATGCTCAGAGGGCCACTCTGTGCTGCTAGACCAGGGATGTTTGGGACAGAAGTTTCAGAGCTTCTCCCAGAAGCGATCACTTAGGAGTGTTGGCCCCTTCTCAACTGCCAGTTGCTAGTCACAGCATCTCCTGCAGTGTGACCAAAGAGAGCAGGCAGCCAGTGTGGGAGGCTGAGGCAGGAAGATCGCTGTGACCTAACACTGAATTTGCGGCCATTCTGGGTTATAGTGTGATATCCCATCTCATAAACAAAACAAAAAACAACGAAATAAAACAAAAAAAGCCAAAAAAATCCAAGCAGGGGAAACCAAAACCAATGAAACAACTGAAAGAGAGAAAAAGAGAGAGAGAAAAAGAGAGAGAGAAAAAGAGAGGGGGGGGGGAATCGCAGCAAACATGTCTGAGGACTCACTATGTATCAGGCTCAGCACCCCTAATTTCACCCAGGACAGCAATCCCAAAAGACTGGCACTTTTGTTGCCCATTTAACAGATCAAGGAGGGGTTCAGCTGGATTCAGGCTCTCAGTCCAATGCCCACAATGCAATGGATGCCACCGGTTTTTAGCCCTTGATCAGGCTTCTTCCTCCAACTGCCTCTCCAACCACATTAAACAGTGAGGCTGGCTTTAGTCAATTTGTACATGTACATCAATTTCTTCCCCCATTCGAGTTATGGGGTAGAGAAAGGCTACCACTGTCCCTGTGCGGCCCTGGCCAACGTCAGTGGTTAGGAACAGGGAAGGATACACCAAGACTGGTCTACAGGGAGCAGAGGATCTTCTGCACCCCTCAGGGGTCTGAAGCCCAGTGGTTCTGTCGGGAGCAGGGGGATTGTAACTTAGATGAAGGCAGTCCTGCCCCTTCCGAAGGCAGATGTCCCAGTATCCTGCACAACATTCATCAAGTCAGCTCATGGCTGGGGCTCTAATGATATCAGTCAACAAAGGTTTGGAATTCTTGTCTTCCTCCAGCTGGTGTTCTGGGGAGGGGTGAACTAGTCCTTCACGCTAGTCCTGTGTCTAATGGATCACCAGATCCTGCAGTGCAGGAAAGAGCAAGCAGCATGATCCAACCAGCAAGGTGGGTGATACGCTTGCCTTCCTGACTTTGAGAATTCTTAGAAAAACTAATGTGGAAGCAAAGTGTCCCCAAAATTATGATGAAGAAGAGGGATAGATGGCTTCATTAAGTCAAAGAACATCAAACCACTCTGGGGACATTTCCTC
This sequence comes from Microtus pennsylvanicus, assembly GCF_037038515.1. Taxonomy (NCBI): domain Eukaryota; kingdom Metazoa; phylum Chordata; class Mammalia; order Rodentia; family Cricetidae; genus Microtus; species Microtus pennsylvanicus. The sequence continues at coordinate 73,359,984 of NC_134592.1, read as the reverse complement.
AGAAGGGAAAAATCTTTCCCTAAGCTGCCTCCAGCTAACTCCCAACCGTGGTCCTAGGAGGACACAGCTAAGCTTCATTCCCGCACCCACGCACACGCTTGTACTCAGCCAGTCTCGGCGTGGTCCCCTTTCCTTGGCACGACCATACCTCAGCTTACTATAACTCCTTCCCAATTTCCAAGACGCAAAGCAGATTGATTCCATTTTCTTGGTGACACATTTTCTGATCACTCCTAGCTCATTTCCAGTTCCTGCAAGGAACTGGCTCAGCCGCGAAAGTCCATACCACTTCCACACTGGTCTCACAGAGCATGCGCCAAGCTCCCCCCCCCCAAGAAACAGGCTTGCGCCTTCCCCACCTGCAGCTCTGTGAGGGCCGGGGTGGGTCTCCCTGTCCCCCTGTGTGTGAACAGCTGGTCCACAAGAAGCAATGTTGTTTGAAAAGATAGCAGGATTAAGAAATAACAAGCACAGAGACTAGCTTATCTAAGATGTCACGGTGTGATACATATTTCCCAAACGACAAGTATTTTAACGTAGGAATTCCTTACCTAGTTTCCCCTTAGGTAGCCGTCCATTCAAGAAAGCTAACGGAGACTTATTCATGTCTGATATAAGCAGGCCCGTTCGCACACACACCACAGCTGAAACAAGCCTGCAGAGCCTCCTTCACTGCCCCATCTTAATGCTGTTTTTTTTTGAGGTGTATGGTATTGAGTGCCAGGACATTCCAGACCCACCAGGATACATCTCAGAATCAAGCAACGCTTCGGTGAGGGGCAAAAGGGCTCTCGGAGACAGCAGTGGTAAGAATGAAGGACGCTGGGCAAATAGAAAAGTTATTGATTGTGGGTTGAGGGTGTCTTTATAGTTTAGGGAAATCCTAGTAAGCAAACTATTTTAAAGAAATAACAGAAGATGTTTTAAAGGTCTCAGTTACCTGCTCTCAGGGTCAGGCGGCACATCTCATAGCCTCAGGAGTCCCACATTCCGGGGAGTCAGGTTCCCGTGGGATGCCTGGTGCTCCTGCGGCCCTGCATGCTCCTTAGGAAGCGCTGGGACTGAGGGAGGGGATAGGCTTCCAAGAGCGCTGCGCTCTCTGGGGCTCCGGTGTTCGCCAAAGTCTCTGCGGTGACTCTGCCAGCAGGGACACGCGCACAGACGCTCCGGGTCACCAGAGCCAAATGGAGTTTGGAATTTTGCCTGCCCGGTAGCCCGGGATGGGATAGCCTCTCCCCTATCCCCTACTCACCTGCTTCTCTGAGCCACGTCCTTTTTTCCCTTTGCTCCTGGCTCCAGAAGACCTCTGCACAGCGAACGGGTTCCAAGACTCACCAAGAGAGGAGACTGGATATGGTAGTGGGAGGTACACTCGCCAGAGTCCCCACCCTGCCCTGGGGGATGGTGGTGGAGGGGTGCGGAACAGTCGACCTTGTCCCCGCTAAACCCCCAGGATCCCTCGGGGACGTCGCTCTCACGGTGGGTGACCGGGACCCCGGGAGGAAAAGACATGATGCATGCAAAACTTTGAGTCCTCCAGCGGCGACTGCGGGAAAGGCTATCGTTTCTTCTGCCCGGGGCCGCTGCAGTTGCGGGGTTGTTGGCCGGATAGGGCGGCGGTGCGCAGCTTCCAGGCTCGAGGCGACCCTGCCCGGCTGAACCCGCGCAGCTCCTGGCCTCTCTGCACCGCTCTGCGCTCCGCCAGCCCGGCTGCGCGCTCTCCCCGGCCCCGCGCGCTCCGCGCCTCTCTGGCGCCCCCAGCGTCCAGGCGCAGCACAGCAGGGCCGGGTAGGGCCAAGCGCGCCCCGCCTCCTGCCTCCTCCGCCGCCCTCCTCCCCCTCGCAGAGCACTCAATGTCGGAACGTTCCGAAGATGACGTCGGAGCGTTCTCGAATCCCGTGTCTCTCGGCTGCTGCTGCCGAAGGAACAGGGAAAAAGCAACAAGAAGGAACAGCAATGGCGACACTGCACCGCAAAGTGCCCAGTCCGGAGGCGTTTCTGGGCAAACCCTGGTCCTCCTGGATCGACGCCGCCAAATTACACTGCTCCGACAGTAAGAACCCCACCGCCTGCTCCTCCTTTTATTATCCTGTAACCTTTCCATTCACCTAGAGCCACTGGGAAAAAGTGTGTGTGTGAGAGAGAGTGGCCCCCGGCGTCCTCCATGCTTCTCCCTCTCTCTCTAAATAAATACACACAGACACAGACCATGAGAGCACAGAGAGGCCCGGCTGCCAGCAAGGCTGTCTGTCTGTCTGTCTGTGTCCGGCTCCCTGGGGCAGGCAGCCCGCGGGGTGGGCTTTCGCAGCCCCACGGTGGTATCTGTTTAAAAGGCGACTCTGTTGCTGCTTGCATAGTTTTTTTGGTACCTATCTGGGCCAGGTAGATGGAAACCCGGACTCGGGAGAAAATGTTGCATTGTCAATTTTTGCAAGATTTTCAGATACAGTATCTATATCGATCTGTTTGCCAATAAACACTCTCCCTTCCCCCTTGACTTTGGCTTTCCCCCCCTTTTTTCCTCATTTTCTTTTTTCCTTTTCTTTTTCATCTGCAGATGTAGATTTAGAAGAGGCTGGAAAAGAGGGTGGCAAAAGCAGGGAGGTTATGAGGCTTAATAAAGAAGGTAAGTGGAGCTCTTGGCATTTTAGTGTTAGCTTGTGTGGCAGTCTTCACAGGCTTTGGAATATAATGTGAATTGTTCTGCTGGGTACAGAGTGACTAAGGCTTGTCAAAAATTGAGCACGCCCGGGTGACTACTGCTTCACTGCTAACTTCCTTCCAAGTATAAATACAACTAGGGTGGGGGGGGGATGCAGACTGGGGGAGGATGAAAGGCAGAAGTTTACTGTACTCCACTGGAGTCCATGTCCGAACACCCTGATGGTATCCGCCATTCTCCTTGGGGGCACCATTGGCCAATGGTGGTGGTGGGGTTTGAAATCCCCAAGTAAGGCGTGGAATACCCTTCACATGCATTCCAGCCTCCCTTGTGTGTAAATTCACAAGTTTTAATGAACCCCACATGGCGGATCATTCCAACAGCTACTTTTCCACTCTCACTGAAAACCATTGCACATGGCCAGCCCTGACTGCAAGTGACATTTTGTGTCTGGGTGCGGGTTGTAGGTGCATCAGGATGTGCACATAGATCCCTAGCCTGCACTTCTCCCCAGTCTGCGCTTCCCGACATACAAACATGATACCTGAAAAGGGACACAGTGAATAGACAGATGAGCTCGGATTTGGGCCTGTGAGGGAAGCCTGTAGTGCCAGACCTGGGGTGACACATACCTGTAAGTTACTTTTCGCCGTTTGCAAGTCCACTATTTGGCATGCTGGCTCCTGGCTTCAAATGAAGCTACTTGGGAGGCCACTTTCTGCTTAGAAAAAGGATGGGTTCATCTGAATTGGGATGTACTTGCCGGAGTTTCAATGGTGCACCAACTGGCTGAAGTTGGTGCTGGGAAGAAGGTGCAGGAGATCGCTGGAAGGTGTCAAAAAAGTTCATACATAATTTGGCCGTAGGAGCATTTGCTCATCCATAATGAATGGAGAAAACGGCATTTGACTCTATAGATCGGTCTACTGCTGACAGGGGGTGTTGCCCGAAAAGGTGGATGGAACTTATTTGGAAAGGTGGACCTCACTTTGCTGACTGACACCCAAGATTGTTGGTTTTCAGTGTCCTCATCCATCCTTGAGTGCCCGGTGAGGAAAATTTGTTCTTCTGGAAAGAATAACGCAGAGGTTAAAATGCACATTCAAGGGCAGTTCTCTAGCTCCGTGTCTGCTAATTAAGTACTTCGGGAACAAAACGTTATTCTAAAGATATTTGCCTCTCAGTATCTTAGCATGGTTTTGGCATGTGTGTTTAGGATGCACGAGGGACTGGTGTCAAGTGGGCTCCTCACAAGTGGCAGCTTATTTGTGCTAAATGTCCATGTGTGTTTGCAGTGGAAGGGGATCCCTAGTGGCTTCATTCTCCTCAGGTCTGATCCACTTTGAGAGCTGAGCTCTCAGACCACCAGCCTTTTTGCCACGCTGAAGGTGCAAACGCCTGTATGTTAAAGTTGACGAAAGGCTGTGGCATGCATGGGATTAACCCCTGGCAGCCCTGGGTGACGAAGTGGGACTACAACCCACAAAGCTCAGATTCTCCGGCCACTGCTATCTATTTCAAAATACTCTTGTTCTCAGATTCTCTTTGCGGGACGAGAAATGGATTCTTTTAAGGGAAAATGAAAAGCTCTCCTTCCCTCAGAAGTCACAGATGTTACGTCTTACTTATTATGTCCTCTGTCCTGCAAAGGTACAATGATTTTGCTTCTCATTGAATGCGTCTTCATGGGGGATACCCGCCGTTCAGTCACCATGAAGTTGGCTTCCGTGACCACGCATGGACTTCCTCTCTTTGTTGTGGGCCTGGTGGAGTGGCCTTGGGTGAGAAGTTGAGAAGTTCTAGGGTCACGTAGTACAGCAGCACAACTTTCCTTACAGATAAAAACATGTGCAACAAATACATGTTCCGTGGTTGGGCTGGGACTCTGGGTTAGAGTGTTTGGTCACACTGGGCCTGCTAATCCATGTTCTGTGGTAAGAACTTCCAGGGTAGTCTGGGACTCTGTGTTAGAGTGTTTGGTCACACTGGGGTTTGTTAGAGTCACAGGTGTGAGGCCTGAGGGTGGGTAGATATTTGTGGAGGGCCTTTCATCCCAGGACATAGTGTGGCCTTGTGGGACTCTGGGCATCTGTGTTTATGAATATGCCTGACTGGTGTGGTGGGCTGGAAGCAGGTCTTGAGGAGAACTATGGTAATAAAAGAATAAACGTTGAGGGTTGACATTGAGAAACGGCGGGATTTCTGTTGTGGAGCCGAATAATCGACGTAGAATTTACCTGTAAGCTCTTTTGAGTGCGCAGCCCAGGGGGCTTTGCGACATTGCCGCTCCTCATTCGCCAGCCGTTTCACAGTCTCACGCAGAAACTCCACTCCGGCGGAGTTTGCGCCGGCACATGTGTACCGACTTCCCTTCAGGGTCCGCTTCTTCCATCCTCCTCCTGTCTCTGTGAAGGCTCCTGGTCTCGGTTCCTCGCGTAAGCAGAACCACACAGTATTTGTCATTTTGTGCTGTCTTCTCTCTCTCTTGTGTTTTCAGGATTTATCGGTGTTATATGACATATAGGTACATTCCTTTCCAAGGTAGCGTCATGTTCCCTACTATATACACCGCTCATCCATTGGCTGTGTGGGGCATTCCCACCTTTGGACCATTGCGAAGACTGCTTTTATGAGCGTTGGTGTGATGCGATCGTTTCTTAGACGGAGGTCAGAGAGGGAATTTGGACTGGAAATAGGAAATAGGAGTCATTTTGCCTACTGAGCTGTCTCCCCACGGCTTTGGAAGGTACTGTAGGCACTAGCAGACTTTTGGATAACCTTCCTTTGCTTTGGCTCATCACCTGTGTTGAGTAGGAACTCTGAGCTGGATGCTCTGAAGTCTCCATGAGGGGCCTCCTCCTCAGCTTTCTTATTCCCTCTCAGCAAAGGAATTTGAACTGTAAACTGTTGCTAATTCCTTTTTGGCCTGGGCTTGTGAAGGTTGCCTTAGAGTAGTTTTGCTGCAGGGTGAGCCAGCTCCCCGCTTAGGCCCTGGGGAGAGGTGCACCCCTCTGGGCTGATTCTCCAGCTGTGAAGCAAGGGGTTTGGGACTCACTGCCCACCACAATCCCCCTGAGACTTCTCTACTCCGGCTTCTCTAGTCAGTTCCCTGCCTTTAAGCTGCAATCCATGCTGGACAGCCTAGCCACCACTAAAGAAACTTAAAACAACAACAACAAACAAAAGCCCCTCATGTTTTAAAAAATCAAACCAAACCAACAACAAACAGACAAAACAACCTTATGTGACTTCAGAAATATTGAGAATAACTGGGTATATTTTCTCAGTTTTTAAAAGTTTATCTCAGTGCTGACAAAAACCAATCACTGTGTTGTCTGTTTACTAGAAACAGTCGTGAATGGTTTGGGGTCACAGACCTCACCGAAGAGGGGCTGAGTCTAGACCATAGTAGAAAAGAGGGGCTGATTCCAGACCCCACAGAGGAGAGGGGCTGAGTCCAGACCCCACAGAAGAGAGGGGTTGAGTCTAGACCATGGCAGAAGTAGAGACCTGAGTTAAACACGCACCACAAATGTCTTCTTCCCATGAAGAATACTCTAGCCTCAGCTTGAGTCTGCCAAGCTGTGAGCTTTTCTCAAGAAGGGTCCCAGGAACCTTGCTGGCCCAGTCGTCCTAAGAACTGAGTTGCTGATAGAAAATTCCAGGAAAGGCTGTTTTCCTGTGCTAACTCTGTAAGCCACACTCTTCTCTCCTCCGGTGTGGTAGGTGACGCCTGAAGACTTTTTACTTTGGGAAGCTGCTCTTGTTACTATGGGCCTTAACCAACTTTTTAAAAAGAAATACCAACTCCTAGACAAAGAATAGGGTCCATGTGTCTCAGAAGAGCCCTAAACTATAAAACAGATGTTATCAGGGAGTGTGAATGAGATAATAGGAGAGACCTCGGCATACAGTAGGTGCCGAATGCATGCCTGTTTTCGTTCCTCTTATCATTAGGACTGCTGCCATCATTCATTACTGAAACTAGCTCAGTAAAATGGTATTATTTTAATTACCATGAATTTTTAAGTAATCTGTGGTAAAAAAGAAAAGGCATACTGTAGGAAGAACTTCAGTTTTAGAGCTAGGCGTGCTACGATTTTATTATGATTAATGATTTAAAAACAATTTATGTGGACATAGTGTTTTTCATAGACTGCAGCTAAGAAGTTGGTTTTATCAAATGCAGAAAAATACTTAGGCGTTCATGGCTTCAGAACACGAGGAGCTGGTTTTGTTTGTTTGTTGTTTGTTTTTATTTTACTTGTGGTGCTTCCTGAGATCTACAAAAATACATTTGAAATGATAAGTCATTCCATTTATTATGGATAAAAGCCAGTCTTCCAACAAGGACCTTCCTGGGCCTTTTGGAAGTCTGTACTTGCCCTAAGAGTCTTTTCTGAGGTTCCCAGCCTTTCATCTGGTGAAGGTAGATGAGAAATGCTTCCAGTCACAAAGTGAGCTGGAGCAGCAACGCTGTGAGAGGCCGGCCACATGCTCCCGAGATCCTGGAGGAGCAGGGAATGTGAGCATGATCTCTGCTTGGGCTCAGAGGTTAGGCTTGGAAGGGAGCCGAGTGGAGGGGAAAAGGGCAGCTGGCCTGGGAAGATGATGTATTCTTCCCACCCAAGCCAGGGAAGCCAGAGACAAGCCATGGAGATTTATGGGAAACTATCTTCAGCTTCTTTATCATTACATAGACAACTCCGTTATCTATGCTAATAGGAGATGGGAAGGCCGGAGTCTGCAGATTACACAGATAAACCTCGTTTTCACTATTAATTTCACTCTTATACCTACCATCCTCCACTTTCCTGGGAGCAGCAAGATTTGTTTATGTTGGTCTTTCGTTGGCATCTCTGTTGCCCTGGGCCTGGAAGGACAGGGGAGAGGGTGAGGCAGGGCAGCTGAAGGTGGCAGAGAGTAGAGAAGAAGAGGAGAAGTGAGGTGTTGGGGGAAAAAGGGTTTGCAGTGGTACCCACCTGAGAAGCAGAAGGCCACTAAGCTGAGCTGCCGGTCTCCTCGTGGTTATGAGAATTTCCACCAGTCCAGATCCTCTGTGACTTTCCTTTCTTCCAGAACAGGAAGTTGGCTTGGAAACTGTATACAAAATATTGCCTTCAAGACTTGGGTTAGATTGGGCCTTCATCTTCTATAAGAATAATGGATATTTTTTTGTTTATTCTTTAGCTCTAAAGATGTAGACCCTAAATTCATCTAAAAGCTGCCTAGATATAATCTCCAGGTTACAGAATTCTAGAGCATATACTTTACTAGACAGTCTCTCACGCATCCATTTGTTCTGTATCTTCCCAAAAATATCCATATATGTACTCCCATAGCTCCTCTCCTGTATGGGTGACAACTCCCAACTATGGTCTAGCATCTTGTCGTTTCTGTCTTGGAGGACTGTTAGTACAAGGGTGTAAGGGCAGTAGAGGGCCTGGTCGTCCGTCTGTGTTACCCGTGCAAGAAGGTGCTGTACCTTCTTGGCTCCCTTTGCCCATGGAATCCACCTCCATTCCCCATCCCTATGCACCAGCCCTGAGTGACTCTGGGACACGGGAGCGGTGGACACCATGTCTCTTCCCTGGGAGTCCTGCCTTCCTGGCAGCAACTACAGGCATCAAAAAAGCCACAGTGATTGCGAGGGTCGTCTAGCAGAGGAAACAGGGGTGCTGTTGGACAGCCTGAGGGAGGTCAGTTTTAGGACAGACCCTCTGAGAAGAAGCTGTACTTTAGCTAAGACCTGGAGGATAAATGGAGGTTTTCATTGTGCAGACCTGGACAAGATGGAGCTGCAGGAAACAGTTTATGTGAAGGTCCAAAGTACAAGAGAATATGGACTGTTCTAGAAATGGAAGGGTTTTATTGCCGGACAGAGCAGAGGTGTCTGTCAGTTTTCCCACCTGCTGACATTTTGTTCCAGGTATTCCTTGTGACAGGGACCATTGTGTGTGTTATAGAATGTATAAAAACGCCCTGTGCTCGTTGGATTCCTGTAGTGGCCCTCCACCCCTCCGTGTGTGCCAGGGAGGCACAGTGACCTGGCAGAGAGTCGCTAGAATTAAGGGAAGCTGGAGAGGTAAGGATACAGGAAAATAGAGAAAATTCAGGAGTATTTTGTTACTACTCCATGTCTTGGGCCTACAGCCCATAAATGAGTCAGCCTTATCAACTGCCCAACAGGTCAGTGGACTGTGGCTCCCAGCAGTGCTGTGGCCAAGCTGAGAGACTCCCAGAGACAGGCTCGGTCTCTCCAGGAACTCCTCCCAAGTCTCCCAGCCTGTGGCTCCCTCCAGAGTCAGTGACAACAGTGAGGTGCAGGCCCTTGTTCACATTGGCCTCCCTCACAATGGGGACAGGAGGATTCTAACAATGGTGACGTTTGGTATTCAGTGGTCCCTGATGTCAGAAGCACCCTGGCAAAGCATTCAGATTTCTGCTTATGTTGAAAGTCAGACTGGAAATACAACTGGCTTTCTCGGTGGCTTGATTACCCATGGGATGTGCCTGAGATGGGGACGAGCACGAGGAGACCAGAGCAGCTGGCTTCAGGATCTCCACGCTGAGGATTGGGAGGCGTGGAGGGCAGGGCTAGGCCTGGCTCTTGACTGCTCCTGATGTGTATGTCACATGCTTGACAGCATCATCCACGGCTGTAGGGCCACGTTGACCTGTTCAGTTACCCGCTGTCGGGGGCCTGTTGTCTTCTGCTGCAGAACTGATGTGGGCAAGTTAGATAGGATTGTTTCTCCATGTTCCTCTGTGGATCACGTGCCTGTGCTCTGGGCTCATGATCATTTGTGACTTTTGGCTTCATCCCTGACGTCCTTCTGAGTGGTCATCCGGTAGTAGCAGCCAACACGGCGAGACTCCTTTGTTTGTATCTGAGGACCCCACACCCCAAGCAACCTGTGTTTTTACATCTGGGAAAGGCGATCTTTCAGTGACTGCAGCAGTCAAATGTGGCTGTCATAGAAACAGAGCATTAGCTGACGGCTTGGATATTCAATCCTGTAGAAAGGGAATGGCAAGGGTGGACCTCGGTCTGTGTCTCTTCCAAAACTCAGTGTAGGGTCCTGCAGTGATGGGCTCCCTGCTGTGTCCTGTGGCAGGGCTCAGACTTGCTGCCTCTGCCCTATGGACCTGACTTTGAACCCTAAGACACTGGAACTGATAAGGAGAACTTGGGAAGGCCCTTCCTGCAAGTGGGCTAGGCCTGGGCTTAGATCCTAAGCAGTGGAGGATTTAGTCTGGTTCGCCCAGTTCCTGCAAGGCAAGCCGGGATTCCTGTGTGGATAGAGCATGTGTTTTCATGTGGTTGCTTTATCCTTGTGGTTCCTCCACCCCTGCAATTCTACCTGCTGATTTTAAGGGCTCGTTTGCTTAATGAAAAGAAGGGAACGGAGTTCTTGGCAGGGCAGGACAAACTGGTGCGAGGTCACTGTAATCTGAGGGTCCATGAGTCAAAGATGGGCTCCGTGCACACAAACCGTGATACTGACATTATGCTGACTTCTGCAAAGCCAATCATGAGCTTGTGGATGTTGATGTTATAAGGACACCCTCAACAGGGAGCAGTGTGGCCTGGCCCAGTACCCGAGCAGGTCATGGAGTCTGGGGCTAGGCAAACAGGTAATGGTGTTGTGGAGGTAGACAGGGGGGTAGATGGTAGATGGTTGGGACACCACCCCTTTCCAAGGTGATGTCCAACAAACTTCTGAGAAATATATTGACCAAGATTGGAGGCCCAGCTCCATGGTAGAGCATCTGTCTAGCATGCCCAAGGCCCAGGTTTCAGCTCCGTGTCCATCCTCCTGCCCCGAATGTGCTGGTCTCACAAGGACAAAGCCTTTCTGAGCCCGCTTCTGTGAGGTCCCAAGAGGAATCTGGTTTGTGTAGACAGAACAGAATGATGCATCATGGGGGCTGGAGTCAGAAATGTAAAGTTTGGACTTAGTGGATCCAGAGTTTTGGGACTAGAGGCTAAAAAGGTTGGAAGTGGCTGGGGGTGAGGGTTCTGTGACAGTGTGAATGTGTTTAAAGCCACCAAACTGTGAACTTAAAAATAGCTGCAGTGGCTAATGCTATGCTGTGTATATTTCACGACACACAGAGAGTTCATTGGTATGGCAGCCTTGGGAGTTTCATGTAGCATTATTTAAATTTTGACTCAACCATTTCCCAGCTGTGTGTTAATTTCAGATTTAATTTCCTCATTTTCAGAATGGAATAATAGTTCCTCTCAGAGTTGCTGTAAAAATAAATGAGATACTATCTGGCATCCTATAGGTATCGGTAACGTAAGCTGTGCTTACGGTCCTATCTAACCGAATACTCAGGTCCTCTTCTTCATCTTATCAAGGCTGCTAGTTCCAGGACACAGATTGTATAAGGATTGTTTCAGGAGTGGGCCAGGACACTGACTGAGTGCCTGACACTGGGCCAGTGGTGCATGTTTCACCGGGTCCTCATGATCACCCTATGAGAGAAATCCTCTTCTTAGCTGGATTTGAGAATCTGGATAGCAAAAGCTCGGAGAAATTGGCTCACTTACCTAAATGGTTCAACCGAGAAATAGGGGAGCTGGGATTCGAACCCTGGGGCTGGCTGATCCCAGAGTCTGTACTCCCTAATCCTCTCTCTCCTTCTTGGAACAGAGTGAGACTGGGGAGGGGCAGAAGGCATGCTGGAGACACACTTAAGAGTGCCCACATGGGCTTCTGCAGGCCCAGAGCGAGGACCTTAGGTGTTGTTCCTGGACACCTGGCTTATTTCACACAGCCCAACCCTGTCAGGGGGTTGTTATCCTTTCAGCAGAGCAGTGCAGAGAGACTAGCTGTCTGTCCCCCTTGCCCTTGTAAGATCCACAGCATCCTCCACGATGGGCTTTCTCATCCCAAGGCCCCAGCTTTGGGCCTGTGTGGTCAGAGCACTGGCCCCAGGGAAGCAGAGGAGCTGATGCAAACCGTTCCTTTTTAGAAGAAGGTGTTAGCAAAGACGGTTGCCAAGCAACTCTAGGGGCATCTATCTACAGTGATGATGTCTCTCTTTTTTCCCCCCTTTGAACATCTTCTGGGCTGCTGTTCAGTTTGCTCTTGGCGTTGGAATTGTTAGTATTTTCGTGAAGGGTGTGCTCCTCTGGATGACTGAGTGCAGATAGCTTTTCAATACCTGCCACATTCAAGGTGTCCTTTTGATGGTGATATGCCTGCTAAGTGGGTGTGAAAGTCCTTTGCCTCCTGCAGCCACAGCATGCCCTGGCTGTGGCTGGCTCCAGGGCAGTGATGAAGGAAAGAGTCTTTGGACTGGAGTGGCAGAGAAAGACCAGGATGAGGTAGCCATGTTCAGCCCCTCTCACTCTGGATTTTGTCTGCTCTTCACTAGCCAGGCCACTTGAGCACTGTGTATGTGATGCTCTTATGGGCATCAGAGATGCTGTTGTGCCCCCACCTTTATTTCAGAGACCAGAGATATGACGTTTTCTTCAGCCCCATTGCCGTTCCTGCAGTCCCGCCTCTGTGTGGGATTTTAGTGGCTGGCCTGCTGACGGGTGACCTTATTCCTTGTTTTATTCTTGTGATAAAGGTCATAGTATCATGTCCCAGACTAGGAGGAAGTGAACGAGTCATTGGAAAATGCCTCTGGTTACCTTGGGGTAGGGAAAGCCTTATGTGGCCTTCCTATGACTAAGAGCCCTGTTGGCCATGTTCCCAACCTTCATCCCATCCCTGGGAGCTTCCCACATCACCTTGCATACTTCCTTACCATCCCGTGCACAAGCAGGATGAACCCCAAACAGAACATGTGTGCATCACTTCCTGTGCCTGACACAAAAGACTAAGTTATGGCGAAGACAGACCCAGAATATAAAAATCAGGTCTGAGCAGATTAAGGGTTTCCCTGGTCTCCAAATGGAGCTGATGCTAACTTCTGTGACTCAGATGTGTCTAACCTGTGGTCTGTGGTCTGAGTGCATCCCAGGCTAGCCCAGAATACACTCAACACATTTGTAGGTATCAACGTCACAGTCAGAAGGCTGGACGTTCCTGCTTTAACCAGTAGACGGCCTGAGAGCCATGAGAGGCCTGTTTCCTTTAGAGGGGCTAGCAGCATGCATGCTTTCTCTTCTTGTCTGCCCCTGGTGTGACTCGTGCCCGCTAACCCTATCATTCCCTCTGTGGAGACCAGTGTGTTTGTCACCAGCCCCAGCTCCTTGGCAGAGTGTTCCTTCTCTGTCCCTGTCCTCCAGCTCCCCTCAGATGTTTCTGTGGACCCCCAGACTCTCTTCACCCCAAAGTTAGAGCAGACGTGTGCCCTCACTGACTCACCATCTTTAAAAAGCCTCCTGTCTGGTGTCTGCCTTTTATTCTGAGAGCAGTTCTGACTCCTGGACTAGACCCAGACTGTTATACTAACTTAGTATTTAATTTTCCTGTCTTCCCCTTCCCTGCATATCACTTCAAAAAATTAATGTCCCCCAAAGTTACATTTATCAGGCAGTCAATAAGTGATCATTTTTCATTCCTTCGCTATTGGTGGCCTCAGGTACCACAGGCCTCCAGATCCTGCAGTAGTCGCCTCCTGTCCCAGCAGGTAGACGGCCCCCACAGGTGTCTCTGCCTCTACCAGCTTCCCTTGTTCTTACCCCCACCCTCTTGCTGCTGGAACCAGCGTGTGCCTAGAGATATCGTCCCAGACTCTCTGCAGGCTGTACGTTCCCCTGGACACGGCGCTGCAGGCTGTCCATTCCCCTGGACACCGTGCTGCAGGCTGTACGTTCCCCTGGACACGGCGCTGCAGGCTGTACGTTCCCCTGGACACGGCGCTGCAGGCTGTACGTTCCCCTGGACACGGCGCTGCAGGCTGTACGTTCCCCTGGACACGGCGCTGCAGGCTGTACGTTCCCCTGGACACGGCGCTGCAGGCTGTCGTTCCCCTGGACACGGCGCTGCAAGCTGTCTGTTCCCCTGGACACGGCGCTGCAGGCTGTACGTTCCCCTGTACGTTCCCCTGGACACCGTGCTGCAGGCTGTACGTTCCCCTGGACATGGCACTGCAGGCTGTACGTTCCCCTGGACACCGTGCTGCAGGCTGTCCGTTCCCCTGGACATGGCGCTGCAGGCTGTATCCACCCTGCATTTGGGATCTCAGCTCTTAGAGTTCCTTTCACCTTTACACGAGTGCCCGAAATCAAACTCAGGTCACTGGGCTTATATGGCCCATGCCTTACCCACTGAATCGTCTTTGAGATGCTGAGAAGTTCCTCTTTCAATATGTAGAGGTAAACCCCACCCTACACCTTCCAATTCAGTGTCAACATTGTCATTTCTCATACAGGAAAAGATGGGATGCCATCAGAGACCCTGTGCAGTGCACACCATGTAGACTAAAATGGTAGTCTACATTGTGTCTTGTTTCATTTTGTGTGTGTGTGTGTATAATGCATACATAAACTTATTTATATATAAAACATATCCATTCAATTCTTGGTAAGGAATATACAAATATTTCTGTAAGGTTTTAAAATAAGCTGCAGACCTAATGGCGTGTCAGCTCTCTCCGTTGCTTTTGCCGCATCTTGGCGGTGTTTTCTTGAGCTAACACACTTGAGTTTTCAGGGCTTCATCTTATACAAAATATTCTATACATTGCAAAGATGGTTTTTCTTCTGCAGTGAGACTGTCATTGTGTGGGGAGTGTTCTGGCTCTCAGCGACCTCTCTACTCAATAGCAGGGAATTTCCTGGAGCTGCCTTGGCATCCATCAGGGGTCCCTGCCTGGATTCCTCAGTGGTCCTTGCCTGGATTCACCGTTTCTTCACACGGGGAGTAGGGTGATCATCGGCAGACTCTGTCTTTCTGACCTACTTTTTCTGGCCGGCGTTCTCTTCTGACGAGCAGGAAGGAACCACTCCTTTAAGTTTCTTTTGAAAGGCAGAGGAAGGGCTTTCCTTTAATCACCAACTTTCCGAGACTGGCATTGAGCACCATGATTCTTAAGCTGGTGGGGAGGGCGAGGTCAAGGACTGGGGTGCTGGGCTTTCCAGATGTCTGTGTTGTGAAGGCAAAATCATGTAGAAGCCCCAGGGGGAACAATGCCAGCCTGTTCTGGTTGGTAGAGCTTGGGGTTTAAATCATCGAGATGCATTATCCTATACACTCAAGGGGCTCTGCTTTAATTTGGGGACGGGAGAAGATAATTACACTTAGAATAATCTGGTTCTCACATTGCAGCGGGAGTATTTATTTAGCCTGGGCTAGGTGAACCATTGAGTCAGATAGCAGTGAGTGATCGAAGCCGGGGTGCTTCCTGGATCCCTGGCTCAACAGAAGGCCACCGAGCACCCAGGATGTGGTTACGCAGGGCTGGGCCCTGATGTGGTCTGACGAGGAAACCGCCTCAGCCATTACCCAGGAACGCATCATGCAGCTCACTGGGGTCCCTGACAGATGTTGTGGGGGCTTGGGATCCCAGGCGAGAAGGAAGAGACTTCAGCCTGTGGTCAGCAAGACCTTTGACATGAAGGCAGGGGCTGTTTTGGTATGGTTCTGCCTGGAGCGCAGTACAGGTGTGTTCTAGAAGCCAGGTTCAGGTTGGAAGGGAGGGGAAGGAAGGGCAGATGGACAGATGGAAGGACACTTCAGGTAGAGACAGCAAATATGGCTAGAACGTGGAGAGTCAGTGTGTTCCGGGGAAGATCTGCACAGGCCCTTAGAGAGGGTTTGGTTCACCAGAAAGCAACTCTTGGAAAAGAAAACTATGGTGAAATTCCATCAGGACCAAACAGAAACCATAGCTTCATCCATGTGGTGGACAATTGCAGACTTCTCTGGGATTTCAAGGATGCAACCTCCTCCTCCTCCTCCTCCTCCTCCTCCTCCTCCTCCTCCTCCTCCTCCTCCTCCTCCTCTTCCTTCTCCTCCTCCCTCTGTAATATTTATGTACATCCTGCTTTCTCTCTTTGGAGTTCTGAGGACAGACCTCTTTCTCTGTCTCTCTCTCTTTCTCACACACACATATCTTTACGTTTTTACAATTAATCCATTCCTGTTGGTATTTTGATGAATATTTAGCAGCCTACTCTAAAAAGTTGCTAATTACAAATTTGACTGATGAAATCCTGCTTAGCATACAATTGATCAATAATAAGATATTCTAAACTGTTACAAATTTCATCCCCTCCGGTGATTGTTTTCTTCTTCTGAATTCTCAGTCCTGCATCTCAAGCTCTCTGTGTGGACTCAGAGGTGAGGCTAGTTACTGCCCTGTTAAAAAGCCCACAGCACAAACACAATGTGAACAACCTCTTGGGCAGAAGTTAGCAATTCAGACCCACTGGCTCTGTGCAACTGTAGTCTGTTTTTTTTTTTTACATTTTTCTTTCCAACTTTATTTAAGCATTACAAGACAAAACAAAGTTTTTCTTAACTTAACTAAGCCAAGGACGCTAGAGAGAGAAGTCAGGAGATAAGCCCAGGTGCTGCCTTCAGTGATGCTTCTTATCACCATTCGGGGAGGCCAGGAAGTACTCAGCCCCTACCGCGACCACAAAGGCAGCCAACCCCCACTTGAACCCTTTGAACAGCACACTCATGAAGGAGACGTTCTCTGTGAAGCCGCCCATGTATCGCCAGGCCTCATTGCGAGCCCACGGGTCCCGCAGCCCCCGGGAAGCCAGCTTCTTCTGCACTGTCTCTAGCGGTGTCCCTTCCGTTTTCCACTGCGTGTGATCTGGAAGGACCAGTTTGTCGTGACCATGCCCATGCCCGTGCCCGTGTCCATGCCCAGCAGCCATGTCTGACAGCAATCTGACCTCTCAGGACACTCACTATTCAACCTTCCAGACGGAGCCAACCCTGTAGTCTGTTTTTATAATTCGAATTTTATTGCACATCTTTGGGTGTATGTAGTTGGTAGAGTGCTTGCCTTGCATGCTTACACCCTAGGTCGAGTCACCCGCAAGGAATAAAACCAGGCATGGTGGTATGTGCCTGAAATTCTTGCACTTGGGAGGCAGAGGCAGGAGAAGCATAAGTTCAAGGCCAGCCTGGACTAGGTATCGCAGGTGAGTCGGTGTGAAGAGAAGGGAAGGGGTTACTGGCGTAGTCACACTTGTCCATGTGTGTGCTGTCTGGGGTTGCTCTCACACAACTATGACTGAGTGAAGTCATGAAGACGGGACCTTATGGCCCCAAAGCCGAAAGACACTGCTGACAAAACTACTTGTTTGTAGAAAGTTACTAACTCCTGCTTTACCCATCTGTAGCCATACAGTATGCCAAAATAAATAAGAAATATTAAGTTGTGATATTTTAATGTAATTTAATGTATAATTTTAATGTATCAAATTATAAGGTTATCTTGTATAACTTTTAACTACTTAAAGCACCACGGCTGTGTGCTGAGGGCCTGAGCTTCTGGTGCCAGAATAAATGAAGCTGTCATTGTGAGGCAGCTGACAGTACCAGACTGGATGGGGAGCCACAAAAAAGAGATCCTCATTGCTTCTAATTGTGAATTGTGGTCTAATTGTCCATAGAAATCAGAAGAAAGCAATTTTGAGGTTAGTGTTCGTATGATTCGTTTCCCCTCTTCGGGGCTGGGGTTTGTTTTGTGTTTTTTTTTTTTTTCCAAAGGGGTTTTCCCCAGAACTAATTTAAAAGCTCAATACAGCATGGTTTTCTGACCAAATTTTGTGAGCATCTGTCTCAAGCCCATTTAGCCCCTGACAGATGCCCAGCCACCCTCAGAATTCCCACAGATGTTCTGCATCCAGAGAAAGGCTCACTTCCTGGTGCTGGCCCAGAGCTGGAGGAGAGGTGGGCCCACCAGTTGCGTTTCGCTGGGGTTTTCCTTGCCGCCATTTCCTGTCTGCTGCCTCTGAATGGATTGCAGATGGTCAGAAAAAGACTTCTTGGCACAGGGAGAGAGGACCAGTATCCAGCGCTTTGTGGGAGAGGATTTATAACAGGATGGCCCTTTATGCCTACTGAGAGTGGGCCTGGCTGCCGCAGGCCTGTGGGAGAACATGGCTGCCTGAGAACCCCAGCTCCTTCCCGGTCAGAAGATAGAAGTCTGGGGAGTGGTGTGGTGTGGTGTTCTGAGGTTTTTTTTTTTTTGTTTTTTTGTCTTTTTTTTTTGGTGTGGAAAACCAACTTTTCCCCCTAGACTCAGATAATGCTGCAATTTCTCTTTGTCTTGCTTTCTCTTTCTTTTGCCACATTGTAATAGAATTCACTAACCTTTTAAACTTAAAAATATACATCGTGAAAAAAATTTAGTAAAACATACGTCAGCGGCACTGAATACATGTATGGTGTGTGTGACCCCACCGTCATCCGTTTCTAGAACTTCTGCAAAGTCCAAAACAGAAGCTGTCCATTCAGCGGCAGCTCCCCAAAACAGAAGCTGTCCATTCACCGGCAGCTCCCCATGCTCCCTCTCAGTTCAGCTCTCGTGTCAGTGAGGAGCTAGCTGGTGGCTCTGTTCCAGGCCCCTCATGGAAAAGGGGTCATTTGGCATTTCTCTTTCTGACCTGACTCTTTTTCAGTAAGCAGGGTGCTTTCGAGATTCATCATGTGGAGCAGAATGTTGAGACTGTCTTCCTTTTCTGGTTGGACACAGTTACATTGCATGGATATTACCACATTTTGTTTATCTGGAATTTGAGTTTGTTTTCCTCCTTTGAATTTTTTTTCCGGCCATTTGTGCATGATACTGCTTCATACGAGGCAGGATCGCTTTACCCTTGTGTAGGGGAAGCCCCAGCCAATCACCTTGCTTCGCCGCTCCTATTATAACACCCTTGTCCAGGTGGCAGAGCACACTTCCTCCATCAAAGCTTACAGGAATGGACTGCAGGCCCTTGGACCTGCTGTATGCAGGCCAGCCTGCTGGGGGTTCAGATAAAGCTGACATTCCACTTGCCAGGCCATGTAGCCCTTGGGAGATAGCACTGAGATCCCAGAGTCCTTTGGAGCTTTTGCTTTCTGAGGAGAAAAGGGTAGAAAGCCTGAGCTACCTGGATGAAGATTGTACCATGGGGCAGTGAGATAGCTCAGCTGGTCAAGGACTATCATGCAGACCCGATGACCTGCGTTCGACTCCCAGGATCCACAATAAAAGGAAGAAATCAACTCTTGAAAATTGTCTTTTGATTGCCATACATATGTGGGTCACAGGATACACACACACACTCCATACATATGTGGGTCACAGGACACACACACACCTGGTACATATGTGAGTCACAGGACACACACACACCATACATATGTGAGTCACAGGACACATACACACACAAATACATATGTGGGTCACAGGACACATACACACACAAATACATATGTGGGTCACAGGACATACACACCATACATATGTGAGTCACAGGACACACACACACATACACATACCATACATATGTGGGTCACAGGACACACACACCATATATACCACAAATAATGACAACAAGATTTAAAAAGTTTAAAAGATTCCCAAATCGGGTCTCCCTCCACCAGAAAACATGGTGCAAGTGGTCCCCGGTCGCTTGAGCTGGGCCAGGTCGTATGGAAAGGTCCCGTACAGTAGAGTCTGTTGGGAAGATGATGCTAAGACCCAGCAACGTTTCGGGAGAGGAGGTAGAGGCAGGGGCAGGGCCAGGCATGACAGCGTGACTCTGAAGGTGGTAAGACTTCCAGAGAACATGGCTGGTTGTGCTGGCCCAGGAAGCTGAGGACCAACTGAGGAAGGTGACTGGCAATGTCTGTCTGACCAAAGATGGGACAGAAGGAAGGAGAAACAAGGTGCCAGTGTTTCATAAATAAAAGTGTTAGCACGTGCAGTCCTGCTTGGGGCCACACCGTATGCAAGTGTGGTGGGAACAGAACAGCCGTTCGTGACTACGTCTGGGAAGTACCCCAATTGTGTGGTAATTTGTAGAGATGAGACTGTGTGTTGTGTGTGTACATTTTTATCCAGTGACAGGGACAGGTCCTTTGCTGGTTGTTTCTCTATGGCAAATGACTCCCTTGCACTTAAAAATGTATGCATGTGTGTATGCGTATGTACTCAAAAAACTTATAGCGTATACACACACAGACATGACAAGGAAGGAGAGCCATGTGGAAAGGGCATTGATAAGCAAGAGCATATGCTGCTTTAAAGGTGAATTCAAGGGCTGGAGAAATAGCTCAGTGGTTAAGAGCACTGGCTTCTCTTCTAGAGGAACTGAGTTCAATTCTCAGCAACCACATCATGGTGGCTCACAACCATCTGTAATGAGATTTGATTCCCTCTTCTTGTGTGCATGAAAACAGATCACTCGTATACATAAAATAAATAAAATATTTTAAACCGAAGATGAATTTGTGGGCTGGGAGGGTGGCTCAGTGGTGGAGTGCTTTTGTAGCATGCCCAAGACCCTGGGTGCAACCCCTGGAATCGCAACAACAGTGACAGAATAGTTGGTCCTTGTTTCTAGTGTTCATGATACTTTTTTTCATTTAAAGAGGAGTCTTCCGTGGTTTGGGGTGGGAGTTTCTACCCACATGATTAAAACTCACGTTGCTCATTTGTTTTAAATTTGTGTTGTGTGTGTGTGCGCGCGCGCGTGTATGCATGCGGGCACCGACTATAGCGTACATGTGAGGTTAGAGGACAGCTTGCCCTTGCGCTCTCCTTTGTCACGTGGGACCCGGGGATCGAACTCATTCAAGTTGTCAGGTTTGTGCCCTCGCCTGATGAGCCACCTTGACAGCCCTCATCAGGTTGTATTATCTTTATTTTTTATTTTTTTAATTTTCAGACAGACAGGTGATCCAGCAGAGATATGGATGATTCTGCACACTGCGTGGGGGGACTCCTTTAAATTTTGTCTGTGTGGATGGCGGGCAGGGGAGCAGCTAGCTGGTAAAGAAGGCAGAATCAGGCTTTTCCTCAGATCTTACTAATGTGGCTACAGAGGCCCCCTGCTGCCTGCTCTCCGGGTGTCTCTAGGCAAGCGTCTTGGTCTGAGTGGGCTCGTGAGTCATCATGACACCGTTGAGGGCCAGGAGATGGCAGCTTCTCTTGTCCAGCTGAAGGGCAACCTAAGACTTCCAGGGGTCACTGCTGGGCTGTACTTAAATGGAGGGTGGGTTAGACTCTGAAACGGGGAGACTGGGGGAAATTGAGTTAGAAATGGGTCACAGAGAAGCTTGAGAGCGTCCGCGAGTGCCACCGTGGTGGGGAGCATCCTTCTGCTTCCTTTGGCATGGACTTTCGTCCTTTCTCGGCTGACCTTTATCTTGGCCTTAGTTTGCCCGGCGCAGCGTCCCTGGTGAGGGCAACAGTGAATCCAGGGTGCCAGAGGAAGCGGGGTGCCTGAGAGGGATGCTTCTTCAGGGAAATGCATTTCAAATGGTCAGGCTCTTGGGTCTGGAGGTCCCTCTGTGCACGGAAGATGCTGGCATTTGACAGTGGTGTCTCTAGTGAGCCACACCACAGTGTAGCCTCTCAGAGCCTTGCTCTTCCCGTCTGTAAGGTGAAGTAGATAGATTGGGGTGCAGCGATGCACACCACACAGGTTTGTGATGCATGCTGGGAGAGCAGTCCCCCCCAGTTGCTATTCGGTCTCCCTTTGGCAGGAAGAGGACACTGTTCAGAACAAGGCTTCCTCCTCACACCGCTGCTGCCTGTGGGCACAAAGGCTGGATTGCCCGAGGATGGGACTGCTTTTCAGGAAACCATCTAGAAATGGCCTGAGCCAGGAGCCTGGGGTATTCAAGCCTGGCCCAGCTTTCCTGGTCTTGGTTCTGATTCTAGGGAAAGGATTCTTTTGTCTGTTTATATTTCTTCATTCCTGATGCCCTAGTCTTTATAATACGAGGGAAAAAATTGCTCCTGATTAGTTCATGCCAGGAGTCAGCCCAGTTTTCGCAGTGTTACAACTGTGTGAGATGGGAGAGAGCTGTGGCTTAGAAACAATCTAATACCGTAAGGTTAAAAACCGGAGTGTACAGTAAAGTTGGCATTAATTTTTAAAATAAAGCACACAGTTTTAAGAGACAGCGCAGGTGGTGAAGGTCGTGGACTTGTGTCTCCATCGCTGACCTATCCCTCTCGGACTCTGTGTAAACAGTAAAGAGGGAGGGAGTGTTTGCTGTGGTTGACCTCCCCACTAATCCAGACGGGACACGCGAGGGAGGGAAGTGGGTCAGACTTGAGCACACCCATTGTCATCTGGGGCCAGCTCATCCTCAAGGAGCCCCAGGGCCTCAAGCCACTGGTAAATCCTTGGTGAATTATGTTCTTTTTTGCCCAGGAGGCAGAAGGTGGCTGGAAACCAGAGACTCCATCTAGTGAGTGGCTGCTTTTTGGGATTAGTCATCAGCAGACCTGAACATCTTCCAGTGTGGTGTTTGAGAGGAGATTTAGAGGGTACCATTAGCTGGTCATCCTATCCTTAGAGAGGGATGGCTCATCTCTGCTCTGTCAGAAGAGATCTTTCTGCCCACGCATCCTCTCTTTGCTGTCTGTCCATTCCCATGCAGGGATCCTCTGGTAGATATGGTGCTGTCATTTAGCCAAGCCCATTGAGCAGTACAGTTCCTTCTGGAGGCCCACAGTGGCTCCTTGTCCCCAGTGTGGAGGGCCTGGGTGGAGGGGACGGCCTCCTGGGTGTAGATTGGTGTAGGTCTGTGGCCAGGAAGAGCTCTTGTTTGTTGGAGCTGTATTTCTAAGAATGGAAGGAAGGCGGTCACATGATGGAAGTGTTTCCCAGGAAGGGGTGCAATGAGGAGACTGAGAGATGCAGGAGGCAGGAACCTGGTCCAGAGACACACTCAGGGCTTTAGGGCAGGGACCAAGGCGGGTGATCACGAGGAAAAATGCTGTCACCACGGGCCCACTGAGCCCATTTAGGAAGGTTCGGGATTCCAGGGATAAAAAGTCTTTCTTTTTTTAAAGAATTAAATTCATCTTTATTTATGTATATTATATGTATGCTCGCCTGCCTGTCTGTATGTGCACCACATGAATGCAGGGGCTGTGGTGGCCACAGGTGTGTCCGATGTGGGGCTGGAGTCGCAGGGGGTTATGTGTCTTCTGACATGGGTGCTGAGATAGGGACTCAACCTTCATCCTCTTTTCTTAATACAAAATGACAGATCATCGTGGTAGAAAATACATATCAACAAAAGAAGGGACAACAAATTATCATGTGATGCGCTAGCTTTGAATCCAGCCAATCACCAGTTACTCTTCTCATCCTCGCGATCAGCTACCTGGCAGAACGGCTAATGGAAGGGTTATTTTTGTCTCGTAGTTTGACCCCCAGACCCTTGAGTAGATTGTGTAACTGTGGGGACGTGTGATAGGCGGGAAACAGCAAGGGGGCAAACAGGACAGATCTCCCTCGTACATGCCTCTTCTCCTCCTCCTAATGTTGCCACCATATTGTGAATCTCACCAACGATTGGTCCGTGCATGAGGTTGGAGCCCTCAGGAACTAACCGGCTCAGGGGTCTCCTCACAGACACACCAGAAGTGTGCTGCTGTAGTCTCTGGTGATCCTAACGCCGACAATCAAGATTAGCCATCACAGACCTTTTATATATGTCTTATAAATGCTGATTTTATGTTGCTTTGTTACGGTGAGTACCTTTCTTTCCACGTTATTAAGTATTTATCAGTTATGCACTCCATAATGTAACTCATTTTCTTGTTGTTGGATATATTGATTTTCAGTTTCTTCATTATTAAAAATAATATTGGAGTCAAATGAATGTCCCTCTAGCTAAGATTTTTTTCCCCATGCATTCTTATTTCTAGAATATTCGTAGAAGGAGAATGCCAAGTTTAGATGAGGTATTTTGTTTTGTTTTGTTTTGGGGTACTCATTGCCAAATTGCCTTCTAGACATTTTGCTCCCACCCCATCAGGAATATGATCTGAGACCAGTTACCCATCAAAGGCTTCTCAAATGATCTGTGACATGATAAGTTGAAATGTTGCTTTGTTTTAATTTGCCCTTGTGGTCACTGGCGGTTCCGACATTCTTCACGTACCTGCCAACCTCACACACAGTCCCCTGTGAATTGTCCATCTGTGGCTTTTGCTTAGTTGTGAATTGGTTGATACAGCCGTGCATCTTTGGTGATTTTTACAAATGCTCTAATTTGCCATACTTATCACATTCCTGAACACTCCAACTGGTTTGTAGCTACCTGATCTTCACTGAACGACCCAAGTAGCTAAGAAAGTGGATACTCAGAGTCCTAGGCCAGTGGCGGGAATCAGTGGACGCTGGTGAGGGTGCCTGTGTCAATAATGATGTTGTCAAGAGTTGCCAGTAATAAAAGCTGCCGTTTATTGAACAGCTATTTTCTTCCAGGTACCTGCCATATTCAGCCTTTCGATCTTCCCACTGTGCGCAGGCACAAACTAATTTGCCAAGATTTCATAGCTGGTCTGTGGCTCAGCCAAGATGGAACTTGGGTCTTTCCACTCTGCCAGTCCCCATACTCTCTCTAGTTTTTGGGATTAACAGTGTTGTACAGTTGTACACATGGGGTCTTCCTCAATACTCTGCATCCAGTTGTGTGATGTCACCCTGTCCCTGATTGTATTTATTCCTACTACTTCTCAGTTGATTCTTGTCTGGATTTCTTTGTTCTCTCTAGCATCTCATCTGGACCTGTTCTCTAGACATCTTGTGTAGATCACTTCTCTAGGTAATGTTACTCACACAGTTTTTCTGTGGTCCTAGGTGTCTTATTGGACCATTCTTCTACAAGAATTTCAGTGAATAATCAGGATGCAGTTTCTCTCTTAGACGTGAGAATCAGAAAGCAAAATTCAGTGGTCCAGGGGCTAACTCCTGTTTCTGTAACCTGTCAGAACCAGGGAAGACCATGAGATGAGTGGTCCTCAAAAATGGCCTTGCAAGAAACATGCCTCCCAGATAGCCCCACCCACTCCGCGGGTGTGGGACAACTGGCTCAACACCTCGCCTGAGCAGGGCCTGTCCGACCAGCTCAGCTACCACCTAGACCTACATCCTGGGTCTTACATTGGCCCACCCCTAACATCTGCCACGTTTAGGATCTGCGTGAAGGCTTTGGCCTGTGGAATAATCACAGCAGGATCTTCACGACTCGGGGCAACAGCAGGATGTCTGAGAGGACTTTCCATGAAGGTTCAGTGATGATGGTGTGCCAGAAGCCAGAGAACTTCCACCAGACTAATGGCTCATGGCAACGAACAGTTTGTGGGTGGGGCTGACTGGACAAAAGCGTACACTGTGTGACACCCTGCAGCTCCCAGTGCCACTAGGATGAATGAAGAGGTGTTGGAAAAACGGAGGAGTGAGGTTTTCTGTGCATGCGCGTGTGCGTGTGTGTGCATGTGTGCGTGTGTGTTTTGCTTTGTTATTAATTGATTTTGGGGGAGATGCTGTAGGGGTGAGAGGAGGATATGGAGGACTGGAAGGTGAGCAGGATTGAGGTGCATGATGTGAAATTCCCAAAGAATCTTAAAGAATTATGTTTAAAAAAGAAAAAGAAATATGCCATCCAATGGCGTCCCCCTCCACGTCACTTGGCTGATCTTTGGACTTCCTTTTATGTGTGTGTGCATTTAAATATAAGCTTTATTAATTCACCATAAAATGACCCCTCTAAAGTGATTAATTATGTGTGGGTTTTTTTGGGTATAAACACCCAACATATGCAACTAACACTATTTTCTAAGTCTAGAACATCTTTGTTTTTATTGCCTCCAGGAGAAATATGGTACCTACTACCTGACCAGAATCTTACCAGGATCCCGCTAGACTCTGGCAGTAGATTGCTCTGTTGTGGGCATTTCATAGAAATAGACCTATATAATAGATGGCTTTTTATGTATGGTTTCTTTCACTTGATAGTGTCAAGGTTTCTCTGTGGTATAATGTGTATCAGTACTTTGTTCCTTTCTGTAAGTAGTATTCCTTTTCAGGATATATCCTATCCTGTTTATCCAAGCACCGGGTGATGAACATTTGACTTGGGTCAATGTTTGGCCTATTATAAATTGTGGTATAAACACTTTTTTTGGGGGGGAGTGTGGACAGATATTTTTGGTTTGCTGTAACACATCATGGCTATGGTTTTTTGAGCAGCTATCAAATGTTTTTCCAATGCACCTGCCCCATCCTCTTTTTCTACCAGTAACGAGTTTCCCTATCGTGCCAACATTTGTTATTGTCCTTCATCTTATCATAGCTGTCCTGGTGGGCGAGGGGTAGAGTCCTGCTGTGAGTTGGGTCTTTATTTTACTGATAGCCACGGCCACCGTTTCATTGTGTGCCCAGCATCTATTAGCAGCTTTCTTTGAAATTCCTTTTAAGTTCTTTGCCAGATGAGACTGTTTCTCTTTATCATGGTTTACTTCATCCTGCTGTGCACTGTCTTCTCAGAGACACGCTAAGACACATGAGCTTTTCGCTCCTGTGTCATCTGGTGGTCAAATGTTTCCTTTGTTGCTGGTGATTTGGGCATCGTGTCTGAGTTTATGCCTGACTTTCTTCCTTGACTTCAACACACACGTTTCAGTCTCTGGCTCACTTTGCGTTTCTGTGGTTTCTGTACGTGGGGTGAGGTCCAGGCCTGAGTCTGTTCCTTTTCATGTGTCTGTCCAGTTGTCCAGCACTGTCGTCAAAAGTTATTACTTTTCTCAGTGTAGCTGTTTTATCGTGAAAGTTGCTAGATTTTTGTGCTGTGCACTTTCTACATCAGTTCATACATGGCGTGGTTTTGTTTTTATCCTATTAATAAGGTGCGTTGCTTGGGTTGATTTTCAGAGGTTGGATCACTCTTACATTGACGGGATCAATTTCATTTGTTA
The DNA here is from genome assembly GCF_037038515.1 of Microtus pennsylvanicus. NCBI lineage: Eukaryota > Metazoa > Chordata > Mammalia > Rodentia > Cricetidae > Microtus > Microtus pennsylvanicus. The sequence goes on along the minus strand of NC_134592.1, from coordinate 73,333,454 downwards.
GTGGTGTCTGAGCCTGTTCCTGAGTTTGGTGTGGTAGAATTTGGTTGACGATCTGTGCACCCACATTTTCTTGGCTTATGATGTCTTTGGACTTGGAGTTGGAAAGTGTGCTGTGTGACTCACCCTTGAATAGAACATGACAAAGTGCCACCGCGTGACGTCTGAGGCTGACATAGGGGCGTCTTTCAACTTCTCTATTTCCTGGAACACTTGCTGTTGGATTTCTTTCTTGGAATCTATCTGTTAGGCTGTAAGAAGCCCGAGCCACTTGGGCTATAGGCACTTTGGTGACAGCTCCAGCTGATTTTCTAGTGACAGTCAGTCATACTTGCCAGCCGTGTGGATGGGCCTCTTAACGCCCAGCTCAACAGATCTGTCATGTGACCTAAAGGAAAACTGACCAGTGGAGTCTCCTTGGTCCTCATGAGAGGGTTTTTTTTTTCCCCTTTGGTTTTTCGAGACAGGGTTTCTCTGTAGCTTTGGTGCCTGTTCCGAAACTAGCTCTTGTAGACCAGGCTGGCCTCGAACTCCCAGAGATCCGCCAGCCTCTGCCTCCCGAGTGCTGGGATTAAATGCTTGCGCCACCACCGCCTGGCTGGACAGGTCTTTAGAAGTCACGAAGGGCCAACTTTTACCCCTGGAGAGGACAGAAAGGGCAGCGTTGAAAGCAGAGCGTTTAGGTTTGGAAAACCTCACTTGGGAGTAAGCGGTCAGACCTCAGGCCTCAACTCAGGCAGCTCTCCCAGCAGGCGTGCATCCTCCTGCCTGGGCAGCCCGCAACTCCACCCAGCTCTTCTGCCTGCCGTGGCAGCTGTCCACAGCTGTCCCGTTCTCCGGGATCTTCTCAGCAGCCTTCCGGTTGGTGTCCCCTCTGGGGACACTGCCTCTCTGTTCTGGCCTTACTGTCGTCAGGGAGCTTTTCCCAGAGCTCACATTGCCCGTCCCTGTGCCCTATAGATTGTCTTCATGACTCCCCAGGGTTTACTGGGTACACATGCCTTCCTGCCACGATGTGTCTAGCCCCAGTCGTTCCCTCCCCTGCCCCCTGCAGTGTGTGTGTCCCTGTCCTCTGCATAGACTTTCCCTTTCTTACTGCTGCCACTGTTCCCTTCCTGCTCATCCGTGAGGGCCCAGTTCAAATGAGGTTTCCCTGGCGCCACCTCCCCCTGCGCCCTGTGCTGAGTTCGTGGAGTCGGGAGCTCATTTCAGGTGTCTGTGTTCCAGGACTTTACCATCCACGTGACTGTTCTGTCTCCCTCGTGGGCTCCGGGCTCTTTTATACAGAATTCGTGTATCTACTCTGTTCCCCAGTCTGGCACACAGTAGGGGCTTCATCGGTGCATTTCCCTGGCAGTGTGCCCAGGCACTCAGTGCCAAGGAAGCCGAGGCTGCCGCCTCCCGTGGGGTATGCCAGTTCTCCCCTGTCTTCCGGATATTCTGAGGAAAGACTGGGGTGAGGGGAAGAGTCTTTCTCACTTTGTGTGTGCCCTGACTGCTAACAGCTGCCTGCCATTCTGGTCCCACAGGTGGACAATGCAGGATAGATCATGTGTCCTGCCAGGCCCACTTGTGCTAATCGGTGCCATCTGAAACCCAGTTCAAAGGGGAGGGGGTTTAACTGCTGGCATTCACATCCTTGTGCCTGGGCCATCGGGGAATGAGGGCCTGCAGAGTGTGCTGAGCTGTGGAAATCCCCTCGCGAGATATAAAAGGCTGGAGAGGGAAGTAGACCGTCAGGCAACCATCTTCCACCTTTAGTTTTGGTTTTCAGGTTTATGAAATCCAGAAGGTGGTTTTTTTATTTTCTTTTCCTTCCATGCAACAGCTTCCTAAAACCCTCTCAGCTGAGCCGTTGCCTCTAACAGCCTGCCGTTTGGCCTTTGGAAAAGGAAGCCTCTGTATTTGTATCTAGAACACCCACAACCGCCTTACGTCATGCCTCTGGCTGCCTTGGCATGGGTGGCTTCCCTGAAGTGGAGTGGGCAGTTTGACTTCGAGAGGGATGCTTGCTTTCAGCAGAGATGTCCCTTCACGGAGGAGCAGGTTCTTCTGCCTTCCCTTAGGAGTGGCAGAGGTTCCTAAGGGACAAAGGGGCAGTGGTCACTCCAGCCAGCTCTTCTCTCAGGCCAGCCGACTCACAGAGACCTAGTTGCTGGGTTGCCCAGAGAGCCTAAAGTTCAGGTCAGTTCCACATTTTCCTGGGGCTCTGCTTCAGAGCCAGTCTAGGAGAGTGATTAGCAGGGAGTGGCACTGGCCAGCCAAGGGCCCTTGTGACTGTCTCCCTGCGTTGGGCTTGAAACTCATCCTGGTGGGATGGAGAGCTTCTTTCAGCCTTCCCCCACCCCCGCCCAGTTTCACAGGCCTGCAGATTTCTCTGTATCATAGGTGACACCCCTTGGGTGCAAACGCGGAATCCTGGGGGGCATGACCTTGTTGAGGTGGCTCCTCTCCAGAGCTCCAAGGTTGAGAAAGTGACCGGAATGCCTTTTCCACGGAGTGGCTTCCTTCTGGTAGGTATAGGTACTTTCCTAACAACCCTTATGCAAATAGCGGAGAAAAGTAGGAAGTGGTAAAATGAGGAGAGTGTCCTCGGCTCCTGCAGCAGGCAGGCTCTGCTGAAACCTTTTGATTTTTCCATCAAAAAGAAAATAAAAAAGGAAGGCAGGCAGACAGCCGCCCTTGGAGTGGCACCGGTGGACACAGCCTGGAGGCCTGTGTCATTTCTGCTGCTTCTTGGAGGGCAGGGTTATGTTGGAACCGCTGCGGGCCTCTGGTCACGTATTGCTCTTGTTGTCTACCCTGCCTGGGGAAGTCTGGCAAATGGCGCGTTCCTTTCCTATCTCTTCCGCTGGAGGCTGGAGGGAAGCTATTTTCCAAGGCAGAAATCTTGCTTCGGTCTTTGCGAACCACTGTGCAGCACAACTTGATTTTAGGACTGGCTCCGGCAAGAGCAAGCACCCGTGTGTGGTACCATTCTCTGTAGCATAAATGATAAAAACCCAGAGACAGATATTGGGGTTCAACCTGAAGATCAGAAAAGCAAAGCAGACAACCACTAGAGAGACCTTTTACCTCTACCAAATCTTCAGACCAAAGGGGTGAGATCCCATCTCCATGAATCCTCAAACTCCAGAGTTGTCTCCTCCCCTTTATATATGTCTCTCCACCCAGCCATATCATTCCTGTCTCCACCTCCCTAGTTCTGGAATTAAAGGCATGTGATCTCAAGTGCCAGGATCACCTTTGTGTGAGCTGTTTCTCTTTTAGACAGATTCAATCTCATCACAGCCCAGGATGGCCTTGAACTCACAGAGATCAGTCTGCCTCTGTCTCCCACGTCTTGGGATTAAAGGTGTGCACCACCACTGCCTGGCCTGTATGGCTGACTAGTACGGCTGCTTTGTCCTCTGATCTTCAGGCAAGCTTTATTTATTAAAACACAGGTAATACACCACTATAATTCTCTATGGAGACATGATTTGCAGAGATGCACAGAGTCTAGTACCCCTCATCTCTCTCTCTCCCCCTTCTTTCCTTTCCTTCTCCTCTCCCTCCCTTCTTCCTTCTGCTGAGGTTCAAACCCACAGCTCCATGTTTGTTCTACCAGGTGTCCTGAAGTCCTTCCAAGGCACAGTTTTCACACTTCCAACCATTCTCAGCTTCCCTCTGTCATCACATGCAGACTTGGGAGGGATACAGCTCCCTGAGTGGCTCTTTTCCCTGCCGCTTCCTTTGGGGACTGGGGTCTGAGGTGGTGTCCTTGGCTCAGACACCCATTGCAGTAATAGATAAATAGCATCATTTAGATATCAGTCTTCAGCGGTCACCTCCAAAGAAATTCTAGGTCCCTGTGTTGCAGGACAAGGAAGTGGACAGAGACTTGTGACTAGCCCTGGACTTTTAACTCCTTACTCTGTGGGTCTTCCTGAATTTCTGAACCTCCATTTCCATTACACTTTTGAGTCTCAGAAATACGTTGCCCCCTCCACACTGTGTCCGAAAGGTGCCTTCCTTCCTTCCCTCCAGTCCCTCAGGGGTGTCATTTCCCTTCTTTTCATTTGGCTTGTTCCTGTCACCTCTCTGACACAGGTCACTTCCCCTCAGAGAGAGCTCTTTCTTAATGCAGCTCCCGAACGTCTCTCCTTACCAGCTGCTTTCAACCCTTTCTGGAAGTTCTGAGGGCTTTGCTGTTACTCCATCCTCTTAAAGTTTCTGATAAGAAATAAGGGTGCTCCTTGTTGAATCTGTGGTGAACTGAGGAAGGTCAGCCCCTGTAGGTTCATGTTGAATCTGTGGTGAACTGAGGAAGGTCAGCCCCTGTAGGTTCATGTGTTTGGGTGCTGTCACCAGAGAACAGATCTGTTCCAAAGGATGGACGGATGAGGAGGTGTGGCCTTGTTGGAAGGCCCCTGCCAGACCCAGGCTCTCTGCCTAAAGATCAGAATGTAGCTCTCAGCGACTGCTCCAACGCCATGCCTGCCACCGTGCTCCCAGCCATGATGATCATGGACTAAACCTTGACACTGTGAGTCCCCAGTTATAAAACTTGCCATGGTCATGGAGCCTCCTCACAGCAATAGACCAGTGGCTTAGACAAATCTCTAGAATTTTGTTTTATTTTTAGAAAAAGTATATCTATTACTAGTTATGTGAAAGTCCCCTCAGTAATCTGTTAACAGTTTTTTTTTTATGAATATTGGCTTTGCTATGGTTTCATGAAGGAGAAGGAGGTCCTTGCTGACCAGAAGAGAAACTACCTCTATTGTATACGGAAGTAGATTCCAAGTCCCTCAGGGGACCGAACTTACAACACAATAACTTACAGGGACCAAGGGCCTCTAAGGGAGGCTATTTCTCCCAGAAAATTCTAGAACCGAGAGGCAAAGACAGTGGAGTCTAAGTCATACTAACATGTTCAGAGTTGACCCAGCCACCTCATGCCTTTGGCCACTGTAGGAACTTTTAATTATTATAAAATTAACATTTATTGCTAGATGATGGTGGGTTTCGCTTGCTTGTTTTTGTTTTTTTTTTTGAGACAGGTTCTCATACTATAGCCTAACCCAGTATCTAACTCAAGATTATTCTATCTCAGTGCTAGGCATACAGATGTGAGCCACCAGGCTTGCCCCAAATCCTAACAGTTTGAGAAGCATACACATAGAGTTCAGAAGGTCATGAAACGGGAAGAAGTCCCCACTTGGCTGCATCGGCGCCAGGCTGCTTGCTCCTCAGTTGTTCAGCAACTCTCCTGAGCCTCTTTTGACAAACACTAATTGAATTTGACCTTATCCCTTTAAAGGTCACAAATATGTCCCATTGTTTTGGAAACCAAAATCGACTCAGCAATCTCTGGAGGCCACTCTGGTCCCTAGGAAAACTGTCTCTGGGTTCTCAGTGGCACAGTTGGTAGCTGGATGACTTCTATCTTGTCACAGACCCTTTCCTTCTTGCAATAGCCTCTCTGCGTGGCTCCGTTATGAAGTGGGAAGCCTCCGATTTCCCATGAGGAAGAGCGCTTGCCACCGTCTTCCTCAGTGATATGGCAAGAGCGATTCTTTCCTCTGTTCCCTCAGCTTAGTTCAGAGTGTGGCAGGGGCACCTTCCTGCTCCTTCAGCCAATAGCCGCTAAAGTACCAGCCCACCAGGGCGTGGTCTATTTCTCTTTTAAAAAAGAGCGGTGAGCCTAGGTTCCTGCGCTTGATTCCTGCTCTTGCCTCATCGACTAGACTCCTTTCCTGATGGTTGGTGTTTTGTAAGTTTTACCCCTTTAAATCCAAACTGGTGTGGGATTGTTTCCCACGTTAAGAGTGCCGTTCCCAGAGCCTCCAGTGTGCTTAGCACTACCTGCACTCGGCGGCTCAGAAGAAGAAAGCAGTTGCTCTCCTAGAAGAAATTCACAGACTTACCCGATAATAGGAAAACTTTTAATAGCTGCCATGCCAAAAAAGAAATTGGCCATTTGTACCTATGCCCCTGTTTGTTAGGCTCTTTGACTATGGTTGCCCCTCTGGGGATGTAAACTGTGGAAATGAATATATGCACACACACAGTTTTGTAGACAAGGATTTTTCAGTACTCTACTGTTGATAAAAGTGGAAAAGGTGGGGATGGAGAGATGGCCCTGCAGTTAAGAATACTGGGTGCTCTTCTAAAGGCCACAGGTGCAATTCCCAGCACCCACATGCTGGCTCATAACTGTCCATGACTCCAGTTCCGGGGAATCTGATACCCTCTTCTGGTCTCCAAGAGCACCGGACACATGCAGAGTATACAGACATACATTTGATCAAATTACCCACACACATAAAATACAGATTAATCTCCCTCCCCACCCCTAGGTGGAAAAGCCTACAGGCTCAAAGATGGGAGACTAGTTAAACCAATGTGACACACCCATCAGGTGATATCCTGAACAGCCATTTGGAACTTGGTGTTCAAAATTACGTCTTTGGTGGAATAGCTATGCTTCTTCCCGTGTGACTGCAGGTGGGTATATGAGATAGAGCCATGTGGGGATAGCTCATGTTTCTTGGTCCACGCGATGGGGTGGATAAATGGTGGCCTCAGTGATACAGGGGAACCTGTGCAGATAGCAGGTGCTGGGGAGAAAGAACTTGGGAGTTTTCTCGGAAACAACTCAAGTTGAGCACAAGTATCAAACTTCACCTTCAGCCCAGGCAGTGAAGTCAAGCTGGTGGGGGAAGGGGCAGAGCTACTTCAGAGGGATGATGGGTGCACAGCTGATGTCTGAACCCTGGGCTAGTCTTCTCGACCACCTGTGTCTTTAATTCAGAGTCACGGGAGTGTTTTGGATGTAACCAGACTGGGTGTCATTTCTATGCTGATGCTTACGATGTTTTCCCAGCAACTTGTAATGTCCTGCTCTGTGCTTTAATAGAGATGAGAAGTAACCTCCATTGCTCTAGGTCAGCTGTTGGCATGACATAAGTCTTGTTCAATTAGGCAAAACTCAGGCATAGAGCTTTAATGCCCTCAGTTTCTTTCCCCAAGTGCAAATGCTTTCAAAATACTTGGGGTTATTTTTTTCTGTTTATTTCTGTAATTTAAGTTAACTACCACTCCCTGCTGTGTGTAGGCCCTTTAAAACATGTGTTTTGTAATACATAACATTCTGTCACGAAGATGAAGGGCTCTTTCGTGGAAAGCTCCCTTGCCCCCACACACTGCTGGCACCTGGCCTTCAGGTAGAGTTCGGTGGCAGTGTCTCCATCACACTGGTCCTCGGGCTTGTGTTTAGATAACCATGTGCTATAACTGAAGCATGTTGACCCCGTCGCCATGAGTCCTTATTCATCCAGGCTTTTGTCAGAAATAAGGCAAGGGATATGAAGGCATAGACATTCCACCCAGCTCCCTGTCTCTAGCTGCCCAACATCTGTTTTTAAGGATAGCCTCTTCCTCCAGTCTTTGGCCTTCCTGGAACTTGAGGGCTCAGATCAGCCTAGGTTTCTGCTCTCTTCCTTCCCAATGTGTCCATCTATTCTCCAGCAGCATTCAGAGTGTGGCCAGCATTGATGGGGTCTGTTACATTTTTTTCTGGTAGTTTATGGCTTTTTAACATAGCTGGGATGCTAGTGGGGCATTGGGAGAGAGTAGAGAAAAGGTAACCTGTTTATTTATTCTGAAATACCCCCAATATTTCCCATGATTCCCAGGCCACGGGCCTTGCAGTAGGAGTGTCTCTCAGAGTGATTTTCTTCACTTGTTGCCCACAGAATCGGAAATTGGAAATTTGGAAGCCGCATTCTACGGCAGATTGCTTTCCAGGCATTTTAAATCACCCAAGAGTTTTGCAGATCAATTTAGGGGACCCGCAACACTTCCCAATGTTCCCACAGCCTCTCTCCCTAGTGATCAAACCGCACGGCACTCACATTTCTAAGCCAATGCAGCCAGGGTGGAGTCAGGGCTGCATGGCTCAACCCCAGCCAGCTAAGTGACTGTGTAGTGTTTACTCTCTGGGCTGCCACCTCCTTTTTCAGGGGATAGAGGATTGAGATAAGTCTTACTCTGTTGTCAAGCTAGCCTTGAACTCACTGTGTAGCCCAGGCTGTCTTTAACCCCTCAGTAATCCTCCTTCCTCAGCCCCCCAAGTGCTGGGATCTCATCACAGTTTTCAGTGGGTGTCACTGGGCCTGTCTGTACCTCATTCTTGTATTCAAGTTATCCACAATCCTTAGAACACAGGAGGAGGAACTTCTGATTGGGTGAAGAGAGAGGGTCAGGCAACCCTTAAGTGACTACTGAGGTTCTTTTGAGGTACCACAGAGCTCCCGAGAGCCCAGTTTTGAGAGGCCCAGGACTGTCACCAGGCAGCCCTGAACCTTGCCTGTTACCACGTCTACTACGCTGCAGAGACAGAGCTCAGGTTCACGTGTGGTCGTGGCCTGTGAATCCTTTCTGTTTCCAGAGCCGCTGGACAGGGTCCCTCCATGACACAAAGGACATTTGCCACCATGTTGGGATTCTCTCTGTAGAGATAGGAATGCGGCTTCCATGAAGCTCAGTGGGGATGGACCTGTTGGCTCATGGCCAAGAGTCCTTGGATGGGAATCCTCCCACGGGCCTGAAAGAATGCAGGAATTTCTTCCCCAAATTGTTTGCTGTTGACTCACTGTGTTGATCAGGGCTGCTTTATGGCTCAGATCTTATCTCTTATTGCCAAATCACGTAAATCATGCCTTAGGTATGTCTGCTGTTTCCCACATAGTGACATCGACCCTATCCAGCCATTGCTGGCACACTCCACACGCCTGGGGGAGGGGGCAGGCAGGAGGGGAAATAGACCCTTCTGGAACAAACCAAGACAAGCCACAGGTGTGAGGCAGCAGTTTTCCAAGTCATCATCTGTGTCGTTGGCTTTGTTATTGACGGTGTAGGACAGATTCCCAATAATAATTTAAGCAAAGGCCCAATTGATAAAGTGGGTAAACATGGAAGCCTTGTTGAAGGTGAAGAGGACAGTAAGCTGGGCCAAAGATCGTCTGGCATCCCTGCCCTGTCTTCTAGCTCTGCCAAAGAAGCTCCAGAGAGAGATATTGGGGTTCAGCCTGAATATCAGAAAAGCAAAGAAGCCAAGCTACTGAAGAGCTCTTTCCTCTGTGAAATCTTCAGACTGAATGAGAGTGAGTTCCTGTCTCATCCCGCCTTATATTCCTCTCTAGTGCGGGGATTAAAGGTGTGACCACCATCGCCCAGCCTCTTTGGCTAACCAGGATTAAAGGTGTGTGCTACCTCTGCCTGGCCTGTGTGGCTCACTAGTATGCCTGTTCTGCGTTCTGATCTTCGGACAAGCTTTGTTTATTAAAATACAAATGAAATATCACTGCAGGCTCCAGGGAAGATGCCTGCATTACCCCTGGCCCCACTTCTGATGCTTGACATGATTTGGTCAGGGGCTGAACCTGTGGTGTTGGGAAAGCTGAGGTAATGCCTTCAACTGCTGGCTTTGGGTAAGGCACTTGGTGTGCCCTTGGTGGCAAGGACTTACCTTGTTTTTAATGTAGACTGCTCATACTGGAGGAGCACCTGGAGATTTTGAACAGCCTCCTCATGGGGCACATTTCTCTCCTCATGGGTTTGAAATAGTGGTCTAGTTTCCATTCATTCCCTATTTTCCAGAGAGGGGCCTGAGGTCACTCACTGTACCATCATCCAGTTCACTAAGTACATGTGATTTGGTTGGAGTGTAAACAATGTGTCTTTGGCCACTTTTGAGGGGAAGTTGTTTTTCTCTGTTGTGAAAGTAGCTTCGCTTCAATAAATGCGGTTTGATAACACACTGAGGTCTATGATTTGGGTTAATGTTGAAGAGGGGGAAGCTGGCAGAAGTGTGGATCTTCTCAATGGGTGTGTATTTGTGGGTGTTTGTAGCTGTTAATTAAATTAATTAAATTACCATAAAATTACCATCATTTCTTCTCCCTCCTTCACGCTGCGCATGGCTGTCTCTCTGAGTGGGGATGGCCGCTGCCTCGCGACTGGGCTGGTCGAAGGTACTGATTGCCTTCTGAGTCACAGATTGGGGCTGTGTATTTGTTCATCTTCCCCGGAGGAAAAGCAAATAAGAGAACTTAGTTGATATTTAAATCCCTTTTTCATTTACTCCTGTCGAAGGCATTAACCCCACAAAGACGTGTGATTAGAATCTCCGTAGGAAATGGCTCTCTGTGCCTAAACTGGGAACTGCCCTGGGAGGTGAAGCAGGCTTTGCTTACAAGGTCTCCCCTCAGTGAGCTCTCTCTTCTGTACCCCGTTCTTTCTCTCTCCTCAGCTCTTCCTTCCCTCTGGGTTCTGCTTCTGATGAGGTCCAAACCCTGAGTTTTGCATCCGGCTACAAATAGTAATAATTCTTCCTTGTGATAGCTTCTCTGTCACCTTGACCCAGTGTGGGGTCACTGGGAGAGGGAACCTAGGCTGAGGAACTGCCTCTGTCGGATTGGCCTGTGAGCATTTTTTGGTTCCAGCCCTCTGGGAATGGTGCCACACCTACGCAGGCGGGCCTGGGTTGTGTAGAAAAGGTGGGAAGTAAGCCTGCTGCAAAAACAGCTTTCCTCTACTGACTTGACTTGACTTCATTGCTTCTCAACCTGTGGGTCGTGACCCTTGGAGTCATCTATCGAATATCCTGTCTCTCAGATATTTGCATATGATTCATAACAGTAGCAAAACTACAGTCACGAGTTGGCATCACTACAGCATGGAAGGGCCGCAGCGTTAGAAGGCTGAGAACCACTGCTTTAGTTCCTGCCGTGGTTGCCTGCTACTGCTTTAGTTCCTGCCGTGGGTGCCTGCCTCTCTCCCCGCAATGATGGACTGTCACCTGTAAGCCAAACAAACCCTTTCCTGCCCGCGCTGGTTCTGGTCAGTGTTCTATCATAGCAACAGAAAGCAAGTTCATACAGTCCTTGAAAATACTGGTGCTCGGGGAACGGAATGGGAAGAGAGGAGGGAGGGGAAACTGATTGGTATGTAAAATAAATAAAGAAATGCTAAAGAAAAAAATTCTGGGTGTACTGTTTGGCATATAATACATAAACAATTATTGTTATTATTTTCCATTGATTGGCTGACTGATTCAGACAGGGTCTTGTATAACACAATTTGGCCTTGAACTAACTGTGTAGCTAGCCCAGAGTGACTTCAAACTCACTATGTGGCCCAGACCAGCCTGGACCTGGACATTCTGCTAACCTCTTGAATGTGGGACTTCAAGCATGTGCCACCATGTTGAACTCATCTTCATATCCATCAGCCAGTGGCCAGACTTCCCTGGTGTTGTTTTCCCCTTTTCCCATCCATCTATCTGGCCCAGGCTGTTGTAGGTAGCTCCAAGCCTGAGTTCCTCTATCTCTTTCTCCCTCTTCTCCTGGGACGGGAAACATGGATGCCATCTGGCTCTCTGGTGCATCAACAGGAGTCTGCTGGGATCTGAACATGGGTTCTTGATGATTAGTGAAGGGAAAGCAAATGTATGTCCCACACCAACACAAGACCTCAGCCACAAGCCAAACATAAGAAAACATCACTGCAACACAGTAAGGAACCTTGACTGCCCGGGATCAGCTTTGGACCCCATCACTTGGTAGCGCTTTATTCTTGGGCAAGCCACATAATGGTGGCGCCTCTCATTCCTTGTGTGTTAAGACAAGATGGCCACTTTGAGCTGCTTTTCTGAAATCCAACCCCTTGCAGTGTTTCCCCGCAGAAATATTGATGTTTTTGATTATAGAATGCAGTTCTAGACTGCTGGGTTTGATGTAGTGCACACTATATGTACTACCTCGCTAAAATCTGATAAATTTGATCTGGGAAACCCACTGGGCCCCAGAGCTTGGGACAAAGGACTGTAGATGCTTAGAAGCTACTTCATGGGGTTGTTGGAAGGATTAAACAAGGTATTTTACAGAGAGCTTTTGGCACAATAGCCAGACTGTAAAGCGCCCCATAAACACGGCTATTATTATCTTAAAGACATGAAAAAGTACCGTGTCCATAAGAACACTGGTTATTTTACTGCACTAAAGACAGTTATTTTTTTAATGAATAGTCTAAATGTTTAATGAATGATATAATAATGGCTTTTACTGCCTGGACACGAAGACAGTATGCTGTTTATTTTGGATAGAAGTTCAGAAGCTAACAGAAGGAACCTGTTTAATCAAATGTGAGTGCCACTGTGCCTTCTTTTTCTGTTTCTGTTCTGCATGCAGTAGATGCTGGCTGGAGCAGAGACCAAGCCTGGAGACATAATCCCTTGTGGTTATGGGGTGTGTTTCTGGGCCTTCTTAGTCCTAATGGTCCCTCCTCTGTGTCTTTCTTTTTCACCCCTTTGTCTTCTGTGGCAAACTTGTATCAGCTCTTCTAGAACCCATTCTTCCTTCTGTAGCCCATACAGGTAAAGGAAATCTCTCTGGAAAACAATGAGCTTTTATCTTCTCGTTTCTTCTCTTCATTCATACCACCTTCCATTTAGCTGTGTCAATGCCCTGGGAGGCCCTTTCTTCCCTCCCTGTCATCTGCCTGCTCGATTGCCGTTGCGGAGGCTTCCCCCAGCCATTCTTCCACACAGCACCATTCTGCAGAGCCGCCACAGGTCACGTTCCTGTTTGCCTGGCAAGCCACAAGCATCCCTTATTGCACGTTTATTCCAGATGCCTCTAGTTAGGAGATATATACATTGTATACATTGTAATACATTGTTACTTTCTTACATAAAGCTTAACAATATCAGTTACAGTTCACAATTTTGAGTTTGGATGACATTAGCAACAGTGGCAGAGATGTCAAGTTTGCGCAGTAGAACTTGTAGGGTTGGAAAAGACCCCCAACTCTCTGTTTGATAGGCACAGCAGCTGAGGTGCGGAGATAGATGTGGATTGCTCAATAAATGGCCGTTAGCGAGTGACAGGCATTAAGGTTTCTGGGGCTCCATTTAATAAGTAGTAAGAAAATATGTATGTGTGTGTGTAAGTGTGGTGTGTGTGTGAATGTGTAAATGTGTGTATGAGTGTATGAGTGTGTGTGGTGTGTGTGTGTGTGTATGTGTGTGGTGTGTGTGTGTGTGTGTGTGTGTGTGTGCATTTGCTGTTTTGTCAAAGTATCCCATGCAGTTTTCTTATTTGCTTAAGCTTTTAAAAGACCCGGTCTCCCATGGTAGCCCTGGCTGGCCTAGAACTCACTCTGTTACCCGAGGTGGCCTTGCATTTTGACAGTCCCTCTGCTTCAGTGTTCCAGATGATGGAATTACTAGTGTGCCCCACTACAACCAACCATGTATGGAGTAAAAACCCAAACCATATTAACATCTTTAATAAGTACTTTGCCTCCTGTCCACCCACCCCCAGAGGACAACTTTCTTTTTCTTTTCATTTTTTAACTTTTCTTGTAGCATTTACCTCCTGTTTCACGTGTGTGAATGCATTCAAATTAATTCATCAGAAGTAGGTAACAAACGACCTAGAGATCCTGAGCCAAATCACCCGACCCCGCCTTGCCCAGTGCTGGGTCTCCCTTCTGTATGGGATTGTGGTTAACATCAAACTTTGGTAAAGCAAGTATCCAGATCAGAACGTTAGCAACTCCACAAACTTGACTTGTTTCTGATATTCGGTACAGCACTTGACAAGGACCCAGAGCATCTCCTAGCAGAGGGTACGGTGAGATGCGGATGGCGTGAACCTCAACCTTCAGTGCTTGCTGCAGAGCTATGGAGGGCTTCTGTTCCCCATGTCCTTGCCTGTCAACTCTAGACCCTGACTTTACACTTCCTCTTACATGTATTTTTGCTTATCCTAAAGTAATTGCCTTTTCCTTTGTATTTGCATTGATCTCTATAAACTTACCCTGAATTTTGCCCACCAGGTTGGACAGAAGCCAACAGTATTTCTTTGCAGCTGCTCAGATACATCAGAAGGCCTTAGATCCCAGCCGCATTCGGCCCTGCCCCCACCCTTTCTGCCCCACCCCCACCCATTCCCCAGTGTTAGAGCATAGGAGCATTAATCCCCGCCCCTCACCCATTTGGCCCCACCCTCAACCCACTCCCCAGGGTTAGAGCACAGTTAAATTGAGCACCGTACCCCCCACTCATTCGGGCCCTGCCCTCACCCACTCCCCAGAGTTAAGAGCACAGGTACATTTGGCCCCGCCCCTTACCCATTCAGCATCATCCCCCCCCCCTCACTCCCCATGGTGAGATCACATGAGCTTTAGTCCCTGCCCCTACCCATTCAGCCCCGCCCCCACCCACTCCCCAGTGTTCTAGAGGAAGCACATTCGGCCCTGCCCACTACCTGTTAGGCCACGCCCACCCACTCCCCAGTGTTAGAGAGGGAGCACTTTCGGCCCCCTTCCCAGCCTGCTGTGTCTCCCTCTGAAGGTCCACAGCCTTCTCCACTCACTGCCTGCTTGGTGGCATGTCTCTTCCACGTGCATCTTCTAGAAAAGATAGTGTCTGAGCACTTAAAATATGAAAGGGTCTTGGCTGCACAATATTCAACGTTTGAAATTCTCTTCAGAATTTCAAAGCCATTTGTGTATTGTCTTTCATCTCTTGTGGGAGATGCGGGCCTTGTGTGACCTTTTTCATTCCCTGCAAGCTCTCAGGATCTGCTCTTCAGTCACGTGGGCCTGGAATTTCCCCAGAGTGTGCTATGGGGACCATTTTCTTTTGGTTTTGAGCATTCCACTCGTGGGCCCTTTAATGTGGAAATGCAAATTCTCCAATTCTGGAAACTGTTCTTTTTATTTTTTTAAGTCATTTTTTTTTCTTCCCTGTGTTTTTTCTTCCCCTGTCTCTTTCTAGAATTCTGATTTGTCAGATAGCAGACCTACCTGTTTCTATTTTCTGTCCGTCGGTTGTTTTCTTAAGAATTCTATATTGACACTTTTATTTTGCCTGCCATAGTTCAGATTTTTAAGAGCTCTTAATGCTCCTCCTCCCGTTTCTCACTGCCGCATCTTGTTTTCTGGCCTGCGCTCTGAGGAGAGGAATAGTGTTTGTACAGCTATTTTCTTTTCATTAGATGGCGTTCCTCTGTTCATGCTCCTGCACCCTGCTGCCTCCCACACTCCCTGCATCAGTTGCTGGGGACTGAACCCGGGGAGTCACACATGCTAGATAAACACCACTGTCAGTCTCTAGTCCCTGCATCAGTTGCTGGGGACTGAACCCGGGACTCACACATGCTAGGTAAACACCACTGTCAGTCTCTAGTCCCTGCATCAGTTGCTGGGGACTGAACCCGGGACTCACACATGCTAGGTAAACACCACTGTCAGTCTCTAGTCCCTGCATCAGTTGCTGGGGACTGAACCCGGGACTCACACATGCTAGGTAAACACCACTGTCAGTCTCTAGTTCCTGCAGCAGTTGCTGAGGACTGAACCCGGGGAGTCACACATGCTAGGTAAACACCACTGTCAGTCTCTAGTTCCTGCAGCAGTTGCTGAGGACTGAACCCGGGGAGTCACACATGCTAGGTAAACACCACTGTCAGTCTCTAGTTCCTGCAGCAGTTGCTGAGGACTGAACCCGGGGAGTCACACATGCTAGGTAAACACCACTGTCAGTCTCTAGTTCCTGCAGCAGTTGCTGGGGACTGAACCCGGGACTCACACATGCTAGATAAACACCACTGTCAGTCTCTAGTTCCTCTCTTGGCTTTCAGGTTTGGAGTTCACATGTTTTGGGGCTCTTGAGCCATGTGTATTCAAGAATGGTTTGGTGGTTCTGTGTGTGTTTCCACAGAGCTTTCAAGGGCTGGCCCAGCGTCTTTTGTGGAGGGGATTTTCATTTATCGAACGTAGAGGCCGTTTCCATAGGGGCCTTTTCTCTTTTCCCAGACGCAAGTCTTCTGATGAAGATGTGCTAGGAACACACACGGGGAGGGAGCCAGTGACCACATGCTCTAAGAGTGGTCACTGTCGTCTCTCCTAGCCTGCCCGTTGTGTTCCTCAGATGGCCCTTGCCCCTGGGGACTGCAGTGCCTCCATATCTCCTGCCTCCTAAGAGATATTACCTTCTATTATTCTGTGGATGTACTGTCTCCTTCATCCTGTTCAAGTGGTCACCATGATTCTTCTAGAATTGTGTGCTTGTTTGCTTGTATCCCATTGTCTGTGCACTGGTCTCCCTTTCTTTCCTTTTACCTTTTAGGGGGTTTTTCTAAGGGAAGAAGTAAAGTTGAAGGGTAGGTAATCCATGCACCATTCACTCAGCAGACAGTCACCGTACGGGGGCCGGGGGGAAGAGTGAGCAGACTGGACAGGCCGCCTAAACACTTTTGTGCTTCACACCAAGTGCCATGGTCATCAAAACCACAGAGCAACAACTGTAATGAGACCAACCCGTAAGCGCAGGTTAGCCTTCTTGTTCCAAAGCCAGCGTGCAAATACCAGGTGTCTCGGTGCTTACCTGGACCCTGGCAGTGTACAAGTGGTTAGAAATGGTGCTGGAAATTTGAGTTGTCTCTGCTGCACAAGCTGAGGATGGGGGAGCATCGTGTTTATCTTGCGCTGACCCATGTTGGCCTTAGACTTTGCACACAATAGAAAACACCTGCTGTTTGTAAGGACCGGCCGAGCTACTGCTGCACCAGACTGTGGAATTAACCTGCAGAGTACACACCAATAAAGGTTCCTGACTGAAAGTCGCCATCGAGAGTAGGAGGCTGTGAGGGGGCAGGACGGACTAGGAAGCTTCAGTGCTCTTGAGACTCCTCCAGCAGCACTGACTGACATGTTCTTCTATGTGTGCCTGTGTGTGGTGTGCATGTTTATGTACGCATGTTTGTGGACACGTATGGAGTAGGCACAAAGGCTGAAGTTGGGAATCATCCTCCATATTCAGTGCGGTAGGGACTCTCAATAAAACCCAGAGTCCCCTAAATCGCTAGTCGTTCTAGCTAGCTTGTCTTGGGAATCCAATTTCTACCTTCCCAAGCTGGAACTGCAGAAGGACCACCATCTCCAACTGTGTTTGTTCATATGTTCTGCAAATCCAAACTCCTAAATTCACTCTCATGAAACAAACTCTAAGAAATGAGTGATTTCCCCAGTCTACCGCCATACTCTTTTATCCTATGTATGTAAAAATTGTCTGGCACCGCCAAATTTGTGTGTTTAATTATAAATGATATGTATATACTATTATACTAATAAAATCATGGATACTGTGAAATAGTATGCAGTACTGGAGAGTGGATGCCAATTTTAAAAAAATAAAAGCTAAATTGAAGCAACTAGAAGTTTGGGGGCCGGAGATGCGGCTTGTTGGTAAAGTACTTACTTGGCCAGCATGTATGACACCCAGCATGAATGAAACCCAGGGTTTAGCTTTCAGCACTGCACAGATGCAAGGTTTTGGTGTTCCTCTGGGACTCTTAACAGTGGGACTAGAGACTGTCTCTGACTCTTGACTGCTTTTGGGACTCTTTTCCTCCTGCTGGGTTGCCTTGTTCAGGCTCAATATGAGGGGTGTGCCTGGTCTTAGTGCAACTTCATAATTTTTTTTTTTAAAAAAAGAGTATGTAATATTGTATAAAAATTATACAAAATAAAAAATTGCAGGTGAAATTTGGTTTCAAAACAAAACAAAAAGCAACAAAATAAACTCATTCCACCTCCCAGCAGCTATCGGTTGCTGATGACCTCTCGACTAGCAGAAGTGGACCTCCGTGCCGTTTCCCTCTGCGTGCTGGGATTTTGTCTGACTTGAATTTACACAGGTCTTGTGCGGGCTCTCAGAGCCCATGTGCGTCTGTGTGTGCAACAACCCTGTTGTGTCTGGAGAACACTCTTTTACTGTAATCACCACCACTCTGGTTCCTACAGTCTTCCCACCCTCTCTTCCACAGCGATCCGAGCCTTGGGAGGAAAGGGTGTGATTTAGATGTTTCAGTTAGGGTTTGCTATTCCATTCTCTTTTTCTCTGCACCACAACTAGCAATGGGTTTCTATGTTAATTGCCCTCTACTGCAAAAAGAAACTTCTGGTGAGGGTTGAGAGACGCAAAAAATTAATGTATAGAATGATAAGTCATTAGAGTTGGTTTAATACTATGTGCCTTTAACAGAATAATAGTAAAAGTTTTTTGCTAGGGTCGAGCCATAGGTTCTTGGCCTTGGTACTAGTGCCAAGCATGGGTCTAATCCTGTGGATCGGGCCCTAGATCCGAACAAAGAGTGGTTGGTTATAGTGATAACGTTCATCCCACTGTTGCCCCCATGGGCATGTCTTGTCCAGACAGTCGTTATTGTAGCATGCAGGGTTCCCAGCTGAGTAAGACTGGTGGTTACTTTCTTTCTGAAGCAGTTTATGTAGCTCCTTCCTGTATGGTGAACGCTGGCTGGCAGGGATGAAGCTTCTAGGTCAGCACCAACTTGGTTTCTCCGTGTTCTAAGACTCAAGTGTGTGGCGTTTTCAGCCTTAGCGTTTCACTGTGTAGTTCTGGAGGGTGACCAAGAGATGGCAATAGCCTGTAATGTTTGGGGGTGGGGGTGTCTATGGGACCTCGCTGGCCAACAACTTCAGAAGATGCTACCCATTCCTAGCACTGTGCTTTTTATTTGATAGTCTGTGCTGTCTACTAGAGTTGTCAAACTTGTTTTAACTGGGAGTTTTATAAACTGCAGAGCATGCGACTCTCAACACCTAACCCCACAGTGTGTGTGACCAGTCTGTTCCAGTCACCAGCTCCTTAGGTTCATCCACCTCCCCAGAGACCTTTGCACTGGCTCTTGAGAAGTGATGGAAAACAAGGAAGGAAGGAATCAAGAAAACCATAATATGAAGCTGAAAACCAAAAAATCTTGTTTTGTGCCAGGAGGTGGCACATACCTTTAATTTTAGCACTCAGGAGGGAAAGGCGGGTGGATCTCTGATTTTGAGGCCAGAGTGAGTTCCAGGACAAGCAGAACTATATTGTCTCCAAAAAAAAAATAAAAAAAAAGGAAGGAAGAAGTGATAGTATAAAGGTGTACAGGTAGTAAAACAGGAGCCCATACCACCACCTCCACCACCACCACCACCACCACAAATACCATTCAGAGAGGGGAAAACAAAAGCCTAAAGGTAGCCAACCCAATCATGCAGCAAGCAGACTTGTAGATAGTGCCTCTCCCTTCCCAGAGAAGCGTGTTTCCCTGGGGCCCCAGGCCTACCATGCCCTTTGCACTGTAGAGCAGTGGTTCTCAACCTTCCCGATGCTATGACCCGTTGATACAGTTCCTCCTGTGGTGGTGACCCCCAAAGGCTCCTGACTCACAGGTAGAGGACCACCGCTCCAGCCAGTGTGGGCTTGAACGAAGGGATGTGCTGTCGAGAGTCAGCACTCTGTCCCCTGAGCCCCTCCCATGCCAGGAAAGGCTCCGTGGCCTCAGTGGGACAGCTATGCTGGACGATAGTGGTGAGGCGAGTCACTGAGCTCTATAGAAAGAAAGGCCACGGAAAAGTTTTATACCCCGATAAGCCTCTCCACCCATGCAGCAGTCAGAACCAGACCAAATCAAACCAAATTAGAAAAAGCCCAGGTTTAATGGATACATCCCTCCCGGATGATTTTCCAGCCCCCAGAGAGGAGACAGACAGGAAAGAGAGACCCGTAAACCTCATGTCTGTTTTCTCGGGGGCAGTGTAAATGCCTTGTGGGAGTGGCCTTGAGCATCTCTGGGGAGGGGCCATCATTTGGTTTTCTTAGATGCAGCAGGGTTTAGAGAGAGATGGGGGAGGGGACTTGGAGTTTGAACATTCCAGACTCTGGGTATATTGATGCCCGGGACTGGGGTGAAACTTCCACCCGAACATTCAGACTTTGGATATGTGGGTGCCCAGGGCTGGGGTGAAGCTTCCAGATGAACATTCCAGACCCTGGGTATATGGATGCCAGGGGCTGGGGTGGAGCTTCCACCCGAGCAGTCACCGGAGGGTGTCTGGAGATTACACAGTTTTGAGTATGTGCAAAGTCACCATGTAGCAAAACCACATTTCTAGCATTCGCCAAAGTTGAGGATTAATTATGCAGGGGGAAAAGATGTTCTAAGTAGCTGTTAATAAAAGTGTTAAGAGGACAGTGGCAATAATCACAGTGAGCTGTGTTGAGCACTTAACTTGGAGCCAGCTTGCCCTAGGTGTACCAAGAACAAACTCATTTAGTGCTCCCAGGTTTCCATCCCCTTTCACAATCAGAGAACCAGAAGGCAATAGGTTGAACCCTTTGAATGCAGACCCTTCTGTCTCAAGACAGCTCTGTTCCGCTGCCTATACCCTGAGTTCTAATAAGGTCAATAAGGCAGAAGCAGGGAGTATATTGTGTTGTTCTGTTGTAGTCAAGTCTTCCAAGCCCTCCCAGCTCTCGGGAAGAAAGCAGGAGAGTCTTAGTCTGTCATATCTGCAGTCAGCAGAAGGAGCTGCAGGGAGGGAGCTATGTGTCTGATCTAGTGCTGGGAATGCTCTTTCTGTCCCTCTGCATCTTGGCGTCTTTAAGGGCCCAGCTATGTTCCCTCTCCAGCATTCGCACCTTCTCCCCCTCCCGGAACCCAAAGGGTCTCCTACCCTGCCCACTCCAGTGTCCTTTGTTCTCCCCAGTGCTCTGCTCTCTGAAGACACGGAACTGTCACTCATCGTCTCCCTGTATCTGACAGAGTACACACTCTGAGAATTTTCTCACATATCAGTCTGAAAGGCTTCAGTTGCCCTGACCTGCAGCCGCCAGATTTGCATGAATAGAGGACATTTGATTGGGGCGTACACTTTTCCTACCGAATGCAAGAACAAGTCCATGCATTTTGTTTTTCTCTAATTTTAAATCATATTTTTATGGTTAAACACCCAACATATTTAGTCTTTTTCCCACTTAAGTTAGACCAGGGATGTGAGAGATGGCTCAGCAGTAATGGTGCTGCCCTTCCAGGGGACTCAGGTTCAGTTCCCAGCCCCCACATAGTGGCTCACAGACATTTGTAACCCCAGTTCCAGTGGATTGGACACCAGTTTCTGGCCTCCACAGGCACAGTCACACATATAAATACATATAGATTAGAATGGAAATAAACAACAAATGTTAACCCAAACACACAAAACTCCTTAAAACAAATGCACACATTCTTGAGGCAGGGTGACCTTCAGGCTACTTTGAACCTTTTCTGGTGACCAGTTTTCTTTCCCCAAAACTAAGGGATCCTGGAATTACAAACCAGTTAAACTCAGTCTCAAGGTTTACCCCTACCCCTCACAAGCATTCTGCAGTAATGGACACATCCTGGCAGTCTTTCCTAGCGGCGGTGTTTTGCAGTCCACATGGTTCTGGCACCCCGCTTTTTAGCTGTTTTTCCCCTTCCTACAATTGCACTTTTCTTCTGCAGCTTTGTCCTGAGCCTTTGCTGGCCTCTACACAGTCTCTGTGATGCTTTGTGTTTGAAACTTACCAAAAGTGGCCCACTTGTTGCTTTGTTTTCTTTGGAACAGTGTTTCTCTGTGTAGCCCTGGCTGTCCTGGAACTCACTCTGTAGACCTGGTTGGTCTCAAACTCACAGAGATCTGCCTGCCTCTGCCTCCTGCTGGGATCAAAGGTATGAGTCACCACCGCCCAACTGATTGGCCCAGCTTTTAAAGACCCCTTTCCTTAATTACTGTGGAATTGGTAAGTGGCTAGAAGGTTCATTTATTTTAAATTAAGGCTGTTATGTAAACTGCACATTCAGCCTCTCATATGAGCCATGGGGGATCAAACAGACCCCAAGAGAAGTTTCTTTCACACGGCTGTTCTGAGGCAGACAGTCTTACTGGTTCTGAGGTCTAGTTTCCAGCATGAGTTCAGGGTGTCTGGAAAATATTTGTGAAATGCCAGTCATTTTTCTCCTGGTGTCCTCTGAGGTACCAAGCATTCACACTGTCTTTTATCGTCTTGAACTTTTTCTTTATTAGGAACAGTACACAGAACACCCTATGACCTTTACCCAGATCCAGCTGCAGTTAGCAAGCCCATGGGAAAGGGAGAGAAAGAAGGACAGAAGGATCCAGATATATATCTTTAGAAGTCATACATACTGTTTCTCTGGACCACGTGAGGGAGGTTACATCCTTCCTGGCTCTTTACCGGTTCCTTCAGTGTGTATGTCCTCAGAATAGAGTGTGCGTTCATACAACCTCCAGAAGTATAACACCCACTTTAACGTAGTCAGAAAAAAGCCCACCAGCAAGCGTGAGTTTCTTTTCTCTGCACGCTGAGTGATACTCCTCTGTTTTCATGTGGTTTGCACATAGAAATCTGCAAACCCAATTGTTTCAATATTTTAAAAAAAATTTTTTTTTGGTGGTTTCTTGAGACAGGGTTTCTCTGTGTAACAGTCCTGACTGTCCTGGCATCTACTCTGTAGACCAGGCAGGCCTCGAACTCAGAGATCCTCCTGCCTCAGCCTCCTGAGTGCTGAGATTAAAGGTGTGCACCACCATGCCCAGCTTCCTTCCCCCCATCATGTAGTTCTAGCTGGCCTCTGGAGCTCACTGTGTAGACCAGATGACCTGTAACTCATAAAGATCCTCCTGCCTCTGCCTTCCTAACCCTGGGCGCTGGGATTAAAGACATGCACCACTAAGCCGAGCTTGAGATTTTTTTTATTATACACATCTTAGTGAAGTTGCCTTTCACCATATCAACACTAAGTAGCAGTAGTGAGTGCACATTGAGATCCCTGTTTTCAATCAAATGGTGTTTATTTTCTGTTCTCATTAGGGTCTCTAAATATATCAAGGAGCTGATCAAAATAAATAAGCACTCCGGTCATGGAAATCAGAGTTGAGATGGGTACCCTTTAACGCTTTCGCGGGAGGTAGGGGCAGTGCCCCTGGTGACTGCAGCCTTTAAAGGGAAGCTCTTTGCACACTCGTCCTGGGTCCCTCCCCCGCTGGTCCTCACTGTGAACTCACACTTGTCCTTGGTGCCTCTCACCCTGATCTCCAGGATCCCTCTCTGCTCCCCACACACTGCGGGTTTCCTAAAATCCTTGGCTTCCCCTCTCCATTCCAAAACATGACAAGTGGACGCGAGACAAGTCTCAGCACCTACTTCCCTTCTGAGGCCTCAGCTTGTGCGGGGAGAGGGTTTGAGGGGGACAGCTCTCACTGGTCCCCTAGTGGAGGAAGTGACTAGACCAGCTCTCCTCCAAGCGAAGGGGTGGGGCTTTGCCAGAGGAGTGCCCTGCTGGTGAGTCCTTGGCGCTAAAGAAGTCATTGTGTTTCTCCTTTCTCCACCTTTGTCTTGAGTCCCTCATTTCCCCCACGGAAAGATTTTTATATTAAAAATTCAAGACAATGCTTTCATTTTTAAATTGCATTTTATTTATTTATTTTTTATCTGTTTGGTAAAAGAAAACAGATTAAAAGTCAAATAGCCACCGTACCTAGCCCCACTTCCCAGAGGAACCTCTTTGAAGTCTTTTGTTTTTTTTCCTCCAAATCACTGCCCTCTGTCAGAAGTCTTGAGTGCAGTCCTGGTTTATTGGTTTTAAACGTTGCCTTCTGACTTCCTGTGAGAAGAACTGGGCCCCTTTTAACACAAACCCTCCTTTCACCTCCCCAACCTTCAACTGCTATGCCACATGGGGCGGACCCTGTGGTTGGGTTTCCAGTCTGAAGATGATTTCAGCATTACTCACTAGAGAATTAACTGCTGACCTGAGATAGCGTTCTTCTTTCACGTGTACAAGGGTTCAACTGTTTTCCTCAGAGCTAATGATTGTCTTCAAAAGACTGTTTCGTTTTTACTGTCTCCCCATGTTGAGTTTTTCCCCGGCGCTCCAGGAGACCTACAGATGCCAACTGCTACCATTCACTCAGTGTTTCTAAGCGCTGCAGTTTTCATCCCTTCAGACAGCCCCTCCTCCTGCATCACCCGGCCTCCTGCTCCAGCTGAGACTAGTTCCTCCAACTTGCTACCTAGCTCCATCTGGGCCTTCCCTTTGCTGGCCTCTCTGGCTTAGATCCTTCTTTTCTTGGGTCCCAAGTCTTGGTTCATTATTGTTGATTGGTTGATATCGTTGGTTGGTTTAGGCCTTTGCTGGGACTTAGTACATATCTTCTAGTGGCTTCTTGGGAAAGTTCCGAGGAGGTAAATTTTCAGAGGCAACATGGGATGAAAGTGCCTGGGGGAGGTGGACACACAGAGCTGTCATCTGAACACTTAACAGCTAAAATTTGGAGGTAGGGCTGGGAGGTGGGTCAGTTATTACACACAGCAATGCTTGGGGTTTGGATCCCAAAGAACTCAAGCAAAGTAGAGACCAGAAGGTCCCTAGGGCAAGTTAGCGAGCAAGAGTAGCCGTATGCTCAAAATCTGTGTTTTATTGAGAAACCCTGCCTCAAGGAATAAAATGGAAGTGGGATTTAGGGTGATTCCTGAAATCACCTCTACACACACCCCCACACATGCAGATATACACATGCACACCACATCCACACACAATAGAAAACCTTAATTAAAATAAAATTTGGACATATCGCCCTTCTGCCATCCTTGAGTCCTTGGTATGACTTGCCTTCTCTCTGGAGATTTACAAGACCACTGCCTTATCATTTTTGTTTTTTTAAAGCTAAACAACCTCAACGTAGAACATTCCAGGGGACCACATGCCTGCTGGATGCATCCCTGTTCCTCAGCAGCTAGGGGGAAGGATCCTGGGTCTCTGGAGGCTGTCTCTCAGCTGGGCCTGCACCTCCCGCTTCTCCCCTCTTCTCCCCGTAATAGCCTGCTCTCCAGACATAAGGAGGTAGCCTGCAGAAAATCAGAGACACACACGTCTTGATTTGTTAAAAAGAAAGAAAGATGGCTTTCCCCTGAGGAGACAGAGTGAGATGGGGACAGGGGGCAGGGAGAGAACATTGTGAGCACCTCTCCTAGAGAGGACCAGCCCCACCTACAACCCCCTACCTCCTTTTAGCAGGCACCCTGTTCCTTATATTTCCCAGTAACTGGTCTTTTGTAACAAGCCTGCGAACTGATTGTTCCCGACTGGCAATTTCTCTGAAGCAGAGTAATAAATACGAAACCCCAGGAAGAGGCTGTTCAGAACATTTGCTTCTTATTTAAAGAATTTATTTTTACATCAAACTTTCTGTATCATTTCTGACTGTCTAGCCATGAGAAGGTGAGGCAAATTAAAATGTTATCTTCTAAAGTACTCAAGGAACCTGGGTGCAATGGCACACCCCTTTAATCCCAGTCCAAGACACAGGCAGAGCCCCATGAATTCAAGGCCAATTTGGTCTGTGTAGTGATACCGTATCCCAAAAATAAGTAAATAAACTAACTATGCATTAATAAATAAAGGAACTTGCATCCTGCCGACTCCCTCTCTGGCCCTCTCCTCAGCTTCCGTTCTTTTTATTCTTCACTGAAACCGATCACATTTGTATTTTGAAGGATTTCTCAGTTTTGGAGTTAATGAATCACTAAAGTACAGAAGGAGGTAATAAACAGAAAAATTAAATAAACAGCAACGACAATAAAAACTGATCTCAAGGACAAGTCAAAAGGAAGTACCATTAAACACCGAAAAGCGTATGTAATTATAATCTGACTTCATCCTAATGGACCTGGGCAGCCTAGTGTTAATCCCACCAATGGGGAATAAGACCACTCCCACAATTCAAAGCCAGATTTGAAGCAAGTATGTAATTAATTACACACTGGCCAGGTGGATGGGCTCTGGCCAGGTCTATCTCTGGGTTTCCAGAAAATGGCCCCAAGTCAAGGTTTGCAGCAGATTAAGAAGGAAACCCATAATTCATTGCATTTCCCATCAGGTCCAATCAGGGGCAAGTGTACATCCTGACATATTTACCTGCTGTGAGCCTCCCACCCACATGCGGTCAAACACATTAGTGCAGATGGGTCAAACAAACCTGTTTAGGGCAATGAAGAACAAGTGATTTGTTAATATCCCATAAACAGCAACCTCCAGCATTTCAGGAACTCTCTGTCCTTGGGCAAGGGCCTTGGGGAGCAGAAGAAGCCTTTTTGTTTCATGGATCTCTTAGGTGAAGTACTTACAACTCAAAAATGTCACTTTGACCCTCACACTCACTTTCAAATTCCTCATGCACAAACCCTGAAGGGAAAAACAACCCTAATAGATTGTTTCTCCTTCCAACTCCTTCTTCTTCAGTCCCTCTACTTTCTGTTCCTGTCACAAAAGGTCTAATACCTTAACTCCAGGACACAGGGGTGAAGAGAGGTCTAGACTACACCACTGAAAAGACCAGTCAAAGAGACGGCGATCCTAGGAGCCGACTGGGTTTACTGGGAGCTTGTCACACCAGAGAGAGGCCATTTGCCCTCCAGAGAACCCCCAGCTGGTAGCTCAGGGCACGTCATGCAGTCTCTGCTTTAAGCAAGGTGTTTTAGCAAAAGCCTCATGAAGCCATGGGTAGGAGGGGCTCCCCACAGAATCACACAGGCAGGTCTTTGGAAGTTAGGTAGGGCTGTGTGTGTGCTGCCTGAAAGAAGGTCTATTTTGACTAATGGTTTCAGAGGTTTCAGCCCCTGTTGCTTGGTCCCTGGGGTGGGCGGAGCATCATGAGAAGGGGTAGGGGAGTGAGACCCTGTCCTCCTGGTGACGGGGAAGCAGAGGAAAATGAGAGATCCCGAACAAGATCTGCCTGCCTTCTCACACAGTGCTCCAGTGATCCACTTTCTCCAGCCAGGCTGTGCCTCCTAATGGTTCATTTGCCTATAAATCCATCAATCTCTTCACCCATTGATGTGTTTAGCGCCCTCGCGATTCAGTCAGTTCCCAAAGGCCCCACCAGCTGGGGCCAACTGTCAGTGCATGGGCCTCTGGGTTCATTTTTATATCCAGATCATAACAGGCAGATCTTCCTGTGTTCACACATAAACCCCTGATCCCACAACAGTGTCGGGCATGCATGTAGAAGGAAAGGGTGTGAGGACTGAAGGATGGCTTTGGGGGACACTGCAGAAGTCTTTCCTGCCCCAGAACTTTTAGGACAAACAGCGAAGCTCGGAAACCAGTCTAGGCTGGACAGAACCAAGACTCCCAAACATCTCTTTTCTCTAAGTTGTGTAAGTCAAAATAAAAGTTCATGGGAAAATATGTAAAATCCCATTGTTGAGAGTTAAAAATCAATTGAACAAGTGCAAGAAAAGATACAGCTTAAGAAACCTTGTAAGTTCTTATGCGTTGGTGTTGAGAGAGGTCAGCTCTGACTGCTAGAAGAGGCTTCTGTCACGCTGTTCAGCAAATACTTGTTGGGAGCCTGCCGCAGTGCTGAAGCACTGTGCTCACGGGGTGGGCGGGTGCTCAAATGCAAACAGGCAGAGAGGTATGCAGGAGGGGAGCGAGGCTCCCTCCTCTGCCTGGGCTGAGACACAGCAGATGAGGAGGAAGTGGCCCTTTGCCCAGATACAAGGAGGAAAGGCACCGGGTTAAGTTGCCCAGTGAGAACTGGCTTTGAGGTAAGCAGGATGCAGGGGAAGGCCATGAGGAAGGCCTTGGCCCCAGGAGCAGTGGGAGCCACAGAGGAACACAGGGTTCTAATGTCTGGTTTCTTCCTACCCTGCAGCCTGGGGCGTCTTCAATTCCACGTCTTCAGTTTCCACTTTGGAGTGCCCCAGGCCCCGTCCTCGGTCCTCTCCTTTCCCAGATATTTTCATCTCTTGCTGTTCTCAACCTGCATCATGGCTTTGAATGTGCTGTTTGCACACATGACAAGTTTCTGTCACCAGTCATCTGGGCCCCTCATCGTGAGCTCAGAACCGACCCCACTGCCCACATGACACGTCCATGCTTAGCAAAGGAAAGTCTCACTTCCGGGCCTCTGTCTGTTAGGGTTGCCCTAACTGAGTACCACAAATGGCTGGCTGAAGCCACAACTTTGTTCTCTTTCAGCTCTGGAAGGGAGAAGTCCCAAATCAAGACATTGTCAGGCCTGCTTCTGCTAAAGGCTGTATCCTATCCATCTCTTAGGTAGTTGTCAACAGTCCCCTTGTCAGTAGGGACTCCACTCCAGTGTCACCTTCTTCTTCATGTGGTCTTCTCCCTGCGTGTTTTCAGTGTCTCCTCTCATGCCTGTCTTCTCTAGTCCTCCTATAAAAACATCAGACACGTTAGATTAGGGTCTACACCGATAACCATCTTGCTGCAATTACTTCTTAGAGTCTGATTCTATGTAAGGCCACAGGAGGCCCCACAGGGCTGTGCACACTTGTGGTCCCAGCCTGCCCGATTTGGAGGTCGAGGAAAGAAGGATCCTGGGTTCAAGGCTATTGGCTCTGTATTCACAGGAACCAGGACTAGGCTTTCACACAAACCTCTGAAGGGGCCCAGTCATTACTGCAGGCCTTCTCGGACAGCTGATGGCCATGTCTTTCTGTGGATGAAATCTAGTACAGGATGTATGCCTCCTAATACTTTTCTGCGCCCCCTCCCCATCCAGGGCACCACTGTGCTCTGCTGACCTTCAGAGTTATGGTCAAAGCAAACCCATGTCTTCCAACTCCACTTCCATTGCCCTGATTCAGTTACAGAGGACCACCAAACCTAGCTATGAGATCATCTCGCTCTTTTGCATGAGCCCCCACCTGTCTTCCTGTGTCACTCAGTTATTATGTGTGTCCTTTGTCCCTGCCATGTCTAGCTCCTTCACTCTGGCGCCTGGGCCTCATGTGTTTTGTTTAATTGGTTTTTTGAGACAGGGTTTTGCTATTAGCTCAGGCTGGGCTTGAACTCACTCACTATGTAGCCCAGGGTAGGCTAGAGCTCATAATCCTCCTGCCTCAGCCTCCTCAGATGATTATAGGTATGTGCTCTGGCCAGCCACTCTCCCTCATGACTTTCAGACTCTTTCCCAGGAATCTTCACTTTAGCAGGGTAGCCTTGTGCCTGAGCACTGCCTGTATGTGTTCCTGCCCTGTGACTGACACCCCTCCTTCGTGTCTCTGCTCACACACCATCCTATTAAATGATAATTATCTAACAATAGACTTGTTACCATGCAGACAGCGAGTGTCATGAAGGTATTCTAAGAATGTGGTGTGCTTGGACCCGGATGACGTTGCACCGGTGACATGAACCCATCACACAGAATTTTAATTCCCTCATGTAGCATCTAAAGTTCTGAAACTCAGGAGCAGGAAGTAGGATGGAGACTTTTGGGGGCTGTGAGGGGTAGGAATGCACCCTACAATGGGTACGGTTTCAGTATGTACAGGGAAAGATTGAGAACACTCATATACAACCGGTGCTTATGCTAAAGAATACAGAGAGATACACTGCCCATTGCCACCTCATAGGAAGTTTTTAACCTCAATTTAAAAAAAAAGAATATGTTATTCACTGGCCCATTTATTATATTGAGACTTTCCCATGGCCTCAGGTCTAGTCGGTATCAGACAACAACGGGAAGCAGGCCTTCAGCACCCAGAGCCCTTTGCCCTGTTCAGAGTTCAGTGTTTTACCATGTGTTAAAACCTTGATTACAGGGTAGGCAAGATGGCTTAGCAAGTGTAGGTACCCACTTTCTAGTGTGACATCCTGCACTCTACTCCAGAACCGCACACTGGAAGACGAGAGCATCCCGCAAGGTGTCCTCTGACCTCTACAAGTACAATGTGGTCATGTTTGCACACCTCTCCTCACATATAGATAACAAATGTGATTTATAAAAAGAGAGACACCTGGTGGTGGTTGCTCATGCCTTTAATCCGAGCACTTAGGAGGCAGAGGTAGGTAGATCTGAGTTTGAGGCCATCCTATACTACAGAGTGACTTTCAGGACTGCCAGGGCTACAAAGAGAAACCCTATCTTGAAAAAAAAATAAACATAAGAAAACAAACAAAAAACCCCAAAACCAATACCACCAAAATCCAGGTCACACATTACCTAGAGGTGTGCCCGCACTCCCAGGGGAGAAAATGACCTGCGTGTTGATCTCATGAAGTTCTCTGATCCACAGACTAAGCACTGAGAAATAAATCATCCAGACATTGATACTCCTGACGGACAGCTAGGGCTTCACCAACATGAGTACGTGAAAGAACTATCTTCATTTCAGGCTGCACTGGAACAAGGAAACGCTAAAAGTCATTTTTCGCAGTGTTGGGCAGCATAGGAAATCTGTCCCCACCCTGAAGGGACACTCCGTCTGTGAGAGCAGGAGCCGTCATTGTCTTCCATGCCGCTTGGGTAGATACTCCTGTTCTAATGCGTTCTTCCTCCTTCCTGCCTTTATAAATATCTTGGGGAAAGTGGCAACCTAGCAAGCTTTTGTTTCCTGTTCTTTTAACAAGGGAATTTTCTGCCCAGGTTTTAAAGGTGGTGGTTTTTCCTCATGCCCTGGAGCTGCACCTAGTTAGTCAGTATTGTCCCCAATGGTTCACCACACAGAGCAGGGTTAGGTTGAAGGGGCGGACAGGTAGTGGTACCCTGCCAGTGTGCCACGGGCCCGTGTGGCTCTCCTTGGCTCCTTGCTGAGGGGCGCTAGCAGTCGCTGGATCTTAGAGTGTCCTCCAGGGACCCTCCGTGCCTCTGATGTTTTGATGTCTTTGCTTCCTAGAAAGCCAGCCTCCTTTCTCTTCAGTAGAAAACATTTGTGTGGGGACAGACAGTGTCACTGTAGTGTGCTACTGCCACCTGCTTCTAGATAACTTGACGCTCCAGGGACACAATAGGGACATTCTTGTAGGAGCACAGTGATTCTCCAAACCAAAGACAGTACATTCTTGGGTGGTGTATTACTTAGTTGTTTGGTTTTTTTTTTTCCTGTGATAAAATAACACGGCCAGGCAGCTCATAAGATAAAGCGTTTGATTGGGCTTATGGTTTCAGGGGGCTTATGTCCATGTTAGCAGAGCAAAGGCATGGTGATGATAACAGCTAAGAGCGCACATTATGATCCATAAGAGGAGGCAGGGAAAGCGAACACTGGGAGCAGTGAAAAAAAAGTCTTTTGAAACCTCAGAGCCCATCCCCAATGACACACTTACTCCAACAAGGCTCCTCCATCCCCAGTGACACACCTCCTCCCACAAGGCTCCTCCATCCCCAGTGACACACCTCCTCCCACAAGGCTCCTCCATCCCCAGTGACACACCTCCTCCCACAAGGCTCCTCCATCCCCAGTGACACACCTCCTCCCACAAGGCTTCTCCATCCCCAGTGACACACCTCCTCCCACAAGGCCAGCTCATAGAACCTCCCCAAACTGTTCCACAAACTGGGGATCAGGATTGAAACCTATGAAAGCCTATGGGACCATTCTCATTCAGACCACCACAGGTGGGTTTTCCATTGCTGAAGGAGCAGACACTAGAGACCCAGGAATCCTCCAGTGCTTCAGAAACTTGCATCTCCTTCAGGGACTTGGATTGAATAGCTTTCTTTCCCACCCTTGTTTTTGAGACACATTTTCACTGTGTAGCTCTGCCTAGCCTGGAGCCTTCTATGTAGACCGGTCTGGTCTTCGAGCCTGCCTCTGCCTCCTGAGTACAGGCTTCATTTATACTTGCTATTTGATGGATCACTGCAAATCTTTTCTTGCTAATACGGGTTAATTATACATAATAATGGAGATCAGTATAATTTTATTCCTCTATATATTAGATCCAATCTTCTCCTCATTACTCTGTCTTAGTCTTACCAGCCTCTCTGTGAGTGTGTGTGTGTGTGTGTGTGTGTGTGTGTGTGTGTGTGTGTGTGTGTCGTGTATCCATGTGCGTGCGTATGTGTGTAGAGACTAGAGGTCACTGTTGGCTGCCTTCCTCTGTCATTCTTCTGTTTTTGAGGCAGGGTCTCACTGAGCTTGGATGGCTAGATTGACTGGGCAGTGAGCCCCTAGGACACCCCTGCCTTTGCCTCCCAGTGCTCGTGTGCGCGGCCACTCTCCGCATTTTATCTGAGTTCTGGGGATCCAAACTCAGGCCTTTGTGCTTGTACAGCAAGGACTTTAGCTGCCGGACCATTTCCCCAGCCGAGTCGCCTTCCCTTTCTGAACTAATTCCCACCTTCATTTCGTTTACTCTAGTTGCTGTTTTGGGTTTTGTCTCCAAGTGATTTTAATTAGGGTTCCTCACAGGAGCATAGGTAATGTCTTGCTTACTTACAGTAGTATGAGCAACTCACCAGTGGCTACACCACTGGAGAAAACGTCTTTTAGCCTGGTGGTGGGGGTGGCGCACACCTTTAATCCCAGCATTTGGGAGGCAGAGGCAGGTGGATCTCTGTGAGTTCAAGGCCAGCCTGGTCTACACACGGGACAGTCAGGGATACACAGAGACCTTGTCTCAAAACATACGCCCCGCACCCCGTCCCTGCAAAAAAAAAAAAAAGAAAAAGAAAAAGAAAAGAAAATGTTTTTCTATCCCCACCAGCACCCATTAATCCTCAGGGAGGGATGGGAACCTTGTGAGTGAAGAGCTCTGTTGTACAGCCCTGCCTGAAAGGTGGCAGTCTTCATTACCCCACCCCTACCCCAGTACGCATTCCTTCTTCCTCCTCTACTACAAGGATCCCGGAGTCTTGGAGGGGTTCCCCCAAATCTTGATGGCTTTAGACTGGCTATGATGGCACTT
Source organism: Microtus pennsylvanicus (assembly GCF_037038515.1). NCBI lineage: Eukaryota > Metazoa > Chordata > Mammalia > Rodentia > Cricetidae > Microtus > Microtus pennsylvanicus. Next base: position 73,300,845 of record NC_134592.1, on the reverse strand, counting down.
GCCTGTAATCTCAGCACTTGGAAGAGTCCTGTGGGCTGCGTGGCTTACCTGGCAATGTTATTTCTCACAGTTCTAGAGTCTGTAAGTTCAAACTCAGGGTGACTGTGTATGGGGGGGGGATTTTTGGGGGTCCTTCCTGCCTTTGTGCTTTTTGCTCATACAGCAAGGAGAACAGCCTGATGTCTCCTTCCTGTTGTGGGGCCCTCTCTCAGGACTCATGCTAATGTCCCCCAACTCTCAGCTGTCACATCATCCTGGGGCTTGAGCCTCACAAACGCACTGGACACATCTTGGCCCCTAGTGCGGCATAACCTGCCTCCCCCTGCTGCATTCCTGTCCACCTCCTGTCTTTCCAGTCACCCAAGTCAGAAAGTGACATCATTGGCCACAGTGGCTGCTGCCAGCGTCTGCAGGTCCTCTGTCCTCTCTGTCCCTGCAGCCATTGCCTGCCAGTCACTACTCACAGACACAACAGTGGCCCCTCATTCCCTGGCTTGTCTCACCTAGCCCTACATTGCTTCCTGAAGAAACACCCAGCCTCGGTTCTCTGTCTTATACACTGGAACACAGTACACCCATTGCTTCCCACTCCCTGGCAGGCCTGCCTTTCTTCCTGGCATTTTCTCTAGTACAGTAATTTACCACAGTGCCAGTCAAACCAAATGCGGCTGCTCAGTGTGCTTGTTCTTGCCTCTGGGGCACCCCCCTCCTCCGCACATAGCTCCTTGGGGCACTCCCCTCCTCTGCACATGGCCCTTTGGGGGACCTCCACCCCTGCACATGACCTCCTTGGGCACCCCATCCCTGTAAATGACCTCTTTGGGGCAACCCCAATGCACCTACATGGCCTCCTTGGGGCACCCCCCATACACATCATGGCCTCCAGCATCATACTCATCTGTCAGACTCATCTGGGTCACCATGGTGAAGCCTGACTTGCCCCCAAACATCGTGAGCTTTCTACATGCCTTCTTTATAGCATGTTATGGGTGTCTGTGTCTAGACCTGCCTCCCTGAGTCTTCTGTGAGATCCTTGGGGGCCTGGAATCATCCATACTCAATGGCAGCAACAGCAAACGCATGAACGCATGATGTTGAACCTACATGTAAGTGAGAAGGGGAGGGCAGTGGGTAGGAGCCTCTTTCTGACTCTGTGGTCACACATGTCCTCAGCTGCCTGCCCTTGGTACTTCCTGCACACACACCCAAGCCCCAGAGGGAGCCTTGGGTGTTCCCTTTCCCTCCTGCCCATGTGAATGCCCTCGTGAGGAAAGCCCCTCCCTCCTCAGCTTGAGTGCCCATTCATTTTTCTCCCTTGAGCACTTTTGCTGACTTCTGTCCTCTGCCGCGCTGTTGTTCTAACAGTCTCCCACAGAACAGCCCTTCATGGCACCTGTGTGATCTGCTGTCTGCCCGGTTCGTTGTTTTCAGTGACTCCTGACCCCTCATGTAGACAGGGCCTTGGTGTGTGCTCCATTCTTTCCTGGTCACTGGTTACTGTTTCTTCACACTCTGTATTTATAACTGGCCTCAAAGTCGGGTCCCTTCTCTGCCTGTCCCCCTTTCTCTGAGCTAGATCCTCTTTGGGAAGACAGAGTCTCCTCGGAGTCGTGTGTCGCCAGACAGGTTTCGAATGTGGGCTCCACCGTTCCCAGCCGGGGTCTGGAAAGCAAGCAGCTTGATGTCTAAGCATCCTTGCGAGGGAGGCGGCATCCTCCCCATTGGCTGCTGAGAGGGTTCAATGAAACGCTCTGTGTGGAGCCCATGGCACAGCCGAGCGTGAAGTGAAAGCTGGCCACTATGACTGATGATGTTTCAATACATCTTCCCCTAAGTATCTAACAGTCCAGCTCCTGGCCAGCAGCTAACGTAGAATAAGTGTGGCACAGGCTTCCAGAGTTGCTCCTGGAACCTCCCCCTTTCTCTCTGTAGGCATGATAGCGAGCCCCTTCTATCTGCTTACCTCAGGGTTAAGGATTTGCTTTTCTTGGTTTGAGAGGGTCTCAGGAGGCTATTAGCTATCTTAAAATAAAGCTTTTCTGTATCCCGAGAACTCTCTGCCTCCAAGTGAGACCAAGAAGCTAGACCACATCTGTCGGCCTCGGGTGCACAGCTGGGGCTATGGCTGCCTGAGTTCTGTGACTAAGGAGTTCCCAGTTCTCTCCATCTGACCAGAGCTGGCAGGAGTCCTGACTATTGAAGTCCAGGATGTGGGCCCTCCTGGCCCCTTGCCTGTGGAGGGTCTCTTCCTGGCTGCTTCCTGGGACTGGATGATAGCTGTTCACTTGTATCAGAAAGGAGACGGTATTGTAGCCCCGTGTCAGTTGGCTGGACCAGCAAACCACGTAAGTGGTTCTCACTGTGCGCTTCTCTTCCTCATCCCAGCTGATCAAAGGATGAAAACACACAGGTCAATAGGCTCTTTCTATGGGAGGAACTGTTGGGACATCCGACCCAGTGAGGATCAAAGAGCTACATCAGAGTCACCTGGAGAGCTCATTCCAGAATGCAGATCCCGGAACTCACCTTTATAATTTCCGATTTCATCAGTCTGCCTGGGGCCCAGGAATCTGTCCTGAAAGACTGTAGTACTCAGGTGTGGCACAGTAAACCTGCTGGGTTCGATGTTTTATTCCCCGAGTGGAGGTGGGTGCTTAGGAACCACAGGGAGATTTGACAGGTTTGTGACAGAGGCCCAGGACACTGAACATGCTTCACAGCCCCGACCTTGCTCTCGACAGCAGGGCCAGACCTGTTTCTGCACTGAATGGAATTAGGGCATCTGGACGGGGGCCCTGGGAAGCTGTGTGGGAGCCAGAGAGGGGAAGAAGGCGTTGAATGTGCATGCATATCCTATCTTCCCATGACAGTGCTGAGGCAGCGAGGGGACCAGGCATGAAAGTGTGTCAAACTGAGGAGTCTCAGTTGAAGTTGGCTGGCTACCGACCCAAATAAATGGACCGGATGCAGGGACAGAAAGCTGGGACTAGGTCTAAGGTCACCAATATGGGCTCCTCCCACATCATAAAGAGCTTTTAACTTTTCATCTGTGCATTTGATCCTTCTAGGGCAAGATCATCCCATGATGAAGCAGGGCCCTCAGCCCCCAGCAGTTTGCATGGCAAAGCCACTAGAATCGTGGGCACACATAACTAGCAAGATAGTTGTGTTTCTGGATTTAAAAAAAAGTGCTGATGTCAGGGGAAGCAAAATGAGTGAGCTCTGGGAAGCCCTGGAAAGAAAGAGGGTTCACCACCAGAGCCAGGCTGCTAGAAGGGCCTCCTGCCATCCGGGGCTTAAGGTCAGGAGGTAAGGTCACTTAGCCATGTGAACCTGGGCTATTGAGTGTATGTGTGTGTGTGTGTGTGTGTGAGAGAGAGAGAGAGAGAGAGAGAGAGAGAGAGAGAGAGAGAGAGAGAGAGTGTTCAGCAAGAGGCAGTTTTATGGCACTATGGAAAAACTCCCCAGGCATGCAGACCTTAAGTAAATATAAGCACAAAAATAGATTTTCAAACCATGTCCTTCCAGAACGCAGTAGGATTTACTGAAAAATTGGGTTGAATTCCCAGTGCTCACCTGACTGCTGAGTGGGGAAAGGCAGAAGGCTCCGTGTCTCTCCAGTGGATCTGCTGAAGCAGGGCCAACGGCAAGCCCGATGGTGCTAACGGGTGACCTTCTAAAACCAAGTGGGTGTGTGTGAGTGAGCCAGGGTTATGTGAGCTTCAGGCTGGATGACGGGGATGAACGTTAGCTGTCCGCCCCAGGCCCGAACCCAGAGTAAAACTTCGTGTAGAAACTCTGCCCACGTGTTATAGGTCACGTCGGGTTGTTTGGTGGTGATGCAGGTTTGGCCCTGACGCATCCCACTTTGACTCAGTTCCACGTAGCCCCAGAGCGTCCGAGGACCTAAGTATGATGCCCTTGACCGTATTTCAGCACAGAACATCTCTATGGGGCACAGTCAGGGGTGTGCTAGTCTACTGGCTTCCTGAGAAGGTTAACAGTCCTATTCAAACACTATAGGACTCCATGAATCTCTAAGGGGTGCCTGTGACAGCAAAGGGAATCCTGTGGCAGGAGTTCCTCAAAGATGTCCTCCTGGTAATACCATCATGATGTTCAGGAGTTCCATGTGACAAGACTATACTAGGCAGCCAGTAGGTATCCAGGGGCTACTTGTGTCGTCTTTAGAGTAGCTGTCATGATAAGACAATGATTGGATAAATGTTTGGTGTTAGCACATCCCTTGAAGAACTTGTTAAAGATGCATCAAAGGGGACTAAAGAGATACTTATGGCTAAGAGCGCTTGCTGCCCTTCCAAGGGACCAGAGTTTAGTCTTCAGCACCACAGGCATAAGCACACACACACACACACACATACATCGCGCACGCGCGCGCGCGCACACACACACACACACACAAATAAAAGAATAAACACATTGTGAAGTGAAATTAAATTAAAATGCATTCCACTGGACCCCCTCTCCTGCAGGATCTGATGCCACCGACGGAGTCCAGACGTCTCTCTGTGACAGGCCATTAGCAGATAGCAGTCACACTTGAAGAATGCTTACCCACTGTTTACTTACCCAGGGGCTTAGATGACTTGAGAGTCCAGTGACTCTGAACACAGTGACTTTCCTGTCCTCGTTCATTGTGAGGCTGCCGAACAACAGAGCTGTTGTTCTTCAAGTCCCATCACGCACGGTCTGGTTCTAACATTAACAGAGAGCTTCCCATGCACCAGACAGCAGGCGTGTCCTCCCCTACCTCACCCTGACAACTCCGCTTTCGCCAGTTCCATTTTACAGACGACAAAACAGGGTCCAGAGCCATCTCCCATGGAGTCTGACTCCATCGCCTGTGTTGTAATCATGGCGTAGAGCTGTCTCTGGGGCACAGCACTCCACTGGCGGGGGGGTGGGGGGTGGGGGGTCTTTGCCTGATGGTCTGGCTGATTCAGGCCAAAGTTCAGTTCAGTTCTGTGGGAATTTAATTGAGTGTCTGTAAGATGCCAACACTGGCCGAAGGCGTCTCAGTTAATTCCAAGCAGCAACCTTGTGGGAAAGGTGTGGCTGCTGCCTTCCAGAAAAGGAAAGGTGGACCCGGAGAGGTCAGTCTTGTGGCTTGATATTGCAGCTTAGCCAGCTAGGGACAGAGCAGGCATGTGTTGCTCCTTCGTCTACCCCTACTACCTAGATGAATCTCTCCAGTGCTCCCTTAGGCTAATGCAAGGCTGTTTGGATTCCTTGCTGCATATTTAATCATTTGAGCTTGTTCTGGCAGTCTTCCTTTTTGACTATTAAACACCCGAGTCTGTAAATAAAGCCTAAGTGTACACGTAGGGAAGACGGATGTATCCAGAGTCACCCTCAGACCTGGCACAGAGCTGGCTGAAGGCACCAGTAAGAGCCAGAGGCCGAGCATGTGTGGAGAAGGGAATGGAGAGGCCGCCCTGGAGCAGTCCCCTCAGGATCTGTGCAGTGGCAGAGGCTCTGAGGGAGCACAGTGAAGCAGCCGGGGAGCACTTTGTGGAGACTGAGCCTGGGCCCCTGGGCTTAGGGCCAGATCCCACGGGCTCACCCACCCTTTTCACAGGCTCCCTTTTTGCCTTGGGCCGTAACTAGTTGATGTTTGATTTGGGATCAAAGCCGTGATTTTCTCCTCTAGCTGATCAGTCTTCTTTTCCATTACCTTATAATAGCTTCTGTAGGACTCTTGCTCTCCAGCTTTCTCTCCTGGGCCTCTGTGCTTCCAGCAGCTTGGAGGCAGCTGTTGCTACTAGACCGAGCCCTGTTAGAGTGGGTTGTCAGGTGAGGGGCAGACGGGAGCAGCTGAAGTGTGATACTTGGGTGTTTGTTTGTTTTTGTGCTCTAGAGTAGAGATATGTTTCTATCCCTCATGAGCCCTGGCATGGTGGCTGGTCCAACTCGAGAGGCTGTAGCTCATCTTGTGAAGGATATTCCACGTCTGACCGTCCCAAGAGCCTGAGTGCTATGCACACTGCTTCTGGGTTGGTCAACAGTTCCTTTCCTCTGGTCACTGGCTCTGCCAAGTGGACACTCTTCTCTTCATGGACACAAATGTCACATTGAATCCCTAAGCCCTGGCAGCACCGTTGCCATTTTGAAAAGGGTTTGGAGGGTTCTGTAGCCTTGACTTATGGCTGTCTGAGGGAGAGCCAGTGCCTTGCCAGTTTGGATAAACCATAGCCACAGCCTACTTCTTCTTTACACTAAGAAGTCCCACCACTTCCAGGGTCTTTTGCCATGAACCCTCCACACAAGAGTCAGCCCACCAGTGCTGTGGACTTCGGAGGAATATCTGGGACCATCCGTTGTTCCTGGATTCCAGTTCACAGAGTCTCATACGGTACATCTTCATCATGCTTCCATCTGTAGACAGACCCCCGAGGTAGCCTTCCAATGTGGAGCAAGGGATGGCGTATCTGAAACAATGGAGAGATTTTTCTGGTTCACATTCTCTTGGTTATGTGGGTTGCTAGACTCCATCCCATGTTCTGATGACTTTATTAGCAATAACTTAGTAGCCGAGCCTGCAACATACCGTGTCACTGGAGAAGGGCTCAGCACGTGATGTCAGCTTTCCTGTATCCATGAGCTGCCTACAGGCTTCTTCATGGCCTCTGCTTTCAGCATCCTCCTGCAACCTGTCATTCAAGAAGTCTTTCAGTTGCTGTGGGGAACCAGAGTTGTGTGTGTGTGTGGTGGGTGGATACTGCCTGGCTCCGCTGCTGGCCATTGGGTGCATTTATCAGTAATGGCTGCAGACTGTCTTAGCAGGACTGTGGAAATCCTCAAAATGGTGTGGGTTTGATGCTCACAGGCAGCTGACCACCCATCCGTGACACCTGCCCTGACCTTTCTGTCTTGTATACACCTAGAATAAGAATCTCAGCTGAAGGGCATGAAGCAAGATTGTGGACCTCATGCAACTATTTTTTTTTAAAAGCAAAAAGACCATTTGCATGTCAGGAGAAGTCTGGATTTTGTTGCCTTGCAAGGAAGTTCCCGCAGCCTTCCACCTGACTCTGAATGCGTGCACAGAACTATGAAATGCTGAAGAAGTGACAGCGTGTAGCAGTCCAGCCAGGCTGTCTGGAGCTAGACTGGAGCCCCCGAAGACCAGCTGGATCCACTTGCTATTTGTTAAAGTTCTTTTAGTTTAGTTTTTCAATTTTAATTGAGTGATTGATTTTAAAACTATCTTACCATTGCCCTGCCCTTCCCCCAAGTGTAGCAATGACACACATGGAGACAAAGTAAAATCCATCTTGGATTCACGCTCCTTAAATCCTCTAATGCTTCCTGAGGCTCACATAGACCATGGGGTGGGCAGATAGAGAGCCTCGGAGTTCCTCGGAGTGAGGCTCTCTGATTTTATGTTCATTTGCTCTTCCTAGAGATTTACTGTGCTCAGTGGGCATGTCCCTCTCTCCTTCCTCATGCACCTTTTCTTGGCAATCTTTCTTTGGACCATCTAGCCTGACTAAAGAGCTGAAAAGAACTGAGAGGGCCTGTGAGTCCACCCTCCAGTGCAGTCAGGAGAGAGTGAAGTGTCCTTTATGAGATGTGAAAGCAGATGCCGCATTGATTTCCCCACAAACCACTTCAGGTGTTCGAACCGCGCATTCTCAGCGCATTCTCATTCGGCCTGAGAATCCCCTTTGGCCATGTCTTAGGATGTTTTTTTTTTCTGTTGTTATAATGGAATTATCACAGACTGGCAATTTATAGAGTAATTTATTTCTTACAGTTTTAGAGGCCTGGAAGGCCACGGTCAAGGGAGCCTAGATCTCGAGGACTTTCCTGCTGGGCTGTTAACGGTGGAGGATGGAGCAGTGAAGACAACCAGCCCTGCTGGATGCAGCTCTGCGGTGGGCAGGGGAGGGAGGGAGGAGGTGGGATTTGTCCCTTTGTTAGGAACTCCCTCCACAGTAACTATCCCACTGCTTGGTAACAGTGTTTGTCCTCTGCCTAAGAAATCCACAGTGTTGTGCTGGGATTGAGTTTCCAGCCCATGGACTTTGGGGAGATATGTTCAAACCACATTGGTTCATAACCTGCTTTGAAGGAAAAACATGGGAGTCATTGTTTTCTGGTTCCCAAGCCCACTGTCCTGTTCCTTGAAATGTCCTCCTCACACCTCACAGAGGTCTCTTCAGAGGGTGCTGGGGGATAGGAACAGGGAAGGAAGACGCAGCCCAAACTCACGAAGCACTCCAGAGGGAGGTAGTAGAAATCACCCGAGAATTTGCTAGAAACTCACCTTATACAAACAAGCTCTTAAAGTTCTCTGAATGTTAGGGATTGGAGTAAGGAATACACACACACACTACACACAGACAGGCAGACACACAATACACACACTACACACAGGCAGGCAGACACAAAACACACACTCAGACATGATATGCACTGCACACAGACCGACAAATAGGCAGACATACACATTTAAGACCTGCAGAATAAGAGTATAGAAAAAAATATTCCAGGAAAGACTTAAAGCATTGTGAAACTATGTATCCCAAATGTAGTTCTTATAGAAAACATAAGTGCTGGGCGGTGGTGGCTCACACCTTTGATCCCAGCACTCTGGAGGCAGAGGCAGGTGGATCTCAGTGAGTCTGAGGCCAGCCTGGTCTACAGAACAAGTTCATAGCCAGGGCGACAGAGAAACCCTGCCTCAAAAAACCAAAACCCAAACAAACAGAAAATAATAAGCAGGAACATTCAGAGCAGGAGGAAGAAAGGGGGCAGGGTCTGGCGATGGCTCTTGAAAGTCTTCATAGGCCACCTGTTCAGTTCTTCAAGTGCCCTCAGCAAGAGAGCCAGACAAAAGGGACTAGGATCTCATCCCGCAAACTGATGTTTCTTCTCCCCTGATTGAGTCACAGCGAACTATGCGGCTTTCTTTGACGGGTCCTGGGCTGGACATGCTGTGCCCACATGTCCATATATTCTTGGCCTTCACACAGATCATAGACTGTGGGACCAACTTGCTAAGGAGGGGAATGGGACTGTCCTGTCTACACAGCTGACCTCAAGCAGTCCTTGCCTTAAGAGAGGCCTTGGCCAGGACACCTCAAAAACCTGCCAGTGGCTTCCTCTTTCCTGAAGAATAGAACAGAGCGAATGAAGCCAGAAGCTACCAGCAGGCCTGGCTGGGATGCTGGATAAAGGTGGGTGGGTGTGGACAGGGAGGAGCCTGCTGTCCCTGGAACTGCTTGCAAGGACTGGGACTGATTCTGCATCCGGAAGAACATTTTCAGTGTCAGATTTGTGAGGCATAGGCAAAGGGGGAGCCCTTTACATAATTAATCTCCTAGCTGCCAAGGTCATTGCTGCCCAGCTGGCCAGTCATCTTCTCTGCCAGGCTGGGCTCAGGCTAACACAGTGTGCCCTGAGCCAGACCTGAGCGTGCTGGCCGGGAGCACACAGGTTGGAGCTAACGCAGGAAGGGTGAGAAGAGTCTAGATAGTTCATGCACTGGATCATACGTGGTCTTCATCAGACAATAAATATGGAGCATCTAAGCCTACCCCTAGTGACAGCTCTGAGGGGGGCCCTTCTGAGGCTAGAGCAGGAAGCAACAGTGACTGAGTTCTAGAAGGGTCCAACCATTTCACACTTTGCGTGGTGATATGGGCATCAACCACTTCTTCACTTATGTGACCCACTTCGAACTTCCTTAGATACACAAAGTACTTGTCTTCCAAAAATAAAAAATAAAAAAATAAACGAATTGATAAAATTATTGAGCTTGTAATGTCGATAACAACATGTCTACTAGGACCATTTATATCATTTGCTGTGTCTCCTTTGAGAGAGAAGCTAGAGGAGGGTGGGAATAAATGATCTTGATTAAGCGGCTACTGGGTGCCAGCCTGTTTGGCCATTGAAGATACCAAGGGCGATGCACCAGAGCCTGTCCTCCAGAAGACATCACATGGTCGAGTGAGAGGCCTAAGCCAGGAGTCCTGTTCTCACTGCTGAGTGAGGGTATGCCGGAGGGAAGGGGAGACACCTGGAAAGGGGTCAGGTGAGTTCTAAGAGATAAGAAGACTGGAGAAATCGCCATTGAGTGCCAGCTCGTTCATAAATAGGGCATTCTATTCCAGAGGCCAAAACACAGCATTGAGAACATTATCGTGCCAAATGGTAGGGCTGGGACTTGAACTCGGGATGCCAGCTTCAGGGTGCAGCAGTTGGGCACTGTGTTTTCAAAGCCCAATTTGATTGCCAATCAAAGGGGTTTAGTGCAGCCTCTTGGACTCTATGCATCTTGAGCGACTGCCTCTAAAAAGACTTCCTGTGGTCGTGTTGATCTGGGATTGGGGACCCAGAAGGGTCCTGTGTTTCCTAACACCTGACTGTCAGACAGGAAAGGTGTGCCACCCTGCCCTGGGAGGAGAGCAGACGCAGGCCCGGTTGTTGGCACGCATGCCCATGCAGACTGTTCATGGCCTCTGTAGCCTCTGTTGCTTCCTCTCTGGCTGGGTTCCCGTTCTCCGTTTCAGATCTTACTGGCTTTGAATCACGTAGGCTTTGGTCTTCAGAATTCTGAGAAGCTGGCAGGCCCAAGCTTTGCCTAGCGGGGAGCTCGGCACTGCTGGAGAAAGAGTGCCAGGTCCGTGGTCGTCTGAAGACTCCAGATAGTTTTGCTGTATGGATGCAGAGAGATATGGGAGTTAGGCAGCCAAGCCACTCTGCCAGAGTAAAGTGTGTCACCATCAGTGTTTGTAGAAAGTGCTGCTAACCAAAGCAAGGCATTAATAAAAGCCACACAGCAAGCACATGACGATCGATAGAAGGCCCCAGGACCAGCCGGTCAGCGTCCTCGTGCCAGTCTGCTTGGAGTCCGCCTGTTTGTCCTTGAACCACAGTGGCTGCTCCTCCAAAACATTTGGCTCAGGTTCATGTCAGTGGAAGCCCGTGAATCCAAACCGCCATCAGCCACCAGCTTGTCTTCCTGAGAGCTTCCCGAGGAACCCCTGCGGCACTGACCGCTTTGACCATTGTCTGGGCAGTTGCTGCCCAGAATGAGAAGTGAACATTTTAGGCCAGACTCTCACGTTCGCCTTCAGGAAAGAAGCTCAGTGTGTTGAATTAACATGTTTTCCAAAAGCAATATTTTTAGAGTAATTTTTAAAAGGGAAACATGTTTAAATTTTGTAAGATTATTTTCAGTATCTATAGTATATGTGTGTATGCATCTCTCTCTCTCTCTCTCTCTCTCTCTGTGTGTGTGTGTGTAGCATGTGCTGCCTCAATGTTTTATAATTCTTGTTGTGCCTAGAGTGTTTTCAAAACCCTGGGAAGACTTCTGGGGCACGTGAAGGCCATTTCCTAAGGCCTTATTATTTCTTCCATGAAGCTAAACTTCAAGGTTGCCTGTTTTGTCTTGTTTTTTCCCACTGTGGCTTTTTTCTCTTCTGAGCACAGGTAGCATTGATTGCCAATAAGCTGTTCAACTACTTTCCAATCATTCCCTCCGGGCAGCGTCCCTGTGCATCCCGATTTCCCCTGTGCATGGGATTCCCACTGTAGAAGGATCCTGCCCGTCTCCCATCCTTGCTGAGTTTCTTCATCTTTGAGGTCTTCTGCAGTTGTTCTTCTTGATGCCAAAGTCCTGAGCTTTGGAAGGTGTCCAGGGGCAAATTCAAGAGTGCACAGCATCTAGTCTGATCTCACATCCGCAAAGCCAGCTGTCTTCCCATCTCGGCAACAGGTGCTATAGAAAGAGCGAGCTGGAGACGCCACCTGCCCTTCCCCTGACTGCAACCATCTCAACAAGAGCTTGTTGGCTGTAAACCGGCTCATACACACACAGCTTAACGAAATCATGCTCCTTAGCAAGCCGTTTATCTCAAACAGAACACTACCCCATTCTTCTGACTTCTTTTTTAGTGTTGACTTCAGAAGTGGTTTATCAGCTGCTCAGGGAAATCAGAATCATTGTTTCACTTTCATAGATATGATTTTATTGTCTCAAACTCGGCATCTGTTGAGCTCTCTGGGCCCCTCCTTCTGCCGTCGGGGGTGGAGGAGGTTCAGGTGAGAGCCCCAGAGCTAGGGAGGAAGTGATGAACATGCCAGCTTGACCCTGTTGTGTAGAAGTTCTTAGGGTAATAACTGGTGCCGTAAACGTAATCTTATATTAGTTCACAAAAGTTTGTCCATGTGTCTCTCTGTGTCGTACCTGGGGAAACTGTGCCAGGGACGGGTAAAGTGTGATGCTAGGAGGGCCTAGTGTACGTGTATGTACGTATGTATGTATGTATGTACAGCCAGCTATCCCAGGAAAAATGCAGAGTATGGAATGCAGTGATATCTGTATTATAAACAAACTAGTTTCTTCTTATCCAGTATTTTCCCCCCATGGTTTCAATTACCTGTGGTCAGCACCCAAAACATTAACCGGAAAATTCCAGCACCAAATAGTTTATAAGTTTTTAGTTGCTCTCCAGTCTGAGAAGTGAGATAAACGTGCTGTCCCATCCACGATGTGCATCAGCCTCATATTCAGAATATCCACTGTGTATACACTACTCACCTACTGGTCTTGGGAGCCTGTTGCTTATTCCGAATGTCCTTCTGATTTGGGCCATTTTTTTTCTGCAATAGAAGATTGGAAACTGGACATTTTATAAAGGAAAGTTTATTCTGCTTCACGGTTCTAAGACTGGAAGTGCTGGGCTGGGCAGTACATCTGAAGAGGGCCTCATATCGCATCATAACACGGTGGGATGTAGAAGGGTAGAGATTGGTATGGGGGAGGGAAAGCACGAAGGACGGATTGACGCGCTCAGAGCCTGTTTTTGCTAGACGGACCCTAGAACCAGGAGAAATACAGTCTTCACCCTGACCTGTTAACTGTCCCACACGTTTCCCTTAGATGAGGCTAAGATGACTCCTCTTTCCACCCCAGCCCTGTTCTCCCCTCTCTACTCGCCTGGAGGAACTGCTGTAGAAACAGAACAGGTCATGGGGAAAACCCTCGGCTCCACAGTAAAGGCTGAGTTGGGGCTTTCTCTCAGTCATGAATCCTAACAGTGCAGCAGATAGGTAGGTAAGTGTCATGTAGCTTCCAGGAGTGGACTCAGAACGGGCTCCTGGAGGCCTTTGTTTCTCCAGAAGTTGGATAGCTGTGTGGTGACAAGCTGTGCTCCCTGGCATAAAGGATCAGGTTCCTATGTGTGTCTTGTAAAAATCTGTCCTCGGAATAAATTCCAAGAGGAAGCTGTGTAACTTCCGAGACTTCAATTGCGTTCTTCTTTCTCATTTCCCCTGCAGATATGCACTTGTTCGGCCACTATCCGGCACATGATGACTTCTATCTGGTCGTCTGCAGCGCCTGCAATCAGGTCATCAAGCCGCAGGTCTTCCAGTCACACTGCGGTAAGTGGACTCCTGCACCCGGTGGATGCATGGTCCGCCTGTGACCCCGGGCTCCCATCTGGGTGGCCCCGTATATGTCTCATTCCAAGGCTGTGGGTACCCTGGCCTGCGACTGCTGCCTCTGCACACAGACGCCCGGTAGGAGCTAAGTTCTCTTGCTCCGTGATCCTTCCTGTCAGAGCAGGCAGGAGAAGGCCTGCAGCGAGCCTCAGGAGCTGGGACTAATCCGAAACCCTTGTGAACCTTGGTAGTAGCCTCTGCAGGTAGCCAAGAGAAGGGGAGGCTGGAGGCTGGAGGAAGCAGTTCCCTGGCAACCTGCCGTTTTCTCCTTCCCAAAAGAGGCTCATGGGAGAGACTCCCCAGATTTGCACACACACAGGGGAGGGCTGGAGCCACAGGTGGCCGGCGTGTGTGACATTGGATGCTGCTCCCAGGGGATGCACATAAAACCTCCCATCTTCTTGGTCCTTTCAAGAATCCCGCTTATTATAATTTTAATTTGTGCCTAAGAGCTCATTTTTCCCCCGAGTCTCTTAGCGATTTGGCTGTGAGGCGGTGAGAAATTCCTTGACTCCATCAGCAGCAAACTGTGCTCCACTCAGTACAAGGACAGATAAAAGCCACATGGCTGCTCCTAAACACCTCTCTGACCTTAGACAGGAAGCCATTTTCTCTCTCTGGGTGACCGTTTCCTTATCGTTACCAGGAGTTAGACCACATGATTCCCACAGTTGTCCTGTGCTGTGTGAGTCCAGGACAGTACCTTCGAGTCTTATTTAACCATGACCCCTCAGATGAACAGGCTCTGAATGCCCCCTCTGCTGTTATTTCCAAAGCATATTCAATATTATGCTTGAACAAAAGAAGCAATTATAATGTTGAGTGTGCTTTGGTAAATTACACCCGTTCCCCCTTTCTCCCAGTGTACTCTGCCTTCCCGTGCCCCTTTTACTGTCACCATGCTGTGATAAGTGCCCTGAAACAAAAGAAGTAAATGTGTTTGGGACAGTAGAATAGCCGAGCGTTGATAATATGTGTCTATGTTATCTACATATAGATAAAAGCTGTGTCCAACTGTAGGTGTGGTTTATGCTTATAACGAGTAGGCAGAGAATCCATGCCTTGGGGGGCGCTGCCTTCAGTTAGTCCAAAGCTTTGGTTGGAAAGAGAAGGGGTTCTTTAAAATACTATACAAAGGGCTCTGATGAGAGGTGGGGTCAAGCTCTGTATGTCTTTGTCTCTTCCATGAGGAGGTGACTTATGTGTGTGCGTCGATATTGGCGTGTTCATTTCTGGCGAGGTGAGCATAAATTGAGTGAGCGTGCATTCAGCGTGAATGAACCTTGCTCATTGTTCTGTAGCAAATGACCCTCTTCTGGCTGGAAGGGAAATAAGGTCACACCTTTCAGAAGGGAAACTGTCAGGGACCTAGCAGCAATCCTACTAACTGAGGCTACTGGTAAACCGTTTAGAGTGTGTCTGTGGCCAGAAGTTAGTCCCACTCAATCTGTCGTTCAGTGAAGAACTGGGGGATGTCGGCTGTGTGTTTGATGAGCGTGAGGATTCCATCGTCTCCGGAGTGTTCATCTCCTGGTGTCCATAGGGCCATGCTGCTGCCCTGGGCACTTGGAGGCTGCCGTGAACACAAGGGAAGGCTGATGCAAAATTGTAAGCCTGAAACCATCACTGAGAATTTAGCTTGCCAGCCGTCTCTGATGGAAGGATCCAGAAAGGGATGAGCTATGTAGATGCTTCCTCAGGGAAAGAGGTTCTCTCGCTTGCAGAGGAGGCTTGGTGTCACTGACACACGCAGCTCTCAGCCCTCAGACTTTCTCTGCTGGATCTGGGACTCAACCTAGGAAGAAAGCCAATGACATTGTGGCCACCTGTTCTGAGCAGAGGCAGAAAATTAGGTTGGAGCTTTGGGGTTACTGACCGCATCGCTTGAGGCCCAGGCTACAGTGAGCTTTCTGCTGAATCAGTTGACAGACAGCCATAGAGACAGAACCGTAACTTAGCAAATAAAGGCAAAGAAGTGTCAATCATCCTCCAGTTGTGGGTTCTGATAATACAAAATCAGTATTTCTCGGAGATCAGAGAAAATTCGTGGGGCAGTTGGAAACTGTGGCAAGTCTTTGGGGGAGCAGTTCTTGGAAAGCTCTCCTCAGAATGTCTCCCAGACTTTCTTGATGGTCCAATGTTGGATTAGGCTGCCACACCAGTCTGGGTTGCTTATAAACAAGAGAGGTTGATTCCTCCCAATCCTGGAGGTAGCAGTCTGAGGTCAGGATAGCAGCATTAGATACTGGTGAGAGCTGTCTTCTAGATGCTGCCAGCCAGCTTCTTACTGAGGGCAAAAGCTCCCTGGAGCCTCATGAACAGGGGAAGGAATCCCACCCATCCTGAGGTCTCCTCTCTTGTGATGTAATCGCCTCTAGCACCATCTTATATCAGGTGTTCGGATTTCAGGACTTCCAGGGATGAGGGAGAAGCATTCAGCTGTAACTGTTCGTGGGCTGGAGTTGTAAGACTGCTGTGAGTGCTTTTCCCTCGCTTGCCCGAGACCAACCTAGTTTGATCTCCAGAACCAACCCAGCACAGCTTCTTCTGCGTTGTCTTCCGGCTTTACCTTGGGTGATGAGCCTGGCTGTTTTCAGTAAGTTAATAAGAGTGCTATTGTGCTAAGTGCTGGGCTGCATGCCAGGTAGTTTGCATATCTTTGAAAACACAACCCTTTCTGCAGCCCCGTGGAGTTGGGGAAGCTGGCATTTAAGAAGTTGGGTGCTGTGTCCAAGGTCTCAGAGCAAAACGGAAGAGGGCCTGGTTTGGAGTGCAGGTGTCTTCTCAGAGCAAGGGGCGAGCCCGCACGCCAGTGTCCTCACAGCCTGTGCCCTGTACAGCTTCCGACTAGATGTACTTCCTGCCCACTAGGCCTTCTCTGAGTCTCCTCCAGGCCCACTGCCCACCAGAGCTCTCCCATGTCATTTGAGATATGCTCATGTGTTGGAAATGACAGGCCTTGGGGACAGGCAGGATGGTCCTGTGTGCCCCTTACTGTCTGTGTGACCTGGGACAGCCACTTTATCTTTCTCTACCTCCGCTGGTTCATTGTAAAATGTATTCTCTTTGTGGAGCTGTTGGGACAACATGACGCGTGACTATGTCACTTGGAGTTCACTTCCTCCTCCTCCCCCTCTTTCTAGACCCCCCCCCATGGCTGGATTCATGGGGGAAGTCCTCCTTCCTAATACCCATAAGCCTTTGTTCACTTTCCACTTCTTGCCATGCAGTTGTCTGGGGTTTGTCTCTGCTGTCACTGCTAGGAATGTTCCTTTGTGCTTCTGCGTTCTCCCCCACAATAAGGCCTTCTTGGGTGTGTGTCTTCATTCACGATGTTGGTGTGCAGGCCATTAATCTAAACTGAAAGACAAAAAGTGTGTCTGTGCTCCCTTGTGTGCGTTTCTCTGTGCGTGTGTGCGTACATGCTTCTGCGTGGGCAACGCGTGGCAGTGGCTGCAGCTACTTGTCTAAAACTGGTAGAGGAGAATGATTTCTTACTCAGCACTTCCTGCACCTGATCCTGTGCTTTCCACATCAAGTCCGACTCTGACCATCTCTACCCAGGGTAAGTGCAGACCCACAAGGAAAAGGTTCAACCCATAGGCACATCCACAATCACAGATAATGGTCGCGCGGTTACTTATACTTCTGTTTGACTTGCAGATTCCACTTTGCTGTAAGGACAGTAGGAGTTCAGGGAAACAGTTTGCTTGTGTTTACTCTGTTATTATAACTCTCTCTTTCGCTTCCAAGACAGGGTTTCTCTGTGTAGCCCTGGCTGTCCTGGAACTAGCTTTGTAGACCAAGCTAGCCTTGAACTTGTTATTTTCACTATCAATGCTGTCATGAAGACAGTTATAAAGCATCGGACTAACACAGAAAATCGTAGGGTGACATTAGAGGCCCTGAGCACAGCACTTTTGCTGTGGCGGAGTTGAGATATACCCCTGGCATGTGGTTGCACTGGCTCTTCCAGACTCGCTCACCTCTGACACGCAGGGATTTGTAGAGGCGCCATTGTACGGTGATTCAAAGCGTTGGGCTTTGGTGTTCAATACGATCTCTAGCACTGAGTGAATGGGACTGAAGATTCCCCTCTTCTACTGTGTCTGGTCCTTCTGAGCATCAGCCCTTGTCCTGGAACCGTCTAGAATCTTAGTCACCTCATCAGCAAACACAAGGATGCTTATTTCGGAAATCTCAGAGATTCCAGATGTTCTGTACCAAGAAACTGAAGGCTAGAACCAAACACAGCAGAAGATGACCCCCACACCCTGTTTGTCACCTGTCACCAAGGAAGTAACATGTTCAAGCATCTGCCAGAAACTTGGGACAAAGACCAAATATATACTCCTTTTGACATCACAATGTCACAGCAGTGGAATGAAAAAATAGAATGTCATTAAAGGAAACTCCTTGAGTTGTGGAGGTTGAAATCCTGATACACTTGTCTGTACAGCCTTGGGCTAATTACACTGCCTTTCTTTCTGAGCCTGGTTCTCCTCATATCTGAGGTGAGACCGCCAGTTCCTGCCCTGCAGAATTGCCGTGAGGAAAGGAAAAAGGTTGTATACTTTGCTGGCATGGAGTAAGGAAATAAAGGTTAGCTTTTATTGTCAATAAAATGTGGCCCTTTTTTATGAAGTTGAAAGTTTCTTATGAGGAATGGGAAAACCGCTTTAGCCAATTGTTTCCTGCCTTTGCTCCCCGCCATCTCAGGGGATGCCACTCCGAGGTCAGTCCGTGGCCCGGGCTGTGATTCACTGCAGCTTCCTGCCCTTGGAGACAGAAGTAGTCTGCCTGACTGTGATTACATCTTCTGGGATCCTCGAGGATTGCACTGCACAAATATTGGTTTACATTCTCATTAGGCCCCCGGGGTCAGTTCCCTGGAAATGCTAGGAAGCTCTAGTCTCTCTCTGGGTCTCCGACAAGAGTCACTGTACCTTAACAGGAGGACGGCCATACCCTTTCCCAGGAATGGCCACCGTCTCTCTTCTGCTACCACTGTGCCCTGCCTGGTGTTGTAGACCTAGATAGTGGGTATGACCATGCCCCTGAAGCTCCCTTGCTGGGAGTGGAATTGGTGTCATGGTTCCCCACCCCCAGGCTTGTTGAATTCTTTCAGTCTGCTCCCCAGGGATCAGTGACTCCAAGGGGTCTAAAGCTGCGTAGGTGACCAGATAGCAGCTGGTGTACTAGAAGGAAGGAAACAGAAACAGTTCACTGAGCCTTTGGCCTGGCCTCTCAGTAGCTGTCTCTGCTCAGGTTGTCCAGCCCAGGGTGTGGATTGGTGGGACAGTGTACAGACTGAGTGGAGCCTTCCTAGTATCAACTTAGCTTCACCCTTATTCACTTGGCCTTTGTGTACTTTATTCTCTTCTTTTTCAGATGGGTCAGTAGTTTCTCTTATGTAGTCTCCTGGATGACCGGAGGGGGCAGGCTCACATCTGGAGAGCACAGTGGTGGAACTGAGTTTGCTCTAAAATACGGTTCTGCTGTGGTTGAGGAGGTTACTCAGTCAGTAGAGTGCTTGTATCCAAGCATGAGGACCTGAGTTTGATTCCTGGAACCCACATAGAAGAGCCCATGATGGGAATGTCTGCTGGAATCCCAGTGCAGAGACCAGTGGGTATCTCTGGCCAGTCAGCATAGCCTGTTCAAAGAGATCCAGGTCAATTGAGAGACCCCATGTCAAAGCAAAGTGAACAGGACCAGACGAGGTGGACAACACCCGAGGTGGACCTCTGGCTTTCATAGACACACACAGACACACAGACACACAGACACAGGCACACACACGAACACACACAGATACATACACACAGAGACACACAGTTACATATGGACACACACACAGACACACAGACAGATACACACAGACACACACACATACAGACACAGGCACACACACAGATACACACAGAGACACACACAGTCACACATGGACACACACACGGACACACACACACTCATACTCTCCCCCCCACAATAATAATAATGATAATAATAATAATAATAATAGCAGCAATAATAATAGATAAGCTAACACTAAGTGATAAGCCTCAAAGATCTCTGATGAAGTTATTGCCCAAAGGATTTTTGCTTATAATCTTTGCAGAGGGTGATGTCATTTTTTGTGGCAGGGCTGTGGTGGCCCTGACCTCTACCCAGAGAGAGCACTGTGGCCATATTAAGAAGACTGCTGGTGTGCTCTGGAGGTGTGCACAGGCGTGCACTGGAGGGGAAGGCCGCAGGTGCGTGGTGCCGCGGTGAACACCGTCTTACTGTTTTCAGCAATGGTGCTTTTAACCCATTTCAAATGTTGTAATTGAAAAAGTAACAGCTAGAGTTGTGTTGGGTTTGGGGATTGGGCTAAACATTTGTGAAGTTTTATGATTTGCCTAAGTGTAGGAATGAGCAGGACTTCTTCCGAGGCCTCCTTGTCTTCTGTTTGTGGAGTAACCGCTGATAGGGTGGCCGTCCCCAGGTCCGTTGTAATCAGCCTTGTATGGGGCTGACCTGCGTGTCCTCTAGGATGTTGGGTGGAGTTTCCCTGGCCACCGCCTATTAGATGAGAGGAATAGAAGCGGTCCCTGCCCCGAATCTTGACAACTGTAGCATCTTCAGGCATTGATTGCAGTTCACCCTTGGGGACAAAATTGTCCACGTCTGGGTACCTCTGCCAGGAAACATAATGCCCCCAATTGTCATGGTACAATCTGTACTTACTGTGTTTAAATTTCTTCCCATTGGAAAAGGGTGTGTGTGTGTGCGCGCGCGCGCGTACGTGCGTGCACATTCGTGCACACTGATCCCAGAAACAGCCTTTGTAGAAAGTGGGCATTTCTACCTGCATAGATCCACTCATTGAGATAATTTTCCTAGGCACTTGTATGAAATTGTCTTTATGAAAACCAGTACCACAGATGATGATTATATGCCAATAAAACAAAAGATGTTTACATTACAAAAATAATAAATCTAAAACCAATGGCTGATGATGCATGTAGATTTAGTAGGTGATCCGTAAAATGAATGCTTTTGAATCTTCTTTCTTACGGCTTTGTTTCTTTATTTTGTGGGTAGCTGAGTATGTGTGTGTCACGGTGCACGTATGGACTTCAGTGGGTGGTGTGTGAGAGTCGGCTCTCTTTCCACCACGTGGGCTTCAAGTTCCTCTTCCAGCTTTGAGCCATCTTACTGGATCCAAATGAATGATTTTTAAAGCATTGAAAGGAAAGAAAAGATCATTTCTGTGCTACAGGTGTATGCACAGTGAGAACATGGCATCATGGTAAAGTTAGGAAACCTGCAGACCTGCCTACTTCCAAATAAAAATGAAAACAGAAGGGAGAAGCAATCAGACGTCTGTTTCCTACAGGTTTTTACAGCCGCCCTGTGCTTGGTCTCTGAGCAGAGAACACACAGCTCCAGGCCCTGCCCATCAGACAGAAACACTCCTCCTGTACCACTGTGCCTTAAAAACATGGGTTAGAACCAGAGGACCTGGATGTCACTGACTGGACAGGAGAGGCCTCCGCTCGCCCACCTTTCAGAGAGGTTTTACTCCCTGTCTGATTATATGTTTTTGAATGCCCTTCAAATGGCTGTTTTGCATGTTGATGTGATGCGGGAGAATTTAATGAAGTGTGAGCTACAGCAGAGGGTGGCAGAACGGATGAGTGGGATCTGGCTCCTGGAGCGAGGCGCGGCATGTCCTGGCTGGCACCCCGTTCCTTCTGCGCGCATCCAGATGCCAGCACCGGCTGGGGACAGGCAGCTACCCGCCCTGCGGAGCTGCGTGGGGAAGCCTAATTAATGAGGTTCCAAGGCTTCCTGAGATTTTTTTCCTTTAATTCTGTCTCTCTCTAGGTGACCTCGAGTTGAAGAAATGACAGGCCATGTGTTCTGAGCCCCTGCTGACGTCAGGGCCCCGGGCTTCCTGGGGTGTCAGGGGTATCCACACCCGTTAATTACCCTGCCAGGGCTTCCTCTCTGAAGCTGCTGATTGCCACATCACAGAACTTGATTTCTTGTTTTCTTTTTTAATGTCAATTGAGTTAGATTTGATTTCTGAGATGAATTTTTTATTTTGCTGTTAATTGTCATTCGTGAAACTAGTTTTTTTTTCCACACCAAAGAAGTATAAAATAACTAAAGGAAGCGGATCTCATTGAATATATTCTTCGTCAACTAGGCAGAATTAATTAATAGACTTGGCAAAAGCATGTGAAGCTACCATGCTATGTATCTTACGAAAACCCATGTGGTGGACCTGAAGGAGATCCCTCTCCCACTGACAGAGACGGGGGAGGTGTGGAGGGAAGGAGGGGAGGGAGGGGGAGAGAGGGACAGAGACAGAGAGAGACAGAGATCCAAGGAAAGAAGTGGGCTGACTTATTAGCAGACGAGTGTACCCTAAGGCAAGCATTACTACTGGAAGAATCTACAACTGAGTAAAACTGGTTTCTCCCGCTCTATGGTTTTTAATCCTTGGAGCTGGACACAGAGACTTGGGAGGCTGACACAAAAAGATTTTTGAGTTTGTAGCCAAATCAGGCTACATAGGGAGACGCTGTCTCAAGCAAAACAAACTTTTGTGTTATGGACTCACTGATGCTCACATTAGATTTAATACTGATCAAGAACAGCTTCTCACATAGTCCCAAGCCCCAACTCTTCCTTGTACTTAAAGATGGGGCAGCGACAAGGAAGCTCAGGCCTGTACTGAGTGCTCACTATGCGCTCAGCATTTTCCCTTCTTGCTTAGTCCTGGCCTCACACCTTTCGTGGTGTTCTATCTCCTTCTCAAGGAAGAGAGGCTCTGAGAGCTGAGGAAGTGTGTGCAAGATCAGGCTAAGCCGCTGAGCCAAACTCCAGCCATGCCCCCCGAGCTTTGCGCTGGCTGCTTTGCTCGCAGACTCTCCGACAGCACAACTGACCTGTGGTCCAAGAGGTCATTTCTGTCCTTCGGGTGCTTTATTTCTCTTTGGCACCTTTCTAGGCTGCAGTGCTGATCCTGCTTGTTGGCATGCGTGCATGCATGTATGCGTGAGAAGAGGATGGGAATTGCACATGTATAATCATGGAGGTGTATAAGGTCAGCTGCAGATTTTAGACATCAGAAAGAAAGAAGAAAAAGGTTGCGGACAGATGACATGGGTGCTCTGTGCTCCCTCATCCTTTATGCCCGCAGGTTCTCGCTGGCAAATCGGTATGCTCAGGGAACCCACCACCAATAGACAATTCCATAGTCGATGAAATGCCCTTTTGTGTATCTCTGTGCAGTTAATAGAACTGTGGCAAATGTGCTTACAGCAAGTGCAGAGCAATAGGATCTTTGGAACTCTGTCCCATCTTTTATTTTGAGACAGGGTTTCTCTGTGCCAAAACCCTGACTGCCCTGGAATTCACTCTGTAGACCAGGTTGGCCTCAAACTCACAGAGATCCGCCTGCCTCTGCCTCCCGAGTGCTGGGATTAAAGGTGTGCGCCTCCACCGCCTTTCTAGTTCCCCTTTAATGGAAGATGAACTTCTGGGTCTGGAAAGATGGCTCAGTCAGTAGAGTACCGGCTGGGTAAGCATATGGGCCTGGGTTTGATCCCCAGAACCTGTGTCAAAGCCTGGCACAGTGCCATTCATATGGATTCCCAGGAGTGGAGAGGTGGAGACAGGTGCGTCCCTGGGGCCACTGGTCAGTGAGTCTTGCTGGTTAGTGGGCTCCAGGCTAGTAATGGACCCTGTCTCAGATAAAATATAATAGAATGGTAGATGGTGCTCCAAGAGCAGTGCTCAAGGTTGCCTCTGCCTCCACATGCACGTGTGCATGCACGTGTGTGCAAACACACACATACATACTAGCACACAAAAAGTAAACAAATAACTGCTACTCATAATGTCATCACGGTCTGGCTCTTGAAACTGGAACTTCTTGGTCTTGAAGCATCTGTGTATGTTTTATTTAGCAGCAACTGTGTGCCAAGTGTTGTCCCAAAGCTGAAGGTACAGTGAGAGAGAGAAGGGCCTGGACTTGTTGAGTTTATGGTCTGATATGCTGCATGACATGAATATACTCAAACCACAAGAGAAGCTGTGATAAGAGCCCTCCTCTCCCCCCCACACACACAAAAGAAAAGGAACCAGTACAAGAGCAAAAGTGGGGGTGAGGGATTCAGAACCAGAACTGTCTTGAAGGCCAGAATCTAGAGGCTGTTTTTGTTTCTTTCTGACTGGTTGAAAGACCCTGGGAAGTCAGAGCTAGGGAGAGATGAAAGTGTGAATTATGCTTTTCAGCAATTATTCTTGCCAAGATCCCATGCATCTTGAGAGACCAGGACTAATATCCGGCTACTCTGGGGTTGAGCTAGGGAGAAAAGGGTGAACTTGCGATCCATCTTTGAATTAAGTGACGGGTCTTGCTGAAGAATTTGGTTCCCTTGGGTTGAGTTGGGTTGGTTGGGCATAGATTGGATTGGACTGGGTTAGGAACGGCAGGAGTGAACATTTATTTAATGTCCGATTCAAGGGGAATGGCCGGTGATTTGTTAGGAAAAGCCACAGAGGCTGAAGATGTGGAAGCTAAGAGAAGAACACGTTCATAGACCGTGTCCAATGCCAAGACGTTGGGTAGCAGGGGGAAAGAAAGGGGGTGCTAGATTGGCCAGCTGGAGTTGTAATAATCATTTTGTCTGGACATGTTTTCCCTCAAGCACAGGTGGCTTCATGTCACCCACAGACTTCTATTTAGATCGACCCTGAGGGCTTGTTCTGAGTTTGTGCTGGGCCTGTACCTGGTACCTGCGCCTCCTGTCTCCTGTGCCACAGACTTGCTGAGGGCCAGTCCTGAGTCTTAACATCCGTGAGTCCCAGCATGGAGCACATTTGTTGGCTTTGGGAAGAAGCTTACAGGTGTTTGTGATAAGCAGACAGACAGAAGGATTTCTCAATCACAAACGCAAGTGCCCACGGCACCTGCGATTTCACCTGCTGTACTACTTATCCGCCTCCTAACAGGGACGCATATATACGCACCCATACACGAGACTGGGAGTTGCTGGGCACCAGGAGCTCCGTCTGTCATGTTCACTCTCAGATCCCCTTGAGGCTACAGTGTGACTCATTGGGTAAAATCGCACACCCCCAAGCTTAATGACAGAGTTTCAATTTCAGGAGCTCACATGGCAGAAGAAGGACTCCTGACCTCCACGCATGCTCCGTGATACACACACACACGCACACTGAATCAGTCAATTGTGTAGAGTGCTGGGTTTAAAAAGTCAGTGCTCCATAGACTCGTTTTCCAAATGAATCTCAGAAGCGAGAAGGAAAAGAGGCTTGCCCGTGCTAGCCAAGACTTTCAGTTTGAAGATCTGCTACTTGAAAGAGAATGCCTGTCTCTGTTCGGATACAGTCGGAAAGGCTGGTGCAGGACAGACATCCGTTCTCAGCTAGTGGTGGGAGCCAGTGCTTTGATCTGTGAGCACAGCTGATTTCTGGAGGGCTCTTTGCTGTAACGTGACCCCTGGCTCCTGACTCATCGCTGGCACATCCGCACCGTGCCGGCTGCTCCCATGCACGACGTCCCTCAACGCCGAACTAGGGCAACAGTCATTGCTTTATTTAGGTCCAAGTAAGCAGTTGCCAGCGCTGCTTCTTGCTTCAAAAGGTAGTTTTGGAATCGTCCCTAGCGATGAGCACAGCAGCACTTCCCAGGGTTCTTTCCCTGAAAGACCAAGTCGGTCTGCAGAAAGCAAGAGTTTTCTGGACGCACGTCCTCAGGAAATGGTGCCAGACTTGCATCCCAGAGCCGCAAAGCAGCTGTCAGGGTTTAAAGCGCCAAAGAAAAGCATATCCATTCCGTGCCAAAGTCAGTCCTTCTGACTGAATGCATCCGTACGCACAACCCAGCCATGACAATAACATATCTCTGTCCCAATAACGTGCTCCCAAACGCAAGTCCCCATCTTCCTGTGCTGACTGCGCAGCAACACAGAAGCTTTCTTGTCCTGGACGGGGATCTAGCCGTGGGGAGGTTCTCTATCCTCCCAGCCATGTGCACTGGACTTTATAATCAGACTTTATAATAGCGGTCACCATTCTACACGGTCAGCACCTCACCCCTGTGATGTGACCACACCACACACATGATGTCAGAACCTCACTCACGGCTCATCTGCAAGACTCCACAATCTGTTTTCTTCTGGCAAGGTCATTGATTGCTTCCTCCAGAAACATTACATCCTAGACACCGTGGGCAGGCTGACTTCGGGGATTCAGCAGAGCCTTCCAGGCCTTGTCTGAAATCAGATATGAGTACATTTCATATGTCAGGATGGCCTCTAGAACCACCACACGCACACACGCACGTGCGCGCGCGCACACACACATGCATGCACACACGCGCGTGCGCACACACACACTGGGAAGGCTGATGGAGCCGTTCACAGAGAAGGGCCCCCTAGAATCAAGGTAGCACCAGAGTTCATGGTTGCATGGGACCTGCCCGATGCTCTTTTCCCAGGCAGGCACTTCTGAAAAATGAGTGCACTTTAGGGAATGCTGCATAGGAGACACTTGGGAAATAAATAGGTCCAGGGGGAGATGCAAATGAGGAGACTAACTGGGAAAGAGTAAGTCAGCAATTTCACTGATGAATCCCACTTCCCACGGAATTAATCATACTTTGGATCCAGAGAAAGCAGCTGTAGTCTTTGTCCTACGGCACTGGAACTAGAGACGGTTGTCGACGGTAGGGTTGGCCACCCTTGTTATTTATCTGTTTATTGGCATCATAGATGCTGAGCTTTCCTCCCCTGCGCTATTTCTTCCTGGGCTTTCTCCAGAGGCGCATTCTCTCTGAGGCACCTCTGAAGAGGTTTCCTGCTCTTCCCTGTAAGTGGCAGCCTCTACTAAATTTACAGCCTTCAGAAATGAGTTCCTTACGGAAGGTAGGCTGGCTTCCTGACGGAGGGCATGCATCACAGTTAGCATGAGGTCTGCACTGCTGGGCCCTCACTCACCACCCTGCTCTGCTGCCAGCTCTATGGTGTCTCGTGTCCGCCTAGTGGTAGTACTATTCCAAGTCCTTATCATAGAAGCATGTCGGTTCAAGTGGACAGGGACCAGAAAGGAGCTCTGTAAGATCCTACCATGTCGTCTTAGCCCCTGCTACAGTCTCGGAACCTGCGATGTTCACCATGTGGGTCCCTAGAGTTCGTGGATAAGGACCCTCCTGTCACCAACCTTTGTTCTTTGAGGGGTAATGGGGATAATGGAAGTGCAGAGAGAGGCTTGAAGACCAGTGGGGAGGCAAGGTTTGGAGGGGGTGCTCCCTGAGAGCGACCCTGCTCTGTGTAGTACAAGAAACAAGACCTTCATTGCCCAGTACACATCCTGGAGAGCTTTGATTGGTCCTTCTTTGTTTTCTTTGTCCACTCAGTCTTGTCTACTTATCACCAACCTCCACTTGCCTACATAACTTGCAGGCCTGTCATTGATACAGTGGAATTCTGCATTCATCCTTTTCTAAAGCTTGAATTCTCCCTCTCTCTTTCTGCACGTGTGTGTGTGTGTGTGTGTGTGTGTGTGTGTGTGTGTGTGTGTGTGTGTGTGCTATGAGCCCAGGACTCTGTAAGCATGGAACCACTAAGCTACACCCCCACCTTCGGCTGCGGTCATCAATGTAGCAGACGCTGGCACTGTACTGGGTGGGCAGTCCCTTTGGGAGAAGCCACTCATCTGGCTTGAGCTGCTTTCAGTGATTTCATGGGCCAGGACTCTCTTCCCGGAGGCATAGGGTCCTCTATTTGTCCTGTGTGTACCTGTGCAGCTGTCTTAGTCAGCGTTCTGTTACTGTGAAGAAACGCCATGACCATGGCAACTTGTATGAAGGAAAGCATTTCACTGGGACTGGGTTACAGGTTCGGAGGGTTAGTCCATCATCGCTAGGGCAGTTAGATGGCACACAGACAGACATGGTGCTGGAGAAAGGGGAGTGGCGTCAGAGAGACAGAGAGCTCACTGGCACCTCCGAAGTGATCGACTTCCTCTAACAAGGCCACATCTCTAATCCCTGTCAACTACTGCCATTCCCTGATAGCCAAGCCTTCAAATCTATGAGCCTATGGCGCCCATCCCTATTCAGGCCACCGCTGTAACTTTCCTCGCCTTTTTTCAGGAGTTCTTAGATCTGTCAAAGAGCAAGCCATACAAATGGTTAACTATAGTATTTATTGATTCCAGGATGCTATTGTAAGATGCTCAGTTATTTGAACAACTCCTTTCCCCCGGTGCCAAACTGGACAGTCTGTCTAACCAGTATTGGTAAGGCATATCGAGTATAATATGCTCAGATAGGACACAGTCTGGAGAATGTACCAAACGCAGCTTGTGCTGTAGGATTAGGCTGTGATTAATTTATACTCATCCCTTCTTCCTGGGAGTTAGGTACTTCACCCTCTTAGGCCAGAATTCAGTTCAAAGTCAAAATAGTGACATTATACTGAGCTGAGAGTTTCCTGTTTCTTGTGATACAACTGATAAATACCATGTAAATTAGCCTGGTTCCCATAGCAACTAGACCACACAGAACAAAATCACACTGCTGCCAAGGGGTAACTTAGGTGGGTGGTTTTAGTTTTTGGGTGACCTTAGTGTTGTCTTTTGGTTTTTCGAGACAGGGTTTCTCTGTAGCTTTATGAAGCCTGTCCTGGAACTCACTTTGTAGACCAGGCTGGACTCAAACTCACAGAGATCCACCTGCCTCTGCCTCCCCAGTGCTGGGATTAAAGTATTGCCTTGTTTTTGATGTCTGGTTTCATTGTGATGGTCCAAGAATATTAACTGCTATTCTGTTTTTAGCATGCTATGTATTGGCTTAGCAAGGCTAAGGGCGATTTCTATAAATGTGTCCTGTGTGACTGGAAAGTTTGGGTGCAGGGTTCAGTGTTTTTATTATTTTGTTCTCATCTGTGTGTCCTCGTGCCTGCTCACAGTGCTTTCTGGGAAGGGAGCTGTTAACCTCCCGTGATGGTTGGAAATGCTATGCTTTCCTGTAACTCTGATGGCTTTGGTTTACAATGTTGAGGAGTCTGGTTACGTGCATATAGCCTGGCTGATCCTTCCTAGTGGTTGGTGTCTTCCTACCTATTAATTTGCCTTTGGTTCTGTTTTATCTGACAACACTGCTGTACAACCATCTTCTGGTTAATCTGTGCTTGCCTTATTTATCCCTATCCACTCTTCTTTATTTTCAATTTTTTGATGTTATTTTGTTTTAGTTGTCTCTCCCATAGGCGATACATATGTAGCTTTTAAGGGGCCCATCTGTTAATATCTAGTAGGTGAGTTTTGTCCATTTACACTTATTGTGATTTCTTGATGTACTTATACTTAATTCTTTCTTTTCATTTGTATTTCTTTATCTCACTTTTCATCTCTCATTTCCTGATGTTTTGGATTTTATTTAAAATTTCTATTTATTTAGTGATCATTACAATTTATCATGTATATTGGACTACAGTTTTATTTTGTTTTTGTCTAATGAAAACTAAAGTTAACAGAATCTATCTTCTCAAACAAGGCAGAGGTCTTTGCCTACTTCACCACTTAGAACCATCTGCTAATTACAACCCCAAACACCGGGTGCATTGTCAAACACTTGTGGGACTGGAGACACCGTGATTAACGTAGAAGGCCTGAGCTTTTTGCTAATTCCCTGTGTTTTATGCCTTGACTTATTCAAGACATTTCTCAAGTTTAAAGCGATACATCCATTCATTCCTGGCCCATAAAACACATCTCTCAAGGTGGTTTTAAAATTTGCCCTGAAAGTGGAGTTCAGAATCCTATGGTCTACTGCCAAGGGGCCTGTTTTATAAGATTTGTTATTTTTCGTGTTCCTCGTGGGCTGTTAGAAGGGCTTTTCCATTCCCGCACCTGTTCACCTATACTGGTTTCTCAAGCCTGAGCGCAAATACAGACTTACACAGAATCTTGTTGGATAGGTTATCACGAACTCGCACACCTCCTTGGGTGATACTGCTCTGCTCTGTTCCACGGCCTCACTTAAAGGAGCAAGGACCGGGAGGATTAACTATAGTTAGGAAACTTGGAGGTTTAGCTCTAGGCCAGAGTTCTCTGTTGTTTCCCAGGTCGTCAGATACCAGAAGAAACTTTCTGTCGTGGTTTGGGTAATTTTATTTCTGAAGGTCTCTCTATGTGCCTGGCAGAGTCCCCTCTGTCCCCTTTCCAGCCCCGGCCCTGCTGGCAGAAAGTGAGTGAGAGCTGGTCCAGTCTGCATCCACCCCACCCACTCCTGCCCCTGCTGAGGCCAAGTCTCTGTATCACGTCCATGGGATGCTACGCTCAGTGCCCCAAGGATGCTCCTGCTCAGGGCCCAGGCAGGCTGCCTGGTGAAAGACAAGCTTTTAATAGAGACACACTTCTAAATAGTATCCAGGAAAAAGACTCTCTTCTTAAACCGGTATCCATTTATAGGACTCAGCTGTTGAAGCTCAAGGGTAGCATTAGGCTTAAGTTTAATCTTCTGTATACTGTAATTTACAGAGGCGAGCAAGGCGCTGTACGTACAACTGTTTCAGCCATTCGTCATGATGAACAGCGATCGCTCTTGGCGAAGCAGAAATGCCGTCTCCGCTTCCTGCTTTATGAATATTGAATCGGCCCAGGCAGGCTCGTGCCGCACCAGTTTAAAGGGGGAAATTCCCCGATTGGTTCTGTGGCCTCCTGGCCCCAACTGCCACGTTGCTGCTGCGTGCACCAGCTTGGATTTTGATCCAGGCAGCAGTGCTGTTGGTACACGTGTGTGATCTGGCGAACACTTCAACAAGTATTTGTGCCGATCCCGAGTGAGTGCGAAGCCGGCTAAAGGCGGCAGCTTTTCGCTGAGTGCCAGGGACTGTTAAAGAGACCGGTGTCGCTTGACGCGGGAAGCCACCCACAGGGATCAGGGAAATATCTCGGGGTGATAATCTGATACTGGAAAAAATAAGAGGAGTGTGATTCTGGTGAATTCCTGAAGGACGGGAAATGAGGGGTGAGAGAAAGGAGATCCACTCTGGAGAACCCAGAGCCCCCTGTGCCCTCCACCAGATCCCTCTCAGTTCAGGCATCTCATCCTCTGCTCTGGGGTGGATGCACAGCGCATGTTCAGGTAGGACCTGAACACCCAGGGGTAGTGACCTTCTTTGCTCGGGTCTCTTAGGTCTGCTCAGCTGATCACCCTACACTCAGGCCTCCAGGAATCACCTCTCTCAACCCAAACCCCTTTCCTAATCCTTCTTCCCCAAAGAAACTGAAAGCTCTCCTTAGGCCTCCTCTCTGGTTGCCTCGTGTTCATGAGCACCTGCGACAGGCCAAGCGCCATGCTGGGTGGCGAGATGAAGACCCCAGGACACATATGATCAGGGCTGCTGCCTGCTTCTGGTGCTGTCATAGAGACCCTGCTTTCCGTGGTCACACTCCCTGGTGCCCCCTCCCTGGTCCACCTCTCAGCCGTGCCTCTGTAGAGAACAGCAGCAAGCCACTCGTGTGCTCCATGCTGCCCGGGGAAACCCTTCCATTGCCACGGCCTCTTGCTGAGTGTGCACAAGCACTCTCCCTAGTTCGGTGATCTGGACTTAAAGAAGAACGTGTTGAAGTTCACCAGGGGGTGGTAGCTTGGCAGAGTCTGAAGCTCAAAGAGAAAGTCAGAGGCAGAACCGGGGCTAGAACTCACATCCCCTGACTTCACTGCTACCTCCTCTTTACACGTTCTAGCAAC
Organism: Microtus pennsylvanicus; assembly: GCF_037038515.1. Classification (NCBI taxonomy): domain Eukaryota; kingdom Metazoa; phylum Chordata; class Mammalia; order Rodentia; family Cricetidae; genus Microtus; species Microtus pennsylvanicus. The sequence continues at coordinate 73,269,578 of NC_134592.1, read as the reverse complement.
GAAATGCACAGCAACAACAAAAGCAGTGTGCTTCTCTAGGAGACAAGCACACCTTCAGAAAAGTTTGCAGGTTCACAGTTTCTAAGGCAGGACTTTCTCATACGACCGAGGAACACATCCGTAGCGTATGCATCCTTCCCTCACAGGAAATCTGAGCTCTCAGTAGTAACCATTAGAAACACGCCTCCGTGATGCAGGGCTGAAGGAAGCTCTGGCCTGCTTTAGAGGTTCCGATCCATCCCTTCCTTTCCTAGCCCGAGGATCCCATCAGAACCAGAGTGTTGGTCGTGTTTCATCGGGCGCTACGGGCAGCTGGTTATGTGCTGCATGAGAACGAATCCAGTCCATTCACTGGGCTGATTAGCTGCAATTGGGTGAGGGGCGAGCACTGCAGACCGAAATGCTGCCGAGCGAGGGCTTTGTGTGTGTAAACCTCCTAATGAGAAGAAGGGTTTTGAAGAAAGCTCGGCGTCAGCGCCCTTGCCAGTGGAACTTAGCGGCTAGTTAGTATTCTGAAGCCCCAGCACACACACGGATGCACCGTGATCTTGACGTTGTATTCTGAAGCCCCAGCACACACATGGATGCACCGTGATTTTGACGTTGTATTCTGAAGCCCCAGCACACACACGGATGCACCGTGATCTTGACGTTGTATTCTGAAGCCCCAGCACACACACGGATGCACCATGATCTTGACGTTGTATTCTGAGGCCCCAGCACACACACGGATGCACCGTGATCTTGACGTTGTATTCTGAGGCCCCAGCACACACACGGATGCACCGTGATCTTGACGTTGTATTCTGAGGCCCCAGCACACACACGGATGCACCGTGATCTTGACGTTGTATTCTGAGGCCCCAGCACACACACGGATGCACCGTGATCTTGACGTTGTATTCTGAGGCCCCAGCACACACACGGATGCACCGTGATCTTGACGATGTATTCTGAGGCCCCAGCACACACACGGATGCACCGTGATCTTGACGTTGTATTCTGAGGCCCCAGCACACACACGGATGCACCGTGATCTTGACGTTGTATTCTGAGGCCCCAGCACACACACGGATGCACCGTGATCTTGATGTTGTATTCTGAAGCCCCAGCACACACACGGATGCACCGTGATCTTGACGTTGTATTCTGAAGCCCCAGCACACACACGGATGCACCGTGATCTTGACGTTGTATTCTGAGGCCCCAGCACACACACGGATGCACCGTGATCTTGACGTTGTATTCTGAGGCCCCAGCACACACACGGATGCACCGTGATCTTGACGTTGTATTCTGAAGCCCCAGCACACACAGGGATGCACCGTGATCTTGACGTTGCTCCCATGCCCAAACCTCAGATGAGTCTCTTAAACGGGAAGAGGAAACAGTCCAGGAGAGAACTGTGTGACGACAGGCAGACATGGCTGTTTGAGACTCCCATGAGCTGGCTGTGGCCTCCTGCCTCTGTTTGCCCGCTTGTGGAATGGGTACTGTGATTCTGCTCCTAGGTTATTATTAGAAATGATAAATCTGAAGCTGCCTTGGCTAAAAATATGCCTCGTGCCACGTGGAGAAGAGGCATCTTTCGGTGAAATGAGGTTAGACGGGAAACATCGGTTGCTGGCTGCAGGGGCATGGCCAGAGACTGGCAGTGGGAAGGGAGGGGCCCAGGGGCGGGCTAGGGAAGGCGAACAGAATCTATCTATGAGGCTGTCTCTGGCTGCATGGTGGAATGTGCACACAAACACAAAATGGCATTCCGCAGTCTGGTCTGGATGCGGGGAGAGGAGGCTGGGCTGAGTGTCTTTCTCCACAATGCAGGCTCCGTGTGGAGGAGAGGTGGGACAGATCCAAGTAAGCTCGGGTTCTTCGGGGCTCCAGTTGCAGTGCCTGAAGGGCTTTAGGGTAGAGAGACGCACAGAATTAGGAAAGAGCTTGATTCTCCAGCTGTACCACCAGGCCTGGCGTGGTCTCTGATTCTCTGTGACTCCGTCAAGCTGTCAACCTCTCTATGCCTCTGTTTTCTCATCTACAAAATGGGACTAACGTAGTACCTGACTCGCAGAGGTGTTCAGGAAGACAGAGGAAGCAGATATGAATGTAGCATAGAGTGCCTGGCATTGGGACACGTGGACATGGTGAGGTCTTTGTCTGACCCGATGGGTTCCCACACATGGTAGAGGGTGACACACAGGCAGTGTGACCAGTAGAAGCTCATCTCTAGAGGCTTCAGATATGCAAGGTGTTCTACCTGTTCCCGGCAGACTTTAAATGTTTATGGCTATGGATAAGTAAAAGCATCATGTTATCTCCAGGGCTGTACCTGACGACCACCAACTGCATGGGGAGGGGAGGTGTGAGAGCTGATTCTGCTCAGGTGGACCATACTGAAACCCCAGTGCATCTCCTTCCTGCCTCCAGGGATACTAGAAGATTAGGGGTGCCCGTGTCCCCCAAAACAGATTCCAGGCGCCAGCATCCTGGGCACTTATTACTACTTATCTTATAGCAGTCAGTTTTTCTCAGAGTCATTGACTGGCAGTGCCTTTCTCTGCGCCCTGGATCTCTGCCAGAGAGTCCCCTTGGTTTCCTTCTCCAGCAGAGAAAACTCCCTGTCATCTAGAACCCTTGCTTTATTCCCCGTCCTCTCTCTGTGCTGTGCAGGGTGGGTCTGCCCTCTGCTGCACACATGGTTAGGACATTGGCATTCCAGCATCACGGAGCAAGTATCTCACAGTCCATTGGTGAAAGGAGACAGCAGTCCTTTGCTGGAGGGTGTTTGCCAAAATGTGATCGTACAATGGGAAGAAGTGTTGGCTCCTAGCACGGAATCCAGTCCTGCTCGGCATGTGCCCAGCCTAAACAGCTCCTTTAAAACCAGAAGCAATTTGTCATCTTTTGATTCTCTTCCAGCTCCGTCCCTGTCACAGGTAGATAAATGAGGTAGCATATGGGTGTCCAAACGCAGTAGCATCTACTCCCCGCGGTCTTCTGTGTGGGGAGCACCATGGGGTGGTCCCTGGCTTCGTGATTGTAGCCGTAAGCAAATTTCTTCATTGCTCGTCCTATTTATAAGCAGGCAGGAAACGCTTTCTCAGAATCTCCCAGCCTCCAGGGCGCCATTGATAGGTATGTTTCTCGGTTCAGAACCCTGAAGTGAATCATCCTCTTGTGAGCTCAGCATCTCGTGTCTGTAGCTCCATAGAGCGCTACTAATCAAATCAATGTCTCAGCAAAAGCCAACAAGCATTCCTGAATTAAAAATAGAGAGGGGTTGGAGTTTCTGTTTTAAAAAAGCCTTGATTGTGGCAAGCTGGCGGGTTAGGCGGATGTGCTTACATTCCCTTCAGTTGCAACCCCTAGAGCAGCTTTGAGAAAACCAAAAGGTTTTCTGCTTAACCTCACAGGTGTTAGATCCCATGGCTACGCAGAAGTACCCAGTTATTCTCAGGGAGCTGCCAAGGCCTTCTGAGCTGGTTACCAATCTCTGGATGACCACTGTGTGACACCCCGTGAGGGAGAGAGGGCTGTGTGGTACAGGCCGGCCTTGGGTGCACACCGAAGAGCTGTGTGTCGCTGGGCCACTCACACAGATGTGGTCTCTCTGCATCTGAGTTTGCTGGTCCTGTCCCTGTGCCTCTGTCCTTCATCTGATGATTCCGTGTCTGCCGTATCTGCTCGTAGAATGGGGGAAGGGACGGAGCCCTGATGTAGGAAGCTCACCAGCCACCTAGGCTGACAGATTTCATTGAGACTTGAGGAAAAAGAGGGGCAAACTCCTATGTTCTGGTCAGTAGGGGACCAGCTGGTTTATTAGAAGATGAACCTCGTGGGTTCTTCAGGTGGCCATGTATCTCCTGTGTGCTAGGATCATCATGCATGCTAGAACCATGTGATATTTTTGTTTTTTTTGTTTTGTTGTTTTCTAAGTTTTTGGACCAGCTGTACAAGACACTGACTTTGGAAAGGCTGCTTGTGTTGACAGGATGGCCCTAGGGGACACTTTTGGGTGCCTCCTGTGCACTGAGAGAATTGCCCCTGACTCCCGGGCCCTGAATTTGCACCTCTGGGTTCCCCAACCTTGACAGGCTCTGTTCAGGGAAGGCCTTGAGAAAGGCATGCCTTACCCTCTCGTCATCGCCCTGGACTCCGTGTCTGACACAGTGGGCTCTCTCTCTATCACTGTCTTTTGAACAATGAGTGGTGAGTGGATAATTTAATATCTGGTCCTTTCGGTTGGGCTGCTCGCCCCCAGACACGTGTCATAACACCCAGCCGTGGTAGGGAAAACAAATTCCTGGGCCCCACCTTGAGTGTGCCTTTCCATGGGCCTGGGTTGGGAATGTGTGCACGTGTCTAGCGAGCTCCCCACCAACGTCAGTACCCCTGGCCTGAAGGCTGCTTTGAGAACACTGCTCAAGGGCCTTCACTACTCAGGTACCTTCTTCCCTTCCCCAGGTCCTCTGAATCCATGCCTGTGGGCGTCAGAGGTTGATTCTGTGAAAAGAGATTTCTGGGGATTTCACCAGATGGAAAAACCACCTTGGTTTTCTGGTGTTGGTGTTGGTTTTTGTTTTGTTTTATTTTGTTTTCTTCTTTTAGTCAGAAAATGCATCTAGTGGGCAGGGGGTGTGGCTCAGTAAACAGAACACTTGTCCAGACTGCACAAGGCTCTGCATTCAGCCTGAGCAATTGTTTCTGGTGGCACATGCCTGTTATCTTAGCCCTTAGGAGGTGGAGGCAGGAGGATCTGAAGTTTAAGGTCATCTTTAGTTGTATTTTATAGCTGAGGCAGCCCTAGGATACAAGAAGCACACACACACACACACACACACACACACACCACATGCACACCACACACACACACACACATACGCGCACTCATGCGCACGCGCACACGCACACACATACACACACATACATACACATACACACGCACATACACACACATATGCTTGCACACACACGCACGCACATACACACACATACACACATGCACATACACACACACACACACACGCACATACACACACACAGTGGGGGAGTGATAAACACAAAATATGTTTTCCCCATTGTATACGATAAGAGATGGTGACCGTGTTACCACTTCCCTCTTGACAGCCTGTCTGGAGTACAGCTAGAATACAGTAGTGCAGCGGTACACCCTGTAACATGTACAGCTAGAATACAGTAGTGCAGCGGTACACCCTGTAACATGTACAGCTAGAATACAGCAGTGCAGCGGTACACCCTGTAACATGTACAGCTAGAATACAGCAGTGCAGCGGTACACCCTGTAACATGTACAGCTAGAATACAGTAGTGCAGCGGTACACCCTGTAACATGTACAGCTAGAATACAGTAGTGCAGTGGTACACCCTGTAACATGTACAGCTAGAATACAGCAGTGCAGCGGTACACCCTGTAACATGTACAGCTAGAATACAGCAGTGTAGTGGTACACCCTGTAACATGTACAGCTAGAATACAGTAGTGTAGTGGTACACCCTGTAACATGTACAGCTAGAATACAGTAGTGTAGTGGTACACCCTGTAACATGTACAGCTAGAATACATCAGTGCAGCGGTACACCCTGTAACATGTACAGCTAGAATACAGTAGTGTAGTGGTACACCCTGTAACATGTACAGCTAGAATACAGTAGTGTAGTGGTACACCCTGTAACATGTACAGCTAGAATACATCAGTGCAGCGGTACACCCTGTAACATGTACAGCTAGAATACAGTAGTGTAGTGGTACACCCTGTAACATGTACAGCTAGAATACAGTAGTGTAGTGGTACACCCTGTAACATGTACAGCTAGAATACAGTAGTGTAGTGGTACACCCTGTAACATGTACAGCTAGAATACAGCAGTGCAGCGGTACACCCTGTAACATGTACAGCTAGAATACAGTAGTGTAGTGGTACACCCTGTAACGTGTACAGCTAGAATACAGTAGTGCAGCGGTACACCCTGTAACGTGTACAGCTAGAATACAGTAGTGCAGCGGTACACCCTGTAACGTGTACAGCTAGAATACAGTAGTGCAGCGGTACACCCTGTAACATGTACAGCTAGAATACAGCAGTGCAGCAGTACACCCTGTAACATGTACAGCTAGAATACAGCAGTGCAGCGGTACACCCTGTAACATGTACAGCTAGAATACAGCAGTGCAGCGGTACACCCTGTAACATGTACAGCTAGAATACAGTAGTGTAGTGGTACACCCTGTAACATGTACAGCTAGAATACAGTAGTGTAGTGGTACACCCTGTAACATGTACAGCTAGAATACATCAGTGCAGCGGTACACCCTGTAACATGTACAGCTAGAATACAGCAGTGCAGCGGTACACCCTGTAACATGTACAGCTAGAATACAGCAGTGCAGCGGTACACCCTGTAACATGTACAGCTAGAATACAGTAGTGTAGTGGTACACCCTGTAACATGTACAGCTAGAATACAGTAGTGTAGTGGTACACCCTGTAACATGTACAGCTAGAATACAGCAGTGCAGCGGTACACCCTGTAACATGTACAGCTAGAATACAGTAGTGCAGTGGTACACCCTGCAACGTGTAAGCCCACTTACAGCTCCATCCGGTTTTGGAACTCCCCCCCCCACACACACCCTACGTCGGATGCATTTAACTACAAAGCTAAAACAAGATGTGACCTTTCTCGGACACCGAGCACAAGCAGAAAGGATGCAGGAGATGAGGCCGTAATAGCAGAAGGGAACATGTTGTTTGTGAAGCTTTTTATTTGGCTGTGGGCCTGACTGAGGTCATTTGGCCCCAGGATTCAGACACAAGAGGGAGTTTCATGGCCCAAAGAAGGCTGCCCTCTACAGAAAGTCACTCTCCTAATGCCAAGTGTCACTCGGGATGGCCATCAAGGAGGGTGGGATTCCATGCCCAGGCCTCAGAGAGCTCTTCCCTCTGTCTTAGGGACACTGTAGGGATGTAAGGACTCACCGGAAAGGCCAGGGACAGGTCAGTCAAGGGTACTACAGAGATCAGGCTCCCTGAACATAAAGGAGGTGATGTGGAACCCGAGAAGGAACCCATCGGGGACTCTTCTCTGAGTTAGACAGTGTGTATGAGTGACCTTTTGCTGTGTAACAAACATCCCCAACATTTATCAGTGTGGACTGATGAAAATATATGGTCTTGAACACTTCTGTGGGTCAGAGAGTTAGGTGGTTCTGGCTCCAGGTCTCTCATGAGGTCACAATCAGGCTATCAGCTGAAGACGTGACCAAAGTTGGGGACCAGTCCCCTGATGGCTTACTTCCCTGGCGTGGGCCTGAAGCCTCAATTCCTTGCTCTTGGTACCTCAAGCCTCTCACATAACTCAGTGTTTGTCCCTGAGAACAGAAGAAGAGACCCTTGGTGTTGACACACTGCCACTTTGCTTTGTGTGTTTGTTAGGCATGATTCTGTAGCTGCAGCCTGCAGACGTGGTGTGTGTGTGTGTGTGTGTGTGTGTGTGTGTGTGTGTGTGTGTGTGTGTGTTTGTTAGGCATGATTCTGTAGCTGCAGCCTGCAAACGTGTGTGTGTGTGTGTGTGTGTGTGTGTGTGTGTTTGTTAGGCATGATTCTGTAGCTGCAGCCTGCAGACGTGGTGTGTGTGTGTGTGTGTGTGTGTGTGTGTTTGTTAGGCATGATTCTGTAGCTGCAGCCTGCAGACGTGGTGTGTGTGTGTGTGTGTGTGTGTGTGTGTGTGTGTGTGTGTGTGTTTGTTAGGCATGATTCTGTAGCTGCAGCCTGCAGACGTGGTGTGTGTGTGTGTGTGTGTGTGTGTGTGTTTGTTAGGCATGATTCTGTAGCTGCAGCCTGCAAACGTGGTGTGTGTGTGTGTGTGTGTGTGTGTGTGTGTGTGTTTGTTAGGCATGATTCTGTAGCTGCAGCCTGCAAACGTGGTGTGTGTGTGTGTGTGTGTGTGTGTGTGTGTGTTTGTTAGGCATGATTCTGTAGCTGCAGCCTGCAAACGTGGTGTGTGTGTGTGTGTGTGTGTGTGTGTGTGTGTGTGTGTTTGTTAGGCATGATTCTGTAGCTGCAGCCTGCAAACGTGGTGTGTGTGTGTGTGTGTGTGTGTGTGTGTTTGTTAGGCATGATTCTGTAGCTGCAGCCTGCAAACGTGGTGTGTGTGTGTGTGTGTGTGTGTGTGTGTGTGTGTGTGTGTTTGTTAGGCATGATTCTGTAGCTGCAGCCTGCAAACGTGGTGTGTGTGTGTGTGTGTGTGTGTGTGTGTTTGTGTGTTTGTTAGGCATGATTCTGTAGCTGCAGCCTGCAGACGTGGTGTGTGTGTGTGTGTGTGTGTGTGTGTGTGTGTGTGTGTGTGTGTGTTTGTTAGGCATGATTCTGTAGCTGCAGCCTGCAAACTGTGTGTGTGTGTGTGTGTGTGTGTGTGTGTGTGTTTGTTAGGCATGATTCTGTAGCTGCAGCCTGCAGACGTGGTGTGTGTGTGTGTGTGTGTGTGTGTGTGTGTGTTTGTTAGGCATGATTCTGTAGCTGCAGCCTGCAGACGTGGTGTGTGTGTGTGTGTGTGTGTGTGTGTGTGTGTTTGTTAGGCATGATTCTGTAGCTGCAGCCTGCAAACGTGGTGTGTGTGTGTGTGTGTGTGTGTGTGTGTTTGTTAGGCATGATTCTGTAGCTGCAGCCTGCAGACGTGGTGTGTGTGTGTGTTTGTGTGTGTGTGTGTTTGTTAGGCATGATTCTGTAGCTGCAGCCTGCAGACGTGGTGTGTGTGTGTGTGTGTGTGTTTGTTAGGCATGATTCTGTAGCTGCAGCCTGCAGACGTGGTGTGTGTGTGTGTGTGTGTGTGTGTTTGTGTGTGTGTGTGTGTGTTTGTTAGGCATGATTCTGTAGCTGCAGCCTGCAAACGTGGTGTGTGTGTGTGTGTGTGTGTGTGTGTGTGTGTGTGTTTGTTAGGCATGATTCTGTAGCTGCAGCCTGCAGACGTGGTGTGTGTGTGTGTGTGTGTGTGTGTGTGTGTGTGTGTTTGTTAGGCATGATTCTGTAGCTGCAGCCTGCAAACGTGGTGTGTGTGTGTGTGTGTGTGTGTGTGTGTGTTTGTTAGGCATGATTCTGTAGCTGCAGCCTGCAAACGTGGTGTGTGTGTGTGCGTGTGTGTGTGTGTGTGTGTGTGTTTGTTAGGCATGATTCTGTAGCTGCAGCCTGCAAACGTGGTGTGTGTGTGTGTGTGTGTGTGTGTGTTTGTTAGGCATGATTCTGTAGCTGCAGCCTGCAAACGTGGTGTGTGTGTGTGTGTGTGTGTGTGTTTGTTAGGCATGATTCTGTAGCTGCAGCCTGCAAACGTGTGTGTGTGTGTGTGTGTGTGTGTGTGTGTGTGTGTGTGTTTGTTAGGCATGATTCTGTAGCTGCAGCCTGCAAACGTGGTGTGTGTGTGTGTGTGTGTGTGTGTGTGTGTGTGTGTGTTTGTTAGGCATGATTCTGTAGCTGCAGCCTGCAAACGTGTGTGTGTGTGTGTGTGTGTGTGTGTGTGTGTGTTTGTTAGGCATGATTCTGTAGCTGCAGCCTGCAAACGTGGTGTGTGTGTGTGTGTGTGTGTGTGTGTGTGTGTGTGTGTTTGTTAGGCATGATTCTGTAGCTGCAGCCTGCAAACGTGGTGTGTGTGTGTGTGTGTGTGTGTGTGTGTGTGTTTGTTAGGCATGATTCTGTAGCTGCAGCCTGCAAACGTGGTGTGTGTGTGTGTGTGTGTGTGTGGTGGGGGATCCCAGGGAAAAGCACATCTCCCTAGCAATGGCCTCTTGCATCCCTGTCTTTCCAGGCTCAAAATCTCAGAACAATAGGCAGGGCTTCTGGCTTAAAGGTGAAGGTACTATGGTCCTTGGGACTGTGGGGCTTCAACCTAATGAGAAGGAGGGAGCTAGAGACTCCGTGGGCCCCAGGCAGGCCCCTTACTCCTTCTGTCCATGTCTCAGAAGGAACCGAAGCTGCTTGTGGGTGTTTGGTTTGATCCTGAGAGGAGAAGCAAGGGGAAGGCTGATGAGAGCCAGCTCTGCTGGGAAACAGCAACAGACGGGAGGGGAGGGGAGGACCTAGAATAAGAGGGTGTTCTGGCTTGGGGAGGAAGGTATCAGGAAGACACCCAAAAGGTCCCATTTAGGAGGCTGACCTAGCTGCAGATGGACCTGCAGTTAACCCTTTACAGCCAAGGTCCCGGGGTCCTACGGAGAGTTTTTCCTGAGTTGGAAGGGAGGCCACCCTGACCACCCCGGCCTCTACACTGGTTGGGTAGCATTGCTCTGAGGACACAGAGCCATTGGTGGCCACACTTTTCTGTGTCTCTCTTATCTCCCCATCATCCCCAGGGAATAAGCTAATCAAAGTCACTGATGGTTTTACACTGGGAAGGAGATAGCTAATAACTTGGGTGACAAGTATTAGAATACAATGTGATGTGGATAAATTGGGTCCATGTATTAAGAGCTATAAAATGAGATTTCATCACAGCATGAATAATGGGTCCCGTGGAAAAGATTAATCAAATACCCCATTAAAAGGTATAGGAATTCCAGTCAGACCGCCCAGTTTAATTACAGTCCTGCCCTCTCTCCTCCCCACTCCTTTCCCCCTGAAATGACTTTCTGCTAGGAAAAACTATGGAAACGAGCTCAGAGGAAATAACGGGGAAACGGGGACATGCGTTTTTGCTAGGACCTGATCCTGAAGACAGATGTAAACGGCCAGTGTTTAATGTGGTGGGGGAAGGCAGTTGGCGTGAGCTATCCTTGACAAATGTAATTTCCAGAGGCGCCCTGTTGATACCATTCAGCAAATGCCAACAAAGCATTTACTTTCTAAAGGGAGAAAGCAAGACAGCAAGAGAAATGCAAGCGTCTCCTGGAGCGGAGCCGAGAGCCGCCAACCCCTAGAACAGCATCAGGTGTGAGCATGCGCAGTGCAGAAGAGACGCACAGCTTCCGAAAGACCCGTGCAGGACTGGCTTTGTCTGCGGAAGGCTTCCCGGAAGAGGAGACTCCGGCAGAGAGCCCTGAATTGTGGACACGCTTCCATGTCCTCCGAATTCGTGAGCACACTCTGGTGGCAGGGTCTAGAGAGGAAGCAGGCTTGAGCAGAGCAGGGGGCACTTGTAGGGCTCTTCTCTCATTTCCACCACCACCACCCAGGTCCAAGCTGCCATCACGCCTCACCTGGACAACCGCCAACGCCTTCCGGCTGCTTTCCCTGCTCCCACTCTTGCTCCTCTGCCACCCATCCTGCACACCAAAGTCAGACTCCAAATCCAAGCTGATCATGCCATTCTCTTGACTCGTAGCTTTCCATTGCTCTTAGACTGAAACTAGAAACCATTATCATGGCTTCAAGGTCTGTGCGTTCTGAACCACAGCCTGAGCCAGGCTCCCTTCCACACGGCAGTGCGCCTGGCCTGAGCTTCTCAGCACATTGGGTCTTCCTGCCGTAGGGTCTTTGCACGTGCTTTTCCTGCCCTAACAATGGCTTTCTGTCATCCTATCTTCTCCAAACTCTGACTCATCCTTCAGAACACATCTCAATGATTACGTCCTCTTGGAAGCATCCCTAACGTTCACATCCAGACTAGTTTTCCCTCGTGTGTTTGAAAACAAATATTTATTGTGTGAACATATGTTTTAATGTCTGCTTCCCTAACTACAACATGAGTTCTGTGAGGGCAGAAACTCGAGTGTTTATACCCCTCAGAGCCTGTATGTGTTGATTGGATCGTGGCATCTAGTTAGCAAGGGGAAGACAAATAGGGAGATTACACAGACCAGTTTCTCCAAGAGTACGATTATGAGTTTTTAACAGAATGAAAACCTGAATTTCTGTCCAGACCCTGACACCTGCTGGCTTTATTGTTTTAGTAGTAGTATCTGTGTCCTTGTCTATAAACCTGTGATACTAACAGCCACCTCATATGACCATTGTGATAATCTCATGAAATAATGTATACAGAAGCATTGTTGACTGTAAAACCAGACATAAATATATGTTGTCACTCTCTAAATGTCTGTACATTGAGTCCTTCTCAAATATCTATCGGATCGATGTTAGATGGATGGATGATGAATGGATCAATCAGTTGGTGGATAGCTAGATGCCTGGGTGGAGGGGTGGCTGATGGGTAAAAAGATGAGTGGGTGGATGGACAGGTAGATGGATGGACAGATTGATAGTTAAGGAGCCAAGTAGCCAGGGACTTGAGGAAGAGGGGAGGAACTAGTGGACCCTATCTATCCCCATACCCTATGTTGATGGGGCAGGCAGGGAAGACGATGTTGAAACCACTTAACCCAGGCCGGAGGCTGTCACTGGTCACCCAACTCAGGACCACTCCTCCTCAGCCCCTTCATGTCTGTGCTGCCAATGACATGCCTTCGTTATAGTTTAATCGCTTTGCCGATTTCTGTCTTTGGGGGAGAAATCAAATTGATTTGCACATGCAGCAAAATTGGTGCAATTCCTCCAGCGGCTGCCAGCAGGTGCTGACAAGGGAGGAAGCAAACGTCTGAGCCTAGGAGAATCGCTAGGCATTCATTTTAATAAGGCCTAGAAACCTTCCTTATTTTATAAATTGCCAGGGATAATTGGTTTCCGTTTCAAGAGTGGTTTCCTCTTTAACTCCCTGTGTTCTGGTAGGATTAAGGCCTGCAGGTATAGACATGCGTTTGTGGTTTGAGACCCTGTCACACGCCTCTATGAGGTATTTGGGTTTTGTTTCTTTCTCTTCGCTCACATCCTATTCCCTACGACTGCCACTCTCCTGGGGTAAGTCATGTGTTTATGATGGCTGAAGTTCCAGCCCTCTGATTGGCCACTCTTCTACCCAGTGATTGTGGAGGCCTTGAGAATAAGTGGCAGGACCTGAGGCCCACACCTGGCGTCTCCTAGATGACTCTGGTTAAGAAGCCCATGACACACAAACATGGAATCTCTTGGCTATCTGAATATTCTTCTTCACCCCAGGACTCCAAATATGGTTGGTTGTATTAGGTATTGGGGTGGGGGCCTGGGAGTGTAAGCACACTGGAGGGAAAATCCATCACTATGATTCCACTATCACTATTGATAGTATATGTGGATTGATGGGTATTTTCATCTTTTTTCTCTAGTTATAACAAATACCCGAGTCTGGGTACCTTGTATAGCTCTTTGTTTTGGAGGCTGAGCACTCTCATGACCAAGCCACCTCAACTGTTTGGTGTCTCATTGAGGATTTCTGGGGATGTCACCATTTGATTGAAAAACAGGGAAGGAAACAGGACCATGCAGAGGGACCAAGCATGTGGGGCGTTCTTGCTTCATAACCCGCTCTCCCTTCCTGAGAGCAGCATTAGTCTTTCTAGGGCAGCGACCCATGGCCTAATTGCCTTTCGCTGGGACCAAGCCTGAGCAGAAAGAACAAAGAGGCTGTCTTCAATGGGGCTTTTAAGTGGGTCGGAGTGCCCCATGGTCTTCAGCAAGGATTGCTCAAGAGCATGTGGCCTGTTGAAGGATGGGACCGTCTGTGTCTCCAGCTTCCCCACATCTCCTAGATCAAGGACTGTCTGTCTTAGAGTGGTTGCTTTTGAACCGATGTCCTGAGACTGGCAAGGAAATGTACTGAGGTCCTGGCCCATCTGTCAATAACACAGTCCTGGTGTGGGACAAACCCAGCAGACAAAAACTGCTGCTAAGATTGCATGGTGGGGCAGCAGAATTGGGATGCATCCTCTGCCTGGTTCTCCTAGTCTACCGAAGGAATAGATTCATTACTCAGGAATCCTTCCACTGTTCAAACACAGGAGTCCAAACCTCCAGTTTCAGGCAGAAGAAAGTGACCACTCGGATCTCCCAGAACCAGGCTTGGAGCTGGGTTCCCTGCTCAGCACACCTTGGCTAACTCTGGCTCTACTTGAGCCTAAACCTTTTCTTTTTTTTGTAGGTGGAAAATGACTATCTCATGCTTTTCCGGAGAGGTCGCATGAGGATTAAACGCCTTACTGCATGCAGCGCGCCCAGCTCGCCAGGCATGAGAAGTGAGCTGATAGAAGCCGTAATAGGTTTATTCCCCTGATAAGCCCTGGATTCCCTGCAGACATCACTGCTGGGCTCAGAGACAGGATTGGAGAGGGGCTTGGAGAAGGGCTGGGAAGGGGGCAGGGAGAGGAAAGGACTCAGAGAATTCTGGGATTCCTGGTGAGCTAGAGACTGCTCCTTGAAGCAGGACAGAAATACTTAGACGTGAAGCATCCGTGTAACATCTTCCAACCCAGGTAGAGGTGGAGGTGCCAAGAAGGACTTACCACATCTTTCAGGATGGTGCACCAGGGCGGTAGCTAAGGTGAAGGAGCTTTTGATTGATAGTCACCCTTTCAGTGAGCAGAAATTGACATTAATTTGGCTTTGAGAATTTTAAATGCACACATTGTAATCATTGGCTGTACCCTAGAGCATTGTAAAAATCAGGGTTGGAAATCTCTTACCGTCTACACGCTTAGAGCAGGAACTCAGTCTTGCAAGCAGATTTTTAAAACTCCTAAGCCTAGGGAAGAGATTGTCTGCCTGTCAAATTTGCATTTAGTGCCTTCTCCCTCCCTGTGCCTCCTGCCCCCCACCCTTCTCCACTGTGAGCTGGCAGGAAGCCTTGCAAGCTTGGTTTCTTTTACAAACACTTTCCTTGGGAGAAGCAAGGAAAGACATGAGAGCCAAGCACTAGCCTGTGACCAGTTAGGCCCAGGTTCTGGTATTCCTCCCTGCTTGTTTTAGGCTCTTCCTTGCCACAACACTAATCTTTTGAAGATCATTTCTATTGAATTTACAAAGCACCTTAAGAGCTGTGTCTTTTTTTGATCAAATTCCTGTTGTGCCAATCAGAATCCACCCCACAAATGCTTAATTTTAAACGGTTGTCCACTGTGTGGATGCCATGGCTTAATAGTATATAATTTAGGACCCTGGGCTTATTAGGGGTGTCTGGAGGTCACCATTAAGTAGATGGGCTCTTCGTTAAGTCAATATTTGATAAGACCTCTCAAAACTGCTGGTAATTGTGTTTGTGGGCTGCCTGCTGAGATTAGAGAGGGGTGGGGGAAGTCTCAGCACTTGCTTTCCTTGCTCTAAACCCTAAGTAAATGTCCAGATTTAATCTCCCTTCTCTCATCTATAATTTATATTCCGTACATTTGGTGAGTCCGGTCAGTGGTTTGGATGCTGTAGGTTTCCGCTGCCTCAGCCTCTCCTTATTATGTAATCGTGTTTGATGAAACCTAATGTATACAATCCTGGACCCCAGAGCATCGTGAGAGCCAACACTCATTATGGGTGTGCTCCCCACCGGAGCAGACTTTACAGACTCTTCCCCTGGCCCCTTCTAGTTGCAAAAAGTCTCCTCTCTCCCTCTACCTCTCTCTCTCTCTCTACCTCTCTCTCTCTCTCTCTCTCTCTCTCTCTCTCTCTCTCTCTCTCTCTCTCTCTCTCTCTCACACACACACACACACACACACACACCCCTCTAGTGCCATGGAAGATTCACTTGGCCTTGCTTCCCTCTCTGCCTTGTTAGCACTATTTTGAAGGATCTCTTGGCCCATGTGGTCATGAGAAAACAGTGGCCACGGGTCGTATCATCCTGAAGAACATGGCTGCGAAACAAGACGGCTTTCAGGTGATAGTAGTGTTAAAATTGAGTGCGCGTGGCTGTATTCTAAGCTGCACGTTAGGTGGCACAGTCTTTAGTAGGTCGGTGTTGCGAGGAAAGAAAGAGATGATGCGGACAGGCTTTGAAGAGCTCTGTGTGGTGGTTTATCCCTCTTATCCCAGCTCTCGGGAGAGGCCAGCGGAAGCTACAGTGGGAGACTGTCTCCAGACCAAACGCCCCCAATCCAGGTGTGTAATAAACAGAAGAGTGGCCCAGTGTCTAAGGCTCTGCCCTTGGGTGGCCATGCCTGAGGCAACATGAATTTTAAGACTAAGTGACTCCTTCAGAGGGAGAACTTGGCTGCTAGTGTCTAGACTCACTCTGGCCTAGGGACTGAGCCAGTTCTGTCCCTGTTGGGTGGCTCATGGAGGTGTCTGCCCGATGTAGTACTTTGCTCTGAGTGATTGCCAGTGTACTTATTTCCCCAAGGTTTTCTTTTATGGAGTCTATCTGGGGAATCTCATGGCTTCTCTTTCAAGAATTTTGGCTTTGGGAGTGGCATCACAGACTAGAAAATTTACTCTCTTTTCTCACTGTGAGAAGTTGTAAACTCATCTGGAAGCTCCCTGGTGGGCTTTGTCAGCTGGTGAGGTCAGGCCTGATGAGGAAGGAACTTGTACACGGGGCTTCTCCGAGGCGTGGCTGCCGTAAATGTCCTTGTTCTGCTGGGCTCCTTATGTGGTTGTTTCTTTAGCCTGCACTGTCACCTACCCCACATCAAAACTAGACCCTCACAGGACTCCTCCTGCTTGCTGCCGTGCCCCTCTGAACCTTTGTATCCATTCTTAGCATGAGATTTGCTGGGGGACTCATTGCTGACAGATCCTGCTTCTTCTGCCTCTCTTGTCCCCCTCCAAGATGCCCGGCTACAAGGAGTAGCTATCCCAAGGCGGTGGTCTTAGTGTCCCCTTTAGAATTACCCTCCCTCCAGCTTGCGCGTAGTCCCTTTAAGGCCTTTATTCCCCATCAGATGAAGATCCATGGGGTATTAGTAAGCTGGGTGGACATTTCAACAGGGAGTCCGGTCATAATGAATGAGACCCCAGAAACCTGAGGTGGCACACAGGGAGAGCCTCAGAGGGGAAGGGGCAGAAGTTTCACCCTTTCTTTTATGGTTCATCTGAACTTGTTAATATTTTTCAGTCGAAATCTAGAATCTCACAAAAATACAACATGGGGCGCTTTCATCAAGCTGCCTGGAGGTTGTTCCCTCTTCAGCAGGCGAGCCCACACCTGTTTAGGGACAGGTGGGCTAGATTTCGGGACTCTGGGCTTGGTTTGGTTTTGCTGTCAGTCAGCTCTCATAGCGGGCAATCAGTAAACACGTGTCGGATAGACAAATGTAGCCCTTAAACGAGGGACCAGACTGGCAAACACTGTGCAGAGTGACCAAGGTAGGTTGTGATCTTCTGTCACTCTGATCAAATGACATTCACTCCGCCACTGAATGCTGACCCTTCCCCTCTGTGCCTCCTCGTCCTCGACAAGAAAGCCTATGGATATGCAGCACTTGGAAAGCAAACGGACTTGCACAGCACTCTGGGACCTGAAAGCGACTCTCCACACCCTGTCCCAATCGGACCGCACACAGTCCCAGGGACTAGAGGAGGCGCCCGAGAATGGGTGGGATGGCTTTTGAGGGGCAGGATTTTAAGACCCGGAGCCTCACATCCAGCACTCTTTCCACCAGAGCCCGCTGGGGATGCAGATAAAGAGAATGGAGGTTCGGTGCCCACGCTCACAAGGCTTCATGTCTGTTTCAGGCAGGGTCTACCTACAGGTCTGTGGGAGACTTTCTGTTGTGGTTCTCGGAAGGGTTCTCTGCAGAAACGGCGTTCAGAATGGAGGGACTTCACTGCTCTGTCCCCTGTAACAGAGGGGCAATGGGGACATCAGCCACAGAAAACTCAAGCTCGAAACCATCACAGTAGTGCACCCTTGTGACCCCAACGCTTAGGAGGGAAAGGCCAGAGGATCAGGAGTTTGAGACCAGCGTGGGATACATGGGATTGTGTCTCAAAAAGGCAAAAGGAGAGAAAGGGAGGGAGGGAGGGATAGAGGGAGGGAGAGAAGAAGAGGGCTTTCCAAGTTCATCCCAAAGGCCTTGTTTTAAATTTCTTTAGACTATTTTATGGGTATGTTTTGCCTGAATGTATGCATGTGTACTACATATGAACCAAGTACCTGCAAAAGTCAAAGGATGGCGTCGGGTCCCCTAAAACTGGAGTTACAAATGTTTGTGAGCCACAGCTATGTCTACTCAGATCCAATCTTGAGTCCTTTGCAAGAACAGCAAGCGCTAGCTCCACAAAGGCCCTATTTTTATCTTGTCAATCTCATGCTGCGGCAGATCTCATTGGCAACGTCCTCACTGGGGCTGGGGAGGTCCTCAGCGAGGAGAGGCACTTGCCTGGAAAGCTTGAAGACCAGCGGGTGGACCAAAAGCAGGTCAACGCCAGGTGGGCGTGGCTTCCCTCCGTGAAGGCTAGGTGGGCGTGGCTTCCCACCATGTTTCTTCTTCCCTCCGCTGCTTTCTTTTTTTTTTATTTATTTATTTATTTTTCGAGACAGGGTTTCTCCGTAGCTTTTGGTTCCTGTCCTGGAACTAGCTCTTGTAGACCAGGCTGGCCTCGAACTCACAGAGATCCGCCTGTCTCTGCTGCTTTCTATCTATTCTCTCAGCTGCTATCACCACACAGCAGGCTTGAGGCAGGACTGATTGGGGCATAGGAAGGCTCATAGGCTGTGTGGCCAAGGTTCCGTGACAACTGCTGTCATCACTGGGACTTGAGTCACAGCCCTGCCCAGCCCTGTTCTTTCCCGCTTCCCATACTAGGACGGCTCCACAAGGGCTTCCTTTCCAGCCGTCATCGAGGACTCGGCAGTTGCAGCTCAGCTGCCTGTGAGCCCGCAGCACCGGCTCTCGCCGGCTCTGCTGCTATTTTGCAGCAGTTCGATGTGCGATGACCACTTTGCTGTATATAATCACTTAATTAGCTTGTGCCTGCAAGAAAGAGCTGCTTCATTTAGAAGCTTAACAGTGAAAATGCCCTAGTCATTTGCGACAGTCTTGAAGGCATCAGGATGATTGTAGAATGTTCCGCTCCTTGTTCCTAATCCACTTAGCACAGGGGCACTGGGGGTCAGTCATGCAGGGCACAGGGACTATGCTCAGGGCTGCAGCAGGGCTTCGGTGGCATTAGCTATGAGACACAAGCAGATGGGGAAGGCAAGGCCATGGGAAACACAACCTGAGGGCCATAGGGGGGTAAACACCCTGAAAGGCTGGGATATGAGCGAGGTCCCAGGCGCCATCGGCGGCACCGGAAAGGAGAAAAGGAGAGACAAGCAGGACATGTTATGCTCCAAAGAACCAGATGTTCAAGGGGCCCAGCTGAAGTCAGTAGTGAGGTTCGTATCCGCATCTCAGATGACGGAACTTCTTAGTCACAGCGACACAGTGGAAAGGACTGGAAAGCCAGAGTGCCACCGTCTTCTGATGTGAAACCCAGCGCCCACGGGGCAAGACTGGTGCATTTCCCAGAATTCCCTGCTAACCTAGATAAGCCCCCGAAGAACTTCTCAGGAGAATTGGAGACGGAGAAGAGCTGCAGCCACTTGGCCACCCGGGTCTTGTCGCTTAGCTGTCTGCTATGAGTGCAACAGCTCTGTCTCCTTCTGGAATCCTCTTCAGCTTCAACCTCTAGGCAAGTTTACAGGTTTAGCTCCACGGAAAAGAGCCCTCACTGCCACAGGATTTCCCTATCAAAGTCCAAGGTCAAAGGCTACAGGGCTCAGCCCATTATGGGGTTCTAGCCAAGGTCTGTGGGTTCCTTGTTGCTCCTAGTCTCTCCAACATCGCAATTCTTTCTGCTTCCTAGTCTTCTGCCCCATAGAGTTCTCATTTAAGCCCTGGACACAAAACTATGAGCCAGTTCACCAAGCCTTTCTGAGGTGCTGGGCGTGTTGTGTTTTCTTGGCTGCCATACGTTGGTCTCTAACTATGAGATGTCATTGTACAGTGTGTTGTAATTGGTTTTTTTTTCTCTGTGTGTTATGACTGCGTAAAAGATCTGCCCTCCTTCACCCGCCTTCTCACTGCTATCCCGCATCCCAGGGACTGGCAAGCTTAAAAACCATAGGAAGCTGAGGACGGCAAACAGGAAGAAGTAGAGACCTGTCAAATGGCGGCTTTGTTTCGAGGAGCTGTGGGTAAACTGTTACAGACTTCAAGGAGAAACTGACAGGTTATCGTTTTAAAAAGAACAATCATAAATAGAAAATTCTATTATTCATCGTGTTTAACTGCTCACAGAATTTATTTTTTGAAATGCTGGCAGGCTAATGGCAGAAGAGGCCTTGGGGGCTGAGAAGAGGGCCTTCCTTGGAAGTCACAGTAGACCCGTGAAGCCCCTGTGGTCTGTCCACACCGTCCCAAGTGTATTTAGGGAAGGACACAGGGCCCCTTTGTTGAACAGCTGGTAAATCCCGTAGAGCCTAGTGGTGTATGTGCATGAAGACCGTGTTTATAGTGCAGGGAGAAACCCTGTGACCTGGGCCATTTTGAAAGAACAGTGTGTCCAGAACTCAGCTAAAGTCACTCTCAACCATGGACTTAGACCTGGTGGAGGAGGAGGCAGGTATGCCGACCTATTCCAGACCTGCGACCTCAGGAGCCCAGAAGTGATTCACATCAGCTAGCCCAAGTAGTGCTACATCTTGTCCTTAACACCTGGCGGTGGGGTTTTGTGGCTTTTCTGAGTGGCCCTGTGCTGAACGTGACAGCTGAGAACTTCCTGTCCCCTGCTCGCACACCGCAAGTGACAGCTCCAAAGACAAGAACGCCTAAGCCTTCATAATAAAGGCAAAATAAGTATAAAAGCGCTGGTGAAGAAAACTGAACCGTGGCTGGAGAGGTGGTTCAGTGGTGAAGATCACTTACTGCTCCTGCGGAGGGACCCACGTTCAGATCCTAGCACCCACATCAGGTGGCTCACACCCCTGTAACTCCAGTTCCAATGGACCCAACACTTTCCCTGGTGTCCACAGATACACGTGTAGCGTGTATTCACAGTCGTACAGCATATATCACAGACAAACATGTGGATAAAAAGAAATGAAGAAAGAAAAAACCAAGTCACAGGTACCATCAAACTGCTGTTGAATGGTTTTCATTCCTAAGCCAGACGGTGGTGGCCCCTTAGTCCCAGCACTCGGGAGGCAGAGGCAGGCAAATCTCAGAGTTCAAGGCCAGCCTGGTCTACAGGGTGAGTTCCAGGACCATTGGGGCTACATAAAGAAAAACCCAGTCTTGGAGAGAGAGAGAGAGAGAGAGAGAGAGAGAGAGAGAGAGAGAGAGAGAGAGAGAGAGAGAGAGAGAGAGCATTCTTGCTCACCTGTGATCCCAGCGCTTGGCAGGTTAAGGTAGGAGGAGGACTGCCCTGAGTCAAAGTCTGCCTGGGCTGTGTAGTGTGTATCAAAACATTTGTTTGTTTTCTCTGTGTGTGTATACGTGTGTGTGTGTGTGTGTGTGTGTGTGTGTGTGTGTGTGTGTGTGTGTGATGATCAGCAGACAGCTTTTGGGAGTCTTTCCTGCCACCCGGGATTCCTAGCATCACCAGACTTGGCTGTAAGCACTTTTGTTTACCCACTGAGCCTTCTCATGTCTCAGTGGCCCTTTGCCTTTCTTGCCTTCCAGTCTATAAGAATAATGACACAAGCTCTCTTTTATTAACTAAATTTGTTTTATTGACTGGTACATAAAACCCATAAAATTGTACACACTAATAAGAGAGTATGTGATGTTTTGATTCAAGTAATCATTGATTGCTGAGTGAAATGGATGAACTCTGGACCCAAGATAAGGAAAAGCAGGGGCAGGCGAGAATTCAGCATTTGATTCTGACATGTTACATGAGCTGTGCTGGTTAGTGGCCTGGAGTTGGCAGGGGGATGGACTTCAGGCCGAGGTCAGGTTTACAGAGGCAGATCTGAGAGTGGTCAGTATAGCAGTGCTGCAGAGAGCAGAGGGGGTGAGAACAGGACAGGCCACACCTGATGGTTACACAGCCATAGAGTGTGAAGTAGAGGATGCCGTGCCTAGGATCCAGGGCCAGCTCCAACACCCACTAGGCGGAGTTAACCCGAGAGCTATCTGGGCTTGGTTGCATCTTCTTGAAGGGTTGCATAAGGTGGTCTTTCAGGACCCTGCCGTTACCACCTCGGGCATGAGGAACGGTATGAGAAATTCAGGAGGATCCTACTCCATCATTCACATGAAGAATTGAGAGGTCAAACACTGGCCAACTGTGTTGCATCTTTCCAGGGAAGAAGAGCATTTAAAGTTGTCAGCAAAGTTAAAACAGTAATCCAGACACTACTTTCCATACAATGGACATGATCACACGTGTGGAGATGGATGTAATACATCATTAGTTTATTTTCTCTCAACTGTTTGAGAGTTTCGTGTATTATATCTATTTTCAGCCTTAAATTCATATTCATATTTGAATATGAATGCCCTAAAATTAGATATTCTCTTAAATAACATAGTAAAATTAACAAAAGCAGGAGACATCATTTTGTCAATTATACATTGTAGCAAAGGTAAAGACAAACACAGTTTAAATCCAGGATAATGCCGTATATCATGTGTCTTTTATCTACTTTGCCACGGTGGCCTCAACACTTTGGAAGGTTGCACACCAGGCACGCTGTAAAGAGGCCCTCGATTTCCCCCTAGAGATGTCTCAGGTTCAGGTTATCCTTTTGGGAGCCGTGAGGTCAGATGCCGGGAAGGTGGAGTGGCCACAACAGAACAGTGGGAAGTGCCAAGGAGGAAGAGGAAGGGAAGGAGGGAGGGAGGGAGGGAGGGAGGGAGGGAGGGAGGGAGGGAGGGAGGGAGGGAGGGAAGGGAGGGGAGGCCTGTTGGGTAGGGACTAGGCAGCAGAGACCCCCGAATGAGAAAGACAGAGGCTTCCCCTGGTCTGGTACGGTGTATCTGAGTACATCCTAAGGGAACACTCAGGCAAGAGAAAGGGCCCTCTCCCGAGTAGATTTTTTTTCTTCTGGTCATATCAAGCATGTCTAATAGATCCTTACTTCTGCACAGAGCCTAGGACAGCCAGGCCATTCCCATGTGTCCTTACATGTTATCCCTCAGTGACCTGAGAGATGTACATGGTTCTCATTGTAGAAATGGGGAAACTGAGGCCCAGCAGCACAGCCTCCGTGTGCAGATCTACCTCTGAAGCCAGGGGCTGCAGCTCCTGCTTTCTACCCTGCTTGGGATCTCATTACCAGGCTTCCCCCCTCAATCAGCCCTCACTCTGCGGCAAACAAGACTTGAATAACAACACAGCTCTATTTTCTACTCCTGTCTGTGATTGATACTTGATTAATGTTCGGGATTGCTGTCTTAGAGAACATCATTTCACAGATGTAAAAACCAATTTTGCTCTAATGGAGGCTTCTGCCCTTTTTCCTCCAAGTCAGAAAACAGATTTAGAGGGAGCTGGAACCACCAGGGTGTTCTCAATGGGTCCTGAAAGGAAACTGAGTCCGTAAGAATTGATGGCTGGTGGGTCAGACATCCCCAGCACCCTATATGGACACCACCTGGCATGTTCTGTGAATAGCCATTGGTGAAAAAAAAAACAAAATCCTGAGTGATCATAGCTGTCCTCACCATGTTGCCCTGAGGGACATGGAGAACCCTGGAGAGCTCAGTTCTTTGACAGACAGGTGGTGATCAGAACAGCCCAGCGTGGCTCCTTCACCCGCCAGGAACAGGCACTGA
Source organism: Microtus pennsylvanicus (assembly GCF_037038515.1). Lineage (NCBI taxonomy): Eukaryota > Metazoa > Chordata > Mammalia > Rodentia > Cricetidae > Microtus > Microtus pennsylvanicus. The sequence continues at coordinate 73,246,072 of NC_134592.1, read as the reverse complement.
GATTTGTTCTAACTGCTGAACGGGACAGCCGCCTCCTGCAGCTCCCGCTACAGCCCAGGGAACACGGATTCAACCCTAGCTCTGTGCGGGTGCAGCAGCAACAGCAATGCTGAGAACCTGGCCCTGGGTCTAAGACAGACCCCGGCTTTCCTCTCTAAGGTTCTTGTTCTGTCCTTTTACCTGCTCTTCCTTCACCTGTCTCTCTGTCTTGGTCACCACTGTATCGCTGTGAAAAGACACCATGCCACAGCAGCTCCTACAAAGAAAACCATTTAACTGTGCCTGGCTGACCGTTATAGTCACGGTGGAAAGCTGCATGTGAGCAGATGTGGTGTTAGAGAGGTAGCTGAGAGTTCCACATCTGGATCCATAGGCAGCAGGAAGACAGCAGGCCATGCTGGGCATGGCTTGAGCATCTGAGACCTCAAAGTCCACCCCCAGTGACACACTTCCTCTGAGATGGCCACTGCTCCCAAGGCCACTCTTTGGTGACCAAGCATTCAGATCTATGAGCCTATGGGGGGCTTTCCTATTCCAACCACCACACGCTCCCACTCTTCCTTCCCTTTCTTCGGCCATCTTGGGAAAATGCTGGCGTTAACTTTAACTGAGATATAAGAACACGCAGACTATGAGAGACTGAGTCCCTCAGTTCTTCCCCTGACGAGGAGAGTGAACAGCCCTTCAAATGCTAAGCCCTTCAAATGCCCCAATGAAGCATTCTCTTCCTAGTTGGATCTGGAAGAGAAAGGACAAGAAGGTGGGGTAGGCATACGTAAGGAGCCAGTCACTGGACACTAAAGATGCCCACTAGGGGAAGCGGCAGGTCAGTGACCTATGGGTAGGAGGGACCAGGTTGTATGAGTGAGTGTGTATGTAGGAAGTGAAGATTTGATATTCAAAACTGAAACAGCTTCCCCTGAAGAAGGACTATTGGAAAAAAAATACCAATGGGTCTAAGAGCTCAGAGCAACGATTGTGGTGTAAATAATCCAATAACGCAAGTATTTGGAAACATCCCCAGCCCCTGAGTGTAAGCTCTTTTGTAGCTTTAATGGAGTCCACAGCAGATATCCTGGGTCCACATCCCACCTCCGAATGTCGAGGTTGCACAGTCCTGAGAAAGTGGCTTCATTCTTCTGTGGTCTCATTGTCTTCATCTAATGGAACAGACTTGCAATACCTAGATGCTCTTTTGAAGACTGAACCAGTCAACGAATACAAAGGCCGAGCACATGTGGTACATATAAGTGGTACACGTGATACAGATTCAACCAACACACGTGGTTCACATAAGTGGTACACGTGGTACAGATTCAAAGGACCAGCACACGTGGTTCACATAAGTGGTACACGTGGTACAGATTCAACCAACACACGTGGTTCACATAAGTGGTACACATGGTACAGATTCAAAGGACCAGCACACGTGGTTCACATAAGTGGTACACGTGGTACAGGTTCAAAGGACCGGCACACGTGGTTCACATAAGTGGTACACGTGGTACAGATTCAAAGGACCGGCACACGTGGTTCACATAAGTGGTACACGTGGTACAGATTCAAAGGACCAGCACACGTGGTTCACATAAGTGGTACACGTGGTACAGGTTCAAAGGCCCAGCACACGTGGTTCACATAAGTGGTACACGTGGTACAGGTTCAAAGGCCCAGCACACGTGGTTCACATAAGTGGTACACGTGGTACAGATTCAAAGGCCCAGCACACGTGGTTCACATAAGTGGTACACGTGGTACAGATTCAAAGGACCGGCACACGTGGTTCACATAAGTGGTACACGTGGTACAGATTCAACCAACACACGTGGTTCACATAAGTGGTACACGTGGTACAGGTTCAACCAACACACGTGGTTCACATAAGTGGTACACGTGGTACAGATTCAAAGGCCCAGCACACGTGGTTCACATAAGTGGTACACGTGGTACAGGTTCAAAGGCCCAGCACACATGGTTCACATAAGTGGTACACGTGGTACAGGTTCAAAGGCCCAGCACACGTGGTTCACATAAGTGGTACACGTGGTACAGATTCAACCAGCACACGTGGTTCACATAAGTGGTACACGTGGTACAGATTCAACCAGCACACGTGGTTCACATAAGTGGTACACGTGGTACAGATTCAAAGGACCAGCACACGTGGTTCACATAAGTGGTACATGTGGTACAGGTTCAAAGGCCCAGCACACGTGATTCACATAAGTGCTGGCCCGGACTGAGTGATTGGAAAGAGGACTGAAAACATCAGCTTCCTTGAAGCATTCTTTGCAGTTAGATTCCCCAAAGATGGAGACGTGACATTCTTGGCCGAGGAAACTGCAGTGGCAGAGGCAGAAATGCAAGGACAGAGAAAGCACAGGGTTTGGCTTGACTGATGCTGTTATTCCCAAGGTCTACATTAGTTATAAACTGGTTGGCCTATTAGCTCAGGTGTCTTATTAACTCGTATAACTTATATTAGCCCGTAATTCTTGTCTGTGTCAGCCACGTGGCTTGGTACCATTTATCAGCGAGGCATTCTCATCTTACTTCCTCTGTGTCTGGATGACGATTGCAGACTGATGCTTTCCTCTTCCCTGAACTCCCCTGTTCTCATTGCTCCACCTCTACTTCCTGACTGGCTACTGGCCAATCAGCAGCGTTGTCCCACAGCGAACGCTGGCTACTGATGTCAAGTGCAGAAACTTCCTGAAGGCTTAACTAAAGCGAGAAGAATGGACCTCCCTGTCGAAGCAGCAGAGTGCCAGCTGGAAGAGGTTTTAAATACGTCTTGTCACATGGAGTTTGTACCCTGTGATTGCCAGGCATCGATCACAGCTGCTCACCCCCTTTTAAGTAATTGTGGGTTTCTTCAGCATCAATTCATGTCCACTCTGTGGCTTTTGTAAAGGCCTCTCTCATTGTCCGAGTGACCATTCAAAGCAATTAAATGTTTGAGTGACCTTGAACCAGGCCTCCAAAAGGGTCACATGGTGTGAAATCCACCCGATCATTAGAGGTCAAAGACTTCGATCTTTAGGCCACTCTTTGCCAGTAGAGTCTTCTCTGGCCACAGAACTTTAACTAGACCACGTGGAACCCATCCCTGCTTTGTTACTATTCTTGTTTCCTTTAAAATTCTTTTGTTTTGAGACTGGGGACCGGGGTTCTGCTACATCCTGCACAAGCACCCTACCATTGAGTTGTCTCTCTGGCCCTTGGTTTTATTGAAACGGCATCTCGTTATGTAACTTCAAACTTAAGTTCTTCCTGCCCCAGGCTTCTGAGTTCTGGGATTACAGGCACTTGACCCCTAGAATAATATAATCAAAAACATAGGCAGAATCATAATTGTTCACTTATTCTCTCTTATATGCAGAAGTTGACAGGCAAAACGTTAGAGCTGCCTGCCGCCATATGACCTAAAGGCCAGTTAACTCCCCTGCACAATGAGACTGAGGGACTCATCTGTAACATGAGGGTTGGGGCACCTGTGCGCCTCCCCGGCTGAATGTGCCTTGAGGAAGAAATGAGTTAGTCCTTGTAGAGCAGTTAGAACCACGTGTGTCATGCACAGTTCCTGATGATTATCAGCACAGAGATTTGTGAAACACTTGGTCTGCAAGATCACAAGGAAAAAGGAGATGCCTCACCCAATTCATTGCATTAGGAAATTTATGGCAATAATCTGGAGAAAGCTGAGTTTCTGGCAGAATGTAAGTTCTCATATTTGCCCCCAAAGAAGCAAAGCATCTGAATGGAGCAATAACTGTGAAACACGTTAGACTTACGAAAGATGCCCCTTTTAAACGGCCTTCATCGTCTTATAACTGGGCAGTAGTAGCCTTGAAAACCAGGTACGTCCTTTGTTATTCTGACTCTTTGAGACCAGAGAATAAGATGAAAATCTCCCTCAATTCATTTTATGAAACCAGCATGACCTGAATAGTCAGGTCTAAAAGGAATGTCTCTTCTATCTCAAAGGCTCTGAGGTAAAAGATGACCCTGACAAAGAAGGCAGAGGAAGGAAGCAAGACGAGGGGAGGGCACCAGCAGCTTCTTTAAAGCTAAGCCTCTCCACCCGGCTGCCGAGGGTGGGGTGGTGTCTCCTGGGAGCCAGGCCACTGTCGCAGCTCCTGGTTGAATTAGTATGGAGGGGAGTCAGGCTTTCGGTATGTTTTCAAGCTCCCTAGAACCACTGCCCTAAGGTATTAAACAGAAGCCCGAATTTGTCCCAGCCCTCCGGCAGCTGGAGGAGTCTTTTTTTTTGCAAAAGCATTGGCATTGTCAGAGCTAAGAAGCCATGTCCTGGCAGCCAATATACCAGCTCCCATCAGTGCCTGAGGAGGGACCACGGAGCTACAAGTTCCCTGCCTCAGAGACCCAGCCACAATGAAACTGCTCCTATACTCAAGTTCTGTGCCAGAAGCCTTGCCTCCTGCCAAGGAAGACCAGGAGAGTTTCCACATGGGAAAAACAGTGAGGTTTTGGCAGATCAGTTCAGTAGTGTGCTACAAGGTGGTTAGCCCACGTAGTAAGTGAGTCACATGATAGTTAGTGAGCGGTGCCTATGCATAGCTCATCCACGTTTTCAGCCTCCTTGTCTTTACACAGTCCCCAGTTCCTGCAGAAGGGGGCTGATGTCCTGGGTCCCGTTTCTTCAGCACTTGAGGTTCACTGCTCAAAGACTATAGTCTTGGATCTCCCGTCCTCCTCAGAACCTTTCCCTGAAACAGCTTTCTCTTCTGTCTTCTCTCAACTACTGGTGTTACAAATGGTTGAGGCTGCCGTGTGGGTGCTGGGAATTGAACCCAGAAAGCAGCCCGTTCCTAACCACTGAACCATCTATTCAACCCTCCTATCTGTAACATGCGGACCTGCTTGTTGGTTTTTCTGTCCTGCCCAGTTCCCACAGCCGTTTAGGTCTACATAAGTTATAAACTGATTGGCCCATTAGCTCAGGCTTCTTATTAACTCTTAAGACTTATATTAACCCATTATTCTTATCTATGTTAGCCACAAGGCTCAGTATCTTTTTCAGTGAGGCAGGTCACATCGTGCTTCTTCGATGTCTGGACAGGACTAGGGAAAGAGCTTCCTTCTTCCCAGAATATTCCTGTTCTCATTGTCCCGCCTCTACTTCCTGTCTGGTTGTCCCGCCTCTACTTCCTGCCTGGCTTCTTGCCAATCAGAATGTATTTAAAACATAATTGGCAGAACATAGAATTGTCCTACACCATCTATCCCTTGTTTTTTAGTAAATAATAACTATAAAGAGACTTGAACAGTTCTTACCATAACAAGAATAATCAATTAGATGATTATAAACTAGTGATCAAGGTTTTAGTCTTTCATATGGAGCAATGTGAGTCCTAGGCCTGTGTACTCCCACCATCTTCCACTGTAGGAGAGTAATCAGAAACCTTGCTGGGCTATCTGGAGCCTCTGCATCTTTAAACAATGAAAGAAATGGCAAAATGCCGAAAGGTAGTGGTCCAATTGGCCCGTGTCCATTGCTGGCTTACAGTGTAACCACTGACGGAGTGGGCATCAGTGGATCGAGATTGGCACAGTGTCAATTGATGAAGCGAGGTGGTGAGTAGATATGCATCTGTGTACTGCACTTCATGTGTATGCTTGAGAATTTTCCTTAAAAACAAGAAACTAAGGAAAAGGAAGTTGGATCGCTTCTCCTCTAGTGTAATGTCCTATGGCCTCCTCACAATAAAGTCTGTCATGTCATCTTCTAAAAAGAACAATACCAGCCAGTATGATGGCACATGCCTGTAACCCCAGCACTCAGGAGATGGAGGCAGAGAGATTACAAATTTGATACTAGCCTGAAATACATTGTGAGACTGTCTCAAGACAACAACAAGTTACATCTATTGGACTGTAACTAAGAAGGGCCTGGATACGAGACCCATGGGGGCATCCCAAAGAGAACTTGGAGTTTCTACAAAACGATGCTCTGGTACTTGCAAGCAGTAGTGTTTTTTTTGTTTTGTTTTTAGGGCTTGACCCATAACATGTGCTGCAAATAGATAGATACTCTCCACGTTATTGTAGATGGTGTTAACAGTAGTAGCCCAGGACATACTGATCCAGAGATACCCTTCACGTTCCTGTAGATGGTGTTAACAGTAGCCCAGGACGTGCTGATCCAGAGGGAAGAAGGCTGAAGGAACAGAATATGTTCGGGGCATTTCATTAAAAACTGTTTGAGTCCTGTGAGCGTGCTGAGGAAGAATCTGTCTCCATAACGACTGCACCAGCAATGTCTGTTGGCCATGCCTTTTCTGTTCATGCTGACAGTGTTATCCATCCCATTAGGAAGAGGGAGCATAAATAGACTGGAAAACTCCGAAGTTCAAGTCTACTGTGATTCTAGAAAGTGTAGTAATAGGGGCGGCAGGGCTGTGACCCCAAAAACCCCAGCCGCCTGCTCGGCTAGCTTATGCCCCGAAATAATTACACAGACACTGTATTCATTTAAACACTGCTTGACCCATTTCTACCTAGCATCTTCTAGGCTAACTCTCCCACCTGGACTAGCCCATTTCTTATCATCTGTGTAGCACCGGTCTTACCGGGAAGATTCTAGCCTAAGTCCATCCTGGGTCGGAGCTTCAGAGCTTCATCGCGGTGTCTGCCCAGGAGCCGGGAGCATGGCAGACGGACGTCTGCTCCCGAGAGGAGAGCTGTGGAGTCTGCCCTCACTTCCTCTTCCTCCCGGCATTCTGTTCTGTTTACTCCACCCACCTAAGGGTGGGCCTATCCAATGGGCCTAGCAGTTTCTTTATTGCTTAGCCAATGAAATCAACAGATTGATATATGACACTCCCACATCAAGAAAGGATATCTATTCAAGTATGGATTCTCTCATTGCTTGCTCTGTTACTTTTTGCTTTGTCCTGTATTTATTCTCTCCCCACACTGTAGTGATATTTCATTTGTATTTTAATAAATAAAACTTGCCTGAAGTTCAGAGTGTAAAACAGCACTGATCAGCCTTACGGGCCAGGCAGTGGTGACACACACCTTTAATCCTGGTAGCCACACTAGTTTGCTATAGAAACAGGGTAGTAGTGGTGCATGCCTTTAATCTCAGCACGGGAGAGGAAGATAAGACAGGAGGAGACAGCTCTCAGTCACAGTTCTTTCTGAGATTCCTGGAGGCAGGATCACCATTTGGGGCTGAGGTTGAGGTAAGAACCAGTAACTGGCTGTTTTGCTTTTCTGACCTTCAGGTTGAACCCCAATTTCTGTCTCTGAGTTTTTACTAATCATGCTACACCACACCCTCTTTTTCTTTCCCTCTCCCTCCTGCCCTCCCTCCCTCTATCTCTTCCTCTTTCCCCTTTTCCTCCCTCCTTTCAACGCCCATTGATCTTGACTACTATTTGGAAGATTTACACTATCTTCCTTTTCTGAAGACATCCTGGCCTGACAGTGGTACAAGTCAATCTTGAGGGATCACTTTCATTTCTGGTCAAGCTATATCTCACAAGACCAAAGCCAGATACATCAAGGATTTGTTTGAAAGAGACAGGAAAGAGATTTGGGGACTGCTGAGGCTTCTGAAGAACATGGAGTGTACAGAGCCAAGGGGGCCCCATCTGGGATCCAGGAACACGGGAGATGCTGATGATCTCTTGATTTAAATTTTAACCCGAGATGATTGATGATCTACTTGGTCTGTAGACTGCCTGTCCTGATTACTGTCCAGCTTGGGATCTTTGAGTGTTGGCACATCGTCCTCACCATGACAGCAGCTGCCTGGACTCTGAGGCTCACTGAGAAGCCGTCTGAGTTTGGGTTTGGGTTTGTTTGTGTGGGATTTGGGTTTGTGTTTAACATTTTCTGGCAGAGAGTCTCTTCCATGTATTTGGGACCTCACAGTAGAGAAAGAGCGTTTGTGTTTGGTTCATCTCCACTTCCTGGGACATTCCCAGCAGCACTGTGAGGTGGGGCTGGAATGAGACCTTAAACCCATGCTTACCAGTAAAGAAACAAACACTCAGAATTCAGTGGTTTTTCAAAAAAGTTAGTCAGTGGCACATCTACAACTAAATGCTGAAATTGCCTGCAGTTGGGAGGATTATCCATCAGGACAGAGAGACAAGGTGATGGTACACATACAGTCTTAGGCATGTGGTGTCAAGCATCTGATGGGGACTCAAAAGCACTGGAGAGGGATTGGATAGACTGATGGACAGATGGATGGAAAGACGGATGGAGCACCTGGAGGACACAAAGTGGGTATTGATTGCTTTTGTACCCTTGTGTCCACCAGTAAGTATTTGTTTAATGAATCGTCTACTTAGTGTACCTGAACTTTAACACAAGTCACAAAAGATTTTCCAGAAAGGAAATTTAAAGGAGTCAGGGTCTCACTGTGTCCCTCGGGCTGGCTCCAGCCCTCCTGCCTTCGTCTCCTCAGTAGATGGGACCACAAACATGCCCTTCTGCACCAGCTCTGAACCGGAGAAGCTGACGTGCACAGTGTGACGATTTGCCATCACTTAGCGTCTCACGGTATTCTCTGTTTGGCTACATCAAAAGATCATCCATCCGGGGAGTTGCACCAGTGGGTAAGACCTGGGTTCAGTTCCCAAGAACCTCGGTACATCCGGGTACAGTAGCACCAGCCTGTTCTCCCAGTATGGCAAAAAAAAGAGGCCAAGACAGGAGACTTCAGACACTCACAGCCCAGCTAACCTAGAAGTAAGAGCAATGAACCACAAAGCTGTTACATCTAAAAACAAGGTGGAAGGTAAGGATAACATCCGTGGTTGTCCTTTGACCTCTGCGTGATTGCCCTGATCTATACAGACATGCATCCACATCACACAGGTTTTTAACATCCGCTTGTTTCTATAGTTCTTCCCTGGGTACCACATGCCTGCTATTGCCCACAAAGCACTAGATTCCCTTCCGAGTGCTGGTGAGACCACAAAGAGTAAACACAAAGTGCTTGCTCTCATGGAAATCACCCTCTGTTTGAGGACAACAGAGAGTGAGCAGCTAAGCAGACTCTATATTAGTACCGGGGGAGAGGCAGTGTGGCCCCTTCGGGGTAAAAATGAAGCCGGCTAATGATGAGGTGGTGGTTGCTATTTTAGCCGCTAAGGTCTCTCTGGCAGAACAACGACGCTTAAGCAGAAACTCGGGAGTGGAGTGGGCGAGTCATGCAGGGAAGTAAACAGGTGCAGGGGCACCTGGGTAGGAGCATGCTCAGTAGGAATGAATAACTACCAGGAATCCATTGAGGCAGACGGCTATAGAAGATTAAAAGGTTCTGAGCAAGGCTGTGGCGATGGCTCGGTGGTTACAAGCATTTGCTGTGCTTGTAGAGGACCCGGGTTCCCAGCACCTGTAGGACAGCTTACAACAACCATCTGCAGCTCCAGTTCCAGGGGATCTGACTGCCTTCTTCTGATCTCTGTGTGTACTGCACACACAGTGCAAAGACACAGAGACAAGCACTTGTACTCCTGAGACCAAAATAAATAACTAGTTTTTCATTCTAAAAGGAACAGGGAAGGACTCCCTCCCGTGGCAACTACTCCCACCATCTAAAGCAGCTCCAGGGAGTCTAAAGGTCCCACAGTGACCCTGTCCTTGTCCCCATCCGATAGAGATTCCATTCTGTTTACAAATGCTCACTTGTAGGCAACTACTGAATCCCCAAAACTCAAATCTCTCTCTCTCTCTCTCTTTCTCTCTCTCTGTGTGTGTGTGTGTAGTTAACCTTATAAGTCTGAAATCTGTACTTAGATTTTGGCTTTTCTTTTCTTTCTTTTCTTTTTTTTAGAAGAAATAAAAGATAATGTATGTTAAGGGTATCCTTTAAAAAATAGACTTTGTCTTTTGAAGGCCTCTTTTAGAGTTACAGAAGCAAACAGTTTCCTGTGTTTACACCTCACATCAGCATAGGACATGTACTACCATTGATGAAGCAGCCTTGGTTCTTTACTATTAACGGTCATTTGCTCAGAATACCTTAATTCTATGTAAAGTCCATTTTCTGTCCTGGCTCTCCTCTGCCTTACTTTTGGTCAGCATGATTCTTTAGACTCCCAGGCCATACCTGTTCCTCTGGGTTTTCTAATTTTTATCAGCTTAGCATTTTGGGGACATGGATATCATAGGATATCACAGGATGCTCTCTGTTAAAGGAATCGTGCTGGTGTTTTCTTCATGACTAGACTAGCGTTAGGCTTCTGAGGGTAGAGAGTACAGGAGTAACTTGTCCTCACAGACAGCAAACTGTAAACATGGCCTTTCTTCTCCTGACTGAAGACGTTTCTGAGGTGGCCTTTGTTAATTTCTCCCAAAAGTGACTCTTTTCTCTCCTGACCAGCCTTTCTGTGCCATATTCCTTAGAAGAAATCACAGAGTACAGGCCACTCAGAGTTGAGCGTTGATAGACAGCCCCTGTCCTTGTGGGAGGAATGCCCAATAAGACACATTTGGGATTTTTCTACAAGGAAGAGGTGTGTGTTCTTCCCCATTCATCTGTTTATTCAATCATTTATTTGTTAATTCTTTAATTTGGGACCAGCAAAAATAGTTAAATGCGCTTGCGGCCAAGGTCAATGACCTGTGTTTGAGCAACAAAAGCCACAGGGTGGAAGGGGGGAGCCAATGCCACCAGCTTGTCCTCTGACCTTTACACACGCAATCAATAAATGTAATTTTTAAAAAATTAATCTTTATTTTAGACTATGGGTTGTCATTTAATACTACTTTATCTTGTTGCTCAGGTCAGTTCAGTTTGGGTCATATTCCTATCATTGGAAGCTGTAATTATTTCTTGTTAGAATTATATCATTTTTTTCTGCTTTCCGGGATTGTGAGATGCTCCAGGTTCATCTTGTTTATTTCCTGTCCCTGTTTGAGACTCAATTTCTCCAGAGTCTCAGTTCCTTTCATCGAAGAACAACCCTAGGAGGCAAGATCAAGGGATGGGGTATGGTCTCTGCCTCTGCGTGTTTGAGCTTCTAGTCTCCCACTTGACTGACGAGTAGAGAAATAAGTTGTGTGTATCCTCACCCATGCATCTATATGTATACGTAAATGCTACATACTTATAAATGTTTCTGAATGTCACACTACCTGTGTTAGTGAAGCAGGAATTCATCCCGGTGTCTCCAGCTCTAACCCACTCCCCTAAGGATCATTTTAGACTTTGCCCTTTATTAGTAAATTTCTACTGCAATAGTAAGAAACCTGGCTGCCAACTCAGGCTGTTTATTTTCTTAATTGTTCAGTTCCAGTATACACGGGTTGCAGTATCAGAATCATAACCTGTGGGAACCGGTTTTATCAACTCCAGGACGGTGCTTATACACAGGTTGCTTTGCCTTTAATTTTATAGACTGCTGTTTGCAGAGTTACTAAGTCAGCACTTCCCCTCAGTCCTCTTTGGTGAGGCTGCTTCTCACACTTGTAATTCAGTTCAATTCTCTGGTCACCCTTTGCATTGCTTCCTTCCCGGAGCAGAGAGGACACTTTAATTTAGCATTGTTTCCAGCTGAATAACACATTCAGAGGCAGCTTCAGCGAGAAGCAAAGTGGGAACACGCATTTCTTGTCGTTTTTCTTGTTTGTTTTTAATAAGCATTTCTTACATCACACAAGTAATTCATTAATACAGCTAAAATTCCCTTTAGTGCCACTCCAGGGTCAGCCCAGGTCTCAGTACAAATGCTGTTATCATTCTAGGAGACTTGTCTCTCTGGATATTTTACTTTCATATTTATATCCATGGATGTGGACCTACAGAAAATGTCCGGTGCTGGTATGTATCTTTTTGGCTTTTTAGTCTTGCTATGTAGCCCAGGCTGGTCTTGAACTCACTGTGGAGCATAGTCTGATCCTGAGCTCCCAGTAATCCTCCTGTATCAGAGTGCTAGGATGACAGGGGTGTTCCTGTTCATCTGGCCTTGACTCTGTTACCCTAGATGATAGTGTGACAGCTAATCTGCACTGTCAGCTTGACTGGATTTTGAGTCCTGTGGAAGACACACACACCGTTCAGCAAGTCTGTGAGGGTGTTTCTGGGGAGCTTTATGTGAGGCAGGGAACCCCAGCCCAAGTGTGAGCAGTACCAGGTCATGGGGTGGGGTCCTAGTCTAAATAAAAACAAGGGGAAGAGAAGCAAAGTGGATCCCAGCCTTGATCTCTCTCTGTTCCTGATGGTGGACGTGATGTGACAAGCTGCCTCTCATTGCCACTGCCCTGTCCTCCCCTTCGTGGGGAACTAGAGTACTGGAAATGGTATATCAGAATCAATTCTTTCTTCATTAAGGTTCTCCGTTTGTTACAGCACTGATGAAGATGAGTAATACAGGCACCGTGTATAACTTCTTACTTTTCTCCCCTCAAGCCACTCTATGAGGATATATTTCAGTCTGTGCATCACTATTTGCCTTGTAAACAGACTGCACAGTTGAATGCCTTGGTTACCTTTCCCCCACCCCACCCCGCTGGTGATAATGGCTGTGCCACCCAGTGTTTCTTCAAGAACTGCTGGATTATAGAGATACACATTTTAATTTTAAAAGCTTCTGTCAAATTGCCCATCAATATACTCAAACTGAGGAGAAAAAAAATCTCTGTATTATGTGACTGAGTGGGGCAGAATCAGGTTGCTAGTTTTTAATTTGTCTGAATGTTCCTCTCTAGAGAATAGTAGCTAGAGGGGGGGTAAGACTCATTCTCTGTTATTTAAAAGAACCTCATGCTGTGATGATTTCAAGTGCTTTAAAAATGTTAATAGTTAAATTGTTAGAAAAGGGGGGTGGTGTGGTGTAACAGTCTCCTTGGAGTTCATTCAACTGCTTCTGAATAATGGCTGCCACAATGGGGTGAATCTACACGTCTCAAGCACAGGTTGGGACATCCAGGAAGTGCTTCACCCTTAGTGAGCCGGTGGTCACGAGGGATTATCTTCTGAAAACTGGGTGGAGGGATACCCTTCGCCAGTTGATTATTCAGGGCAGTTCTGACCTGCGTTTTCTGGAACATTCTTGTGGTTTGTTTGTTTGCAAGTTGACCAGAAGGCGTGAAACCCAGCCCCAGGAGACATGTGAAGGTGACCCCACAGCTGCCCATACCTGGTTCCGCCCACTGTCATCTCAGATTCTCTTCTTACTGAGACACCCGTACAGTAGCTTGTGATTCTTGAGGGTTGGGGACTCTGGGAGTGATGCCTTCGACCTGTCCCTGGCTCTAAGAGGTCTGTTCTCAGCTTCACTCCCATGGCCAGCTTTGTGCTCCTGAAATTATTTCTTAGCTGATTGGGAGTTTGGGTAGATGTGTGGATGCTGACAGCTTGCTATGCTGCAATTTAGTCAGAGCAGGAAATTAAAGTCACTGAGGACATCCTTGTTCTGATTAGACAGGACCAGGTATGTGCTTCACATTCAAAGACTCGCTGCCTTCTTCAGAAAAGGAGGCGACCTACCAACTGTGGAAACATGAGCATGCCATCGGAGAGTGGGGATGGATTCCTGTTTGAGTTTTTTACAGAGCGCCATTTATTGGAACTCTGGAAACAGGGTTTTTTGTCTCCCGATATCCTTATAGTCCCTGCGGGCTGCAGGGTAGAGAGTATAGAAGACTTGGAACTGTCTGGTGATGATGGCTTCTTTCTGTACACCTTGGTAACGAATGGATTGAATTTATCTTCTAGAGAAGATATGCCCAAATCCTACCCACTCCCTACCCGTGAATATAACCTCATTTGGAAAAACAGTTTTCAGGTATCATGAGATAGATTAACTAATATTGGATGGGGGTGGTTTCTAAAGGGTGACTGGTATTATATCTCTGAAAGAGACCTGAGAGGAGGGCTGGAAAGATGGCTCAGCAGTTCAGAACGCTTCCTGCTCTTCCAGAGGACCAGAGTTTGCTTCCCGCTCCGACATTGGGTAGCTCATGGAAGCCTGTAACTCCAACTCCAAGGGGTTCTGATACATGACCACGTGTGTGTGAGAGATAGATGGGTTCTGACACGCATATGTGCTCACATATTCATGAGACATAGAAGGAAGACGCAACAGAGACACAGTTGGAAACTGTAGCCACAAGCCCTGGAATGGCAGCGATTGCCAGTAACACCAAAAGCCAAGAAGGAAGCCTTTTGTGCGCAGATGTGTCACTGTGATGGGTTTACTAAAGAGCTGGATGGCCAATAGATAGGCTGGAGAGAATAGGCAGGATTTCCGGGGAGAGAGGAAGAGGAGAAGGAGGAATCTCTAGAGGTGTTGATTATGCTAACAGACTTGGAGCAAGTCGGACCTTCCGTACTGAGGAAAGGTAAAAGCCTTGTAGCAGAATGTAGATTAATAGAAGCAGATTAATTTAAATTATAGGAGCTAGTTGGAAAAAGCTTTTTGTAATTAATAATAAGTCCATTATTTATCATAAGTGTCATTATTTGGGGGCTGGCGTTACAAAGATAGTCCATCTTGAAAGCTTGCGACAGCCCTAGGAGAGCCAGCCCTGCTGACATCTTGGTTCAGATTCCTGGCATCCTGGATTATTAGAGAACAGAATCGTTTTGAGTCACCCAGCCTGTGGTGCTTTGTTACAACAATCCTGGGAGACATATTTTAAGCCCAAGTGTTCTGCTTGCATCAAGTAGAGATTAAGTCTCTGTCTTCCAGATTTAATCCAACCTTCTCTGCAGGCACGGCTACTCCCACCCATTGGGTGTCTCAGCAGTGCGCAGACTCGCCAGCCTGCCAACTTTAACCCTGGAACCCCATTCACCGGCCCAGCAGGGCAAAGAAGCAGCTTAGGCTGGGACTGAAACCCACAGACAAACAAAATCAGGAGGGGTCATCTCCACACTCCATGACATTTACAGCGAAGAGGTTAAGGGCCATGGTGCCAAAAATGCTTGTGCCAATGCCAAACACATGGGGTTTGCCAGAGAATACACAATACAGAGTCCAGAACTTGGTGTAAATACTCAGTGACCTCTTCCCTTGGCTGATATTTTCCAAAATATCGTTCAGGACTCTCCTGCCTTCCATAACCTCATAAAACTATGGGATCTTAAAGCTGCAAGGACCTGTGATGTGACTCAGCCCACCCTCCCATTTTATTTACAAAAATAACATCTGCTATTTGTCGAATAATAATACGAACTATTCCAAATATTTATTGAACGTATACGATGTTCCAGGAGCATCTCTAAGCGCTCTGTGTGTTAGCACTTGGCAGCCATCACAGGAATGCGTTGCTGTAGCAACTCTCAATTTACATTATACTATATTCTCAATTTATAGATTAGGAAACTGAGGCACAGAGAGGAAAGGAACTTGTCCAGAGAATCAGTTAAGCAAGTGGCAGAATCAGGATTCCAACCCTGATTTTCTTAACAGAGCCCTAAGCCCTTCCGGTCTGCAAAGACCCCCAGTGTCAAGCTAGAGCTTGGGGACCTGGACTGGAATGCTTAAAAGCAGACAGTGCTGTAACTTCTTCATGTAGACCCAACTTTAAATACACACACGCACACACACTTTTATCTTCATGACAGCCGAAGGCAGAAGAGGACCTGTGACTTAATTCAAATGCATTTTGGAAGTCATGAAGATCAGCTTCTTCTTGCCACGAGTCGAATTACAGCAGCAGTGAATTACAATGCAGGTGGAGTATTTGCGAAGATGAGAACCTAAGTAGAAACCTGTGTGTGTGCACACGCACAGGAACACACATCTAAGGAACGCCAGTCCCTTCTGAGAGGAATGGAGCTCAGGGGGTGGTCTGCCAGTTCTTAGTACTATGAAGAACTTCCCAGAAGCCGGCTGGGTCTGTGAAGGGCCGCTGCAGTCAGCACTTGAAAGAAGTGTCCAGCCAGCCATGTTGTCCCAAGCTGAGAAGGCAGCAGAAGGGAAAACAGACCCTGCGGGGTTTGTCTGGCTGGGCAAAGCTGTGAGCCTGGGGCTGCCAACCAGCCCCTGGGATGTCTTCCAAGCTTTCCTCTACATCTCCATTCTGGGCTCGGGTGTTCATGGTTTCTATAAAAGAAGGTCCCCAAAGAATACCCCACATCAACGCCAGCATATGTCCTGTGTCCATTTAGCCTGGGACATGGCCATACAGCAAGGCCTCCAGAGTGTCTGTGGTCAGTGCCCTATATAAGAAAGAGGGGACTCCTGGGGAAAGAACTGCTCCATGGTTTCATAACGGTTACCAGTGATGACCTGCCACAAGGTGCACTGGGCTCAATGTTCCAGGGATCATTCAATTCCTCCCTTCTTCCTACTTTTCTCATGGAAACTGGTGGCCAGGGTGGTGATCACAAGCCAGATATTTGGGGGGACTTCCCTGCCCTGAATGTCAACTTGTGGTTCTTGTATGTCCTCTCTTTCTTGTGTCAATCAACTGACCGTTCAGTGGCTCACAGAAAATGTAGGGAAGGCCTCCAAGCCTGTGACATACTATGGGACACCAGCCCTGGTGTGACCGTTCTGTGCCTGTGGGTCCTCCCATACAGGCCGTTGGAATGGGGACGACCACAGGGAGGAAATCCAACAGCGACATGGTCTGAGCGGAGAGAGTCAGGGTGACCCTTCTCAGCTCTTCCCAGTGTTTGCTGTGGCTGTCAGGTAGGTTGAACACCAGGAGTTTTCTAGCCATGTACTAAAGACAACAGCTCCGTTGAGGTAGAGAAGTACTGGGTTACTGACTCCAATGTGGAGATCTGTCTGCTTGGGTTTGCCTTTTACAGAAATTAATGATTTAACCACTTGCTCTGAGTAAGACTCTTCTGAGAAGGAGCCCTGGCCCTAGAGCTACCCTGTCTACATTCAGGATTCCAGGCTTGGCTGGGGGTGGAGGGCTTGCCTGGCACCAGAAGGTGTGATGGGTCATGCCTGTGATCCTAGTACTTGGGAAGTAGAGAGTGCGGAATCAGCAGTTCAAGGCCATCTTCTGTTGCTTAAGGAGTTTAAGGCCAGTCTGGACGTCAGGGGAACCTGTCTCAGAAGAAGAAACTAAAAACAATCCTGGTTCCAGATTCTATCCGGTTCCACTAAGGTGTAATAGAGTGTTGGAGCCTACAGAGCAGGAAGACAGAGAATGTAGTCACTCCAAGGTTTAGAAGAATCACAGTCAGCAGCATGGCTGGACGAGCTGCCTTTCTAGGCACCAGCGGTGAGATCGAAACAAAACGTTCTGAGCCACACTCCTCACAGTAGGGTTTTCTCAACACTATACTTTACTGGGAAGTAGAAATCTCTAACAACAAGTTTTCCCACTTTGCTACTGACTTTTCTCAAGGTGTGGGTTTTATCTTTCTTCTGTGTTTGAAGAAGTCAAATCCTAACCCTCATGGCACTTTCTCTGTTGCAGGCACATGCCCTGTTGGAATAGGTATCAGATTGGCTGGGAATATACATTCCTTCCCAGGCCTGCCCCTCCTCTCGAGGAAGGCACCTTTACCGTTGCTCCTACCATTCAGGAGGCAATCTAGGGCATAGTCAGCTCCATGGGAGTCTTTAGAATGTCACCCAGTGAGCCATAGAAACCTTAAAGTGTTGAAGTGGTTCTTCACCTTACTAGTGGTGCAATCCTTTAATACAGCTTCTCATGTGGTGACTCCAACCATAAAATTATTTTCATTGCTACTTCATAACTGTAATTTTGCTGCTGTTATGATCATAATGCAAATATATGATGTACACGGTATCTGATATGTGACCCCTGTGAAAAGGTTGTTCGACACACCCACAGATCGATCTCAACGCACAGGTTGAGACTCACTTGAACAACAGTGCCTTGCACAAATGTCTAATGATGGTTTTATCATTGTGAGAGTATCATGAGTGTTCCATCACCACCAGCCCTCAGACAGGTAAGGCAGGGTCTAGTCCATGGGACCCTCCCTGCCTGAGTGTGGAAAAGGGGGGTGTGGCGAAGTCAGTGAGGCCCTGCGATTGAGGGAAGGGGAAATGGATGCCAGCAGGCCAAAATCAAAATTTCTCTGGCAGGCCCCACACTTCTCTTCTTCATTTCTCAGTGTTTGTCGACCCCTGAGCTCCTGGTTTTAAAAAGCATCCCCAAAGATCTCCACGTTAGTAGGCAAAAATTACGAGCGCAATGAGCAATGCAAACGGGTCTCTTCCCCTGATCCCTCTCATCTTGGAATGGTATAACATGGAAATGATTGGAACCTGGTTTCGTTCATCACCTGTCCGTGACATCTGTCTTCTTGTATCCAGAGAAGAGACAGCTGTGACTGCAGAGTCCTCCTCTAAGACAGGTCCCCTTGCCTCAGCCTCTATTCTGGGCTGCAGCCCACTCCCGCTGCTTGGTTCTGTGCTTCCTGTTTTATTTTTGAGTAATTGCAGCCTGAGCCGTCGCAGGCAAAGCCTGTGTGAGAGATAGACAGTGGACTTGAATGCCAGGCACGTACCTAGCATCCTGGGTTGGCCCTGAAGAAAAGTGGCTTCCTGTCTCCTTTTCATTCCTTACCCTCTACCTGCCCGCTCAGCCTGGCCGGCTCCACTTTGCACTTGTGCTGTTAACAGGGTGAAGATGCTCCCGGCCTGGGAGGTCCAAGTCTGTGACAGTGGCCGCCATTCTAGGGAATGCTCAGTCCTGTCCTCCCAGAGGGGAAACAGATCCTGTCTTTCTGGTTCCCTGTAATCACTTGGCTCACTGGGATGGTGCCCAGGAACTCAGAATTCAGACTCCAGATTGTAGTCTCCAATTCAGACAAGAACTCCTGGAAAATGCTCTGCCCAAACTGTGGTCACTGGGCCTGGACATTGAACTTTCAGTCCCGTCCGTGTGTCCTCCAGTAGATTATCCAGGAAGAGAGAGGAAACATCTATCTAACAAAGGTTTAGAAGTCAACCTCCAAAGCTGCCGGTCATTGCTATGGTGCCGTTGCTTTAAAAGGAGATAGTAAAATGAGAACTGTATGTTTATTCTAGGATAGTTTATAGAAATATGATTTAGCGTTGACTGTCCCTCCCCGATCTCCACCACATTGGTGAGCTGCTGTTTAGCGGCTGACCGTTATGGTTTTCATGGTTATGGTGTCGTGGCACACGCCTTTGACCCCAGCATGTAGGAGGCAGTGACAGGTGTATCTCTGTCAGTTCGAAGCCATCCTGGCCTACATAGTGAGTTCCAGGACTGCCAGAACTATGTAGAGGGACCCTATCTTTAAAAAATAAAATACATAGTATTCTTAATGTTCTACAAAATGTTCACAGATTAATGAGGAAAAAGGAATATATTAATTAAAGAACGGGTATGAGTAGGCAGTTTACAGGAGATGAAATTCAAGTGGCCGGTTAATATGAGTAATGTGTAGCCACACTGGTAACCAAACACAAAAATTAAAACAAGCACAGGATATTCTTAATCTAATAAATTAATGACAAATGTGTATGAATTAATATTACTTGATTTTAGCTAGTCTTGTTATTGCAGTGCTGGGGACCAAGCTCTACAGACCCTGCTATTAGGCTCAGTGGCACAGCACTAGCTCCGCCCCCACTCTCTCCCCATCTTTTAAGGACAGTGATGCGGAGGCCTAAGAGGCCGGCACCTTGCAGGAGGCCCTGGGACTCTAGAGCAGGAGCAGGGCAGCAGGATCTCTACCAAGTCAGTGGGTACATAGACAGGGGTCCCTATTTATTGGACCTAGGGCCTGGACTTATAAGAAAATAATCAGAAATATGTGTGTATAACGTCGTTTCTAGAAGCTGGCTATCATGACTGATGTCTGTCATCCCAGCACTTAGGAGGTTGAGGTGGGAGGACTGCCAAAGTTTGAAGCCAGACTACAAAAGGAGTGAGACTGTTTTTTAAAAAAATTACGTTCACTACGGAATTATCCCTCATAGCAGAAGCCTGCAACTAGTCTCAGTGCCAAACACACAGCTGGGGCTTATTTGTACTAACTAGTATCTAAAATAATACTTTTTAAAAAGTTATTAACATAAAAATGTCTATGATGTAATACAAAATGGATGAAAGGAGATACTCAGTATGATTATATTTATTTTTATTTTATTTGTGTGTGTACGTGTTGTGCCTGTATGTATGTCTACACACCAAATGTGTGCTGGGTGCCTGAGGAGGGGGAGGGGATTGGTTGCCCTGGAACCCGAGTTATGGATGGTTGTGAGTTGCTTTGTGTATTCTGGGAATCGAACCTAGGTTCTCTAGAAGATAAGCCAGTGTTCTTAACTGCTGAGCCATCTCTCCAGCCCTGAACACATTTCTAAAATTATGTACATATTGAAAAAAAATCCTTGAGGTTTAGTCTCTTGTAGCTAAGAGTGAACTTGAACTCTTGATCCTCCTGCCTCTACCTCCCAAACCTGAGATGACAAGCTTGTGCTGTCCCACAGTTTCTGATGTGTTGGAGTAAAGCAGGAGCCATGGAAAATGCTGTTTGATGTCTGGTTCATGGTTAGGTAGCTTTCTTGTATAGCAGGACCGTCTGCCCAAGAATGGTGCAGCCCAAAGAAGCTTAGCTCCCACTACGTATATTAATAATCAAGGCATACATACAGACCAATCTGATGCAGGCAATTCTTCAGCTGAACTCTCTTCTTCTTTCTTATCCCTTCCCTCCCCTCCCTCTCTCTGACAAGGTCTCACTATAGCCCTGGAAGTACACGAGACCCTATCTCTAAAAGAAAGGAAGGAGGGAGGGAGGGAGGGAGGGAGGGAGGGAGGGAGGGAGGGAGGGAGGGAGGGAAGGAGGGAGGGAGGGAGGGAAGGGAAAAAAGGAATTCTCATCAATGTGGTCCTGATCAGTGTATTCTGCCTATAGCAGGATTAGGAAAAGAGTTTGTAAGGCACAAGTTCTTGACCCCCAGCTCTGGATTCTGATTCTGCAGTTCTGGGACGGGAGGGATTATGTGCTTCTCGCTGGTACTGAGACCTCCCTGTGGAGTTTAAGGCTTATCCGGGACTGGCGCCGCCCCACAGCCCAAGGGTGTGGCCGCAATGGAGGACGGGTTGCTGTGGCCCTGCGGATGAACCGGTACCCCCTGTGAGCCACTCAGCTCTTTCTTCCTCATCTTGAGAGCAAGGATTTACACAGCAGCTACTACAGAGCTGTGGGGATTAGCTGAGCTAAGCCGCGTGAACGACTTGAAATTGATAGTTCTCAATCAGGGTTTGCTTTAATTGGTGACACATAAACCGGAGCAGCCCGGGGTGAAGTGTGCTGCTGTTGGACTCGGACACGTGGCGAGCACGTCTGCAGACGCTTTCCTAAGCCCTGGGTGTCTCGCATAGTACCGGGGCCTTCGTGTCTCTCCAGGCAGAAGGGTAATTGGACACTTGGGTAGTATCTTGCTGTAGGGGACAGTAAATTGCTTGGGTTCAAAGGCTTATCCCCCGGAGCCTCCTGACTTGGGTGTCTTGAAAATGCCCTTGGGCATCTTGGGCTATGTCTGCTGTAGTTCAGGTAGGGAGCCAGCAGCAAGGTCCTGTGCCAGCCACCCTGTCGCCCTTGGGCCCTGAGTCACCTGTGTTACCACTGCGCCAGCTATAATAGTTCAAAGGCTGCAGGCCTAGCCTCCTTGCCGCTGCGGCTCTTAATTTAGCTACCCCCTTGTGAATCATGGGAAATCCCCTTGCTGGAATGTAAGGCAGCATTCTGGCCGTTGTCCAGGGACCCCTGAACAGACGCTGGCTCCTGGCAGAGGCCCAGCATGCATACGATGTAATCATTTCCCCCTGCCAGCCTAGCACCTTGTTCAGTGGTAGCTCCATAGTTAGACGTAGTTAGACGTAGATAGACGCGGCCTGGCCGCATTGACGTCGGCGGCGGCGCTATCCCCGGGTGGTCTAAGATTTTTGTCATTTATTCAGGAGTAAGAATATAATCATACTTAGGAATCTATCCAGGTCAGGAGCTGGCAGTCATGTGCCTAACACAACGCGTTATGCGTAGTTCCCAAGAGAAAGAGCATGCAAGGCAAGCAGGCCCGTATAGGAAATCAATGGCTCCATTAAGAGGCAGGGGCAGAAGGAGGAGAAAATGAAGGCAGAAGCTGTTATTGAAGTTTCCACCGAAAGGAACAGGCCGAAAGAACTGGGTTAGAGCTGACTAGTTTGAATGATTGCAGTGGGCTTTTAGTGTAGAGGCTGCCCCTCGTTATGTGGGAACATAACCTCGCAGGTGATGGGGAGGAAATCTTAGTCGGGAGTATAAGATGGCCAGAGGAGGTAAGGGAGGGTTGGGACTGTCAAGTGGAGACTTGCACATGGCAGTCACACTTAGGTCAGTCTTTAGTTCTGGCCAGGACAAGCCCCAAGATGGCAAAACATTAGAAATAAAGAAAACCAAGCCAGTATGATGAGAACGCACTGACCCACTGATCCCACGGCTACCTTTTGACAAGATCTTTGAGTAAAGTTTGAAGAGCCCTGTTCCAGGGCATCTGCTGTGATGTTGGGTATTGTATATCCTAAAATGGAGACATCCTAAGAGACCTGAACGTTTAACTGGAAAGCAAAGAGAATGTGCTGCCGTGTCCCAGCGCCTTCCACTTCTTAGGTGTGTGTTACTATTCTTTTGATTATTATGAGGCGAGCATCCCAGTTCTGCTCAGCACTTTGTATGAGCACATAGTGCTGCTCTCTGTAACAAAGCTTATTTGGGAGTGAGGAAACTTACCAGATTGTCAAGCTAAAGATAAAAGCCAATATTTAAATCTCCTTTCACAATGGAAAATTTGGTCGATAAATTATTCAATGATACCCTAGTTTCCTTCACCATGAAATGGGTAACCCTACATTTTTGTGAGAGGCAAAACAGTAATAAAAACAATAATAATAAATTTACACACACACACACACACTGTTCACCAGTATGGCTCACGTTTATCAGTGCAAACAGATGCTCAGCTAACAGCCCTGCGTGGTACATGTGGATGGATGAGGCCGTTAGCTACACTGAACAGACAGGAAAGATGTCTTAAATCCCAGTGTTTGGGAATGAGGGAGAATGTGAAATCATTCCATCAAATCCTTTTTGTTTTGTCTTGTCTTTATTGCAGTGCTGGGGACCAAACTCTACAGACCCTGCTATTAGGCTCAGTGGCACAGCACTAGCCCCGCCCCCACTCTCTCCCCATCTTTTAAGGACAGTGATGCGGAGGCCTAAGAGGCTGGCACCTTGCGGGAGGCCCTGGGACTCTAGAGCAGGAGCAGGGCAGCAGGATCCAGGGCCAGCTGTCCCCCAGGGCTCTGTAGCGGTTCCCCTCCTTCTGCTTCCTCCGGGAGCACCTCCCTCCTCTTACATCAGAGCCCAAACCTTGTACCCAGTCTGGCAGTGCTGACAGCAGCAGCCACCGGTTTTATTTCTGTGCTTTATTTATTTACACTGTCCTTGTTGTAAAAGGATTTAAGGCTACTTGAAAGCTGCAAACAGCAGAGCTGCAGAGAATAAACTGCAAGTAACTGAGAAGGAGGGGACAAAGGAATACAGAGTTTGCAGAAACCTAGCTGTTGCCCCCCTGCTCTTGCTGTGGGTGTCTGATCACTGAGTCGGAGATGGGTGGCCATTTTTGTGCTTCCATTCCCTTTACGTCAAACTTCGGCTGATTTGGGGTGGGGGAGCTGGTTTTAGGATGTCTCCCCCTTTGGAGACACAGATTCCCTTTTGGGATGGCTCTGAGAACATTAGGACCTCTCTGGAGGGGCCATATTTGCAAGTTTGACAGGCTTGGTGATCGCAGCAATAGCAGAGGTGTTGGGATAGTTGAAGCCAAGGCAGAAAGCCGAGCTGGGTTCTAAAACCTTCAGAACCTTTGAGACATTAGAGCGCCCTGAGCAGATGGCTTGGACTCCCTTGCTGCTTTTCCTCTGCTCATGCAGTGTGTTTCTCTTTTCGTATGGTGGTAGGAATTCAGCCCAGCGCCTCCTGCATGCTAGCTAAGCTCTCCATCACTGCGCCTTCTTGGCATGTTGGTATTCCCTGCAGGCTGTGAAGAGGAGGCTTAGAGGCAGCCAGATCCAGTGCCCAGGTCTTTCCCACTGCCTGTTCATCCATCAGACCTCTGTGTCGGCAAGATCCAGTGCCCAGGCCGTTCCCACTGCCTGCTCATCCATCAATCGTCTGGGTCATTTTGACCTCAAATGTAACAGCTCATGAGCCCAGTTTTCTCAGTACTTTTCCATTTGAGGATGAGTTTGTCTTCCCACCTCTAGGGACCCTGGACTTACCCACAGACAGGCCTTTGCTGAGCAGTCTGACACCTGAGACTTCATCTACCTGTTCAAACCCTGGTCTGGATCCCTTTTCAGTCCCTTCCTGGATTCCTCTGCTGCAGAAGAATCCAAGCTAACCCCAGCCAGAAGGCCGGGATCTGAGATGGCTCTGGTCTTGGAGACATTTAGAAATGTGCTTTCCCGGATGTCCCTGTCACTGGCATCGATTAGATCCAAGGTGCTAAATACTCCGCAGAGCATGGGGTGATAGTACCACTCTGCAGAATGATCCCACCAGAAATCTCGATGCATTCCTGCTGATAACCACTGCTAAGGAAGCAGGAGAACTAAATATTTACAGTTGTACAGTAGCGTCGGGACACTCTTCTGCAGCCTTCTTGGTTTGTGCCCAAGAGTTTACTGGGAGGAAATCACTGAATTATTTTTATCTGCACGGTGTGGTCAGAATTACATTCTGCAGGGTCGGGCTCTGCTGGGAATAGTTTATTTCATTAGGCCTCAGTCCCCCGGTCTGATCAAGCCCAAGCTCTCCTCGAGTCATGGGTTGGTCTATGTCTCAGTCTCGGTATCTTCTTCGCTTAAGTGGACAGCTCAGAGTTAGCAAGGCCTCTGCGAACCGCCAGTCCTGGCACACAGTAGACACCAGAGGGGTGCCGGCGGCTGGCACAGTATCTCTGAGCAGGAACTGGCCGCGTTTGGAAACTGAGCACTCAGAATTAAGTAGGCTATTGCCTCTCATAACACACCAATGACGACACGCTTCGGCTTAGAAATCATTTTAAACCCAGGGACTAAGAGAAATAATTAAGGTTAGCTAGCCCTCAGACTCCGGGAGACTGGTGCCTGCTGACCCTGCTTTTTCTTCTCCTTTTCTATAGACTGGCTAATTATTTCCTGATTTATTCGTTCATTATCTAACACGTCCTGGGCTCCTGTTAGTGCCAGGACTGAAATAAAGTCCTCCACGCAAGCTTTTTACTGTGTGGCGGAGGGGGCCAAGTCCATGGGTCAGTACAGAGCCACGTGCAAGGCTGGAGTGGAAGTGAGAACAGTGAGCACAGTGAGCACAGTGAGTTCTTTATAAAAAATTGTTTCAGCTGGGTAGCAATGGCACATGCCTTCAATCCCAGCACTCAGGAGGCTGAGGCAGGCGCATCTCTGAATTTGAGGCCAACCTGGTCTACGGAGCACAGAGCAAGTTCTAAGACAGCCAGGACCACACAGAGAAACTGTGTTTTTAAAAACACAACACACAAAGCAAAAAAAAAAAAATGTTTCAGAAGCCAACCATGGTGGTTCACACCATTAATTCCAGCACTCGGCAGGCAGAGGTGAGTTCAAGATCTCTGTGAGTTCAAGGCCAGCCTGGTCTATTGAGTGCTTTCCAGGTCAGCCAGGGCTACATATATTAAGATCCTTTCTCAAAAACACAGTGCATCTGTTTACTTATTCCTTCTGGCAGGGGTGTGCTTACGCTGTGGGGCACAGAGAAAGCTGAGAGGACAACGTTTGGGGATCCGTTGCCCCTTTCCACCCTGTACAACCCTGGAATCAAAGTTAGTTCATCCTGCTTGGCAGCAAGCACCTTCACCGGCTGAGCCATCTCACCCATGGTGGGAAGGGGGTTGCCTGCGGGGTCAGACAGAGGTGCAGAGGGCAGGAATCGAGTAGCTATTTAAAGTGTGTTAGTGTAAGAGCTGCATCCTGCAAGACCCAGGTGTTAACCAAGGTAGAAGGCAGGCAGGTATTCTACGGGAAAGCCGCCCCTGTACCAAGTCAAAGAGCATGAAGCAGAAGATTTCGTCGTCTAGATTGGCAGGCAGAAGGGGTGCGTGTGGGAAGGGCATACACGGAGCCTGAGTAGGCTGGAGATATGGAGCAAAGTCAGATTCCCTGGGACTGATTTAATTCACATCTCTAAGAGGTCCTTGGATATCTCTGACCACATGCCAATCAAAATAATTACAAGTGAAAGAGCTTGTAAGTTGGCTCACATAATCCGACATCCATCTAGTTTTTCCTCCCCAAAAGTGCTTCTGATAAAATGTTGAAGTACCAACAAAACTACGAGCAGCATACAATGAGTAAATAACCCAGGTCGTGAATCCTGGGAATACGGCTCTGTGGTAAGCGTTTGCCTGATGTGTGTAAGACCCTGGGTTCAATCCCAGCATGGGGGTCGGGGCATGAAGAGCGTGGCAAAAGAAAGCTTCAGTTTCTGAATGTTTGCTTTTTCTGGTAATTCTGAGTAGGGAGTATGTTTGGAAACAAATGGACCTAGCTTTACAGAAGGAAGTTTTAGCTCTCTGCATCTGGATGTGGGAGTGGTCATGTCAATTGGCATTATCAAGAGGATGAAATCATAGAATTGCCGTGATTTTTTTTTTGCTTGTTTACTATTTAGTGCTTTTACAGTACTAGCTTAACCCAGAGCAAGCAGTAGATTATTTGCTGTAAAAACGTGTTGTCAATAACAGAATGAAGAACAATGACAGGTAAGTTATTGAATTAGATTGTATAGGTGACAGAATTCTTATTCATTTGTTGCATCCACTAGACAAGCCTGTATTACTTCTTAGGGGCAGGGGCTTATGAACTACATTGTTGAAGAAGACAGAGGCTTAGCATCAGACAGAAAGACAAATGCGTAGGGGATCCCTTCCTCAAGTCTGCATGTTTCACATTTGCCTGTTGTTGTGGCTGCCCAAAGGTGCTCTGGCCAAGAGCAACCCAGAATCTTTTGGTAGAGAACAGTTGCAACTAAGAAGATTCTAGAAGACCTGATGGATGAGGGTTTTAGCTCCTCTCTGACCACCTTAGTACCACGCTCACTTCTGCTACAAACCTGGGAACTTATCAACTCACAATTTCACAAGGACAGACATTTAATTCAACCTGCTTTGTAGGCTTGGTAAAGGGCCAGCCCTTCTTGAAATCCCAATCATACTTTGCATAAACGGTCCATCAGAGGAGCTATGGAAATACTTCAAAGAGAAGCACAGCTTTCTGGGTTTATACACAGCTCTAGTGAATAGTTCTGTTGGACTCTGGGAAGCCTCCAGAGCCATTCCAAACCTTGCTGGGTTTGTCCTTAGACCACACTGTTGATACAAGTGTAGAGAATGGCCTTAAGAGCTTCTGAAAAGGCTTTTATCTTGAATACCTTTAATTTCACCATTGAAACCCCATTTCAAGCGTCATGGTGGGACACATTACAATCCTAGTACTCCAGGGCTACATAAATGTCTGTCTCAAAAACTAATAAATGAGCAACCCCTTTCTCGCATTCAATATACTATGTCTTGAGTTTCACCAGTGAAATCCACAGTGTTGGCCAGAATGTAGAAAACCCTAAGGAAGTCACTTTGGGACTGTGTCTCATTTTTATGACTTCCAGTTCAGACTTGGTAATTCTTGAGACAGTGGGAACTGATGACCCAAAGGTGAAACGTCTGGCCTATCTTTACTGTGCCCACCCAAATAAATAACAAGCTATATCAGGCGTCTCTTTTTGTTTCTGTCTATGCTTATTTTATACTCTAATTTTTAAAAACAAATTATAAGTATTGTACCACTGTATCCGTTCCCTTTGTTCTTCGTAAGATGTGTGTGTGCGCGCACACATGCACGTGTGCACGTGTGTGTGTATGTGTTTATGTCTCTGTGTGTTTAGCTGTATCTTACTTGACCATAAGGCTGAGTTTCTCTGGGAAAGCCACTGTTTCGACCTGTTACCCTGGGACCCATCCACTCAGCATCATTCCCTTTTGATAGTATCCAGTAAGAACAATAAAATGACATGGCTTCCTATTTCTAGGACGACTCTAGAGAGCTAGAGAGGTGACACAGTGATGAAGGTCACTTTCTGTTCTCGCAGAGGATCTGGATTCAAGTTCCAGCATCTGCATGGTGCTTCACAACTATTTGTGACGACCCTCTTCTGTCTTCCTTGAGCTCCCATGGGCACATGGTACACATAAACGCATGTAGGTGCACACACATGCACACAATCAAGAGAACAGCCTAGGGAAACATGTGGATCCTGTGTCTAATGGTTCTCAAGTGTGAGGTTGGGCCCGTTGCCCACCTGGGTGAATCTTGGCTTCCTTCTCTGTAAACCGAGTAATGACCACACCTGCAGGAGTGTCCATCTCTAGCTGGTTCCAAGTAAGAGATAACAAATAGAAGAACACAGGACTAGCTAGAGCTATGAATTTTTAAAAAATTTTTTATACCTTAAACCAACATTGTTTTAGCCCAGCATGGTAGTGAATGCCTTTCATCTCAGTCCTAAGGAAACTGAGGCAGGCAGATCTCTTTGAATTCAAGGCCAACATGGTGTCTCTAGCAAGTTTCAGGCCCGCCACAGCTCCATAGTGAGACACGACCTCAAAGCAAAACACGTTTGATTTGAATTCACTCTGGTGTGCAAAGTAGCTTCAGAATGCAGACACGTGAATTCCTAGGCTTTTCTTCCTGTACAAGAGAGTAGGCTGCAGCCCTTTTTGCCACAGAAGTGACTGGGAAAATCATCTACATGGGATTCTCAAAGCTCTTTAAATCTACCAGAGAAAAGATCTTGGCTAGGGAGGAGAAAAAAAGAAGAAGAAGAAACCAGTCTTTTTCTTTGAATTGCAATAATTAAACTTTTCCCATAAACTGAGACATTTGAAGTCCGTAAGTTGAACCCGGCATGAATACGGCTCAGGGACAGAATAACTGGCTAGCATGAATACGGCTCAGGGACAGAATAACTGGCTAGCGTGAATGCGGCTCAGGGACAGAATAACTGGCTAGCATGAATACGGCTCAGGGACAGAATAACTGGCTAGCATGAATACGGCTCAGGGACAGAATAACTGGCTAGCATGAATACGGCTCAGGGACAGAATAACTGGCTAGCGTGAATACGGCTCAGGGACAGAATAACTGGCTAGCATGAATACGGCTCAGGGACAGAATAACTGGCTAGCGTGAATGCGGCTCAGGGACAGAATAACTGGCTAGCGTGAATGCGGCTCAGGGACAGAATAACTGGCTAGCGTGAATGCGGCTCAGGGACAGAATAACTGGCTAGCGTGAATGCGGCTCAGGGACAGAATAACTGGCTAGCGTGAATGCGGCTCAGGGACAGAATAACTGGCTAGCATGAATGCGGCTCAGGGACAGAATAACTGGCTAGCATGAATGCGGCTCAGGGACAGAATAACTGGCTAGCGTGAATGCGGCTCAGGGACAGAATAACTGGCTAGCGTGAATACGGCTCAGGGACAGAATAACTGGCTAGCATGAATACGGCTCAGGGACAGAATAACTGGCTAGCGTGAATGCGGCTCAGGGACAGAATAACTGGCTAGCGTGAATACGGCTCAGGGACAGAATAACTGGCTAGCGTGAATACGGCTCAGGGACAGAATAACTGGCTAGCGTGTCAGGTCATGGATTCCATGTCCTGTGCCACAAGAAACGGGGTTTTTGTTTTGTTTTGTTTTGTTTTGCAACTTACCTCCTTTTTCTTTAACCAGGATCCTGCAATTGTAGCCCAGAAGGGCCTTGAATTGCAGTCCTCCTGCATTAGCTGTACAGATTCTAGAATGACAGACATGTACCACTGTGCTTAGCTCCCATGATCTTTGTTCGTGAATAGAACTCTTTCAAATGCTTAAGCGAACTGAGGTAGCTTGGGCTACAGATGACAGCAATACCCGCACAGGCACAACTCTGCCTAACAACATGGAATTGTTTTTCTAAGGTAACAATTACTTTTGTTCTTATTATAAAAGAAAGTGCCCAGCATTGTGCGTATCTTGGATGTATACAATTTTTATTTGCTGCTTAAACACTGAAACACTGAAAAGTTTCGCTATAGATTTCAGAGTGAGTTCCAGATGAGCCTCAGGTTCAGAACTGGGCTGGTGAGACAGCTCAACAGATAAAGAAGATTGCTGCCAAGCCTGACAGCCTGAGTTTGTCCTGGGGGCCCACATGGTAGAAGAAGAAAACCCACTCCAGCAAGTTGTCCTCAACCTACACATCCACACACACACAAAATACAAAACAAATAAACTTTAAAATTTAGAGACTACAAAGAAGATTATTTTTTTAAAAAAGATTTTCCTGCAAAAGCTGCCAAAATTTCAGAAAAATCTAAAAATATATATTTTGATATAAAAACTTTCCAGCTTTTCCTATGAGTAAAAGTCTGTGTTGCACATAAATGTCTATATGCATATATATTTTTGAGACAGGCTCTCACTGTGTATCCTGAATATGTGTGTATTTTATAGTTGCAAAAGTAAAAATGGAATCCTTTTATAGACATTGCTTTGAGACCTGTTTTTATTTTTTTCTCCACGTAGAATTATTTCTCCCAGGTGGTGGAATTAAAGACATGCCCCATATCTATCTATCTATCTATCTATCTATCTATCTATCTATCTATCTATCTATCTATCATCTACCTATCTATCAATCATTTATCTATATCTATCTATCTATCATCTATATCTATCTATCTATCATCTATCTATATATGTATGTATGTATCTATCTTCTATCATCTATCGACCTATTTTATATGTGTGAGGATGTATGCAGGCCACTTTACATGTGCATATCAGAGGGCAACTTTTAGGAGCCCGTTCTCTCCCTCCAACCTGTGGGTTCTAGGGATGGAACTCAGATGCCTTGGTGGCATTTTTCTGGCCCAGTTCTAATTTTAAATACCTTGTTTTGTCTTCCCTAAATCTGACAGTGCTTGTCAAAACATGTGTCCTACTTTCGAGTTTTATGAACGTGGACTCGACGCTCAGGAGGAATCACATGTTACCTGGAAATATTCACTTGTGTCTTGTAAGCAAACACATTTTCCTGCCAAGATTTCTGATTTACCCAGTGCTCATACTTTTCCAGGCAGTGTGAATGCAAATGTCATGCTATTCCCCAAACAACCTCAAATAACCCCCTTCAAAATGAGTGTTCACAAGCCACAAGAGGCACCACAGTCATTCCACACAACCACAGAGCCTTTCCAGACAGTGAGGACGTGTGGATTCCATCATTCTGTATGGTCCATGCTGCTTTGATTACACTCTATGTGAAATCCAAATTGACACCCAACTCTCTTAGCTTTTTCTTTCATGATTTTTTTGTGTTGTGTTTCAAGATAAAGATTCATGGGGAGGTAGCAAAAATGTCTAGAATTTTCTAATCTTCACTCTTTTTTTTCCAAGATAGAGTTTCTTTGTGTAACTCTGGTCGTTCAGGAACTCATTCTGTAGATCAGGCTAGCCTCAAACTCAGGGATTTCCTGCTTCTGCTTCCTGTCAATCTTCACTTCTTAACCAGTTCCCCCTACATCTTAGATTCATTGTCCCCAGTGCTGGCCCTAAGTCTTCAGTTCCTGCCAAACATCTTCATTTTTCCCTGCTTAACTACAAAAGCACGACTCTTACCTCAAAGTGGAAAAGAGATTATTTATTCTGTAGCTAACTGTGAGTGACCATGGCCTGGGAACACAGATTCAGGATTTCCCAAATATCACATTCCAACATGGTAAAAGAAAAAAAGGAAATCACAAATCCAGATACTTTGCTGGTACGTTGGTGGGTCACTCCAAAGTGTAGACCTCAGCTGCTACTTTGGTTTGTGGGAACTAGGGGTATGTTTATACATTCCAGAAGAGTCACCTACTAGTCACAGAAATGTTAGGTCACACACAGAGGGGGCAACTAATGGCTGTGATGGGGCTAAAGATGTCCCAAAACAAACTGGCTCTGGCTTGCAGCATCCTATCTTCTCTGTAGCACACAATCGGCCAACGGTCTCATACACTTCAGTGAGGTTCGGTGCTTTCCAGGAACTTTCATTCGTCACTGCAGACCAGACTGCCTGGTCATCTACACACTTCCACGTCCTCTCATAGAGAGAGCCAAGCCCTGCAGCAAGCCTGCTTCAGGGCACCCAATAACCGTCATGGTTTCTCTACTGCAACAATGAGTTTGTCCAGTTAGCATGGAGAAAG
The DNA here is from genome assembly GCF_037038515.1 of Microtus pennsylvanicus. NCBI lineage: Eukaryota > Metazoa > Chordata > Mammalia > Rodentia > Cricetidae > Microtus > Microtus pennsylvanicus. Next base: position 73,213,815 of record NC_134592.1, on the reverse strand, counting down.
AGCTATGATGGGCACCTCAGTATGATTAAATATTTTCAGTGATCTCTGTTGAAGAAGAAACAAACCAATCCAGCAAGGCCTGTCTTTAAAAGATCTGCAAACCCAGAGCCCCCACTAGCAAAATGGACACGATAACCGCACAATGTGTAGCTGGACAGGGCCGCAGGCTACCCCTCCACATTCTTCTTAGACTACGCTTGGCTGAGGTACCAAGGATAACAGGTGAAAGAATTGGTGGGATCGGAGAGAGACAGGATACAAAGAGTGTGGAAAGGGTTACCTCCTGTTGAAACAACAGCTCTGGAGCACAGATGTGCAGAGCTTGCCCTAGTACAGAAAGAAAGCCTTCTGCGTGATCCTGGCAGGCTGTGATCTGCTACTGAAAGCCCTAGTGACAGTGAATACCAAAACATTAAGGGAGCTCTTACACATTCACGATCAACCTTTTTAGTTCTAGCATTCTGTTTTCTGGAAACGTGATAGAGGCAAATAAGGAAGGCTGGGCTGGGGAGGGAAGGCTGGTACTAACCAAATCATGTAGCCTCCCTAAGTCTCCTTCTGCTTATCCGTGAAAGAGGAAGTAACAAAGCTAGTTTTTTAGGGCTTCCTCACAGTCTGGATCAACGAAGAACATGTGTTTAATATGTGAAAAGCTCTAGCTTCAATCCCCAAGCATCGAAAGAGAGGGGTAAAAGAAAAGAGGGAGGAAGAAAGGTCATGGAGATCCTAAAGACTCACACCTGCAAAACCTCATAGGTTGAGCCCCAAGATTAAGGTGGTAGAATCTGTTCCTGCTTGCATGACACTGGGGAAGTCTAACCCGTGTTTTCCTGCTCCAGAAAATGGGGTGAGAGTAGCAGCTCTTGCCCTTCCACCTCACAGGATTCTAAAAACCAAGTCCTATGGTTTGCATGACTTGCAGAGACGTTTGTAGTCGATCAAATCAGATGGACAATGATAGAAGGTAGATGGTAGATGATAGATCGATAGATAGATAGATAGATAGATAGATAGATAGACAGACAGATTGATGATAGGTAACAACAGAAGATTTACACCTACTCCCAAATCAAAATATGTAGATGCATGCCCCAGTTCTCATGGAATTTAGTTTCCCTAAATCCTTAAGTAACTCCAAAATTTAACCTGGCTAATTGTGTTGACTCTAAAAGTAGATGGTGCTCGGTGCATTCTGGGGAAGAAATGGGAAGCCTTATTCAGCAATGGAATTTTTAAGAAATCATTTTGCAAGGTGTAAAGACCTCTCCCTATTATTGTTCAACAGTGTAGACTCCAGACTAGATTAGACAGAATGCTGGTCCCCAGGGTCCCTCATTCCAAAAGGAGTCCTGAAGCAGTCTCCAGAGGTGTGGGTCCTGCCCTTGGGCCAGCCAGGACCAGGCTTCCAGTGTGGGCTCTCAATCTCTATGCACACAGTAGGTATCTTGGAAGTCTTCTTATTGCACTTAAAAAAAAATTATCCAATACGTCCTTTTTTTTCTCCTATGGGATTACCAGGTTCCAGAACCCCAGAAGTCCTCATTATTTACAAATTATTTAAGCCAATTGTATGGAAGATGCTTGAGGAAACACCCTGTTCCTTCTGCTGAGAACCACAATGTGTCACGTGACACGCACAGCCCCGCCCCCACCCCCACCCCCGCAATAAAGTAATTTGATGTCTTCACATTATCTGCCAACATCTATGTGCATTTTCAAGTTGCTAATCTTTTGCTTTTGTCGTTTAAGAGCTTTTAAATTCCTAATCGGAGGCGGTTGCTTCCGGCTCGCAGAAACAGTTAACCAAACACTCACGCGAGGCAGTCGTTTCGCTTTCTGCGCTTGTTGTTTTTGGCACTGGGTCAGTGCTGTGAACTTCTGGTGTCCAACTGGTAGGACCTGAAACTCTGTGTTTAACAAGTGCCTGTAGTCAAAACAGTTGGCGTGTGCGAGCGAGGGGAGCTGGTACTGACTGCAGCTGGTCAGCCGTCGGGTCGTGCACCGTGCAGAATACGGAATCAGGTTGCTCTATTTTGCGGCTAGGCTTTTGTTGCCATTTCGTGGTTGCGGAATCTCTCTCTCTCTCTCTCTCTCTCTCTCTCTCTCTCTCTCTCTCTCTCTCTCTCTCTCTCTCTCTCTCTCTCTTTCTCTCTCCCCCTCCCTCCCTCCCTCCCTCCCCCCCCCCCCGCCTTTAATGGCATCTGTGCTAATATGGATCACTTCAGGTTCCAAAAGTACAACATGTTTACAGTCGACGCAACATCAGATTAAGTTGCCAGCCAGAGTCGCTCTGTAAGTGGTTTTAGTTTACATTTCTTCTTCTAGCAGGGTGTTTTGCATAATTTTGCTGATCCTGGGTTATTTATAGACTTTTTTTTTTTAAAGAAATGAGGATGTATGAAGAGTTTCTGTTCCAACTGTAGAAAGTGATTTCTTGTCTACGCTGAGTGACGCTGAATGTATGTACGGCACAGGCCGTTATCGCTCTTGAAAATTAATTTCTCTGGAAGGTCACTTGGTAGCATTCCCCAGCCGCCATCTGCAGACCCCCGGGGATCGTCTCCCGCAGAGCTGTTTTCTTTGCGTGTCGCAGATGGAGCAAAATGAAAGTGGTGGTGCCATTTCCTCTGGGGCGCTCCGAAAGGGTTGGGTATTGTTTCAAATCTCCAAAACAACAAGTTCGCAGTAGTTGCTTAGTTCAACTCACGGGAGCGCTGTCATCTGATGGCCCGCGACCTGTCCCAGAGCCAGCTGGCGAGTGTCAGCGTCTGGGGGATGGGACGGCGGCGATGGCGGAAGGGAAGTTCCTGGGTTGGAAAGTTTGTCCCACTGAAGCGACTATAGAGAGGTGCATATCGCGTGGTAAAGAAGGACTTCCAGCCGCCGCTGAATGACGTGCCCCCTCACACGTGATTCGTGTCGATTATCAGGCACGGGGGGGGGGGCTCCCAGGCAGGTTTGAATGAGAACTAAAACTGGGCTTGTAAGAAAACGCTTTGCTAGGGTTAGGACTCTATAAAAAGCGTTCCCCATAATATTTACTAGAACCATTGGTTAAATATTGCTCTGCCTTGCCCACTGAATGGCTGCAAAATTAAAAAAAAAACTCTCTATGGTGGCGTACCTAGAGCACCTCCCTCCCATCTCCTAGGCTGCTAGTCCTGGAATTTGCATGGGAGAGAGACTGTTCATCAGCACAGTGAGTGTGGCGTCCCCTTCTAATGGTCCAGGAGAGCGCTGTAAATGAGACACTTCATTGTGCCACGGGTAAATATTTTAAACTAAACAAATCGAAAAGGAGGGAGAGAGCCATAAACAGCCTTCAGCCTTCTAGTGGAAAGCCCTTCATGGAGGCAGGGCACTTCCCTCGCACTAGGGGGTTCCACAACAGCCGGCTCCCAATACTGCTGTCACCCCAACTCCAGTCAAAATGGAAATTTCCGAATTAGTAAGCATGAGCATTAAGCCCGAGCTGGACATTGTTATAGCCTCTTTAGGGCGATAATTTCTCTTTCTCCTCCACATTTCTCACATCCATATAAAAGTGCAATTTTTCTGTCTCTGCTAACTTTGCAGAGCCCAATGACAAAGCAGGCTTGCTTCAAGTCCTTTACCCTCTGGCCTATGCCCCATACTTTCGTAGAGGGGCTGAAGAGTGGGGTGTCAGGCCTAGCATAGACATCTAACTGTCACCTGCTTATTGCTCCATCTACAGTGGGCAAATTGGCTCCAATGTGATGTTAAGAAACTTTGTTTTCTCAGGTGGAGTGGTGTACGCTTTTAATTACAGCATTTGAGGTAGGAGGTGGCGGGGTAGAGGTAGTGGGTGGAAGCAGGCAGATCTTCTACATGGAGTTCAAGGCCAGTCTTATCTGCAGAGCAAGCTCCAGGCAAGCCAGGACCACGTATGAAGACCTCACCAAACAAACAAAAATTAAGAGCGAGACTTCATTCTGGTTAGAGTCATTCTGCTCCCAGTCACCAGAGCCCTGTCCTTCCCTCTCTGTCAGGTTGGTATGAGTGAGTGAGGCCCATCTTTTCCCGGCTTCTGGTTTGAAGTGTGTGTTGGTCCTGTACATCTTAGACATCTATAATAACTGGGGTGCAGGCTCACTGTGCACGTAGTCTTACGGCCAACATGGATGAAGAGGCTCGTGAAGGGACTCACATGGCGCTAGTGCAGATAGTTATCAAGTTCTTCTTTTCCAGACATTTGTGATTCAGTCAGCTAGACCTTTGCACATCTGTCTCCTAGAGCATGTCACCCGCCCAACCCCTGTAGACCAGCCTGCCTATGGATTCCTTCCTCTCTTTTATACGTCAACTTAGCCATAGCTCAATGTCATACCTGCTGTTTGCTGCAATTGTGCCTAGCCCCACAGGCCGCCGAGTCTACCTTTCTTGTCCCAGGATTGATTCTGCCCACCCCACACTCGGTTTGAAACTTGAGGACTGGAAGGGTCCAGGAATTCCACAGGAACTGAGCACAGCTGAAACCTGGAGACTCTGCCAATTACTAGCTGGTGGTAGCATTGGACCCGGAGCTTAAAGTGGGTTAATCAAACTAGCAAGAGAGCTGGCGGCTATGTTATGAGCTGTGAATCTGCTTACTCCAAGGTCTTGTCTTTTTCTAGAACCACATTAATGATATGTGGGTTAGTCAGAGCCTTGCAGAGTAGGAAGAAAACCAGGAAAGGAAATTGATTAAAGGAGCTGGCTACTTGCAGGCTGCTCTTGAAGTCACCTGCCCAGGGCATAACCTCCAGTGCATGGTCCTTCTCTGTGTGCATGGTCCATGCCTCCAGTGCCCCTGCTCTGTGTGCGTGCCTCCAGTGCAGGACTGCAGGGTAGCAGATCTGCTGGAAACAAGCACCAAGTTGTACCCACTTTGGCCTCCATAGACCTTAGAGCTGCGCTGTGACTATGCGGGAAGTTATTGGCTCTCTACACTCCAGTATGGTAAATGTAAAGGGCTTTGGAGTCGGCCTAGATGATAGTTTAAACAACGGAAGCTCATTTGATCACAATTCTGCCGACTGAATTCCAAGACCACCGCGCTGTCAGGGTTGGTGTCCCCTGAGGCCTTACACATCACCGCACCAGGCTCGCTGCCTTCTCAAGGTTCATCATCTGAGTTCTTGTCCTTGTCCCAATCCTAAGGACCTCTTCAAAGACCTTGTCACACTCTCAGGAAGTAGTGAATTAGAGACTGAACATATGGATGATGGCACACCGTTTAACCAGCCACGCCAACCAGATAAGTCTCTGTGGTGTACAGAGGGTCTCCTGGGAGTCTCTTCCCATATCCATGACTGGGCATAGGGAGCAAGCAACAACAACAATCATACGCCTTTTAAAATCCCAGGAAAAAACCCATCATGGCTATGAATGTCCAAGTTACCTTTCACACGTTCTGAGTGGAGAGACTTTGTTTGCCTGTTGGGAGATTTATGTGGAGGGAGCTCAGGAAGAAGAGCTTACGGACCAGTGGGCTCCAGAATCACCTGGCAGGCTTTCCTGGTTCCTTTCTGCTGACACCTTTCTGGTCAAACACCCTAATCTATTCACAGATTCATTGGTATAAACGTCTCAATGTCTTGCCAACAATTACATATGTTTGTTTAGTTTTTACTTTTTAATCTGCCCTCAGGTTCCTTGGACATTGAGAAACCTTATGCCAGCTATTGCCTTCCATTGAAACCACCACCCTTTTCCCAAAGGCCTGAGGCTGGCTCCGCCAGTTCTGTGAGTTTCTCCCCTGGTAGGAGGGTGCCGTTGACAGTGACTTGCTAGAGGAGCCAACAAGTGGCTTCTGACAGCCCTTTGCAAAATGCGGCCAAGGTCTTTCCTTCACGGAAGACACTAGGAGAGGGACTGTCTGAGCCCAGAGCTGCCATTCTTGGAAACCCCATCTGTAAGATAAAAGCCTAGAGACTTGTGAGGATCCATACCACATAGGAGCTAAACACAACCTGGCCCTTGGTCTCCTGCCGATTCATGCTAATTACACTGCTCTTGGCCTCAACAAGGGTGATGATGGACAGTATGTTCCTGAAGGCTGAGGGGCTTCTTGACAAGCAGGGTGGGGAAAGCTCAATCCCTTCTTCTTAAGCCAGCTTGGGCTCTGGTCTTCATGGAGAAAGGGACAGCTCTTCCAGGAAAGGAGCCTGGGGATTGAGGACAGGGATCCCCTGCAACTATCTGCTTGCCCTATTCCCAGACAGAAGCTCATGTCTAGAGGTTGCCAAACACAGGGGAGAAATGGTATTTTTGTTGTTATTTCTAAGTTATTTAGTTACAACTGTTTATGTTTGTATAGCTTGGCTCAACTCTTTGTTTTGTTTTTTTGTTTTTGTTTTTTTTCTAGATAGGGTTTCTCTGCGTAGCCCTAGAACTGGTTCTATAGACCAGGCTGGCCTCGAACTCAGAGCTCTGCCTGTCTCTCCTTCCTGTGGGCTGGAATTAAAGGCTTGTGCCACCACCGTCTGGCATCAACTTTTAAGCGTGTTTTGCCTGTTAGATCTCAACACTTCTTCCTCAGCCCTGGAGAGACAGGTCTGGTACCACCAGAAGTTAACAGCAGGGGGATTTCAGCTCCAGCTTTGGACGCCTGAGTTCCTGTTTCCCATTTCTGCTGTGTAGTTTATGTGTTGATGGCCACTTGGGGCTGGGTGGGAACTAGAAAATCACCTCATCGGTATAATGTTTCTGTCAGTGGTAAATACGTTTTGTGACTCTGTGTAATGCCCACTGTGTTAGCTCTCCTCAGAGAAGGGCTATCATGGGTCAGTGTCACCGAGGGGATCCTTAACAGGATGGTAGGCCAGGAGCTCCCTACCCTGGATGTCAGAAAATCTGGCTGCACTTGAAGAGAATACCGTTCATAGGTCTTGGTTTCCGAGACATGACTGGAGCCTGCTGCTCAGAAGTGTGGTGCCGGGGGTGAGCTTCTCAGGTTTCCAGGTGGTGAATGGGCTCATTGGTTCCTGGGGTCCGTCAATATCTCAACAGGCTGGAACAGTAGACTCAGTCCAGCAGGGCAACCGTTTAAAGGGTACCTGTGGGTTAACACAACTTAACAACAGTGTGACCTAAGACTTGAGAGTAGGGTTGTAATAAATAAAACATCTGGGTGGATCTTCATTGCACTGATAGAGAATCATGTCTAGAATGGACAGCCAGGAGCTGAGCAGGATGTGTTCACTGGAATGTGTTCCCTTCCGAATTCTAGTTTCTGAGGAATGTTGGGAGCAGGGGGAACCCAGGACAGGGCAGGAGTGGGAACAAAGTTTTGTGAGAAACAGCTTTAAAAGGTGGAGGGTGTTCCCCCTAGAGGAGCTGAAGTAGTCGTGATGACCCTGAGTGGGACGTATGTTGGGGTTCTCAGAAGTTCCGGGAAAGGACAGTCACTGTCTTCTCTCACCATTTGGACATTGCTGCCTTGGAGATTAGCACCCAAGAGGACTGCAGGACGCTGGGCCTGCAGTCCTGCTGGAAGGGAGACATCCATGTTTGAAGAAGGGTCCTTGTGTGTGTTTAAAGTCTGATACTCCTGATTTCAAGCTATATACCTAAGACTCTGGATAGCAGTGAGCACTTGAATGCAAACGGCAGCTGTATCAGGGATGCAGGAGACTCAGAGGGTAGTTGCGTCTCCGAGAGTCCTATCGTCAATAGCCGGTGGAACCTGCATGCAGTGCACATGGCCATAACGTCACTGTTGTTATTTGCATCCAAATTTATTTTATGCAACAAAAACATTAAAATCAGATCATCCTCCGAGCAGTAATAAAGCATAGCAACCTGCTGTCATCAGTCTGCCATCAAAGGGATCCTCTTGCAGAAGCAGGGAGGCAGAGAGGATGCATCTTGCTCAAGACAAATAATACTCATTCATGGACCCTAACTAGCAGCACTGGGGAGCTGTTGTTTCAGAATATCTGTGTGCTGTCTCCTGCTGGCTGCCTTAATTACCTTAACTTAAAAATTACCTCCTTTAAGCGACTCCAAGCAGGGTTTTGGAGGTAACTTTCAGTTATCTTAAAACAGATTGTTGTTTTCAGCTCGTCCTGAACTCTGTCATCTGCTGGGGTTTTACCATTATTGCCTAGGTGAAACTCACACAACATAAAATTAACTGTTCAAAGCCAGATAACTCGCTGGCATTGAATACTGTCATGTTGGGCAGCCGGTTCTATCTAGTTGCAACATGTTTCTCTACTCCACAATGAGACTTCATATCCGCTATGCAGGCACTCCTCCCTCCTGCCCCCCAGCTCCTGACAGCCGTCAATCAATCTGCCTCAGGCTCTGCCTCCTCTGGACATTGTATGGAGATGAAAGTGTACAGTGTATTTGGCCTGGTGTGCCTGACTTCTTTCATTTCACACAGTGGTCTTGAGGTTCGTGTGTGTTATAGCACACACCATATGTCATTCTTTCCTCCGACTGTGTTACAGGTTTTCTGATTTATGCATCCGTCAGTGGGTGATTCCGCCTTTGATTACTTGTTTTTTAACTTTAGGTTTATTTACTTTATGTGTCTGGGTATTTTGGCTGTATGCGTGTACGTCAGCATGTGTCTGCCTGCTGCTGTCAGAGATAGGAAGAGGGCCTTGGTTCCCTTGGTTGCCCTGGAATTGTAGTTACAGATGTTTGTGAGCCATCGTGTGGGTGCAAGGAACCCGGATCGTCTGCAAGAGCAAGCACTCTTAACCGCTGAGCCATCTCTCCAAAGGATTTATTCTTTGGAGAGGTCTTTGTTGTTGTTGTTGTTTGATTTTTGAGATAGGGTCTCACTATGTAGCCCTAGCTGACCTAGAACTCACAGTGTAGACCATGGTGGCCTTGAATTTGTACTCACAGAAATCTGCCTGCTTCTGCCTCCCAATTCCTGGGTTTAAAGGCTCCTGGACCATCTTAATTAATTTTAATGTGTAGCTCAAAGGCATTTGGTACCATCATATTGTTTTACGATCCTTGCTACCACTATCTGCAGAATTCCTGGATTTGCAAAGCACTAACACCGTGACTGCCAATAGATAACAGGAGGCTCCTCCTTCCCTCCCCCAACTCCTGCCCACTCTCATTCCCCCTCCTGCCTGTATTTGACTACAACTACTTCATATCAAGGGAACCCTACAGTATAGCCTTTCTTCAGCTGGACAGTTTCACTTAGTGTGATGCTGTCAAGGCTCATCTGTAGGATAGGGTAACGTGTCAGAATGTCCTTGCTTCCTAAGGCTGAATACCACTCTGTGACAGTTAGAGGTTTGTTTTGTTTTAATAGAGCGTTTGTTTGTTTATTATCTGTGTGTGTGTTACTTGTGTGGAGGTCAGAGGACACCTCATAGATGTTGATTTTCTCATCTCACCACGTGGGTCCTGGGAATTGAACTCAGGTCATCTGGCCACGGCGTCAAGTGCCATCACGAGATGAGACATCTCGCCAGCTCCTGGTGGTTAGTGAGCGTTATCAGCTTCTAGGATCACCTGGGAAGAGTTTCAGGGAGACATTGTCCAGATGAGATTCCATGAACAGATCTGAAAGCCACGGTCATGGTTGTGCTGGTCGAGGTGGGAGACTAGCTCGCTGTGAGTGGCAGCATTCCCTCGGCCAGGGACCCTGAATCACAGAGCAGAGAAGGCCGCTGAGCAGTAAGCATGCTACCTTCTTCTTCCTTCTTGCTCACGGGTGTGACAGGACCAGCTCCTTGACGCTCCAACTGCTGTGGCTGACCTAGTCTGTGGTGGAGTGTAGCCTTGAACTGTAAGCCCGACAAACCCTTCATCCCCTCACCTGCTTTTGTCTGGATCGCAGCAACGGGAAACAATCCCATCCTCGTGCGCATGCGCACAGACGTATGCGCGCGTACGCCACGTGCGCAGATGGACACACATGCCTTATTTTGTATTCGGCTGTGAAGAATTGTGCCGCTTTCATCTGCTAGCTCCTCAGAGTGATGCTATTTTGGACGTGATGTACATATAGGTATATGCCCGTAAGTGGAACTATTGAATCATACTGTAATGCTAGTTTAATGTTTTTGGGAACTACCATGCTGTTTTCCACGGCAGCTATCATATTTTATATTGCTCACAGCGCTACACAGGGGCTCCATTTTCTCCTCGTACTCACCAGCTCCTGTTCTGTTCCTCTGTTTAAATAGTCATTCTAGTATGCTGGAGTGCTAGCCCCTTTTAGGTGTGATTTGCATTTCTCTGATAGCTAGGGAGTGGAGTGTCTCTGCCCAGGCTCCCCTTAGCCATTTGTTTACCTGCTCTGCAGAGCCGGCCTTGGCACCGTTTTGACTTTGCCCCTTCCTGTTTTTGTGTTTAGAGCTACACTTCCAAACCTGCTGTTTCTCAAGAGCTACGACAACATAAATTTTTTTTAAGCCACCTGTGTGCTGAAAACTTAGGCCACCTAGTTACTCTGTGGGGCACCTGAGGTGAGGAGAAAGAATGGGCCAGGCAGAAGAACCAGAGTGCACCAGGAAAGCTGGCCATGGGAAGTGTCCACCTCTGACCTCCAGGTCTTCCCGGAACTCTCAGCAGAGATTCCAGGAGAGCTGTTGCTGTTTGACTCTGGCCAGGCTCAGGCTCCCAGGCCACGGGGCCGCTTTTTCATCTTCTCCGAACTGCTAAGCCTTACAACATCCAGCAGACCGCTTCTTGGTAGTCCCCTGGGTAGGGGCAGTGTGCTCAAGGAGCCTTTGACCAGCTGGCTTAGAGTCCAGGGGACAAAGCTCGCAGCATAGCACCCTGGAGCAGACTATCTCCAGCCAAAGCTGCAAATGATCCAGAAAGGAGACCTGGCTAGTGGCTTGCCGGCTCACACCCAGTTGTCCACACAGACACCATTCCAAGAAACAGCAGCGGACACAGACTAGCTCAGCCCTGCAGTCAGAAAAACATTAATTCTCCCTAATTCGGCGAAAAGGTTGTCTCTAACTGATTTTCCCACAGAGACTCCCGGCTCTGTCGAGCTGGCCAGTTGTCACGAGATGATCTCTGCAAGGCTTGTCTGTACTTTCTCACAGCCTGGGATCTTCCTGAGTTTTTCAGAGACTTGCTTTCAGTATTCCTTACTAAAAGGTGGATGCTGCTCACCTGGACATGACTTAAGGTTCATCAGGTATTAGCCAGGTTTTCAGAACTTACATTGGACGAGAGCCAAAGGAGGTTCTGAGAGCAGAAAAAGAACTCTCAGATGTTAGGTCCTGGAGAAACTCTGGACAAAGTTCACTCAGTACCTGTGGCTCCTCCTCCCAGTCCAGCTGGGCTGCTCTTCCCTTCCCTTACCCCGGGCTTCTCTAGTCCCGGTCATTTCCGTCAGGCACTCTTTTGACTCTTGTCTCCACTCTTGGCCTCTTGCGTGGAGACTCCTCTCTTCATCCATTTGTCCTCTCTCATCTCTCTCTCTTCCTCTCTTGCCCCTCTCCCCATGGCCTGATTCAGTCTGAAGTCTTCCAGATGCCTCTGATATCTGTAATAAGCCTTCTCCTCAGTCATACCTCGGAGCAGCCATGTCCTCATTTTTCATTCATCAAATACACTGATTTGTTGAATTTTTTTTTTATTAAAGACAGTCTCACTCTGTAGTCTTGGCTGCTCTGGAACTCGCTATGTAGACAAGGCTGCCCTACAACGCATGAGAGAGCCGACTGCCTGTGTCTCCTGTTGCTAATCTATACTCTCTGTCTCTATGTATCTGCCTGTTCCGGATATTTCATAGATGTAAAGTCATGTCACTCATGGCCCTTTGTGAAGCATTATCTTTGTAAGGGCTGGTCCCTTTCCCATAAGCTGGCTGACCCTTCGCACACAGGGAAGAAAGTCTGAGTACCCAGAATGAGAGCCACAATTGCTGGCCCATACCTGTGTCTGGCAGACTGGGATTGGCGGTGGAAAGATCAGGCATTCAAGGTCCCCCTCACCTACACAGAAATTTCAGAACCCTTCTAAGTTACACGAGAAATCGGCTCAGAAAACAAAAACAACAACAACAAAACCCAAAATCGTCCAGAATGAATGAAAACCCCACTGAAATTAAGAATGGCATGGTCCCTTTGGGGTTTTCCAGTGATAATAATGGTCTTCAAAGCATAGGGCCCGATGGGCACTGTCCTGCAGGATGGGCATTCCCTGTAGGGAAGGAGAACAGAAAGCCTGGCAGTACCTCCAGGCCACCTAGGACCCAGGTAGGCTCCTGGGGGACTGCAGGAGAACCCCCACCCCCATCCCACCCTCTACACCTAGAGAGAGCCCTTCTGAGCCTCCGAGAAGCTGGCTGCTTCTGACCACACCTCATGTGTGGGATTCAGGAAAACCCATGCTCATCCGGCAGAATTCAGGATGCACCCCGGACTGCCTGCCCTCTTCTTGCTGTGTCTTTCCTCAATCTCATCTGGGCGTGCTCTCTTAAAGGGGAAGTGAAGCGTTATGACTGGCCAGGGCCCGCAGCCAGGAAACAGCTACCAGAAGAGCACCATTACCCAGCATGTCATTGGCTCAGCCTCCTTATCCAAACGGTCAGGCTGCCTCTCCGGGAAGTGTAAGTGTGAACACAGGCTATGGTGGCCTGCCCTCACTTGGGTCACAGAAGAGAGTCTGGCAGGCGAAGCATGCTGGCAGCCTATGGCTGCACTCAGAGAGATGAGTGTCTGTGTAGACCTGTGGGCAGGAGCTGGAGCAGCCAGTGGGGATAGCAGCTGCTTCAGAAAGAGGGCATGTGTAGGAGGCTGGGGACTGGGCTATTTCAGACAGCCCTTCTGGAGGCTCAAGCCTCGGGTCCGGGAGAGGAGAGGAATGGAAAATTTTACAGCACACCTTTGAGAGCTCTGGGGAGCCAGCTATCGGGCCCCCTCCTGCCTCTCGCCACCCCTGGGTTGCAGCGTTCACGTGCAGCCCAAGCAGCACTTCCTGCCTTACACGCTGGGAGACGGCCTTTCTCTGTTGTTTTCACGTGCAGTCTCCGTTAAGAACTGTTTCGGGTCTTGTCAAATGTTGCACATGGCTTGAAACTCCTGACCGCGTTTTCCCTCGTTCCTATTCATGTATGGTCCTCCGCCTAGTGTGTACACTCGCTGGGCCCCAGATAGAGCATGTGGCCAGTCCACTGTCTCCATGTTCATTAAAATGACTGGGAATGTTTGGCTTGCTGTCAAACTAGAATTTTGTTTCTTGCGTGCCCACGGAGCAGGAAAAGAACAGTTCATACACTCACAGGCACCTGCTCTCTCAGAGATATGCCAGAGTGAGTGACAGACGGGAAGTCAGGCTTCTACTATACTGGAGGCTCCATTCTGCCCCAGGTTTTCATTTGTGCGGTAGCGATGACTGGTCCTGCATGAAGTAATAAAAGTTTACCTTCTAACAAAACAACTCAGGTTTTTCTCTCCAGAGGAGAGAGAGAAAGGAGTGAAGAGGGGGAGGAGGAAAACGTGCGGCTTTGTACGCCTATGTTGACAGGCATAACCACACCCTGCTTCAAGACAACTTCCTGTTTGCCACTACCAACTGCCACTCCAAGGAGAACAGACGTGGTTCCGTTAGTGGCTGCTGGGGACCATGACAACCTGTTGGGTGAGTGGCTCTGAGTGACACTGGGAGCTCGGCACTGAGTAGAGACTTTGTACCTTCTCTTGGAGGAGACCAGGGCTCTGCGCTGTCCAAGTTGGAGGCTGACAGGGGAATAAAGCAGAGGTAGCCTCTGCTTCTCAACCTGTGTCCTCAAACAGTGAGCGTCCCGGGATTCATGAGAACGGAAAGTTTTCAGCTCGGGCTAGGGAAAAGGCCGTGACCCGTCCACTTAGGCAAGCCGCTGAGATGTTTTTTCTTATATCTATCATCTTTTCATGTATCAGGAAATGGATATTGTCTACTGTGAGTTGGCATTGAGGTGGTCTTTACCTGTGATTGAGCCTCTCAACATTCTGTATTTAGCCATGGATGTAGTGAGGGCTCACTGTGTTAAATGCCAGAGATAAACAAGATCCCTGCCCTCAAAGTGCCCAGGGATAAGACAGGGAAGCCAGCAATTACAACGTGGTTGATCATAACTAGGGGAGAGGCTGCGTGTGCCAGAGGCTTCCTACTGAGTCGTGATCTTTAATGTGGGTGGTGTCTCCCTTCTATGTATGGGGGAACAGGGGTTACATTATTAGTCCAAGTCACAGGGCTAATGGGTGGCATCCCAGTTCTTTCTGATTCCAGAGACCATAGTGTCTGGTCCATATTTCTGTTAACTCCCAAAGCTAAGGGAGCATGAGCATCACCTCAGGACTTTTCTTAAAAAGTACAACTTGGAGGCCCTAGCCTTGTTGTCACAAGACTGAAGAACCTCCTGACATAGCCCTGCACAGAAGCCTAGGGCACACCTATGTCCAGGATCCATCTCTGTGAGCTATGGGCTGATCATGCCCACAGCAGACAGAACCCTTGGTGTGCATAGCCCTGGTCCTAGGCAGAGTCTGCTGTTGGTGCCCCCAGACAGTCAGAAACACCAAATCCAACTGTTCTGGTATTTTTAATATTAGGGATGCCAGCCTGTCAGAACTTCTCAAAGATACCTAGGCTTGTGCCTCCCATTTGCCAACAGCTGGCTGCACGTGTTCCTTCAGTGCCCTGTGGTTGAAGATGAGGTTCCTGTGTCTATTTAAGGTGAGCTCAGTGGCATATCCAAAAGCAGGAAACTACCGGAGCTATGGTGACGCCTATACAGCCCACAGTGTGTTTCCATGGGTTGTAGAGCAGGGAGGTGGCTATGGAGAAGGCTAACATGGAACAAGAGGACCCCTTGTGAGTTTGCCACTGTCCGGGGTGAAACACAGGAACAACCAAGGCAATAGAAAACCCAGTGTTCTCCTGTTGATCGCAGTGTTGTTGTTTTGAGACTGTGAACCTAGTATGGTTCCCATCTCTCAATCCTCCTGACTCAGTCTCCCAAGTGCTGGCATTACAGGTGTGTGCCCCTGTGCCTGGTGAGAAAAGGCGCGCCCTTTTAGGAAGGTGGTGTCTGGCTGCGGGTGAGGTCAGCAGGCCAGGAAAGGCAGCTGCCGTCAGGAAGGCAAGTCTGTTCTCTAGCCACCAAGAGAAGAGATGCGATGGCCAGCCTGGGGTACCAAGACTCAGCAAATGACACTGTCTATGGTTTCATTGTGGTACACGGTGCTCACGTCCTGGGGCCGCAGGGGAAGTGGCCAGGAATGCTTTCAAAGAAGAGTTGGTGGTGAATGAGTGACGTGAGACTTGACTCGTTTCTCCTGCCTTCCTCCCTCTGTATCTGCATCTGCTCTCTCAGCTTTGTCCTTTCTGTTGTGGCGGCCACCGCTCTTGGGCTGACGGCCCGGCTTTTACCCTTTTTGGACATCGTATGACTTTAACAAGCCCAGTACACAGTCGGTCCTGGGTCCTTCCCTATCCTTCTCATCCTTACACTAATTAAGTAGTGATTAATGTTTGCTCAGTGTTGGTGATGCATTCCACTTCTTGAGGGTTTGTGTTTCGTTTCACTGCACGTGTGCTCAGCTTGAGCTAGCCTCCTACTGGTCACTTTCGAGTCTCTCGTTTGTAACATTTATTATTATTCTATTACTGTAAACAACGCTACTGAGAATGTTTTTGAACTACCCCTCCGCCCCCAGACCCCCTGCCCCTTTTGAGATATTTCCTTGAGGTCTCTTTTTCAAGCTAGCATTGCCAGATTACCAGATCAAAGACCGTACATGCTTTTTACTTCCTGTTTTTATCACGGGGGCACCTCCAGAAAAAGTGTAATCCCTTTAAAGGATCATCCTCACGCTTGTTTCTCGTGAGTTTCCCCTGTAGCCAGGTTGAGTATCTCATGAGAACATCCCGAGAGCGGATGGAATTTATTTGAGGTCCCGGAAAATCCCTGGGACTCCCCAGATCCTACCCAGCAGTGTCTGGTGCCAGGATCATGTGCTACCATATAAATGCTGAGCTGAAGAGCAGGTTTGGGGGGAGAAGGCTTCGAAAGGGAGCAAAGATAAGGAGCCGCTTCACCATCAAACTGCACACAGGAACCCCGGGGTGGCTCTGAGACAGGAAATGCATCCTCCGGACCCACTGGAGAAATTGTCTTTCTAAAGTGTGGAGGGAAGAAAATATCCCAGGCCCATGGCATGGGGAGAGGACACCATCTCTGGGACTAGGCAGGCAAAGCTTGTGTCTCCTCCCAGCTTCGAAGCCTGCACAACTGTGGTCTCCATTCATAACTGAACGAAGCTCCCATTCCCATCTTTCGCCTAGAAGCTAACAGTTGTGTGGCTGTTCAAGAGAATACGCATGCTGCCGCGTGGGTGGTAACAAGCACCATGCCTGACACGTGGCTGAAGTCAGATCTCTCTGCCCTGTGTGGGTCCTAGAGCTCAAACTCAGGACTGGAGGCTTACCACCAAGCCTTCTCACCAACCTGTCCAGTTTCCTTGTGGATGGAGTTCCTTTCGGAACTCAAGAGTGTTCCTAATGAGATATATCCTCACCTCAGAGGCCAAAGCAGATAGAATCCAGGGATGAGACGGAATGTAGAGAATGGCCCTCTTGCTGGCTGCCCTGCGGGGCTGAAGCTGGTGGCCCCCACTGGCTGCCTTTGGGGCTGAAGCTGGTGGCCCTCACTGGCTGCCCTTTGGGGGTGAAGCTGGTGGCCCCCACTGGCTGCCCAGCGGGGCTAAAGCTGGTGGCCCCCACTGGCTGCCCTCTGGGGCTGAAGCTGGTGGCCCTCACTGGCTGCCTTTGGGGCTGAAGCTGGTGGCCCTCACTGGCTGCCCTCTGGGGCTGAAGCTGGTGGCCCCCACTGGCTGCCCTCTGGGGCTGAAGCTGGTGGCCCTCACTGTCCGCCTTGGGGGCTGAAGCTGGTGGAGACTGTGTTGTCAGACTCCAGCTTCTGCCTGCACTTGCTCGCACAGCTGTGGAAGACCACTAGCATCTGTGGTGTTCCAGGTTTATTAGGATGGGGTTGGCTCCTTAAAAACAGTATTGGAAACTCCCAACTTCTTCCTAAAAGCAGCACACTGGATACCTGCGGCCAGCTCAGCCGTTCCTAAGACATCTTTGTGGAGGACTCAGTGCAGGGTGTTGATGCTATGCACACGAAAATATCCCCTAGACAGAAAGAGTGTGGAAGGGAGGATTCTGAGTTTTGACTGAAGTGGAACTACTCGGAGAAGAAACGAAGCTAAGGAGGAAGACAATAGGGCTCTCATTCCTCAGTTAGTGGCTGCAAGTCCCCGGCCTGCTTGTTCCTAGGATTGCTCCCCAGACTCCTACCTGGATATTTAAGCACTGTATTTGGGGGTAGAGGGGCTGGAGAAGAGCACCTGCTGAGTGCTTGGCTTCCTGGGGAAGAAGTGGAAGGGTTCATTCAGGCTTTCCTGTCTTTGGTCCTAGGGCCTCCAGCTCTAGGGGAGTTAGCCACTCTCTGAAATGTCCCTCGGAAGTGGGAGAGAGGCATCCCACCCCCACAGCCACCTCTTTCAGATCAGTGGAGGAAAATGGAATTGAGATATGGGCTTAAAGGAACCCTAAATGTAACGTAGTCATCCGCTAGAGGAAAGGCCGTCTGGGGAAGGCATCCATTCAGGGAGAACGTGGAGAACTAGCCTCACAGATGAATGAGGTGATGTGCGGGAAGGGGCGCAGCGGAGAGGCAGTGCATGGCTGCGATTAACAATGGCCGTGGTGACAGTAGCAGTGATGATGATGATGATGATGGTAGCAGGAGGCCCAGGTAGCATCAGTGAACGTTGTTTGCTCCACGGCATTAGCCTGAGGCCCAGGTAGCATCAGTGAACGTTTGATCCATGGCGGCCCCCTTCCAAGCTCTTCCCTCCTGCACTGTGCTGAGCCTATCTCGAGTTATATCTCTATCACCCCCGTTCTTTTTTTAAATAATTTTTTATTAGATTTATTCATTTTATATTACGTGTTTTGCCTTCATATATGCATGCGCCCAAAGATACAGCTGTGTCAGGCTTCTATAGGCAGGTCTTCACATGCTAGAGACCCACAGATTGATGCCAGTGAAGGTCTTCCTGCCAGTGTGTTCATCCTGCCCTGCCTAGAACACATTCCACACATGTTCAAAAGTGTGCTCTCAGATCGCCAATACCATGCAGCCCTGAGTTCAGGTTCTGCCATTTTACACGCTTCTGTAGCTTTTCGCACCTGCCCCCATAGGAGTAAGCTCAGAGGACTGAAAAGCTGGCTTCGCATGGGCTACCATTGCCTACTTACTTCATTGATTATTCATCAGGTTTTGAGAAATATCTCTTATGTGCAACTTGTTCTTTCAAATGGATATTTAAGGATTTCTGGGGCCAGAGATGCAGCTTGCCTAGCAGGTACGAAGTCCTGGGTGTAATTCCCAGCACCCTGTACGCTAGGTGTTGTGGCTCAGGTCTGTAATTTCAGTACTTGGGAGGTCTAGGTGGAAGATCAGGAATCAAGGTCACTGCAGCCACAAGTACCTGGTGAATCGAGGCTATGAGACACTGTCGCAACAAACCAGAAAGGGGAGGGGGCTTGTGGAGGAAGGAGAACATAAAACCAAGAAAAATCATTGATTTAATGTTTATACCAGTTTAACGGTATGATATATGGGCCAAGACCATGACCACAACTTCTCTCCGAAGGTGATTTCAGAATCGCCAGTCTTCCCCCTCCTCCCCGCTCTTGTATATTAATGACAGTTTCTTGTGGTTCATCTCTGCTTACTTCCATCATTTTTTAAACTTCAATTTTTAATTAATTTTTTTAGATTGTACAAAGTGCAATGAGTATCATACAGCATTTTTCATGAATGTGTGTGTTTATTTTTTTATTTATATGTTGATTTTTTTTTGAGACAGGATTTCTTTGTGTAGCTATGGCTGTTCTGGAACTAGCTTTGTAGACCAGGCTGGCCTCTAGCTAACTCTGTAGACCAGGCTGGGCTCAAACTCACAGATCTGCCTGCCTCTGCCACCCGAGTACTGGGGTCAAGCATGTGTCCTACCATGGCGGCCGCACGTGTGTGTCTTTATACGTTGTTCTTAATTAATTCCCTCACCCACTACTTCAACAGTTTCTAACCACTAATTTAGAAAAATAAGAATTTTGTCACTCAGTCACCAAAGGCTAATAAATGACATTTCTGTATACCCCAGTCCTCACCAGCTTTGAACAAGTCAGTGAGAGAAGACTAGAGAAAAACAGGAAAGATCTGTGATAGAAATAAAAATCTTATTTTAGAATCAAAATCCCGTGTTAAAAAAAGAAGAAGAAGAAAGAAATTGCTCAAAAAAAGAACTTGAAGGGGGCTCTTTTCTGGTCCCACCATGGCCTCAAACCATGTCCTCCCTGCGAGCCTCACAGATGGGACTAGTCCACTCGTATTGCCTACTTCTAACCTTTAGTGTTACGTAAGTGTGTGGAGAACCTTCATGGTCTCCAGCCTTGTTCACAGTACACACCATTTCCTTCCTGAGAAGTAGCTGGGCCCATGGCCAAGGCCCTATTCCTCTCTGAGTCAGCTGTGGGGGTATGGACATGCCTGGCTTCGTCCTGCCTGTCACAGAGGGCTTTTACAGGCCAGTCCCTTTTACAGAGAGCGAGTTCTTCCAAGGACGAGCCTATCCACACGAGGTATTTCAATACGCAATCTGTTATTATTGCTGTGGCATCCAGGAATCAGGGAAGATGAGGAACGGATCTTAGTGTACACTGTATTCAAACTCAAGGAGTGGAAAGAGGCCTGAGAACTATCTAGGAACCCACTTCACTTAGAGGTGAAGACACCAAGAGCGAGCATGGCAGTGAACACACCCAAACCCACCACAAGGGTCGCAGTCAGGACCCAAGGTGTGCTGGCTCCCAGCCCTGCATCTTCACAACCTTCAGTGTGTGGCTACAGAGAGGGTTTGCTCTGGGTCAGTGAAGGACAATGACCCACAGAGTCATTCTGTAGAGGTAGAGTGTAAGCGCTGTGCAGATGAAAATGCCCAAACCAGATGACCCTCAAAAACTGCAGCCCCTGACTCCAAATTGTCAACTTTGAGAGACCCTGAGAGCCCACTGGCGTGAGAGGTGGTGGAGGAACCCCGAGACAGGTCTTGGCTGGACAGAGGGTGCTGTGATCCACCACATTTCCCTTCTTCCCACCTTTGCCGCAGCCGTGCAGGCTAACAGATTTGTGAGCTCGGGTTCTTCCCTCCAAGACTTTTATTGCCAATTCGTTGAATTCTTCAGCAAAGATTAATCAACTAATTACCCAAATTAAGGCGCAGGAGGGCCAGAGGGGACTTAGGATTTCAGGAACAACTTGTGTGAGTTTGAGATTTCTTTCCCAGAACTGTGTACAAAGCTGTCAGGGACTTTTCCAGAGATGCTTACTGTGATCCAACCTGTTATGGCTGTGTCTCAGAATCCAGCTTCTTGCATCTGTCCTGCTCAGGGTCTGCTTCCTGTCTGTCTCTGCCCCGACCTTTGGAATTTCCTGTAGAACCGCAGGAAGCTCCCAAATTCATGCACTGGTACTGTGGGTTCTGCGTCAGGCCTTTGCGTCCTTCTGTGTGTTGTGTTCTCAAACTTCTGTGAGCTTAAAGAGGCTACCCCTGGGATGTGTCCACAGACTCTCCCTACAGTCCCAGGAAGAGGCAGATACTGAGTCTCTCCTGGCCCTCAAAGGCTCTCAGATTCACCCTTCCTACACTGTCACCACAGACTTCCATACTGCTCCTGTCCTGGGGAATTCATCCTAACAGTTTTGCCCTGGAGATCCGGGTTGCTGTCAGGGGATCACGTTGGTTTTGTGATTGATCAGGTAACACCTGCTACTCCCGTGGAAGCGGTTTTGCGGACGGATAGAAATACCTCCCGTGAGAACCCCAGGGTTAGCTTAGCATGCCATCTGATACAGAAGTCCGACTGTAGTCATCGTTAGTTGGCATTGATGCCAACATCGGAGCAAATGTCAGAGGCGGTGGAGCTGCTAACCTTGCCAGGAGAGGCCTGCTCTATGCCTGCTGCGTCCACGAGTGTGTGTGACTGTGGGATCCACTGGCCCCAGATTCTGTGCTGAATTCTGTTCTTTCTCCCCCTCCCGCAGAGAGAAGACACAGTTCAATGTGCAGGCCTTCTCCCTCTCCGGCGTCTCCAGCCTCCAATGCCCGGACATCATTAGCACAGGCAAAGACAAAAGCCTGTCTCAGCGGCCATAACGCTGTCAGCAGCACCTCTAAGCCATTTAAAACGCCCAAAGACAATCTACTTACCTCCAGCAGCAAACAGCACACAGTCTTCTCTGCAAAGGGGCCAAGGGATAAACCATGGTGAGTCGGGGTGTCGGGTGTCGAGACTGTCTGGCCCATGCTCTGGGCCCTGGGGACCGAGGAAGGAACTCAGAACGGTGACGTGCAGAAGCTAACGACTAGACTGTAGTAACTAGAGAGGGAGCATGGGACCTTGAAAGTGTTGTCTGCCTGGACAGAGGAATATTTGTACACTTGAGAGCTGAGCTGTACTGTGTCTAAGGCAAAGGAAAGAGGGAAAGATTCCTCAGTTACATGGTTGCCTCTCAATTTTCTGCCCCAGTGAAGAGAACCGCCCGTGTAAACCGCCTATGCACAGGCTGTTATGGGGAAAGAGAGAGGCTGTGATGGTCCCCAGCCCTGGAAGCAGAATCCCCACCCCCACAGGGCCTCTGTCCCCAGTGCCCCAAAGACAGTGCGAATCTTAGAAAGGGAGGAGTAGGGGAAAGGGAAAATAAGGGAAAATCGTGTTTCTGATGGGGAGCCTTTACCAAAAAGCCACGAAAGGTTCCCCCTGGACTAGACAAATTGGGAACCGTCCTGAAAATATGAAGGATGGACACAGTACCCTCGGCCTGGCTTGTCACAGGGCCGTCCACTTTATCTTTATCCTGAAGATGGAGAAGGGACAAGTGTCTCATTTATATATTTAAAGAGAAACAGTGTTGGTTAATTAACGGTAGTTAATTGCACTTAACGTCCTACCCAGCAAAGCTGTGGAACACAGTCATCCATCAATCAGGTGGTGGCTGTGCACTGGAAATTTTGAAACTTGTAAGGAGCTAATTAAGCCACCTCAGTGAAGGAGCCTCAGGTGATGGGGGAGGGGAGGATGGAAAGGGGGCGTGGCTGCACGCCGCCCTGCCTCATGAACTGGCTGTGTTCTTTGTGGGCTGCTGGAGGGAGCGAACGTAGATCTGTCCTGGGTAGGGTACAGTTGCTTAGGAGAGACCTGGTCTGAGAGTGACAGTTGGTGACCTCTGATGGCAGTGTCCTGCTTCCCGGCCCTCCTCCCAGTGCCCCCAGAGAGCAGTGGCCTCCTCCCCGACCCTCCTCCCAGTGCCCCACAGCAGCAACACAGTGTCTGGGCCACTGTCAGTGTTATTTCATTCCTGCCAAAGTCTCCTCACCTGGGATTAAGATTGTGGAGTTCATCCAGCTGCAGAATCGGAGAAATGGCTCTTCAGAGACAGGCACGGCAGTGTACGTGTATGATCCCAGCATTTGTGGGCCAAGGCTAGAGGACTATTGGAGGGGGGGGGTGTTCAGGGGCTGTCCTAGATTATGTAGTGAGACCGTATGGAAAAAACAAAAAGACAGAGATCCAAGGGAAACATGAAAATGGTAAAATAATTTATTCGGGCTGAGAGGGTGTTGCTTGGTTGTAAAGCATTTACCTAGCATGAGTGGGGTCCCCAGCACTGCAGAAGCAAATAGAGAAGAGTTTCTGAGTCTGGGAATGACCTACGGACAAACGTAAGGAAGGCAAGGATCCCCACCCCCTCCGTGAGATAAGTGAGCCCACCTTTCGAAGGGGCCGCTGAGACTGCTGAGTTAGCTCAGTTTCCCTGTCCAGCATAGTTGACCCTCTCAGCACACCGGGACCTGCCATGCCATGGCATTAGGCGCCTTTAGCTAGGGGCAGGAAGTGACAGCAAGAGTGTGCGCCACAGAGTTGCTACGCTAGCTTGCGCAGCGTGAGCTGTGTGATTCAATAATGGCCGTCCTACACCCTGGAGAGGCTGCAAATCCAGCAGCTTCTCAGTCTGAAAGGCTGGAGGCCTCAGCAGTCCCAGCCTCGCCCCGGAGGCCTGGGGAATTTACGGAGAGAGCCACCAGTCTTCAGGAGACAAGGGAAGGTGGGAGAAACTGGATTCCCATGTTGGTGGAAGATGGCAGCCATAGTTGACAGGGGCAGAGAAGACACACCCACCAGCAGGGGCGAAGGTGAGCTGGTGGAAAACAACAGGTATGGCCTGGAAGGAACCCAGCCCTGAACTAGAGGCAAGAAAAGTGAGTTCGAAGCCAGACTCTACCCTGGACTTGCTGTGTGTCCTCAAGGAAGTCACTTGGCATCCCTGTGTCTCATTTGAAGCCCGATTTCTAAATCACAGCCCTCTCAAGCTCCCCATTGCCTGCTAAGTCTGAGTGAGCTCAAAACAGGCAGTAACTCACTGAGGCTTCTCCCAGCCCCCTAAGTAGGTGTATTAAATGCACGTTGGGACTAGAGAGATGGCTCAGCAGCTAAAAGCAGTGGTTGCTTTCCAAAAGAGCCAAGTTTAATTCCCAGCAACCACATGTCAGCTAACAATCAGCGGATCTGATGCCCTCTCCTGGCTTCTGTGGGCACCAGGCCCACACACGGTACACAGACATACACACAGGAAAAACAACACCCACATAAGGTAAAATTTAAACATGTATGTTGGCTTTCAAAACTTTTTCTTACATAGCAGCTGAAAGTTGCATTACCCCTGGTAAGCTGAGGAGTGGCTTCATCTGGTGGCCTCTTTTGAGTCCTCAGCCTGGCTTGGATGCCCTTCTCCTGTTCTGTTCATATTTAGTATTGGGTCCTGAAGGCTACAGCATATGGTTGTGCAGGTTGTGAACTGCATCAACATGGCTAGGGGTGAAGATTGTCAGTCTATTGGGACCCTGAACTGCAGGCCTTTGTTCCCAGCTTGCATAAAGCTCTATATGTAACATTAGTGGGACCTGTGCACCCCCAGTTCTTCTTATAGTGGCCACATAGTTATTATTCTAGGTGCCCATTAAATATTGAGTAAAGACAGAGGCATGTTCTAGTGCCAGGGGAAGAGAGAGCGGGGGGGACCGGGGTAATAGATAGTAATGGGTCATCAGGGGGGACCGGGGTAATAGATAGTAATGGGTCGTCAGGGGGGACCGGGGTAATAGATAGTAATGGGTCATCAGGGGGGAACCGGGGTAATAGATAGTAATGGGTCGTCAGGGGGGACCGGGGTAATAGATAGTAATGGGTCATCAGGGGGGACCGGGGTAATAGATAGTAATGGGTCATCAGGGGGGACCGGGGTAATAGATAGTAATGGGTCATCAGGGGGGACCGGGGTAATAGATAGTAATGGGTCATCAGGGGGGACCGGGGTAATAGATAGTAATGGGTCATCAGGGGGGACCGGGGTAATAGATAGTAATGGGTCATCAGAATTGAAAGAGGGTCTCTGTGTCGGTGGTAGGGCTCACTCTTAATTTAGTAGGCAATAAGGAAGTTGAGAAATTCTGAGAAGGGTGTGGTTTAGAATCACAAACTTCACCAACTGTTTAGCCTTGAAAATGAGATCATACATGCTGAGTGACTAGCTCAAAGTCACACACACTATCCGTGCATAGTCTGGCTTTGAACTTGCTTTTCTTTCTGGAGAGCTAAGTTCAGATTTCCCTCATCCACATAAGAAAAGGGTGGTAGCAGGAGCCTGGGGGTGACTCTGTTGTAAAAGGCCTGACCCACAAACACGAGGACCTAAGTTCACATTCCCAAAGCTCACATACAAGTCAGGGACAGCAGTGTGTTTCTGGCGACGGGCTGACGGGATGGACAGGCAGACCCCTGAAAACCGCTGACCAGCCAATCTACTCAAACCAATGAGCCTCTGTTTCTCTAAAAAGCCCATCTCAAAAACTACATTGGAAGTCAGTCAAGGAAGACACTCAGCTCCTCGCTCTGTGTCTGTGTACACTCACAAACACATGTACACATTCACACAAACACACAAACATACCACACACATGCACACATACACAAGAAAAAAATGACCTCAGATCATGTCAATCAATTTAATTTGGGCAAAGTCTCTAAAAGAAGGAGCCTACTGCCGGGAGGTGGTGGCGCACGCCTTTAATCCCAGCACTTGGGAGGCAGAGGCAGGCGGATCTCTGTGAGTTCGAGACCAGCCTGGTCTACAAGAGCTAGTTCCAGGACAGGCTCCAAAACCACAGAGAAACCCTGTCTCAAAAAACAAAAAAAAAAAAAAAAAAAAAAAAGAAGGAGCCTACTTTATGTATGGTCAGTGGTGGGTCTGATTCGTTGCAGCAGCCCAGTGCCGGGGCCCAGCGCCCTAAGGGAATAGTGTACCACATATGCATAGCCCGGGGAATGCTCCAAATTCCAAGTTTGGTTTCTGGGCTGGCGGTGCAGCTCCTCCCATGCGTAGGGGCCTGGGTGGAGCGAACCATGTAGAGAATGAAAAGAATAGTCTTGAGTTGCATAGCCTCCCTAGCAGCATCAAGGAAGACTAGAGGAGCATTCTTGAAGCATTGAGAAGAGTGAGGGTATTTTTACACAGTCCAGGTGAGGTATGGAGAGGGCCTAGACTCCAGGAAGGGGTGGTGGCACCCTGAAGGCTTAGCATGGGTGCCTTTGGAGAGGTCTGAGACATACCTGCAAAGAAGTATATCATCCTGGGGTTCAGGAGAGAGGTTGGGGCGGAACAGAAGTTGAGATTCGTTCTTGTAGACAGGACATTGACATCATGGTATAGATGGGACCTCCTGGAAAGGATCGTCACCATTCTTAACGCCCCATTTCACTGGTCACCTTGTTCTCAGTTCTTTCTCATTTACTCCCTCCTGGCCAACAACCCGATACCCTGGCACCCTGCTCTCGGCCTGTGGCATCTCGTTTTTGCCTGTGATGTCCTCTCCCCACGATGCTCTCTGTGTCTGGTCCACGATACATTCTGCTTCCTTTATTCCTCCTGCTCAGGGGTGGCACGGTGGCCCCAGCATCGTGTCCCCAGCACGGGGTGTCCCCAACATGGTGTCCCCAGCACGGTGTCCCCAGCACGGGGTGTCCCCAGCACGGGGTGTCCCCAGCATGGTGTCCCCAGCACGGTGTCCCCAGCACGGGGTGTCCCTAGCACAGTGTCCCCAGCACAGTGGCTCGTTGGCAGTTGTGCAATCCAGGAACTGCCATCACTAGCACTTGTTGAACTGAATGTCAGACAGAACCAAAGAGGTCTGTTGAAGGGGTCGGTATGAGCTCCTGGAGGCAGTAGCCTTCTGTATAAAGCATTTGGACTAGCAGTGTCCAGTGTAAAAACCGTGTGTGTCCACACGTCCCACTCTAAACTCACAGCCACCTTGAAAAAAGCGAAAAGCAACATGGAATTAATTTTCAGCAGTATATTTTCTTTAACCCAATACCGCCACATGTCATCATTTTAACACGTGATTAGTAAGTTAGTCCATGTTCTCTTGGTTCTGATCCGCCTCAATGTCATCATTTCAACACGTGATTAGTAAGTTAGTCCATGTTCTCTTGGTTCTGATCCGCCTCAATGTCATCATTTCAACACGTGATTAGTAAGTTAGTCCATGTTCTCTTGGTTCTGATCCACCTCAATGTCATCATTTCAACATGTGATTAGTAAGTTAGTCCATGTTCTCTTGGTTCTGATCCTGTCCTCCCTTCCGCAATCATGGCAACCCTGTGGATCTTTAACCTCGAGGGCACGTCTGAGTTTACAGGACTATTCAATCCATTGTCGGATATTATTAAAAACTAGAAACTGTCTAGTAGAGTGATGTGTGCAAGTCATCCCAAACACACTTAAAACTCTGTCATGACTAAATCCAGTTTTTCTTTGTAAGTTGTTGTGAATTTGAACTTTTAGAATTCCGTTCCTGAGTCAGAGGGCAGTGCTACTCCACAGTGGCCAAGCAGTCACCAGTGGCTGCTATCAGAGAGAACTAAGTAGTCACCAGTGGCTACTACCAGAGAGCTCAGGCCTCCATGTCTTTCCGAGTGACCCTGCATGGAGACCTCTGGGTCTTGCACTTGCAAGTCCATTGATCGGTCTCTTGTGGAGTGGAAGGGACACTGCCTCTTCTCTTGTGTTAGCCTGGCATTCTAGACCTGTAGCGGGAAGAGGAGGGAGACACCCAGAGGATACCCAACCAGAGGCTCTTTCCAACTGAGTTCCGAATTGACTCCTAAGGCCACAGAAGCACACAGCATCTCCTGCCTGTTTGACTGGGCAGCCTTGCCCTGCTCTTTGGTAGCAGGCAGGAGGACATCCTTTCGCAAGCGTCTCAGATTCGAAGGCATGGGTATAAACAGCGCCCCCAAGGCAGGCTGATCCCTTGGTGTTTTCACACAAGATGGAATAGTCTGCAGCTATGAGACTTTGTCCTTTCTGTGGTTTAGTAGGGAGGGGGGAAACCACTTTAAATAGGAAGAAGGGGAGGTTGGACATGGTAATTCATGCCCTTAGTCCCAGTGTTCCAGAGTTCTTGTCCATCCGTGTCTGTGTGGAGAGTTTCAGGGCTCCATAGTGAGACCCTGTCTCAAAAATAAACAAATACTTAAGTAATAAGTGAATCAAACATTTAGAAGAAAAGTGGAAGGTGGTGAGATGGCTTAACAGGTAAAGCGCTTGAGTTCCGTCCTCAGAACAAACTCCAGGATGTCCCCTGACACCTATGCGGCTTTGTGCCGTGTATGTACCCTCCCCACCCCTGCACAATGAGAAAGAGAGAAAGGGAAGAGAGGGGAGCCAGGCTAGTAGTGCAGGCTTGTAAGCTCAGCTACTTGGGAGCCTGAGGCAGGGGGTTCAAGGCCTGCCTGGGCTCCAGAATAAGTTCAAAGCTAGACTGGACAACTTGGCAAGACTCCATCTCCAAAGAGGGCTAGGCGAGGCTCAGTGGTGACGCACATGCCTAAGTACATGAGTTCAGCTCCCGGCACTGCTAAAGAGGAGGAGGAGGAAGAGGAGGAGGAGGAAGAGGAGGAGGGCATCCTCATGTCACTAAGTCCGTCCCGTGCGAACTGCTTGAGAATGCGCATATAGCAGTCTGTTGGTCTTTGACCTGCAGCTCTCTGAACTCTCTCCTCCAGTTTGCCTGCCTGCTACAGATCACCCTTGAGGAGGTCAGCAGCTCCCTCCGAATGCCTGGCTAGTGTCCCTGTAGTCCACAGTGACAGAGTGAGGTGGGCAAGATGATTTAGTTCCTAAAGACACTGGGAATATAACCGTAGCCCCAGCACTCAGGGCGCTGAGGTGGGAAGACAATGTGAGCCTGAAGAAGACTGAGAGAGAGAGAGAGAGAGACAGACAGACAGAGACAGAGAGAGACAGAGACCAAGACAGAGAGACAGAGACAGAGAGAGAGAGACAGAGAGAGACAGGGAGGGGAAATTCTGGTTGTTTGGTCTTTGGCATCACAGTGAACCTTTCATCCTTTGTTACGAGTCCTGGCTCAACCAGGTACCAGGCCCCAGCAGAGTGACTTTCCCAGCCGCTGCCCCCCCCCCACAATCCCAGCCGGCCCTGGCACACAGATAGAGAACTTGAATCCACTGATGTTGACTGGATGTGAGCAACAGCAGGGAAGACTTGGGAAGAGGTTTTCCTGCCCTGGGTGGCTTGTTGCCTTCTCCCTGAGCCTTATCAACCTGCGCGTGTGTGTTGAATGCTAAATATGCTCTGCCATTAAAAACACAGGAGATGAGCCTTCTGCTCCAGAAGGAAGATGAAACCAAAGCAAAGAAAAATCGGCAGCCCCTGGGCCTTCCTGTATACGCCCTATGGCATAGTAGGGGAGGGGCTCCTCCCAGATATTTTTGGGGTTTTTTTTGGAAATGGGAGGTGATTCTTCTGGGAGAGAAGGGTGTGTGTGGGTGTTCATGTGTCCTGGAAGTCTTGCCGGTGCTTTATGTAGAGGGGCCCAGCCAGATGCCTGTGGGAGAGACCTGGGGTTTAGCTCATCTTGCATGGTGCTGCCATGAATTGGGGGCAGGATGGATGATTCCCAGAAGCAACGGGGAGTCATTATCAGGGCTTCCATGCAGGCTGTGAAATCTTCCACTTTCAGTGCACACCCACCCTCCACACACATGCATACACACACACGCACACGTACACACGCTGCCAGAGGAAGGGGTGTGTCCCTGCTCTGCTCAGAACTCATCAGTGACTTGCGGTTGTTTGCCGTGAGTGAAAAATCAAACCCACTCATGCTGAACTGCAGCAGGAGGAGGTAAAAGGGGCGAGCAGATGAACAGATGAGGGAAGATAGATAGGCCAGGATATTCAAACTCTAGGCAGGAAAATAAGGTCCCTTCCTGGACTAGGAGGCACCAAGAATATACACATGAAGTCCCTCAGGGTTCTGGTTTCCAGATGAGTGAAGGTAAGGACAATGGACAGCTCCCTGGAAGCCAACTCCAGTGGCCACCAGAGAGAAAAACAGCCCTAGCATCCACCCGTGGGAAAGGGGCAAAAGTCGTGGTGGAAAAAAGTGTGAAACCTGAGGCTTGGTGACCGTGTCTTTCATGGGTGGTCAGCGTGTCACGATTTTAGGGTGCCTTCACCGCCCTGGTCACATGTGAGACTAAGATAGAGAGATACAGTGATTGGCCCAGACTCCGTGCGCAGCTGGACAGTGGCAGACTAGTCTCTGGCTTCCAGAGGACCATGCTCAGGGTGGCCTGAAGTTTTAAGCCTCATTCACTTTGCTGAATGAGCTGGGAAAGCTGGGGAAAGACAGGGAAATGTCACAAGAGAAAGAGGCGTGGTGAAGGATTTACCTCAGTGTAAAAGTCTTGTGTTTAGTCCCCGGTGCTGGGGTGGGAGTCTGGGAAGTACAGGGGAAAAAATAGGGAGGGTGTGCCAGCAGAACAACCCAGCACACAGAAAGGCCAGAGCCTTGAGTATATGGTGATGTAGGGGGAACCCATCAGGGCTGTAGGGGAAAGTGCCTGATCCACTGAGGTCAGAGGGCTACGGTACTAAGTTAGTCTGTGAGGTTGCACATTCTCTCTCTCTCTCTCTCTCTCTCTCTCTCTCTCTCTCTCTCTCTCCCCTCTCTCTCTCTCTCTCTCTCTCTCTCTCTCTCTCTCTCTCTCTCTGTGTGTGTGTGGTATGTGTGTAGCATGCACATGAAAGCCACCAAGCTATTGGGGACACCCTATCACCTGTAGGAATTTTCACCCAGGTTTGGTGGGTGATGCTAAGGCCTGCACTAATTGTGCAGAAGGAGCCCATTCTTTAGGGCACACAGTGTGACCAAGCTGGAATTCAGGGAAGAACCAAGGTCTCTAAGTGGCTAGCCTTGTGGTAAGAGTAGAGTTGTTTAGGGTACGGTGTGGTTTCCTGTGTGTTGGTGTAAAGACTAAGACCAGACTCTTGAAAGGTTTTTCCTATGGGCTCGACTTTCTGAATAGAGGTGGTTTAGGTACAAAACTCTCCTGTCCAGGATTGGCTTGCAATACAAAATGAGTAAGAACTGGGCATGATGGTGAACTCCTGTAATCTAAGCACTTGGGAGTCTTGGTGCAGGAGGATCACTATGAGTTAGAGCCTAGCCCGAGCAACAGAGCAAGACCTTGTCTCAAATGGAATAAAAATAAAAGCCTTACAGCAACAAAACCAAAAGATGACTCAGTAAATAAAGTGCTTGCCACACAAATATAAGGATTGAAGCTTGAATCCCCAGAATTCATGTAAAACTGAATATATGCACTGTAATTCCAGTACACCTCCAGCAACATGAGTGACTGGGGACCCGCTAGCCTGGGCTATATTCCTCAGCAACATGGGGAGCTTGGAAACCCGCTAGCCTGGGATATGCAGCCATGAATAAGAGACTCTGCTTCAAACAAGATAGAAGGTGAGGTTGTCCTCAGACATCCACACGTGGAAGGTAGCACCCACCAATACCCACATCCTCACATGAAATACACACATGCACATGCACACACATATACATACATGTGAAAAAGCAAAGGTAGCTGTGATGACCCACACCTATACCAGCAGACACAGAATGATCACTGCAAGTTCAAAACCAGTCTGGTCTACATACCAATTCCATACCAGCTAGAAATATGTGAGACATCTAGAGACAGACAGACAGACAGAAAAACAGAGAGAGAGAGAGAGAGAGAGAGAGAGAGAGAGAGAGAGAGAGAGAGAGAATATGAATGAAAATGAACGAACGAGAATATTTCCCATTGCTCTTCTCTGAGGTAAATGGGAGCAGCTGGTCTTAGAGTTCCTGGCCATTTTCTTGTGTTCAGAGTGATTCCTTAAAGGGAGAGGCTAGGGATGGGGTTCCAGGGTCAGCTCAGTTGTCCGCTCCCACTCTCAGTAAGGCTTTCTTACAGCTCCAGTAGTGGGAGCCAATGACCTCTGGTGGCCACAAAGGGAAGTGTTCGCACTTGCTGTTCCAGAGTAGAGCCAGCTCAGCTCTAAGCCATTGCTTAGATTCTTCCAGAGTCAGCCTAAGCCACAGTCCCTAGTTCGCTCTCCGTGGCCCTCATGCTATTTCTGCAATGACTTGACTCTTGATGACCAGCTGTCTGAATTGTGTGTCTGTGGGTCTTAGTTACGGGGCAACTCACCAAGGACCTGGTAGGCTCTGGAGAGCATGGCCCAAGGCCCATTGCACACATAGTTGGTCCCAGGGCAG
Source organism: Microtus pennsylvanicus (assembly GCF_037038515.1). NCBI lineage: Eukaryota > Metazoa > Chordata > Mammalia > Rodentia > Cricetidae > Microtus > Microtus pennsylvanicus. The sequence goes on along the minus strand of NC_134592.1, from coordinate 73,182,052 downwards.
CCTATGCAGCAACAGGTGCCAGACTGTTTGGCTCCATTCTCTACTCCAGCTTGCTGATTCTTCCACAGTCTTAGGTTACCTAGCAATCCTTGGTCTCCAGGTGGGGCTAGAGACCTCTTTCTGAGCTCCACACCCCAGGAACCCAGAATAACAGACTCCCAAGGAGACTGGAACTAGGTGTCTGCTTCATCCTCTGGAACAGCCTAGAGGTGGACACATAGCCTCTCCAGAAAACGAAGGTGCCCCTGGAGCGTAACTCCACCACACACACACACACACACACACACACACACACACACACACACACACCAATGCTGCTGGACTGCAAGAATTGGCCTAGGTAGAGGAGGATGAGTTTCCTGCCTACTCTGCTCCCAGAAAGCTCTATCCAGATGCAAGCTCCGGTGATTAGCCCCGGCTTGGGAGTGCCTATGGGTTGAGAAGCGGGACGAAGAGTCCTTGACGAGGGCATGGAATGAATTGTTCCCCACGTCTGTTTTTCCTCTCCACTGTACTCCCAGATTTGCCAGAACATTGACAAGGCACAGACCCTCAGTTCAGTGCTTGTCATTAGTGAGCATGTGTGTGTGTGTGAGTGTGTGTGTGTGTACATGTGGAGGTCAGCTTCAGGTGTTAACAGGTGGCATCTTCCTTTTTTGTTGTTTTTTTTTTCTCTGAGACTCACCAAGCAGGCTAGGCTGTCTGCCCTTGAGCCAGATGATCCTCCTGTCCCCAATTCCCCAGCACTAGCATCACAGGCCTGCTCCACCAGGTGCAGCCTTTTCTATGCTATATGCCTGCTGGCTGGCAGCCTCCAGTCCTCCTGCTGACCTAGAAGCCCTTTCCCCAGGACGCTGTCTCCCCAGCCCCTTCTTCCCTAGTCTTTGCTTCTGACCCCCTTCTACCGTACATCAAAGTGAGGTTATTCAGATGCCTGTGCCCACCCACACACTTCTAACTTGTCTCAGGGGGACATCAGTCCCCTCAACAATGGAGCTAGGAAGCTAAGCCTTGCTTCCATGCCCCACTACTGGTGAAGATGTAGAGATCCCCATATATTCCAACCCTACTGCCAGGACGTCCCCCTCCTCAGCAGCTGTGTGGTCTGACCACATTCCCCAGTTTACTGAGTGTGTGCTGTGTGGGAGAGAGTCCAAACCACGCAGCTAGTGCACACGCCTCCACCACGGTATTACGTTAGCCCTGCAGGCTTCTTATTTATGGGTCTTCTCTTTTGTTTGATAAAGGCATTTACAAAGTTTTTCTAGATACCTCAAAAGCAGGGCGAGGGGGACCTACCCATTCATCAGGATGTATGTGGTCCTAGCATGGTAGGATCCTATGGCTGTTCTTTACATTGCTTCTTAGTGGGACCACCCGACTCCCAAACCTTCCAGACTGTCCCTAATATTTCTTCAACTTAAAGAATTGTGATTAGAAATAATTTCCCAGTGGCAGCCTTCTCCCTAACCCCTCAGTGCATCTATGAGTGCCAAAGTAGAATTCCTACTCTGGGAGCATGTTAAAAGAAGCTTACGTTTCTCTTTATTGGATGATCCGATGCTGCTACCTACCACTTGGAAGGCAGGAGGCTGGGTGAGACAGCCTACCAAGGGTCTGCCAATAAACCAGAGACTCTGAAAATTCTGCCCGGGCAATCGCACAGGCGTGCGGATCTTTGTCGGATGAAGCAGTGGAACAAGCCAGACAGCCACGAATTCACATCAGATGCATAACCCACAGCACAAATACCATATGTCCTCACGCTCCTGCCTGTCAAATCCATCTTTCCCCCATTCTGTTGAGTAGAGAGGCTGGCAATAATTTCTGCAAACCTAGAGACTTTCTGAACTATCCTATTAAGGCCTGTCTGTCGATGACAGAATAGACCATGCTCACCACGAAGGAAGGCATGGCTGGCAGGGGCAGCTGGCCCTGCAGCCCGGCAGTGACTCTCACAGTGACACCATCATGATTCTCCACCTCTGCTCTTTTGCAGACATCACTGGGCGGGGAGGGGAATCTACTTGATGCCAAGAGAACCATTTTTTTTTCTTAAAGCCAGAAGACCTGCCTTGGTAGAGGGGTAGAAAGATCGATTCAGACAGGCCAAGCACGCAGGAGGAAGACAAGGGGAGCCAAGGCAGAAGGTAGTCACCTCGGTGGTGCAGGGGTTGAGGGAGGGCCCATGCCCCTGGGCACTTTCCCAGGACCAAGTGGAGGAGGCAGAGATGTGTGTGCTCTTAGGGTACTAGATGCAGCCGGAACGAACTGCAGCCCTGGGTTCCCCAAAAGATTTTGTGCCAGACCTACAGAACAGACATTGTGAAAGCAGCAGGGACTTCACGGGGCTCCTCTCTCATTTTCAAACACAGCCTTTCAAGGGAAAGACAGTAGTGAGTTGGCCAATGCCATGAGTGTTGAGAATGGAGTGAAGGCATTCCTCTAGGTGGAAGGGGAAAGGGCTTTGGGGGGCTTTGGGTCCCTTCCCAGACTCGCTTATCACCTCCACACACAGAGAAGTTCTTTGCTTAGTCTGTGCTCTGGGTGCTGTCACCTAACCAACTCCCCGCAGCCCCCCCCCATATGTGGAAACTTTTTGCTTGGTGTGGTGGTTGCAGAGACGATGAGAAATGACCACCCCGTGAAAGCAGGGTCAGACTATTTGGCTTCTTTCCAGGCCAGGGGGCAGGGGGAATTAAACCTGTACTTAAAGGTTCACTGTCATCTGAAGGAGCCCGAGGCTGATGCGGGGAAGTGAGGGCAGAGGTGTGGGGACCAGAAGGAGAAGAGCAGCAGGCAGTTCTGAGCTAGTGGCTTGCTGTGGCTGCACTAACCCAGTGGGATAGAGACAGGTGCAGACGGCTGCATGGGGTGCAGGTAGGCTGAGGGTGGAGCTTCCAACACCCACCTGATCTCTCAGCTCTAGAGATCTGCTTGGGGCCAGATGCCCATGACTGTGTGCGCCGTCTTGTGCCCACTCATGTCCTCTGTTCATCACTTTAGGGTCTTGGGCCAGCACTACTGGAGAAAGGAGACTGGCTAGAATGTGTGCTGGGGCCAGGGTACGGATGGCAAGATCCTTCCCACCATCTCAGTGTCATAGAGCTGCCTCCTTTCCCACCTTCCCTCACCTCCCCTTCTCAGACCCAGCCGGAAGTCAGGTGACCTGCGAAAAGCCCAGGTCCTTTGCTGGAGAGAACAGCAACCCGGGAGAGTAGTACCAGGGACAGCTCCCCATTGCAGTGCACTCATTTCTGTCGGTGGGCGAATCCCCTCAGAATTCCTGCTGGAGAGATTGTATCCCCCTTCTCTCACGTCTGATGACTCGCTGCCTGCTCACCTAACATCCGGGATACCTACTTGGTGGCTATCTGATTTCTGACCCACAAGGGCTTTAGAATTCTCCATCAGGTTCTCCTGACCAGCATTTGCCATTCTTAGTCCACAGGACTGCCTGTCACTTCCTTTCCTGTTTCTTGTGGATTCCATCTCTACTCCCTGCCTGTGGGTCCCAGGTACCAAAAAGTAGATATTAAAGTCCAGCTGACATCCTAGAAGCAGAGATGATACAGAAAATAATGGACAGTAGAGGAAATCCCACAGTAAGACATCAAATAAGGGCACCAGTAGGCAACCAGGAAGAGTTAGAAGGCACCAGCCATGGGTTAGCTGCCATGCTGGCTGTGACGTCATCGGTTAGCTGTCATGTTGACTGTGATGTCATGGGTCAGCTGCCATGTTGGCTGTGGCGTCATGGGTTGGCTGCCATGTTGATTGATGCCATGGGTTAGCTGCGATGTTGGCTGTGATGTCATGGATTAGCTGCCATGTTGGCTGTGACGTCATTGCTTAGCTGCCATGTTGACTATGACGTCAGCCAGGTCCCCCATATGCATGTGGCTGCCTTGAAGAATACATTTGACAGCGATCGTTGACTCCAGAGGAGACTGTGAGCATGGGGGGTGCCGGGCAATTGCTCCGGGCCATGCCATCCCAGGCATCATCCTGCTGAAGTCAAGGACACTTGACACAGAAACAGGAGACCCTTCTGTGTACTCAAGCCTGCAATTTGAAAGTCCTCGTTTCCTTTTGTGAAGTAACATGGCATGCATATGTGTGTGTATATATATACACCTAAAGATCTATATCCACATAGATATAAAACTTATGTATACACATGTGCGCAGACTTGCTGAAGCAGAGTTTAGGTTGTGTGAATCCTGTGATTTATGGAGTTGTCACTTGGTACTCTAAGTGATGATATAATGTATAACATAAAAACTACCATCTTCACTTCTGGCCTTCTTTTCACCTTACGCAGCTGAAACTCTACACTGAGTCCATGGGGTCCCCCCGCCCCCACCACTGTTCTGCCTTGTGTCTGCCTGGCTCTAGCTACTGTGGGTGCCTCATGTCAGTGGGGTCACTGCTGGTCCTTAGTTACTGGCTTGCTTTACTCTGCATACTGTCCTCGGGGTCCAGCCACGGGTCGGGATTTCCTTCCTCTGTAAAGCTGGATAGTAGCATCTGTGTGCTGTGTCAACGGCATTTGGTCAGCTTCCGCCCTGTGGCTACCACTGCCAGGTCCAAAGATGTAAAGACATCCCTTCAAGATGCTCATTTCTAAACTGGGAGGGGCGAGCGTAAAACAGCTGTCATCCCAGACTCGGGACGCGAGGCAGGACAACTAGGGGTTCAAGGCCAGTGTTGGCTACATAGCAAGTTCAAAGCCAGCCTGGGCTGCTTGAGACAATGTCTCAAAGGGAGAAAAAAAGGGGGGGGCCTGATTCCTGTAACTTATGCTTTTTTAAGTTGGATGAGGAAATGAGTCAAGAAGAATTATATTTCATACTGTCCCATAGTTTGCATTCTTTGTCATGGCATCTTTTTATATTCTTAGTCTGTTTTCTGCTTCTGTGATAATACCACAAACTTTGTGATTTATAATGGAAATAAATCTGCACCATACAGTGAGACAGCTATAAGGTCCAAGGCCAAGATGTCGTCATCTGCTGAGGATCTTCTTCTTCAGCACAGCACAGTGGAGAGAGTCACCAGATGAGGAGCAGGAAGGCTGAGAGCTCAGACCTCTTCTCCTCTTCCTATAAAGCCATTAGCCCCATTGTAGAGCCCCACCCATATGACGTCATCTGATCCCAATTACTTCCCGAAGCCCCACTCCCCCACTCCCAAACACTGTCAACCTGGGCGTCTGGAGGTTTAAAGTTCTAACACATGAACTTTGAGGGGTGCTAATTTCGCCAGGGAATGTCTCTGTGGCTTCTCAGCATCCTCCCATTCAAGAGAGTTTCTGGAGCTGTTCTTTAGTAAGTAGATGTGAGTACTTAGAGAATCCCCCCTAAACAGATTAAAAAACAAAACAAAACAGGTTAGCCCCATCTCAGTGACTACAACACGGAGCATCACAGAAAACACTATTCCCATTTCCCTTCTCCTGAGCTTCACGTCCCCAAACTACCTTTCTGCAGGCTGAGAAAATTCATGTCCCGTGGGGAAAGTCTAAAATGTCCAGCTTCAATCTGTTCCACCAAGACCTACAACTAACATCTGTGGTTCTGTTTCCAAATCAGAACGATGGCAAAGGATGACGAGTTGCTAAAATAATTTCATGAACAACTCGATCAAAGAAATGATCTGTGAACATGGCTTAGAGAAGTAAGAGCCAGCCAGCCATGTGGACAGACAGGATTCCTCCCTGCCAAAACCAGCCTCTCTTTCATGCCATACACTGTCTGCAGGCATTCGAGAGCCACATATTCCCCGACATTTGGCATTCAAACCGCTAAGCAGCTCCACTCTCTACGCTCAGAGGTGATTGTGGAGCCGAAGTGTTAGCAGTCTACCCTCCTGCCAGGAGAAAAGGGAATCTGGTTCAGAGACCAAAGCAAAACTTATTCATCTCATCTTTCAAGACCCCGAGACACATCCCCCCGCAGCCCCCCGGACACAGGGTCCTCTTACATTAAAGAGCAGCAGAAATCAAACGCACGCGCCTTCCTGGAGAAGTAGCAGGGGCGTGGGGCGAAGGTGACAGGCTGTGCAAAAGGAATGCACACCTTTGTGTTCTCGCCTTCTTAAAATTCATCCTCTCACCTGCCAGTCTGGAGAATTGCCTATTTACATAACTAGCTGCCTAAAATGGAATATCGGATAACGGTACATGGCGCCTCGCTCAATTTAAGCCCATCCTCGGGATGCAAGCATGATCCAGCAGCCCTCCGACAGCAGCGTGCCCCACACTGGCCTGCAGCCATGCTCCGTGGGGTGTGAGCCTGTCAGCACTCTGGCAGCTGAAGCAGATGTCAGGCCTGGATGGGGCCTGGGTGGGAGACAACCCACAAGCCAGAGGACGGGGAGGGGACCTGATTCCAAGGCAGCAGGCTGTCTCCAGGGCACAGACTACCTGCCTTCCTGAACTTCACAGCAGTGGCCTTGTTTTGACCCAAGGTGCTGTGTCAGAGAGGACCACATATAGGGCCTGAGAAGTGGGGGAATCAGAGGACCCATAGGGACAGTCATCCTGGGAGGTAATCAGTCTGCACTTATCTATCCCGGGCACTGTGCCAGCCTCGCCCCCCCCCACCCGTCGATCCTTTTCACAACACAAATCTCCCACCCATCAAAATGGGAATCAGCTGCTCACTTCCAGGAGGAGCATAAACAAGTGGTAAGGAAGCGTTCTGATAACGATAATCGGGTGTAGCTCCCCGGTGGACCTGATGGATCAAAGAAGGCAGCCGTGCATGTGTGTTCCCTTATTTTTTTCAGCGTTCCAGTTCCGGTAGTCAGTTTAGAGAAAATTCCTAACCTAGTGAAGGCAGATGGTGCCAATGTCAAAATGAACCCTACGACCACGACCGCAGCCACTTCCTCCTCTGCTGTCACCACCCCACCGTTAATTAAGCCCGCCTTGATGTCCAAGCCGGTGCCACCGTCACCAGAGAAGATCTTAAACGGCAAGGCGGTTCTCTCGGCCGCCATAGACAAGAAGCACCCAAACGGCGCCAAAACCAGCAACAAGCCTTACCGGAGACTCTCAGGTATGTCATTGTGGTTAGAGTCTGGCTCGTGCTAGGACTAAAACCGAGTCACACCTGTAACTGGTGATGTGTTCATGGAGCTGGACGGCTCTTTCCTTTCAAGGGTGACTTGGAGCGTACCGGCTCTGGCATCTAGAAACACCAGGCAGGATTAGTGCTCTCATGCACCCCAATGCAGATGAGGTCTCCCCGGCCGAGTTTCAGCGTTATCTATCCGACAAGCCCAGGAAGTAGGAGACTCTGCCTCAACCAACAGGCGTAGACTCTGATGGTCTTGTTAGCCTGGTGGTCCAATACAGACACGCCACACTGGCATGATTCCAGCTGACGCCTTGCTGTTGTTCGTGGGCTACCCATGACGTGGTGGGTAGGATAGCCCACTCAGTGACTGTGCTGCAGAGGGAATTGTAACCTCTGCTCTTCAGCCTCCCGCTTTTCTTGGCTAATTCTGCAGTTGGGGCTGGGGCTGCCTTCTGCCCTGTGGTCAGGCTGGAGTTCTCAAGGGGGTTATACAGACCAACAGAGCGGATAGGGGTGTCAGGATGTCTCTCAGGTCAGTCCTCTGAAGAGACACATGGCCACTCAGAGGCGACAACTGCCACTTTACGGGATGACGTTTGCTTTGGATCTGTTGTGGGACTGAGCATGGCTTGTTCTGACATCTCCGAGTGACTGGAAGAAGCCACGCACTTCATAGTCATGGGCCCTGTCTAAGGGTAGCTAGGAAAAACAAAATACAGAGACAGCCACCCTTGAGGATGTGGCTTTCTGGTGCAGGCATGGATTTTCAGCACCCAGGGAGGTGTGGGCAGCTTTTAAATACTACTTCATAATTAATTGGGTTTTCTATCTTATATCTGTATCTAAAAATTGTGTTTTAAAAGTACTTGGGCCTACCAAAAACATTGAGAGACAACTCCTCACCTCTCCCCGTGTTCTGCTTACCCACAATCAAGATAAGGGGAGTGCATCATAGGATTTCATTGCACGGACTCAGCCCCCCATTGCTAGCTCTCTTCCCAAATGGAATGTGCTGGTTAACTGGGCAGAGGTGGGTGGCCACACCCCAGTGTGTGTGTGTGTGTGTGTGTGTGTGTGTGTGTGTGTGTGTCTTTGTTGGCCTGCGCAGTGTCTAGAGGCTGCGGGTCCCTTATTGCTGCATTAACACTACCTTGGCATCTTCCAGCCTGTGGTGGAATTTTGTGTTTTGTGGGTTGTCTTGTCCCAATGGGTCCTTTGCTTGTCTCTACCTCTCTCACAGATTCAACAGCCAGCTCCTATCCTTAGCCAAAACCCTGTTCAGTTCCCATATGAGGTGCTGTGTGGGTCTGGGCACAGGCCCGATGCTGGCAGACCGAAATGAAAGACCTCAGCAGCAGGCAGCCTGGCATCTAGCACCTGCTTGCCCGCTGCCTGCTGGACCGAGCTCTCTGTGTGGAAAGGGAGGGAGACATTTTCATGGCCATGGGCGGGGAGGGGGAAACAGTTTCTACAGCCCCACAAGCCCTTTTGCGGCCCCTTCCCGACCTCCAGACCTTTGAAAATAGAATATTCATTTATTATGCTCCAAGTTTACACCAGTAAATGCACCCAGTGTCTGGCTAAGGAACTCTCTTCAGTTTGCAGCCTTCAAGGCCCTTACAGACACCTCCCTTTTCTAGAGACCTGGCACCTCCTTAACGGGCCCCCTCTCCACTCTTCACACCCAGAGAGCTGTGGCCTTCCTGCTCTGCAGGACTGAGGTGTTTGCTGGTACCTTCCAGAAACAGCACAGATTTCCCTAAAGCCTGAGGGTCCTAGAGAGATTGCCACACATCCCCACATTTTGCAGGTGTGGTAAGCGGTTTTGTAAGCCCCAAAGAGGTGAAGGATCGCAAGAGGCATCAAAAGAACAGTTAGCAGTTACTTCCATGGAGGCTCTCAACGGTCCGGACAGAAAGGAGGACACCGGGAAAGCGGTCGTCCTCAGTCATTCTTCACCCCCCAGGCCCCTGTGTCCTGTTTCTCCTCCCGGGTAGCATCTGGGCGAGGACTATGTACAGACAGCACAAGCTATAGGGTTAGCAGGCTGCTTTTCCTGTGCCTTCAAGTTCAGCCCCACAGAGGCACACTGCCACACTTTCTCCTGCCCCTGCCTGTGGCATGCCAGAGTGGAATATTCTTGATCTGCGAGACTGTGTGGAAGGCCTTCTCCAAAGGCCTTTGTGAGGCACGTGAGTGGCCGTATTGACACGTCAGTGGACAAGCTCCCACGGCAATGCATAAACCAGGAAGGCAGACAGAGGCCCCCATGGGTTCTCCAGAAGAAAGGGAGCATTTTTGGGTTTCAGGTGGGCCTCCTTGCTCTGCAGCCGTGGTGCTCACAGTGCCAAGGACCTGGGGGACTGTTTTAAGTTAAATAAAGTATTGCAAGCACAAGGTCCTTCCCTTCTGCCACCTGCTCCTGCCCTGTCCCCCGCGCTGCCCTGTAGCAGGCTCGGAATGTCTGGGTTCATAGTGGAGCTCCATTTCCCCTGAGTGATTCTTGAAGCATTTTAGCAGCTGGTTGGGGGGAAGAAAAGCAAAACAAAACAGATTGCCTGACAATGTCTCACTTGTTGGTGCAAATGTGCATTTTTTTTAAATGTAGTCTTAATGCCAAATCCTATCTAGTCTCCTTTTTTCTTATATTTTTTGTTTGTTTCTTAAACCAGAGAGAGAATTTGACCCAAATAAACACTGTGGAGTATTGGATCCCGAGACAAAGAAACCTTGCACAAGATCCCTCACCTGCAAGGTATTTCTCTTTCCATAAAAAAGAAAATACTTCCTGCTCTTGCTGGGGCCTTTGTCGATGTGTTTGCATGCCACTCTGCGCACGCGGCAGGGTGTGGAACCTCGACACGACCTCCAGCTGTTCTTTGTAAGGGAAATGCTTTCTTCTCTGTCCACGGTAGCATAGTGCCTGCCTCAAGCTGGCTGGCTTTTTAAGGGGAAGAAGGAAAGAAAAAAAAAATCCACCCTAGGCTTCCCGTGTTACTTGGGAGGCCAGACAGTAAATTGTATTTATAGGCACTCACAGGCGGTTCTAAAGCCTGCTACGTTTTAATGTATGCAGGAACGGCGGCGGTGGCGGCGGCGGCAGCGCCCAGAAAGGCAGCCCCGGAGGGGAGGATGAGATGCTACTCCCTGATCTAGCCCCTCGGGGTGGCCAGGGGACAGGCGGACCCCTGGCGTCCGCCACTGGGCAGCCTCAAGCCCCAGATTTCCTCTTGTCCTTCTAGTGCCTCGAGGGGTCCAGGGTATGGCCCTGTTTGCCTGGGCCAACTGGAGCCTCCCACCCGCACCTGCGTTGACTCTAGCTTGGCCCTCGCGGGTGTCATTCATCTGAGGTGGTCCTGGGTTCCGCGCAGAAGCTGTCTGGAGGAAGCCTTGGCTTCTTAACACCTGGAGTGTAGGGCATGGTTGCGTCCGTCCGAGCGGTCTCTGCCTCTTCCCGGCCACAGAACAGGAGCTGTTGCCTTGAAGTTGACTTTGCCAAGCATCTTTCATTGCCTGTGGTTGCAATTTCGGAAATGCGGGCCGCGGGGAAGCAGGTTTATGTGCTGATCAAAGAGGCTGTGCTTCTCCTCTCTCTTCTCCGTAGACCCACTCGCTGAGCCACCGCAGAGCGGTCCCAGGCCGGAGAAAGCAATTTGACCTCCTCTTGGCGGAGCACAAAGCCAAGTCGCGGGAGAAAGAAGTGAAAGAGCACCTCCTGACTTCCACTAGGGAAATACTTCCAAACCCGCCGCCGCCGGGACCAGTGCCCGACGCTCTGCAAGGGTCTTCCGGGAACGCGGTGGCAGAGCCCAAAGTACCATCCCCACCAAAAGCCAGGCCGCTCAACTCTGTACTTCCTAGGTAAGTCGGTATGGGCGTTGAAGCAGCCTCAGTCAAGGCACTCTCCCGTGTTCGGGGCTTTGTGTTTTAATGAGAGCTCCTAGTCCAACCGTCCATGGCTCTGTGAGCCTAAGGGGCTCATCCCTGTGCTGGCCACACAGCACTCAACAGATTTTCCTGCTGCAGCCAGGGTCATCAGCCTTCCTCACAGACCTTTTATCAGACAGTGTGTGTTTTTACAGAGCGCTGGGAGATTGGCACGTCAACCACCCAGCAGCTTCCTGTCTGCCTGGGTTTTTATGTTCTTTGAAGACTCCTGGGGAAGCCTGGGTAGAGAAGTAGCTAGAACAACTTCTAAGCTCCTTCTTGCGTACATATCACAATTCCTGATGACTTATTTTCACAATGCTTCCATGGTCGGGATGAAGGGGAGATCAGCCACGTGGAGGGTGAGCCACCTGTTCGGTGGCACTGAACAGGTGGGCAAGAACAGGAAACAGAATTACAATCCATTTGGATTAAAAGGCAATTTAAGGTCTGTGAATGTTTGTTTTGATGGGCAGGAGGCCAATTTCCAGGTAACAGGACCAGAACTAACAGCATGCATTCAAAAGTGTTTACAGAGGACTCGCTCCAGAACCAAAGTGTTGTCTGGCAAGGGGAGAGAGAAAAATGCAACCTGACCCTCCTTTCCAAAAACATAGAGTTTAGCAAGCAAGAGAAGACCCAAATGTTCATGCTTGACTTAAAAAGGAAATAATGCTATTCATTCAGCAAGAAGTACGAATAGCTGTATTATCTATTTTTTTTTATAATTAGATGAATGAATGTGTCCCAAAGGGTCATTGTTCAACACCAAGTAAGCTTTGAAAGAACATCATTAGAAAAGAGCAAGGAGATGGCTTTTAAATCAGCAATCTATCTGGGCTGGGTCAGAGCTGGTGGCGTGCACATTCAATCCCAGCACGCAGGAGGCAGAGACAGGCCAGTCTCTGTGACTTCCAGGTCAACTTGGTCTAAGTTCCAAGTCATCCAGGGCTACACAGGGAAACCCTGCTTCAGAAAGCCAAGCAACAACAACAACACAAAGTGAAAATCTATTTGGTAGCAGTTGTTCACGATCTTCTACCTGTTCAGTTTGAGGGAACCTGGACCCCGTCTTACCACAGTGCCTCTGTAGTATGGTCCAGTCCAGCCCCAGGCACTCAGGAGCAGACAGCTTTACCAGTTAACTTAAACTCCTAAATTAACTGCCAGGGCTTCTGTCACTGTAGACATTTATATTGTTGCAGCCCTTTTCTTTGCAAGATCGTTTTATAATTACTTGTCACTAGGAAGCCAGGTATTGGTCAAAGTGTTACCCCTATTTTAGAGTTGAGGAGACAACTATATTCCAGAATTCTGGGCTTTGACTGTATAAGCAGAGGCGCCCCATTTTCCAAGATCCCTTGTCGATGCTTGAAACTGCAGTTAAAAACAAACCCTGCACAGTCTATGTTTCTTTCTATACATGTATTCCTATGATAAAACATAATGTATAAATTGGGCACTGCAACTAATAATAAAATAAAATAAAACAGTTATAAAATATATTGTAATAAAACCATCAGCATTACTATCCCTGCACTATGGGACCCTGATTAAATAAAGTAATGGTTACTTGAATTCATATACTACTACACTGTTGCAGTTGATCTGAAAATGGCCACTGACTAAGGGGGCAACTATAAAGCATGGGTACATTAACAATGGCTGGATACATTAACAATGGCTGACTTGCATCCAGGAGGGCACAGAGTGGGACCACCCACCATTTCCCCATACTCCTGAGCACTGCACGTGCTAGGAATTTATGAACTATTGGTGCATACAATTGTCTATTTAATATTTTTAGACCTCATTTGACCATGAGTGACTGAGACTGGTAAGGGCAGGCTATGTAGAGTGACTTTCCATTTTTTTGTAGCTCGGGAACCTTTTCTTCCTCACAACTCATCCTTCCACAGTACCTGATACTGGTAGACTGGTCTCTACCTAAAACCACGTGTACCCAGAGCCATTATCTCCGCCCCCCCATCCAGGGATCATGGGGGATTCTCCAATGATTCCTCAAGCAGCACAAGTTTGATAGCTCTTTTGGGGGATGAGAAGGGGTCCCATGTAGCCCAGGCTCACCTCGGAATCTCTACAATCATCCTGCTTTGACCTGAGTGCGGACCACACACATGTCTTGTGAACTCTTTCATTAAACACTTCTCCAGCAAATTTAGCTGATGGAGGCTCGCTTTATCAGTGGTGTCCTGAGTTAACAGTGGAGTAAGAGAGTAGCTGCTGAAAACAGCACAGGGAGGAAGCCTTAAGGGTCCTCTCAGGTTTGGCCCTTGCATTTTAGGAGAATGTCCACTTATGTTTTCATCAGGAAGCAGCAGACCTGGATACGTTTCATTTTGAAATGAATGTCTTACAAGGAAAAGAAACAAACCATCATGGCAAATGTTAACGAGTGGATCATCCTTTAGGACAGAGCTGGACTCTTCCAAAGTGAATGAATGTATGGGAACAAAGTCCTCAGGTTAACAAAATCCTGTGCAGTCAGGTGGAAAAGGCATGATCAGAATTTAACATGAAAATCACACAAAACCTCCAGGAGCAGACGTTTGCTCCTAGAAATGATATATACAATAGATACTTCACCCATATTAACAAGTTTAACAAGTAAAGATAGATATCACACATGAGTGGGATTTTTTTTTTTTTAGACAGGGTTTCTCTGTGTAACAGCCCTGGCTGTCCTGAAACTCACTCTGACCTTAAACCCACAGAGTTCCACCTGCCTCTGCCTCCCGCATGCTAGGATTAAAGGAGTGTGCCACCACTGCTCAGCTATTACTCCGCTGTTTGATGACCTTCACTGCAACCCATTCTTGTCAAGGATTGCTAACAAAGAGACTTGGGTCTTTGAGTTCAAGAATCATAACTTTCGTTGGGCTCGATGGCACACACTTGCAGTCTCCATAATCAGAAGGGTATCAAGAATTTAACACCAGCCTGGGCTACATTATGAGTTACAGCGTAAATTAGATAACAAGAGTTGCAACAGGATTGAAGCAGGAACCTCTCTCTCTCTCTCTCTCTCTCTCTCTCTCTCTCTCTCTCTCTCTCTCTCACACACACACACACACACACACACACACACACCACACACACCCGTGCTTTCTAACTAGATAAGATCAGGTGTGGCTCAGATTCCCTCCAACCTCAGGTTGCCTGGGTATAAAATGGAGCTAATAGAAATTTAACGATGGGCCTGGAGAGATGACTTGATGGCTAGCAGTGCTCACCTCTCTCTCTCTCTCTCTCTCTCTCTCTCTCTCTCTCTCTCTCTCTCTCTCTCTCTTTCTCTCTCTCACTGAGATAGGGTGCTACATAATCTCTCTGTATCTCTGGCTGTTCTGGAACCTACTCTACACCAGGTTGGCCTTGACCTCACAGAGCCCCACCCTCCACCGTCTCCTGAGTGCTGGGATGAAAGGCCAGTGCTTCCACACCTGTTGGCATTTACTGCTCTTGCAGAGGATGAGGATTCAATTTTCAGTACCCACCTAGCAACACACAGCTACTGTAACTCCAATTCCAGGGGCCCTGGTGCCGTCTTCCGGCCCCTAAGAGCACCAGCCACATGTGTGGTGTACGTAAGCAAGTATACCCCAGCCGTGGTCACGTGGTCATTTTGTGTTGCTGTTAAAATAAAATCACCTGACTCTAGGCAGTGTATAAAGGAAAGAGGTTCATCTGGCTCACAGTTCTGGTGATTAGGAAGTCCAAGCAGCTGGTCCAGGCTCCAACCTCGCTAAGGTCTTCTCTAGCTGCGTTGTGCTTGATGGAGCCACAGAAGGGAAACTACCATCTGCAGAGTAAACACGCATATGCGCTAAGAAGCCGGACAGAGAGAGGTCAGGCTTCCTCTCGTGTATGGAGGTTGGTGCTCTTATAACCTAGTTAGCTTGCTTGAAAAGATTCCATTTTAACACCACCACCCTGGGAACCAAGCTTACAAGATAGGAGCCTTTGGGGGATAGCCCTTATCCAAATTATTTAAATTATAGTAACCCCTGATTCCATTTCCTTGTCCTCTGCTCTAAGGGAACACATTGCCTGCCCCTAGAAAGCCCAAGCCTTATGGGTCGTAGCCCAGCCAAATGCATCCACACTGTATCGGAAAGTAGAGGACCACAGAGCCCACCTGGACTGTGATGGCCCAGGCTATCTCTCTGAGTAGGAGGGAGGGGAGACAGACTGTGGAAACCAGTGTCAGTAATGGGTGTTGCCCTGGGTATATTGCACACATCCAGACTAATGTACAAGGTGGTCAATCCCAGACCGCCTTACATCGTCAGGAGTGGTGTGAAGACGGGTAGGAGGTCTGTGGGTTGCCCAGTGAGGACGGGGGTATGGATGGAGTGCATCAGGAGGGCCTTCTTGCCACATGGCACACTTTTGTTGTCCTCAACTTCTGCATCTGTGACGTCTCAGCCAACGTTTCAGTTCAAGGAGACTTGAAAGCCAACAGATGCAGATGGTATTATTTTTCTTTTATTTTTGTTTGTGTGTTTTTTAAAGATTTGCATTTGTTTATTTACCTGGTTATTTTGTGTGTGTGTGTGTGTGTGTGTGTGTGTGAGAGAGAGAGAGAGAGAGAGAGAGAGAGAGAGAGAGAGAGAGAGAGAGAGAGAGAGAGTTGTGATCGGTCCAATGTGGGCCCTGGGAATTGAACTCAGGTCCTCTGAAAGAACAAGAGGTTCTTTCTGCTAATTGCTAAGCCATCTCTCCAGCTCCATTCGTTTTTGTTTTGTGGAGAGGAGACAGGATCATTCTACATAGCCCAGCTGAGCCTCAAATTTACTAGATAGTCTAGACCTCAAAACTGCAATTCTTGGCGGGACATGGCGATGCATGCCTTTCATCCCAGGATGCGGGAGGTAGGGGCAGGTGGATCTCAGAGTCCAAGGCCTAGGTGGTGTCATTCCCTTTGTCACCTGAGTCCTCACTTAGTGGCAAGGATAAGAACGTGTGTGGTCCTCACCCTTAGAATGACTCCGTGAAGATCGCTCTCACACTGAATACTCAGACAGATGGCCGCCAGGCTCCTGCAGACAGGCAGGCTGAGATGTCGTGTGTAGCTCCCTGAGTGCCAGACAGGCAGGTGGAGAAGGGCAGATGATGTGAGTGTCGAGGGCAGAGTGAACAGCAAGTGCATGATCTTGAATGTGCGTTGGTACTCTGCTCACTAGACTCTAGTGACTTCTTCCCACCACTTCCTAAGCCTTGTTTCTTCTGAAGTGTGGTTGCTTCCCGTAAAAGCCCCTTCCTGGTTCCACCTGGAGTTCTGCACTCAGTTGGAGGCCCTAATAATGTCCCCCACCCCGTCATCCCCAGGAGGATGCAGACAGACATACAGAGAGAAGTCTCATCGGCGCTCCTGTGTGTGGGGGTGCCCACAGACCACCTCAGAGCCCATTCGGTCAGTTCTGGGTCTTGTTCCACTCTCCTTCTCACTAATTTCCTCTGTCCACCTCCTTCCCTCTTTTATCTGGCAACTAGAACTTACTATCGAGTGTTTCAACCATCTTTTCTTTAATTAAACTTCATTTTTATCAAAGTTATATATGGGTTCATAGTTCAAAAATCAAATAGTGCCAGAAAGCTCAGAAGAAAAAACAGCCGCTCTTGCCAGTGGGGTGGGTGTATTTCTGCTGTGCCGGCTCCTGGCTCCTGCGGCGTTCCTGTCTCTGCCTTGCTTCTCTGCTTTGATGGAGTAGTTCCTTCGGTGGCTGCCCGTGAAGAGGTTCGTGGGAGATCAATTTTAGAGTCCTTACCCAGCAAGCACATTTTCATTCTGCGTTAACACTGAATAGATGATCTCTTTGAGTATACAACTAGATTGGAAATCACTTCCCTGCAGAATTTCGAAGCCATTTTCCCATCGATGGCTGGCACAGGGAGTCTCTGCCACAAAGTTTAACATCCTGACTCCTATCTCTTTGTCCTGGGGCACTGAAAGTTCTCAGGGGTGTCTCTAATGTGTCTAATTTTCATCATTTACTTGCACTTCTTGGAAAGCAAGGCTCACTGGACAGCCCAGGCTGGCTTTGAACTCGAGATCCTCCTGCCTCTGCCTTTTTTTATTTTTTTAAATTTATTTTTAATTAAAAATTTCCACCTCCTCCCATTTCCCTCCCCCTCCCCCATTCCCCTTCCCCTTCCTCTCCAGTCCAAAGAACAGTCAGGGTTCCCTGCCCTGTGGAAAGTCCAAGCCCCCCCCCCATCCAGGTCTAGGAAGGTGAGCATCCAAACAGACTAGGCTCCCGTACATGCAGTAGGAAGAACGCCATCACACCTCAGGCAACAGAAAGCTCTCTGGCTGTAGCTCCTTTTCAGTTGGTTGAAGTGGGTACTTGTTTTCCTGTTGCATCTTAGATACCTTTTGCCCCACAGTTGTCTGTATTTTCCATTTCTTGTCTTCTTCTTAGTTGAATGCTGGGCATTTTTTTCCCTGATCTTTTAGTTTACTTTTTTTCCTTTAAATTCCTTGTACTTTGTGAAAGATTGTCTTTTAGTTTATTCTTGATTGTGTGTGTGTGTGTGTACTTGGAGGCCAGAGAGGACACTAGTGGCCGCCTCTTGCTACCCACCTTGTTCCTTTGAGGGAGGGTCCCCCTTTGAGCCTTGGAGCTCTAGAGATGCTAGGCTATTGCTGACAATACACACCTGGAAGAGAGGTCCCAGCAAGTTGGCAGGAAGCCTCCATGTGGAGCTGCAACCCAAGAGAGGGTCTGGTCACCAGGCAGGAGGATTCCCTGCAGCTGGAATGCTGCTCGATGTCGGGCCTGCTTAGGCGCCTGTCCTTAAGGACAGCCCCTGGCTTCTGTCTGCAGCCTGCACCTCACTCCTGCTTTCTGACGTGCTTGGAAGCCTGTGTCTGTGGCCTCTCCAGTTCACCTTCTCTGACCTTTGTTTCTCCTGAGAATGTTGGGTCTTGCCAGGCATGGTAGTATTTGGTAGATGTGGAGATGACTGCACGGAAACCAACTACGTATTCAGCTACGTTTCATCTTCGTTTATAGTTTACTTTTTTTTTTATTGAGGTAGGGTTGCACTATATAGCCCAGGCTGGCTTTGAACTCAATATATAGCCAAGGCTGCCTTTGAACTCCTGATCCTACTGCCTTAAACAGGAGGGTTTGCAGCCCCTCAGTAGGTGTAGGTACCGGGCTTCCTATCCCCAGCCACATTATCTAAATGTCTACGAAAACCTGCTCAGAGGTGTATCAGTTCAGGTGGGAATAGCAGAACCCTGAGCTATGGACACTTGTGTCCTTATGATATATCTTGAATGTGACAAGGAATCCACAGGTGAGGGGGTGCCAATCCCCAGAGATGGGTTTCTTCTTTTCTCCCCCTCCATGTGTGCGTTGGGGGAGTGGTACCCCATGAAGTCTGTTCTCTCCTTCCACCTTTATGTAGCTCCCGAATATTAAACTCAGGTCACCGGCAGCCAGTGCTTTTGACCACTGCGGATCTCAATGGCCCTCTTCCCCCCCACACACCTTTTAAAAAAGAAAAAAAAATCCTTCGAATTATCCTTCAAATCTTGTAGCAAGATGGCCACAGCTGTCCCAGGTCCAGATGAAGCTGAGACCATTCCATCTGTGTGCTTCAGCCATTCGCTTGGATATCATCTATATTCCAAGCAGTTTTAGGTTGATAGGAAAACTGAGTTGAAGAGACAGACTTCCTCCTGCCTTCACACATGTGACAGAGATTTCCTGTGTTCCTACACACACACACACACACACACACACACAAACACAAACACACACAATAAATGTTCTTTGATTTTCTGCAACTCACCTAAGCCAATCACTAGCAGACACGATTAAAAAGACCCACGTGGATTCAGGGTCACAATCACTGTCTTTCTGCTGCTCTGTGTTCTTTGACTTTCTTGCTTCTTTAAAAACCCCTTAAGCAGGGCGATGGTGGCGCACGCCTTTAATCCCAGCACTTGGGAGGCAGAGGCAGGCGGATCTCTGTGGGTTCGAGACCAGCCTGGTCTACAGAGCTAGTTCCAGGACAGGCTCCAAAGCCACAGAGAAACCCTGTCTCAAAAAATCAAAAACAAACAAACAAACAAAAAAAAACAAAAAACAAACAAAAAAATAAACCCGTAAGTACCTTTAGTTGTGGGATTTGGGGAGAGAAGCTGGTGAGGGACTGTGATTCCTATACTTCATTTAACAGAAGCTTTGCACTTGGTGTTTATTGTACAATCATTCACTATCGCCAAGATATGAAAACAAGCTAAGTGTCTGCTTGTGGGTGAATACATAAAGAAATGTGGGGCCAGGAGTAGCCGTGCATGTCTGTAATCCCAGCACTCCACAGGCTGTGCCAGGAGGTTTGTGGCTTCAAGGATAGCTTGGGCTAATTGTAAAGAGAATTTATGTAAAAGAAAAACAGCGCAATGCTGGAGGAAGGGTTCTTAGCACACGTCTGTACTCCCAGCACTTTAAAGGTAGAGGCAGGAGAATCAGGAGTTCAAGGTCTTCCCCAGCAGAAAAACCACACGCTCAAGACTGGCTTAAGCTACCCAGTGGGTTCAAGAACAGCCTTAGCGAAACTGCCTCAGAATAAAACTGAAAAAGAAGGCTGGAGTTAGAGCTCAGTGGTAGACCCTTCTCTGGTTTGCCTAAAGCCCTGGTTCAATCCCTAGTAGACTGTGAGAGGAGGTAACACTAAGGAACGATAGGTATGTTAATTTTTTAACTAACTTGATTGAAATAATAATTTCACAAGATGCACGTAGACAAAAAATAAAAAGAAGAACGCAGGACATCCTTCAGTCCCTTTCTTGCTTACAGGGTGGCACTGCTCACTCTCTTTTTCTGTCCATTTTCATTTTTTTATAAAAATTCCCCTACATACTGGAAAGTAGCGACATATTAATGAAAACTTACCTATCCTGATTTTGACATTTTGAGATTTTATTATAATACATTTTTGTTAGTGTCTTTTGAATAGCATAGATGATGACATTTCCCTGGTAAAGACTTCTTTGAAAAGGGAAAGTGGAAAGTATGACCAAGATGCAATTAACAAATCCCAGGTCACGTTTATCCTGCAGGACAAGGTGGTCCTGCCCAGATGGGATGAACTGCTGCCCAAGAGCCTTCCAGAACATTTAGAAATAAATGTTTAGGATTTAGCTATATAAATTGTGCCATCGATATTAAATGTTACTGGAGGATATTAAAAAAATGATAATATACAAACGGAGTTCTACATCACTAAGTTTTAAAAAATGTGTTCAGACTGGAGAGATGGCTCAGTGGTTAAAAGCAATGGCTGCTCTTCCAGAGATTTTTTAATTCAATTCCCAGTTCACAACCACCTATAACTCAAGTTCCAGAGGATTCTGCTTTCTCTCAGACACAGGCACACACAAGTGACAGACGGACATACTTACAGACAAGATTCTCATACACATAAAATAATAATTTTTAAAATAAATCTGTCCCGAGGGCTGAGGCTAGTAGGGTATGGCTCGGTTGGTAGAATACTTGCCTAATATGCTTGAAGCCCTGACTTTGGTCCCGAGAACTGCGTCAACTGGGCATGGGGTGGCACACGTTTATGACCCCAGCACTCAGGAGGCAAAGACATGAGGGTCAGAGTTCAGAGCCTGGGGTACATGAGATCCTGTCTCAAATCCTGTTCTTGCTGAAAAAGTGGCATAGTTTTTTTTTTTTTAAAAAAAAAAAAGAAAATTCATGTGTGTACACTAAGGAAGTCTGGAAGGATGTAAGCCAAGCAATGGCGACACTTGGTCGTGGGTGGGTATTTGTCGCTGAACTCACATAAGACAGGCTCTGGGTGAGCTCACATCTCAGGCTCACACTTAAGTTTTTCCCTTGGGCTTGTACTGTATCCAGAGGCAGCCAGCCAGAGGACAAGCACCGAAACCCTCGTGGGCCATCATAGAAAGCTTACTCTTTCCTTTGTAGGAAACTGCCATTGGCCCACCCTTCCCGGCATCATGGGAGGACTGCTTTTTGGTGGCATGGAATCGGTGGCTCTGATTTCCTCAAGAAAACCCATGTCTTCTTCCCTCCCGCCCTTAGACCGTCATCTGCAAACAGCATAAGTAGCAGTACATCTTCGAATCAGAGCGCCTACACCCCGGAGCCCCCTCTGCCCCCAGCTGGAGGTGACCTTGCCAGCCGACTGTCCAGTGATGAAGGGGAGATGGACGGAGCCGAGGAGTCCGAGAAGTTAGACTGTCAGTTCTCCGCGCACCACCCCAGACCTCTCGCGGTAGGCCTCCTCTGTCCCGTCCCTGTTGGGCCCCCAGACCTCTCGCGGTAGGCCTCCTCTGTCCCGTCCCTGTTGGGCCCCCAGACCTCTCGCGGTAGGCCTCCTCTGTCCTGTCCCTGTTGGGCCCCCAGACCTCTCGCGGTAGGCCTCCTCTGTCCTGTCCCTGTTGGCCCCCAGACCTCTCGCGGTAGGCCTCCTCTGTCCTGTCCCTGTTGGCCCCCAGACCTCTCGCGGTAGGCCTCCTCTGTCCGTCCCTGTTGGGCCCCCAGACCTCTCGCGGTAGGCCTCCTCTGTCCTGTCCCTGTTGGCCCCCAGACCTCTCGCGGTAGGCCTCCTCTGTCCGTCCCTGTTGGCCCTTGTGCTTCAAAGGCAACTTGGTGATGGCAACAGAGGCCTGAATTCCTAAGGAAATTCCATAGTAGCGTGTCATCCCAAAGGCTAAATGGGATTAGAGATGTTCTTGACCACGGAAGGAAAGGGAGGGGTTCCCCACTGGCTGTCATCCTTTAAAACTCCTTGGTAGCCAACCGGACTTTGCACATCTGAAAACAGAGCCTCTGGGCAAGAGTTGGCCAGACACACCTGCTCTTGAAGCTGTCTGAGCAGCAACTCAGGCTCAGTCTCCCGGACGGCTCTGTGTCATTGTTGTTAGTAAGCAGTATGACCACACGGCTGCAGAGCGGGTGGCGAGGGCAGTGTTTCACATTAGTTTTGTTAGCAGCTTGCTAACAAAAGCTGTCTGAAGGAGCACGCTCCAACAGTTCAAATGGTCATCCATGCCAGAGGGGAAACTAAGGCATTGGTTGGAAGCTTGTTCACGTTTGCCTCACAAACCCCCTGAGAAAGGAAGTGGTTGGTGGGATCCACAGCCACACATCCCAGTGCTGGGGCCTGGGAATATATGGTCTCCACAGTGGTTCATTCTGGTGCTTGCCTGAGTCTGCAGGATTAACTCTGGTTGACTCAGACCTCAGGGGCTTTATCAATGAAACCAGTCCTGTTGGAAGACAAGGCTGGCCCCCTTCTCCTCCGTGTAAGTCACTTCCCCTTTCTGGAGATGATGTCGACCTATGGCTCACCTATAACCCGAGATTGTGCCAGAACAGAAATAGTGGGGGACTCGCTGTAATGGTTTTGCCTACAGTTGTAGAAAACCCGGCGCCTCCATATTCACACAAGATTATCTCACGTGGTAGGAAGTCTAGAAGTCGGTGCCCTTGCAATCTTGGTTCAACCTCTCTGCTATCTGTAAATACCTTGGCTGTTCGCGTGTTAACACATCCCCTGCAGCTCCATTGTCACCTAGTGGCATTCTAAACGGGAAGAGAGGGGACTTAGGGAAAAAGGGGTCTTCTGAGATGCTATGCTTTCTTCATCACAAAGCAAGAGCTTTCCATGAAACCCCAGCAGACTCTCCGTATATGCAGACGTCTGTTACATGTTTAATGCTGCACTAGCAGGTGGCAGAGAAAGAACAGAGTGTAGTGACCCAGCTGCGCCTCATCTCGAGGTCTGAGAGGAGACACATCTTCTCTGTTACGGCTGCACATAAGGTATCAAGTCAGAAGTGTGCTGGTGTTAGCAGGAAGACAGGGCCACGTAAGTCAGGATGCTGGGGGTGAGGGCACAGCAGAGAGGTCTGCCGCTCTGCCAGAGGCCCACGGTGCCAGCTTCTCTCACTGTCTGGCTTCACATCTAAGTGCTATTAGATACACTGGAAGCCAAAACCAAAGGGGCCTCCAGCTTCCGAGTCTGAAAGAGATACTGGCCCCTCCCAAAAGGCCAGGCTCTGGATAGCATCAAGATGTCTGTCCACAGGGCAAGCTGTTATAGAAAATTAGCCACATCCACAGGGCATTCATAGGCCCTTAATGTTCTGCTGATTAAAATGGAAAAACCTGTGAGTTTGTGTCTTTGCTTTGTCCTTTTTTTCTCATGGCCAATTGACACATTAAATCATATTTTTTTTTTGTAATAAACTCTTGCTCAATGTGTCCTTAGCAATTGGGACAAGAGAGAAGGTGATGGCTACCCTAGGAGCAGCTCCCTCAGACAGGTGGAGGCCAGCTTCTGAGCTGAAGACTTCCCCTGTATGTTTTCCTCCTTGGTCAGTAAGAACTTGCTGTAGTAAATAATTTGCGGTATCAGATTTTGTGGGTAGCAAGGTTTTAATATCAACCCCCCCCCCCCAACTCAAGCAGAAGCAGAACAAATGGAAGACCTTGCAGTTAGATCCTTCTGAGAACTGCTCAAAGGCTGGGTCCAGGATGCATTTGTGGAACGGGTGCCAATCCAGCACTGATCTGGGCTTGCGTCCAGGGAGCTGCTGGAGGCCTGGGGGTGGGGGGTATGTGAAGGTGCCATTTGAATTATAGAGTCATTTGAAGGCTTCCCTGAGCTCTAGACCCAGCAAATGTCACCTTCCCAGAGGTTGCTTCTTACATTTCTGTCTACTGGCCCTCAGGTGTCCTGCCTTATAGCCAGTGCTTACTACATTCCTGATATTTAGTTGTAAGTTAAATGCAGTGGTTTATTTTAGACATTTCTTTGGAAGCTTTTCTCCCAGTCCACTTTTTAAAAAGAATTTTTTAGATGCTCTCACTGTGTAGCTGAGGTTGGCTTTGAACTATTGATGCTCCCCTCCTCAGCTTCCTAAATCTTAAAATTCTTTGTTTTTCTAATTCCTAATCTCAATGATCCTTAGACTGAGGAGGAAGAGAATGAAGTCCCCACACGCTATAGATTGATAGCCACCACATATGTAATTCCATCTACGCTATAATGAGTCTAAGTGAAATGTAGTGTAATGTACTGTAGATGTGTTGTCGGTGTTCACAGTGGGAGGATCAGTCAGACGAGGCCATTAGCAATGGGAATTACAAGATGAGCATCAGAGGGTAGGACCGTAATTGCCAAAGAGGGAAACATCAGGCAGAGGGTACTGGCTCAGAGGGGTGGTGCATCCCTGGCATCTTCGGAGAGCAGATAAAGAGGGCAGATGTTGCAGAAGCGGGCAGTTCTCTGTCAGTTAGAGGCTAGCCTGGTCTACATAGTGAGTTTCAGGACAGCCAGAGCTACATATCGAGACCTTGTCTCAAAAAACCGAAACAAAACAACAATAACAACAGATGTGTTTTAAGGGCTGGAGAGATAGCTTGGTGGTTAAGAGCACCGACTGCTCTCACAGAGGAAGTTCACTTCCCAGAACTCACATGGCAGCTCAGTCCGTCACGCCAAGCTCTGACAGCCTCACACAGACCTACATGCAGGCAAAGCACCAAAGCACATAAAAATAAATGAAATGGTGCAGATGCAGTTGGGACTGGCATGGAAGGGCAGCTTCCGGAGGAAGGAAGCGGTTGGCTCTGTGGCCTCAGACAGGAGGAGTCATCCATCCTCTTTCCATCCTCTTTCCCGGAAGAAAGGGAGGCAGGGACCCCGTGTCCCTGGAGATAATGGGTGGTGTGAGTTGGAGCTGCAAAGCCTCTCTGGGCGTAGCTGTCCTCTTGTTTTCTATCCTAAAATACTGGCTCCATCTTAGAGGTAACGCGTGTGACTCTCCAAGTGGCGCCATCGCTGGCTTAAATGCGAGGTTCTGCTGGGATCCACAGCTCCATCTACCGCGCCACAGGAATAGTTTTGGCTTCAGTACCAGTCGCTTATTTTATTCTGAGCAAAATTGTACCCCTGTGTGTTTTTATGCAAATGTTATTTTTCTCTGTGTGCTTCATATTAGCTTACTAACCTGTAATCACGATTAAAATGTTTTTCTTTCCCCTCACAGTTCTGCTCTTTCGGGAGTCGCCTCATGGGACGAGGGTACTATGTCTTTGATAGAAGATGGGACCGGTTTCGGTTCGCACTAAACTCCATGGTAGAGAAACACTTGAATTCACAGATGTGGAAGTAAGTGAGCCGTTTCTTTGTGGTCTAAGTTGACAATTGCCTTGCCATTATCTGAGCCCAAACTCTGTGAACAAGCCCCAATACTTGGCTTGTCAGGGATCCTGACCGGTTCTAAATGTCAGTGTTAATGAACAGCTTTCTAGGGTATCTATAATGTGCTGTTTGGGTTGTCTTCTTGGGATGGTTGGGTTGGTAAGCTTCTCAAACAGTTGAAAAGGATCTTAGGTAAGATCTTGTCTATTCCATGAGATTATAGGCTTTTGCTGTTTTTTTTTTAATTATTTTCAGATTATCTAAAGATGTCAAGAATATGCTTCTGTTTGTGATGTTAAGGGTTCAGGAGCAATAGTAAAATTTTCATAATGGTTACAATTTCTAGTTAGTTGCTGTTCTTGTTAAAAACTGTGTCCAGTTGTCTAAAAGGGCAGGTTCTGAACGGTGCTGTGAAGTGGGTTAAGTTTGTCTTTGGCCCTTCCCGTCTCCCTAGGGCCCTCTCCTCACCTCTCCTTCTCTTTCTCTAACCTGCAGTTTATTATCCGGTGTCTACACCATTTCCTAACACACTTACACTCTACAGGTACTTACAGAAAGGGGAGACACCTAGGATGCTCTTCAGAAGTTTCAGTAGGCCTGGACCCTCTCAACCATGGCAGATGAGAAGCTACACTTTGACCCTATTAGCCGAGCTCCGAGTGTCCCCACCCAGCGTTCCTCTTAAGGGAGCTTTTGCGTACTCCGCTAAAAGGATGGATCATGTCAGACTAGGGCCCCAAAGCATTTGAGACCCTGAGCCTGCCCAGTGAGGCCCAGGAGAGGCCACAGGACACCCTGAGAAACAGGAAACAGAACCCACAGCCTTCTCCTCTCCCAAGCCCCTCTGCACACATAGACCTGAGCCCCGCCTTGTTTCTCACAGGGGACTCACAGGGGACTTAGGATAGATGTTGTTATACCAACTAGGAAAGGGCCAAAAGAGAAGCTTATGTCTTCCCACACGGGCGACTGCCCTGCCTGTCTATAGGGCATCATTAGCTCCTGTTTGTATGCATTGAAGATCTCAGAAAGTCCAGCACAGGGATCATGTAGTTCTTGGTTATCAGATGACCTGGCCCTCTGCCTTAGCTTCCAAACACGGCAGCCAGCCCTGGTGATTCTTCCAGTGCTGCAGGCCCTCTGTATTACGGAAGTGTGAATCCCTGGCACGTGGAAGGAATGTGTTGGTCTGTATTTCGCGCGCTGGTATACTGTCAGCTCAAGCTCCATGTTCCTTTCCTCCTCAGGCACAGAAGCCCGAGCCACCGGGCATCAGGTCCCTCCCCTCTGTTCAGGACTTGCCTAACCAATCTGCTGTCACTGAGCAACATTGGGGCTGCCTGGGTGTCAACCCTGGAGAGCGTAGCACCCCGCTGCCCTCTCAGCCTCGGGGCCCAAACTCCAGGCCCTGATGGGCCCGAACCTGGAGGGATGGCAGCCGATGGGGGCATGGAAGACATTAGGAAGAAAAGGAACGGCCAAGACTCTTTTTTCTTTAACAAGCATTTAACTCTGCATCAGGAGACGCCAACACAGTATTCTCTTTCAGCCAGGTCAGCATCTGGATCTCCTCGGCAGCTGGCAAGGGGAGGACGGGAGCTGTCAGGAGTGTATTTACATCTCTGGGCTTTTATGTGGGACTTCCTGTAGGCCAGGGTGCAAAGCCTAAGTCAGCAGCCCCCACAAAGGTGAAACCCCCTCCCATTGAGCCCCCAGGGAACACTGAAACTGTTTAGCATTGGGAAGAAAGCTCTCAGGGACTGCCCCACCTCCCACTTCTCCTCGACCAATGAGGGTTGGAGAGGAGAGGAAAGAAAAGTCTAGAAAATATAGCAGAAGTAGCAGCCATTCCAGTCTTGAGCAGGGGCCAAGTAAGATTTAGGACTTCAATTCTGCCTGTCTACAGAATTTGAAGTATGTATACTGTTTAATGAGCAAAATATAAATTGGGACATTAAGATTCCCAACATTCGGGACGTGACATTGAAGGTTCCAAAGTGAAGCCCCACCCCCTTAAGTAAATTAATGACCTGGGACTTGTAAATTCCCCTAGGGAGCACGTCGCAGCGGTGGGGGCACCTGCAGTATTACAGTAGGGTCACAAAAACAGCAGAGGAGTTGTTAGCGTCCCCACCCTCTCAGGGAAGGGCTGTGCAGGGCCAGACAGTGGTGAGGATGTGTGCCGACCCTCAGGGCCTGACGCCATGGGAATCCCTGCCCAGCATGCATAGTCCCTGACAATACAGTTGTGTTCTGCTCAGATCGCCTGCTTTCCCATCCTCTGCCCCCTCATCCATCTGTCCACACCCTCATCCATCCATCACAGCCGGGATCTATCTGTGCAGCGTCTTACTTAGGGATGGCAGGAGCTCTGAGGTCCCCAGGGGCTGGAGAAGAAGGAAGCTCTCAGACGCCATCACAACTGCCTGGGGTTTGGCAACACTTTTGTATTCGATCTCCTTGGTCTGCCAGTTTCAGAGACACTGTGCTTCCGCACTGAAGGATGCTGCTGGGTTCCACCCTAGAGATGGAAGCCAGACAAATGATCCTCAGAGGGGAACGCCAGGAGAGGGCCTCTTCTCAGCTGGAGGTGGTCTGCGGAGAAGAAGGGACAGTGTGAGGCCCTTCTGCCCTGTGCCTCAAGTTTACCTCCTAAGAAAAGAAACTTACCTCAGAGAAGGAAATCTCCTGAAGACACACACTGGGGAGCAAGCAGAAAGCTCTGCAGAAAATAACAAAGCATTCTCTGGCTCCTCACACCACTTACTTCTTTCAGAATCAGCTGTGATCCCATAGCTGCCGTAGCTACCATCTCTGGGTCCCAAGAGTAGCAGCAGCATGGACCTAAGTCATAAGATACACATGGAGCCATTTACAGCACATGCCAGAAGGCAGAGAGTTTTATGGCTAGGTGCTTTCACATACCTGTAATCCCACACATAGAGGCAGGAAGACCACAAATTCAAGACTGGGGCTACATAGTGTTACTCTGTCTGAAAAACAGAAATACATGCAGAGGCCTTAAGAATGATACCCTGCCTGCCTGGTGCTGGCATTAGTCCATGGACTTCGCCCTCAGGCTCCATCCCCCATCAGTTCTAAGAAAGCAGTGGCTCTCTGAGCCCCTGTTCACAGGCTGGCCTTCTGCCCGTATCTACATTCCTGATCCCCTCTGGGCACACTGGTCCAGAACTATCGCCTTTTCCCAGCCCAGGAGCAGGAGGACTTGTTGTAGGGCATCTGTGTGTCAACCCCACTGAAGTAGAGTGAGGGAGAGAGAGATGGGCAACTTGATATCATTTTCCAAGTTCTTGACTTTCCGTGGCCACCACAATCCAGTGGCCATGAGCTAAAAGAGAAATACCTCTCTATGGAGTAGCCAGAGGCATTGGGCAACCAGCAGAAAAGAATGCTGACAAGTTAGGAGATGGTTTCTTTTCAAAATATCTCCAGCCAAACGTAGCATGGGAAAGAGGAATGGAAGAGGTTGCAGTGAGGAGAGGGGGGCATGCCCAAGTGGCCGCGGCCTTTTCTCCTCTCTGAAAACCACTTTCATCACTGCTAGTGGTGTGTGAGGGCGGGGAGACTGCTCAGGACATTTATAGTCTTGATAGCATTTGCCGTTTCCTCGTGAACCCAGATCTTAAGTTGCTGAGCACAGAGAGCAGGGTCTGAGGCGTGGAGACAGGTGCTGATGTTGTGTTAGTGGCCAGCGTAGGAAAGAGCCATCCTCCAGTTCTCACCATCCGTCAAGGCTTCATTCTCCATAGTCTGGTCCTACCGGGTGTCCTCTGTAGCCCTGCCGACCAAAGCTCACCCGGCCCCCTCCCCCAGGCAATGCCCCCCGACGTCTCACTGTTTCTCTTTGGCTCTTCTCTCATGTTTAGGAAGATCCCTCCTGCGGCAGAGAGCCCCATGCCCTCGCCAGCAGCCCACATCACCACCCCTGTTCCAGCATCCGTTTTGCAGCCTTTCAGCAACCCCAGTGCTGTGTATCTTCCTTCAGCTCCCATCAGCTCGAGACTCACCTCTTCTTACATAATGACATCCGCCATGCTCTCAGACGCGGCTTTTGTGGCATCGCCGGACCCACGCGTCCTCATGTCCCACACCACAGCTTTTCCCCATGTGGCTGCAACCCTCAGCATCATGGACTCAACCTTCAAGGCCCCCTCCGCCGTGTCCCCGATACCAGCTGTCATTCCTTCCCCGTCCCACAAGCCATCCAAAACCAAAACCAGCAAATCCTCAAAAGTCAAAGACCTGTCAGCTCGTAGCGACGAATCTCCAAGTAACAAAAAGAGGAAGCCACAGTCTTCGACTTCCTCCTCCTCCTCCTTGTCATTGCAGGCTTCCTTCTCATCCCCATTGCCAGGGCCCCACAGAAAGAACTGCGTTTTGAACGCCAGTTCCTCCTTGAACTCCTATCAGGCAGCCCCTCCCTACAACAGTCTGTCTGTGCACACAAACAACGGGGTGAGCCCACTCAGTGCCAAGCTGGAGCCCTCAGGACGGACCTCATTGCCCAGCAGCCCCATGGACATAGTGAGACAGGTGGGCGCTGTGGGTGGCAGCAGTGGCCCCTGTCCCCTCTCTGTGCCCTCCCTTGCGCTCCACGCGGGGGACCTCTCTCTGGCCTCACACAACACCGTGTCTTCTCTGCCCCTCTCTTTTGACAAATCAGAAGGAAAAAAGCGTAAGAATTCAAGCCCTAGTAGCAAAGCCTGTAAGATCACTAAAATGCCTGGTATGAATAGTGTCCACAAAAAGAACCCACCCAGCCTTCTTGCACCGGTGCCCGATCCCGTTAACAGCACCTCCTCTCGGCAGGTAAGGGAGATCCTGGCACTGCCTTCATCGGCTCTGGGGGGCAGGGGGAGCTGGGCAGTGCCCCTGCTTGGCCAGATGGCTCAGGCAGGCAACATAAGCATGGCTCCTTTCCCCAGGTTCCCCTTAGGCAATGCGCGTCCTCTGCTCTGAGGGTTCTCAGTGAGACCCTCACTTTGCTGGTCCCTGTGCGCAGCCTTTTACAGTTAGTGAGACCCTCACTTTGCTGGTCCCTGTGCTCAGCACTTTACAGTCAGTGAGATCCTCACTTTGCTGGTCCCTGTGCGCAGCCCTTTACAGTCAGTGAGACCCTCACTTTGCTGGTCCCCCTGTGCGCAGCACTTTACAGTCAGTGAGACCCTCACTTTTCTGGTCCCTGTGCGCAGGACTTTACAGTCAGTAAGACCCACTTTTCTGGTCCCTGTGCTCAGCACTTTACAGTCAGTGAGACCCTCACTTTGCTGGTCCCTGTGCGCAGCACTTTACAGTTAGTGAGACCCTCACTTTGCTGGTCCCTGTGCTCAGCACTTTACAGTCAGTGAGATCCTCACTTTGCTGGTCCCTGTGCGCAGCACTTTACAGTCAGTGAGACCCTCACTTTGCTGGTCCCTGTGCGCAGCACTTTACAGTCAGTGAGACCCTCACTTTGCTGGTCCCTGTGCGCAGCACTTTATGGTCAGTGAGACCCTCACTTTGCTGGTCCCTGTGCACAGGACTTTACAGTCAGTAAGACCCACTTTTCTGGTCCCTGTGCTCAGCACTTTACAGTCAGTGAGACCCTCACTTTGCTGGTCCCTGTGCGCAGCACTTTACAGTCAGTGAGACCCTCACTTTGCTGGTCCCTGTGCGCAGCACTTTACAGTCAGTGAGACCCTCACTTTGCTGGTCCCTGTGCTCAGCACTTTACAGTCAGTGAGACCCTCACCTTGCTGGTCCCTGTGCACAGGACTTTACAGTATTCACTTCCTTTAGTCCTCATGCCAGCCCAGCATGGGGTCACAAAAACGGTTGTCACTTTACAGATGGGTAAACTGGGACCCAAAGAGGCTCTGAGTTCCCCCATTCCTTTTGTCTGTTTCATATCCTGAGGTTCCAAGGA
Organism: Microtus pennsylvanicus; assembly: GCF_037038515.1. NCBI lineage: Eukaryota > Metazoa > Chordata > Mammalia > Rodentia > Cricetidae > Microtus > Microtus pennsylvanicus. The sequence goes on along the minus strand of NC_134592.1, from coordinate 73,150,888 downwards.
CGACTTCATTAAAGCGTTTTGTTGCTAAGAAGTTTGATCTGATCTGTTGGATCACCTCAGGATGAGCCTGAGACCCTGACTGGTTAAATGATATCAGCCCACACACACCCCCGTCCCCCCCCCCCGCCCCCGTCCCTGGAGAGTGGCAGCCTGATCTCCCAGCTTCCAGGTGATTGTCCTCACCTCAGGCTGCCTCAACCTCCCTCCCTTCCTAAAGCAAAAGTGCCCCTTGCACCCAGCAAGGCAGAGCTAGCAAGAGAAGCACTCACTGCCAGGATACCCACAAGAGTGTGCACAGTAGGGAAGCTGGGAGGTGTGGCTGGCCAAAGAATAGCTGTATCTTTCCTTGAACTCTGCTCCTGTTCCCCAAATTCGGGCTACCTACACAGCTTGGGAGAGCTGCTGATAACAACCCTCTACCTGATGGGAGCTAAGAGCTGGAGGGAAGGATCCCAGGTTCCTTGGCCTCCTCCAAGTGGGCTTTGAGAACCACCCTTCGCCAGGGAACTAATAGACCTTAAGACCAGCCCTGCTTAGAGATGGGAAATTCAGAGAGAGGGGGGGGGGGGGAGAGAGAGAGAGAGAGAGAGAGAGAGAGAGAGAGAGAGAGAGAGGAGATGCATTAATGCTCTGGGTCACCACCTTCCTAATGCCATGACCCTTTCATACAGTTCCTCATGTTGTGGTGACCCCCAACCATAAAATTGTCTTGCTACTTCATGACTGTAATTTTGCTACTTTTCGGTGTCTGATCTGCGACCCTGCCCCCTCAAGAGGCTTCGACCCACAGGTTGAGAACCACTGTTTTGTGTCACCATGTAAGACATTCAGCAAAGCCCCAAGAAGAGCACCTTCTGGGAGGGATTCACAAGCACACACGAGCAAGGGCCAGACAGCTGCAGCCTTGGCCATGGTGAGACGTGGGTCACTTAATGTCACGTCTAGCTGGCACCCTCCAGATCCTACCCGGAGACTGGATTGCTAACCGGGGTCTTCTGTAGACTCAGAAGGAGGCACACAGCTTCTTATACTGGAATGCATGCGCACAGATACACTGGGGTCTTGTGAAAAGGCAGGCTGAGGGTGAACAGGCTGGGAGTAAGAGCAGAGTCCGCGGGGGAGCCAACAGGTGGAGCTGCTTCCCCATGCCTGTGGATCTTACCTGCTGCAGCAAAGCTGCCTTGCTTTCCTCATTTTAGATAAAGTTCTATTGGCCGACTACACGTCACTGATGGTCTCTGTCCCCAAACCCTTGAAGTCCAGGAACTCAGTACCTAACCTGCTATTAACCCATTTTTATATACATGAGCCAAGCAAGGCGTAGAGAACTTACACGAGCTTCCCAAAGTCACACAGCAAGCAAACAGTGGAGCAGAGACCTAAACCTGGGAGTTGACTCTGGGCTCTTGGGTCTTCCTGTCAAGCCTGAAGGGCCTGGGTATTGAGTGCTGGCTGTTTGGCTCCCAGACTGTCTGTAACACTCAGTCGGCACGGTGAGTCAGCCCAGCTAGCAGCAGAAGAGCCCATGAGCCTCCCTGAGAATGTGCCCCAGGAGCCATGCTGCACCAACCCTCAACACAGTGACAGCGATGCTTGTCACCAGGCAACTGAAAGAAGGCTTTGGCTGGAGTCACCCCTGGGCATTTATTTCCATGTCTTAGGAAAAGGAAAAGGCCTCTGGCAGCTGTGTTGGTTCTGTTAGAACGCAGAGAGGAAAGCTCCAGAAACCCAAGATGAGAGCCAGCTACGGCAGCCCAGCAATGGGAAGATGGAGGATCAGGAGTTCAAGGTCGTCCTTAGCTACACAGTGAATTCCAGGCCAGCCAGGGCTACATGAGATCCTGACTCAAAAAGAAATCCAAATGAGACTCTGTGCCTCGCAGAGAACTCTCAGGTTCTCCTAACTGTGTCTGGGAAGTAAAAGGCCCCAAACTTCCACCAGGGTATTAAACGGGACACAGAGCAGTACTCAGAGCGAAAGGTGGGTGCCTGTCTTCAAAGGGGGAGCAAAGATAGTGGAGGGGCTGTTTGGAGGCTGGGGGCAAGAGCCCCCTTTGCAAATGAGCTGGAACCATGAGACTGGACCCTGGCACCAGCTCTTCTCAGAGCCCACCGCACCAGGGGACAAGGACAGACCCAAAGAGAGGTCATCTATGACCCCAGGCCTGCCATCCCAGGGACCCTGCCAGGCAGGACAAAGTACCCTTTCCCCTCCTTCCCTGCACATGCAAGAGCAGCCCAGCATAACTGGTTTTCTGAAGAACCAGAGGCTGAATCCTGGACCCCCTAGCCAGACAGACCTGAGGAGCCAGGGCTAGAAGCACGGTGGGCCTGCACTGTGCTCAGAGATACATGAGCTTGTGGTCTCTTGAGCTGCAGAGGGATAAGCCCTGCCTCCTGCATTGTGCACATCCGAGGGACTCTGAGAGAGGGACCTCTTAAAAGTGCTCATAAACTGCAGTTCCTTTTTCTGCCATTTAAGTGGGAAGCATCCACTCTGAGTAATCGAGGGAGTAAGACCTGTAGTACTGCCCTCCTCCCCTGCCTGCCCTGACAACATACGGCGTCAGAGGGTCTTCTTGAGTTTGCCTCCGTGTCTGAATGGGAGTTCACGGTGTCTTTCAGGTTGGAAAAAATAGCAGCCTAGCTTTGTCCCAATCCAGCCCTGCAAGCCTATCCAGCCCAGGACACAGCCGTCAGGTAAGTTTCTAGGGGTGGGGGAAGCCACACAGAGCCAACGTCAGACCAGTAAGAACGTGCGCTGGTGTTGGAAGTTCAAGTCTCTCCTCCAGCAGAGCAAATAACCTGGCTTCCAAACATGGACCTTCTTGTTATTAGCTGTGGGTCCTTGAGCAATCTGCTTCCCCCATTTCCTCCTCTATAAAGTGAGGATCATGATGGTCCCCAAGGTTCTACGACCTATGTGAGGTTAAACCAGCTTATTGATGTAAAGTCTCTGAAAAATAGCTAAAACACTCTGGCACGTAGCAAAATCAAGTGTTAGCTGTAATGACCGTTATGTTTTGATTCACTTAGGAGAAGTAAGAGTGATCAATCTGTAAACCCAGAGATCAGTGACTTTCTCCAAAGGGCTATGTGCTCAGGCCTGGGGAAAAGGCGAGGGAGGCAGTTACGCCTCACAGAAGAAGTAGCAAACACAAGCAGCAGGTAGTGACTGGAGGAACAAGGCTGTACTCAGCTGAAGCTGAGTCACACCGAAATTAGCCACACCCACCCCAAATCTCCAAAACCTGTTTAACCCAGGGCTCTACCTTCATTAGCTACCTAACTGTGCCATTCATAATATATTGAAAAAAATGAACCAATAAAAAGGAAGGCGCAGAGAAAACATGCAGTTATCCCAGCCCTTTATCCAGGAGAGAGGCCATGAAAGCCACGCTCTTGTCCCCACGTTTCCAGCCTCGGAGCTACCGTCACTAACCACTAACTATAGCCGTCCTCTTAGTTACAAAGTGTGGTTACTCTTAGCCACATCCAGGGAGTGGATTCTTCTCCGTTCTGTGACACACAAGAAAATGGAGGTGCCCTCCTGGACCTCATGGATCACCCTGAATGAGACACATTTTTTTCTTTTTCTTTCCTAGAAGAACACAAGCAGAATGGGCAGGATAAGGACTCTTCCCTAACAAGATGGTGAAGCCACTTCCAACCAGTCCCGGTGGACATCCTTCCCAGGAGACTAAGTCGGGAGAAGGGAGGTCTGAGGGGGGAGTGATTCCTGGACGCTGCTTGTGGCTCTGGCATTTCTTCTTCTAATTCTTTTATTTAACATGGATTTTTAGTTGAATGAAAGAAAGAAAGAAAGAAAGAAAGAAAGAAAGAAAGAAAGAAAGAAAGAAAGAAAGAAAGAAAAGGCAAAAGAGCCTGAATGTGAGATTTACAGAAACAGTGTTTTCTCTGTTTTCACTTGTCATGTCTTATACATTCTTCCACATTCGGGGTTACCCCCTTCCTCCTGATGCTGCTAGTGCACCGTCATTTTGCTCCTGAGCACAGAGGTGCAAACTGTCGGTTCCAGTTCCGGGTTCCGGTTCCAGGTTGGCACCCACGGAAGCTCTTGAACTTTTAGCGCTTGCAGAGCTCACGCTCTCCCGAGTCCTTTCCCACCCTGCCCTTCCTCTCCACCTCTGGGTCACTGTGCTCCGGAGGCCATCAGAAGCTGCTAGCTCCCACCCATCGGCAGCTCTGGACCACACGCTGGGGAGGAGCCTGTGCTTGGAGGTGCACTGTGGGGTGGGAGTGGACCTTCCGCAGCTCTCCTTGTCCAGAGCCAAATGCCAGCCACTAGAGTGAGGTCAGTGGCCCTTTCATGGTGTGGCTTACTCAATGCCAAGGCCCAGCTGTGCAGAAAAGATTCACCAGGTCAGGTAGAAGGGTAAAAGGGTAGAAGGGACCTGAGATGGTGGAACCCAATGATTGTGATGGTCAGAGCTTGTCTGTAATATACTCTGAAGAGTCCGTACCAAGTAGGGCCCAGTGCACAGTTTCCTAAAGCTGGGTCAGCCAGAGACAGAAAGCCCACAGGACCTAGGGAAGTCACTTCATAAGGTGGCACTGTGACCATAGCTCCTGAAAATTCTTGAGATATCAGGAAGGTTCTGGGGTCAGGAAGGGTCCTCCAGAGACAAGTCTGGTTGCATGGAGGTTTTGTGCCAAACTCCTTGTGGGAATAAGAACTATTACTGGTTGCAAACCCACACCCTAGATAAGCTTGCCCTCCATCCTCAGGGGCTCCAACTCAGACAGACCAGCCAGAGATAGAGAAGAGGCGTGGGCAGGGAGGCACCGGAGCACCACGGCTATTAAGCCCTTCATGTTGGAGTCTTGAAAGAAACAGCAGCTCCAATGGGGAATGAGAAAGAGAGTTTGGTACACGGAACAGGTACTCCGGCTTTGATCTGCCAGACACCCGCCTGTGCCATCCTGAAATCAGAAGTGAATGCTAGTTTCGCCTCTGGGCACACCCCTGTCCCTCCCCAAAGAAGCCCTTCCCATTCCTCTTCTCCCAACCCAAAGATCAGACTAATGTTAAGTCTCACCACAGAGTTGGAATCTGCAAAGACAGAAGGAGAAAGGAGAAAGGAGTGATGTCCGTCACTGGACTTGCACTGACAGTGTTTCTTACAGGATTCTTAAATTTTTAAATAGAAAATGAAGATTTTTTTTAAGTCGGGGTTGACGTTAAGCACCAGGACATTGGTTGGGTTATTTCGTTTTTATTTCTCCAGTGTTAAAAGTGCACTTATATGCTGGTCAATTTACATCGGGTGGGGGGGGGCTGCAAATTTAAGGGGTGATTGTTACTTTTTTGTTTGGGGGATATTTGTTGTTTTTTAAGGTTAAGGCAGATTTTAAGACTTATAAATGTTTAAGAAATTATAAACAAGGTTAGATCCATTGAAAAAAAGTTTAGAAGATATTCTTAAAGTAAATTTTTATAGTGTTAATTTTGTAATAATTTATGTTTTACTATATTACAGAGCTAACTGACCAGAATAGTTTCAGAAACAATATGAAACTTCGGAAAGTTTGAGCAATGTTTATATTTTTAAAATGTTCTTTGAATTATGTTTTTATTGTACATTTCTTCAGACTCAAAAGTGTGTATATATCTTTGTTATTTTTGCACAATTTTTGTCTTGTTCGGTTTTAGATGTCTTGTTTTATATATATATATAAATATAAATATAAATACATAATTTATTTTGAGTTGTAAAACTTGCGGGATTAAAAACAAAACAAGTCTCAGCAACAAAATAAGCCTCTGGCCCCTAAACTCTTCTATTCAGAGAGGGAAACCGAAGGTTGAGAGGTGACATGCTGCTTCCGAGGAACCGCGACTTCACAGAGTTGGAGGGAGCACGCAGGCTTCAGCAAGGTCCGCCCTGGGTCTTGCACCGGAAGCCGCAATAAAGAGGCTCTCCACCTAATGCTGCTTACTTTCTTGAGAGACCGCTTTGACCAAAAGGTGAGGACAATTCCAGAAAACTGAGCAAAAAGGGAAAAACCCCGGTATCTCTTCGTTCACAGTTAGCCCTGGGTTTACGTTTTGATGTATTTTAAAAAATGCTTGTAGCTAGGAAAAAAACTAATGGAATGCAAAGAAAAGATTTCCTGTGTTTGTTCTCATGGATTCCACTGGACCAACACCTACCGCATCAGGAGAGTCGTCCCTTCCGGTCTTTCTGTTCCCCACACCCCACTCAGCCTTCCGTCTCGGCCCCTTGGCTGCTCACACCCCTGTCTGCCTGAGGAGCTCCTGACTCGTCTCAGCCTCCACATAGACCTGTCAGCCATATAAAATTTAAAAATCAAAAAATCGAGTTGGATAACTTGTATGCCTTCTTTTGTATCAATGTACCAACTGTAAATAACGCTGATCAGCCTTTGTAGGAAATAGTTTATACAGCGTATTCTATTATTGCTGATTCTCAGTGAACTCTTGTTTAAAAAAAAACAAAAAAGGAAAAAAGGAAATTTTCTATTTACACCTTATATTTTGTTATGCCGTCAGCCCATGGCACTTTAACGAAACTCTGTGGGTTTTATGTAGCTGGTCAGTCATGGGGTGAATTAAATAACCATTGTTGCACAGACTAGAATTTGCACCTGTCCATTTGTCCTTTCCTACTAACCAATTTTAGAAGCTTTTCCAGAGGAATTTTGAAGAGAGCATGTCCGATCCTACTCAACCAAGGCCACACTCGTGGCGTGGGTTTCTTTTCTATGATCCGCATTTTGTAACACTAAGCATTTCCCTCCATCGTCCCGCACCTTTACGGATTAGCACTATCAGATAGAATCCATTCCATGCCTGTGACGTTGTAAGCAAATACATGTCCGAAGTAGGTGTAAATAGTAACTCTATGGCTTACAGGTTTTCAAAGAAAGAACGAAACTGTATCTGTGATCCTGCTGTGGTCTGCACCAGGTCTGGAAGCTTTTCTCCACTGAACGATTGTATTTTTTTTTTTTTTGCTTTTTTTTTTTTTGTAACATGGCTTTGTAAATAAAATAATTTATATGTTTGTAAAAACAAAGTCTCCTGGCTTTTATAAATTTTATGAGACTATGTTTTGTTTTCCTTGTGAATGGAGGTATTCTCTTTAGAACAGCCCTTCCGGGAGGACATTGATGACAGGAGAGGATGCGGTGGAAGACGGTGAACTCACTGAACAAATCTTTGCAGGAACACCTCTGTGCCTGCCCCTGAACTATGCTCTTCTTTTTCTCCAACAAGACATTTTCTATTTTCTAGAGGCAGCTCAGTCAGAAAGCAAATTAACACACGATCCAGAGTATAATCACAGATTGTAGCAAATGCTGTGCTGGGGAAGGACCGAGCTACGGGGGAGAGAAAATGACGACAGAAGCTGGTCTAACATGGAGGCGTTCTCCATGCTGGGAGCTCCCTATGAGGAAAAGGTAGAAGGCAGAAGTCTCCGGAGGCAGGAAAAGCCTCGTGAGTCTCTTATTGGTGGAACAGAGGCAGAGAGACAGAAGAAAGGACCAGGTCACCTAAGTGCTGGCAGAGTTGGGCTTTGAAGGGATTTGGGTAGCCATGTGGAGCCCTCTGCTCCCCTGAAGTAGCACAGCACCTGCTGTCTAGGGCATCCTGTGTAAGCCACTGCAAGAGACCAAAAGAGAGGCCAGGTCTAGTGGCACTCAGGAGGTAGTGGCAGGAGGATCTCTGTGAGTTCCGGGACAGCCTGAGCTGCAGAGTGAGACCCTGCCTTGGAGGCTGAGGTGGTCTTGTGGCCCCAGGATAATAATAATAATAATATCTATAAAGAGAAATGATGGGTTAGGTGCATTGCAGACAATGCTGACTAGGACTTGCTCAGCTAGTGAAAACTTTCACAGGAAGCATGTTGGGTGCAGACTCTGTTTCTTCAGCGGTGAAAACCTAAGGGAGAAAGGGCTTTGTTGTGGCTGCAGGAATGGCGTTTCCTGTCAGAAGCTGTGAGTCCCGCTTGTCACTGAAGTAGCCTCTGAAAGCGGTTCAGTGTTTACCTAGTGCAGAAGAACCACGTGCAAAATGAAAGCCCAAATCTTCATTTTTCACTTCAGCACACCTTTGAAACCATCCAGGCCCTTGCAGGTATGCCTATCCAGGAAGCTGTCAACAATGCAAATGACAGCCCCTTCTGGAACTGTCCCATGGCTCCCATGGTGGGCTCAGAGGTAGGGGCAGAACCTCAAAGAATATGCAGAGGATTTTTTCAGGGTGGGGGTTACGACATGGTGTCCTATGGCCCAGGCTAAGGATGAACGGATTCTGCTGCCTCCTCTCACGAGTTGAGATTACCAGCACGCATCACCATACCCCCAAGGCGCTCAAGTTTGGGCTGCCTCTATTTGAAAGGACATAAAGGTTTACATGTGAGCCTAGGGTGCAAGTTTGAATACACTCTTAATTACTACAAAATAGTGATCTTTTTAAACTGATGTCACACTCTTAGAAACAAAGGCTAAGAGACCCAAGTGATGTCTGCAGTGCTCAAGGAAGAGGAGCCCCTAGCTTCATTGCTGCTTTGTCAGAGTGCAGGGTGGGCTAAGGCGTAGATTCCCAGTCTGCTGAACAGAGGGACGAGAGACTGGGGATGGATCTCTAAGTTGCTCCTCCATCTTACGTTTTGAGACAGTCTCTTACTGATCTGGAGCTTGCTGCTTGGGTAGTGTTGCTGGCCAGCAAGCCCCAGGGATCCCCTGCCTCTGTCCCCAGCAGGAACCATGAGCACCGCTGTTTATGAGGCTGCAGGAGATGAGCGCTGTGTCGTCAGACCTGTGTGACAATCACTGTACTCACTGCGCCAGCCCGTCCAGACCTGTGTGACAATCACTGTACTCACTGCGCCAGCCCATCCTTTGTGTCGTCAGACCTGTGTGACAATCACTGTACTCACTGCGCCAGCCCATCCTTTGTGTCGTCAGACCTGTGTGACAATCACTGTACTCACTGCGCCAGCCCGTCCTCTCCATGCCCTCTTGACGCAGCAGCTCAGACCTTAGCGGATAGAGTTTTCTTCATGGAAGTAAACACGCACATACAAAACAGAACTTTAAAAACCAAAGGCTTTCTTTGCATTGTTGTACACTATATTTACTCCCAGTTCACCTTTGCTTTGGCCTCGTTGGCCGCAGCTCTTCCTTCCTTCCCTGACTTAGGGACAAACTGTTCTTTTTCAGTGGGAGACGTCTCTCTGTGTACGGGAGTTCATCTGGGTTCTTCTGAGTAGGAGCTCTGTCAGCTACACACACACACACACACACACACGGCCCCACACACATACCACACCACACACCTCTCCACACCACACACCATACCACACACACACACACACACACGCACACACACGCAGCATGGAGTCCACACTGCCGAGGCTCTCAGCCAGTCTAAACTGAAGGCATTGGCTTGGGAGGTCAGTGTTATGTAGAGCTACAGGTGTGGTTGTGGTTACTTGAAAGAGTTGACAGAATATAAGGAGAGAAAGCAGACACTGGAGACTGAGAATCTCAAACCCGGAAAGAACGTGAAGACAAAGCAGAGAAGAAGCAAACTCAGTAGAAGCGGAGAAGAGGAAAGCCTGGATGCTGGACCGTGGTTCGGTTTTGTCTGTCGCGCACAGCGCCCCCATGTTCTGCTCTGTGTGCTGGCACCCAATTCACGAGCAAGGGGGCTGGAGGTTAAAATACACAGACACACACAGACAGAGAGACAGCAACAGGGGTCATCCTTGAATTCCCCAAGAATGCCCCCTTTATTGTGTTCAGGGGCAGATTATATAGATAGCCACGCCCCAACCAAACCCAACAGAAACCACTCTCCTGCCATCAGGAACTCCTGAAGGTCTCGTGCTCAGAACAGCTGTAGGCACTCAGATCAGGGGATTACAAGAAATTCAGGATCTGGGGTCTCACTGCTCCCAACACTGTCTGTTTTTGTTATGTTTTGCTTTTGAGACAGGGTTTCTCTGTGTAGCCCTGGCTGTCCTGGATCTAGCTCTGTTGACCAGGCTGGCCTAAAGCTTAGAGATCCACCTGTCTCTGCTTCCCTAGTGCTGGGATTAAAGGCGTACGCCACTGCGCCCAGCTCCAAGCAAGGGTGTTCTATAGGAGCACAAATATCCTAGCGAGGTTAGAAGGCACAAAGGGAGTTTGAGGCTGGGGCAGAAAAGATGGGAGTGTTTTGTTTTTCAGGGAAGGAGATGCCACTAGAATCTTAAGCAGGCGAGGGAGTGGGAACGGGAGAGAGAGATGTTGCCGAGGCAGTGGGGAATGGGAGAGAGAGAGAGAGATGTTGCTGAGGCAGAGAAGATGGCTCCGCCACCCCCCACCCACGGCCTCCACGGTCGCGCAGCTGGAGGAGATACGGTGCCAGGCACACAACAGGCCAGGGTTAGATGAGCACAGAGAAAAGTCAGTGGGGAAAGAGGACACCTAGACTGTGTCATCCTTGTAAGGTGAACATGATTGCCATGGAGACAGAGCCTTTTGGAACAGCCCAACTTTTTCGTTTGCTAGAAGGAAGTTTGCGTTCAGCTGATGACAGGCAGACTTTGGCGTTGGACATGGCATGCGGGTTCTCAACCGTGGCCTAGGCAGAAAAGTACAGTGACTAGGGAACTGAGGGCTGCCACATCAGTGGTGGAGTGTGTCCCAAACAGTGACAACTAGGGAAGTAGAATCAAAACTTCCAGGGTCTGGGGAGATGGCTCAGCACTTGAGAGCCCTGGCTGCTCCTCCAGGTTTACACAATGCTGGGGATGGAATCCAGGGCTTTGTTCGTGATAGGCAAGCACTCTAGAAGCAGGCACCTCCAGATCACGACTTACCATTTCCACTTTTTCCTTATTTATAGCATTTATTTATTTGCTATATTTATAGATCAGAGGATAGCTTGCGGACGTTAGTTTTCTCCCATCCCCACGTGAGTTCTGAAGGTTGGATTCAGGCCCTCAGGCTTGGTGAAAACCCTTGCCCCATCTCACAAGCCCAGCTGATTGGTTGATTCAGAATGGTCCCAGTGAGCAGCAGAGGAGGTTGGGTGAGGCCCCACCAGCCTGCAGCTCACTGCTGACAGCCACACGTATGTTCCCTTCAACTTCTGTGTTCTTAACATTGCACTTCCTGGAGAAATCACCTCTACCCCCACAGTTCTCCTAAGCCTTTCTGCTCCTACCAGTGTTTTTGTTGAAGTTTGATGTGTCGTGTGGCCGCTTTACTTGGGCTTTTGCAGTTCACTTGGCTCAAATATTTTCCTCTCTCCTGACACTCCACATGAGGCAATAGCTGCTTGCTTAACGAGTTGTTTCTTGTGTTCTCGCTCTGGTTGGGCTTAGTCTAGGGCAGCAGCAGCTTTGCTGGGATCAGTGTGCTGATGTTTCATTTATATTTTAATAAATAAAGCGTGCCCAAAGTTCAGGGAGTAAAACAGCTGATGAGTTTTACAGACCAGGCAGTGATCACACACTAGGTTGCCATAGAAACCGGGTGGTAGTGGTGCACACCCTGAATCCCAACCCTAGAGAGGGATATGACAGGAGGAGACAGCTCTCACTCACAGTTCGTTCTGAGACTCCAGGATCGCCATTTCAGACTGAGGTCGAGGTGAGAACCTGTGGCTGGCTATTTTGCTTTGCTGACTTTCAGGCTGAACTCCAGTTCCTGTGTCTGAGTTTTTATTAATCGTGACCTGAACTAATCGCACAGGGAAGAACGTTCAAGTTTAATTTCTGTTCATTGCATCACTGTCCTCCATTGAACTAGAAGAGTCAATGAGAAGATGTGAAAGAAATGAAGGCCCCCAAACCAAATTAGTCCCATACAAGTGTGAATCTTTCCAAAATCACCTTGGGACATTTGCCAGAAGCTTGGAGGTGTCGAGGTTACCAAGACAACTCAAAAGGCAAATCTGAACTGAGGTCATTAGCATTGGGAAGGTGCTCTTAATGTAAAACAATTATGGAGCTCTCTGAGTTTCTCGTTTCTCCTTCAAATATTTTACTGTGTTTTAAGTTCAACACTATCATCGCAAAAGCGCCTGCTTCCTCTGCAGCCCGAGGAAGCACTGTGGAGGAGGCTGCTGTGGAGTGCACACATTTGAATAAGATTTCATTTTCTCTCATCTACTTCCTGGCTGATTTCCAGCAATCTTTTCGTTAAAAGATTCATGCCCTCCCCATATCTTCTAGGTTCCTGAATAATCCAGATGCTGCCCCAGGGAGTGGGGAAAGGGGATAACAATTCTGGAACATCCTTGGGCTAGGACAAAGCAGAGTCTCTCTCAGGGGAAAGAAATCAATGGAGACTTGGGATCTTCATTTATTTGTGGAGCTGGGAATGGAACGCAGGGACCTGTGCACGCTCGGCAAGTGTTCTGCCTCTGAGCTCCATCTCCAGCCCAACCCTCAGGCTTCTCTACTGGAAAGGATGAGACGTGTGTTTTTCCAATTTTACAAGGCTTTCGGTTCGGTCCAGCTTGATACCCTGAGACCACTGTGTATAGCCCAGGAATACAGCATTGAGCAGAAGACTGGCTGGCTGCTGCAGGACGTACCCACAGCGGTGCCTCCAGCCCCAGCTCACCTGCAGGCCCACGCTGAGCCCAGTATTGTTTAACATTTTAATTAATGAATTGGCATTCAAAGTAACCTTGGTGAATTAAGGCCGTGAATACAAACACACTGATTTATATGATAGCTGTTACCTTTGGGGGCACACAGGGGAGATGTCTGGAGAGCGGGGGGGGGGGGGGGGGGGGGGGGGGGGATGCTCCGGAGCTTGCTTGACCTGAATGCTCGTTAAATGGATCTATTCATCTGTGAAATATTTATCAGGTTATAGACTGAAGGCATCTTCATTTTCCTGGGCACTCTTAAATTTAAAATTTTACACACACACACACACACACACACACACACAGAGAGAGAGAGAGAGAGAGAGAGAGAGAGAGAGAGAGAGAGAGAGAGAGAGAGAGGGCAGCTTTGGAGTGATTGTTGTCTCAACAGAAAGTACAAAGTTATAGTGTGGTTGGAGGGGAACACTGACCAGATGCCTGTGTTCTCCTGTGGTTTCCCTGAGCTGGGACGTGCAACAGAGGAGGTTGTGAAACACTTGTTTTGAAACTCGAACGGAGGGTTGAAGGTCGCCTATGAGATGGTTAGACCTGCAGTGGCCCCACCAACACCAGCACAGCTCGCCCCCCACTTGCTGCCAATGGTTGCCCACTTTCCCCTTCCAGGGCCCTCAGCACACTAGAGGGTTCCATTCCGGACAAGGGAAGTGGGACCCTGAGGGTTTTACTACCTGGCTCAGAAACCTTGGGCTGGAGGTAAAATGTGGGGCGATACAGGACTGTCTCTTCTCATCGGAAGTTCTTCTGTAGAATTCTGCAGACGCAAACCTGGACTCCCAACACTTGGGAAGCAGAAGCAGGCAGATCAGATCAAGATCACCTTTGGCTGCGTAGAAATTTGATACAAGCCTGAGCTACCGGAGACCCTGTCTTCAAACTCCGAAATAAATAAACAAACATGAGTGTATTACAGCTAATCCGTATTGTTTGGATTCTCTCTAATTTGGATAAGATACATATGCCTGCATCGTAATGACATTTAAAGGCATTAGAACTGGCCGTGTGGCTTAGCAATAGAATGTCTGTGTGGCACATCCAAGGCCATGGTTCCGTCTCCAGCACAGAGAGGGAGGGGTGCTAATCTCACCTCTCTGATTATCAGGGTACAGTGCCTGATTCAGCTTTGAAGGCCTGCATAGGGGCTGAGTGGAAGAGAAGAATGTTTGCTTAGCATACACAAGGTCCTTGGTTTAATTAACAGCAGTCCAAAAAATTATTTAAGAGGGGGCCTAATTAGGTGGTGCATGAGATAAAGGCCTGTACTACCCAGCCCAAACCCGAGTTCAGCACCTAGGCTACCAGTAGAAGCTGACCTCCACCTGTGTCTAGAGGCATGCACCTACATACATGCTCACAAATAAATGTAATAACTTAAAAGGGGGATAGCCACCACATTAGCAATTGCAACCACATGAACACACACACACACCAGTGTGTCAGATTGATTTAAACGTGATCTTTCTTGGACGCTTTCCAGTGGCATTGTGAAATTGCAGAGATTATCACTGACACTGTGAGACTTTTTCCAGAAACCGTGAGCAATCCATTGTAACGGAACTCCTAATTTGCCTTTCGGGGTAACTTTAAAATTCTGAAAAGGTGAGGCTTGGGTGGAGTTGGTGTTTCCTTTGGGGCGCCAACCAGCTCCCAGATAAAAACATGGAGACGTAATATTAATAGTGAATGCTCTGCCTTAGCTGGTACTGACTGAATGTGTCAGGTTTGGGATCACATCCTCATCACCCCAGAACCTGGGAGGCAGAGAGAGCATAGGAGGGCGGCTGTGAGCTCTTTTTCTCTCCTTTTCTTCTATGGTGGAAATCTATCCCAGGCGTCTAGGCAAGTGCTCTGCCACTGAGACACATCCCCAATACCCCTTTCTACGTTTAAAAAGATGGATTTATTTTTTATGTGTATGAGCAATTTGCCTGCACGCATTTAAGTGCACTTTTGGGTGTGCCAATTAACGACAGAGGCCAGAAGAGGGCGCTGGATCTTCTGAAACTGGAGTTAAAAAGGTCGTGAGCCTCCATGGTCTTGGGAAACAGACCTAGACCATCAGCAAAAGTAGCAAGTACTCTCCAGCCCACACCTGTTCCCTTTTAATAACCAAAACTCCAAGCTGGGGCATCGCTGATTTGCTACTGGTTAAAACAAAACCAGAAGAAGCGGCCACAGCCCACTCTGACCGACTCTGTCCTGACTCCTGTTTCACAGGGCTCCTCTCTCCACACACAGCAGTAACTGGCCGCTCTAGGATCTCCTGTCAGTCAGCCTGACGTCACAGCCCAGTGGAGCGCAAATAGGCGGAGCAAGGCTCCGGCTTGCCTGACGATTTCTGCAGTTCAGGACTGAGAGGCTCTTGATAGAATCAGGATGGTTGGTCTCTTAGCTCTAGAACCATCTAGAGAGCAGTTAACAAACTGAGCTCCCTAGAGCAGTTCTGTATCCATGACCCCAAGGTCATTTCATCAGATTTCTCGACGTTTGCAGAAGCCTCCCAACGAGACCCAGGGTGTGTTCAGGTGGAGACCCTGCAGGTCCACACCCAGGAGTGGCGGTACGCTTCCCACCTCACCCACACACAGCTCACAAGTGCAGATCCGTCCTGGCTATCCACTTCAATAACCCGCGAAAGCAATTACTAATGTCAGATTAAGTCTCTCTCTCTCTCTCTCTCTCTCTCTCTCTCTCTCTCTCTCTCTCTCTCTCTCTCTCTCTCTCTCTCTCTCTCCTTGTTTTCTTTATTGTTATTTTTTTATTTTAAAGTATGTGCATGTGTGTGCCAGTGAGTTCAGAGACCTGGGGAGCCCAGGGGTATCAGATCCCCTGGAGATGGGGTTAAAGGGCAGAGTGTTGGGAGTCAAACTTGGATTCTTAACCACTCTCCTGCCATCTCTCCGCCCCCCCCCGCAGGCTGCCTCTTGTCTCATCCCTAAGTGTTTGCTCCTCAAATACTAAGCGATATACCCACACAAAGATCTGTAAGCAGCTTTATTTGTAATACCCCCCAAAGTGAGACAACCCACATTCCCATCAGCAGATGAATGGAACTTATCTGTACGGCCGGGTCCTACTCAGCCATAAAGAGAAGGAACCGGTGATACCTGTAATGAGTTTTGAATATATCTGGGCATGGCGAGTGGAAAGAGACACCGCCACACACTCTATGGTCCCATTTATATAAAGTTTTACCAGGTGCTCTGAGGTTAACTACAGAAGCCTGGAAGCCAGGTCCGGCCCGGCAGACAGCAGTGACAGCTCTGTCCACTAGGTGGCGCCTGGACACTTCCCTGGAACATGGTTTCCAGACAGGCTTGAGAAAGAAGACTCATACCTGGTCTAGATTCACGACATTGTGCAGAAAGCCGAAGAGACTTGTTGGAACCGAAAATAACAACCAGGAAGGAAGTCAGCAAGGCCATGTTGCAATAATCTAGGTTTCAGAGGACAGAAAACGGAGCTTTTTTTGTCGTTATTAATTTAATTCATTGTGTTTTTTTTAAACACTTTCCAGTCCCAATTCCCACTCCCTTTCCTCCTCCTGCTCTCCCCACCTCCCCCATCCCAGTCCCATCCACTCCTCAGAGAGGATAAGGCTTCCCATGGGGTGTCAACAAATCTGACACATCACTTTGAGGCAGGACCAAGGCCCTCCCTTATATCTAGGCTGAGCAAGGTATCCCTCCAAAGAGAATAGGCTCCAAAAAGCCAGTTCAATCACTCGGGATAAATCCTGCCCCTACTGCCAGTGGCCACACAGACTGCCCCAGCCACACAACTATCACCCACATGCAGAGGGTCTAGTTTAGTGCCATGTAGGTTCTCCAGCTGTCAGTCCAGAGCTCCCACTAGCTCAGCTCACGCTAGACCAGTGTACAGTCACTGGTCCACACCCCCAGCCCTCTTAAATGGGGCCTTTTGGTTTTGTTTAGTTTCTGGTTGCTGCTGTTGGTTTTGCAGTGCTGAGGATCTAACCTTGCGTCTTGACATGCTGTACCACTGAGCTATATCCTAGTCCGAAATTTGCTGCCTTGAATTTTATAGAATAAAATAAAATCATTAATTGAGGTTTTGACTTGGGGGGAAAATAATTTCCAGCATCTCTGGAATGGCCCTAAACATAAGTCAGCTGTTTTGTATTATGTATTTCTGTGAAGCAGCATTCTCGGGTTTGACAATCATAAAATCGAAATACCATCAACTCTGAAAAACGGTGAAGATGCTCCATGTCTTGCGGTAGTGAGCATTCAGCTGACATTTAATTCTTCAAGTAAAAATAAGCAAGCACACATATGTGCATCAGTACACAAATTTGCTTTCATTGTTAATGCACAGTAAAGTGTTTCATTTTGTTTTTGGTTAGTTTGCTTTGGTTTTCTGAGGCAGGGTCGTGTATCCCAGGCCAGATTCGACCCCCACCCCCAGCTGCTTGGGTATACACGCCTGCACCACCACACCTGACTTCAAAGAACTGTAGTTGGATTTATATACCTATATATTAAAGTCCCACTTGAAAAGCGTTAAAGGTGGGAAAAGTTCAGAATCCTTAAGCTGAGGCCTCCTGCCGGGAGCCAGAGCATCCCTGCAGGGCGCTCCTCAGGAAAATGCTTTTTAGGGCTCTCAGAACTGCAGACGTTCTTTTATCGGTGAATCCGGTCTTCTTATCATTTAAAGCCTCATCCTCCGACCAACACGCACAGAGCCGGGTGCAGCGACAGGTACCAACTATGTCCAGCCTCGGTCGATGAAAGGGTTGACACTCGTCCCACAAGAGCATGTGCCCTGGATGACTGCCCGCCACACCTGCGCTTCTGCACCACGGAAGACCCTGGAAGGACGTTGTTCTAGGGTGGGAGGGTGTGCGCGAGGTACCCGGAGAGAGGGCTGGAGGAGGAGGAAGAGGAGGAAGAGGAGGAGGAAGAGAAGGGGGAGGAGGAGGAAAAGGAGGAGGAGGTGGTGGTGGTCGTTGTGGTGACCGCTAGGCGCGTCACGTGACTGAACTCGAATAGGGGCGGAGTCGAAGCGCCAGGACGCTGCCTGGTTGCCTAGCAACAGCTGAGGACGGAAACATGAACTATGCGGTTGACCGGGAGCTTCAGGCTAAGGAATATTTAGAAAAACATCGGATAATGGAGCTGCTGAGCCAACTCACCAGCTTCCTCCTCTTTGACCGACCAAGTAAGGAAGGGTCTTGCCTCCACAGGCTTTCTGTCTTCCTCTGCCCAGGCAAAGGGTCCGCCGCTTTGCTCCCCACACCCTGTCCTCCCCTCTCACTCCACCCCCTTGCCTCGGGACGAGTGGAGCCCTGCAGTTGTTCACTGACTCGTGATCCCACCCCACTCCCCAGTCAAACGTGATAAATGGCTCTCGGTGCCTGCTCAGTGCTGCGGGGAGGGTGGCAGAGTCGGGACCGCCTAGCCCCAAGTCCACCTCTAAGTTATGAGCGCTTGGGAAAGGACGGGGAGCCAGTCTCCACCATTGGAAAATGGAGAGAATAGTACCCATCTCAGGAGAATGGGAGTGGGTGGGGTAGGGTATTAAATGAATTCCAGTTCAACTAAGCTTGGCAGGGCAAGTAACAGATCTTTTCATTTCTAAGGCATCTTTAATTTAGTAAGGGGCTAAACAATTGATCGCCTGAGCTGCCAGGATCCTCCCTGGGAGCCAGGTTTTCCTGGCATTTTTATAAATTAGATCCTTTCAAAATTTGGGTTATTTCAGAAGCTTTGGTGGTGTACTGTAAAAAGTTATGTTGAGCTGAAAATGGCATTGCCTCCTCCCACAGTGCTTGGAGCCCGCCGGCATTGACAACGAGTCTCTAAAATTCCAAAATGTCCATTTAATTCTGTGCCAAGAAACAGAAATACCATCCTAAATTGGAAAAGAAGAAAACTAGCATGACCCCCTAGGGGACTGAGAAAAGTCTTTCGAAATATTTTATTGTAAAAAATGTATTTATTTTAAACATGTATAGGGGTTTTGTGCATCGCCAGCGAGCCTGGTGCCCGAGGAGGTCGGAAGTTAGATTCTGGAGTTACCTGTAGACACGATCCACCATATGGGTGCTAGTGCCTGAACCAGGTCCTCTTCGGGGACAAGTGCCCTTAACCACTAACCTAACTATCCTTGCCATTAAATGTAAAACACAAACTTAGTACAGCCAATGTTCCAAACTGTCAATGCAATTTTCAGACAAATGTGAACAGCTAAGATGTGTGTGTGTGTGTGTGTGTGTGTGTGTGTGTGTGTGTGTGTGCCATGCTTGGATTACATTTCCTTTTTTTTTCTCTGAAGTTAACAATACTACAATTTTATTTTATTTTATTTTTGGTTTTTTGAGACAGGGTATCTCTGTGGCTTTGGAGCCTGTCCTGGAACTAGCTCTTGTAGACCAGGCTGGTCTTGAACTCACAGAGATCTGCCTGCCTCTGCCTCCCAAGTGCTGGGATTAAAGATGTGCACCACCACCACCACTACCCGGCTTACAATTTTAATTTTGTTCAGTTTTCTGTGTGTTGCTAATTCTTCCACATATATCTCTGTCTGCATATACACAGATATCCCCCCATGTACAGTTCCTCCACGTCTGTCCCTGTCTGTGTATGTATGGATATCCCCATGTACAGTTCCTCCACGTCTGCCCCTGTCTGTATATGTATGGATATCTCCGTGTACAGTTCCCACGTCTGCCCCTGTCTGTGTATGTATAAATATCCCCATGTACAGTTCCCACGTCTGTCCCTGTCTGTATATGTATGGATATCTCCATGTACAGTTCCCACGTCTGTCCCTGTCTGTATATGTATGGATATCTCCATGTACAGTTCCCACGTCTGTCCCTGTCTGTGTATGTATGGATATCTCCATGTACAGTTCCCACGTCTGTCCCTGTCTGTATATGTATGGATATCTCCATGTACAGTTCCCACGTCTGTCCCTGTCTGTGTATGTATGGATATCTCCATGTACAGTTCCCACGTCTGTCCCTGTCTGTATATGTATGGATATCTCCATGTACAGTTCCCACGTCTGTCCCTGTCTGTATATGTATGGATATCTCCATGTACAGTTCCCACGTCTGTCCCTGTCTGTATATGTATGGATATCTCCATGTACAGTTCCCACGTCTGTCCCTGTCTGTATATATATGGATATCTCCATGTGCATCCCCTCTCAGCAGGTAACTTTTATCTCTGATAACTGTGGCCCTAGCTCTCATTCTTCCTGGTCTAATGTGTCCCATTACTGACTCATATGTTGCTCGGGGTCTCAGTTTACACTGCTGTATCCAGATTGTTCATCTTGTTCAAAATACTGAAGAATCACACAGAACAGAAAGAAGCTAAGGATTTTATCCAGCAGCAAACCGACCAGTTAGACCACAAGAGAGCCTTGGGCTCTGAGTGAGAGTCTCTCAAGAGCCACTGGTTAGTTCCTAAGATTTCTTTTTCATTTCAAAAAGAGGGGAAGTTGTTTGCTAAGGATAAACGAGAGCGGACATGGTTTTCTGATTTTCTCTTCCTTTATTTAAAGTGATATGTGTTCATTCATTTATTCGGTGCGTGCATGTGTGCATGTGTGTGAGGGCTGGAGAACAATATGAGGAGTATGTTCTCTCTTCCACTATGGAGTCCATCTCAGTGGCAGGTGACGAGCCAGCTGCCTGCACTGCCTGTTTTGAAGGATAGACCTTGTTATGTAAGCCTTTGTTTACTGTGTGTTCCCTATATGGTGCATCTAATTTTAACCATACATACTTGTAATCATGAGTATTTGTAAGATGGAAAATATGGGTTTTTTTGCAAGTTCACTTTGAGGACACATTTGCCCGGCTGTTTATACACCCAAGTCTCGATGGTAAGCCCACTGCACCTAGTTTCAGGACATAGCTGGCCACAAAAGGGTTACCAAGGATTGCAATGGAACTGAAAGGTCAGAGTGATCCAACTACCTTTGTCTGGAGAGAGGGCGTAGATGCAGCTCAATCCAGGTGGGGGTTCCCAGGTTGCTAAGTGTATTGTTTGTTTGTATAAGTGTGTGTGTGTGTGTATGTGTGTGTGTGTATACAGATAATGACATAATGACCGAATTATCTGTAGTAGAGATAAAAGCACATGCACAGTAACATCTGTTTCCCTACATCCACACCCACATGGAGCACACGCACAGTAACATCTGTATCCCCACACCCACATGGAGAACACGCCCAGTAACATCTGTATCCCCACACACCCACACGGAACACACCCACAGTAACATCTGTATCCCCACACCCACACAGAGGCAGGAGGACTAAGAGTTCTAAAATAAGAAAATAAACATAGTTGTGGTTCTTGAAGCGTCTATCCTAGTCAACGTTACTGTTACTGGGCTGAAACACCAAAGCAACTTAGGGAGGGAAAACTTCATCACTGAGTGAAGTCAGGACAGGAACTCCAGCAGAGCGGAAACCTGGAGGCAGCGGCTGATATAACGGCTATGCGTGGAGGGGTGCTGCTTACCGGCTTGCTCCTCACCACTTGCTCGGCCTGATTTCTTATAGATCCCAGGACCTGTCAGTTGAGGTCTTCCCCTCAGGAGACTCTAGCTTGTGTCAGGTTGACATAAATTAGCCAGCACACATCTTTGGCTGGTTTGTTTTTAAAGACAAGGTTTCATGTCTCAGGCTGTGCTAGAACTTCCTAGGTAGCTGAGACTGGCCTTGAACTCCTGATCCTTCTGCCTCCACTTCCCCAGTGCTGGCTTTGTAGATAAACACCATCACACCTAGCCTTAAATGCTATTCAGAACCCCATTTGTAGATAACTGGAAACTTAAATACTTCTGACCTACGTCAATATATTAAAAACATTTTTTGGAGGTGTGAAATGTATTGTGACCACAGTACTGTTGTAATATGAAAAGCACAAAGAGTCCTTATGGTGGTTACTTCCGGTTGTCAGCTTGAGGAGTCTAGAATCATGCGGGAGACGGGCCTCCAGCATGTCTGTGCGTGGCTGTCTTGATGAGGTTAACAGGGATGGGAAAGTCTGTCTGGCAGGTGACTCCATTTCCTGGGACACACAGAAGGGAGAGAGAGAGGTGAGCAGAAGCACTCACCTCTGCCTCCAGCCAGTGGACACACTGTGACCAGCTCCTGCTGGTGGGTACACATGGCCAGCTCCTGCCAGGAGGTACACTGTCCATCACTCCACCTCATGTTCTACTTCTGCCGTGATTGTCACACCATTTCTGGACAATCGATTGGATTTTCTGTTTTTAAAATTGGCTCAGTAGAAGAGCCTGTTCACCCAGAGCACACAAAGCTGGCCAGCTTCTTCACGCTCCACGCCCTCCCTGTCTTCCTGGTTTCCCAGCTTCTTCACACACCACGCCCTGACACTCAGTCGTCTGAGGTAGCACGCACCCTGCACATGTGTTCTCTGCTGTGGTGTGAGTTCCATGGAAGCGAGACCTGCACCCTGAGTGCCTGGACTCTTTCTACTTGCGACACACGTCAATTTCATGTACGAAAGAGTCTCAACTGTGTATTTGCAGAGAAACCAAGGGAGTACTTAATCACTCTTCTGGAACGGCTGAAGATTGCCAAGGTAACGGGCGTGGCGTTTCCTTTCTTCATGGAAAACTCTAATATTGTGTCGATGTTTGAGATGATGGACTCTTCTGGCAGAGGCTGCATATCCTTTGTGCAATACAAAGAAGGTCAGTGGGACCTACACCCAGTAGGCCACTCGGTAACTTTCTCCAGCTCAAAGTCTTTCCCTGCTCTACATTTTCTTCTTCTCACGTTTGCAGCCCTAAAGAACCTGGGTCTGTGCACTGCAGAAGAAGTTTTGCATGATGACGGACATACAATAACTCTGGATAAATTCAGAGATGAAGTGTAAGTTTTTTAAAAATATTTTAATAACGTGTTATGATCTTGAAGTTATTAATACCATTGCATACAGAGTGCCACTACCCTTTCTTGTCTGCGCGCGTGTGTGTGTGATACATGTGCATGCATGTGCCAGGCACACATGTGAAAATCAGAGCAGCCAGGCACACATGTGAAGATCAGAGCAGCCAGGCACACATGTGAAGATCAGAGCAGCCAGGCACACATGTGAAGATCAGAGCAGCCAGGCACACATGTGAAGATCAGAGCAGCCAGGCACACATGTGAAGATCAGAGCAGCCAGGCACACATGTGAAGATCAGAGCAATCTCAGGTGTCAGTTCTCACCTTGTCTCTGTTGTTTGCTGCTGCTCTGCGTACCCCAGGCTAGCCCACCACCTTACAGGATTCTCCATCTCCACCTCGCATCTTGCTGTAGAAGCAGAGTTCACCCTACTGTGCCAGCTTTACATGGGTTCTGAGGACTCGAACTCTGGTCCACATGCTTGCACTTTTACCTCCCAAGCTGTCTCCCCACCCCCACACGCTACCCTTGGGCTTTCAGTCATCACTAGCGAAAGCAGGGAAACCATCCTGGGGAAGGAGAGGGCTAAGAGAGAGCTGGGGAAGAGGATCTAGAGGCAGCCTTGGTCTTTCCTCAGTTGGAAACCTCACCACTGTGGGGCTTGTTGGAGCACACCTTTAATCCCAGCAACCAGAAGACAGAAGCAGGCTGATCTCTGTGGATTCAAGGACAACCTGATCTACTAAGCGAGTTTCAGGGCAGGCAGGGCAATACAGAGAGAAGAGGAAACCTCACCAATTCTCAAATACGAGGCGAGGAGACCCAGTCTGCTAGAATTATCAAAGCTCTCAGCTCCACCCATCAGTTAGAAAATCTCTGTATAAACTGTAGCGTCAGGCCAGTGAGAAGACTGTGTGTGTGAAATCCTCGGGACCCACGTAATGTGGAAAGGGAGACTCGATGACACTAAGTTGTCCTCTGATGTCCCCGTGCATGACGACACACACGGTGCATATACGCGCAATCATAACTATACAGAGCCGGCGCGGTGGTGCATGCTCGGAATCCCAGCATGTTGGGGAAGAGTGGCAGGGGAATCATGAGTTCAATGCCAGCCTGAGCTATAAAGCAAGTCAATTTCAATCTTTTTGTCTGAGAAAGTAGAGTAGCATGTATCTTAAAGAATTTTGTCAAAATTACCTTTGTCAAAGTAAAGATCAACAATCTAGGCTGTGTGCAAGCCTGAAAATTAAATTTTGGGGGGGATTTTATTTATATTTTACGTGTCTGAGGGTTTGCCTAAGTGTGTCTGCGCACCGCAGTGCCCATGGAGGACAGACGAGAGCAATGTATCCCATGGAGGGTAAAGTACTCGCCATTGACAAGCAGGCATAAAGAGTTCACTCCCTAGGACCCATGTAAACCCTGGCATGATGGTTTACAGACACAGAAGGAACCCTGAGGCTTGCCCAGAGTCCAGTGAGAGACTCTGTCTCCAAAACAATACCCAAGGTTGACCTCTGACCTCCACAGGCACACACATGCACATCCCATAAATACATACATAAATACACACACATACCTGCACATGAACGCACGGACAAATACAACTAAGAAATACTTTAAATGGAAGGACACGAAAATTGAAAATTAGGAACAACAATAGCTTAACCACATCTCATAAAACTATTGTGCTGTTTGTTTGTTTGTTTTTCTGGTGAGACAGCATCTCACTGTGTTGCCCAAGTGAGTCTTGAACCCACAGTGGCCTTCTGCTTCAGGCATAGTGCTGGAATTATGGGTGTCTTCCACCATTCCCAGATAAACATACTGAATTCCCAAACTGGATACAGGAACCTCAGTTACCAACATACATCCATAAATAAGTGTATCTTTGTGTTGTTGGTGTTTTTTTTGTTTTGTTTTTTTCTATTTTTGTTTTGTTTTACAAAACAGGATTTCTCTGTGTAACAGTCCTGGCTGTCTTGGAACTCGCTCTGTATCCCAGGTTGGCTCGAACTCACTGAGATCCACCTGCCTCTGCCTCCCAAGAGCTGGGGTTACAGCATGGGCCACCACCACCCGAGCAGCTCGCCTTGATTAGCAAGGTGGAGGTCAGCTGTGGCTGACCTTTGCCCTCCCTCCACTGTCTTCAGATTCTGCATTCCTGTTTGTAATTCCTCTGCTTCCCACAGCTGAGTTTCTGTTCTGTGTTTTCTTAGGAACAGGAGAACGGAGGAAATATGGTCGTCATTTTAGTGACATCGTAACTCCAGCTAATAAATGATTCTACCAAGTTTTTATTCGTCTCCTTTCATTAACTCAGAACTTTATCAGATGCTTTCAACCCAATTGCAGCAGAATTGTGCTCCCAGTGATCAGCAAAGAACACTGAACTTGATGCTAGGTAGCAAGTCCAATGTGTGTTCTACGCCTGGTTCTGGTCAACTTCCTGAGGATGTGGACCACACCCATTGTTTTGTTTTCCCTATTGTGCTTTAAAAATATAATGCATTCAGATGAATGTGTTAAGGCTTTAATGTTTTTTTTAATATTTTAGGTTTTATTTTATGTGTATGTTTTGCTTGCATGTATGTGTGTGTGCACCACGTGTGTGCCTGGTGCCTGTGGAGGCCAGAAGAGGGTGTCAGATATTCAGAACTGGAGTTATGGATGGTTGGTAGTCACCATGGGTGCTGAGAACCAAACCCTGTTGGAACCCAGGCCTTGCTGGTCAGAAGTCACAGCCTATCATAGCCTGGCAGCTCCCCCCCCCCCCCCAGATCTCTACCTGCTGTCACCAGAAGAGTGTCCTTGAGCCCAGAGGACAGCCCAAGCTGTCTCTAAGCCTGGATGCCTGATTTATCTTTAGTGAGACCATTGGCAGTTTCTGCTACTTTTCCCCTGCTGTCTGTATGGTAACTAAGATTTGTACTAGAAGTTTTGATATAGGACCCTGCTGCCACATAGGAAGCCTTATGATAGGAGCGTGCCTCTTACTCTTACTACATACTAGGGTCTATAGCTGAGAGACCTACATCTTCCCAGCAAGAGGAACTTGAACTGAGACACTGGTTGGTAACCTGAGCATAGGATACCTCAAAACTTGCCTCCAAGTGACACACTTCCTCCAACAAGGCCATATGAACTTCAACAAAGCCACAGCTCCTAATAGTGCCACTCCCAATGAGATTATGGGGGCCAGTGACATCTAAACTACCATAGTCTTCAAGGAGAGGAGAAGGGTAAGTAGAATTCTAGAAGAGAAAAAAAAAGGTTATAGTGCTTTCTAAACCCAAGTGTGTATGTTTAGATTGTTGCTTTTGTTTGCTGTGATAATGCAGGATGGCCTAGAGCTCATGACATCCCCCTGCCTCAGCCCCTTGAGTGCTGTGGTTACAGATGTGTGCCACTGATGAAAGTTAAACTTAGTTTAAAATATGCTTTCCAATATGAGAAGTTACTGCTTTTCAATGTAACTGTGGTGTGTCAGGGTCAGGGTTAGGTTTAAGGACAAAGTTTGGGTTAGATTTAGGGTTAGGGTTAGGTTTAAGGACAGAGTTTGGGTTAGGTTTAGGATTAAGAACAAGAAAGGAACATTAGATTCCAGCATAAAAATCTGCAAGTTTAACAGCACACAGAATCAACCTTAGAAAACACACACCTTAGTGAAAACAAAACAAAACAAAACAAAACACTGCACAGAGGGGTATTTGTAAAAGTCTTTGTACTTGTACTGCAGAAAAAGTGAGTCCTGTTAACAATGTACCAGTGATGGGTTTGCTCATAGAGCTCTGAAGTTTCTTTGACCAGAATAGCTGCACATACATTACTTGGTAAAGCAGGTTGTTACAAACACAATGAAAACAGCAACACTTACTCAATAGCAAGAACTCTGTTACACCAGTGCACCTCCCAGACAAAGAACTGCAGAAGCAGCAGGAACTTGTTTTGCATGAAAGCAGAGCCCATAAATTTATTTTATAAATGAATTTATTTCACAAGGATATCTTGTTGGTGTTAGTCTTAGGATTATACTTAGGGCTAGAGTTAAGAACAAGGAAGGAAAATAAAACAGAGCCTAAGACTACCATTTTAGAACCACTCACTGCCATGTCTATAAAACACAGGCACAAGTGACTGCAACACCACCTAGTGGCTGGTGTCTTAGCAAATATCATTGTATTTCCACTGCAGTGGAAAGCGAATCCTATTACCTAGGAGAACTGCAATGTCCCACATTGAAATCACAGTGAAAACGCAGCACTTTCACAAGATCAAGAACTGTGTTATACCAGTGTACCTCACAGCCAAGCACTGTGAGAGAAATGGTAATTCCCAATAATGTAGAACACGTGTTCTTAATTTTAGCACTGCACAGGGTTAGGGCCAGGGTTACTGTTAGGTAAGAAAGGAATGGGAGAGCCAAGCACAAATATCTGTACATTTGACAGTCCCAGTGTCATCTTTAGAAAACACGTGCCCATGTAGAAAAACAAAATCAAAGCTCTGCACAGTGGCATATTTGCAAAATCTGCTGTGTGCATTTACTGTAGGGAAGTGAATCCTGTTTACCATGAAGTGGCTGGTTCTACTCCTACAGCTCTGAAGCTGCTTTAATCAGAACAGCTGTGTGTACGTTCCTAGGTAAAACAGATGTGTGAAGAACACACTGCAAACAGGGACAAGAGCGAGAATGGTGTACACCAATACACCGCACAGCCAAGCGCTGTGGGAGAGGTGGTGAGCATTCCCAGGAGAGCGGAGCACAGCACGGCATGACTGTAGCTCTGCATAAGGACATTAGGCTCAGGCTCCGGGGTTGGTTAGGGTTAGGGTTATAAAGGAGAGAAGGAAAGAGCGCAGAGCACGAGACTGTGGAACTTTAGCAAGCACTCAGCATCATCTTTAGATTACAGTCGCACGAGCGAAGAAAACACCATGCAGTGGCTAGTTTGGAAAGAAAAAGCATCGTATTTCTACTAAAGTGAAAGCAAAATCCTGTTTACAATGAAGTGTATAGTTTTGCTCCTCCAACTTTAAAGTTGGCTGCAGCAGAACAGCTGTGTGGATGTTCTGAGGGAAAGCAGTTTGGTTAAAAGCCACAGTGAAGGACAGTCAGCCAACAGGTAAGAGTCCTGCAGGCAGGCCACTCCGCTGCCACTGCCACCGAACCCATCAACCTCCACCCTCACCAACCATCCCCTGCAAGATCAGCCACCCCTAGAGGCACAAGCACCACCTCTACCAATTAGAAGAGCTCTCTCCAGCAACATCAGCAGGCTCTGTAGGCACAAGTGCCACTCACACCAGCTGGAAAAAGAGGTGCAGGCACAACCCACACCGGCTGGAGGAACAGGTCCCACAGGCAGGAGTAAAGTGTGCACCAGCTGCAGGAACAGGCACAACCCACACCAGCTGCAGGAACAGGCACAGCCCACACCAGCTGGAGGAACAGGCACAACCTCACCAGCTGGAGGAACAGATCCCACAGGCAGGAGTAAAGTGCACACCAGCCAGAAGAAATGGATGATATGCTGGCTCTAGGCACCCAAACCCCCACAAATCTCAGCTGAGAAAACCCCCCTTGTCCTGACAACCAGCCAGTTACCATAGCCTTGGTTATTCAGGCCAAAAGACAATAAAGGAACAAAAGACCCAGCCAACAAAGACATCATAAGAATCAACACCCATACTTATAATTATCCCAAACCCAGATGGGTAAACAGCAGTGTAAAAATACACTCAAGAGCAATATGGCAGCACCAGAAACTAGCGGTTATACCACACCAAGACCTGAACATCCCAATACAGGTGAGGTAGAAGGAAATGACCTTAAAAATAACTTTATGAAGATGATAGAGACCCTGAGACAATTTTGGCCCCAAAATAACTCACCATACAAGTTCTACACAACCAAAATGCCTATGAACCATAACCATGACCAGAATGACAGAAATCATGCTTATGACAGAAACCTAGACAATATCATGGCTTGTGATACCATGGATCTTGGAGGAGAACCTACAATTACCACTTTGCTAAACAGGCAACCCCCTAACTACACTCTTAGTATTGTCTTTACACACCTAAGTGCAGTCCTCACCCCTCAACAAGGAACCTTCACGCTGCAACTGATGAAGACCATTTCAGAAAACAGTCAGCCAAAAGGTAGAGTTGTGGATCCCAGTCTAAACTGTTATGTCTACAGCACAATCCCGCACCCAAGGCTTAGGGATCATCACTGAAGAAGGGGTGGTGGTGTAAGAATCAGAGGAAGAGTTTAGTTTGGGCTGTTGGGTCAGTGCTTCCCCAATGGAGCTTGGTTTTCTGCTTTGAATACAAGGCTTGCAATACAAGCCTCCTGCTGAACTGATTGATGTCTGGGTGTTCAACAAAAGGCTCGGGGCTGGTAAGCTGGGCTCAGTCACGTTGAAAAGCATGGCAGGATACCCTCAGTGGTTCAGTAGAAGGAGAGAAACCAGACTGGGGAGATGTGGTGGTTCAGGTTCAGATGTTACTTTTGAGATTTGTGGCCTGCTGCGTAGGACTGGGTTCACCAGAGGAAATACACTCCACTGATGTTTCTTATTCCATATTGAACAGCTTCAGGCAACGTTGCAACTGGAAAGGGGCACTCTAAATCCAATAAAGAAAATACTTAACAGGGCAAAGTGGCACATGCCTTTTATCCCAGCTCCCCTGAGGCAGAGGCTGGCGGATCTCTAAGAGTTAGAATGAAACAGCTCATGAGTTTCAAGTGGCTTTAAACACAGTGAATTTCAATTCCGTCAAAGCTCCACGGAAAGACAATGTCTAAAAGCAAAAAAGCCAAACACACACAAAAAGAGAATACTAATTTACTAGACCTTGGCCCAGCATTGAAACAGCTTAAAAAAATCAGGCTATATTGGCCCTCTGCCTTTTTAGGTCCAGATCAATAAAACCAAACTTCTCCCCATCACAGCATACTTTCCTGGAGGGGAACAATCTCCATCTGTCTCCGGGTTTGATGCATGCTTCATGGGTACCAACGCCTCTGCATTTTTACCTAAATTTGGGAAAGAGCAGCTGCCCTCTGCTGGCCACATCTGCATAACGCAGCCCGAAGGAGACGGGTCGGTCTCTGGTTGATGACGTCACCGGGCGTCGGAGGCGGGGCGGGCGCGTGACGTCGCCGCGCGCGCCGAAGCCCGGGTCGAGCCGCATGGCTGCGGGCTGCGCGGATTCTCCGCGGCCCAGGGTGGCCCCGGCGAGGCCCGCTGCTGCTCAGGCCGGGGTCCTGCCCTGCCTGGAGCTGCCGAGCTACGCCGCGGCGTGCGCGCTGGTGAGCAGCCGCTACTCGTGCCTGGTGGCCGGCCCGCACCGCAGGCACATCGCGCTGTCGCCGCGCTACCTGAGCCGGAAGCGCACGGGCATCCGCGAGCAGCTGGACGCCGAGCTGCTGCGTTACTCCGAGAGGTACGGTTTCCGGCGGGCCCTCCGCCCTTCGCGGCGTGGGGGTGGGCTCCGGCCCGGTGACCCCACGGCGCCGCGGACCCTGCATCCGCAGCACACACCCGCGCGCGTCCCGGGACCGCAGGGTGTGGGGGAGAACGGGGGACCCAGCCCCTGGGGAGGAAGCTGACAGCAAGTGCGAGCGCGGGCGAAGAGCGTCCCAGTGCGGAGTCCGGGACTGCCCGGCGTCTAGAGACGCGGTAGGCAGAGCTTTATAAAAGTTTCACTTAGCCACTTCCGGGTGAGTTCCCGTTAGTAGTGAAATTTTGCTGTCAGTACGAGATTCTCTTCCCTTGGAAGACAGCGTATAAACATGGGCATAGGCGGGTTTGTTGTTAGCTTGGGGTGATTTTCCGAGGTTTTCTTCTCTACGGCCCAGTTGGAAGTGCACGATGAATATCGCCTTTTGCCAAGTTTTGTTTGTAGGAACAGAAAGTTTATTCAGCTCTCTAGACACGAATAAACAAAATAAAACTAGTGTATTTATATTAAGGTACTCAAGAGTAACTTGAAAAAAAGCCTGAGAATTAAATCTCAGAGTTTCAAAGAGAAGTGATAATACCCTAGTACTCCACAATTAATTTGGTGCGAAAGGGGACGAGGTTCCAAGACCGAGGCATTGGTTCCCCGAGAGACGTCATCGTTCTTCAGGGATTCCATGGAACTTCGGAGTTTCGGGGATTCTTGTGGTGACTGTTCTTAGGGAAATTATCTAAAGCTGTTACCAGTTCTCTGGGCACCCCATTTCTATCAAGCTTGCCTAGGATAATAAATCCAGCTTCCTCGAAGCGCCAGTGCATACTTGGATGTCTGCACATCTTGGGGAGTTGCATAGAAAGACAAAAGTAGGATCCTACTTTCAGGGAGCTTAGAGCTATTGTGGGGACATAAATGTAAGACAAATTCAGAGAACTGTTAAAATTTGACAGACCTAAATTCAGTTACATAGAAGTGAAGTTATCTTGTAGCTTTTGAGAACAACACAATAGGACGCAGTTAGAGGGTACGTTACAGCCAGTGAGTGGCATAAACAGATGGGTAGTAAACGCCGGCCGTGTGCTCGGACCAGAGGGCTGTACGTAGTGTGTAACTGTGGGGAAGCTTACGGCAGGGGAAACGCATTGAGTGCCGCTGGAAACCTAAGTGGAGTGTCAAAGACTGGGGTGGGGGAGGGGTGAGTTGGGGGTTGGGTGACTTAGAAAATGGCCTTTATTCTTTCCCCTTCTGCCTTCATCTGTTATATTCTCTCTCTCTCTCTCTCTCTCTCTCTCTCTCTCTCTCTCTCTCTCTCTCTCTCTCTCATATTTTACTTTCTGTTTTACTTCTGTTTTCGTTGTATTAGATTTACTTGTGTGTGCATGAGTGTTTTGCTTACATGTCTGTAAATGCAAGCCTGGAGTCGTCAGAAGGCATCGTATCTTCAGAAATTGGAATTATGGATGGTTGTGAACCTCTAAGTGGGTGGGACTGGAACCTGGGTCCTTTGCAGGAGCACCACGTGCTCTTTACCACTGACCTATCTCTCCGGCCTGGTGATGTTGGTTTTTAAAGCACACCTGTTGCTTTATCCACTTACTAGCCTCCAGCCGAGACTTGGCATATTTTCTAGAGGAGCAGTAAATATCTGCATTCCCTGGGACATGGCCAAATCTGCAATTTAAGAAGCAATTTTGAATTAGATGATATTTTAAATAGGATGAGGCAATAGAGAGAGATCATTTTTTTGTAATTAGCTAAGTAAAATGATTAGAAGGTTCGAAAGATTTAAGAACATACAAGGTGATCATTAAATATGAAAACACAGGTGGTTATGTTACTTAGTATTCTAACCAATTACTTCCTTCATCATTAGGGCAAATTGTCTAGAGATGTATAATAGAAGCTATTATTCCCGATGAGAAACAGATAATTTCTGTAGCAGAATTGGATAATGCAGCCATATAGAATGGAATATGCTCTTAAATCCATCTGGATACCTCCCTTCCTTATTACTCATGAGTTATGCTAAAAGAAACCTAGTTTTTTCAGTGCAGATTAGATTCCAGTGTTATCTGAGTATTAAGAGTATTAATAAAGTAAGGAAGAGACAAAACATTGAAAGTGTTGGGAACTGTATTATAATATTAATTAACCATTTATTCTGTATAGTTTATGTTTTCAGACTTGGGGGCAAGTGGGCAATTCCATAGCATCAGTAGGTCTGGATCCTCATATATATATATATATATATATATATATATATACACACACACACACACACATATGTGTGTGTATATGTGTACATATATATATGTACACATACATACATACACACACATACATACATAGAGAGGAATTGAGATGTCCAGACTCCCATGTTTGCTTAAGTCATCTCTCCAATATTCCTATTTGACAGACTTCCTTTCTTTCTCAGTGGCACAGTCTTTCTAAAGTGGTAATCCCATTTCAGCTTTGGACTGTTGTCTTAGAGAAAGTAAGTGGTTTTCTTAAATCAGATTATAACTTCTAAGTTGAATTTGTAAGAAGCCTGTTGTGGGAAAAAGAAAACTAAACAAAGCCCATTGTTTTCCGTTTGGCATCCTTGTGTTATTTAAAGACACCAAATGCATTTTCTCCTAGTAGTTCCAAAGAAGTCTGAAGTGCTCCAGCTGCATATCCCGTCAGTGTGATTTAGATGTCCCCACATAGCCTATGTGAAGTTCCCATGTGAACCTGATAGCTACTTGAGAGTTTTTTTTTTTTTAATAAGATAAAAGAGAAAAAGTCATATAGTGTTAGAGTGTCTTTCTTCGAGTGTGTGACTTTTGGTAAGGTACTCTAAGTAGTTTCTCAGAGGTTTTATGGTTTGCACAAGTTGTTTTAGCCTTGTCCTCAGTGATGGTGAATCCTTTGGGACCTAGTGTCCCCTTAGAAGCAATAATTTCCACTGTTTCTCTTTACTGTTATGAAAACATTGTCCACTATGCTGAAATGAAATTTAAAAGTTAACAAAACCTACATAATTAAAATTTTTACATGGTGTTCTAGCCACATATACTTTTAATCCATGACATCAAGTGCAAATGCCTGGGCAGACTGAAGACGTTGGATGCTTCTGCACGCGCACATAGGAATTTCTGGGTAAGAGATGCAGTCACAGTGAGCATTGACTCAGGCATTTGCAGTTAGAGCTCAGGTAACACATGCTGCATCTACATTATCAGTGCTTTTATGAAATAGTTACTCTTGGTAAAGTACCACAAAGCAGTCTTCTTGGATTTAAGTATTAACCCATTCCCAGCATTTTTTAGTATGTTAAGAGCATGCAAAGTTGACAGATGACATTTGATATACTTATTTTTAAATGTAAATTCTATCTCCATCATTATAATCAAGAATCATGCATAGAGGCTGCTTGCACATGAACAGAACTGTTCTTTCCTGGCTGTGATAAACACGAACATGCTACATTTCCCCAAGTGCCTTCTAGGGGACAGTGATGCTCCCTTCACGGAGAATCACTTCTGAGTGTTATGTAGAGGGAAGGCTTCTCGTGGAAACCACAGAAACCTTTTTCTGTCACTTGTGGTGTTGCTTCTTGCTTTTCCTTTCTGTTCCGTTTTCAGTGTCTCTAATATTACCGTAATGATGTTATGACTCCTGCCTACGTAAGCTGCGTGTAGAAGCTATAAATTTGGAGAGTGCTCTCCTGAGAAGATCTCTGAGTTTATGGGTTCCTAATTAGGTATCTATTACAGTTTCTTCCCTATGAGTTGTGCTGCTTTGCTAACATGAAATCTGTTAGAATCCGTTCTCTTACTCTGGATGGATTGTACTGGAAACTTAATTGAGGCCAAAAAACATTTTCCGACATCTGTGACCCTAAAGTCGTATACAAAATCCAAACAAAAATGGAGATGGATTCAGTAAAACTAGGTTTTGAATAGTAATTCATTTTCACATGGCAAAGGAGTGGTTGGTTTCTTTGGGAGTCAGGAACTTTTCTTCAGGAAGTGTTTGCTGTGGGAGGTAAATAATAAATGGTCAGTAGTGAAGTGTGGCCTGTTACCAAGTGATACGGTTGTGCACGCTAATGTTTCTTTTTGCTAGAGAAGGCTTTAGTTTTGTATTTTTCTGTACTAAGTCATTGACTCCAGTGATGACAGGGTGTAACACTAAACAGTAATGCTTCCCTTATTATATTCTGTGAGGCGTAGTAACTCAGTAATGGCAGATAATGTCAGAATTTCCCATAATCACTCATACATGTACCTGGGTGTTCCTTCACCTCGTCCCCCTGTTTCTCCTAGTGTGACTGAGTCACATAGCATATAAAGTGCCAGTTTATTGCAGGGCATAGTTCTGAAGACCCGTGTTGATAGTTGCTTTGACTTAACAAACACATTGGGATTTTTTTGGTAAAGTGTAATTGGTAAGATCTGCTATTGTTGCCCATCAAAATTGTTCAAAGACCTCAAAAGAACGGTACTCAACTTCATTTGGAAAAGCAAAAAACCCAGGATAGCCAAAACAATCCTGTGCAATAAAAGAATTTCTGGAGGTATCACAATCCCTGACTTCAAACTCTGCTACAGAGATACAGTACTGAAAACAGCCTGGTATTGGCATTAGAACAGACAGGAGGACCAATGGAACCGAATAGAAGATCCACATATCAATCACACATCTTTGAACACCTGATCTTTGGTAAAGAAGTAAAAAATATCAAATGGAAAAAAGGAAAGCATATTTAACAAGTGGTACTGGCATAATTGGATATCAACATGTAGAAGAATGAAAATAGATCCATATCTATCTCCATGCACAAAACTCAAGTCCAAATGGATCAAAGACCTCAACATAAAACCAGCCACACTGAACCTTATAGAAGAGAAAGTGGGAAGTACACTTGAACGTATTGGCACAGGGAACCACTTCATAAATATAACTCCAGCAGCACAGACACTGAGAGAAACAATTAATAAATGGGACCTTCTGAAACTGAAAAGCTTCTGTAGAGCAAAGGACACAGTCAACAAGACAAAACGACAGCCTACAGAATGGGAAAAGATCGTCATTAACCCCACATCAGACAGAGGTCTGATCTCCAAAATGTACAAAGAGCTCAAGAAATTGGACACCAAAAGATCACATAATCCAATAAAAATATGGAGTACAGACCTAAACAGAGAACTCTCAACAGAGGAATCTAAAATGACTGAAAGATACTTAAGGAAATGTTCAACATCCTTAGTCATCAGAGAAATGCAGATCAAGACAACTCTGAGATTTCATCTTACACTTGTAAGAATGGCCAAGATCAAAAACATTGATGACAACTTATGCTGGAGAGGTTGTGGGGAAAAGGGAACACTTCTGCATTGCTGGTGGGAATGCAAGCTGGTACAGCCCCTTTCGATATCAGTATGATGATTTCTCAGAAAATTAGGAAACCACTTTCCTCAAGACCCAGCAACATCACTTTTGGGTATATATCCAAAGGATGCTCGATTGTGCCACAAGGACATGTGTTCAACTATGTTCATAGCAGCTTTGTTTGTCATAACCAGAACCTGGAAACAACCTAAATGCCTCTCGACCAAAGAATGGATAAGAAAAATGTGGTACATTTATATAATGGAGTACTACACAGCAGAAAAAAATAACAATATCTTGAATTTTGCAGGAAAATGGATGGAGTTAGAAAACATTATTTTGAGTGAGGTAATCCAGACCCAGAAAGACATGTACTCACTCATAGGTGGTTTTTAAACATAAAGCAAAGAAAACCAGCCTACAAACCACAATCCCAGAGAATTTCGACAACAATGAGGACCCTAAGAGAGACTTACATAGATCTAATCTACATGGGAAGTAGAAAAAGACAAGATCTCCTGAGTAAATTGGGAGCATGGGGACTTTGGGGGAGGACTAAAAGGGGAGGGGAGAGACAGGGAGGGGAGCAGAGAAAAAGGTAGAGCTCAATAAAAATCAATAAAATAAAAAAAAATCCTCAGGAGGAAGAACCATTTAAAAAAAAAAGATCTGCTATTGTTAGCCTATACCCTACAAGATTAGTGATGCCATTGCCGTTATGTTCTGGCAATGGCCGGTATATCAGGGAGGTATAGCAGATCAGTGTGATTATATTTTTTGTTTTGGGTTGCATTTTCTTTCTTTTTTTTTAATTTCTTTTTTTAACTATTTATTTATTATGTATACAATATTCTGTCTGTGTGTATGTCTGCAGGCCAGAAGAGGGCACCAGACCTCATTGAATATAGTTGTGAGCCATCATGTGGTTGCCGGGAATTGAACTCAGGACCTTTGGAAGAGCAGGCAATGCTCTTAACCACTGAGCCATTTCTCCAGCCCTTAATTTCTTTTTTTGAGACAGGGTTTTTCTGTGTAGCTCTGGCTGTCCTGGAACTCACTTTATAAACCAGGCTGACCTTGAACTCAGAGATACCCCTGCCTCTCAGCTTTGTGCCACCATTGCTAAGATTATCTTTAAGAAGGATTAACATTATCTTTTTTTTTTTTTAACAGCCTTTTAGGTGTCCCTATTGCATATGATAACATCAGAGTTGTGGGTGAACTGGGAGATATTTATGATGACCAAGGACACATTCACCTTAATATTGAAGCAGATTTTGTTATTTTCTGCCCTGAGCCAGGGCAGAAGTTAATGGTACGTACATCATCGTTCTCACTTTGTTGATATGATCTTCTCTCTCTGTGCCGCTACCCTGACCTTAAGCCCTTCCAACTCCCTAGTAATCACTAGTCTACTTGCAGGTTACTTTTAAAAATGGAATTTAGTGTCCCCAGGGAAGAAAAC
Organism: Microtus pennsylvanicus; assembly: GCF_037038515.1. Lineage (NCBI taxonomy): Eukaryota > Metazoa > Chordata > Mammalia > Rodentia > Cricetidae > Microtus > Microtus pennsylvanicus. The sequence continues at coordinate 73,114,008 of NC_134592.1, read as the reverse complement.
CTGCACTGGTCTTTGGGTGCCTGGTTTATTTCTCTAACGTGATTCACGCTGCAGGAATTCCTCCTTCTGTGTGGATATTTGTTTCACAGTGCTGTGCTGTGCCGGCAGACCGTAACTATACATTCATCCTTGACAGGCGTGTAGCTCGATCTGTGTCTTAGCTGTTGTGAACAGTGCCTTGTAAACGCAGGTGCCCAGGCCTTCCTGCTCTGGGTTGATTTTATTTCTCTCGGATTGTTGTGATCATGTGGCGGTACACTACCTTTTGTTGTTAAGAACGCACATCCTGCATCCATAGTGTCTGTCCGTTTACATTCACACCAGGACCTTGTATGGTTCTTTCTCTCACATCTTTCCAGGATGTAATTTTTGCTCTTTTCACTGTTGTAGGTGGGGTTTTGAGTTGTTTTCTTGTTGCTGTGACAAAGTAGTTGACAGAAACAGCTTGAGGGAGGAGAGATTTTGTTCGGCTCCTGCTTTTCCTGGCATGGATGTCTGGGCAGTTTTTATCCTGCTGGGCTAAGTAAGAAGCAGAGAAGGGAACACTGGTACCTAACTAGATTCTGTTTTTCTCCTTTTGTTCTCTCTGGGCCCTGGCCCTGGTTCTGCTCCTATTTGGGGCTGTTTTCATAGGTTTGTTAGTCTTTTTGGAAACCATCTCATAGACACACCCAGGCCTGTCACTGGGTTCTGAGGGCTCTGCTGGCGTTCATGTCTTGCTCTTCATTTGCCGGCTGTGGTTGGATTAGAAGTACTGAAGCTTTCTCTTGGCTGCCTGTTGGGCATAGTTTCAGCAGCTCACTTCTGGGGGTACTAGCACTGAGTTTCACTGTGACAGGCATAGCACAAGGTTTAAAGTAAGCTCACCCACTAGTCAGTTCGCTGATCCTTTATTCTCATTTGGTGGTCCCTACAGATGGACAGCCATCTGTAGGGAGGATTGCCAGAGAACCTTAATCGGCTACCAGCTTATATTAGAGTCCAGTCTTCAAGCTTACATCCCCTAGGTTTTCACAGATTTACTGTCCTGTCTGTTCAACACCGTACAGAATACTTGGCCTGCCTGGAGTTTCCTCACTACCTCCTTCCTAATCCTCACTGTTCACAACAGTTCCTGGTAGCCATTGATCTTTTTACTATCCCAGTTTTCCTTTTTCGAAGATGCTAGAAACTTAAAATTATATCTATTTGTTGTTCATGCGTGCACCTGCCACCGTATGCAGAGTCAGTTGTCTCCTTTCACCACTTGGGTCATGGGGATCCAATTCAGGTCATCAACCTGTGCTGACTAAACTGTCTTAGCAGCCATAGGAGATATGTACCCCTGAAGCAAGTGTTCTTTTCAGATTGGCGTCCTCATTTAGCTGTGTGCATATAAGATTCCTTTCTTTGTGTCTAAAACTTGATACCTTGTTCTCTCTCCCCCTCCCTCTCCCTTTGTCTCTCCCTCTAAATGTTGAGAAATAAATACTCCATTCTGTCACTGTGCCGTGGTTTGTTCTGTTTAGAGACTGTCAGATACCTGGTCAGGACAGATACGCGAGCATGCACGTTCACCTTATTTTATGTTCCGTGTTTCAGAAAATGCGTCTTTAAAAAATATTGTAGGGTTTTCATTCATATACTAAATTTCATGGAAAGCTGCCTTTTTTAAGTCTTAAAGTCATATAGTACCTTACGTTTTTTTGATTTAGTCAAGAATCTGTGTTCCGGGTTGATAAAGAATAAACGTAATAAAACTGTTTGTATCATGTTAGTTTGAATTAGTAAACTGTGGAATTGAGTGCTTTGAAGTTCAGTCTGTGTAGAGAAATGCTAATCTGTACCCACTTGCAAACTTCTTGCCTTGTGCTTTTCACATATTACATATGCACATCACGGTGCAGTCTCCTGACTTCAGTGTGGTCATAGAGTCGTCTGCTCCGAGACCCTGCAGTGGGAACTCAGGCTCCTCTGTCCATCGCCATCCCCACCACGCCTTAGATTAAGGCGGAACTGGCTTAGTCGTTGCTTATATTTAATAAAGTTTAAAGTTCTAAGTTTTCTAATATTATGCTCTGCTATGACTTAATAAGTTGTTAGATTTTTTAATAAAATTTATGATATGAAAGCATACCATTAATCTGGTATTTTCTCTTCTGAAGGTGAGTTTCAGAATTACACAATTGACTTCTTTGCTCTCTTCTTGATGTTGTTTCTTTCTTTTCTCTCCTCTACAGGGCACAGTTAATAAAGTCTCCTCTAGTCACATTGGCTGTCTAGTGCATGGGTGTTTTAATGCCTCTATCCCTAAACCTGAGCAGATGTCCTATGAGGAGTGGCAGACCTTGGAGATAAATGTAGGCGATGAGCTGGAATTTGATGTATTTCGCTTAGACTCAGATTCTGCTGGAGTCTTCTGCATTCGAGGAAAACTAAATGCCACAAGGTTAGTGTATGACATTGAAACAATAAACAGCAGACTCTGTTGTTTTGGTGTATACCAGAAGTACACACTTCCTTATCAAATGTCCCTGGGTTAGTTAATTCACCTGGATTTAATAGCCAGGATTTTCTTAACCATCCCCAAAATCTGAAGCTGTGTTTGAGCTTCTGTAGAAGTTCAGTAAAAGAAAAAAAAATAACATTTTTGTTTTTGTTAAATTTGGGTCAGGTGTAGTAGCATGTGCCAGTAATCCCAGCGTTCTGAAGGCTTGGACAGAGGATCCTCAGTTGGAGGCCAGCCTGCCCTAGGGAGAAAGCAAAGATCACAAAGGAGCTGGGTGATTTTACCATTGAGCTCGACATTGACAACTCGTAGATATCTCAGTGGCCTGAGTAATATCAAGACAGGACTTTTGGAATTAGAGCCACACCAACTACCTTATGTTCCTTTGTTATGCCAAAAAACAGGCTCTTGAAATTATCTTGGCCTCATTTTTCCTGTCTTTTTGATTATCGCTGTTAATATTTTTAAAATCTGATCATTTACAGTTTGCAGCTTAAGAGCTCTGTAGTTTCTGAAGACGTAGCAGAAACTGGCATTGAAGAGGTTGCTGAAAAAATTTCAAAGAAGAAAAAGAAGAAGAAGAAAGACACAGAAGCAGATGCAGCAGCCAACGGTGTCCTGGAGCTAGCAGATTGTACAGATGTCACACCAAGGGAAGAAACAGACCTACTGTGTGGAGATTCTGTGAATGACCTCTGTGAGGAAGAGCCAAGGAAGAAGAAAAAGAAGAAGAAAAGACACCAGGAAGAGCAGGACTCTGCTCTTCAAGCCAGTGACTCCAGTGGCTATCAGAGTGACCATAAGAAAAAGAAGAAGAAAAGGAAGCAGAGCACAGAAATCGACTCTGTCACCTAAGAGGAGACCGTGACTGCCTTCTCCAGTGTTGACAGACTTACAATAGTGCTGATGGACAGATTCTGTGGAAGGTCGGAAATGCCGAAATATGCGGGACGTTCACAGACACACGATGAGTGACTGTAAACTTTAGATAATAGCAGTATTGTTAAAGTATGATTTATTACGTACAGTGTAAAATGTTAACACCTGCTTCCACTCCTGTGATAAATTATACGTTCTCAATATTTGCCAAAGAACTTTATAAGTACTTTCAGTTTTTTTCTGATAATAAATTTTGCCTTTAGTCAGAACATGATTTTTTTTTTAAATTTTTAAAAGCTCAATACATTTACTAGTTCTAAATTTCCTTTAAACAATATTTCTATTTTTTTGTTTGTTTGTTTGTTTGGTTTTTTGAGACAGGGTTTCTCTGTGGTTTTGGAGCCTGTCTTGGAACTAGCTCTTGTAGACCAGGCTGGCCTCGAACTCACAGAGATCCGCCTGCCTCTGCCTCCCAAGTGCTGGGATTAAAGGTTTGCGCCGCCACCGCCCAGCTCAGTATTTCTCTTTTACTGAGTATGTATAGCTAAAGAATACCTAGACCTCTTACCTCCCTGTGACTGTCAGTGTTGACTGTGTGGTGGATTAGAAACTCGTTCTCTCCTCCCAGGAGAGGGGTGTGCGTACGCTTCTCTAACCCTGAGACTGTGCTGGGAAGGGCTGTTAACTTTTACCTCATGTCTCTGTGGTCTTCATTTTGTTGTGTATGGATCATGAACAAGATGGAGATAGAAAAAATGCGATTCTTACTAATTGAAAATTTGTAGTAACTTTATAATGATTAGAGTTAGGCTACTAGAATTGCTTTTATTGATAAAAATGTGGAATATATTGCGACTATCCAGAAGATGGTCATGAGAGGATAAACTGAGGCTCATAATCAATCCATAACCATGCATTTACAGACATTTAATATCTGTAATGTTTTTATTAAGGGGCAAGGGTATATAGAGTTAGTCAAATGTAGCACGATTACCTGAAAGTCAGAAAAGCAAAACAGCCAGCCACTGGCTCTCATCTCTAGCTCAGCTCGAAATGGTGATCCTGCCTTAAGGAATCTCAGAATGACACTGTGGCTGCTGTCTCCTCCTGTTTTAAATTCCTCTCCAGGGCTGGGATTAAAGGCGAGCACCACTACCACCAGGTTTCTATGGCAAACTAGTGTGGCTACTTGGATTAAAGGTGTGTGTCACCGCTACCTGTTCTCTATCAATCAATCTTCTCAATCAATGCTGCAGCGTCAGGCAAGCTTTATTTATTAAAATGCAAATGCAATGTAGCTCTTCCATTAAGCAACATGGGAGAAGAATTGTGTAGCTACACATAGAAAAATGAAACTAAAACCTTTTCTCTCACCCTTCGTAACACTCAGAATGGATCAAGGCATACAACATAAAACCCAATACACTGCATCTGATAGAGTACAGGGGAAATGCTTCAACCTGTAGGCTCAGGAAAGGGCTTTCTCAACATATCAGATGGAATCTCAAAGTAGTTTTAACATGCATTTCCCTGATGTTTGGGATGTTGAACATGAAAACAAAATGTCTCTTAGACATTTGTATCTCATATTTTGAGAATTCACTATTTAGTTCCATGCCTCATTTTTAAAATTTGGGTTGTTTCTTAATGTTTAATTTTCTTCCCCCCTTGTATATTCTAGTTCCTATCCCTCTGACAGATGTATGCTAATAAAGGTGGTTTCCTATTCACCTGACAGATGGAATTGTCTCCTACACAGAGGCTTTTTAGCTTCATAAGGTCTTGTTTTTCAGTTGCCTGTGCTATCACAGCCCTGGGTAAAACCCAGTGGGATAGAAGGCTAAAGGGGAGTAAGGAATGGGAAGGGATAATGTGGTGGCAGATGACAGGCCAGATGAGAGGGAAGACATGGAGAGGGATAGCTAACGCTAATGCCTTTTGGAAAAATTATATGGAAAATTACTGTAGAAACTTCTTAACATATATACACACATATATTTAATAAAACAGTTGAAATAGCTGCCCTAGGCTCTCCAAGACACCGTAGGCTGACATCATCTTACCTAGAATTTTCCATACAAACCTCATGTACACATTTTTATTAGTGTCTTTCATAATTGCATTTCTTTTGAGATAACACCTTTATTTTGTGATTAAATAATCTAGTACAACTTCCACCCTCCTAAACTTCACTTTCACAAGGGACGTTGGTATCATAGTTCTACCTATGTGTAAACTACGTGGAGAATAATTGAGCTTCAGCTCCCTTAGATTCAACTAATAAATACTTAATTATATAAACACATAGAATACACACATAGAATACACAGAGAGAGAGAGGGAGAGGGAGAGACTTTGAATTGGGTTACCCTACAATGGGTACCACAGGCCAATTAATAAATATGAATATAAATAATACATATTTTTATCACTGAGGTCCCATAGACTCCTTAACATTATGGAATATTGCTAATGTTCTTTGTTACATTGGTACAGATGTCACATTCTAGAGTCGTAGAACATGGAGGAGTGATTCTGGCACTGACGTGGAGGCTTTATTCCTTTCACAGTGCTGGAGGGCGCTATGTGATTACCAGAGGAGAAATGCAATCATCAGTCTTACTCAGCAACAGATATGGCAAGACATGTTCATTGGTACAATAGTGCTATAAATGTCAAGAGAGAAATCAACCCCTTTCTGATTGGGTTTAAGGTCATCTCCACAGGACTAAACCCGTATTTAGCACTGTTATTGGGGCCAAGAACCTATAGCTAGAAAGATCATCAGTAGACATAGGAGAGAACTTACCACTGTTATTCTGGTAAATGGATAAAGCTGACTACTAAAAATTTATCATTATACCCACATATCCATGCACCTATCATCACCCACCAAAGACACATTTTGCAACAGATGTTGATTACCAGAGAGACTCATGGCCGTGATGAAGAGAACAAGAAGCCACGGCTGAGTCCCAAATGGACTTCTGTTTCACGCTCCTTCCCCCAAGTCCCAGGGATCATTGAGAAAGAGCAGGTAGAACGCGGGTAAGAGCGGAGGAGTGGATGGCTACAATGAAATACTTTCTAGATAAAGCAAGGACACTGTATATAGAACTCAGGCAGTAGCCACAGATCTGCGCAAGCACAAGGCGGACAGATTCTCAGCATATAGAGGGAAAATGTGCTCAAAATCGCACCTATAACTGATGAGATGTTGGGACTTGATGGCTTCCAGGAAACAGACTCAGTTTGCTTTAAGGGTGTGGCCTCTTGTAGGTCTTCCACAGTCTAATTTATATGGTCAGTATAAGTTAAACTTGGATTTTTGTTGTTTTGGTTCGTTCTTTAACTGTTCTTTAACAGTTGGGTAGGGAAGGAGGATGGATTTAAGGGTGTTAAATTTAATCAAAACACAGAGTGCAAAATTCTCAAATAGCTAAAATATTTTTTTAAGTAAAAAGAAAGTTATGGAGGCCAGAGATGCAGTGGCTTTGGCCCTAAGTATGGTCCTTGTTTGAGCTGTCTTTGCATTCATCCCAAGTGAGTGCTCATTATTTTTCTGTTTCACAGATAGTAAACTGAGACAAATCTTACGAAGTAAAAATGAATCTTAAAATAGTCTATAAACCATAAAGTAAGAACAAAATTTAAAACATAAGGAATTCTGAGTTTGGCATTGTTTTCTTGGCATTTCTTTGAAACTTTGATGCACAGTTAACTACAGCTCACTTTAATATATCATTGGTTCCCTTTATGAAAAGCAAAGGTGGTGAAATGTTTGATCTACACTGTTTCCCAAACATTTGCCTCTGCACCAATAATTTATTTCATAAAACTGTGTACTTTTGTACTTTCAAATTAATATTTGACACAGTGGATCATCTTAACCCAGCCCTCTTTTCTCAGACACTAGAATGCCAACCCTGTTCTTAGTATACTCATTGAATAATTGTCTTTGAATATATTTATGTGAGAACTTAGAAAATAAAAAAAACGTAATGTTACCAAGTCAAAGAATGGAAACAGAATCAACAACAACAAAATTGACACGAGAATTTCAGTATCAAATAAGTTTTAGTCTGCATAGTTATAATTAGTCCCGCATTGATTGGATGTAATTAGAAAATGCTCAGTATCCACTGACTTGAAGAATGATTAGCACAAGTTAAATTCCTTGCCAGGTTTTATCTTTGTGGATGAAATAGAAGGCAAGTGAGCTATCAAAGAAGAGCATAGTCTAGAAAATAAAGTTGGAATGTACTAATGGTAGGAGCAAGAAAGTGAAGATAAATAGATGGGTCTAATACAGAAAAGAAGTTCTTGTCCGTAAGCAAGATCACTAGTTGAAGAGGATCTTAAAGCAATAATTTAAAAACCTCACCATATTTTGTGTAAAGAAATTTGTGCTTATGAACAAGGACATCTTAAATAAAGAATTTGAATTTCAAAGTGTAAACGGTTTCAATGCTAGTGCTTTATTTATGTATGTATGTATGTATGTATGTATGTATGTATGTATGTATGTATTTAGTGTCCCAACCAAAGTTTTCCTTCTCTCCCATTGCCCCCTCCCTTCTCTTTCTCATCCACTGTTCAGAAAGGAGCAGGTCTCCCATGATTATCCACAAAACATGGCATATCAAGTTGTGGTAGGAGAAGCCCCACAGGTAGAGTTACTATTATTTGCCTAGTTAGTGTTTTTTCTTTGCCTGTACAACGAGAAGCTTTCTTTGGGAACTAGGTAATATAAATGTTACTTTCAGTTGCAAAATCCTGGAAGTTGTGGGTACTGTTGACTATGATATGGAGTTTATTATGTTCTTGGAATCTTATTTCACCTAATTTCATGTCCGCTGAGAACTGTGAAATTAACAAGTTTTGTAGATGTGTTAAATGAGAGATTAAATGTTCAGGTCAAAGACAAAGAATTTGATTATTACTGACCATCCCACAGCATGGTCTTTGCTTTTTTGTAGACTCCTTGCTCTGAGTCTCACAGGAGCAAAGTGTACTGCACATGACGCCTATTTTGTCACAGTTGAGAAACATGTGACTCATGAACTTCATGCTTGCCAACTTTCTGTTCTTATAGCTAGTTAATGAAGAAAATCAACTTAAAAAAAGGAAAAGTTGATTTGACCCAGTTTGGGAATTTCCAGCCGTGGCTACTTGTCCCACTGCCTGGGAAGTGAGAGGGAGGGGGACTCCCAACATCCTCTCAAGGGCACACCCCAGTGACTTGACTGTCTCTCCTTAGAGACCACTTCTTACAGACTTTATCCAGTACTACCTTGAACTGGTGGGCAGGCCTTGGTGGTCCCAAACCACAGGAAACACTATTTATAGCGGACTTCAAACATCCTGAGTGATGTATTTTGTAAGTTGAATTTTCTCTCCTAAACCTCTTGTGTTGAAAGAGTGACTGAATGATGAGACTTCTGACCTAATCGATGGGCCCCTGTTTACATGGATGGGGGAGAACAGTGGCTTAAATGTAATCAACAACAGTGTTAGTAAATAGTATTAAAGAAATGATATATGCTATATTATCTGAAGAGTCAGTGAAGCTATACTTCTATTCATCACCTTGTACATTAAGACATTAGCATACGTTAGTGTCTTAAATTGTAGCAGGATGGTGAAAAGTCTATCCCAATACTGATTATATTTCAGTACTGTGGTGGTTTGAGTGAAAATGGTCACCTCAGACTCAGGGAGCAGCACTATGAGGAGGTGTGGCCTTGATGGAGTAGGTGTGTCACTGATGGTGGCTCAAGGCAGTCTCAGTGTGTTTCTCAGATGCCTGCCAATCCAGATGTAGAATGCTCAGCTACGTCTCCAGCGCCATACCTGCCTGCATGCCACCATGCTTCCCACCATGATAATGGTGGGAACTATAAGCTACCCCAATGAAATGTTTCTTTTTATAAGAGTAGTAATGGTTATAGTGTCTTCTCCCAGCAATTGAAACCCTAACAGAGATAAGCACTAACATCCAGTATCTAAATTTATGACATACGTATTGGTTAACATTTTGTTTTGCTCTGTGTGTATTTTATAATGTAAACCCTGGCCAACTCTGAAACTTGAAAAGAAAAAAGATCTAGGGCTAAGGTGACAGATGACAGTGAGCTGAGTGCTTACTGGGGACACAGGGACATCTGTGAGTACAGCACAGAGTAGCCAGAATAGCTAGGTGGAGAGGCCCTGTCACATAAGAAGTGATTGAAGAAAGCATCTCCTTGTCAGTCTTTGACTTCCATACTTGCCAAATAGAACACCACACCAGCGTTTACATACGCACAGACACGCATACACACAGACACGCACACGCACTAATGCACACATGCACGCACATACATACACACATGCACATACTCATGCACACACGCAAACATGCACGCACACACACAGACATACACACACACTAACACATTCACATGCATACACAAACGTGTACACTCATGCAGGAATGCACACACACACTCTCACACATGCATACACAAACACTTGCACACTTATGCTAGAATGCACACACATACTTGAAAAGTATTAAAAAAATCTTTTATAAGTAACAGAGAAAGCCATACTATTGTGGTAACATGGATCATGCCAAACATACACCTATCAAAGATTCAGATTCAGCTGCTGGGTTGTAAGTTATTTTGAGAAGAAGAGAAATACTTAAGGATTTTAAGCAAGATAAAAATAATTTAATGACTCAATAATAGTGGTTAATCACTGTTAAGGAGATGAAAAAGCAATCACTGCTTGAACATGTAAAAATGAAGGCAGAAGTAAAACAAATTATAATCATTTGAAATTGGAGAAATTGAGATGGAATAGCAGTAAGACATGATGATGACTTAATTGGATTGAACTTATCTCCCATAACAAATGATTTTGAAGGCAAGTGCATCTCAATCCTTTCTAAAAGTGAATAAGCTTAATGATTTTTCTGAAAGAATCCAGGAGACAAATCCTAAAAGGTTTTCTGTGATTTGACTATAGCCATGGAAAGAAGAAATATATTAGGACTTAACAGCACTAAATGAGTACAGACAAGAAAACATCAACAAGAAAATGCATTCTCTTGTTTTTTTTTTTAAATTCCAATTTGCCTTCATAGAAAATTGAACATTCAGTCTCTCCTGTCCACATTCCTGCCAACATTCTGGTACTGTCCTCCAGTAGACTCGCAGGTTAGGCATTCTGCCTACTTCTCCAAATGTTTCAAAATTTCCCAGCCAACTTCCAAAGGCTTATGAACCATATTATCAGATATAACTACAGAAAGTAATTAATTTCTCATTATCAATTATCGATAGCTTTCTGTCACTGTGACAAAACACCCAAGAAAAATCTCACTAGGTTTATAGATTCATGGGTTTCAGTCTGTGGGTAAGAGGACTCCATCGTGGGAAGACTGTACCTGTAGAGAGAAGACCAAGAGATCTCCTTACCTTTTCTGGTGGGGATGAACAGATCTCAATAATTTCTTCAAGGCCCAATGCCCTAACTGCTAATATTCTAGCATTTCTTAATACCTCCTTTGAGGGACATTTAAGACCCCAATTATAACACTTATACTAGATAATTCTTTTACATATCCTAAGTTCCTTATTTCCCAATATTCTGTCCATTAGTTTAACATTTCTCCTAAAACTACTTAAATTATGAGAAGTAAAAATAATAGATGTAACTAAAAAAACCCATAACCACTAGTGTTAACACATTTGATGAGATTTCCCTGCTCTGTATTTTATTTGGAAATTAACATACAAGGTATCTCTGAATTTCTTTTATTGATGTGGGACTTCCCTCTGTATGCTAGGAATATGTTTTATTACTATTGGTTATTGATGAACCTGTTTCACCCAATGGTTTAGTAGAGTAAAGCCAGGCGGGAAATCCTAACAGAGCTATAGAGAAAGTAGGCGGAGTCTGAGAAACACCTTATAGCTGCATAAAGTCTATCATGTCTGTCTTTGGCAGCAGATCCATAGTATCTTTCTCCTACTCCACCTTTCTTCTTCCCACCATTCAGTTCTGTATTCCCCGCCTACCTAAATTCTGCCCTATCAAAAGGCCAAGGCAGTTTCTTTATTCATTAACTAATGAAAGCAATACATAGACAGAAGGACCCCCTACACCAGAGTCTGTCCTGGAACTAGCTCTTGTAGACCAGGCTGGCCTCAAACTCACAGAGATTCACCTGCCTCTGCTTCCTGAGTGCTGGGATTAAAGGCATGTGCCACCGCCACCCAGTGAGATGCTGTTAATTTTGGTCATTTTACCATAACCAAAAATACTAGATAATAAAATTCAATAACTTGTTACCATGGCAGGATTGGTTTACAGATAATCATGTAAAAGTAAAAACATTTTCATGCATAAAAAGTATTTTAAAAATGTAGGTGTATTAGTGATTCTGATTTTTGTCAGCAAATGCATAGAGAAAGGACACTAGAAGTGAATATGGTAGGAGTAAGTAGTTTCCCATTTCTGATTAAGACCTATAATGAGACTGAGCCCATTAGGACTGTGCACTGTGGGCAGACAGAGATGCAAGGGCTACACATATTTAACTGTAGAGTTATGTGGCCATGTTCATGAGAGATGTTTTTTATAGATTTTGTATTATAAACAAAATGCATTTTACCTGATTGTAAAATTAGAGTAGTATTGACTTCACAAGAAACTACGGAGAGTTGATTCTGGCTCCTTTAGAACATTATCACCGTCCCTTACTTCAATATTTGCTGAATTCCACCAGGAAAACGCGCACACCTGGTGTTATCTTTTAGACCATCATTAGTTATATTCTTAGGTACATCAAGATTTTTCAATTATCTGTACCTCTTGAGTGAGTTTTTTAGTTTCTTAGTTCTAAGCTGTGGATTATGATTCTTCCCAACTTGAATTTATTCTTGTGATGCTGCAATCTGTGGTGATGGGGTGTCTCTGACTTCTGAAGTTGGTTATCTGTGACTTCTCTTCTTAGTGGTCTATGGATTTTATTACCGTTTTCAAAATAAAAAGTTTACTTTTACTTTGTTTTATATTATTTATAAATGACACTGGTTTCAGCTCTAATTTTTTTATTATTTTTATATTAGGCTTAATTTTACTTTAGTTTTCCAAGGTGGAAAATTTTGTTACTGATTTTTGATATTTCTGTTTAATGTAGTATTCTACATTATAAATTTTCTCTAAAACTGTGTGGATGGTAACCAACATATTTTGAAGGTGGCCTTCTACTTCCATTAATTCAAATTAATTGTTTTCTGTGTCTTTTGTCACTTCTTGGAATACATCAAGCATTCAGAAATGCTTTGTCTAATGGCTCACTGAATGGGTCTTTGCAATAGGTTTAGTTGACTTGAAGGGCCTTCTGTTTGAAATGTACATGCTTGGGATTGTTGTATTTCTCAGAAAATCAGTTCCTTTACCACTATGTGATCCATCCTCCCCACTTCTTTTTCCTGGAAGACTTTCTTATTTAGAATCATTTTTTGCATTAAATTAACGTAGCTACTTTAGTTTTCTTTGCATAAATGGTAACACGATATGCCTTATCTCCTTCCTCCTAACTCCATTTTTATGTTTAAAGTGAGTTTCTTGCAGACAGCATAAGTTGGGTCTTACACTAACAATAGCTGCCTTGTATTTGTGTATTTCATTTGGTCTATTTACTCATTACATTTGTTATTTCCCCCTTTTCTGGTTTCAATTATATCATTTAGATAAAAACTCTTTATCTTTTATTTTTGTAATAATTATAATTTCAAAGTGTTTTCACATAGTGACCCACAACTGGACAATATGCAAAGAATGAGAAACCTTGTCTTCCTCAAAGCCCTCTTCTCTAGGCTCAGGGATCTATGCAGAAGAGGAGGCATAAAGGTTGTAAGAGCAGAGGTGGTGAATGGCTCCAAAAACCCAGCATTTTTCAGAGGCAACAGGGTGCCTGAACACATGAACACACAGAGAATGTGACAGCACACACGAGACCCACACAAGTTCTAGCCAGACAAAACCCTAGTATGAAAAAAAGAAGTGAGCACAATGTCTCAGCTGCAGCCAAGAAGCAATTTGTAATTGATAGATGCTGGGACAAGGAAAATCAGTTACCTCAAACGGAGTAACACCAAGTTTATCAACCACTCTCCAGGGCAGCTGCCAACACAAAACAGACTTCATTTTGCTTTGTTTTTCTGGTTGTTTGTTTAGGGCGCATGCAATTTCTTTTTTAAAGAGAGAGAATGTGTAGCTAAGTGGGTAGAGAGGGGAAGGGAACTTGTAGAAACAGGGAGAGTGGAAAGAATATGATCAAAATATATTGTTTAAAAAATAAAATAAGAATAGCATTTTCTCTAGTGTTTGCAATGTAAATTTTCACCAAATTAATCTGTCTATTTTCTTTTGTTTTTAGAATTTGTAGCATTCTTTAATGGGCTTGGCTGGCTTAAGCAAAAACTTGCTTTTCTTTTCAAAGTTTCTGTTGATTCCAAGAGTGATTATTTCACTGTAAACTACATCAACAAAAATGACAAAACAATAAAATGTTTTTAGGGAATATGTTAGCTTTAAATGCATGGGTGAGTAAATACATACACCAAACAGCCAATTCTTACACATCCCAGCCAAGTTTATAAGTTCCATATTTAAGGTTAAAAATCAGTGAAGTTCCTTAAGTAATTGTCTACAATTGAACAAGTCAGATTCTTAATATGTAATGATACACACAAGTAGTAAGCATATAATATAAGCTCTTGCATAGAATTAAAGGATCACAGGTTAAAGTGTTTATAAAATATCAAACCCCTAAGTCATCAGGCTTAGTGGCAGACAACTTGGCCCACTGAATTATCACATAGGCCTAGGCCTGAGTCTTTTAAAAAGCCAATTTATTTTAAATTAAGATTAAACTTCTATCTTTGGCATCACTAGGCTCATAATGTTCGACTCATATATTTATTTTTTAAATTATTTACTTCACAACTTTTAACTATGTTTATGTGTGTACCTCTGTGTGGCCATGTGAACTTGAGACCTGAAGAAGACATCCGATAGCCTGGAGACAGAGTTACAGGTGCTATGAGCCATGCGATGTAGGGTACAGGGAACCAAACTTGTTTCCTTCAGAAGACAGCTGAGCCATTTCTCCAGTCCCCTCCTCATATTTGTACATGTATGTACACATCCCAAGCTTTGCAAACATTCTTTAAAATTAACAAAATATGACTAGCTACTTACGTTACACAAATTTAATACTGTTTACAATGTGTAAAAATATGTTTACCCTCCTGCTTTGCTTCCTTTACTTTTGTTCTGTTAAATATCATGGCAAAAAACAGCTCAGGGGAGGCAGGGGTATTTTAGCTCGTAGTTTGGAATATCATGCGTCATGGTGAAAGGCCAGGGCACCAGGGCCTTGAACAGCTGGTCACATGTCCTCAACCAGGAGAGCAGTCAAGTCATGCATGCCAGTGCTCAGCTTGTTTCTCTCATCTGACCCATTCCAGGAGGACATGCCCAAACATGGTCCTCCCCACAACTAAGATGAGTCCTCCCCTACCATGTAAGGTAATCAGAACAGCACCCCACAGAGGCTTGTCTCCTTGGTGATTCCATTGGCAATACCAACCATCACGCTTTACAGTTTGCTTTGTTACTTATATGAGCCATTTGCCACCACTATGAAAACAGAAAAACTATACAAAGCAATGCAGAGGTATGGATACCACAGGATTAAGCTTCAGTCTTTGGGGCAATTAATTCTGATCCCACTTCCTTCTCTCTTTAGGAGGGATAATATGGCTTGTCTTAGAGGAAGTTGTAGCAAGTGTAAGAAAAGGAATTGGTCAGTAGCCAATAACAAATGGCAATGTCCCAAATGGTGAGAATGCCTGGAACCAAGGACTGGTTGGAGGACCCTTCTTTTAACATAGCTTTGTGTTAACATCTAAGAGCCCCCTCTCCCCTTTTTGGTGCTTGTGTATCTACATACGTACATACTGTTGATTCAGAGCCACCTCCCAGGTGATTATGCGTTACAGTCTCAGTCCGTAGCATGCCACTCTTGGGTCGTGGCAGGGTCATTAATGTGTGGAGTTAGTGGGCTGTTCTAGGATCTGAGAGCTGACTGTGTTGTTCTAGGTAGTGAGAGCATGGACTGGAGCAGACTGGGCTGTTCTAGGTACTGAGAGCATGGACTGGAGCAGGCTGGGCTGTTGTAGGTAGTGAGAGCATGGACTGGAGCAGACTGGGCTGTTCTAGGTAGTGAGAGCATGGACTGGAGCAGACTGGGCTGTTCTAGGCAGTGAGAGCATGGCCTGGAGCAGACTGGGCTGTTCTAGGTAGTGAGAGCATGGACTGGAGCAGACTGGGCTGTTCTAGGTAGTGAGAGCATGGACTGGAGCAGACTGGGCTGTTGTAGGTAGTGAGAGCATGGACTGGAGCAGACTGGGCTGTTGTAGGTAGTGAGAGCATGGCCTGGAGCAGACTGGGCTGTTCTAGGTAGTGAGAGCATGGACTGGAGCAGGCTGGGCTGTTCTAGGCAGTGAGAGCATGGACTGGAGCAGACTGGGCTGTTGTAGGTAGTGAGAGCATGGACTGGAGCAGACTGGGCTGTTCTAGGTAGTGAGAGCATGGACTGGAGCAGGCTGGGCTGTTGTAGGTAGTGAGAGCATGGCCTGGAGCAGACTGGGCTGTTGTAGGTAGTGATAGCATGGCCTGGAGCAGACTGGGCTGTTCTAGGTAGTGAGAGCATGGACTGGAGCAGACTGGGCTGTTCTAGGTACTGAGAGCATGGACTGGAGCAGACTGGGCTGTTCTAGGTACTGAGAGCATGGACTGGAGCAGACTGGGCTGTTCTAGGTAGTGAGAGCATGGACTGGAGCAGGCTGGGCTGTTGTAGGTACTGAGAGCATGGACTGGAGCAGACTGGGCTGTTCTAGGTAGTGAGAGCATGGACTGGAGCAGGCTGGGCTGTTGTAGGTACTGAGAGCATGGACTGGAGCAGACTGGGCTGTTGTAGGTACTGAGAGCATGGACTGGAGCAGACTGGGCTGTTGTAGGTACTGAGAGCATGGACTGGAGCAGACTGGGCTGTTGTAGGTAGTGAGAGCATGGACTGGAGCAGGCTGGGCTGTTCTAGGCAGTGAGAGCATGGCCTGGAGCAGACTGGGCTGTTCTAGGCAGTGAGAGTATGGCCTGGAGCAGACTGGGCTGTTCTAGGCAGTGAGAGCATGGACTGGAGCAGACTGGGCTGTTCTAGGCAGTGAGAGCATGGACTGGAGCTGACTGCCCATTTCCTTCCCTTGGCCTTTCTTTCTTTGTTTCCCTCACTCCTATGTTCCGTTCTTTTTTTTTTTACTTTTCTATAAGATGAATGTTTTTGCTTTGCTGGGTACCCTTCATCTCAGGCTACAACAGATCAAAAGAAATACAAATCCTGGTCATGCCTAAGTTATGATCTTCAAAACTAAGCAAAATAAATCTTTTTTATAAGTTTCTTTGTTACAGTGATAGTAAAATGAGTAATACACATACACTAAAAAGTTTCCTTAAAAAGTAAAAACACAATATTGACATGGCAAGATGTTCCCTAAAAGTGCAACAGTGTCACTTATATCTAGGGAGTAACCAGCAAGTGTCTAATTGAACCTAAGGCATGCTCAAATGGAGGGAAATCATGCCAGGTAATAGACACCCCGCTAACTACTGGGGTTAGTGAAGCCATGGCTCTTGCAGGCCACTGAACTAGTCCAGCAGAATTCCTGACTGCATTCTAAATACTCATCCTTATACCCACAGAGGACTGCAGCTCTCACCCCTTATCAGTGAATACTTTGCAACAAATGCAGACCATTGCAGGAAACCATACTGGTCAAAATGCAGAGATTGACTCTTCATGGAGAGCCCGGCCCCAGCAGTTGCATCTGCAGAGCAATTCCTGCACCTAAGATTCAGGGAACATCACAGAAAAGGGGACACAAGGATTGTGCGAGCCAAAGGCTCACAACGTCTACTGTGAGAGTGTGAGTCAAGAGGAAACCACAGCTATAATAGTTCTATGGCATAGATGTCTAAACAAGACCCGATCATCTATGATACCAGTAGACACACTAGTGCAGAAGAGGAAATATTACTGGGTCCCATCCCTAGACCAAGAACTACAGACAATTAACGATTGCTGAGAGGGAGAATTAGCCTCTCCCAAGGATGAGCTCTCCTAAGTGGTCACAATACAAAGTTGTTATCCCTGAAATCAGAAACAAGCAAGCAACACTAAACACTGAACAGACCCAGTAGGTTGAATGTATATAGTTTTACGCATGTCTATAGAGATCGAGAGACCTGCCTAGGGTGGGTTCTGTGAGCTGGAAGATGGAGAGACTACAAAGAAGGCTGAGCTGGAGCACTCATCTTTGTTTGTGATACAGCAGCATCAGTTACCTGTGGTGTGAATTCTAATCAGTCTTAATAACAAAAACCTGGTGTCAGATAGTAGGGAGTGAAGACTGAAAGGTCAGAGAAGCAGAGCAGCCAGCCACTAGTTCTTACCTCTACGAAATCCTCAGACCAAATGGGGTATCTTGTCTTGACAAGTCCTCAGACTAAAGACCATGAGCTCCTGTCTCCTTCTGCCTTATATTCCTCTCTCTGCCCAGCCATATCCCTTCCTGTCCCCACCTCCCTAGTGCTGGGATTAAAGGTGTGTGATTCTCAAGTACTGGGATTAAAGGTGTGAGCCACCACTGCCTGGCTCTGTTTCTCCTTGAGACTGGAACAATCTTGTGTAGCCCCAGGGTGTCCTTGGACTCACAGAGACCCACCTGCCTCTGCCTCCCTAGTGCTGGGATTAAAGGTGTGAGCCACCACTGCCTGGCTCTGTTTCTCTTTGAGACTGGAACAATCTTGTGTAGCCCCAGGGTGGCCTTGGACTCACAGAGATCCACCTGCCTCTGCCTCCCTAGTGCTGGGATTAAAGGTGTGAGCCACCACTGCCTGGCTCTGTTTCTCTTTGAGACTGGAACAATCTTGTGTAGCCCCAGGGTGGCCTTGGACTCACAGAGATCCATCTGCCTCTGCCTCCCTAGTGCTGGGATCAAAGGTGAGCGCCACCACGGCCTGGCCTCTATGACTAGCTAGTGGTTCTCTGCACACTCTGATCTTCATCAAGCTTTATTTGTTACAGCACAAACGAAATACCACCACAGTCACCTCAAGCTCCCGAGTCAGGATTCCTCACCTAGAGCGACTGTTCCTCGGTCAGGTGAACACAACAAACCCTTCAGGTGCTCCGTCAGGATTTATCACAGCGTCAGGAAAATCAGCTAAGTCAATGCTCCTGAAAACTCAAAATAAAAATGCATCTATAACTAAAATTTCAAAGGATTAAAATCATATTTTAAATTTAAATCCCTAGATTTCTTTTCACTGTAAAATGTTTTTGTTATCAAGAGTGTTTGACTTGATAGCATAGGAAACCACTTATATGTATTTTACCTGTTATTTTGACTCTTCTAAGTTTAAGGAAGTGTCTGCCTTGCTTCTATTTTAGAGAAAACTAACCCAGCCATTCTATATTAAAGTTAAAGCGTACTTTGTATCAAAATATGAGTATCAGAATTAATCATCATACCTGGAATCTAATTCTTGAAGGTTTGTTTTCTATGAATTGGATGGGCATTTGTTTTTCAGGGGGTCATTATTTAAAAATACATTTTCTAGCTTTTTTCTTCAGCAAGAAAAGCAATGTATTTCAGCATTAGTGGATTTGTAACAACAGTCTTTTATTCCAAAGAATTTGTATGCATTTCTCATTTATCACCACAGGGTGGAGTATTGCTTTAAATATGGGCTTTATTCTACCCTGCATGAATAGCTAGATTAATTCTATTATGCAAGTGAATAATCAAAGTCCTGGTGAATGGTTGGATAAGTATTGAAATTTCAATCACTACAGGGCTGAACGGAACTATTACTTGGGCTAACTAAGGATAGTAAACACACGTTTTCGTCAGTGACCTGCAACAGAAGGAAATCAGACTGCTATAGCTCATGGGAGGACTGTATGGCTCAGACGTATGAAGCAGCACTGGGGTCCGTGCCTTCATATATTCTCTTTCCAAAGACAGGAGTCACCATATAATTATGATTTTAATTACCTGTATTTTGCACATATCTTAATTATGATAATGTACAATGCATTGAAAAATTCTGAATTTCATATTTTGAGAATATGATCTTTCCCTTGAATTGTTTTATTATTTAGATAAATTTGTTTTTATTTTTGTATATGGGTGTTTGCCTGCATGTATGTTTGTGTTCCACGTGTGTGCTTGGTGCCCAAGAAGACCAGAAGAGGGCATTGGCTCCCCTGGAACTGGAGTTTAGGATGATTGCGAGCCACCATGCTGGTGCAGGAATCAAACTTAGACGCATCTCTATTAACCCTTTGCATCTCTATGAAGCCTAGTTTGCAACTGCCTTACAGACACAGCAGAGGTTGTCTCTGCTGGTTCTAGAGTCTGCCAAGCAGAAAATCAAGCCATGCACTCTGTCACTGGGAAGTAAACGTAGCCCCTGTTAAGCTTCTAATTTAGAGCAGGTACAGATCATCTTCCCAGAACCTAAGGGTTTGAGAGACATTCTTTATGGACTGATATTCATAATTCTATATATCTATGAGATCTCTGCCTGTCCCTCCTTGTTGCTCAGAAGAACAGAGGCAGGGGTTATGATTGGACAACAATATGGGTATAACTCAAACTCTCACTAATCATGGAGACGAAAGAATGCACATTTAGCCTCCAGTGATCCACACCATACTTTTAGGACAGAACCCTGAAGCATGTGAAATGCTATGTGTATGTGACTTGACCCAGTCTACTTCAGATGTGTCTAGATACACCAGCCTGTCAGCACCTTCCACCTGTGAGCCCCGGGGGAAGCATGTTGTTTGATCATTTCCCACAGCATCCTGTCCAGAGTGCCCAGGGAGGTCTGAAGAGAGCTGCCTGTTGGGTGCTGGGAACCAAACCTGGAACCTCTCTATGAGCTCCAGGAGCTCGGACCA
Organism: Microtus pennsylvanicus; assembly: GCF_037038515.1. NCBI lineage: Eukaryota > Metazoa > Chordata > Mammalia > Rodentia > Cricetidae > Microtus > Microtus pennsylvanicus. The sequence goes on along the minus strand of NC_134592.1, from coordinate 73,093,549 downwards.
GTAGTCATAGCTCCACCATTGCTATAATTATGGAGTCAAAATAAACTAAATATGTAAGTGTTTAGTACAAAATTTATATCACATAAACATAATGTTTTCAAAGTCTATACTGTAGTGGCCTTTAACACAGCCACAGTGTTGTGCAGCCACTGCCTTTGAGTTTAAAGTTTGTATCAACCTCCAGGAATGTTTGGTGGTCATCAGGTTATAACTCTCTATGTTCCGCTCCTCTGTTTTCTTCCCTCTGCTCTTGAGCCTTCTGGACTTAGAGATTTGTCTAGAACAGATGCTTCCTTTGCTACGACATTAAGAAATATGGGACCTTTTGTACCTGGAGTCTTCATTAGTATGTTTCCAGGGCCTTTGCATGTTGTAGCACGCACCTGAATTTCATTCCTTCTTAAAGCTGAGCAATATCTCACTCTATGTATATACATCTGTTGCTTATCCATTCATCTGCCCGGTTACTTAGATTGCTTCTACTCGTGGTTTGAATAAGAATGGTTCCATAGACTCATATTTGAATGCTTAGGGAGGGACATTAGATGTGGCCTTGTTGGAGGAAGTATGTCACTGGGGGTGGGCTTTAGGGTTTCAGAAGCCCAAGTCAGGCCCAGTGGCTCTCTCTTTTCCTGTTTCCTGTGGATCTGGATGTAAAACTTTCCATCACTAGTTAACTCTCTCTGGCCGAGCCCTCCCAGACACACCCCATGACATGCTATGATGAGCTCCTAGGTGTTCCTCACCGCGGTCAAGTTGACTCTCACAATTAACCATTACACTACTGATCTTTTCCTACTCAATAATAGTTAGGTTTATTTTAAAGTTTCTATGGTTTTTATTTTCCACAAAGACCTGTACTTAGAATTGTATCCTATGTAGAATTTTCAACCATGTCTTTTCTCATGTCAGAGTAGCATTTGAGTTCCTTCCATGTCCCTGTGACTCGACTCTTCTGTTGTTGTTGTTTAATTTTATACTTTGGTTTGGGTACATTGCAATTTCTATCTACTAAAGGGTGCTTTAGTTTATAGCATTTTTTAATCTGGTTGTTTTCTTGTTGATTTTAACACTTTCTCTTATATGATAGAAAAATGTTCTTTGGTAGACACTGGGTTGGATATAAAATAATCCCTCAGACTCATGCATTGAAGGCTGTCTGGTGGCACTTTCTTTGTTTGTTTTTCAGAAACGCAAAAAGTCAGAGACAACTTCAAGAAATAGAATGTTGTTTTCCTGGTCCTTCTCCCTCCCTGCTCTCTTTAAACCATGTGGTGAGCTGCATTTCTCTACCGTACCGCTCCCTGCTCTGCCATGCTCCCTGCCATAATGCTCAACCCTACCACAGGCTCACAACAATGGAGTCAGGAGGCTGTGGATTGAAACCTGTGAATTCATGAGCCAAATTACAACTTGCCTTCTTTAACCTTTTCAAGCATTTCCAGTGATGAGAAGTCTTACTAATACAGATAGGGTCTCTGTAAGCAGTTTGCAAATGGTATTCATGTTATTTTAGCATTCCTTTTTAGGGAGCATAAGCTTTTTATATAAATGAAATCCACATTATCAATTATTTTTTTTCATTAATCATGCCTCTGGTGCATCTAAAGCATCACAATCTTTTATCAAAAGCTTTCTCCTATCTTATCTCATAGGAATCTTTTCTTTACCTTTCATTGTAATATATATATATATTACACGGTAATATATATATAATATAAATTATATATAATATATATATATATATCAATTTCTGGTGCATGATTTGTCCACCATTCTGTTCTAATATTTACTAAGACCTCACTGATGACCCAGACAGACTTTCTGTGTCATGGAATCGGATGTTCTAGGTCTACCACTTCTCTATATTACCTTTAAAATTAGTTTATGCAAATAAACAACATGGTAGGATTTGATTGCAATGACCAATATTTACCATATGGGTAATTGATTGTTGATAATATTGTCTTTCAATTTTATGAGAATATTATATCTATACCTTATTTAGTTCTTTGATTTATGTCGTCAGTATTTTATGGAGTTGCCCTTATAAGTTGTATATATCTCTTGACAGATTTATATTTTTTTGTAATTTTGGGATTTGGCTACTTGTACTAGTATATGTTTCTAATTTCAAATTTTCTTCTTTCTTGTTGACATATGAGGAAGTGGTTGGCTTTTTGAAATGAACTTTGTCTCCTGCTATAATCTCTCATTTGTTCCAAATGTGGCTGTTTCCAAAGAGCAGGTCAGTTATTCCGCATTTGACATGTATGGTTACTTAAATACAGTGCTATCACATTGTTTTATGAGAAGAAACTAATTTTAAAGCCATTATAGAGAATCAGTAGAACTACACCATCCGATTCCATATGACAGTTTGCTGTATTCTGAAATCATTTGATCATGTCATAGAGGACATTTTAAATTTAGTTTATCTAAGATTTTATGCCTTTTATTTCCCCTTGTCTTATTACATTACCTAGAATTTCTAGTGCAATATTGCAAAAAACCAGGGAGTTGGAACACTGTTACCTTGTTTCCATAGGAACAATTCAAGTTTAGCTATTATGGATGCTGCAACCTACATAGTTGTAGGTGCTCATTATCAAGGGAGGCTCTTCCCCGCTATTCCTGTTTTACTAAGAGTGTTTATTATGAACTGAGAGAAAATTTGTACAGAATGACTTTTCCACATCGAGTGGGATGATTGTGAGGTTTTTGTTCTTCAGATCATCAGCGTGCTGGGGGAAACTGAGTTTGAAATGGCAACGTAGCCCTGCACATACAGGATACATTGCACCTGGTTGTTGTACGTGATTCATTTTTCTTGCAACATCCCTGACTTATTTTTGTGATAGAGCGATGTTGTCCTTGTATATCAGTTAGGAGGCAGCCCCTCTATTTCTGTCTACTGAACGAGGTTGTAATGAACTGGTGTGCTTTCTTTTGAATGTTTGGTAGAGTTCACACTGGTGAACGCATTTTGCTCTGATACTGTTTGGAAGATATTAACTTTTTTTTGTTGTTAAATGGGCACAAGTTAGAGTTATCTGAAAAGAGGGAAACCATTCACGTTGGTCCATTGACAAACCTGCAGGCAGTTTTGAAACTGATTATTGATACGGAATGGCCCAGCTTATGGTGGTTGGTGCCATTCCTGGGCAGGGGTCCTGGTATGTGTAAAAAAGGTGGTTGAGAAAGCCCTGAGGAGCAAGACAGTGAGCAGCGTTCCTCCATGGTCTCTGCCTCAGTTCCTGATTCTAATAGGTTCCTGCTTTAAGTCCCTGCCGTGACTTCCGTCAGTGGTAGAATATGTCCTAAGAGTTGTAACATGAAATCAACTCCTATTTCCCAAATTGCTTTTGGTCATGGTAGTTTACTACAGCCACAGAAACCCTAGTTAAGGTTAATATTATTGATTTAGCATCACTAACAAATACTTTTGTCAATTAAAACTCTAGTCACACAAAGTGTCAGGGAAGAAAATCTTGGAAGGCCTCTGATACCCTTGGACATGCCATGGCACAGGTGTGCCTACAAATACTCCTGCAAAAATAAATACATATTTAAAAAAGAAATATATGCAGAATGTAAAGGGGAAAAGACATTTTAACTCCTAGTAATCACAGTTGGTGGAGGCCTCCAAATGTCATCAAATATTTTTATAGCAATATACTAGAACTGTAAACTAGAATAATGCTTTTATGAACAGAGCTTTGGTGCCTCAGGGTTTCTATTGCTGTGACAGAACACCATGACCAAAAGTGACTCCGGGAAGAAGAGGTTTATTTCATGTATGCTTCCACCTGACAGTCCACCATGGAAGAAAGGGCAGAGTCAAAGAAGTAGGATACAAGCAGATGGCACTTTGGTTCCTGGCCACCCAGACTCAAATGATCACACATAACTATATTAATTACAACACTGTTTGACCAATGGCTTAGGTGTATTACTAGCTAGCTCTTATATTTTAAATTAACCCATTTTTATTAATCTGTATATTGCCATGAGGCTGTGACCTACCGGCAAGTTTCTGGTATCTTTCTCCTTTAGTAGCTACATGGTGTCTGCTTGGTTCTGCTACCTTTCCTCCTTTAGATGGAGACTGCTCTTTTGTTTTGGTCGCCTTGATCTAAAAAAAAAAAATCACACAAAAGCTGTATTAATTACAATTCTTGGCCAATAGCTTAGGCTTTTTATTAACTACCTCTTATATCTTAAATTAACCCATTTCTATTATTTTATATTTTACCATGAGTTTGTGGCCTATCAGTAAAGTTCCAGTGTCTGTCTCCTTCAGCAGCTACATGGTGTCTCCCTGACTCTGCCTTCTTTTCTCCTTCTCTATCTGCTTGGAATTCCCAACTTGATATATTTTGCACTACCATAGGCCAAAGCAGCTTCTTTATTAACCAATGGTTATAAAACAAATTCACAGCATGCAGAAGGGGATCTCACATCGTCCCCCATTTTCTGTCAAAATAAAAAGAAGGTTTTATCTTTGACAAAGTAAAGTAACATATAACAAAATAGGTATCAAGCAAGAATCACAGTTACAATATTTCTTTGTGAGTCTAAAGTATCTGTCTTCAACCCTGTCAAAGACCCCAGAAGGATTTACTATTACCTACATAAACATGAAATGCTTTGTAATTAGCTTCCAAAGTTCTAGAAATGACAGAGATATCTCACTGTCTGGACTGTCAAACAAAGTTCTCCTGTAACGTTGGGGCATCCATCTTCACCCTATAGGTCCATAGTATCCATCAGACTTTTTCATGAGGCAGGAAATTGGAAAAACTGTTTTGCTTATATTGGCAGTTTGTCAGTCACTTTCTTCTGTGTCCTTCAGAATGTCTAGCAGACTCTTTCATGAAGCAGAAATGCTGAAGGAGTCTCACCTTCTCTGTGGGTCCTGCATGTCCAGTTCATACAGCATAGCATCAAGCAATCCAGGCAAGAACAGTTTCTTGCCCAAAGGACTAGCCTTGCCACAATGAAAGCAAACTCAATTAGAAGCCTCTTTGAAGCCATCATCCTCTTGAAGTAAATGGTGTGACCCGAAGCAGATGTGTCTCACTCTCAAGAGTTGAAGCAGAGGCCACAGAGGGATGCTGCTTACAATGACTTGCTCATTTATGCCTTGCTCATCCTGCTTTCTTACACAACACAAGTCTATCTGCCTAGAGTTTGCACCACCAGCAGTAGGATGAGCCCTCCCACATCTATCATTAATCAAGAAAATGCCCCGCAGGTTTACCCACAGGACAGCCTGGCAGGGATATTTTCTCATTGAGGTTCCATCTTCTCAAATGACTCCAGTTTACATCAACTTGACAGAAAAACTAATCAGGACAAATGTAAGAAGGGTTCAGGGGGTGCTTACCATCGGATGATACAAGCCTGGGGACATGGTTTTGCCCCTCAGAGCATACAAAAGCAGAGGAAGTGAACTAACTGTGCTAAGGTGTCTTTTGCCTTCTATGTTGTATACCTGACCCCTACATGTCTTATGTATGTACGAGCATGCATTCATACATACAATAATAAAGAAAATTAAATTTCACAAAAGATACTCAAAGAAAGAGACTCTGAACCAAGGAAGTTTCTCTCCTGCCAAAGTCTTTTTCATGTATTAAGGAGATAAATTATGAGGAATGGACCAGAACTCAAGACATTGTTTTCATAACTACTTTTTGAGAAACTTAGGAAAATTATGTGTCAAAATGCTGGTAGATTTTACTGAGCATAGTTTCACTATGGAGAGCAAAATTTAACTAAGGAATATATTTATATATAATATATTATATATTCATACATATATATGTCCTTATATTTTACACAATATATTTTGTGTTTAATTTCATTTTAACTCCCAAATAATTTCTGGAAATGTTGGTGATGGAGCTGTAGGAGCAAAGACATTCTTATATGTGGCTGGTGCCATTGGTGTGAAAATCAAGATGGCGGGCCTCTAAATAGTAGGAAGAGAACCTGATCCAGATATACACCCAAGGCAATCTATGTCATCACGATACATGTATGCTTCCACATCCATGCTCCCTGTAGCACTATTCATATTCAACATATCAAATCAGCTCAGGTGTCTGTCAACAGGCAAATGAACAAGGAAAGCATGGTATGCATGTATGAAGATGCTTAACTCAAACATAAAAATTAGAGAATTTGCAAAAAAAAATTGATAGAACTAGAGACTGTCATGCTAAATGATGAAATAAGCCAGACACAGAAATACGAATGTCACATATTTCTCTCATTTCACACGCACATGTGAAAGTAGCAAGGGGACTTGTGTATGAAGGGAAAGGGGATCGGAACAAGAGGAGGGGGAGAAATCATAATGAAGGGAGTGGGGAAGGGCAGGATCATGAAGGCTAATCTTGGTTTTCCACTTGATTGGACATGAAGTCACTGAGAACTATACCTCTGGGCAGAAGATTTCAGAAAGATTGACTATGATGATTTTCACCCAGAGTGGGTGCTGCATTTTGGCTGAGGCCCAGATGCAAAGAGATCTGGGAGAAAACAGTGTGGCTTGCACACCTGCCTTCAGTTCTTGCTTGTGAGCTAATCGACCTGTGCTTCTGCTCCCGTCCGTTCTTCACCAACATCCGACTTCATTGTTCACTCTTCTGCTTCCTGGCTGCGGAGGCAAGGCAGCCAGTCACAAGCCCACCTCACTTAAGTTGCTTCTGTCAGTGATGAGCAAAAGAAACTAATTATATGTATATACATATACATACATGCACATATACATATATTCACCCATATGTATAGAAATGTCATAACAAAACTGATCATTTTGTACAAAGAACATACATAATAAATTCTGGAGCAAGAAAGAGATTCCTCTCCCCATTTTCACTAATAAGCCAATCAGGAGAGCAGCTGTGGTGGTTCCTGAATTACATGTGTGGAAAGCAGGCAGAGCTGAGGTTGAAGCAAATCTTTCCGATACGTTAAAAAGGGGGTGGATGGTGAGTCAATCTTTGTCAAGTAAATGAGGTTTGGCTGTGTGAGATGTGTGTTGTACCCACATACCGAGGCTTTGGTAATTAGAAAAAGTCTGCAGATATCAAGTCAGAGAAGTGATGTGGTTTTGGGGATCTTTGAGAAAGGCAATAGTAACTTTATCACAGGGACAATGAGAAGGAACATTAAAGATGGCCATTCCTGTGGATAATTTTCTCACTTTCTCCGTAACTCAGTTTCTAGGTTAAGGATCAACAGAAGAAAATAAAAGACAGGAACACAGGTGTGTGTCATGTAGGTCATTTCAATATGAACTTAGTAAATCTTACCAAAGTACCTAACTGTACATCAGATCTTCTAAGGACCAAAGAAATAAGAGGCTGGGGAAACAGCCCTCAAAAGGGTAAGCCTGATAGACACCAACTCTGAGAATTCATCTGATCTATGACATGATAATAACGATGAATAAAGTCCAAACACTGGCTGAACATAGCAACCGGAAACATGCCGATTCAAGATGGCTCCAAAACTTTAATCATAGAGCCTTAAGCTTGAGCATAAACGTCCTTGTCAAACACAGTATGTGGGGCGCATAGGACATTGGTGGCGGCTGAGCGAAGCAAGACCCACCCAAACCTGTGATGGCGTTACCTTTCACGGCTGATGTCTGTCATCTGTCCTGCACAGCGGAGCCCTCTCTCCAAAATAGAGTTCCAGGGACACTTTGTTATACTGGGCCATTTCAAGGCTCAAAAGATCATTTCAATTATTTCGATTATCAATAAGTAATCTATTGGTGCTATTAATTATTATCATGTAAACTTAGGATGTAGAAAAATATTGTAGGCAGTGGCAGAAAAATGCTCAGCTGTTACAAATTATACAGCAGGTGCACTTGAAAACCAACTCTTAGTTTGTATACACAAGGAGATGAAATTACTATGTATCTACCTGAAAAGGTAAAAGGGCAAAGACTTAGCATTTAAGAGACAGTGGCTGCATGTTCTCCATAACAGTCGGCATGACTGAACCCCTTCTAACTCAGCTTTCATAGACCAGGGGGTGAGTGACATTTTTATAATTTTCATCCACTGTCCTTATTATTTTCCCCTCTAAGAGTTTAAATATTTTACTTATATTTCTATTATTATGAACCTACTATTATCCTTATTGTCATCGTTTGAAGATAAAACGAAGTCAAGGTGTGAATGTGCTTTGCCATCTCTGAAGCAATGTAAATACATCAGTTTGCAACCCTTACTTTAATTTTGCTTTCAAATTCTTCTTTTATTCAAGGCATCCCTGAGATATCACAGCAGTGACTATGTTCAGGTCATAGATTATCTCAGTTAATGCCAACCCACGTATCCATTGTTCATTGTTCTGTTTCTCCGTGTGTAAAATAAAAACTGAGGCGAGAAGAGAGGGCAGAGAGAAAGGAGAGCAATGAGAAGGGTCAAATCAGCAAATATGGCATACATGTGTGCAACTTTTAATAATGAAACTGCCTTATACACTAATTTAAAAAATAACAAAAATATAGGTAATAGATTTTTTTTTTTTGGTTTTTCGAGACAGGGCTTCTCTGTAGCTTTGGAGCCTGTCCTGGAACTAGCTCTGTAGACCAGGCTGGTCTCGAACTCACAGAGATCCACCTGCCTCTGCCTCGGTAATAGATTTTTGAAATTAAAATTTGTAATAATAACTACAACGTTTATCTAGAGAACAAAAACATAAAGGTATTGGTTATTTTTATTCTCATTTCGCTTCCCCTGAAACTCTATCTAATACGTCCACAGTGTTCGTTATCTTTGCTGACTTCCTTCGTTAGAGTTTCTACGTGATTTTCCCATTAAGCAGTGTCAGGCTTCATGTCATTGTTCTGACTGCAGTTGGCACCGACTGACTTAATTTGTCCGTTCTATTTTAGTTATTCTTTCTTAATCCACAAGCACAAATCATGAATCACGCTGAAGGGGAAAGCTGATAAATATTTCCTCGGAGGGAACAGTTCCGTGTGGGAAAACCAGTTTCTCTTTTTATCTATTGTGCTACCGGGAGCTCAGCCAGAACCGTGTCTGTTTAATTCATTTGATAGATCTCTGTGTCTAGCCTGGGGACAAGAATACACAGACCTGGGGTAAACACTCTGTCACAGTCGTGGTGGCTGCCGTGATGAAGGGTCTTACAAAGCGTGTTCACAGGTTTGTGTGCCCCGACTTCATGGGAAGGTGCATTCTGAACTACTCTCTTCACAGTACCCTTCAATGCACCATATTTGCTTAAACATCCTCAAACACAGGAAAGAAGCAGGAGAGACCTGCTCTATGCAAGCTGCAAGGAGGAAGACCTGCAGAATAGGTAGGCTTGATTTAATATAAAGTGTGGAGTTACTTCCAAACTGGGAAATACACTTCAGGCTTCTGGTCCAAGTTTTCTGTTATACTAAAACTAAAGGATGCTTTTGCTATTACAAAATGGTGATTTATAGTTCTTATTCAGAAATCACATTTTAGAAGTGTGCTTTAGGATTTATAACAGGATGGCAAGACTAAAGCCATGGAAATAGCTTGATGTATTCCTCTCCAGTTCGGAGACTGTGGCAGAATGCATGGGCCTTTCCATTTTATCAGGCATCACTGAATAATAAAATCCAGAGCTAAGAGAGTAAAACCCGGTAAAGTCTAACGGGGAAGCCTGTTTTGGGATAAACTGATGAATGAATCTGACTTAAGTGGAGAACAGTGCCTGGGAGTTCCTTAAGATTTAATATTTGGAGATTAAAACCGAACTTAGAGGCTTTCTTGGTGGGACGGCAGTGTTTAAAGCGAATCTCCCCTTTGATGATCCAGATATCAATTTCTAGTGATGCTGATGAATTTCAGAATACACAATTATATGTTCCTAATATTAATGATTTTTATGGTGTGGGAGAAAGCATGCCTGGTGAGATGAGGCTCAAAATAACCCAGTGTTGGTCACACACAAAACCAAATTAACAGGAAGACCTCAAAAGACACGTTTGTTGCCGAGTGTTTGATTCCATAATTCTGGAAGTCAACCAAGTCCCTGTGGCATAACTCCATTTCAGTCTGAATAAACGCAACGCTGGACTTGACCCGCTGAAAACGACCTGCTATCATTCATGCGGCAAAGCCATGGATTCAGAATTGATTTGGCCCTCCTTTCTGGACTGTGGTAGAGAAAATAAATGCACGCAGTGACTTATGGTTGTTTCTTCAGGTGACTTGCATCTTGACTGACTTGATTCGTACTGATGGGACCAGAGAGAGACCTTGATCTGTCTCCCAGCAACCGAAAATCAAGCCATTTTCAAAGTTTTCATTCTCATTTTGTCCCTGCAGGGATTGGTCCTGTTCTTTTAGGCTTTATATTATTGCCACGCCTCCTTTTAAAGAACCCATCTCACTAGGTTGCTATTGTAGGTCCATTGAAAATACAGCACAGGGCTCTTTCACTATTTTACAAATTGATTCTTATACAAAGCCTTTTCTTTCTTTCTAGCTGAGCCACCCTCGAGTCTCCAAAGCCACAAAGTCCCTCATCTGCTTTTGCTTGAGTTTAGGCTGATTCACTTTCCTCTTCTTTTCCTGCAGATTTATCTCCACTACCACCAACTCCAGGAAGCTTTCTCCAAATCATTTGGTCTGTAGCAGGTGCCATGACCTTGTCCTTCCAAATTAAGAGCTGTCTCTCCTCAACTGCAGTGTTACTGCATGTGATTGCTCTCATGTACACCACAAGCAATGTACCAGACAACTCAGAGCAACCGACCCATTCTTCTCTCATGGTCCAGGATGTGGAAGGTATCTAGTCCTGGTGAATAAAAGCATGGAGTCTTAGAATAGTCAGTTCATTCTTAATCCGTTGATTCAAGCAGATATTTTAGATGAAATAATTATGTGGTATTAATGGAAGGAAATTCTATTTAGAGTCATAAGATATGAAAGGTATCTACCTAGACAAGAGGCTTAGTGTCCTCTTCAGTTTATATCTGGCTGACATAAAACTAAATTATTTCTAATGATGAAACAATTCTTAGAGACAGGTTTTAGTCTTTCTAGTCTTAGATAAAATATAGCAGCCTGACAGTCTCTAGTCAATATTTAAAAACATTCAGAGCTGTGTTAATATACACACATTCACATAAATAAAATGAATGTTCATTCCTTGATAAAGCCTGCCTGGCGAAGGTGGGAGTTCACATTCTAACACATAGGGAGAAAGGAAGCAACAACCACGGTGCTCACACAGAGGAGAGTCATAGAAATGGGGTGCCACAAAATGGGGTGCCACAACAGAGAGAATGAAAGTCAGCAATCCATTATTGATAAGGTTCTCTGATTTTGAGCTGCTAAAGTTGAAGTTCAGTGTAACCCAATCCAAAAATTCATACAGTTCTGTCCAGAACTGGATTTTCAGTTTGGTCTCCCATGATAATATCTGACGTCTTTGGCGATAAACCAGCCAGTAGTGACAAGATACTTATAGATGGAAGCTTCTGTTTCCCCTAGTCGTGCAACCATTCAGTCCCAAAGTAACACAAGGAGGCAGCATTTGTAAACGGAGAATGCACTTTTGGTTCCCAACTGACCAGACCTGAATAATCACACAGAAACTATATCAATTACAACACTGTTTGGCCGATGGCTCAGGCATATTTCTACCTAGCTCTTACATCTTTAATTAACCTATTTCTATTAGTATATGTACAGCCATGTGGCTGTGGTATTACCTCATTTTCTACATGTCTTGTTTCTTCAGCAACTGGCTGGCATCTCTTTGACTCCACCTACTCTTTCTCTACAGCTCTGTTCAGATTTCCCACCTGACTCTACTCTGGTAAGCCACTGGCCAAAACAGCTTTATTTATCAACCAATAAAAGCAACACATATACAGAAGGACATCCCACATCACCTCCCCTTTTTTTGTCTAATTAAAAATGAAGGTTTTAACTTTAACATAGTAAAATTACATATACAAAACAGTTATCAAGCAAAAATTATAGTTACAATATTTAATCCATTTACATTTGGCAAATTAAGGAAAATACTCCTATCTTTGTGAGTCTAAAGTTTTATATCTAATTTATCTTTTATCATAACTAAGGAAAACTATAATTATAACTATATAGTCTTCAACTCAATCAAAGACCCCAGAAGGATATAATATTACCTAAGTTAACACGAAGTGCATTGAAAGCAACTTCCAAAACTCTAGAATTGACAGAAACATCTAGCTGCTTGGACAGTCACCCAGAGTTCTTCTGTAATGTTGGGTATCCATCTTCAACCTATAGGCCCATAATACTCTTAGAGTTCAAAAGAGAGCACAGAGCAGAGAGAGAGAGAGAGAGAGAGAGAGAGAGAGAGAGAGAGAGAGAGAGAAAGAGAGACAGAGAGAGAGAGAGAGGTCATGAGACCCTGAAAGATACATTTAAACTAAAAACTTCACCCAGATATTTTAGAAAAAACTAAAACATCAATTGTATGAAATAATATTATATGATTCAATCTTTGCGTGATATCATATTATTATTCTTTAGATGCTTATTTATTTTCTAAAGAGAGACAGGAAGTGTGTGGATTCAGATGGGAGGGGATATGGGGAGTTAGAGGAGGGTATTTTAATAAATAAAGCTTGCCTGAAGGTCAGAGAGTAAAAGAGCCACCGTGGTCAGTCATACAGACCAGGCAGTGGTGACACACATCCTTAATCCCAGCACTGGAGAGGAATATAAAACAGAAGGAGACAGTTCTCAGTCTCATTCTGAAGATTCCTAAGCGCGGACTTTACTGGTTCTATTTCTCATGGAATTCTGTTCTTCCAAACCCCAGACAGATGGGCCATTAAACTCTTCTTACTACAGACTACAGCTTCTTTAGTTAACAGCAAGCTCTCCCACGCTCCCCTGCAAACCATCTTCAATGGCCTAAGAATCACATGGTCTGTTGCTTCAGGAACAGGAACTATCCCAGGAAGAACTTTCTATACTATTACCTTTACCACTCGCTGTGACAGAAGACCTGATAGTCAGCTTTGGGGAACAATCACTGTTCGGGCTGAGGTTCCATGGCAGAGAAGGAAGAACTGTGGAGAGTGTGGTGATTGCTCCTTGTATCTTATCTAAGTCAGGATGGAGGAAAGTTGGGCCCAAAGTAGGCTGGTCTACATCCTCAAACTCAACCTTTCTCCCAGTGGGCTACTTCCTCCAGGGAAGTTCTACCATTTAAAGGTTCCATAACCTCCCCAAATAGCACTATGAGCTAGGGCTAAGTGTTTAAATACAAGAGTATATAGAGGATATTTCATATCCAAGCTATGGTAGTTGTTCAACTGAACTGTCTAGAATTTTCAATGGAATAGATCTCTAACTGCTCCTACATACTTTCTTCAAAGTCTTTGATTTTTTTCTTTTCACTACATAAAAGATTTAGTGAATAGTTGGCTACATCATGGCAATGGGGCATCATTTTATCACCCTTGCTGACAAAGTTTAGAACTGACACAAAATTACAATTGTTTAGGAAAAGAAGGCAAGGCGAATGCAATCATAGTAACACTCTGTGTAACTCACTTCAGGATCCCTCTGTCTTTTCTTTCTGTGTTGGCTGCTACAGTGTAGTTGAAAAAAATGCAAATTACAAATAAGTAGGAACAGCTAGGTGGCATGGGGATTTGGTGAAATAACCTTTCATTTCTGGAAATAGATATGAAAAATGATGTTAAAATCCACAAGTGCTGGGTGGACTGCAAGTTGTCTCTGGATATTTGACCCTGTAAACACAGAAGTCCCAAGCCCTGTAGCCAAGTAGCCGGGATGGAAAGAGCAGACACACTGGTCAGAGCTGAGGTGAGTGAGCAGGCATCTTATGTCTCTGGAGGAAATGTGTGGAGAGAGGAGAAATGATATTTTTGGCACTTGCCGAAGTTCCTGGATTCAGCATATCATAATGAATAAATGGCAATGTGCACTTGGCAGCAGAAATGAAACTTAATGACCCATTAATTGAGATAAATGTAATTCTTCTTGAAAGAAATTCTGTCTCAAGTTTCAGACATGGGGAGTTGCGTATGACAAGAACTTGCTTAATTACAAACCTGAAACGAGATGAGTCTGCACAGGAATGAAAGGAAAAACAGAACAATTCACCATGAAAGTGTCTCGGCACAACGTCTCAATGCTCAGGCGGCAGAGATGACTGGCCAATGTCTGGACACAGTGTTTACAAACAAGTCATGTGTGATCCTGCTAGGTGGCTTGTATTTTATGAGCTGCTGTCTTCAACAATATATCACACCTAGGCACTCCCAAAATGCAAGGAAAGATACACATTTACAGACCCTGAGTTGTGTTAAAACTCAGGCTTTAACCTCCATTTCCTAAACTGTACTGGTAAATAATACAAAGATTCCCAGGACTCACGCTGGATGCAGCTCCTCATTTGATGTCCTAGGCACATTCTTTCTCTCCAGTCCTGAGAGCTGATATTTATTTTATATGTGAAAAATGTCTTTGAAGTGAGAAAGTCATGCTGGAGAACCTTATATACTGGAAAGGGCCAGGGAGGAGGGTTTAGCAGATAAAGAAGCTTGCTGCCAAACCCAGCTACTTCAGTTTGATCCAGGGTACAGACGCGATGGATAGATCTGGAGCATTTATCTTTCCTCCACATTCATATCATGACCTGTGTTCACTTACCCATGTCTCTCTCTCTCCCTTCTCTCTACTCCAACACTCAGTAAATAAATAGGTAAAATGTAATAAAATTTAGAAGTTATGAAGGCAGGTGGAAGAAAGGGTAACCAACATTTGAAAGTTGATTGATGTTACTAAAGCATATTATTAGTCCTAATGTATAAATGTTTATTATTTGGGGAGCTCATAATATGATGACTTAGATATTTATAATCTAGAACAAGAGGATAATTACCGTATTCTATAGATTTCAAACTGAAGGGAACTTAAAGAAGTGTGCCTTGTGAACGGTGTGGGAAGAAGGGCCATGAGTACCCGGCTGAGGTTCAGCTGAAGTCTCTAAAAATGATGATCAGTTTACATATAAAAGTAGGCAGAGCGTAGTATCTGTAGAGCAAATGATGATGAACATATTTAATAAGTTCCATGTAGGTTGTTATCAGAATCATAAAAATATGTCTTTGATTCTCACAATATCAGAGAAACGTCCAAGCATAGAGTGTGTTCTAGGTGACTTACCAGGGTTATGTGAAACCCTCAGAGGACTGGGTACTCAGCAAATTGGTTAAGAAAGCAGTTGATAACAAGTGAGATTAAAGGGATCACTTTATATTTAATTCTCTTTAACTCCCTAAGAATTATTGTTAATTACTTTTAAAGTACTTAACTTGCTTATCATTTCTTTTTCATCATCTTTTTATTTTAAAAACAATAATACACAGAACATCTGCTATTGTGAAGAGAAGAAGGAATGTTTGCAGGAACCAGAGGTAATGGATGACTCTTAGGAAACGGTGTCTTCCAGACATAGCAGAACTGATACACACACAGACTGAAGCAGCATGTAAAAGATCCGTATAGGTTTAAGCCAGATCGGATCTCAGCATTGAGAGGGGAGAGAGAACACTGGTTCTCACACCCGGAAGTATTTGCCTAACACAAAATGAATTTAATTTTGTATGGGAGTACTTTTTTCTTTTTGGTACCTTTGTCTTATGGTCTTTAACTTGTTTATTTCGATTCTTGTCTTTGTGTATTGTTTATGTTTTCTGGTTTGTTTCTGAGAGAGGGGGAGAGAGAGGAGGGAAGGGAGAGAGAGAGAGAGATTGAGAGAGAGAGAGAAAGAGAGAGAGAGATTGAGAGAAAGAAAGAGAGAGAGAGAGGAAAGAGACTATAATTGGGTGGGTAGGGTGGTGAGTAGAATTTCAGCATTTTTAAAATTTATTCTTTTTTCAAGAATATAGTGATTGTTAATATCTGTTCACGGAAATGTAAACTTCCAGTTGCATAAAGCAAGCTAGTAAACAGCACGAAAGTTCAGATAGATCCTGACACCTTATGGTGGGTGGCTTCCGTACCTCCTTAGATAGGTCTTCCAAGCTAAAACTCAACAACAGAAGCTCAGAACCAAACTATATGGCAATCATGCTATTGACATGTCAATTGTATTTAGTATAATCTACAGGATATTTCATCCATCAGGCATAACATATGCATGCTTAGCAGAAGCACACAGAACCTTCTGTAAGACTAATCACATAGTCCTCAAAGTTAGTCTTGTTTTTCTTTTGTCTTTTAAAACAGAGTTTCTCTGTGTAGCTATGGCTGTCCTGGAACTCACTCTGTAGACCAGGCTGGCCTCACACTCAGAGGTCCACTTGCCTCTGCTTCCTGAGTGCTGGGGTTAAAGGCGTGCACCGCCATCTGGACACACACACAAAGTCAACCCTAACAAATACAGGGCAATCAGGTTTATCTCCTTGAATCTTTTCATATCACAATGAAACAAACTCTTTATCTAAGAAGGGTGGTGTAAAGTTAGGAGTTAAGGAAGTAAGGAGAAATCCAACATTTTTAAATGCCACTTAATTTACTCTAATGTCACTCAAACCCTCTCTTTTTAAGTTACACTTTTATTTTGAGGCAGTGTAGATCCACATGTGGTTATGAGTTACACTAGTAAGCCATATTGTTGAGTTTCAGCAAATGTTCACAAGGTGTAAACTGCAGTATAATAGCATGCCCAGGGAGTCAGCACTGAGTCAGGACCTGGTTCCTCACGAAGGACCCTCCGTGGCCTTTTCAGAGCTGCACTTATTCGGTGCCTTCCCTACTTAACCGTCCCACAGCAGCTCTGTCTCCATTTCCACAGATGGATTCACACAGCATATCTCCTGATATGCTAAGGGGTAATCGTCAACTTGATGGAGTCTGGACACATGGGAGATGGGCCTCTGGGGCGTGCCTGAGAGCGTTACCTTTGTCATGTTTAGGGGATCCATCCTACCTGTGGGCAGGGCCATTGTCAGAACAGGGGATTAAAAAGGGAAAATGGAGAGGGAGCCAGGCACCAGTTAAGCATGTGTTTGGTTCTCTCTCTTCTTGAATATAGATTTGATGTCATCAGGTGCTGCAGCTCCTGGTGGTGTGGTCCCTGACTGCACTTTCTGTGAATAAAATACACCTTTGATCCCTCACACTGATTTTTGTCAAAGACTCTTATGACAGGAACAGAGAAAGAAACTAAGACATAACTCTCACAGGATGATTTTTCTGAACTACTGTTGAGGTTACTGTAATCATCTGTTCCTCTTTATGTGTGAACAGTAATTCATAGCATTGATGTACAGCATTTTAGTCTAATGACTCATTGGAAATATCAAAATAGTGTCCATCTATAGTCTACTATGAATAAAACCCATATATATATATATATATATATTGTTAGATCATATATTTTAATTTGTCTGTGATAAAAAACTCAGTATTTCAATAGATGGTTATATCTTAGTCCTATCTGTTTCCCTGGGAATGATTTTACATCCCCACCAGCAATGTGCAAGTGATTCTCTTTCTCTGTGTTCTCCTCATTTTGATTAATCTGTTTTGTTTTAATTTTCATCTCTCAAAGAACTCATGATGTTGAATGTCTTTTTGTGCTTATGAGCCATCTGTATTCCTCCTCAGTGAACTGTCTTCTCATAGCTACGCCTGTTTCTATTTGGATGTTTGTGCCTAGTGAATTTTGTAACTTTTCATATTTTAGACGTAACTGTCAGATATGTGCCTTGTAAGGATTTTCTGCTAGAGTATAACATATTGTCATTATTCTCTGAAAGGGGTATTTTGCAGAAAAGTTTTATGTTTTGAGGTTCAATTTATCCTGTTTTCTTTTAATGGACTGAGATTTTTTTGTGCCAAAATCTATATAATTTTGTACGTGTTGTTTGGGACATGCGTATTTAGAATTTCTATGCCTTCATTATTAACCGAAATATTTGTAATTGTTAAATGATCTTCACTGTCCCTGGTCATTCTCTCTGTTCTCAAGTCTATCAGACATTAATACAGCCTTTCATGCTTTTCCTTGGCATTTCCAGGATACAGCTTCATCCTTTTTACTCTGTTTGTATAGTAATATTTCATTTGTATTTTAATAAATAAATCTTGCCTAAAGATCAGAGAGCAAATCAGCCACACTGGTCATCCATACAGACCAGGCAGTGGTGGCACACACCTTCAATCCTAGCAGCCACACTAGTTGGCTATTGAGGCCAGGTGGTGGTGGTGCATGCCTTTAGTTCCAGCACTAGAGAGGAACATAAAATGGGAGGAGACAGCTCTCAGTCTCATTCTGAGGATTCTTGGAGGCAGGATCACTATTTCAGTCTGAGGTAGCGGTAAGAGCCAGTGGCTGGCTGCTTTGCTTTTCTGACCTTCCGGATGAACCTCAGGTTCTGTCTCTGGGTTTTTATTATTCTTGCCACATGTTTGCCCGTGTCAATTAAAGTGACTTTTCTTCTGTCCATGCAGTTGGCTGTCCTAAATTCAGACAACCGATCTCCTAGTGTTATGTGTTGTGTTCAGCCTATTCACACTCGGTGTGAACACTAAGAAGATGGACTTATCTGCCATCTCAATTTTGTTCATTCCCTTTATGTTTAGTTCCTCTGCTTCAGCCTGTGAGCAACTGATGCAGCCAGGTTTATTATTTTTGGTTTATCCACCAAAGAAAATCTTGAATCACCATGAGCAAAAGATAACCCTACTTCATTTACTTAAATATTTGCTTATTATCTTTCAATTTCTTTCTTATTTGGAAAAATTTCAGTATTTCTTTGTGCACTTTTAAATGTCTCCTTTTTTTTGTTTCTTCTTCTGAGAACAAAAGATTCTGGTTTTTTTTTTTTGTGACAGTCTATATAGGCCATGGATTCAGTTTGTCTAATTTTCCTTTGCTGCTTAGATTAACTAATTTAAATTATATTTTACTTTCTTTTGCCACTCAATCTGCTGTTGAGCCTATCCTTTGACCTTTTTAGTCCTTTTTCTTCAGTTCTAATCTAGCCATATAGTTCTTTTTTATCTATTTCCCAGTTGAAAACTTTTAATATTTTGTTTGTTTCCAATGTGCTTCTAGTTGCCCAGTAAGGTGTGTGTGCACACGCTCATGTATGCATGTGAACATAGATGCCATAGTGGTTATGGGTACCGTCTCCATTTGCTCTACACCAGATGTTTTGAGGCAGCGTCTCTCACTGAATTTGGACTCCCAGGCTAGCACTGGCTGACCTGGGAGCTCTAGAGATCCACCTGTCTCTGCTTTTCCAGAAGCTGGATTACATACCTGCACTACCGCATCAGGTTGTCATATTCACACTGGGGATCTGAACTCAGGTCCTTGTGCTTGCATGGAGAACACCTTAATGACGAATCCCCAGTCCTTATCAAAGCATTTTATAATAGCTCCTGTAGATTCTTATAGATAACTCTAGCATCTATGCTCTTGGTTGATATGTTTTGATTGTTTTTTTTTTCGTTCAATATGAGACAATCCCGGTTCTTGGTATAAGTGATTTTTATGGTGACCTGAATTTTAGTTCTCTGAGGGTATGGATAGCATTTCAATGTTCGGTTTTAGTGAAGTAAACCAACTGCTTCATTAGCACCTTTCTGGCAGGAGATAAAGATATAGTTATTAGCTGCTAGGAAATCCCACAATACTTACTCATCTGCCTATCACACAAGAAAGGGACCAGCTCCTTAACGTTGCAGCGTGAGGAAAAGCTGCATGAATGTTCAGACGATTCCCTGATAGTGGGCAAGAGAACATGACCTTGCTGCTGCTGAGCAGCTGTGGGCATTAAACTCAGTTCTCGGCCTCACCCAATCCTTTCTTCCTACTCAGCTTTCCCGAGTAGCACAGAGACGGCACTGGATACCTCAGTGCAGCTTGAGAAGAAAGAACTCCAGGCTCACCATTCAGCAGTAACAGGTAGGAGAGATGTCGTGCTTTGAAGTAAAGTCAACATTACCCAAATGGCTTTTATCATGGGCTGTATGATTTTAATACTTACAGAAACGTTACAAACAATTTAGCCCAATTTTTGAATTTTGAATCTTTGGGATAAAAGAGAGAATGTTCTTCTCCTAATCACTATGTTAACTGTGGTTCTAGAAAATAAATTGTAATAGCAGACTTTGGGTTATGACTTCAATATTGTAGCTCTTTTATTCTGTGTGGCTTCATTAAAGGGATGAAAAACTATGATCTGTGGTGTTTAAAATTATTTTCATTTTTAGAGAACATGTATTTGTAACGTTAATGGTATATATAATTTTTCCTTGTTTCATCAATACAAATTTTATATTTCAGGAAGCATTTCAAATTCTCTACAAACTATAACTTAAACAAAACTTGAGTTTTCACATATTTTTTATTTTCAGGCTTCTTCTCTTTTCTCTCTACAAATTCCTCCATCACTGGTGTAGGAGGTTCTTCTGTCTTTGTGTTGCTTTTATTGGTTAATAAAGAAACTGCTTTGGGCCTGTTGACAGGCAGAACTTAGGTAGGTGGGGAACATTAAGCAGAAGGCTGGGAGGAAGAAGGTAGAGTCAAGAGTCAGACATGCTGAATCTTTGCCAGTAACCCACTGTCACATGGTGATACACATGGTGATACAGATTAATAAAAATGGGTTAAATCAAGATGTGAGAGTTAACCAATAAGAGGCTAGAGCTAATGGGCCAAGCAGTGATTTAATTAATATAATTTCTGTGTGGTTATTTTGGGGCTAAGCTAGCCGGGCAGCCGGGACGAACAAGCGGGCCTCTTTAATACACATCACTTCTCTGAAATTTACTGTTAGTACAGTTTATAATTTCAAATTTATAAGAAAAGATGCCTGTATTAGAAATATTGTCTTATTTGAAGCTTAACTTTAAGTATTACGCATCCCTCCTGGTTCCAACTGATATATGTCATTTATAAAAATAAAAAGGTATATTTAGAATTCATAGCGTGCTCCGTGGAGGAGGCGTTTGCCTCCAAAAGGCCTATTTATGTAATCCTGAACAAGGGCATGATTGAAGTGTTACTTTTAGTACTGAGATTAGAGAATTGGTAACTATCCAAAAATAAAGAGGGCCGCCTAGTAACTCTCCAAACCTCCGTCAGAGGCGATCTTCCATAAACGTCTTCCCAGGTCTGCTTATTGGCACAGCTGGAAGTTGGAAGGAATGTGAGCTTATTCCCGAGCGCGGCGACAGCTGATTTTAAGAACCAATGAGTTAGGGTTAAGGGTTACCCAGCTTCTGGGTGTGTCTCATTATGTTTTGGAAGAGATTAGTATTTTAGAGAGATCACTCTGTTCAAAGCAGGACGGTCATTACCTGACTCTGTGAGGTCATGAATATCACTAAAGTGTGGAGAAAGCGTGACCTTGCTCTACCTGAGCAGAAGCACACATCTGCCCAGCCATGGAGAAGTCTTCTCCTTGCTCCACATCTTCTCCAGCATGGGCTGTCACTTGTGTTTTTGATCTTAGCCATGTGGACAGGTGTAAGGTGGAATCTCAAAGTTGTTTTAATTTGCAATCCCTAATGGCTAAGGATGTTGATTAAGTGATTCTAGGCCATTTCAGATTCTTCTGTTGAGAATTCTCTGTTTAGATCCATACCCCATTTTTAATTGAATTATTTGGTTTGCTGATATTTAGTTTCTTGAGTTATTTATATATTTTGGAAATCATCCCTCTGTTAGACATGGGTTTGGTGAAAATCTTTTCACAATTTGTGGGCTACTGTTATGACACAGCCTTCTAATTGTGAAATATTATAACAAAGGTTGCTTGATGTTTATTTTAAGAAAAAATATATTATCCTGGTACAGAAGAAAAATGAAAGTAAAAGCTTCTCATTGCCTTTGTCCCTCTAAATTAATAAACAAGGAAGCATAGGCAAACACTCAGGCTAGAAAAGCCAGGAAGCCTATTTCTAAATTTGAGGTATATCATAGGGGAAAGCATGCTGTTTTTATATTTGTACATGAGAAGGAAACAAAGGCCCATGCCTCTGAAACATTATTTACATGTGAGTCCAGCTTGATAGAGATTTACTCTCCTCAATGAAGTCAGAGAGCAAAGATTACATATTTTCATATAAAAAGAGTAAATTTTTTTGCATGGATGGGAAGAATACAGAGAGAACTTTGATCTGCTGAGGTGCTGGAAGCAATTAAAGCGGTGAAAACAGTAAGCATCCCCTGTCTCTAATGGTGTTCCTGTGAATTTGCCTAAGTGTTCCAAGACCTGATGGCTTCTGCAGCGGGCATGTTAAATCTTGGGTTGATGACCAAATGTTAGCTGGATACCTGAAAGGCTGCTTGAAGAGTCACATCTGGAGAACATCCCCGAGGAGGAGAGTCACAGCTGGATGACCATCCTTGAGGAGGCTGCTTGGAGAACCACCGCTGGATGAGCATCCCCCAAGGAGGCTGTTTGGAGAGTAACAGCTGGATGAGCATCCCTGAGGAGCTGCTTGGAGAACCACAGCTGGATTAGCAACCCTTAGGAGGTTGCTTGAAGAGTCACAGCTGGAAAGGCATCCCCAAGGAGGTTGCTTGGAGAGTCACAGCTGGATGAGCATCCCTTAGGAGCTGCTTGGAGAACCTCAGTTGGATTAGCAACCCTTAGGAGCTGCTTGGAGAACCTCAGTTGGATGACCATCCCTGAGGAGCTGCTTGGAGAGTCACAGCTGGAAAGGCATGGGAATTTGATTTCACAATAGTTTCCTGTTGTTTCAGGTTGTCGTTTACTTCAGTCAACTTCCAACCCTGGTGATGAGACAATGGGTAAGAAAACATAGGATCCCTTGAAATCGTTTGAAGGCTGTGGTATGAGGAGAATAAAATGCAGCCTTCCATATTCCCTAAAAGTAGTCCAAAGTAATGTTTTACCCTTAAAGAGGCAAATTAAAGGACCCATGAACTGTTAGATTCTTCCAGTAAAAATAGGCTTTGAGATAGTATGTGACCATCTAAATGGCAGAGTCAAGGATGTCTCAGCCCATCGTCTAACTTAGAACTGAGTTCAGGGCCTGCCTGAAAGCTTTTATCATAAGGGGTAATGTGATCAGTGACTCAAAATGGTATGCTAAACGTGGACTTTAGGTGCAGCCATGATTCAAGAAGGAAAATACGATTTTGTTGATTCTCTTTGTACTGGAAATTTTGAAAGAAAGGGGAGATTCTACAGAATGCATTGTGAATGACCGTCAGTGTTGATTCACGGCAGTAGGGTTCTTCATTGTCCCTTCTTGTATGTCATGTGTCAATCATGTTTTTGTGTAAACACAGATGTGCTATCAACAGGATGACGTGTGAAATTGAAATGGAAACGTTCAAACTACCCAAATTACCCTATCATATTTTTATAATGCAGATAATATGGTAGTGCAGCAGCTTAGAATAAAAACATAATCATCTCTCGAGAATTCATGCTCCATTTCCTTCCTTCTCCGTGTCTCCCTCCTGCTCTCTGTTCTGTCTTTCTGCATTCCTTTCTTTTGATTCCAGACACTTCCATTTAGAGTTCTGGAGAAATAAATATTTCAGAGAGGAATCCCGTGCTTTTTTTGGAAGGAAAATTCCCCAAGAGTTCAATAAAGCCCTATAGAAACAGTTAGTGGTGGGAGGCCTCCTTACTACATTTAAAACAATATTATCAGGCATGTCAATTAAAATCCTTGAGGGATTGGGTGTGGTGATAGATGCAATTCCAGGAGTCTACAGAACACAGATAAAATGTTCAAAGCAAGCATCTTTATTAAGATGGATCTTTTCCTCATATTTTAATAGAAGGATGCCTCAGTTTTGTGTTTGCTCTGTTGTTGACGTAACCTTAATATTCTGGCAACTTGTCTCAGGAAAATGGACCATATCCCCACCTTTTGTTCTGTGAAAGATGGGAACTGCTGATCTGGATATGTTCCTGAAGGGACACAGGGAAGGTTCATGAACCCCAGTGTTGTAGCAGGGTTGTTCCAAGAACAAGTTTGCACAGTAGAGAGCACATGATTTTCCATCTTGCTACCCTACTTTCTAGCATTTTGTATGGCTGACCACCCAGAATAATAGAGCATTGTTATAGCTTAAGTGGGTGGTTTGACATATTTATGAATCATTATGATTTAATAGCATGTCTAGTAAAAATTTCAGTGTATAAAGTGAAAACCATCATATTTCCATGATTACAACTCTACATTTTATATTTGGTATTTATAAAACTGATGTTTTTATAATTAATATGTACCTTCGCATTGAGGTTTAAAAAGCTATCAGTTAATTCATCATGTCTTTTCAGGATACTTGAGAGTTTAAAAAATACCTTGTTAAGCTGGGTGTGGTGGCACATGCCTTTAATTCCAGAAGCAGGCATATCTCTGTGAGTTTGATGCCAGCCTGGTCTACAAGAGCTTGTTACATCATGAAACCCTGTCTCAAAAAAATACCTTGTTAAGATGACACTTCTTAACTTTTTTGCATGTTCATATGTAAATGAACATATATGTGTGTGAGCATATGTCAGAGCCTGAGGTTAATGTCAGGTGTCTTCCTTAATCACCCTATCTTAGCAATATAGGGTCTTTCTGTTGAACTCAAGGGCTCACCAGTGTGGCTAATCTCGCTAGCCAGTTTGCTGTGGGAAATCCTGTACCCACGTTTTGATATCGAATTACAGGCAGGCCACCAGCCACCCAGCGTACGAGTGCTGACTGGGGAATTCTCCCGCTTTCACACTCTGTCCCTTGTCTATAAACTTAGTTTCATTTTTAATGGTCTTTTTTTTACTGTATCTCATTTACATAGCAGATTATATGAAAAATGTCTGGTATTATATAATACGTTTTAAGGTTTTTTTTACATACATGCACATGATATCTGCATAGTACTATGTGGGAATTGCAACACCTTCTTCAGACATCAGGGGCAGCAGAACTCCTAACCGTTTCCACTTACGACACTGGCCAATGGGAAACCAGATTTGCATTCTGGACTATCCACAGCGTAAATGTAAGGAGGTGGATCCCTTTAACGGGGGTTATGCTGCTTTATCCTAAATATCTCCATTCTACATTGTTATAAACACAATTTCTATGAAGTCAATGTTTAAGACCAGAAGAAATGGTTGCCTTGCTTTCAGTTTGTCTGCAAGTCAAATTTTCATGGAAATACAATTAAAACCAAAGAGGACTAAGAGGAATCAGTGATACCGCTAAGGTGGGCTACGGTAGTTGCCATTAAGCCTGACAACCTGAGGTGGATTCCCAGGACTAGCACAGTGCAAGTTAAAGCGAGCTTCTTCAGGCTCTCCCCTCACATCCATTCACATACCATGGCATTTGCAGTACCACATGCTAATTAATTAATTAACCAACCAATAAATCAATCAATGAATAAGCATTTAAAAAGATGAGGAGAGTGGGAGGGATGATTTTCATATCTCACAGGTTCTATAGGCATCATTACGCATGGGACCATTCGGAATGGATGATTTATTCTTAGAGATCATACACATTAGATATTTTTTAGGTCAACAATGATACTTGAAATTGTAGTTGCCATTCTCTCTGGGATTTTCCTCTATGTAATTCTTACTGTGTTAGTGTAAGAGTAAGCAATTCTGCACTTAAGAGATTCATTCCTTTCTACTTGCCTAAAGTTTTGTCAGCTTGCTGGTATAATTGTTATAATAGATCTTGATATAGAGGAGAGAAAATAGGTTATCTTATCTTTCAAAGACTGAGATTCTTAGCTAGAACTTCAATGAGATGAGTATCAGTCAGAATGAGAGAGAAAACAGTTAAATTCTCGGGAGCGTTGGAAAAAAAATAGGTTATCTTATCTTTCAAAGACTGAGATTCTTAGCTAGAACTTCAATGAGATGAGTATCAGTCAGAGTGAGAGAGAAAACAGTTAAATTCTCGGGAGCGTTGGAAAAGAGTTCACTAAGCCGCTCTCCACCCTGAGAGAGCTGACCAATAGCTGCTCACCAAGCCGCTCTCCACTCTGAGATAGCTCACCAGAAGCTGCTCCAAGGTGGCACTTCTGTGATCCCGCAGTTTGGACGTCTACCTCCAGGAAGCTCTGAATTCCTTTTTTATTTCCAAATCCTTTTGTTCTGTTGTTAGTCTAAGGTGCCCAGTGGAATTTTTAAATATATAAGTATATTTGGAAAATATTGCTAAGCCATTGGCTAAGATTTCCAGTAAATTTGGAATCATCAACCTTTCAATAGTTTTAATGCAGGAGGGGAAGGCTATGGCTCAAGAACCTAGCACCTACTTTAGTGAAACAATAGAGACATAAGTACAGTACTTGTTGTGCCTCCAAAATAACAGCACTAAGTAAGGCTTAAGGAGTACATTGCCAGACATGGGGTTCTTTGATGTTTCAGACAACCTGACACCCACTTCCTTTCCTCATTCTGGAAACCCATGTTCCCATACACTGGGTCTCTAGGGTTTTCAGTGGGGATGCAAATGTGATGTCAGCCAGCAGTTGGAGCGCTTGATAATGGACCACTCTTGACTAGACGTCTCTCAGCTCTGCCACCACTCTACGGATATTTCATTACTGACCAAACATATGCCATGGCTTCCTACTTACCATCTGCAACAACGAAAATCTTGAAAATGCACACTCCTCTGGAGTGGGCACAGCCTTGATTGGGCAAGACGTACCAGGCTCTACAAACTTCTTCTAAAGTCTCACAGAAGCGACACATTAGTCCAGCCAGGTTTGAACTGTCTTGTCAGGATTTTATAGAGGCATTTGAAATCTTTCAACAGTGAAGTTTATCTAATCGCAATCAGACTGATAAAATTTTGTTTACGTGCCCCGTGTGTCCTGGTCTCCATCACAGTATTTTCAGTGCTCACGAACAGCAACACTTGTGTCTGCCTCTCTACACTTTCTGCCAAGAACCTGATTTTATAAATTTACACAATTTGTTTCTCTACCCCCTGAAAGCTAACCACAGGGCCTGGCTTGGAGGCAATTCTGACATTTCTTTTTTTAAATGCACTTACTCTGATATCTCAAAATGACCTCCAAGAGAATGATTAATACCTTGTGGGGGTTGACGGCATAAATCTGCTCCGTTCTGCCTAATGCAAGCTCTTGCCAGAGGAATGTTACAGCTCTATTGCTGGGGAAACCCCGTGACACTGAGCAGACCTCATCTGATATAAAATCTTCAAAAGGCATAACTACTTAATGAGGACACAAATTTATGTTTCCTTGACTTGTTATAAAAACTCTAGAAATTGCATAATATATTGCAACCTTACCAAGGAAAATGCCCTTGCACAAGAGTTTTAAATATGCTAACGCTGGGACAATGGATGGGCTTCAGAACATTTTAATTATTTGGATGACTTAAATGTAGGGAAAGCAGGTGTAGTGGATGGGGCCGCTCAAAGCTGAAGTAGAAAGTGTGTGGGTTTCAGTACCACGGTGAAAACAGTGATGGGAATCATCTTTAACATAAAAAACTGGTTTCACAGCAGGTTTGTATCTACAAATTAACTAGTAAAACAAATCCAGTCTCTAAACTGGTAAGGACAATAACTACTTTGTAGGTTTATAGTGAAAATCAAATAGCTTAATCTTTGAAGAAGGCTTGGAAGAATACTTCAAAATACTCAATATTCATTACTATATTTTATTTAGATAGGATGGTCTTTATCAACCAAGGATATTAACTGAATAGAAACAGATAGATTGTAAGTCTTGCATTTATAGGCCTGACTACATAGCTGATTGCTGACATGAGAGTCCCTGATGCAGCATGGCCTGTGAGCCCATTCATGCCCAGGTGTACAGCTAATGAAGCTATAGGAACACGAAGGAGAAAAGATTAGAATTGACGTGTTAGTGATTTTAGTTGTGGTTTCCTAGAGGTTACAGCTAAGATATCCCAAATTAAGTCCCAAAGAAAGCTAGTTTTATGGCAGAGCTGAGCTCTGAGTTAGATCTGACTGTGAGCATGTAGGGCTCATACATGACTTATAATTTGGGAATAGAAAATTTGGGAATTTGGATTATAAAATAATTATTGCACATCAACATGCTAGGTATAGGCCTATTGATTCTTATCAAGCATTCACCAATAAACTAGTCTTGAAAGACAGATATTTGGTGATTTCAGTGATAAAATGTTTGTGTGAGTATTTAAAAATAAAAAACCTACAATGTTCATACAGTAAATATTGCTACTTTAAGTGTACAATGTGAGTTATATTCCATATGTTTAGACAAAATATTTTACAAGGAAGAAGAAAAATATTATTTTCATCATTCTTGTGATATGTTTTTTCATGTAGTTTTCATAAAATTTTTATAAGTAATTTCTCCTTAATTTACCGTGTGGACAGAGAAACTATGGATTAGGTGTATTTGGGGAGTTTTGCTAGACTCACTTAGTGAGCGTCCTAGACGAATGCAAAGTCAGATTTCCAGCACCAAACCCCGCGTTTTTCTAATAACCTGGATGAATTTACTCCATATATATCGATTCATTTTTTCTTCACTTTGCTTTAAATCACTCGATAACTTATTTCCCAGCTTCCAAATTGGGCGTCTCACAACTGCCTGTAACTCTAGCTCAGGGATCTGACACACTCTTCTGGACTCTGGGGGTAACCATACACACATATCGTGTACACACATGTACACACACACACACACACACACAATCCTAGCTATATATCAATATTTTGAGATGAAAGAATGAAGCTTGATTAGATAATTTCCTTTTTTGCTCATTTTTTAAAAATATAAGCAAAGACATGTAAAATACTGCAGTGTGGAGGGTAGGCTTCCAGCTAGGTATCGTCAGCAGCTGAAGGTTAGGGTAAGGGTTGGGTTTTAGAGTTAGGGTTCGGGCTCAGCTCCCAGGCCCACTGGGCAGTTTTCTATAGTACACTGAAGTCACCAAACCCTTTTTTCTGGGAACCCCCTCCCCAAAACTAGATCAACATACTTTTGTTTCATTTCTGCTTGACTCTCCCCTAGGGAGTGGAGAATGATGGCGGCAGGCTGGCGTTTTACAGGCGAAGAAGCGTTATTTAGTGTCTCAAAGCTTAAATAAATATTTATCTTCATTACAATTTCTCCTTTTTCTGTTTACCTTAAACTGTGGGTGGCAATTAAAAAATAATGTCAGTTCAGGGTCAGAGAACTTCATGTGTTATCAAAATAATGAGAAATTCTCAAAATGCCACCTGCAGAAGTAGAAACTGCCACTAAACATATTAATTATAAATATTTCTCAGATCTCCAGAGTGAGCTGGGAATTTCATACAGGAGATAGTTTTAGCACCACGCACAGTGTGGTAAAATTGTCATAAAATGGAATCATCCCATATCCGAGCTCTATAGCATGCTAACACTTTAGAGCAATGCAATTTAAGAACACTTCCTTAAAATTTATCTTGTATGGCATGTTTTACATGTCACATAGTTGGTCTGTAGATATCATGTTAAGTGTTAACTCACAAAAATGATTTTTTTTTAGAAATGACTCATCTTTCAGAAAGAGTCTCTTACAGCTGCAAATTCATTTTGAAGATAATTGGTCTCGTATTAACAATATTTGTAATTATCAAGACCATAAATCTATCAGATCCACAGTAGTAGAAGAACATAAAGAAATCTTGTTGGTGATAGGAATAAGAGAGAAAGGGATTTGAAGTTTATCTTATTAAAGTTTTATGTCTGAGGAAAGAGTTGGTAACTAGGATTTGACGTTGAATAGTCTCAGGATCATCTCAGGCAGTTTGTCTGACATTTCTGTATTATTAATTTCTGGTTATGGACCCCGTGCATTTCAACCCCAAAGAATATAAATCTGGTTTATACAGTTTCAAGTGTTGGCTCTTGAAAAATTGCAAAAACAAACAACCAGTATTTCTAGGTCCTTCAAAGTGACATCAGGCATATGCAGAAAAAGACCTCTGGTTGGCTCTTAAAACTTGTGGTACATGGCGGGTGGCCTCTCTCCCACCCCAGATGACCTTCTTGCTTAGGCCAAAAGCCACAGGGTCTCAGAGCGTCATGTTTTATGTCAAAAGTCACATATAATTGCTGCTATCATTGTGCGTGTATGGAGGATGATTTCCCAGACTCCTGGGAAATCCTAAAATCTGCAAACGCACAAATACCCTGTGCACAATTGTAAGCTTTTTATATAACCTTCTCACATCCTGCAGCAAGTGCAAATCATCCTTACATTTCTCATAAGGACAAAGATTCCACCTAAATAAACCATGCCATTTTTAAAACGACTAATAATGAGGAAAAAAAACTGTATGTATTCAGTATTAATTACCCTGTTTTTAATCTACAACAGGCTAAATTTCCAAATACGAATTCCGTGATTATGAAGGTGTGAGTGCATAGGTTTTAAAGAGATGTTCTTATATTCAGCCACAATTTGAAAGTATATTCAAGTAATAAGAATTTTTAAGTAAAAAACTATGACCATACCCTATTGGAAGTGGCTATATTTCTACTCAAATTATGAAAAAAGTTAGATTTAAGTAATACTAATAATTATTATAATAATGCTTTTTATCATTTATGCTTCTTATTGATTGTGTGTGTGTGTGTGTGTGTGTGTGTGTGTGTACAAGTGCTTGAGAGAGCCAGTGGTATTGAATCATCCCGGAGTTGGAGTTACGGTAGTTGTAAATTCCCTGAGAAGGAAGCATATGAGAGTCTTCTGCAAGAGCAGTAAGTGCTCTTAACCACTGAGTCATGTCTCCTCCCCAAATAATGCTACTATTGTTTTGCAAAAAAATAATTGGTAGATATTTCACAAAGATGGCATACAAATATAAAAAAGGACAGGAAATAGGCTGCTCTTCATAATTAGGGGAAAGGCAAACTATGTCCGAAATCAGACACTGCTCCAACTAGAGAGGCCAAGTGGAAGCTGGTCAGAGTACGGAGTCGTTGGCCACCCCAGGAACTGCTGGTGACATCTGAGTTGTGAGGTCAGCTCTGACAGACAGACTAGTTGGTTCTCATAAACATCTACTTATGTGTAACCAGTGATTTCATCTGTCGGTTTTATGTGTATGTGGCTTGTTGGCTTCTTTCATACAATATATTTTGATTATATTCGTTCTCCTCTTTAACTCCTCCAGATTCTCCACAACTCCCACATACCTGACCTCATGCTGTCTCTCTAAAATACAAAAGCAAAACCTCAACAACTATTAACCAAAACAAACAAAGACAGAAAAGCACACACAGAAACCCGTGGAATTGATTTTGTGTTGGCCTCCTACCTACACTTGAGCGAGGGGCCTGTTCTGCAGTGGTGTTACTGATGTGCCCCGTGACTCCACTGGAGAACAGTGATCTCCTGTGACTGACGTGACCAGTGACTCCACTGGGGAACACTGATCTCCCGTGACTGAAATGCCCAGTGACTCCACTGGGGAACATTGATCTCCCGTGACTGAAATGCCCACTGACTCCACTGGGGAACATTGATCTCCCGTGACTGACGTGCCCAGTGACTCCACTGGAGAACACTGATCTCCCATGACTGAAATGCCCAGTGACAGTCCACTGGAGAACACTGATCTCCCGTGACTGTTGTGCCCACTGACTCCACTGGAGAACACTGATCTCCCGTGACTGAAATGCCCACTGACTCCACTGGGGAACATTGATCTCCCGTGACTGAAATGCCCACTGACTCCACTGGAGAACACTGATCTCCCGTGACTGACGTGCCCAGTGACTCCACTGGAAAACACTGATCTCCCGTGACTGAAATGCCCAGTGACAGTCCACTGGAGAACACTGATCTCCCGTGACTGACGTGCCCAGTGACTCCACTGGAGAACACTGATCTCCCGTGACTGACGTGCCCAGTGACTCCACTGGAGAACACTGATCTCCCGTGACTGACGTGCCCAGTGACTCCACTGGAGAACACTGATCTCCCGTGACTGACGTGCCCAGTGACTCCACTGGAGAACACTGATCTCCCGTGACTGAAATGCCCAGTGACTCCACTGGAGAACACTGATCTCCCGTGACTGACGTGCCCAGTGACTCCACTGGGGAACACTGATCTCCTGTGGCTGACGTGACCAGTGACTCCACTGGAGAACACTGATCTCCCGTGACTGACGTGACCAGTGACTCCACAGGAGAACACTGATTTCCCATAACTGATGATGTGCCCAGTGAGGACACATTGGAGGACACTATCTCCTGTGACTTATGTGCCTCCTCAGTGATCTGAGATAGAAATGCCATGTGTAATTCTTATTACCCAGGTTTCTCCAGAGAATTGGGATTGACAAGGTTCACATATACATTAAATATGTACACATATATGTGTTATACAAACAATGAAGTCACATAAGAGAGAGGTACAGGCGGGGAGAGACTCATGTGCTTGAATGAATTAATTCTTAAAATGTGGGATTTAGCAAGTTCAAAATCTGCAGAGGAGGCCGCTGTGCTGGGCGTCTTCAGAGACAATGTTGCTGACACTGTTGAGAGTCGGCAGTATGGCTTCTTCTTAGGGGACCTCAGTTGTGTGTCAAATGAGATTTAGGAGATTATACAAGTCCAATCTACATTATGGAGGATGAACTGCTTTATTTAAAGTCTATACACTTAAAAATAAATCAAATATAGCCAGGTGGTGATGGTGCATACCTTTAATTCCAGCACTTGGGAGGCAGAGGCAGGCAGATCACTGTGAGTTCAAGGCCAGCCTGGTATACAAGAGCTATTCCAAGACATGCTTCAAAGCTACAGAGAAACCCTGTCTTGAAAAACCAAAAAAAAAAAAAAAAAATCAAATTGAAAAGTTCCTCTACAGCAACATCTTGACTGCTGTTTGATTAAGTATCTGGACATCACAACCTAGCCAGGGTGACAACCTAGCCACGGTGACACACAGGGTGAACTGTCACTGTCTACCGTACATACATCCTCTCCTCTGTAAATAGATCTACCCTTCAACCCCTTCCTCTAGAAACAGTCTCATGAACATCTTATTTCTTGAACTCAACTATTTATTTCTCAGTTTCCACAAGATTCAGTTTTCTTGGTGCGTCTCCCAGAATGATCCTCTCTTTTCATTTCAAGCCTAAGACGCTTCACTTCAGTTCTGGAGACTCTGAGCTCACAGTCTCTGTTTCCACACTTTGGATGGTCATGAACAATAAAACATGGCGCTAGCAGATCCCTAAAAACTCCCAAGGAGTTCTCTCACTTCTCTTCTATGGCTATCCTAGTGTTTTTCCAAAATTATATTACAAACATTTCCATAAACTAAAGTTCTGACACCATGACTCACCTCATCACTCTTTGCAATAGATGGCTTGTCATCATTTATTGTACACAAATCATTTGATATTGTGAACCATTGCATCCTCTACAACCTGTATTCATGTTCTTCAGAACGCACCCTCAACTCCCAACTCAAGACACATGTTCCCTCAACACGCGGGTGCGATTTAGGAAGAAATGGAACTGTTAGCTGGTACTGAATTCTCACATCCTGTGGTCTAGAACTCTTGTGATACCTTGCACTGAAAGGTTTATTGGACACTCGGAAGGAATGAAGGAACCAGAATATATACTCATTTCTGAATCCAGTTTTCTGTTTCAACCATTTAAAATCTGAGCTGTCCTTGAAGGATCAGTTCAAATGCCATTAGGTGCTTTTTATGTACAACTTAAGTAGATTGCTCCAGTCTTAAGAAAGCAACCATTTTTGCCCTTGTATGTCACATTTAATCATGTATCTGCCATTAATCTGACATATAATATTTTCTTCCTTTTGAAAGATTTCATATTTAGATCTGTGCTAGAAAACAAGCCTCCTGATATATATATATATATATATATATATACACACACACACACACACACATATATACACACACACACACACACACATATGTGTACACACACACACATATATACACACACACATACATATACACAGTATATCAGAACCACATTACATTTATGCTATGGGATTCCATTTGATTAGTGCTGATCAAAGAGCCGTTGAGTGGTTTCAGTTTGACAAATGAATGGGTGGAGGGATAGAAAACCATGTCAACGAAGCACGGACGCTCTCCCCATGGATTCTTGATGGTACGCCATGGCCCTGTCTCTAGGCAGACAACTCTTCTCGTTCCTTTGAACACCCTAAGGCATTCCCCCCAAATTAGGTGCTTTCTTTAAATGCAAGCTGTTGTATTGCCCTTCAGAAATCATGAATGTAAACACAAACCACATACACATAATAAAAGATTAAGTTTATTTTAAATAGCCAATGAAGAGCACAGCTTTTCCTGAGAGGAAACATCAAAACACAACACACTTCACCTTTAAAAACATGTTGACCCTGCCCTTCAGGTGTAAACAGATTTGGCACGCCATGACAAAACAATCTAGTGTGATAGAATGTCAAAAGGAATATGGCATCTGCTTTCAAAATAAACCAGGAGAATATGAAGAAAGCTAACCTTACTGTACATCAGCTTCTTTTAAACCATGACAGAATTTCTCCCAAGAGATGATCCATCACCACGAGACTACTAGAAATTAATGACTCACCCCTAATGTTCTGGGAAAACACAGAGGACGGCCACAAATGAGAAGCTTGGTGTCTGGCAGCTTCTCCCTCATACCCTCACCCAAAATATAATTTATTATTTTTTAAAAAACCTCATTTTTCTCTATTAAGATTTTAAAGATTTATTTTATGTGTATGAATATTTTCCTGTGTGTGTGTATGCGTGTGTGTGTGTGTGTGTGTGTGTGTGTATGCGTGTGTGTGTGTGTGTGTGTGTGTGTTTGTGCCTGTGAAGGTCAGAGGACACTAGAATTGCAGGGTGCTTTCGGGCCACCATGTGGGTTCTGAAAACAGAACTGAATCTTTTGAAAGAGCAGCAAGTGCTCTGAACTGCTGAGGTGTCTTCCCAGCCCTTGCCATGGTTTTTAAAGGCCTATAACCACTAAGTTTTACTTTGTTGGAATTTTTTAGGATATAGTTGTCTAATAATGTACCCTCAGGGAGGAAGTCATGACACCTTTCAGGCTCATATTTTCAACCAGGCGACAAATGAGTTCAGGAGACCCAGCTGTCCACCCCACTCGCTGCTCCCCACTGTTTTATTTTTTTCATACAATAGAATATTTATTTCCTATTAAAAATTAGTATAAAGAAAATTATGTTTATATAGTGGTATGGGAGATCCTTCTGTCTGTGTGTTGCTTTTTTGGTTAATGGATAAAGAAACTGCCTTGGCCTGTTGATAGGGCAGAACTTAGGTGGGTGGGAAAGATGGAAATGAATGTTGGGAGGAAGAAGGGTGGAGTCAGAGAGAAGCCATGGATCCAGAGTAAGACATGTGAGAATTTTACCCAGTAAGCCACAGCCTTGTGGCGATACACAGATTAATAGAAATGGGTTAAATTAAGATGTAAGAGTTAGCAAGTAAGAATCTAGAGCTAATGGGCCAAGCAGTGATTTAAATAATACAGTTTCTGTGTGGTTATTTTGGGGCTAAGCTAGCCGGGCGGCTGGGACAAACAAGCGGCCTCATCCTCCTACAATATAGGCATAAATTTAGCGTATTCCTCAAACAAACACAGTGAAATTTTTATTTTTTATTTTTATTTTTAAAAGAAAACTACCTGGAGCTGGAGAGATGGCTCAGAGGTCAAGAACATTTTGATACAGAAATCTCACGCTGTGGGTGATTCTAGAACTAGACGAGGGAACACATCAAACTAGCTCAGATGACCTGACGGTATCGTGTATGTGTGTGGGGAAGGGAGGGATTACCAAAGGGACCGAGAAAGCAGCCCGTGACTTCTGTGGCTATCTCTGAAACAGTTCTAGATAGAAGATAGATGACATTTGCAGCAGATCTTAAGTTAAACGTTCGTAAATATTTGGTGATAGAAATTATGTTTAAAAATTGGAAGAATTGAATATAGACAAATCTACCATGTGAGATAATTCTATATAATTGGAACAATTCTGTTAGTAGAGATAAACTTTTCTCAAGGAGAGGAAACATTACTCCTGCATTGCTGGTCTTTATGTGATATCTGCCTATGCTGATCCCCCCCCCCCCGCGCCCATCAATTTTCACCTGGGAAAGGAGACTGAAGAGCTGCTTCAGAATGGAGAAAGAAGTTCAGACCATGCCCTGGCCGTCTCCCTGGCTAGCGTGTGTCCTATCCCTGTAGGTTTCCTTCTGAAGATTCATAACCCAAGCTATCGTAAGGACAGCATCAGATGACTCCACAGCCTGGAACTTTCCACAGAGCAGCTTCCTTGTGCTGTGCAAAACTGTCAAGGTCATCAAAAGCAAGGATAGTCTGAGAAGCTGTCAGAGCAGAGGAACCAAGAGACAGGAAAACTAAATGGAACATCGTATCCTGGATGGTAACCTCAGACAGAAAAGCATACTAGGCAAATTCTGAGAAAAATCTGACCAAAAGCCTTATAAAGTTTCTCCTACAAACTTCAGATGATAATCATGCCCCCACAGTGCTTTATTGCTTGTGACAAGTGTGTCATTCTAGCATAGATGTTAATTGGAGAGAGGGGCCGTCGGCTGTATCAAAACTATACGATCTCTGCAACGTCTCTGCAGTCCAAAAGCATTTTAAGAGAGAAATGTCATATTTGATTTGAATCTTTCCGCTATAGGATGCTAATGTTCACAGCACAGGCATCAACTATAATACATTTTGAAGGAGGACACCCCACGCTTCAGCTGCATCAGCCTTCAACCGCAGGGCCAGTGACGAGGAGGCAGACATTCCCAAGAGGCTGTTAACACCAAAAAACACTTCCTCAAGCAATCTGATCGGATCTTTCGCAGCTCAGTAGCTACTTCAAGTTTTATGAGAATTCAGGGTGGCTATTAATTTAAGTAATAAAAGCAAATCTCCTGAAATCTTAACGCTGGACCGTCTTTCCATTGTCTTTAGACCAGCACGGTGCCTTCCCAGAAAGCATTAGTGTCCTGTCCATTCCCCTGTGCCTTCCACACAGCTAAACACGATGCCAGTCCCTAATTCTATGAGCGTGACAGAATCAGAATCAATGTTTCAAAATTTATTTGTATGATCAAAGCCTCAAATTGGACGAACTGCAGGTTCCATATGAAACTAATATCCCCTTGAAGGAGCGGCTGGAAAGATCTGATCCAATTACAACAGAAGCTAAATTCCCAGGCTTTACACAGTGGCTAGATTGGCGCTCATGCAGAGGAGCCAAATACAACCCCTTTGCTTTGGTAACAGCATCCCTTGGACTGTCTGTGTTTTGCTTTGAGTCAGGCTGGACTGTTGAGCCACTTTAAAACTTTGGGACTGCACTTGAGTAATGCAACTTGGGGCTGTGAAAATGGTTTAAAATTGAAAAGCAATTTCAGGTAACCCTGTAAAATTCACATGGCAGCGGTTTCTTTTTTCTTTTTCTGCAACGTTCAGTAAGTCATGTAAACAAAAGGACACCCCCCATATTTGTAGTTATCATGTCCAGGGCAAGGTGAAATTGAAAACCATGACCTACCACGAATGGACTGTTTTGATATATCAAGAATTTTAAGTTTGGTAACTCTTTCTCAGA
This sequence comes from Microtus pennsylvanicus, assembly GCF_037038515.1. Taxonomy (NCBI): domain Eukaryota; kingdom Metazoa; phylum Chordata; class Mammalia; order Rodentia; family Cricetidae; genus Microtus; species Microtus pennsylvanicus. Next base: position 73,055,847 of record NC_134592.1, on the reverse strand, counting down.
TGATACAACAATGTGTGGAGAGAAATGGACTCGGTACCTGGGAAGCCAAGGGGAAATTCTGTTGCGACGTGGACCCTGAGTTTCCAGTCCCACCTCCTCAGTCCTTCTTGGACAGATGACCTTTCCGTCTGGATTGTCTGGTAAACATTTGACTTTTCCAACTTCAATTATAAGTTGAGTGCCATCCTTTCTCAACTTTAAGATACATGTACTAAATTATACCAGCAAGTCTTTTTCTTACATTCCTAGGAAGCAAGAAGCATGAATTTGTGAATGGTGATCCCATGCAGGGCCATGGAGGTCAGGAGTCACGGAAAGTTCTGAGAGACCCTAAGATTCCCAGACAAAAACTGACTAGCGTTTTAGGGAAACCATTTAATGCTTCGCAAATTCCGGTTTCCTTCATCACATCTCCTGGTGCTAAACTAAAGGACGCCGACCCAAGTGACAGGGGCTGTGTCTTCCATGTGTTGTTTGTTTATTTACTTACAAGTGACCAACACAAGGATCAGGTCTGACATTTTGACGCTATCCTATGATGTTCCAGAATGTAAACGAGGCATCAACATCACTTCACGTTTCCATAAAGACACCTCTTCTTTCCTCTTCATCTCTTACTGAACTAATTCCAACCAGTGTTGGTGGGAGATGGACCGACTTCCTGGAGTTTGCGTTTCTGCACAGGCTCTGCCATCTGCTTCCCCACGTTATTTGCCTAAATAAACAGGGAAAGATAAAAATAAATAAGAGGGGGTCAGTGTAAGAGAACATGGTTTTGAAAATGGGGCACCCTATTGACAAGTATGGTCCAATCCTGGCTCTCAGGAGAGCTTAAAGGGCTATGGACATGAATCAACACTCTCAAACATCTGTCTGACATGTCCCACGCTATCCCCAGCAGTCTGAGATGTAGGATTTATAGGAATCATTTTAGCGGGTAAGTTCCAATATCTTATTATTCAGCCTGCTGTTCCAAGACTGCCATCTTTCACTTTTTAAATTGAGGATATGATAAATGGTGAGCAACAGGTTTTTTTAATTCCTCTTGTCTCAAATCACTTACTTAACACTTTTAATTAGAGCTAATTAATGGGAGCTGGAGAGAGCTCAGCGGGGAAAATGCTTGTTGTACAGCACAAGGCCTGGAGTTCGGATCCCAAACATCCACATCATGAGCTGACGTGAGCTTAAAATCCCCGTGCTGGGGAGTCGGAGCTGGGGGGATCCGTGGAGCTTGCTGGGAAATCAGTCAAGATGAATCTGCCACCTTCAGGTTCAGTGTGAGACCCTGCCTCAAACACTATGGTGTCACACAACTGAGGAAGATGCCCCGTGCTGACCGCCGACCTTTACCTGCACACACATGAGTACATCCCAGGACTATCTGTACATACAGAAATAAAAAGAAATCGTCACAGCAGAGAGCTTCCTCCCATGAATGTGGCTTTCCCTTCACAGTGCATTTCTCACTAAGTAAAAAAGCATGAATTCATTATTCTACGTAGGAGATTCTAGGATACAAAAGAGGAGGAAAGCTAGACTCACGGTTTAAGTGGTTGAGAGCCTATTTGTAGAGCCAGAGAAAACAGACAAATCTTAAAAGCAACCGTGATAAAAACTGTTTTCAATCCCTGCTTTATGGTGTTTGCATCGTTCTTCCATGTAAACACTCCCACTGAAGCAAGTTCCAAGCTACTTTGTGATGTCGCTGAATGCGGAGTTGGGAAGGTGTCCATGACTGGCTTTTTCCAGCCAGCTGCAGCAAATAACCAAATCTGAAAAGCGGTGAGCCCCAGTGCTATCAGTGATCAGTCTAGTGGTCAGCGGAGGCAGCGGAGCCTAAGGGTCATGTAGGCGCTGGACCAATGGACTTCATCTAGAGAAGATGGCAGGCACGAACATGGCTGAGTGGTTTCTGACAGAGAACGGCAAAGTCTTGCTTAAGAAGCAACACTGTACTGTAAGGTCTGAGGAAAGACTGGAGACATTATGTAGGAACACAGTAACAAAATATGACCATTTGAAAATATAGCAAACACCCTGTGGGCTATAAAAGAAAAACAGGCCGCTGACTAGATTTGGCCCGTGGGCTGTAGCTTACTGACCTGTCTTAAAAGATGCAGGCCACGGGCTAATTAGACTAATGTCTCTCTTCTGCACAATGGCTGTGTTTTTCCAATTCTCCTAAACTGTGTGAGTGCGCCAAGAAGTCCACTGCACAGACTTCTGGAAATCGCATTTTGTTTGGCCTGAGCTCACATTCCCTGATCCAGGGGAACTAAGGAGTGCTGTGAGCTGCAGCAAGCGAATGCAACTCTCTCCATTTGCTTCAGACACCGAAGGGCATCGTACTGCATATGGAAAGCCATGCGCATTCATCTTGCCAAGTCAAGGAGGAGAATGGAGCTCAGACTGCACCAGTGATCTATTCTCAGAGAACCACAGGCCTCGGAGAAACCACAGCACTGGAAGAATTCTGCTTCCTCAGTATGGCCAGCTTGCTTTGACTACAGGCAACTGCTTGGCACAGCACAGGGGCAAAGATGGTTGTTGACACGACTTGTTTGGATAGTGACAGAGCATTATCTTTTTTCTAGTTTATCATTTATAATACACTTTATGGAAACTTAATATGTGCTACATTCCAAAAAACTCTGAGAGCCTCTGTTTGTTGCAAAACTTTCTTTCGTAATAACTTTTACAGGGTACCAAAACGTACAGGAACACTCAAAAAAGGATGGGTCATGTCAGAGGGGCACAGTGTGAGTCATAAAGATTCCTCATAGCTAAACCTCAAACAATTCAAGCAATATAAATAAATTAATACATTACTATTGGATCTTAACCTCAGTATGGAAAGGGGGTGAACGTAGGAGGGACTAACTGAGTTAGACGGGAGTTGGGGACTGGGGGGAGGCAGGAGAGAAAGTAGTGGGGGGACATGGAACAGCAATTGTTTATGAGTATGCTACTGTCAAACATCGAAACAACCACCGCATAACACAGAGCATTCAACATCCACATCAAATCAAGGAATGAGCAAACTCCGATGAAGTGAAGCAGCAGCTGGGCCAAGGGTTTTACCTCACAGTAGCTGTTCTCAAAGGGCTGCGCCTCCCCCCTGGGTAAGACAAGATGGGTCCTGAGACCCGAGAAGAGGAAGTGGTTGTAGCTCATGCTCACGACCAGTGCACACGTCTGTCTGTCCATTCATACCAGATACGAGAACCAGGACAGCGGAGACTCAGTCTGACTGCAGCAAGTGATTTTTTTTATTCATTTACTTAATTATTCTTTAGAGAACCAGTGCTCCACGTTAGAACAACTTTAAAAGAGTGTTTTCTGAGAAATGACATAGAATATACCACAGTGGTATGGCTTCCATTTTGAACAGTAGAAGGACAATACCAACGGTTCTGGTTAAATTTGACTCACCTTCCATGGAATAGTCTTGTGGAATTTTCCCCGTGTATTTGGCTGAGTTTATTTGAATTTGTCTCAAAGGGTAAGCTTGAATAATATTTTCATTTCTCCACCACAGAACGTGACAATTAATTTAAAGCACATCTCATGTTTTAGCACTGTAGTACCTTTGGGGTTAGACATTTTATTTCTGCATTGCTGCCTTGAAGACTCTGCTGCAGACGGAAGGGTTGGCTTACGGTTGGCGGAGGTCTGGACTGAGCGCTGGAGTGAGTTCCAGGACCAGCTCCCCTCTCACTAGCTCTGTTACTCCAGCATCCCTCAACACCCAGAACTCAGTTTCTCCACCATGACAAAGGATACAAGACGTGCTTGAGTGTCTTAAGCAAAGCTGAGTTCACAATGAAATTGTGACGTGTACATGATTATATTTTATAATTCTAAAGCACTACATCTGAGGATATTTGAAGTGAGAACTCAGAAGAATAGCCTGTTTGTAAAACAGAAAGTAACTGCAAATCCTCGTGTCAACTACCTTGTATGTCTGTAACCTGTGACTGATTTATTGGTATAAGACTTCTAGTTTTCCTGAAGTTTGTTATTTCTGAAGTAAGCTTTTTATCACCAGTAGTTATAATAAACACAACACTTTTTAATCAAATCTTTTCTTCCATAATTGTTCTAAACAGTTTGTTACTTAGAAGTTACTGGGTCAGTATCTTCATTCACTTGTTATATATGTATTTAATTGTTTTAAGGATTTATTTATGTGTGTGTCTGTGCGTATCTGTGTAGGTCCTGTCTTTGTGATGTCTTCAGAAGCCATTAGAAGGCATCAGTTTTCCTGGGCTGGAAGCTCAGGCTGCTGTGATCTACCTGGGTGTTGGGAACTGAACTCAGGTCCTTGGAAGAGCAGCAAGTGCCCTTCACTGCTATGCCATCTCTCCCACCCACTCCCACCCCAGTGCCAACATGGTAATCAGATTTTGCTATTTTTTTTAAAGAACAGTGTTTGATAATGTATAGAATGCTGTGTCTAAAGACATAAAAGTAAAGATACTTACATGACCTCAAGATTATCCATAGCCTACTGGGGCTCCTCCTAATTTGCCAAAAATTATAGGTACAAGTTGATTAGCAGTACTCATTAACTTTTAAATAGGAAACAAATTGAAAGGAGAATAAAACGAAAGCATAATTAATGTTGGGCACATCGGTCCTCCGTCTGTATCACTGGTTAATTTAAGCTTTACAAAGCACCCACTATTCAGGCTCCAGATGTCACTCACTTTTCACAAATGCAAACTCAGAACCCTTGATCCACATATCTCTCTTACTCTGACCCCCGAGCTAGTAGCTGCTACCCTGTTCCATGAAGTATTACATACTTGGGTTTTTTTAAGTGGGGAAGCTGAAGTGTCTGTATCCACTGTGTACGTAGCAGCTGTTTGGGGCTTGGTTATGGTGACCACTTCCAAGGTTCATCAAAAGTCAACTGTTCATTACATACCAATAAAGGTGTGTGTGTGTGTCGGGGGTGCCTAAAGTACTATCAAGCTAATAATAAATCTGACGCCTTGAATTCCAGTGCCCTGAGGATTGGACAATGTGGCTGAGAAGAGCAGGTGGGGAGTGAGCCGGCATGGAAGCTGAGGGGATTCAGTGGCCTGAAGTGGCTGGGCATTGATTGCCACAGGGCGAGGCCTGGCGTGTGAAATACAGCCGTTAAAGATCACGCGTGCTTCAGAGGGCTTGAGAACTTCATTTGCAGTTAATTGTTAAATCTAAAAGAAGTCAAAGTTTTATAAAAACAATGTAGTCAAATAAAATTATTTCCTGCATTACTGGTTTGGAAACCATTGTTATTGCTCAATCCATTGATCCATTTCCTTGAGTTAAATTGCTTAGTTAGAAGTCTGGGTGTGGTAAATTCTGAACCATTTACCTCTAAAACTCTCCCTGCCTTACTCCCCTACCTCGAGCTTCCCCCAGCTACTCATTCTCTCTAACCCTGCCATCTCAGCACGCGGTCTCTTGTCTTCATCCCTTACTCTCCCTCTGTCTCCTTTTTCACAGCCAGGCCCAGTAAGAGGCCATGCTCAGTCTCTTTCTCTTCCTGCTCTCAACTCTTTCAGATGCCTCTGACTGTTCTCTCAGAACTACCCCCCCCTCCCCACTATACAATGGAGCGGTTCTGTCATCAGTGTATACGATCCCACCCCTGGCTGCCCCATCATCTCAGAAGACGTTCCTCCATCCGCCATCCTTCATCCTCCATTTCCTCACCTCACGCCACACTAACAACCATCCTCACACAGAGCGCATTGTCCCAGCTCTGAGAAATGAAAACTAAAAAAGCACTTATCAAAACAGCTGTGAAATCCTGTCTTGCTATCTTTCTGGCTGTGTTTTAATTTCCCCCAGAAAGTCCCTTTATTCAAGTGATAGTTAGTAGTATAGTACTCCAACAGGGATATGGAGAAACACTCCACCTCGGATGATGCTGTGGAGACCACACATTGGGTGTTCACTCTCCAGACCCAGTCCGCTCCGTAGAGCTTTCTGCATGTATTAAATATGGAGAATGGGTAGACACTGCTATTACTCATGTGGGATGCTATTTCACTCCCTCTGCCTTTTATAGCTTTGCAGAGAGGAAGGAGAAGTCTGCGGCTCCCTCTGCAGCCCTCCTTCCCTCAACAATCTGAACCCACAATGAAGCCATGACGTAATTGCTTCATCCTTGTAGATAGATGGCATCATCTTCACTGAAGAAAAGGAAGCAGCAAGACCAAGTGTGGTTAACTGACTTGACAGTGATCTCACAGTCTTCTGCTCTAAAGCTGGAATTATAATCACGACTCTGTTTCTGGGTACCTGGCCCCATGCTATTCCTATACTTCCTTCCTATGCCTCTCGAAACTTTAAATTCATATTTAATTATAAAGCTCTCAGCAATAGGAACGTGTTTCTGCATCGAATTCAAAACAAATCACTGACATTAGAATGAGGGAAAAAATCCATTTTACACCTATGTACATGCTTGTACACACACACACTGAATTTAAGCTGAGAACCTTCGGTTTTGGTCATACAATGATGATCATGCCCTCACAGGCAAAGGCTTACAAAAAAATCTCCCATTTAAAATTCCTATGATTCTAAATAACTTGAGAAGAGAAAATTCATTAAAAAATACTGGAGCAAAAGAAGAAAGGGTAGTGGGAGAAAGAGAATCTTCGGTCACCTCCTCTGGCGGTATCCCAGACTTCCCTTCTGATTTTACCAATATCCTCCACTCTCTTGTGCTGGGGACCTAAAAGCAATGAAATCAACCAAGCAGGAACTGATGCCACTGGAACTGCCACCCCCTAGTAACCATTCCCCTGCTAAATGATGTCCCTGGAACTGTGACCCCCCCAGTAACCATTCCTCTGCTAAATGATGTCCCTGGAACTGTGACCCCCCCAGTAACCATTCCTCTGCTAAATGATGTCCCTGGAACTGTGACCCCCCAGTAACCATTCCTCTGCTAAATGATGTCCCTGGAACTGTGACCCCCCCAGTAACCATTCCCCTGCTAAATGATGTCCCTGGAACTGTGACCCCCCCCCAGTAACCATTCCTCTGCTAAATGATGTCCCTGGAACTGTGACCCCCCCAGTAACCATTCCTCTGCTAAATGATGTCCCTGGAACTGTGACCCCCCCAGTAACCATTCCTCTGCTAAATGATGTCCCTGGAACTGTGACCCCCCCAGTAACCATTCCCCTGCTAAATGATGTCCCTGGAACTGTGACCCCCCAGTGACCATTCCCCTGCTAAATGATGTCCCTGGAACTGTGACCCCCCCCCCCAGTAACCATTCCCCTGCTAAATGATGTCCCTGGAACTGTGATCCCCCAGTGACCATTCCCCTGCTAAATTGTTTCTCATTGGCCTTTGTTCCGTGGCAGAAAACCTAAGGCACTGTGACATCCATACTGCATCAAGGGTCCTGCTGAACTCTTAGAGAGCAGCTGTCTGCACCACACGTGTGGGTCCTGTGTTAGACGTTGGCACCACACGTGTGGGTCCCGTGTTAGACGTTGGCACCACATGTGTGGGTCCCGTGTTAGATGTTGGCACCACACGTGTGGGTCCTGTGTTAGACGTTGGCACCACATGTGTGGGTCCCGTGTTAGACGCTGGACATAGAGTTCCTGAATCTCTATGTCCTCAAAGCCCATCTTCCTGTTGTAGCCTCAGTAAGACCCCATGCTTGGAACTGAGCAGTGTTAGAACCTTCTAGGCCATGCTGCCATGACGCAGAATGATCTATTTTAGGAAGCTCTCTTCCTACTCTTCTTGTTGCTATCCCGTCTCACGCCCTGGTTCAGCCTCAGATGAACACACTCAATGACCTGCTGTGATACGTCAAGTTGTCTTTGTGGCTGTTTCTCTCGGCCTTATGGGAATCAGGAAACCCAGAATTTCTTTCAAAAACAGGGATCTCTGAGAGTGATATCCACCCCAACCGGGAAAAGAGAAGCAGAGGCTGTTGAGAACAGTTAACAGAGGATGTGACCCAGGGACAGAAAAATCAGACGGAACAGAGTCTCATCGCTGAGAGACTTTCCCTGGGTCCCGCCACACCAGGAGCACCAGGTCTCCGAAAGTACATATTCTGTCTTCTCTGTGGTCTGTAAGGGTTAACACCATGTGCTGGGCAGAACAGAGAGTTCCAGATAAACCTCTCCGGATGCACGTGCCACTCTTTCGACTGGGAGAAAATGAGCATGCGCACACAAGCCAGCTCTCAGCAACTCTCTTCTGGCGGGAAGTGCCAATTCTTTTGGCGCTCTGTGTTGTTTTTGTCTAAATGTGCCTGGCCAAGTGACCTTGCAGACTTTGCTCCTGGCCTCGTTTAGAAACGAGGCTCTTGGAACAAAATGAGATCAAAGGCCCATTCAGGCCAGCTTCGGTGGGAGACTTTCTCAACTCTCGAGAGTACCTCACTCACTCCATTCCTCTTCAAGTGCCATGAACTTCCCACCCTCACGCACCAACTCCAGGCCAATTTATATGCCCTCTGAGGGGTTGTAACGCTTCCTCCCACCTTCCTGCCCGGGCTGGTGATGTTCAACAAACATTCTGGAACTTCTGGGTTTGTTCCCTGTGCACTCTCTCCAGCTACATCCCACCTCCAGCAGCCCTGGCAGCCAACCTCCTAGGACTCTTTCCTAGGCGTATGTGAATGACACAGGACTATCTAATTTCATATCCTTATGACTTTCCTTATCCACCTTTTCCTTGATAGCATGAAACTATGAGAGGGCTCATTGCAGTGGGGAAGAGAGCAAGGTTCTTTGTTTTGTTTCATGCCTAGAGCTATTGCTGGAATGTATAAGCAAAAAGGGAACGTAGGGTCCATGAACTGGTAGATTCATGATGCAAACTTCCAATGTAGCTTCCTAGTTCTACCACACTTGCAGAAAAAGACTTTCTGCTGCTCTCATTACTTAAAGGTTTCATCAATAACATCTTGGTTAGGAACGATTGAATTTTGCATGTTCATAATGGTTGTTAGGAACAGTGACACCCAAGAGAACTTAAAACACCCCAACACAAGAGACTGTGTACATCCTCTGTGGTCACTCCCTCCGTGGATGTCCACCCGGCGAGTCGACTCATGAGCTCATTCTCTGTAAACCACTCCAAGCTAAATCTAAGGGAAGTTTACTACGTTCCCGAACCCAATTCCCATCCCTACAATCTCTCGTGCAAGTGGACAGTTTGATGTTTGCTTTGATACTAACCTATGACATTTGCAGACTGCAAAAAAGGCTTCATTTAATTTTTACTGCCTTAAGGAAAGACAATCAATGTTTACCGTTTGCCTCCCCCAATTGCTCAAAGGAATCTTGAAGGTTCTATCGAGAAATTGTTTACCGTTCATTTTCAATTCAAAGGGAAACTGCTCTCACTTTTGAGCCTGAAGGGAAAGCTAGGCGGCTGCCGAAGCACAATGTGTTCTTTGTGTTGGCCTAGGCTGCATGACAGGAGCTTACAGACCAAAGAGATATTCCAGCCACATGTTTAAAAGAACAGGCAGCAAGAAATGGCTTAAGTCAATTATAACCCTCCTTCCCAAACCAGCTTGTGGGATGGATACTATTATCCAGATACTTCTACCTAGCAGTCAGCCAAGGCTCCTCTTAGCTGGCTGAGTGTCTGAAACCTCCTTACCCTTGAGACTGACCGTAAAATCAACACACTGGCAAAGCAACAGTTTCACATTCCAAACATGCACAAAAACCAGGACCATAATTACCTCCACTGTAAGCCAGTGGGAAAATGAGGCACGCTGCCTCCTATCTTTACACTGGGCTGGGGACCCTGTCAGAACTTCCCAGATGCTGAATAAATCCTCAAAGCTCTACTCTTTCCCATGTGAGGCCATGTGCTCACCAAGGCTGAAGTCAAGACAAGAGTGATCAGTTTGTGAGAAGACATACACTAGAGTTAATGTTCGTTTTGCATTAGTTTGGCCATTTATTTAGCTGGGAGTCACACACACACACACACACACACACACACACACACACAAAATTAAAGTGCCACCCACGGGAGTGTGTTAAAAAAGACTGGCCAGAGAAGTTGCCTTAGAATGCTTATTCAAAACACAAACAGATATAACTGGTAGGTTCAGCTGGCAAATATGGAAGGCCTATAGACTGACATCTATTTCTGCAGGGTAGAGATTGACAAGCTTCAAGTGTGGAGAGATACCCTGTGTCAGAAGTGAACTGGAGCGATTGAGGATGAGTTTCAACATGGTCATTGCTTCCACATACATCCACACCTACGTGCAAACATGTATACATACATATACACATGCAAGTTCAGGGTCAGCCTGGTCTGTTAGAAAGACCACGAGTAGATGATAGATAGATAGATAGATAGATAGATGATAGATAGATGATAGATGGATAGATGATAGATAGATAGATAGATAGATGATAGGTAGATGATAGATAGATAGATAGATAGATAGATAGATAGATAGATAGATAGATGATAGAAGCAGACCAACTTTTAATTTCCAACAATCTCAGAAAGGAGAAATTCTACACCAAACTATTTCCTGTTAAATTAGGCATTTATACCAGAGACCTCATTTTAGAAATTATAAATGAAGCAGAGAATATAGGCTCATGTTGTCATCCCAGCACTTGGGAGGCCTAGGCAAGAGGCTCTTTGGTATTTGAGACCAACCTAGGCTACAGAGTGAGTTCTAGACAATCTGCGCTATAGTTAGATATTGTCTCAAAACAAAGCAAACACCCCCTACCCAAATTAAAGAATTATGGTGTAAGCTGTGACTGTTTTAAGTATAAAAGTGCTATCAGATCTATCTGGAGTAATCAAAAAAGACAGCTTGCAACTCAATAACGCCAACTGAGCCATTAGTCTCATAAATGTACTTCATGAACTTTTAAAAAAATACACCAAGAAATAATTTTATTGTTTTAAATTAAATCGTATTCCATATACACATATATGCACATATAAAATGTCCCAGTTCAAATATATATATTTGAAATATATACATATATAATATACATATATAAAGATATATAGATATATCATATATAGTCACTTAGTGTGAGGCTAAATTTTTGGAATAATGTTTTAATTTTAAGTCTGTGATACATTTCAACGACTCTATGTTCTCTGGATTATCTTAGTCTTTTTTTTCCCCTTAAATTCTACATGTTTCTCACATCATGTATCTTGATCCCATTTATGCTCTATTTAAATATGTCAGCAAACTAACTGAGCACTGTGCTAATGGCAACATGTGTCCTTTGGTAAATGGGGAGAAAATGTGTCTTTATCCTTTGGGAGTATCCAGTTTAGTGAGGACACTGATACTATCATTAACAAATGATTCTCCTAAAAGGGCTACTTTCCAAGCCAGGAAAGTTTTCTTAGGGATAACTCAGTTTATTAGGATAGCAAGGAAGAATTTCTATAGTGTGTGGACTTTGTCTGCCACCTACTTCAGGCATCTGAAGAACCGAGTGATGTGCTTCTGGATGTGGTTGGACACTCTTCATCGATGACTAAGTGATACTCAACACTGGATGTGAATACTTGTATATAAGGCTAAGGGACAAACACATGTCAATTCTCCTGTGATTCTGGCCACAAGGACACACATTCTGCCTCTGGGGGGAAGGCTTTGACTGAAACACAAGACTGGCTCTTAGTTTTAGGAGATCTTTACATGTTCAGATATGAAAGAGGCAGAAAGCATTTACCAGCTGTTTCCTCAAAGCTTGCCCAGAAAGTGTGCTAACAGCTAAGCAACAAGTGTCCAATCAACAGCAACCTGCAGAGTCAGATCCATGCAACAGCATTGCAACAGGTGAGATCTCAGTTGACTGACAGCTGTGCCCCTTTGAGCACCTGAGATAGGAAGTAGCCAATCAAGATGATGATTTGTCTCAGAAGTGCCTTAAATGAAAGGGACATTTATTCTTTACTTGCTGTAACTCTATGGCCACATTTAAATCACAACCATAATTTTTTCATAAGAGTCCCTTTTCAAAGGGTTGGAACAAAGACTTGCTTTCAAAAGCATCAAGTCCTATTCTGAGTGTAACACTGAAATGTCGATATTTACAACTGCACTTGTAAATAATACTCTCTGTGTACCTTGGTGTGTTCCTGTGTATTATGCATCTATCTGGGTTTCTCTGTGTATTTAACAATGGTTTTAAAGTTAGTATATAATGGAAAAAACCAACGGCCTAATAGATAATACAATGGATCTGAAGATTAAATAACTGGAACAAGAGTGTGCTACATAATAAACCCAGTGTTTCCAGTTTCTGCAACCATTCAAAAGGTTTTTGATTCATTGCAGATTCTGAATTGCTGGAAAAATGGCAGTTAATCACTTCTAACACCTATGCAGGAACACCTGGTGGGGGGAAGAGAAGGAACACGAAATTAACGCTCTGTGGCAGACTTAGACACATTATTTTAGCTTCACAGAATTGACTACCATAAGTCAAACTCAGGATACACAGAATTGATTTCTTTTGTAGGCCAAAATTGTTTTCCTTGATATATCAATTCCTTAACTGAACCTGACTTTTATTGATTTTCTTTCCTGAGCAAGGCCCACTGCCAAGAGCAGAGTGGTGTGTGTGTCTTTCCAGCTCAGCCTCATGAATAAAGCAGACTATGCCAAAACTTCTTTCTATATTGCAAAATGACTTTTCATTGTATTTTAGCAAGTTGGCGTGACAGTGTGCCTATTTTTAATCTGTTGTCTGCTGGAGGGTCCAATTCAATTGGAGAGAAAGAGAGAGGGGGGGAGAAAGAGAGGGAAAGAAACTAGTATTTCATGGCATCTAATAGAAAGATAAAATGTTTGCAAAAAATATTTAAATTGTGCATTAATTTTACATATCCATAAAGAACTTAAATGAGTTCCAGATATTAATTAGTAAGTATTTCTACATTTTTTGGAAGATTCTGCTATGAGTTGGCAGTGTTATTTTGGTTCATTCATGTGGCTGTCTGTTTACTTTTGGACAAATATTTATAGAGTAGATAGTATGTGTGAAACACTAAGTGTGTTCGGGGGACAGAGAGCCACCGTGAGACAGACAGATATAAAAGATGAAATTATATTTCCTTCCCGAGAATGTGTGGGTCTCTATAATTACCTGAGTGGTAAAGATAGCTAAAATTGGAGAATAAAACACACATAGTCTTCCTTAAATGTTGGAAGGCAGAGAAAATGTCCAGATTTGTTTAGTTCATTTTTTGGGGGGGGGGTAGATAAATGACAGATCGTAGAAGGCGAAACTCAGTTGCTCTCTTAGAGAGATCACTGAAATGGTGTTTTAGTGAAAGTCACTCTTCAGTATTTACAGCATTGCACTTGTCCACCTAGGTGTACGAGTTTCTCAGTTTCTAGAGAACTTGCCGAGATGTATGAGCACCACTATGATCTTGTTGTGGTGTCTTTCCACAGCTCCCACAATACCTGTTCTGCTGTTGGTAGTTAATTCCTGGTCCCACCTCTTACCCTAGGCAGCTACTATTCTTCTTCCTGTCTCTCTAAATTTGCCTTTCCTTGGACATGTTATAAAAACAGGATGAGAGTAAAATAGGTGGTCTTTCTGTAAATAGTCAAACCCTTCTGTTAAAGAAAAGCTTCTTAAATTCTTACTACATTAGCTGATTTTACAATTCACTGTGGTGTCTTCTGAGTCTTAGTCCCTCTCATTGGGCATAACTGGATGATTCAGAGCTCCAAGTTTACAGAGTGGGAGACAAAGCAGGACAGACAAGATCAGTTCATGGAAACTAGAGACAAACACCTCGCTGCTGTGTGTATTTATGAAATAATCCAGGGTCTGACAGGTTATTTTAGTGATGATGAGTGGACTGTATATTTGATGATCAAACTCATTGTTGACCTCAAAATCTCACCTGTCACATTTTATAGTATTATTCATAAAAAACATGAAAATTTAAATTTATTGTCATGAAGCTTGTTGGAGGAGGCCGCTTGTTAGTTCCAGCTGCTCAGCCCCAAAATAATCACACAGAAACTGTATTATTTAAATCGCTGCTTGGCCCATTAGTTCTAGCTTCATATTGGCTCTTACATCTTAATTTAACCCATCTCCATTAACTTGTCTATCATCACCTGGCTGAAGCTTACCACATGGCTTCTCCTTGACTCCGCCTCTTTCCTCCAAGCATTCAGTTTAGTTTTCCCCACCTAGCTCTGTTCTACCCTGTCAGGTCAAGGCAGTTCCTTTATTAACCAATGGTGTTCACAGCATACAGAGGGGAATCCCACATCAGAAGCTTACTTAGTTTTGTATTTCAGTTATTCTAAATCTTGCTAAATTACTTAATTTCCATCCACTGCAGATTAAGGAGGCTCTGCCATGTGCTAAATGCAAGAATATGCTTGAGATGCAGCCTAATCCGCTCAGTGGTGGCCAAGGACCTGATGAGAAGAATGAAGACGCATTTCCAGCATGGATTCAGCTTGTTCATTTATGACGTCCGATTTGAATGTGTGGTGCAAACCCCCAGCCAAATGCTGGTTCCCCAAACAAAGTGGAGCTTAATACTTTATTCCCCAGGAAGGGTCTAGACTCTCTAAATTGTCCTCCAAAGCAATCACACAATGTAGCTGGGGATGCAGAGAGCAAATGCCAGGCTTCCTTCTGAAAGGCTCTGCATCCCTAACCTTAAACTTAACTACAACATTGTATCAAAACCAATTAGCAAGGCAGAAGCACACCAAGACAGCAGACCTTAAAAGTTACCTTTCTCAGGCTGAACCCCGAGGGCAAATGCTTATGTAGAAGCTTTGTGGAATTGTTTTGAAAAAACAGTCTCAGCCACAGTCTTGGTCAGCCCGCACCTCTGCTGACTCGTCTCTTACTGCAAACACCAAGCTTTTCACAGCGCCCACCCACAGCCTCCAGTAAATGTGTCTTCATGTGGTTCTCCGAAGCCCCTGTTTCCGAGAGGGTAACAGGCACAGTTGAGAAGTTTGTGAAGTCTCCTGCAGGAACTGACAGCTCTCACTGCGCATCTGAAAGTTGCAGGTCGCCTTCGCCTTGCTCTGCTTATAGTTTTTCTCTCCCTCTGCACATCATTGCGAAAGTTTAGCTATGAAAGCAGTCGTCCAGAGAATATTAATAGGCTCCCCTCATATTCTTCAGTAGCTTATTTATGCCTTTGCTTATAATTCACAAAGAGTAGGTTAAAATGGCCAGGCTTGCCTTTAAAAAATAAATATTATAAAAACAATGGTAATATAATTACATAACAAAACATTGGTAAACAGAAAAAGGAAAATATTTGTAAATTATAACCCAACCATAGCTACCCTTACAGTGTTAGCCCTTCTTCTCTCTGTGCACATGCTTGCATGGCCATGAGTACAGGTGCCCAACATTCTCATTCCCCAACTCCAGGGGGCGCCTTTTCCATGCGGTCTCATGGGATCCACACCTACTGCTGTAGGGACTGAATCTGCTCTCTGACTCAGCCAACCCCTGCCTACCAGAGGGCCTGTTTTTCTCGTCAGATGAAATGAACTTTTCTAAGTGTTTGCTATTTTCTTGTGATAGATAGCAAGATAATGGGTTGCTGGGTTTTGATGTTGTTTTTACAAATACATTTAAAAATAGGTTGCCCAAAACTATGTTCTTATTAGTATAATGAGCTGTAACATGAATGGGGCTGGCTTGTTTGTTGTTGGGGTTTTTGTCCCGTCCGGTACCCCACAACTGTTTAGCCCCAAAGAAAATCACACATAGGTCTCCATAAATTATAAACTGGTTGGCCCATTAGCTCTAGCCTCTCACTGGCTAACTCTCACATCTTGATTAACCCATTTTTCTGATCCATGTTAGTCATGTGGCTCAGTACCTTTTTTCAGTGGGGCAGATCACATCCTGCTGGTCTGGGCAGAAGTGGGAGGAATCAACTTCCTTCTTCCCAGAATTCTCCTGTTCTCATTACATCATTTCTGCTTCCTGTCTGGTTTTCCCACCTATATTTCCTGCTTGGCCAATCAGCATTTATTTATAACATGATTGACAGAATACAAACAATTCTCCCGCACCAATGAGCATCATTAAAAAGGCAAGTTCACTTTATTTGCATTGTTTATTGCTATTTATATATACTTATGATTAAGTTAATATAAACTAGCATCCCAGGATCTATCAATAATTAATGAGATAGATGTTTCTTAGTTTTTTATTTAATATTGTCCCTACTGTGATTTTATTCTAACCCCCTCATTGTTAATTCATGGACAAATTAAAAATCCTTTTATTTTATTTAGTTAAGTTATTAGATGCTGTGTATCATGTGATAATAATTAAAATTCTTTTGAATATTTTTTAAAGTACTTCTCATTCCTGTTGTATAAGGACCAAGATCTTCCTTACTCTGAGTTCTGTAATACACATTGGCTAAGTAAGATAACAAAGTAAATAATACACTTTGTTCAAAGCCCCTAGGCTATAGTCACACGATCAAGCCTGACATAGGCATTCTATAAATGAGTTCTACAAACTATGGTCAAAAAAAAAAATACTCAGATGCTGTAACAGAACCAGTAGAATGAGCATATATTAAACTGACCCCGATCACTGACCATTGTACCCATAAATTAGTGCTGCACGCGTGTCTCAAATCTCACGAGACAAGCTTCTTTTGCAGCAGACTGCAATTAACATAGAAACCCACAGTGGTCAACGTTCATAGAACAGGAGACACAAGAGTGCTCAGTCCTGAGAGGGCATCTGTATCACACCTCTATCTCTCAAGGTTCATATGTCTCAGAAGAGATGAAGGAAAGCATGCACCAGCCAGAGGCAGTGGATAACCACAACAGACAGCCGGTTTTAGACCCGCCTGGGCAGTAGTGCATACGAACTCACCATGGTTGCGACAGCATGCCTATGAACTGAGCAAGAACAAACCAAATACGGTCCCAGTGTGGGGGCTGGTTGTCACAAAGATCCATCTGCTGTTGAAGAGATGATGGTAGCTTACCGCTGCCGGGAAAGGAGAGCTAGTTTCTCTAAGGATGTGGCCCCAGATACACTAATTTCCAGTGTATCCACACACCCAAGAGTGTATTGGTAGCACTAATTGAACTTGGTGGGTTAATAAAAAACAAGCTAATAAACAAACAAACAACACTAGCATGCTAGGTTGGATGGGCACGGAATGGAGTCAGACCTGGGAGGTGTTGAGGGAGATGACTAGGATCAAAATGCAATGGAGGAGATTCCCAGAGTTGATAAGAACATGTTTTAGAGAGGATCGATGGGATTGGCTTATTGATACAGCTGGAGAAGCCCAAGAGTGCTGACTCACACTGGAGAGGCTGGGTGCTTCAGAGGAAGGATTCCTGGAAAGCTGCTGGGTTTCAGTCCCTACAGAAGGCTGGAGAAACTGGTTCCAGCGTCAGTGAAGGTGTCAACAGTAGCAGCAATGGAGTTGACAGACTCACCAGCCAGAGAGCAGAAAACTTTTCTTCTTCCTTTTCTTCTTTTTCTCTTGGCTGCAACCAGAAGGGCACCACAATATTCCCGAATTGATCAAGGCAGTCAAGATAATCTCCCCAAAACCTGAGGTAGATGCCCCCAATTAAGACTCTCTTTCCTGGTAATCCTAGGTTATACCGCCACCATAGCTAAGGTTACCATAATACTCATATGGCCGTAAGATGGGGACACACTCAGATGGATTATATTTTCACTCAAACGCTAGCTAAGAGTTTCATTCCTCTTTCAGTATGTCTTTCAGTTGTGTAGAAGGTTCATTTTGAAATCAAGAAGTAAAACCTTGCTTCCTCTGAATATATATAGCCATCTGAATATTTATATATGTATGTATTCATATATATGCATACACGCACACACATCTCACAGGCCTTAGGGAGAATGCCATCATCAACACTACAGAATGAACTAAAAATGTCCCAAAGGAAGTTCTAATGGAAAAAGCATTGAAGCACCCCCAAAATACGATAAAATTTCTGGCCAAGTATAAAAGGTTGCACACACACTTCTTAACATTTTGTATACATTTTGTGTTGTTCATTATTCTCCTTGAGAAATACACATAATTTAGAAGAAACTAAGTAACCAGGTTATGAGACTTTGGCCTGAAGAGCTGAGCCGAAATAGAATCCTGTGCATTTGAAGGCCCTCTTCTCAAAACGTGAAATGCTTAACAAGTCTAAAAAAAAAATCCAGTCTAAACGAGCAGTTGGTAAAGCCATCAGCCCCTCATGCTGGAACAAGCAACAAACACATGCACCAAGCCGCGAGAGTTTCTCGTTTGATTTACAGTCGCCTTGGCACTCAGAGTAACAAGGCGGCACTGAGCGTCAAGAGCCGCAGCACTCAGTTTATTATCTAAGTTGTTAAAGATGCTAATTAGATTAGGAATTTGCTGAACCCCTTTTATTCCTTGTAGAATGCAGAGTGTTTCTCCCGTTTCCCTTTGAAATCCAGCTTTGTGGCATGAAAACACAGGAAAGAAGAAATCTTACACTCAAGGAAATTGTAGGGTCCCATTGAATTCCAAAAATATTGTAAAAATTCCAATAATAACAGTTACCAAAGAGCCAAGAAAGTACCAGACCTGTTTTTAAAAATAATATACTTTAACGACTTCTGCATTGTTTGATGTATATTACACAAGAAGTGGGCAGATCGTGGACAGTATACCTCGGAAGCCTGGGCTGACGAACAGGGTGGAAACCACACTGGACGGTAAGTTCAAGACAAAACAACAGTTTCTGGGAAAGCAAGAGGCAGTCCTTCCTCCTGGTGTAATAAACATCACTCCATGCGTCATTTTAATGCCCTGGACAAACGGCTCAGCAGCGAGCTGTGATAGAGGATGAGAAAGTTGCTGTGTGCTTTGATCAGAACACAGCCCATTTGCAACAGTCTAGTCTTCAAGCAAAAGAAACTATAAACGCATCCATAAGATCACTTATTCACCTCAAAGATCTACATGAATGGAAAATGCTCTAAGAAGGCTAAAAAAAAAGTAAAAGTATGTCTATGTGACAAATAGAGTATTAGGATAATTATTTATAATTACTAAGCTATGAAATTGTGGAGCAATTTTCTTAAAATCTTTAGTTTGAAGCAAAAATAATACATTTGTATGTGAACACTGCTTCTTTACAATATGACCAGGGAAAGATATATATCATAAGGCAATAGCAAAAAATTATGTTAAATAGATTATTTAATAGATTGTCGTGGGACCTAAGAAGGTTCTTTATTCAAAGACAAGAGTTCTTCAAAGAAAATTGCTGTGTAGCAATTGTGAGAGTAACTGACGCTTTTGGAGATAGAACATTAGATTGTGTGAACCAGCCCCTCAGCCTGCGGAGTGATTGAAACAGTCTTTGGCCACTGTTGAGATCAGGCTATGCCTTATTCTAAGTTGAAATAGTGTTTGTTTTTTTTTTTCTGGCTGTATATTGTCATAGGAGACTTCATTGTAAAAGCAGCTTTGGTCCTGTTTTGAGGAAAGGTGGCTGTGGTCTCTGGGGAGGATCGGGTGGGGGCAGAGACTGCAGCATCTTCTAGGAACTGCCCACCCAGCACAGTAATGTAGATGACTTATTCCTAAAATTAAAAGGGGAGCTAAATGAATTTATTGGAGTGAACTGAGATTATAGAGGCAATGGGTTTATTAGTACATACTAGGAAAACCAGGCACAAGAGCTTACTGGACAGGTTATATCAAGTAAAAGGTACAATCCCTCTCCCGTGCTTCCTAAACGACGGACTTCTGACATAGGGGAGACAAGGTCCCACACCAGTCTGCCATCTAGTGTCTGGCACATGCTTCACAGACTGATGGACTGGCCTACCGTTCCTGGAGCTTTGGCTTAGCTCAGTTCCTGGCTGTTGTATGTGGTGTACTCTGCTGCCTGCTCATTCTGCTAGATCTGGACTTGACTTCCTCATTCCCTGCTTACAGCTCTGGATCCTTAAAACCCTTTCCCTCACAGCTGAATTTTGCCTTGTCAATCTCAGACCCAAATCCAGCGGCTGCAGCAGCAGCTCTCTCTGAGTCTCTGTTGTGGGATGATGCTCCTGTGTACTGGGAAGAGTTGTCACTTGCATTGGTTTTCAAAAACGCTGATTGGCCAGTATCCAAGCAGAAAGTGTAGACTGGGTGACCAGACTAGGAGAATTCTGGGAAGAGGAAAGGCAGAGAGGCAGTCATAAGCCAGACACAAAGGAAGAAAGATGAGAATGCCTTACTGAGAAAAGGTACCAAGCCACGTGGCTAAACATAGTTAAGAATTATGGGTTAATTTAAGTAGTAAGAGCTAGTTAATAATAAGTCTGAGCTAAGAGGGCAAACAATTTATCATTAATATAAGCCTCTAGTGTTACTTTGGAACTGAATGGCTGTGGGGTTGGGCGGGACAGAAAGTTTTATCTACAATCTCTTAGACCATTTCTGAACCTTCATCTTGGCTGTAACCTCCTTATTACATTAATTCTACAACCCACCTATATACATACAGATTCATAAATGTATTTGCTATGTACTTTATGATGTGTGATAGGAAAGATCATATAAAAAATGAAAATAGCAATAAAAACTAGCATTTACTTTGGCCAGGCTGCAAAGATAGTCATGTTATCTATTGCTATCCAATTAATTCTGACATTGTGGAAAGTCACAAATGTGTTTGTCTATGTTTCTGTGGCAGTGTCTGACAATCGTCAGATGAGAGCCCTTTGCTCTGTCTGATCCTTGCACACGCCCACCTCCATCTCAACTATGGTAGGTTGTGGAGTGCAATGAGGTTCACAGAAGCCCTTGAGCGCTGGGAATGGCATAGATACGTTCTCCTTTGTGACTTTTCAGGATATTCATAAGCGATGTCAATAGCTTCAAAGTGACGTCTTCTTCAAAATTAACCAAGTGGCTTCATTAGCCTCACCTCTCCTTTTAGAGTCTGAATCTGTGCCCTCTCCCCAGTTCACACGCTGAAGTTTAATTCCCAGAGTGGCCTTGTTGGAGATGAAGGCTCTAAGAATGGAGTTAAGGTTAAAGGAGACCACAAGGCCGGGGCTATGGTGTGACCTGGTTAGTGGTATGTAAACAAGCAATAATAGAGAACACATACGTTCCCTCATTTTGTGCACAGGCACGCAGTGAGAAGCAACTATCTCTAAACCAAGAAGAAAATCCTCCCAAGAGTGCACTGGCCTTTTTATTTTGGATTTTGAAACTTCATAGTTGTTTCTTTTAAACCATCCCACTTGTGATATTTTGGTATGGTAGCTGGGGCAGGCTGTCTATGTGCAGGATATTACTACAATGGAAGCAAGGATTTTTCAGTATTTCCCATAAAGAGTATGGTACTTGTTTATTAGTGAAAAATCATTGTTATATGTTTAATTTGGGTTTTAATCTGTGGTATAATCTCATCTTGTTATTTTTTTTTGTTTTATACTTTCCTGATATTTTATTCTCCAACCCTTTGACCAAAGTAAGTCTCTTTAGTATTACCTTGGATAAAGGCACAATTTGATAATGCAGTGAATACATTTTCATTTTATACTTACTGGAAACATTTAAATATGACTGAAATGTCTCAATAGATTGACATTACCTTATTCTCTATGAACACCACAATATTTTATTTCTGGAGTACACTTAAATTTATACTGCCAATTTTGTAATGTTATTCCAATATGAACTATATCATCAAAACTAAACTAAAAAGCTCAGAATGATAAGTGTGAGAGACACCCAGTATCATTTAAATATAACTGTATATTTAAAAAGTCATTCTATTTTAATTTAATTTAACTGGATTTCAAATTTTGATGTTAAAGATATCCAGAATGCAGTGATGAAATTCAACATTTACTCCTTAAAAATGTGTAAGAAGTTAAGTATGCAGAGCTAGGAATACGGCTCAGTGGTTAAGTATGTTTCCTGTATAAACATGAAGACCAAGTTTGGATCCACAGTACTTATGAAATAAAAGCCAGGAATAGCTTTGTGTACCTAAAGCTCATACACTCTGGGGTTGGTGACAGGATTGCTGGATCTTGCTAAATGGTCTGGCTGAAAACCAGAAATCTCAAGGTTCGTTGAGAGATTTATTTCAAAGGAACATGGTGGAAAATGACGGACTGAGACATCAGATGCCCTTCTCTGACCTTGCAAACACTGATGTATGCACATTCCTGTACATGTACACACACAGAGAGACACACAGACACACACACACAGACACACACAAGCACATACATACAGACACACACACACAGACACACACACAGATTCACATACACACACAGGCGCATACACATGGACACATGCACACAGACACACACATGCAGATACACAGAGACACATACATAGACCCATACATACAGACACACACAAGCACATACATACAGACACACACACACACAGACACACATACAGAGACACACACATAGATGCATACACACAGACATACACACAGATACACATACAGACGGACACACACACACACACACACACAATTTTGAAAAGAAATTAAGTTTTAGGGGACATTACTTGTCCTGGTAGTAAATTTATTTAGAAACATATTAGAGAATGGAAGGGCTGGTGGGAAGATGTGGTCATGGCTGTTATTGTTTTAGTCTTTTTGATGAAAAAAGAAGACGTTTTCCCTTGCGCATTTTCAAATCTCTGATTTTCATCAAAAGAAAAAACCCATTAGTCATCCACGTGCTCGTCCACGCTCAGCAGAGCAGACCGTTTGGGCTGTAATCGTCCACACTCAGCAGAGCAGACCGTTTGGGCTGTAATCGTCCACACTCAGCAGAGCAGACCGTTTGGGCTGTAATCGTCCACACTCAGCAGAGCAGACTGTTTGGGTTGTAATCGTCCACACTCACACCAGAGCAGACCGTTTGGGTTGTAATCGTCCACACTCACACCAGAGCAGACCGTTTGGGCTGTAATCGTCCACACTCAGCAGAGCAGACCGTTTGGGCTGTAATCGTCCACACTCAGCAGAGCAGACTGTTTGGGTTGTAATCGTCCACACTCAGCAGAGCAGACCGTTTGGGCTGTAATCGTCCACACTCACACCAGAGCAGACCGTTTGGGTTGTAATCGTCCACACTCACACCAGAGCAGACTGTTTGGGTTGTAATCGTCCACACTCACACCAGAGCAGACCGTTTGGGTTGTAATCGTCCACACTCACACCAGAGCAGACCGTTTGGGCTGTAATCGTCCACACTCACACCAGAGCAGACCGTTTGGGTTGTAATCGTCCACACTCACACCAGAGCAGACCGTTTGGGTTGTAATCGTCCACACTCACCAGAACAGACCGTTTGGGCTGTAATCGTCCACACTCAGCAGAGCAGACCGTTTGGGTTGTAATCGTCCACACTCAGCAGAGCAGACTGTTTGGGTTGTAATCGTCCACACTCACACCAGAGCAGACCGTTTGGGTTGTAATCGTCCACACTCACACCAGAGCAGACCGTTTGGGTTGTAATCGTCCACACTCACCAGAACAGACCGTTTGGGCTGTAATCGTCCACACTCAGCAGAGCAGACCGTTTGGGCTGTAATCGTCCACACTCACACCAGAGCAGACCGTTTGGGTTGTAATCGTCCACACTCACACCAGAGCAGACCGTTTGGGCTGTAATCGTCCACACTCACACCAGAGCAGACTGTTTCGGTTGTAATAGTCCACACTCACACCAGAGCAGACCATTTGGGCTGTGATCGTCCACACTCACACCAGAGCAGACCATTTGGGTTGTAATTCTTTCACGACTTCTTTTTTGCTCCAACCGGAATTTATGCCCCTTGAGGCCCAAACCACAAATTTATGATTCTCAGTGGTAGCTAGTTCTGTTCTCTCTCCTTTCCATGTTGGCCTTCCTTCACTCTCAGCAAGCACTTTTTCTTCTACTACACGGGAAAGAAAAAGCAGAGTATATCAAGCAGGAATTCCCGAAACCACCTTCTTCCAGCCTTCACTAAAAGGATCAAAGAAAGCCAGACAGACGACAAAACAAAATGGGTTTGGAAAATCCACACCATTTCAGAATATGTTTCCAAAAAAAGAAAGAGACTCTTGAAAGAGCACCAGAATAAAAGCCCATCGTGTAACAAAGAAGAAACCAGGGAAAGATAAAATAACAGAAGCCTAAAAATCTAGCCTACAAAATACAGATATTTTTTTCTGAGAAAGAACACAAATGGTTTAGAAACAAAACTCTACTTTGTGGGGAAGAAAAACTCTCTCAGATCACACATACAGCAGGCTTGGGCGTCCTAGACATTGTAAAAATGTTTCAAGTAAAATCAGTATCATAGCCTGAACAAAACACCCCAGCACACTGTTAAATTTTGAGATTAAGGAATTCTTCCAACATCCAGAAAGAAGAAGAAAGAGCATTTTCAAAGAAGTGAGATCTAGTAAGTGTCATATTTCTCCTCTGTAAAAGTAAACACACCATAATGCAATGAAAAATAACTTCAAAGTTTTGACAGAGGGAGAATTATGACCCAATGATTTTATTGTATTATAGCGATATCCTCAGGTGTACAAGGTTTTGGCAAATGCTCCAGCGTCATAGTTTTTTCCCCAATGTTTTCTCTGTGGTAAAAGGACTCAATAAAGTGCAAAATTCAAGAACTGGGGAGGTCAGCTGTGGAAGCAGAGTGACTGTGGGGGTTAAGACAAGCCAAGCAGCAGAAGCAAGCGGAAAGAAAACATGTTTTTAACACTTAGGATAGAAACCAGCCCCATTCCAAATACACAAAATACATCCCATTTCTTAGACTCACACAGTTAATGGGAGTTGAGGCTGCATGCATGCACAGATTTGTTAATTTTTAGAAGGTAATTAGTTCTGAGAGTCTGATGCAATTTCTAAAACGCTGCGATTCAGCCATCAAATGTAAAAAAGAGAAAATATATGTGTTTAGAGGGAGTAGGTTAGTAGGCACATACAGTTTGTAAAAGTGAAAGACTAAAAGCAAAAACAGGCCAGGAAAGCGATGATATTTGCTCCTAAGTTGAGTTATGCACATTTGCATATCAATTACACTTTGATCATTGGATTAAAAATAATAAGATGTTCTCGAAAAATCAATGCAAAAGACAAAAGTCAACCATTTTTTGAAGCAAAAGAAAATAAGGACAAGAAACAAACAAACAGAAAAACCCAAACGACCTATTAGTGACTGAATTCACGGTACGTTTGCAGTCCAGATTTTACTGACATCTTGAGAAGCTTGGGCATGGCCATTTTCTTTGTTGCTCTTTCCCAGCTTTCTTTGCCAACCTTGCTTTTTATACCAAGCCAGTAGGTAGTAATGTTCTAACGAAATTGTATAGAGTTGGTGGTTTATGAGCAACACGTACTTCTCAGCCCTCTGGAGCTGGCATGGACTAGACAGGCTTGACTGTATGGCATGGGCCTACTTTTACTGGGTGCTCACATGGAATTAAGGTGAACTATCTTACTAGGGTCCCCCTCATAAGAGTGCTAATCCCACTGCAAGAACTAATTACCCCTCAATGCCTGCAATTCCCATTACCTTCAGTTTATGGAGGAAGATTTTCTTTTCTAACATGAATTTTTCAGAGGCAAGCATCCATATGACTGGAGACTGTAAACCTTCTTGGTTATTTTTTAAATTTAATTTTTAATTAATTTTAATTTAATATTGTATATTAATTTAATTTTTAATAATTTTTAAATTTAATATTATTGTCCTTATAACCTCTTTATAAATAACTAGTGTGTACTGCAAACGTGCTTGTACATCAGCTTTCTGGAATTTTCCTCAGGCTCTTCAAACTTATTGCGACAAAAAATGAACAACTTTTGATCACACTACTCCAAGTCAGAGTTCTTTTCCAACAGGTTCGTACTCCCACAGGATCCTAAACATAACTTAGGATTGGTCTTGAATTTTTCTTTCACCATTGAATCTTTTTAACTCATCGTTAGTCTTGTTGAATCTTCTCAGTTAATCTAAAGACCCTGGGTTGACACTTGATCTTCTCCAAACTATTCTCTATTAAATTGATTTTTTTCATTAAGGCAGATGTCAACATGCCATTCTTTTGTTGAAAGTGCTTCTTAAATGAAACTAGTTCATGTTTCTAGTCATGCCTTATCCAGGCACAAGGATTATTAACACCCCCTCTTGTTCTCAACAGTATCCTAGCTTGTGTTATGTTATATGGCCAAGATCCTTATAAAATGCCGTCTGACCTGACCAGCCTCCTGTCCGTTTGTCCAGACTCACCTTACACTACTTCTTGTCTTGTTCCACACTAGTCTGGTAACTCACCCTCAGAATCACATACTATTGTCCTGCCTCCCATACCCCCCATTCTTCTCTATAGTAGGAGCGCCGCTTGTTTGTTCCCGGCTGCCCAGATCCAAAATAAGCACACAGAAACCATATTATTTGCAAAATACTATTTGTCCAATAACTCAAGTGTTTTTCTGGCTAACTCATATCTTAAGTTAACTTATCTCCATTGATCTGTGTATCAATGTTTTGATTTGCATTTCTCTAATGACGAAGGCTTTTGAACATTTCCTTAAGTGTCTTTCAGCCATTTTAGATTCCTTTGTTGAGAGTTCTCTGTTTAGGTCTATATTCCATTTTTTAAAATTGGATTATTTATTCTTTTGATGACCAATTTCTTGAGTTCTTTATGTATTTTGGAGATTAGCCCTCTGTCAGATGTGGGGTTGTTGAGGATCTTTTCCCATTCTGTAGGCGGTTGTTTTGTCTTGTTGACTGTGTCCCTTGCTTTACAGAAACTTTTCAGTTTCAGGAGGTTCCATTTATAAATTGTTTCTCTTAGTGTCTGTGATATTGGAGTTATATTTAAGAAGTGGTCTCCTGTGCCAATGTGTTCAAGTGTACTTCCCACTTTCTCTTCTTTGAGGTTCAGTGTGGCTGGTTTTATGTTGAGGTCTTTGATCCATTTGGACTTTAGTTTTGTTCTTGGTGGTAGATATGGATCTATTTTCATTCTTCTACATGTTGATATCTAGTTATTCCAGCACCATTTGTTAAATATGCTTTCTTTTTTTTCATTTGGTATTTTTTTGCTTCTTTGTCAAAATTCAGGTGTTCTAAGGTATGTGGGTTAATATATGGGTATCTATTCAGCTCCATTGGTCCTCCTGTCTGTTTTTATTCCACTACCAGGCTGTTTTCAATACAGTAGCTCTGTAGTAGAGTTTGAAGTCAGGGATTGTGATGCCTCCAGAAATTCTTTTATTGTACAGAATTGTTTTGGCTATCCTGGGTTTTTTGCTTTTCCATATGATGTTGAGTACTGTTCTTTTGAGGTCTGTGAAGAATTTTGCTGGGATTTTATTTGCATTGAACCTATAGATTCCTTTTGGTAAGATAGCTATTTTACTATGTTATTTCTACCTACTCAAGATCATGGGCTATCTTTCCACTTTCTGATGTCTTCTTCAATTTTTTTTCAAAGATTTAAAGTTCTTGTCATACAGAGTTACTCCTAGATATTTTATGCTATTTGTGGCTATTGTGAAGGGTGATGTTTCTCTGATTTCTTTATCAGCCCATTTATCATTTCTGTAAAGGAGGGCTACTGATTTTTTGAGTTAATCTTGTATACTGCTACATTACTGAAAGTGTTTATGAGTTGTAGAAGTTCCTTGGTAGAATTTTTGGGGTCACTTATGTAAACTTTCATATCATAAGTAAATAGAGTTTGATTTCTTATTTTCTGATTTGTATCTTCTTGATCTCCTTTTGGTGGTTTATTGCTCTAGCTAGGACCCCAAGGAAATATATTGAATAGATATGGAGAGAGTGGACAATCTTGTCTTATTCCTGATTTCAGTGGGATCGCTGGGAGTTTCTGGCCATTTAGTTTGATGTTGGCTATAGTCTTGCTGTATATTTTCTTTATCTTGTTTAGGTATGTTCCTTGTATATGTTTAGGTATGTTCCTTGCTCTCTTCAAGACCTTTATCATAAAGGGATGTTGTATTTTTTTTGAAAGCTTTTTTTTTGGCACCTAATGAGATGATCGTGTGGTTTTTATCTTTCAGTTTGTTAATATGGTTGAATATTTTGACAGATTTTCATATGTTGAACCATCCCTGCATCTCTGGGATGAAGCCGACTTGATCAAGGTAGATGATGGTTCTGATGTGTTCTTGGATTTGATTTGCCAGTGTTTTATTTAGTATTTTTGCATCAACATACATGAATGAGATTTGTCTGTAATTCTCCTTAGTAATGTATTTATGTGGTTTGGGTATTAGGTAATTGTAGCCTCATAAAAAGAGTTTGGCAATATTCCTTCTGTTTTTATTGTGTGAAACAATTTGAGGATTATTGATATTAGTTCTTTTCTGAAAATCTTGTAGAATTTTTAGCTGGACCCATCTGGTCCTGTTTTTTTTTTGGGGGGGGGCGGGGGAGACTTTTGATGACTGTTTGTATTCCTTAAACAGTGTAGGTCTGTTTAATTTGCTTATCTGGTCTTGATTAAATTTTGGTAAGTGATATTTATCCAGAAAGTTGTCCATTTTCTTTAAGTTTTCCAATTTTATGGAGTACAGATTTTTGAAGTATAACCTGATGATTCTCCGTATTTCCTCTATGTCTGTTTTTATGTCCCTCTTTTTATTTCTGATTCTATTAATTTGGATATTCTCTCTCTGCCTTTTGGTTAGTTTTGATAAAGATTTATCTATTTTGTTGATTTTCTCAAAGAACCAACTATTTTTCTTATTGATTCTTTAAATTGTCTTCTTTGTTTCTATTTTGTTGATTTCAGCTCTCAATTTGATTATTTCCTGCTGTCTGGATCTCTTGAGTGAGTTTTCTTTTTCTTTTTTTTTTTCTAAAGTTTTCAAATGTTCTCTTAATTCACTAGTGTGGGATTTTTCCAGCTTCTTTATGTAGGAATTTAGTGCTATGAACTTTCCTCTTAACACTGCTTTCATTGTGTCCCATAAATTTGGGTATGTTGTGTGGTCATTTTAATTGAATTTTAGGAAGTCTTTAATTTCTCCCTTTATTTCTTCATTGACCAATTAATGATTAAGGTGAGCATTGTTTAATTTTCATGTGTTTTTGGGCTTTCTGGAATTAGTATTGTTGTTGAATTCTAGCTAGGGTTTCAAGAACATCTTGTCTTCCTCTTGTAGTGCCTCAATATCTATTGTATCTTAAGCACTTGAGATTCTCTCTTCCATTTCTTGTATTCTTTATTTATGATTGTATTTGTGGTTCCTGATCATTTTGTCATGATTTCTGTTTCTATAATTCCCTCAGCTTGTGTGTTCTTTACTGTCTCCATTTCACTTTTCAAGTCTTGAATAGTTTCATTAATATGTTTGATTGATTTTTCTTGGTTTTCTTTAAGAAATTTGCTGATGTCTTCCATTTTTTGTTTGTTTTTTCTTCCATTTCTTTGAGGAAATTTCTCATTTCCTGTTTAAGAATCTCAAACATTGTCCTGAAGTTATTTTTTAAGGTCATTTTCTTCTGCTTCATCTATATTTGGTTGTTCAAGTCTTGTTGTTGTGTTACTCTTTGTGGTGTTGCATGTGTTCTTACCTTGTCTACTCATCTTCCAGGTGTCACTGGATCCAAGGCTCAGATGGTTGCTCCTCATGGTGCTCTCAGTGCCAAGGTTCCTGCTACCCTATTGATCACTCCATGTTCTTGGAGGTCACTCAGTGCTCCCAGCGTTTTCTCTGCTCCTGTGAAGTTTGCTGTCTCAGGCCTGCTCTGGCCTAGGTGCTGGCTCAGATCTGTTTCTGCAAATGTCCCTGGTCTGGATCTGCTCCTCCAGAGGTCTCTGGTTTGAGGTTGGGTCTGCAAAGGTCTCTGGATCCAACCTATTTTCTCAGAGGTCTCAAAAGGAAGGTTTTTAACTTTAATTAAGTAAAATTACATAAAACAGTTATCAAGCAAGACTTACAGGTACATTACTTGTATCTATTTTATCTTTAATTATAACTAAGGAAAACTATGACTATATGTTCTTCAGCTCCATCAAACACTCCAGAAAGATATATATTGCCTTAGTAAACAGAAAGTGCATTGTAAGCAACCTCCAAAACTCTGAAAATGATAGAGACATCTCACTGTCTAGACAGTCACCCAAAGTTCTTCTGTACTATTGGGGCATCCATCTCCCGTCTAAAGGCCCATAATATCCAGCAGACTTTTCAAAAAAGCAGAAAATTTCAAGTTTCGCCTATATTGGCAGTTTTCAGTCACTTTTATCTGTGTCCTGCAGAATGTCTCGCAGACTCTTTCATAAAGCAGGAACCCTAAAGGACCATCTCACCTTTGGGCAAGTTCAACAGTCATTTCTCTTTGGGTCCTGCATGTCCAGTTCATCCAGCATAGCATCAAATAGTCCAGGCAAGAGCAGTCTCTTGCACAAATGGCTAACAAACTCCATGAGGAGCCTCTTTGATCCCCATCTTCCTCTTGAAGTAGACACATCTGCCAGGAACAGATGTGTCTCATTGCCATGAAAAGTCCTAATTTCTCAAAACATTTTAACTGCCATATTCTGAAGGTCTCTAAAAAATTTGAAGAATACCTAACTATCTGAAATATCTATATATCTAGAAAACCTAACTAGCATGACTACACACTTGACTATTATAGATTATTATCTATTAACCTATATTTCCTAATTATACATTGCATTTTTAAAGAGCTATATTTTACAATACCTTAATCAAGAACAGAAATATACATATAAGAAAATTGACCTAAAATTTGTATGAATAGCCCAAGATCCATACCAATGCAAATTATTCATCTCTATAGCATAGCTGCCTTTAAATGTAAACAAACATTTATAAACAATCATTTAGAAAATTTGGGAAGAGTTCTCTCCAAACTTCTTCCTAATTTTTGTTGGGTAAAGTACTTTTGGGGGATGTTTATGGTGACCTTTTGTGTGGTCTTGTTCCATCAAACCACATTAGTCCTGAAGCAATCCACAGGTTCTCATCTTCTGTGGAAACAAAAGAAAAACCTCCTTTCCAAAGCAACATATTCTTAGACCCAAATTTTGAAGACAAGATACCTTTAAAGTATATTTGTTGGTTACTTAGCTCCATCATAGTCAAAGAATTCATAGAAAACACAATAATATACACAATCCAGACTCTCTATGTATTTTCCATTTTTATGTGGCTTATTTTTCTTTATTTATTTAATCTACGACTGCCTGTACACTGTCTCTTTAAAGACTTTGTTTTTTAAATCAATTTACTTCTTTCCCAACTCTCTATACCCTTTTTCTTCTCTCTCCCAAGCCTATGTACATTTATCCAACACTGTGACCCACTTAGAGGTTTTTTTTCCATCTGAATTTGTCTTTATTGTGTATCTGTAATCCTTTCTGACCAGGACTTCTTCTTAAAATGCTACCCGCTTCTTAAAAACCTAAGCAGCATCATTGCTAGAGCAAATACGGTCCTGCCTGCTTGCTCTGCCCAGTCTAACATGGCAGAAATCCATTCACTGCCTCTGAGACTGCTGGGTGGGAGCTGTCCTCACCACCTCAACTCTGGTAACCAGGTGGCCCATGCTGCCACCAAGTAACTTGCAGCATGCTGCCCACAAACCCCATTTAAATGCTCGGTCTCCTGAAGGAGACAGAGTTTGTACTGGCAGCACAGCCCAGAAAGCCACTTTTTCAAAACCCCGTGTCTTTTTTTCTGCTACCACCGAGTCAGGAAAACTTCTCTTAAAGGAGCCATGACATTAAGCCATGCTTAACTGTTTTCTTTTTCTTGCCTAGAATTATTTCCCAAACTCTCTCAGGTTTGAAGTGGATTTTAGTTGGCCACGCTGGTGCCAGTTTGTAGTACAAAGACTGCTTATTTGTTCCTAGCTGCCCAGACTCAAAATAATCACACATAAACCATATTATTTGCAATACTGTCTGGCCAATAGCTTAAGCATATTTCTGGCTAACACACATATTAAATTATCCCATCTCCATTAATCTGTGTATCACCATGTGGCTGTGGTTTATCAGGTAAAGTTTTGCCATCTGTCTCTGGCGGGGCTGCATGGCTTCTCTCTGCCTCTGCCTCCTTTCTCCCAGCATTCAGTTTTGTTTTCCCCGCCTACCTAAGTTCTGCTTTGTACAGGCCTAAGACAGTTTCTTTATTAACCAATGGTATTCACAGTCTTCAGAGGGGAATCCCACATCACTTCTTCCCCCTTCCCCTCTCTGGTTCTCTCTTCCCATCATCTTCCTTTCATTTTGGCTCTGGGACAGTTCTGTTTGAGCACTTTAAAATAGGAACATCTGCTTTCAGTATCATTAGCGGCTCTTACTCATTAATTCTCAGTATTGTAGAGACAAGATCATTAGCTTTAATTATCCCCTGTCCCTTACACTCAATCAGGAATTCAGCTAGGGTTTCAAGAACATCTTGTCTTCCTCTCATAGTGCCTCAAACAGTTTACCATGATTTTTTGTTTTTGCTTATATTTCTCAGTGAACTTGAAAAGGCATCAGACCTGGGCCACCTGATTTGTCATTTTATCCCCAGTTCTCAAGTAGTCACTGGCAGTTAATAAACATTTCTAAAGGCCATAAAAATGTAAGTTCCCTCATGAGCATCGTAAAAGAATGAAAAGATACCGATCATAGCAACTTTGATCACCATTCAATAGTCGTTCTCAAATAGACGTGAATTGAATTGCTTCTTCCATCAGCTCTGAACGTTTTAGCTGAGCATTCATGTCTGCAAACTCAGAAGAAGAACATTTCTTTGCAGAAAGAGCAATGTACTTTGTGCTTGGAGCATATTCCCAACTGCTGCTGCTTCTGTTGGTTGGACTCCTCTAGCGAGGTAAGGTGTTTGAAGAGACCCTGGCTTCATTGGGCTGCAGAGACCCTTTCTCCTGTCCCACGCAATGCAGCTGTACAAGGCGGCCAACCTTTCTGCTCACAAGAAGATGAAGGGGTTCTCTGTCTCTCAGGACTGGCTTGGATGGTCATCGATTCCCAAAGCTGTTCCTATTACCAGTCTCAGGGTGGAAACCACGTGCAGCCTTCCGCGCTTCTGTGCACTGGCCAGGCTTCAGAAGCACATGACTTCTCAAATTATGGCCGCTGAGTGGCTCCGAAGCCCTTTTCTCCTCTGCATCTCGATTTGATGGTTTTTTGGTTTGTATTTCAGTGAGAGTCTTCACTCACCTGCGCCTTTGTGCTGGGGCTTGGGTGTTAAGTGTGGATGAGATAATTCTTGGGTCAAATCCAAAGAGTACTTTAAAAATTTAACGTGTGTGGGTAACAAATAATGAGCCCACACTGTGTGTGACCCAGACGCACTCGAGTGTGTTGCATTACTGGATTACCCGTAGGTAAGCACGGCTGTGCCTGGATGGTCACTGGTAGCAAGTGAGAGTGAAAAGTATCTGTGTTCCTGCGGTGGGAGGAAGCGAGGGAAGAGGCCGGCTATGGCACTTCCTCTGTCCTCACAGCTACAGTTGGCCTGCGGGCCGCTTCTGCAACTCTGTGTACCAACACCGCATTTTATATGCGCTTCTCTCCCTTACTGCTGCAAACTTCCAGCAGCTTAATCAACTGTCTGCAATGTGCATTTGGAAAGGAATGTTCCCACACCATTCCCGCAAATGGGGCACGTGTATAAGATGAACTCTTCCTGAGCGGACGATGGTACCGGAATACACATAGTAATTGTGGCTGGAAGGTGCTCTAACAGCAGCCCAAGATTTCCCAGCCGGCTGAATGGTTCTGCAGGTCAAAGGGAGTGGAAGTTGTCTGAAGAAAGAATATAAAAGGAAATGTTTCTAAAGCTTTAAAAATACATATAGAATTCCCCAAATACAAAGTTTCTTTTTCGTTTTTCCTTCTGGTATGGTGCTAGCCACTGCTGAGTCCAGTCCCTTCTTTTCAGAAGCATATAATCCCACACAGAAAAAAATATAACCTGACAAGTCTACCCCAGGAAAATACGTGTTCTTAGTGCATAGGTAGACCACAAGGCCAGGAACCTGGGTCAATTTAATTCGTTTTTAAACTTGCATTCATTGTCTACTATAAAATTCAAGCTTTTAATATTGAGTAATTGAACACATTCAATTTCTAAAACAGTTCCCCCTCACATGAGGGAGACAGAAGCATGAATAGGGCACACTATTAAATGATTGTGCAGGGAGGGAACACTACTGTAGATTTGGCACAAATATTGAAATTCACAGGTGGAGAAAGAGGAGCACTAACGGTGGTCTGGACATGTAGGGAAGGCAGCGCATGGGTGCTGACAGGCTCCACAAGAAGTTACGGATAGAAATGGCAGATAATCTCCTCCCAAGCCACGGAAGACTGGCATTTTGTTGCTGGAGTGTGTAAGGCTGTTGAATGGCTGTTCTGAAGACATAGAGAGATAGAGAGGATACTACATGCTACGTCTCAGAGCTGGCTGCTTGTTCCATACGAACTTGAAGCTACTGATGGACTCTGAGGAGGGAGGAAGGCTCGGAGAGTGTAAGGGTCCAGACTCAAAGAGGGGCTGCTAGACAAGGGTCTGTTATTCATTGTCTTGTTCTGAATTGTCATTTGGCTGCAGACCAATCTGTTGCCCTACTGCATGTCAACAATGCTCATGTTGTGCCACCCCACGCTGAGCGTCAGAGAGCCGCTCTTCTCTGCCTGGTACACGACCTGTTCAATAAGATACATGCAGACATGTTCGAAATTCCTGATGGGAAAATGCAGTCCCAGCATGTAAACACTGAACTTTGTTCCTGGCTACTTGAGTGACAGTGAGTTAGTATTGCAATGGTCCCACTGAGAGAGTGATAAAGACTTGAACTATACAAGTGATGTCAAGAAGAAAGATTAGAGAGGAGAAATGCAGAGGGGAGACCTGGGAGGAGAATGTGGAGGATCTGGAACTGCCGAGGAGCATGGCAAGCATGGAGAAGTTCTGTCACTCTGAGCTGCTAATTGGATGGATATAGGAATTGAGGAAGAACTCCACGGTAGCAGCAACTACCAAGGAGCTGGGAAGGTCTGGCTTATTATGTCAGACTGAGGTGCCTGTGGAAATGCTGAATAGGATTATGAAATTGAAAGTTTCCATCGGTTAGAGCTGAGGGGGACGAGAGTCATGAGCATCTGAGAGGCTTTGAAAACTTAAAATAAAAACTGTTTCTAGGAACAGATCGTGGAAAAAAATGCATAAGAAACAGATGGAAGAAACGGAAGCTGAGACTCAACAAGAAAAGAAAACCATATTGCCACTTTTCTACAGTTACTTCTTAAATAGACGGATGCCATGAAGTGAATTACCACACTTTAGACTTTATTTAAAGTATTTAATGAATGTGCTTCAGTTCTGAATGTTCGGTAATATATTTAGCAAGTTGTGGATGTCAGTGCTCATGGGGAGGTCTGACCTGAGGATGCTCTGATGGAAATGTTTCTGAGATCGCATAAGATTCAGGTAGAGTACATGTTATAGGCCTGGATGCCTGCATAGAACATGTTACAGGCCCGGATGCCTGCATAGCACACATTACAGGCCTGGATGCATGCATAGAAAACTCCCTAGCTTTACAAAGTTTTCTATATCTGTAAACATTTAAGTATCTTTTCTCATTAAAGGAATCTCTTTTCGTTTTCTTTGTAGAAAAGGCCTATTTTAAAGAAACGATCTTACTAAAATGGATTACTAATTGGACAACACTTCCACAGACAGATGAATGGCCATCATACATAGAGATGACAAGGGGAGGTTACGAAGAGACTCAGAATGTGACTCAGAAGTGACTCAGAATGTAGAGTAACAGAATTTGAAGCTGCAAGAAAACTTGCGGGGATGGGAAATTTGCAAATACTGGCTTAGTATTAAGAATATGCTGTGTGTTCTAGTAAAATCTTCCTTCAGATGAGACAGACGCAACACAATTCCACTTGAGTGTGTAGGTATATCTGCAAGTATTCAGACCCATCATGTGGGATGTGCCATCTTACAAGGACTCAGTGAGCAATGCTATCCAGTCCACACCTCCACATGAACACCAAGATCTTACTGCTTATATTACATGATATGTTACAACTGAGGAGGATGTTTTAATAGATTGAACATAAGCATAGAAGATACCAGAAAATCAACAGGAAGATAGTTTGCTACCATTAGTTATTATTAGGGTTGAAGTAGGATCCAGGATCCAGAAAAAAAAACTTGTCTGTTTTTTTTTTCTTCCATGAGTCCAAGCTCATAGGAAGATACATTGTGAGCCTTCTACACCTTTTTTTTTTTTTACTGACTTAATTGTCAATCTGAATGAACTCAAAGCCTTATCATTATAGGTACCGCTGTGCTACGGTTCCTTACTCGACTTTAGCAATTTAAGAGGTAAGTATATCAGTGAAGAATAATCAATTAATGTGGAAGACAAGAACTTAGAACTCAAGTCTTCAGCATCAACACAAGCAACTTTAAGGTCAAGTTAACTGATAAACCAAATCATACCAAGAAAGAAATTCTAAAATTTACACTGAGAAATATAATTTTGCTGGGGGCTACAATTTTGATGTGTCTTTCAATAAGCTTGCATCTTCCTGCAAAAGTGATCCAGAAAAGTCAGCCACAGGAATTTTCTTAGTAAATATGTCACCAGGTCAAAAGAGACACAGAACGGTGGAATTGTCCTGAAAGGGGACAATGCTTGTTGTATCCAGGTCAGATCAGAACAAAGAGTAAAATTAGCAGAGACCACAGTCAAGAGTGTACAATCTTTTGATACTGTGATACTATGTTATCTATAAAGTTCCTATTCAGGAATTGTGCAAATATGTTTTTTTAAAACATACATAAAAATTTTGTAAGTCAACCAAACCAAGAGGCTTCCCTGCCTCCAGAGAAACAGCTTGCAGAGCTGAAGCTATCTCCAGCAACAGAGCGAGTATGTATGTGGTGGTTGGAATGAGAATGGCCACATGGGATCATATGTTTGCATGCTTACTCCCTGGGTCATGGACTGTCTGGGAAGGATCAGTGTTTCTGGAGTAGGCTGTGAGACTTCAAAGCTGCTCCAGGTCTAGCATCTCTTTTACCTGTGGGTCAGAATGTAGAGCTCCCAGCTATTGCTCCAGCACCATGTGTGTCTGCCTCAGGCCATGATGATCTTTGACTAATCCTCTAAACCTGTAAGGAGGTC
Source organism: Microtus pennsylvanicus (assembly GCF_037038515.1). Classification (NCBI taxonomy): domain Eukaryota; kingdom Metazoa; phylum Chordata; class Mammalia; order Rodentia; family Cricetidae; genus Microtus; species Microtus pennsylvanicus. The sequence goes on along the minus strand of NC_134592.1, from coordinate 73,018,581 downwards.
CCCCATTAAATGCTTACTTTCATGAGATGCCTTAGGCATGGTGTCTCTTTGCAGCAATTGGACATTAATCATGACTATGTGCAAATACCCCCTCCGACAAGGAAATGACAGCCAGAGCGTAAAAGCAGCTCACCAAGATGAACCCCCAAAACAGCCAATATAGATGAAAGATAGACTATGAAATTAAATAGACACTTCTTGAAGGAGCACAGACAGCCAGTAAATTCATACAAAGGCTCAGTTTCACTGCTCACTACTGAAATACAAATCTAACACACTATGAGACATGATTGCATTCCAAGTAGAGTATCTATTGTTAAAAAGATAAACATGATGCAGAACGAAATCATTAGCCAAATAACTAATGCTGCTAGGGACGCAGAGAAGAAGAAACATGTTCTGTCTGTAGCAATACAAACCAGTAGAGTTAGTATGTGAACTGTATGTGTTTTCTTAAAATTCTAAATATAGCCCTACTGTGTCACACAGCAGCTCAAAGTCATGATTGATAGAGTTAATTCTATCTAGTACTACTTTGTTTTGATATGATGCTCCCATGCAAATAGTATTCCTAATGTAGGCATAAAAGATATAAATCCTTACGACAGAGATTCTTTGCTGCTATGCTTTTTTAGCACTGTGAACAGTAGCTAAAGATTAGTCAACACAGACAGAGAAAGGAGGCCTGAGAACTTACAGGGTGGAATACTAGTCAGCTGTTAAAAAAAAAGAAGGAAGCCCTTCCTTTGCCACAACACAGACAGGACTGCAGGTCATTGAGCTAAATAAATAAACACAGAAAGACAAATACCACCGGTTTTAAATCATTCATGGAAACTCATAAATTAATTTTGTGGAGAAACTGAATGGAATCTCTGCCAATAAAGACAGAAAAGGACGGATGTGGGGATGGAGGACGGCCACTTCGTAAAGCACAGCAAAATCAAGGGAAGGGGTTTATTTTGGTATTTCTTCAGTACGGTGGAGTCACTGTGGCTTAAAATAGTGTGCAACACATTGCACTAGAAACAACTGTAACAGAGCCAAAAGCTTATTATTATAATTTTCTTCTTTCTAACCATGAATCCTGTTGGTTTTATTTCTCTGTGTTGTAGCTAGCTGCCATTGCATGTGGCTACCTTCCTCAGAACCATTCTGTAGCACTGACCCGTAGCACTTGCTGCCGTCTTTGTTTTGATGTAGCTGAAGTCCGTGCTTTGGAATTTTCAGGAAACGCTCATGAGAGCGATAATTTCTGAATTCTTTCGTGTCCGCAAACATCATTTTCTAGTCTTCGTGCCCCAGGGACGCCTGTGTGGGTCGGCTGTGCCTGTGCTTCTTTTTTCTTCCCTCAGTACGAGGTGTTTCCTCCTGGTGTGTCAGAAGTCTGACGATAATCCTGTTTTTACGTTGTTGTGGTGGGTTGTTTCCTTTCTACTCACAAAGTTGGCCGTTTACGAGAATGCTTCAGCTTTTAACCATCCAAGCGGAGCTCTGCCGGATACACTGCTTGTTATGAAAGTGGACTTTCACATTCACTTAAAGGAGAGCCATTAGGAAGTTTTGTTTTTGTCTGTTGTTCGCTTTCCTCCTTCAGGGCCTTCTGCTGTGCACATTGGGTCTCTTCTGTGACACATTCCTATGCATATTTCTGTGTTTGGTTCTAAAATGACCCCATCCTCAATGCACTGCTCTTGAGACAAGGTCTTACTATGTAGCCTAGCCTGACTTTGAATGTGTGATTCTCCTGCTTCGGTCTACATGTGCCAACACGTCTATCCACTCTTTTCTTTAAGGGATCATTTAGTTTTGAAGCAAGGATTTACTGTGTAGCATATACTTGCCCCAAACTCATTAAGCACCCAATTTGTCCTTCGCCTCATGATGGCCTGGCCTCAGCCTTCCTTCTCATTGATGGCTCACTTCAGATTTAGTCTTTTCTTTGACAGTTTCTATACACGCAGATGAAAATTCTGCCCTTTTTAATTACTTTGTAGGGTAAATGTTTGGCATTCTTACCCACCTCCCCTGTTTGTTCTTAAATTTTGTCTAGATTTTTATTTTCTTTTTTCTATCTTCTTTGCTTTTCTGGCAGTTCACAGGGCCATAGTACTTCAGACCCATAAGGTCTTATTGCATCAATGTCCGTGGGTCTCAGTGTGCACTCTTTTTGTTTTATGGCTTTTCAGACACACTCCTTGCTGCTTACTGACCAGAGCCTAAAGCACCATTGTTGGTCTAGTTCTTCCCTGGAACTTTGATTTGTTTAGCTATGCCATCTTCTGGAGAGCCTCCAGAATATTTAGTCGCCTCCAAGTACATCCTCCCGAATATTACCATGAAGATGCCACCTCCGCTACACCCCTGGGATTTTCCTTCTTTAGCATTTGGATTGTTAGATCGGTATTTCTCAAAACACTCTTCTGTACCAGTGCTTGATCCCAGACAGACAGTCTTTAGGAGAACTGCACTTATCTGTGATGATGTGTATAACTGCCTATGAGAAGAGTCTAAAGTAATACAGAGGCCTCACCTCTAGGATTAGTTTATGAACCTGCAAATCGTAGCTTACAAATATTATTTTCATTCTCTTAGATCTCTGGCTCTTTCATAAGGCTTTATAAACTGTAAAAATGACACAATTTTTGCAACTCATCATTTGGGCCTTTATGAAGTGTTCAATGCTGTTTTGAAAGCAAACACAGAAAACACACTCTAGACACATATACCCGATAAAAGACTAATTACCACTACCTCAGGATGGGAAAGGTAAGCCAGAGAAGTTCAATCAGGGCCAATTAAACATGAAGCAGATCAATGTCATCTAACCCTTAATGAAAGGAGAACTGGATTATAAAATTTCCAACTGTGCTCAAAATTATGACCTGCATGTTTTATATCCTATGAAGTTTTAATTTACTTTTCGCTGATAAACAGTGGTTTATTTTGTGAGGGGAAACAAGTTTGCTGACAAGAGGAGGGAGGAAGAAAGAGGGGCTAGAGAGGAATGGGAATGAGGAGAAGGCTAATTCTGTTCTGGAATGTACTGACATAGGACTCGAGGAGCAATGCTACTGCCCAGAAATCACAGCTAATGGTGTGAATCCTATTTCCCCCTAGCTTGTCAAGGTGTAACTAACGGGGAAAATTGCAAGCCTACACTGTTGTGTTTGGATGAGTGTACATTGCGTAATTATCATCACACAGAGATTCCCTCAGCCTATCAGGCTATTCGGGATTCAATGACCCAGGTAAAGGCAGATCCAGCGGGTGGTGTGAGTGTACTAATATTTAATATTTACTCCCTTAATTTCTGAATTTGCAGTGGCTGTATTTTCTATGAAGCTATTTGTCCTGCCTAGCTGAAGCTCTAGCTTTTAATCAGTACACCCCACGATCCTCCTAGCCTACTATTTACTAACTACCGTTCTATTGCCTGCTTCTGAGGTTGTGCATCCTGCAATATACACACGGACCTAAAACATAAACTTCCAATTCTTTGCATGTCTATATAGAAATGAGGTCATGAAATATTTGCCTGGCTTATTAATGAAGCACAATGCCCCACAGTTTCATCTCAGTTGTTGAAAATGTCTAGACTTGTTTTTTTCAAGTTGACTAACATTGCATCATCCAAAAATAGCACATTTCCTTAATACATCCCATCTGCCGAGGGACTCTTGGGTTGACTCCATAGCTTGGCTTTTGTGGATAACTCCGGAGTGAACAGGGATTAGGATGGAGATATCTTTTCAACATTCTGATTCCAGTTTCCTTGAAAACGTCATAGCAAAGCAAGATTTCTGCTCATAAGGTAGTTTGTTATCAGTTCCACGGGAGACACACATATGGTCTCCTACCATGGGATATCCTGACTTCCATTTCTCTCAGCACTATACAGACTCCCCTTCCTCTGTGTCTTCATCAATACTTACCGTCCTTTAGATCATAGCTAGCCTCGTAGATGGAGGTGAGCTTTCGTTATAACTTTGATCTGCATCTCCCTGAAGGGCGTGTTTTTATACACCTTCTGATTTGTTTGTCCCCCTTGAAATAAAATGTCTCTGATTGTCGTTTGCTCTTTTAAAATCAGGTCATTTATTGTGTTATTGAGTTGGACGAATTTCTGCAATATTTGGCTATGAACTCTTCATCACATACATGGTGTATACATAGTTTTCTAGTCCATAGACTGTCTCTTCTGATTCTTAAGCTTTATTATGCAGATTTTTAAACTAGTTCAAGCTCTTGGCACACTCAGCCCATTCTCGTAGCAGAGTGGAGAACTTTTCACAAGTTTGGATCACAGAGAGGGTTTCTAGTAAGTAAAAAAACATACTGTGGCTGCATGTGGGTGTGGATTTTTTTTTCTTTTTGACAAAGCAGGCTGGTTCATAGACTTAGATACATCTGTGTTGACCTTGGGAACTGATCCCTGCTGTTGAGTAGGTCTGTGTTCCCCACAGAATGGTACTAGTTCAGGGTCTGGTCAATTAAAGGACTGTTTCTTTAATCCCCTGAACGAGCACCTGCAGAATCCTGAAGGCGCAACCTCGAAAGCGGAGGGATGGATATGCAGCTGACCTCTCAGAACCCAGCCGAAACCTTCACCTCACCTCTCCCTTACTCTTGCCTCTTTCTGTCTGAGGAAAAACAATATCCACCAAAGTTTGACTTTTGTAGAGGACCCCCAGGCTGTCATGGGTAGGGAGAGTCTTGAGGATATTAAAGACACAAAACTAAAGCAATGATTTCTTCCCATTTAGAAACAGTGCCGAGTTTGCCAGCAGCTAGGCAGGGCAGCTCACAGGCAAGCCCAGGGCTCTCTGAGAACAATCTTTGTTTCTAAACAGAAAGGATTTTTGTCTTGTTGGGCAGGAAACCGAACGCAGGGCTTATGCTGGGATATATTTTCCACCCTGTGGCCTGGACAATAAACACGAGTCTTTTGATCTGTGTGGCAATGGCGGTGGAGCTGGAGTTCTGAGAGCAGAGACAAATCCCCCAGAGGTGAGTCTGTGCCCCGGGGTCCTTTTGCATGTCTAAAGTTCACCAAGGAAAGCCAGAGAGATTTCAAATAAACATGTCTAAAGGGGTCATAAAAATCTCAACCAGCCTGATAGCTTAAATCCCTAACGTCAAAACACAGCAACGCATGGCCAGCGTCACACGAAACTTCCTTGGCCTCGGGTTTATAAATTAAACCTGCTTCAGACTCCCCTTTTTGCAAGGATGCGTGTACAAACGTCCGTCCTCCTTGCCAGCGTCTTCCTCCTACTCAGAACAACAGCAAATTTATCTGTCTGTTAACGCACGTGGAATCACTGTGTAACAAAACCCGGGGCAAAGAGGATGCTAGCGATGAATCATTTCTAATTTTCATTAGATAGAACTGCATGCCATTGTCATAATATCCAGGCCTTTCAACTTGCTGCTTTAACATCTTATCCTGGAAATCGCCACCATTCATTATTGTCCGCGCTGCCTCCATTTTCACATCAAAATGCCACGGGTAGCAGGGTCGGCTTGAGCGGGGTGGAAGGCAAGAGCGTTATTAGGAAATGTGAGTGGGCTGAAGAGGGGCTCCCCGTGGAGCCGACTTGGCAGACTCTGAGTACCCAACTCAACCTAATATTAAAAGTGAGTCATCAGTTTACCCACACAGCAGGGTCCTCCCTTTGTACCTTTATTCCGAGCAACTCTGCTCCTGGCCAAAGAGTCCAGTTTAGGATCTATAATTAATAACTGAGTGAAAAGAATCCCTCATTTATTTTGAGAACCGTTTTATTATTCATAAATTCCACAGTTACTGTTTGATAAATAATAAAACGCAAATAAATTCTGCCCTATAGAAAGGTTGCTTGTATGTTCAGTGTGATTTATCTTTAGGAGAGGCCAAAGGCATTCAAGAAGAAAGAGAGCTTCACCTTCTTCCTCCAGTAAGAGAAATGCGCCCTCACCCTCGGAAGTTTCATGGGCCACTGCTCCTGTGCTAGATGGTTGTGAAGATAAAATTCAGTTAACTATTGCGTGTCCATATAGGGTGCACTTGAATCATCATGACCGTTCAGTGGTGCAGATTTCAGTAAACGCCAGAGTCGAAATCCTTGCTTCAAGCACCGAAAGACAAATGCAATTTGTCTTTATTTTAGTTCACATACTAAATCAAAGGAATACAAGCACTGTCTTAAACTCAAAACCACGACTATGGTTTCCAGAACAGCCTCAGAATCCCTTGGGTCCCTACTAGAGCACCATTCTCAAGAAAGAGTTCCCTGTTTAATACACTGTGAGGAGAGAGCTCAGGGGTTAAGAGCGTGCGCTGCCCTCACTGAGGAACTGAGTCCTGTCTCAGACCTATGTGTCTACTTCCAGGGAATCCAGGCCCCTGGCCCCCGGGGCACCCGTGCTTACAGGGGCACACACATTCACACCCGTGCACACACATTCACACCCGTGCTCACAGGGGCACACACATTCACACCCGTGCACACACATTTACACCCGTGCTCACAGGGGCACACACATTCACACCCGTGCACACACATTCACACCCGTGCTCACAGGGGCACACACATTCACACCCATGCTCACACATTCACACCCGTGCACACACATTCACACCCGTGCTCACACATTCACACCCGTGCACACACATTCACACCCGTGCTCACGGGGGCACACACATTCACACCCGTGCACACACATTCACACCCGTGCTCACAGGGGCACACACATTCACACCCGTGCTCACACATTCACACCCGTGCTCACAGGGGCACACACATTCACACCCGTGCACACACATTCACACCCGTGCTCACAGGGGCACACACATTCACACCCGTGCACACACATTCACACCCGTGCTCACACATTCACACCCGTGCTCACAGGGGCACACACATTCACACCCGTGCACACACATTCACACCCGTGCTCACAGGGGCACACACATTCACACCCGTGCACACACATTCACACCCGTGCACACACATTCACACCCGTGCTCACACATTCACACCCGTGCACACACATTCACACCCGTGCACACAGGGGCACACACATTCACACCCGTGCACACACATTCACACCCGTGCTCACGGGGGCACACACATTCACACCCGTGCTCACAGGGGCACACACATTCACACCCGTGCACACACATTCACACCCGTGCTCACAGGGGCACACACATTCACACCCGTGCACACACATTCACACCCGTGCACACACATTCACACCCGTGCTCACACATTCACACCCGTGCACACACATTCACACCCGTGCACACAGGGGCACACACATTCACACCCGTGCTCACAGGGGCACACACATTCACACCCGTGCACACAGGGGCACACACATTCACACCCGTGCTCACAGGGGCACACACATTCACACCCGTGCACACACATTCACACCCGTGCACACACATTCACACCCGTGCACACACATTCACACCCATGCTCACAGGGGCACACACATTCACACCCGTGCACACACATTCACACCCGTGCACACACATTCACACCCGTGCACACAGGGGCACACACATTCACACCCGTGCACACACATTCACACCCGTGCTCACGGGGGCACACACATTCACACCCGTGCACACACATTCACACCCGTGCTCACACATTCACACCCGTGCTCACAGGGGCACACACATTCACACCCGTGCACACACATTCACACCCGTGCACACAGGGGCACACACATTCACACCCGTGCTCACAGGGGCACACACATTCACACCCGTGCACACAGGGGCACACACATTCACACCCGTGCTCACAGGGGCACACACATTCACACCCGTGCACACACATTCACACCCGTGCACACACATTCACACCCGTGCACACACATTCACACCCATGCTCACAGGGGCACACACATTCACACCCGTGCTCACAGGGGCACACACATTCACACCCATGCTCACACATTCACACCCGTGCACACACATTCACACCCGTGCTCACACATTCACACCCGTGCACACACATTCACACCCGTGCTCACGGGGGCACACACATTCACACCCGTGCACACACATTCACACCCGTGCTCACAGGGGCACACACATTCACACCCGTGCTCACACATTCACACCCGTGCTCACAGGGGCACACACATTCACACCCGTGCACACACATTCACACCCGTGCTCACAGGGGCACACACATTCACACCCGTGCACACACATTCACACCCGTGCTCACACATTCACACCCGTGCTCACAGGGGCACACACATTCACACCCGTGCACACACATTCACACCCGTGCTCACAGGGGCACACACATTCACACCCGTGCACACACATTCACACCCGTGCACACACATTCACACCCGTGCTCACACATTCACACCCGTGCACACACATTCACACCCGTGCACACAGGGGCACACACATTCACACCCGTGCACACACATTCACACCCGTGCTCACGGGGGCACACACATTCACACCCGTGCACACACATTCACACCCGTGCTCACACATTCACACCCGTGCTCACAGGGGCACACACATTCACACCCGTGCACACACATTCACACCCGTGCACACAGGGGCACACACATTCACACCCGTGCTCACAGGGGCACACACATTCACACCCGTGCACACAGGGGCACACACATTCACACCCGTGCTCACAGGGGCACACACATTCACACCCGTGCACACACATTCACACCCGTGCACACACATTCACACCCGTGCACACACATTCACACCCATGCTCACAGGGGCACACACATTCACACCCGTGCACACACATTCACACCCGTGCACACACATTCACACCCGTGCACACACATTCACACCCATGCTCACAGGGGCACACACATTCACACCCGTGCTCACAGGGGCACACACATTCACACCCGTGCACACACATTCACACACGCACATGCACTCTTTATTTTTATTTACCGATTTTTAAACACTACATTTTTATTTTTAAACATTAATTTTTTTAAACAACTAGCCATCATGTTCTCCAGTTTACAGTTAACTTCCTGTTTTTCCTTTCCATGTCTCTCTTTCTTCATTTTTTTTGTTTGTCATACTGTGCTGTATTGTTCCACCGTTTGAGTTAGATGCATACTTAGTTTTCCCTTATTTTTCTAGAAGGATCGAGAGTTAAAACTGTAAACTCCTGACATTGGTGATACGTTTTCCAATGGCTTTTATTCTCCCACTCAGCATGGTCTTAACGCCTGTGGAGCACTACATGCTCCTGAACTTATTTCTTATTTTTCCTAAAAACTGCAGGAGAGTGAATCTCTATGGATTTTAGAATCACTAATTGTATCCTGCTTTCTGCAGTTCCATGTTTATTCATTAATGTTTTAATCAGGCAAAATGGGTCTTAAAATATAATCTTCCTAGAAATTTTCAATTCAAGCTTTTAGGCTTCTTCATGTAGGGTTCATGCATTCCTTATTCAAATGATACTCAGTTGTTTAGCTTTCTTATTTGATTATTCTTTTGAATTTCATCTTCTTTGCACTGCCTGTTTGGTCAGGTTTGAATGTTGACATTTCAATACTTAATATATGTTTTGATGTGTTGGTTATGGTCCCAAATATAATTAAAAAAGTCCTCCATGAGTAGAAACAAAGTCAACCCAAGAATATAGAGAATATGTAGAAAACATAGAATCTATGCCTTTATGAGTACATATGGCATTTAATTTATGTCCCAATTATTAGATCACATATCGAATGTTATGGATACTTACAACTTATTCATCACACCACTTCTGCCTTCTTACAAAAGACAAAGGCCCTCAACTTAGACGTTCACATGGGATGTTCATCTTTCTTCCATACGCTCCTGTTAAAACTCGGGCTGCTTGAAAGCGAAATAGATAAAGCTTTCTGATACGTGCCCGGCACAGAAGAAGGCAGCGAGGACTGCTGGAGTGGTTCTCAGTGTTGTTTCCTGCACAGCTGACCTTTCAGCGTTCCAAACACGAGAGTCTGAACTCTTCTGAGCTGACATCAGGACACTCATTGGTTCATCCTAGTGTGTTCACTCTGAAGTTTTAGAAGACTTACATTTCGAAACTCAAATTAAATTCTGCAATTCGGTTTTTTAAAAATATTTTCACTTAAACACTTCATTCTGACATGGAAAACAGATTAAAGGTAGAAATGACCTAAAATTGCTAAATATTAATATTAATATGTTTACAAAGAGTGTGCACTGCAAACAGCTCCAAGCGGAACACTCAATGGACAACATCCAGAATTTTCTATGACTCTAATTTTTTGTTTCAGGAAAGAAAAGGAAGTATAAAGTGGAGCTCCATAGCAATTTAGTTTTACCTTTTAAAAACATGGACCATTTTCGAGCATCAAAAGGTCAGTGTTTTTCTTGTTAAAAATTCTCTAGTTTTACTCCTACTGGAGCTTATAGGTTAGAGTTCAGCTTCTGACTGGATTTCTGACCCCAGGAGGCAGATCCTTCAGAAAACAGCCCAGGGATCTGTAGAGTGTCTGGAGAGCCTGTGCTAAAGGTCAGGGAAGCTGAGTGCTCCTGCAGTGAGCCCCACTGTTAGCAACCTTCAAAGGGTTCCGTTCTGATTCGCCCATTACCTTGCATGCAGAGAATATCAAAAGCATTGCTGGAAAATGTTTGTGTTCTTAATTTTGACCTTCTTCACATGTTACAGGCATTCATGAACACTTAGCTTCGTCTTTTGGTTACTTTTCCTTTAACCGGGATGAAGGAAAAACTAGATGCTGACATACTGCAATTCTCTCTCTGTCTGTCTCTGTCTCTCTCTCCCTGTTTCTCTCTCTCTGTCTCCCTCTCTCTGTCTCCCTCTCTCTGCCTCTCTGTCTTTGTCTCTTTGTCTCTGCCCCTGTCTGTCTGTCTCTCTCTCTGTCTCTGTCTGTCTGTCTCTGTGTCTCTGTCTGTCTGTTTATCTGTCTGTCTCTCTCTGTCTTCTAGATTGAGAAAATCACTTCCTTTTTTGGTAGGTATATTTAAACTTTTGATTCAAGTCTAGAACTCAGGAAATTTTTAAAACTGCTAGCCCATTCCATCCTGTGAGCTTCATGATTAACTAGTATGTTCAACTTTTTTATATACCTTCTGAAATTTAATTTATTCATACTGAAACAGTGTGTATAGCTTGATATCTGAGAACGGTTTAGTGATCTGCTGCTTGAAGTGTCTCATGCTGACTTGTGAGAGCATTTCTACTTTTACTAATTTTTGGAGCTAACTAATAGACAACCGGGGTGGTTTAAATGAGAATGGCTCCCAGAGGTTCACACATCTGAATGGTTGCTTTAGCTGTACAGTTAGCAGAACAGTGTGGGAAGGGTTAGGAGGTGTGGCCTTGTTGGAGGAGGTGTGGCTTTGTTGGAGGAAGTGTGGCCCTTTGGAAGAGGCATCTCACTGCAGAGTGGGGTTTTGAGGTTTCAAAAATCTACACCAGACAATCCTCGAGCAGATGAGGGAGGGGTACTTGATCGGGGGAGGGGGAGGGAAATGGGAGGCGGTTGCGGGGAGGAGGCAGACATCCTTAATAAATAAATAAATTAAAAAAAAAATAAAACCAGGCAAATATGAAAAAAAAAATCTACACCAGCCGGGCGGTGGTGGCGCACACCTTTAATCCCAGCACTAGGGAGGCAGAGGCAGGCAGATCTCTGTGAGTTTGAGGCCAGCCTGGTCTACAAAGGGAGTTCCAGGACAGGCTCCAAAGCTACGGAGAAACCCTGTCTCGAAAAACAAAAAAACAAAAACAAAAAAACAAAACAAAAAAATCTACACCAGGCCCAGTCTTGTTCTCTCTTTGTCTGCATTTTCCTGACTGTTCAGAGGTCTGAGGTGTGTATGTGTGTTTTCCTGACTGTTCAGAGGTCTGAGGTGTGTATGTGTGTTTTCCTGACTGTTCAGAGGTCTGACGTGTGTACGTGTGTTTTCCTGACTGTTCAGAGGTCTGAGGTGTGTACGTGTGTTTTCCTGACTGTTCAGAGATCTGCGTTGTTACCCCATGTTCTCACACAGAGAGTAACCTCCTTCCTGGTCTTTTCTCCCAGGCACTAACAGTTTTGCCCCTGCCTACCCCACATCCTCATACTGAAAATTACATCTTTCCTGGGATTTAAATTTTTTTATTTATAAAATTACATCTTCCCATGCATTTTATTAAGGCAAAATGGCAGGGTTTCTGTGTTTGGACCAAAGAAACTTGACACTTGGTGAAAATTTCCATTCTGGCTGTTCCTGCTGCTCCTTGGTAATCAGGATGAGAACATTAAGCACTGTTTCTCACAACTTAGCTGGGGCTGAACTTCAAAGCATTTCCAGAAAATACCTATGAAAATATGTGGGTTAACTTAATTAAGTGATATATTTTAGGCAAGTATCATAGAATTAAGGAGACAAAAATTAATCTTCAAATCAGGAACGAAACATTCCTCTCATATCTATTGATCAATTGAGAACAGAAAACACAATTAAATCTGAAAGAGGATTTAAATAATTTAAAAATAGTCTCTCTGCTTTTCCTTGCTGCAGGCCAACATTCTAACGTTTATTTAATTTTCCCCAAGGCCCAAGGATATACCTGTAAGTCAGCATACTTTCATATGTATGTCTAGAATACATAAGTTTGATGAATAATAAATTTTTATAGATCAAAACCCTATCCCATCTGAGTTTTACTGTGCCATATTTGAAACACTGTTATGTTAGACTTGACTGGACAGAAGTTAGGATAGAATCTCAAAACTGGTGACTGAATAAACAACTGTTATTTTCCTGCACATTCTATATCAAATATCAACAATTCAAATATCAAATACAGTGATTTCAACATCAAATATCGAATTAGGACCTACAGCACATGCTTTGAGAAGCTGGCTATTCAAACTTAGCTGCACAAGAAAGACGTGTGCCCTCACCAGTGTGTAAATTAAGTAGACATCCCTGCCCTTCACCAGCTTCAGCACTTGGGAGAGTAGCCCGTCCACCCGGGCAACACAGTATAGCTGGCTCCGGGTATAGATGTGGGAGAACCGACCCTGAGGAGGTGAAAGCAGAAGAACCGGCCCTGCCCCTTGCTCCTCTCTGCAAGAGGTGAACTAAGCAGAGCAATGCCGGAGAGCGCACCCTGGTGGTGAGCACGGGGAGAGCAGGCAGACTGACCAATCCTACAACAATCCAGGTCCAGAACAGGGTTTGTGTTGGCCCACCCTGACATCTACCCCATCTGTGATCTGCTGGACCACTGCAGAGTGGGCGACTGGGGGGATGTGGGTGGGTGGATGTCGGTCCTGGAGATCCAGGGCTTCAGGGCAGCAACAGGATACCCAGGAAGAGTTCCAACGAGAGCCCAATGTCCGTGGTGGAGCAGAGAGCAGGGCCCTTGAACCAGACCAATGATTCTCTGTGATGCTGCTGCATGTAGAAATGTCAGGATAAAGGGGTTACTGTGTGACTCACTGTGTCGCACTGCAGCTTCTGTATCAAGATTTTCCTTTTCTCCCTTTTCTTTTTTCTTCTTTTCTCTTAAATTTTATTTTGTTTCATTCTGAGGTTTGGAAGAGATGGGTGGGATCAGGAGGTGTGATATAAAGACGCAAGGAATAAAGAGAAAGTTAAAAAAAGAAAAAAGAAAACAAAACAAACAAACAAGCAAACAAACAAAAAACCGAGAAAGAAATTGCCTTGGATGTCCACACAAAAGCCACTTTCTCTGCGAGCCTTTCTCAAAGCCTTGACTGGGACTGGCCCATCAGTGCCTCTTCAGACACATGTTCTAAACAGCCCTCTGTTGTAGGGAGGCAGCATGTTTGTTTCCCGGATGCCCAGACTCCAGAAATAATCACACAGAAACTATATTATTTGCAATACTGTTTGGCCAACAACTTAAGCATATTTCTGGCTAACTCTTACATCTTAATTTAACCCATCTCCATTAATCTGTGCATCGCCATGAGGACGTGGTCTTATTTTAAGTAATAAACATATAATAAAAGGGACATTGTATACTCAACCAGCAGAAGCCCCCAGGACAACCTTTGTTTATTTTTCTCAATTGCACGTTTCTCCTGCAATTAGTTTACTCTTCATAGCATGCCCACCTCGGTTTAGCCCTCTCTAGTCCTGTCCTTAGGAAGATCACATGACAGAAGTAGCAAAGTCTCACCCATCACCCAGTTGTGAAGGTCCCACTTCACAGGGGAATTTTTTTTAAATCTATCAGACTATCATCATGCTTGATTCATTTTGAAATAATTTAGACATTTTTTGTAAATGCTTCAATTTTCATTTAAGATGAGCAGATGGGGTGGTAAATTTTAATTGTCATTTTGACACAATCTAAAATCCCCTGAGCGGAGTCTCAGCCAGAGACGGCGAGATTAGGTTAGCGGTTAGCGTGTGGGCACAGGAGTAGTGGATTGATTCGGTGACCACCAAGACCCACCCACTGGGTGGCGCTGTTCTCAAGAGCGGAGGAAGCAGGCCTTGGGCTAGCATGGCTGCATCAATTCCTTGCTCTTTTCTCTGCTCTGTGGACTTAACGTGGTCAGTTGTCTCAAGCCGCTGCTGCTGTGGATTGCCTTGGCGGATTATAACCTGCAGCTGGGAGCCAAATAAACTCTTTCCCATGTAAGATGCTTTAATAGGGTTATTTCATCATAGCAACAGGGAAAAAGAGAAGCAAAAACAAAACCTGTGAGATTGGATATACATAAAAAGCATAATTCATGAGCGTGGAATATGAGAAAATGAAGTATACTCCTGTGCAAAATAGTAGTACATGTCAGTGATAGATAAAAGGGTGATAGATGTGTGTTTTAGTGCGTGTGTGTGTGTGTGTGTGTGTGTGTGTGTGATAGGACAACTTTTGCTAATCTGTCCACTAAAATGTTCAAGGGTAGAACTATGGTCATCAGGCTAGCCCAGGATTTTTCAACTTTGCCTTTTTGGATGAACTCACAAAACTTTCTTCACCTTCGACAGTAAAGCTGTGCTCTACGTGGATCTGGGTTTTCCCAACACTGTTAAAGACTGTAAAGTAAGGTTTCACCCCAAGTCGTTGGACACAGCTCCGGTTTTACTGCTTTGAGCAATGATTCCTGCTACCACTGGCTAGCCCTTATTATGTCTTCCTCCACATTTGCCTACAAAAATAAAAAACTCCTATCCAAACAATAGACATTCAACAACACTGCATAAATCTTATTACTAATACTCAAAACATTCTTTCAAGGTTGTATAAACATGAGCCTTCATTGGAGAATAAGGTTTCTGTTTTGGTTGTCATGTTCATTACCAAACACGACCGCTAGAGGGCGCGCCCCTGCTTTTTTTTTTTTTTTTTTTTTAAAAAATCTATGCTTTACAAAACCCCCATAAAAGCTAAGATCAGTGTTTTTGTCTTCCTACTTGCCTACAAAATTAAACGATACTATGAATGTATCAGGGATATGCAGTTCTTGACTTAAAGGGTTGGTTCTGAGTGGAACCTTTTTTTTCCCCCTTTGCCTAAGTGGAACAGATAAAGACCAAACCAAGCTAAATTTAACATTTCCAAAGGAAAAGGGCCAAGTGCGGATTCAGCCAGTACCTCTGCCTGACTCTCTAAAACCTGCAGGGCAGTTCTGGGAATTTAACTCCTTGCTCTTGGGAACACACAGGCTTGCGTGGTAAAAATGGAAACTGGAAGGCGGTCGGATCACGGAGAGGAACACAGGTTCTCCTGTGACCAGAGGACCTATGAAGCCTCGCAGGGCTCTGCCAGACGGAGGCTGCCTCTGGCCACAGTGCAGGACCTCGGTGGCTCCACCTGCAATGTGCTCTCTCTCCTGAACGCTGTGTGGGAACGGGGAGGCGCCTGTGAGGGAAACCCACATGAAACGGGATGCAGAAAGAAAAAAAAGCGTAGCCCTTCACCAATTGGTTTGCTTACTTTTGCCTTTTCTTTTCAGACCACCGGGTGTCTGGAATTAATATACTTAGGGCCAAATCCACTTCAACCCAGCCACAGTTCTGGCAAACTGAGCTTTCTACTGTGTGGTTTGGTGTGCCTTTGGCCCTCTCTGTCTGCTGGTCAGGTAGTTTCTTCTCTCTCACCATGAAATCTTCGGGCAAGGTTCCCAAAGCACCTCCCAACTCTTTCCATAGCCCAGAATCGGAGCATTAATATTTATTTAAAGCTTGAATCCTTGAGCACTGGAAAAATGTGTGGAGATTACATGTCCCCTTCACCAGCGCGTGCTCCAGAGAACGACAGGTTGGGACCCTGGCCAGAGGAGGGCTTCGGCTTAATCCCAAAGAGCCAGTGCTGTCCTGGATCCCATCCCTGGTATGAACTTTTAACTGCGAGTCTAGAGGTCCTGACCACACACCGAGCCGTCTATAAACCTGAGGCCGCCTCGGAGGGTGTGGCCTTCCTCTTTGCAGACTCTGGCGTCCGGGTTAGAAAAACAAGGAGCAGCTTTCTCTGAATGTTCAGTTATTTTAAAATTTACCTCTGCCTGATGTTAAGTTGCCAATACTTTTACTATTATTATTTTTTATGTTGTCAACACCAGCCAGGACACTAACATTTTATTTATAGCAGAAAGGTTAATTTTATAAAGAAAGTAGATTTTCTCTACAACAGAAAAAAAAAAAAACCAAAACAACAAAGCAAGAGCTTCCGTCTTCATTTGAGCGCCTCATAGAAACGCCACTAGTAACCCAAAGGAAGCAAGCCCACCGGCTTCTACCACGTGACTTTTGGATGACTGGAACCCACGAATGCAGGCGTTCCGGTGGATGGGGTCAAAGCCAGCATGCCAGTTAGACACACAGTCACACAGTCGTATAGATGTTCTTTACACTGGAGATTTGGAACCTGCCCTGGGGGGGGGGGGGACAAAACAAAACAACAAAAAACCCGCTTAAACCAGCAGGAGCCCTTCGAGAACCAAAGGACCTTTTGCCGGGAGTCACATAAGGACCCGACTCACATAACGTCATTGGAAAACACGGACATGAACGTTAAGATTCATAACAGTAGCAAAATTACAGGTATGAAGTAGCAATGAAAATAACTTTAGCCGGGCGGTGGTGGCGCACACCTTTAATCCCAGCACTCGGGAGGCAGAGGCAGGCGGATCTCTGTGAGTTCGAGGCCAGCCTGGTCTACAAGAGCTAGTTCCAGGACAGGAACCAAAAGCTACAGAGAAACCCTGTCTCGAAAAATCAAAAAAAAAAAAAAAAAAAAAAGAAAATAACTTTATGTGTGTGTGTGTGTTGGGGGGGGGTCATCGCACCGTGAAAGACTGTATTAAAGGGTCACAGTTTAGGAAGTTTAAGAACCACTGACTTAAATGAAACTGTTTTAAGAAGTGTAACCACAACAGTGAATATAGAGCCCAGCAACAATGCCACAAAATGGTCTTGAAGGTTTTTTGATATCAATAAAAGGGATACACCTGGGTAGGTGTCGCTCAGGGACTTCTGCCGTTCTTAATTGCTCTGGGAAAACACAGCAGACTGCATGCAGCGGCTCTTTCCCCGGATCTCTTACAGGGGAACAGTGATGCCAGCGAAGACCTTCTGCCCCCTGCAGTTGTCCTTGTTAGAGCAAAATAGACCCCCAGCCTGGGTCGTGATCTAACGTTCTGTTAGTTCGGGTTGTTCATCCGCCCAAGGACCCTCTAGGAAGGGGTCTTAATAAAGTCAGGCACGACAGCTGAGGGGAATAATTAGCTCCTTACGGAGATACTGTAGTCCCTCCCCTTCCCACAAGAAACCCTGCTCCAGGTGTAGCAGCTTGAAGGACCACAGGGTTATGTGATTTCTCCTTTCCACCTCTATTGTAAGCGTGGCTTCCTTGCAAGTTTGAATTTTCCCTCTGAAGTTTTGGTCTTTATTACTTCTCTGTCACCTCCATCCCTGCTCTGTGGCTGCGTGCCCACCACATGTAGCCTCCCATGGTAGCTGACAGTGAAGTGTGGGTATTGCCTTCTCCCTTGCATTCTTTTCCAAAGTACACAGGTTGTTTGCATTGGGTTTTGGTTTTCTTTAAACTCTAATACAATTGTCTTTGAGTTTCTGTTTGAGTTCTTTCTTAAGTCCTTTTATTAATGAAACTAAGAGCCCCAAAGGGGACTGCCGTTTCCCCTAGATCGGCACTCACTGTGACGTATGGGATATTTAGGACAGGGGGATGCCCTGTTGTTTTCCTATGTGAATATGTTTTGAGTTGAGAAGAAAATGTCAGCGAAACACTTGTGAGACATGTGCATAACACTTAACACATGGATATGCATGTACCTAATACATGTAATGCTAAGAGCTTCGTAGAAATTATCTCATGCGATTCTTCCAGAAAATCTGTAGGCCATTGTTTAATCCAAAAGACTGAAAAGCAGCTCTTAGAGACTAATTCATCTAAGACATCAAGAAAGGGACGAGCCAGATGGCTCAGCATAAAGCCCTGCAAATCTGGTGACTTGAGACTTGATTGAGTTCAATCCCCAGAACTCACCTAAAGTGGAGAGAACTTACTCCACAGGTTATATCCCAACTGTGGCCTGTGCACCATGGCACAGGGACGTGCACACACTCACACACGTACATCCCAACTGTGGCCTGTGCACCATGGCACAGGGACGTGCACACACTCACACACATACATCCCAACTGTGGCCTGTGCACCATGGCATAGGGACACACACACATCCACACACGTACATCCACACACGTACATCCACACACATACATCCACACATGTACATCCACACACGTACATCCACACACGTACATCCCAACTGTGGCCTGTGCACCATGGCATAGGGGCACACACACATCCACACACGTACATCCACACACGTACATCCACACACATACATCCACACATGTACATCCACACACGTACATCCACACACGTACATCCCAACTGTGGCCTGTGCACCATGGCATAGGGGCACACACACATGCACACACACACACATCCACACACGTACATCCCAACTGTGGCCTGTGCACCATGGCATAGGGACGTGCACACACCCACACACGTAAAGACACAATAATAAAAAAAACTTTTAAAAAGAAAGATAAAATTCAAACTTTAATACCTCAAGGTTCATGAGAGTATTGTATTATTTCCCTTTGTAATCTGCTATCCTAACCTGTGGCAGGTTTGATTACTGAGTTAGTATCTTGTATAAAAGAGAGACATTGAAGTCTGTGGCCAGTCAGTCAGCTTTGGGTACTTCCACCTTCTCCATGCCTTCTGGAACTTCAGGGCGAGCACTCGATGGAACCGAAGTCTTGATTGAGAAGAGATCTGTGTAGGTGGGAGATGATGGCTGTCATGTGCGGAGCTCAGAGTCTGAACTGTCATTTGGAGTTACCGGAGGCCTTTGCGTCTGTTAGCGGTCTTGGTTCTGGGCGCGCAGGGGCGGGGAATTCTTTACAAGACCCGCCTCTTGGTGTCTTTATAGACCTGAAGCAGTCTTTAGCTAGTGTCCACTAAACTATGTGCTTCTTACTGCTTCCAGAAAACCCGGCAGAATTCCAGACCTGGAGTTCCTCAACCGAGATGTCAAACAACTGGATACAGCCATCCATGTGGACCCTGTACTTCTGTCCCCACAGTGTCAAGAGGTAAGAAGTACTGTGGCTGGAAAAATCCTGATTCTTAGTAGATCCCAGACTCAATCCGTGGAGTCCTGACTAGGAGGCCATGTGTGAACATGGCACCTTTCCCAAAAGAAACTAGAAACTGCTGGGTGATTAAAGGTGCTAAGGAGTTCACCTTAAAATAGACCAGGTTTGATTGCCAAGGCAAGAACGGTAATCTAATTACAATATTTCTCCTTCCCCCTTCCTCCTTCCCATATACCTCTCCACACTCTGCATCAAACTCACAGCCTCTTTTTTTTTTACTAATTGTTATTGCATATATGTGTATATACACATATACTTGTAAATACAACCTGCTCAGTCTGCATACTGCTATTTGTATGTATGTATTTAGGGCTGACCGTACATACCAGTTGCTGTGGTCTTTCCTGGGGAAGACCACCTCTTCCACCCCCAGCTTCACTCCATTGCCTAGAGTTCTTTTTGTAAGGCTGAGGTCCTCCCTCGTGGGGATTTCCTCCATTGACTTTGGCATGGCCATTGGTGTCATCAGCTCACACTTCAGGGGCTGAGTGGGCGAGGCGTTTGAAGGTATAGCTTATGATGCTACTGGCAGACACAATCTCATAGACTGGGGTGTTTGAATCAGTACTTACAGTAGACATACTTACAAAAGAAGTCAATGAGAAATAGAAGAGTCAAAGATACCCAGCTAATAGTGCATTTGGAAGTTGAGGCTTCCATGAGCCTCTGAATACATTAAAACAAAACAAAACAAAAATTGAAAACTTGGTTCCTTCAAGGAAACAAGAATTGCAGTCCTAAAACCACATTAATTCGAATCTAATTCTACCAACAGTTTTCTGAATATGTATAGTAGTAGCTTCTCCAAACCTGGGCCCACTCACTCTAGGCTTTTGTGTGAATGTCATTGTTTTCTGGTGTCAGACAGTGGTGACAAAGTCCTTTGTTATGATATAGCTGAATGGCATGCTGGGGAGTAATAGCGTTCAGAAGGTCTGGGTTTCATTTCTGCCTCAGAAAAATAGCTATAGAATCTTAGGCTGCTTCCTTGATCTTGCAGAATTTTCATTTTTTAATTTCACCTTTTGCTCTTTCATGAGCGGCGACCAAATCCAAGGCACCGAATACTCCACCATTGAGCCAAACGCCCAACCATCATTCTTGTCTGTGGGTTACCCACTACAATAATAACTTAGTAGTTAAGATATAAACTTGAGAAATTTCTTAATTTATTAAAAAGAAAAGATACCTCATATATATGATGCCTTAAATAATATAGTACACAAATCAACAGCATGCGAGGGAAAACTTAAAGCTTTCCTTCTCCCTACCACCTCTCTCTCTCACATACACACAGACACACACACACAGACACACACACACGAGAGAGAGAGAGAGAGAGAGAGAGAGAGAGAGAGAGAGAGAGAGAGAGAGAGAAACACAAGCGCGCGAGAGAGACAGAGACAGAGAGGGAGGTCTTGCACCCATGGCTAGTCCTACTGCAACTCTACTGCTCCCTTTCAAGTGTTCCTATTCTCCTAGCTTCATCTCTCTGGGGCCTCTTCCTTGACTGTTCTTATCCGTAATACAGCATTAGACAGCAAGTGTTTCTTCCTGCTCTTTTGCAATCTATTGTAGGCTCTCCAAATACCCACTCAAAGGTGTCGATCAAAAAACGCAGTCTCTATCTGGAAACACTTTAGTTTCTTCTGAAGTTTTTAGGTAGGAATTTGAAATCAGCTTTCATCATTGGACATGGGCCAGAGAGTTTGAGGATCTGTGAGATTTCGATATTCCTAAACCTCAGTCGACAAAGTTTTATAAAATAGGAAAGATTTTAAGCTGGTGGCCTCTTGTTTAAAGACAAGAAACACGTGGGCCCCGAGGTTTAAGGATACGATGGTGTCTGGTCCACTGAGGTCTGAACCTGGTTCCCGACTTTTCAAGGTTCTGAACTTCTATCCCCCATCTCTAAACGTGGACAGAAATGCCTGCTCTTTATGGCCTGGAAGAGAGACAGAAAAGCAGAAACGTGAGTCCCTCCTGCCCTTTTATTACCCACCCCCGCCATTTTCCTACCCACCCATCTGAGTAGTGGCTATAGAAAACACAAATGTATTCACAGTAACAGGCTGCAGGAATGACCTTCTCTGCTTCAAGTGCCTGAGCAGGGAAGGAAGAAGAAAGAGACAAAATAAATTTGAACATGGAGTCCTGGGCAGGTTACAGAATATTTCTAGAGGACATTTTACTTTCATTTTTTCCAAACTGAGAAATACATTATTCTTTGTTGGGAGCAGTGAACCCGCAGACCCTGAATTTCTTGTAAACAACTTGTTTTCCTCTGCTCTGAGACAGCCTGCAGCTGCTCTGAGCACGAGACCCTCAGGAGTCCCTGATGGCAGGAGAGTGGTTTCTGGTGCGTTTGGCTGGGGTGTGGCTATCCCTATATAAGCTGCCCCTGAACACAATAAAGGGGGCATTCTTGGGGCATTCCTGTTTCAAGGATGACCCGTGTCTCTGTCTTTGAGTCTGTGTGTTTCAATCTCTAGCCCCTTGCCCGGTTCACGAACTGTATGGTGGTGCATAGAGTGCAGACCGTGGTACACCGCAGTTCTTCTACAGATACCATGTTTCTCCATGTGCTTAACCCTCCCTAATATTAAAATAAAAATCTTCCTTCTACGTTTTAAGAAGTCTTGTTTGACCAGGCAACTAACTAGCATAGAAGGGAACTTGAATTATTTCGCTGCTTGGATGGTCAGCCTCTAGCAGCACAGGGCTCAAAGAGAATCCAGGGAGTCAGGGCATACATACCGTGAATCTTTTATCTAAGAGGGTTAGGGGAAAGACACTCACACTCTCTTGATTGTTTCCTGCAGGCCTTTCCTTTATTCTTTCTTTGTATCCTCAATTCTCTATTCTTATCTCTATCCATAATTGTCCCTTCTGTCTCTCTTGTGTTTTCCTTCTAACTCTCTTGATGTTTTCCTTCTAATTATATCTTTATTCTTTATTCTTGTTCTCCCATTCTTGATGTTTTCCTCCTTACTCATTTTAGCTCTATCTTTATGTCTTTCCCTTGCAGCTTCTATACCCCAGAAAAATCTTTCAGGCAATATAGAAATTGCAACAGTTACATTCTGTTTTTCAAGTGAATGATTGCAATGAATACAAATAAAAAAGCAGCATATTTACCATAGCCTTCTCATGATTAAATGTTTTACACATTACAGGTGAAAACCAAATTATCCCAATAACCCATGTGCATTCATAGTCACGCACCTTGTTATTGATTAACGGTGTGTAAGTAAGTAAGATATTCTTTTACTGGCAGGGTATGTTTTGCGGTTACAAAGAAAGGACCAATCACTTTATTACTTATCTTGAAAGATCATCTTATAAAGAGTCTTAAAAGAATGACAAACCTAAACTTTTATACATGGAAAAATCAGTCAGCTCTACTTTAAATCTTTAGGGTACATACCCACTCATCAATAGTTCTTTATATCAGAAGATTGAGGGCAAAAGAGTATAAGAAATTAATCACCACTTTTGATCACCAACCCTAGCAAGGGAAGTATGTCAGCTAGTAACAGCTGGGCTGCTTTGCGTTTGCTCCATGGCTTTAGCGAGTTCCTCACTCAACTCTGCCATTCTAAAACTTTAGACTGCCTTCTTGGGTTTTTCACCTCAAAGCTATTAGACAAAAACATCTTAGTCTAACTTTAAGTTATTTTCAAAACTTTGTTTCAGCTAAGATGCCTTCCCAAACCTGTGAACACATCTCCAAACATTAAGATTAAAATAATTTAAGTAGTTGGGCTACTGGGACTCAATTGTTTTTCTTAATCACTAACCTAAGCCACAGTCTATGAGGCTCCTCAATAGAAACTCATGTGTTCTAGCTGGGTGATACTTCCTTGTTTTATTTTTTATCCTCAAACCTCTATTTAAGCTAATGTTATTTTTATCAATTAGATAGTACAGTTTAGGAAGAAATCATCTTCATAATAATCTACAGGTAAAAACACTCAGTAGACATTTCCGTGAGATAAATACACTACATTACAGGCAGTGGGGATCTCCCCACACCCATTCACACCATGCCAGATACCAGAGAAAGATGGCACAGCAAACACGCAAAGACACAGCAGACGCAAAAGACATTCTGGAGTCTGTGGTCTCAGGGCCTGGCCTATGTGCTGTTCATCCATCATGGATGTTCCTCCTGCTGGACTGACACCTGATCTTCAGTTGCCACCTGCTGCTCCTCTGCCACCAGCAGAACTATTTAGTGGAACTAAATTAATGTGTCTTGGAAGGAGTTAAAGATGCACATTAAAGTTTCTGTCAGTGATGGAGAACTACCCTGTATGTTGAAAGAGCCCAGGATACAGGGCACGTTTCTCACTCACTAAATCACACAAAAACTTGCTATTGTCAACTACTTTTCAAACTAAGTAGCCCAGGCAACACTAAAAAAAGGTTTGGATTGACCCACTCCATGAAGCAGCCAGGCTCACCTCTGAAGTTGGGAGTATAGATCTCGCTTGGTTTGGTAGCCTGCTGTGGAAGATGCACCCGTGTGAAGGGCAGGGGGGTAGAGCGAGGGTAAAAAGGGCCGCAACAAAATACTCCAGGTATGGGACGCTGCCTGCCCAGGCATTTCTGCAGAAGCTTCTGGAAACGAAGACCTCGCTCTGTTCACACAGTCCTTTCCCTCCACGCTAACACCATCTCTATTTCTTCCTGTATCACTTTGCTTTCTTAAGCACAAGCGTGTTCCCCCATCCTCTCCAGACTAGCCACTGTCTAGTAGCATAGGAAAGCAGATGGCCTCGTATTTCCCAGAGAGGTGGATGCTGTGCCAAGCAGAGGGCCCAGCGGAAGTGTTTCCAAGTCCCTCGCTGCCTGCTGTGGAGCTTCACTGCAAAACAGCGATTGGGAAAAGTTAGAGCGTTTCAGAGCAGTTCACAGTTCTTGCTAATTCCAGTTCAAATCCACACTTTTTCTCTATTATCCCCTCACATTTCTTTCAGAGATTTATTTTTCTATTTTCCTTGCTATGTTTTTTTTCTATCTTCTTGGAGCAGATGCTTTAGGAGATGCACGTCTCCAGATAGTTTTCAGTAAAATAAGTTTAAGATATTATTTTTCTCTAAGCTTAGTTTTATCTGCACCCCACAAATTATAATATGCTATACTTTCACTATTTAATTCAGGTTGTATTCTGCTTTCCAAAATGCTGAGATGTATTGCTAAGGCACGGTAAGGTTTCTGGGAATTCTCCTTTGATTTGGACGCCGGTTACACATGTGTTCGTTTTTAGGAAGCTCTTGTTTCATTCGACTGCACAGATTGATTTATATAGTTAATGATACAGGATATTCCAGTGCGTTCCAGCTTGAATTAGAAAGTATATTCTTAAATTTCCAAATATTTTGGTGATTACGAAGCTATCTATTGACTATCTTAGCCTGATTTCATTTAAATTATTTCAGTACTTTGTTAACAATTGCTGGAAGTTTAATAAGTGATATCACTTGCTAAATTTAAAACACGGTTTAAAAATATTTTTGAAGTCAGTGTTTTCTATTTGCCATCCTGGCAGAGACTGTTCGTTCTGTCGTTCGAGACATATTCAGTTTGTTTTCCACTCCATGTATTACTCTAGTCATCTCTCTTTTAGTTTTAATGATTTTTCTTGTTGTTATATGATAGAAGTCTAAAAATAGCATATTAGATGTCATATTTAGAAGATAAATTATCGGTATTGGGATAAGCGTCTTGTATTATGTTTCTCCTGTTAGAGTGTAAGACCCATGTGTGTACATAAAATGTAACTGAGTTCATCAGAACTCAGATTTAAACAGAGGACATTAGAAGTTCACACGTCTGCAACGTTTGCTGTGTGTAACTCCTGAGGTGGAGGACGGTAGAAACACTAAGTGTTGCACCTTGGCACAATCTGACAGCCTCATGTTTTCTGGGAGATGAGCCTATGCAACCCATCAGCCCAGGGTGCTCTAGAGATGAGCCTATACAGTCCACTAGCCCGGGATGCTCTAGAGATGAGCTTATACAACCCACCAGCCCGGGATGCTCTAGAGATGAGCCTATACAACCCACCAGCCCGGGATGCTCTAGAGATGAGCCTATACAAACCGACCAGCCCAGGGTGCTCAACAGATGAGCTTATACAACCCACCAGCCCAGGATGCTCTAGAGATGAGCCTATACAACCCACCAGCCCAGGATGCTCAACAGATAAGCCTATACAAACCACCAGCCCAGGATGCTCTAGAAATGAGCCTATAAAATCCACCACCAAGGATGCTCTACAGATGAGTCTATACTACCCACCAGCCCAGGGTGCTCTACAGATGAGCCTATACAACCCACCAGCCCGGGATGCTCTAGAGATGAGCCTATACAACCCACCAGCCCAGGGTGCTCTAGAGATGAGTCTATACAACCCACCAGCCCAGGGTGCTCTAGAGATGAGCCTATACAACCCACCAGCCCAGGATGCTCTAGAGATGAGCCTATACAACCCACCAGCCCAGGGTGCTCTAGAGATGAGCCTATAAAACCCACCAGCCCAGGATGCTCAACAGATGAGCCCATACAACCCACCAGCCCAGGATGCTCAACAGATGAGCCTATACAACCCACCAGCCCAGGGTGCTCTTTCAAAGAACGATTACTCATTACAATCAGCAAAGAATGCACTCTCTATTATAAAAGGAACAAATACTTATTTAAAATATCTTGTTTAATAAAAATATAATCAGGCCCACAAAATGCTTCAGGAAGATATGTGTTATCTTTTCATTGCTCTTTACATTACTCTCAGTCTATTCTGGTAATTTTATATAAATAGGAAAGTTATGTATCTAACTGAGCTTCATGCTTGTGTTAATGCTTATTGATGAATCTCAATTAGTCAAATGTACAAATAGGCTTTTCACCCTCTTTCTCCCTTCATATTACCCTGATCTCTGCAATCAACTCTTGGTTCACATTTACTTATTTCTAAATAAATATTGTTATGAATTTTTTCTCCCATATCAGAGCCATTTAGTTCTCAAACCTAGATCACACATATTAATTTCATTTTGACTGCTTCATTAGATTGAACATTTACAGAGAATCAAGCCAAGCAAGGTCTTGGGCTGCCACCTGGGTCTTTTCAGTAGGGTGGTACAGCCTGACACTCCTCCAGGCTGTCCTCCATGCAGATGTAGGTATCTCTAAGTCCTTCGGTTTGAGTGGATTATCACTGGCTGTATGCTTGGGGGAATTGTGAAGTTTATCACCCAGTTTGCTTATAAATGCAAACGGTTTACCTTTACAAGATTTAAGAATTTAAAAAGCTCTGTTGCAGACTTCACTACTTTGTTATTTCTCTAGCACCCTAGAGTGACATTTAAAACTGAACTGACGCCCACATTTGATCTAAACGTGCACAGCATTAACTAAGGGAATATGAATAATAAATACTGGTATTTAGGGAAGCATGACAGTAAGGAACTGCAACTATTGCAGTCATGATGAGAAGGTGCAGCCTAATTCCTTATCTGGCATTTGCCTCTTACGTGTGTATTAACAGGATCGTCTATGTTCAAATAGACTGGTTGTCAAAACTCTTCATTAGTGAGCTGGCTTTGACATGAGGAAAAGGTCTTGCTTACAATGATAAATAAATAAATGTGTGTAAAATGAATTATAGACAGTATGAAATTGAATTTCTTTAGTGCATAGTAAGTCTCCACTTATCCACAGCCAGGATGTGAGTACCTCTTGTCTGACATCATCAAAGGACTTCATTGAACTATGTGCTGGCAATGGCCTCTAAGCTATCCCCTTCACAGAGATCCCTGAACAATTCTAGAGGGATTGCACAGTCTTGTGTTACTTGTTGTTTGTGTGTGCATGTGTGGACAACTTTTGTGAAGTTTTTTATTCTTGCACAGTAGATTCTGAAGATAGAACTCGGGTCATAGTATTTATGTGGCAAGTGATTTTACTTGTTGAGAATCTCACCAGCTGCACTTTTTCCATCTTAATAAAAGTTGCTAGACTTAATAACTCATGTTATGAAAACACAATATAAATGGATTTACCAACATGGTTTTGCTTTTATTAAAGCAATCTTAAAGTAATTAATTCATGTCAAAATCTAGAATTTATTTTGAAATCAAACATTGATATTATTTAATGATTAGTTTAGTAGAGAAATTAATAGCAAAGTACAAGAATTTCACACATCTCTCTTCTCTTACACATGTAATCCTCTCCTTACTGTCATCTACGTCAGCCAGACGGTGGTGGTGCACGCCTTTAATCCCAGCCTGGTCTACAGAGCGAGTTCTAGGACAGGCCACAAAGTTACACCTGGAGAAACCCTGTCTCAAAACAACAAAAAATAATGATATGTCATAATCACCCAGAGTACTCAGTTTATATTATAGTAACCCTTGTACGGACATAGGTTATGGCAAATAGATATTATGCATCACTATAGTCTCAATAGAGTGCTTTTACTGCATGAAAAATCCCATGTTCTCTTTCTATTTTTCTCTACTTCTCTACTGCCCCCATCTCGGGCCACTATGGAATTTTCCCTCCTTCTGTCACACAGGAAGTATGGTTTCAGAATGGCTTCTTACACAAGCACATACACACACACACACACACACACACACACACACACACACACACACACTTCTGCTTCTTCCATTTCTTTGTGCTTGATACAGCTCATTTAAAAAGCATTGAGCCTTGTCCTACAGTCTGAATATGCTACAATTTATGTGTCCATTTACCAACTGAAAGACATCTTTTCTTCAGCCTTTTGGTAGTAAGAAATTGATTTTCCATAAATGTCAATATATATGATTTTCATATATTAAAGATTTTCATTGGCATTCCTTATGGGCAAATAACATAACCCCTGAATCATGCAATAAGCCCATATTTAGCATTGTAAGAGCCCAGTGAGTCATACAATTTGTGTACCAAAGTTGCCACATCATTTTGTGTTTTCTCAAGCCCGGTATGGATAAGCATTCCTATTGGTCCACATCCCCTCTAGCATTTGGTGTTATGGCAATCCAGATTTTATACTAATATGCATCTAGTGGTTCCCATGTTTAGTTTTAACTGGTATTAGTTAATGCCACATGAGGTTACGCATCCTTTCAAAGCATACCTGCTGGGGTCTGTTCATAGGTATTATTTAACTCCAAAAAGCAGAAGAACTGGGGAATGAGCTTTATGGCCAGAAACTAACTACTCTGACTTGATAGACTGCCTCTCTTTTAAGAAACTTATATATGACACATCTTTCTACACCCTTTCTGTAACAATTCACTTTTGCATCTCCCAATTAAAGAAATGATTTACTATGTTGAATTGTGATATTAAGGAAAACCATATATTCTCATCATATATATGTCCTCAGATTGACCAACTTCATTGAAAAGACTTGTAACATGTAAAAAAAATGTACCCTAGAACATTGTTTTAAAAGATAGAAACATTCTAGAAATCCCTTGACAGAGATCATATGATTAACCAATTGGTGCAATATATACAAGAGACATGGAATTATTTGTATAAAACTTACAGCTTCAAAATTTATGGCAGTAATATAAACTCTTGAATGTCCCGGCTGCTGGAGGGAATTCTCTGCAGTAGCTCAGATGACGGATGATGTGGCGGAGTGTGATAACAAGTCCAGCTGCCTCCTTAAAGATGAAAACGCAACAGGCTGGAGAATAAATCCTCTAGGAGGAATCTCGTAATGTGACAATCTGGTTTCTTGTTTCCCTGTGATAGGATCTGATCATCTGCTATTTTCACCCAATGTATAAGTCAACTTCTTTTGATTTCTCATCTCAGTTCTTCAAATGTTGTAAGTAAGATACTAAGAGGTGATATATATATATATATTTTTTTTGGTTTTTCGAGACAGGGTTTCTCTGTGGTTTTGGAGCCTGTCCTGGAACTAGCTCTTGTAGACCAGGCTGGTCTCGAACTCACAGAGATCCGCCTGCCTCTGCCTCCCAAGTGCTGGGATTAAAGGCGTGTGCCACCACCACCCGGCTGGGAGGTGATATTTTAAAATCAATCTACAAAATAATTTAAGTACTAAATAGCGCAAATCTCTGGCAAAAAGCACATTCAAGAAAATCCTTTCTAAGAGCAGTTGTGTCATTAGCAATGCAGTGGTCCGCCTTTCTTGGGTTATTTTAAAGTCTGATGATTCTTTATGGCTGTTGAGATGTTAAATGCTTCAAAGCTTTGGAAGTTATTGGTGTGATCCACAGATTCACAGCCAAGCACTGGGCTGACCTCCTGGAGTTCAGCTGAAGAGACAGAGGAGGGATCATATGAACAAGGGGGTGTCAAGATCATGATGGGAAAAACCACAGAGACAGCTGACCCACGTTAAAGTGAGCTCATGGACTCTGGATTGACAGCTGGGGAGCCTGCGTGGGACTGAACTAAGTCCTCTAAATGTGGGTGACAGTTGTGTGGCTTGATCTGTTTGTGGGGCCCCTGGCAGTGGACCGGGACTTACCCCGAGTGTATGAACTGCTTACAAGGATGAGTATTTTGTTATATACTGAAAAAAATGGGAAACAACTTATAAAGACGCTTGAGACATATTGAAAAACCAGAGTCCTTGATACTGTGTTAGCATGAGCTGCTCATTTCATACTTAAGATGTCATTTCTGGTACTACCATGAAGGACAAAGAGTAAGGGGGTGGGGGAATCTCAGTTATAGGGACTGTGAGGGTCCTGATTACTTCTTCCTTTATCTCTTTGGCTTCCTCCACACCCGTTCATTCCCTCCCATTCCTCTCTACACAGAGTTATTGGAATAGAGATTGCCCTTGCCTGAGCACTAATTCCACCTTAGTTCGAGATATGTTTTATTTACTTAATGGAGCAGATAAGTGGTACCCTTTGATGTATATTGCTTGTTAACCCTAAGATGATTATATTTGACAGATGTTTGAGAATAATTTGTAGACTTTAGAAGACTGTAAATAGATAATAATAATCAACTTCTTTATTTCCAAGTCATCTTACCTTCAAAAATAAGGATCAAGAACTGGAGATATGGCTTAGTTGTTGAAGTCTTACTGCTCTTGCAGGGGACCACACAGTGGCAAACAACTATCTGAACCTCCAGTTCTAGAGAATTCAGTGTTCTCTCCTGGTCTCCATGTGCACTGTAGACATGTGTTACACAGATAGACATACAGATAAAACATCCATACACATAACATTAAAAAAACCTTAAAACAATGGCTAAAAGAAAATACATGCAACAGACACTATGTTCTGATATTATATTATTTCATTTAAATCCATATAGTATTCCTCTCAAAAATATGCCAACCTAGTCTTTTAGAGGCAGTTAAAAGGCTAACCTGTTTCAGAGAAGATCCCATTAGCATTACTAAGTTGTTAATACGTTCGTGTGCTTTCCAGAATTATTAAGTGCATTTGCTAATTTATTACAAGAAGACCAAGAAGCTAGCAGATTTTCCCTTATACTGGTAAATAACATAAGTTACAAACATGCTAGTATAAAATTAAGGCTCTTTTGTTATTCTATACACCTAACATGGTACCACTTCATCATCAAATTTTACAGATAGGTGGCCCTGCTGTGTTGTGAGCTTGAATGAGGAAACAGATAAAGCTTTGCCTGTCAGCCATTGTCTTTTCCATGAGTGGGATGGTCATCTGTTAGTAGACAAGACTTGTGATGTTGTATGTTTTAGGCAAGCAATAAATCTGACATAAATTAGGGTACCTCTTCCTAATAAACTGAATATTATTATGAGGAGGAAGAAGTAGATGCATTTTATTTTATTTGTGAAGCCTGCTTTCAGATTTTTCAGTTTTGATTTAGTTGTTTTCATGGTTGAGAATGTTGGTTTATTTTTATGCTTCAGATTTCCTTGATTATCTAGTGAAAGTTTTAGTAGTGAAATATTTTCAAGCTGGATGTACATTACCTAAGGTATTAGATGTCTGCCATGGGCTGTGTGTCAAATATTTGAAGATAAAATCAAACCCTACTAGGGTATCTGTTGGCACAGAGGTGGAACTTAATGAAGAAATGACTCCGTGATAAAATTCAGTGCTCCACATTGACATAGCTTACTAATTTCTGCTTTCATTTTCAGGAACTCTTCTCACATTTAAAGTGGGATCCACAAACCTACGACACGTGATAAAGAAATGTGTAAAGGTTGCTATCTTTTAACACACCCACGAGAGCAGCCTGGATCAGTTTTAGGGGACTATCAGCTATGACATTTGATTTGAAGGTGGACTAAGAATTTTCCATTTACAGTGATAACTCTTAGAGCTCTGATCCAATTAGAAGGGATGGGTTAAGGTCCAAAGTTTCCTCTAATTGCTCACATACCCGAAGAACAGAAAGATAGAGGGCTGATGGACAGCCCAAGCCTGACCAATGACAGTACCGGGTTCCTCTTCTAATTTTTACTTTTTCTTTTGTTTTCACCCCAAATGGAGAAGAATAACATTTCACACATATATGCATCAAGACAAAATAAACAACAAATAGTTCAAGAAAAATGATCTCAAAAAGTTTTCCAGAAACCATGAAAACAAAGATGTGTAGCCAAAGGAAGATATGTTTTATCTTTCAAATTAACTGTTACTGAGTTGTCATTTTCCCTTTTGTGCCACAGAATAAGCATTTTTATTGAATTAACATTACATACCCCCTTCAAAACATTAAGTAAGCTGACAGTTGTATTAGTATGTTTTAAAGATGGACGTTTTTCAAAATCACAACTATTCATTGGAGAGCAAAATGACAAGACAAAAACAGGGCCTCAGTGATTAAGAAAGCTTGTTGCTCTTCCAGAGAACCTGCGTGCAGGTCCTAGAACGTCATGAAGCTCATGACTGCCTGTGACTCCACTTCCTGGGGATCTGACACTTCTGACCTTGTGTGACACATGTATTCTCATGCATGTGTCCACTTACAGACACTCAGGCACACATAACTAAAAATAATAAAAATAGACATAAACATCCCCGGGTAAATGTCGCCTCTTGATATCTCAGGGTGAAAGGCCACAGTCTTGCAATACCACTGTCCTAGAATGAGAAAGGACACAGTCGTTCCCAGGAATGCCCTGAGGAGCGATGGGAAGGTGTGGGAAAGAGCTTGGTTAGCCTGCAAACCTGCACCCAGCAGTTCCACTTTCTCTTGGGGTTGCAGAAGAAACCACCAGGTTATCATTTGTTATTACATTATTCTATCTTTTTTGTAATTGAAATAAAAAGCATTTTTTAAACCAAGGACAACTCTGCTTATAACTCTAGGGACTTATAATTTTCAACTCCTGGGATAACGTCATTACATTGTTAAAACCTGGTGCTAAGTGATGACAGAAACAGAAAAGCAGGAATGAATTCTCATTGGGACAAACTGAATGTAAAGTCGATGCTTGCCTTCTGTCGAGGCAAGGAGATGCACCATTGCCATGACTCAAGGTCTTCTCTTTTATTTGAATTTCCCTAGGTAATTCTGTACACGATCCATGTGCATACTACAGACAGAGGGACTGGGACCCCAAGGCTGCTGTTTAACCTAAAGTCTATAAAAGCCAGCATGTACACTGTGGATATTTTAAACATTGTACATAGCATTTGCAATAAGTTGGAAGTGACATTTTTATTTGATGTGATACTATGTTTCTTTTAAAATTATTTTCTCTTATGCTGATTTGGTTACATAGATTATGTCTTCAGACATCAGTAAAACAAAACTGATTGAAATATAGAATCAAATAATGAAATAAAACTTTGAATTTAAATAATGTATAAAAATACTGCTAGTCTAAGCCAAAGATTTTAAATGACCTCAATTGTTTGTAACACTAGATGAGGATTTATGCTCCCTGATCTGTGGACAATATTGTCACGGTGTGCTTCATGAGCAAACAGAACTGACCTGTTTGCCTATTGTTTTGTGAGCAAAGTATTTTGGAACACAATCATACATTTATTTACATGTTGTCCATGGCTACCTCCATGCTTCCAAAAGCAAAGCCATGGCACACATCACATGGTACACAAATGTCATTCACGCCTTCACAGAAAACTTTGCTGCCTCCTGCTCTAGAGCAAATTAACCCTCCAAACAACTTTCTGCCTGACCACCTGCTGACCAACTTCTAACTCAGGCCAGGAATGACTATTGCTCAATGCCAGCAATACCAGAAACCCCAGATGAAGAACAATCTTTCTCAGAATGAAAATAGCACCCCTGTGGCAGATTCTTCCTGCTGTCATTATGAAATTCACATTAACATGGGAGAAAGCACAGATGAGAGCAAACTATAAAAAGATATAAGCAATAGAAAGAGCAAGTAACAGAAGACTCTGTGTATGTGTGTGTGTGTGTGTGTGTGTGAATATTGCAATTTTGAGGTGGTCAAAGTCATGAGAAGTTCAAAGCATATTTTAATATACTTTTAATATTTGATTTTTGTGAGGTGAGGCCCCACTAGATGGGACCATTACCTGGTGCTGTTAATGAAGCCAATAACCTTCCAACCGAAGTCGAGACTAAGAACCAGAGTTTGGGGAAAGTTCTATCAAGCAGAGTCTTCTGGATATGGCCGGTGTACTCACCAACTCCTGGTTGTTGTGGTTACCTGAACAGGACTTCAACAAAACTGGCCTCATTACACCTTAACATGCAGGGGCGTGGTCACGATGTCACACTTCTGCACTGAGGATCTGTGGGTTCAAAATGATATCAAAGTGGGAGGAGTTGTTGGGAAAATGGGTTTTCAGGAGAGCAGAGGGGACGAGAAAGGGTAATAGTGATCAAAATGCCTGAAATTCCACCATAAATGTATACGATTGTCAAAGAAAAGGAAAACTTCTAGGTAGATCCTTAGGTCTGAACAGTTTTCACCATGTATGCAGTATACAGTGTCTGGTCCGGCACACTGGTACACATGTGTAGTCACGCCACTCAGCAAGTTTGCAGTGAGAGGACTAAGTTTGAGGCTAGTCAGGCTGCGTAATGAGACCTCCATCTCAAAAAAATCATATCAAAACACAGCAAACACCTAAAATCCCCAAACCAATCAGCACTGTGAATATTTGAATACTATGTTAATTCAATCATTCTCATCCAGGCAGACACAGTCGGTTTCTAGATATTACATCCAGTAGGATGTATCTCTTTCCTCCTGCTTCTGCCTATGGCTTTAGACTTCCTCCTGGGATGGGATTGGGAGTGGAATGAAAGATTTAAAATTGATCTCGTCTCTCAGTGGCTTCTGTAGCTGCAGGGTTCTCTGGCTCTGTATCCCCCCCCATCATCCAGGGCCACTCCCATCTCCAGCTCCCAAGGCAGCTTCCCCTCTAGGTGGCCCTATCAGACTAGGATGGTGTCCTGGGGAAGCACTCACTATTGTATGCCTGCAGGAAGTGAAACTACAGCCCAGCCACAGCAGAAAGCATCACCACCCAGAAGCTTTCTGGCTCTCTGTGACCCCCTCTCTTCTGTCTGCCATCATTTGAAGAGAACCAGGAAGATCTGTGAGGGGTTCCACAAAATCCTGTCACTTTTGCTTTAACGCGAAGTGGAGGCCACCCCTTCATGCATGTCTACAGAATGCACAGTCTGTAAGACAGTCCTCTCCGGAGGAAAGCACCAGCAAATGGCTACCCTTCTCTCACCGTGCCTGTGAGCTGTGAAAGCGTGCCTAGACTGTAGAGTGCTTGGTAACTTGTCTATGACTGTGCGTATGAGCTGTGACAGTGTGCCTAGACTGTAGAGTGCTCGGTAAACTGTCTATGACCATGTATGAGCTGTGACAGTGTGCCTAGACTGTAGAGTGCTTGATAACCTGTCTATGACCATGTTTGAGCTGCGAAAGTGTGTCTAGACTGTAGAGTGCTCGTAACCTGTTTATGACTGTGTATGAGCTGTGAAAGCATGTCTAGACTGTAGAGTGCTCAGTCTATGTAGAGTGCACCTGTCTATGACTGTGTGCTCCCTTGAAATCAGCCTTCATTAGATTAGTGTCTGTGTGTCTCTGGGTCTTGTTTATAGCCAATCTATCAAAAGGCTTTGTTCTGGAAGCCTTACTTGTCAATTGAGTCTAGTCTCCTCATATCTTCTCCCTGCCGTTACAACTTTTGATTGAATATAACATCAATATTTAGGAAGTTTTTTTGAGAGTGCACAACCATTTACAGCTTATAAAGTTTTAATTGCTGAAAAAATTAATTTATTTTCTTTAAAAAGTACTGCAACATGAGGCTATTTTGATTCCAAAATGCAAATGTTTCCATCTCGGCATATGTATAAACGAAGTTTATGATCTTCACAGTTAAGCCAACATACATAATCCTTTTTCATGAAGCAAATTCTTATGACTTGGAAGTCTGTTTATAAGATTTCTTCCTCAGATGTGAACTTTTGCATGGTGTAGATCCAGCATCTCTTCAAGCTCGCAGTTAAGAAGTGTGTATCAGCTTCTGTCATTTTAGGTCTGACTGAAGACTTAGATGCTTTCATGTAGTGTGGAAATTGGCAAAGTGTCTGGGATGAGGGAGGCAGCTTAGCATCTTGGGACTCCACAGAACAGGTGCACACCTCTAAGGAAGCTAAGCCACCTTCCAACGCCTTGGCTGCTGAATCCGTGTGATGAATGACACCGGGTCTCCCTGCCTCTTTGCACAGAATGTGCTGAATCAAGCTAATTACCTTTCATACCATGTGTTTTGATTTTGTCTGTCTTCAACACATAGCTATTCAGTCATTTGTGGGGGGAATGACCTTGCGTTGACAAGCATCCCCATTCTTTCTTACTGTATTTATCTTTTGTGTAATGATTTTTCCTCACTGTTCCTTGAGCTCATCCTATCTGTTATGACACACTGGTCCCTCATCCTCGTCTCTGTGACTGTGTTCTAAACTTACATAGGACAGAGGTATAATCACATAATGATGTGTGCAGTCCCCAGCATTCCACAAAATACCTTCTTAGAGCAGGAACTCACTGAAGATTTATTCATCATCATTTCTGGTGGCATTTAAGTATTTTCAGGGATGATGGGGAAGGTTTCAGAGGCCCTTAACACCAGCAAGTAGGTGAAATACCCCAAAAGTTGTGAAATTCTTTAGAAAAGTAAACAATTACAGTTGTTGAGTTTGTTGTTCTGAGGAAACAAAAAGAGCCATATATGCTCAGAAATAACTGAGCTAACCTGTGTGAAGAATCAGTGATCAGTCTGCATGGGCATCGTCTGCATGGTCATCATCATCTGCATGGTCATCGTCTGCATGGTCATCGTCTGCATAGTCATCGTCTGCATGGTCATCATCTGCATGGTCATCATTGGTCTGCATGATCATCGTCTGCATGGTCATCATTGGTCTGCATGATCATCATTGGTCTGCATGGTCATCATCATCTGCATAGTCATCGTCTTCATGGTCATCATCTGCATGGTCATCATTGGTCTGGATGGTCATCGTCTGCATGGTCATCGTCTGCATAGTCATCGTCTGCATGGTCATCGTCTGCATTGTCATCATTGGTCTGCATGATCATCGTCTGCATGGTCATCATTGGTCTGCATGATCATCATTGGTCTGCATGGTCATCATCATCTGCATAGTCATCGTCTGCATGGTCATCATCTGCATAGTCATCATCTGCATGGTCATCGTCTGCATGATCATCGTCTGCATGGTCATCATCATCTGCATGGTCATCATCTGCATGGTCATCGTCTGCATGGTCATCATCTGCATGGTCATCATCTGCATGGTCATTGTCTGCATGATCATCATTGGTCTGCATGGTCGTCATCTGCATGGTCATCGTCTGCATGGTCATCGTCTGCATGGTCATTGTCTGCATGGTCATTGTCTGCATGGTCATCATCTGCGTGGTCATTGTCTGCATGGTCATCGCCAGCATGGACATTGTCTGCATGGTCATCGTCTGCATGGTCATCGTATGCATGGACCCGCGTTACGCACAGGGTAAAATTTTTGCTCTAGTCCATCAGGTGATGTGCTGATAATTTGTAAAAGGTAGAAATTAATTTTTTTACTAGTAGTCTGGAGACTGGGAAATCAAAGATAAAGCCCCACTGGTTTCTACTGGGGAGAACTGCTTGCATTCAAGGGTGTCTTACTTCTCTCCTCAGGAGCTGGGAGCACTGAGCGTTCACAGGCTCTGGATGCAAAAATGCACACTCTTTCCAAAATAGCACACTAAGGTCTGTGTGAATACTGATCAGTTTGCCAGCACAATGATGGTCTTAAGATTGGAATGATCCTTAACAGTGTTTATTCTTTACTTTTAAACTTTATGTTCATGTGTGTGTATGGGTGTTTTGCCTGAGTGTTTTGCGAGAACTTACGACTATGCGACACAGGCATGCAGTACCCTCAGAGGCCAGAAGAGGGCAATGGATCTCCAGAACTCTAGTTAAGGATGGTTGTGGGTTGCCCTGTGAGTGCTGGGAATAGAATCCAAGTCTTTTGAAAAGCAACTGAGCCATCTCTACAGCCTAGATGGTTGTTCTTAATATAGATATGGAGTGGTGTTTGTAGCATGATTAACAAAAACCCAGAAACAGAAATTGCGGTTCAGCCTGCAGGTCAGAAAGGCAAAACAGCCTGCAGCTGGCTTTTTACCTCTGCTTCAGTCCGAAATGGCGATCTGCCTGCAGGAATCTCAGAATGAGACTGTGTGAGAGAGCTGTCTCCTCCTGTCTTATATTCCTCTCTAGTGCTAAGATTAAAGGCATACACCTTCCAGCTTCTACAGCAAACTAGTGTGGCTACTGGGATTAAGGTGTGTGTCACCACTGGCTGGTCTGTAAGGCTGATCAGCGCTGCTGATTTGCTCTCTGATCTTCAGGCAAGCTTTATTTATTAAAATACAAATGAAATATCATGGCAGGTATTTCTCACTCGTGGAATAATAAATTTCTCAGATATTAGATGTATTGATTATTGAGAGCAGTGCAATGTTGTCATCTATATCTAAATACACAAATCCACTTTGCTGTTGTTGGAAAACAGCTTATTTCAAAGAGTTGGGCAATGGAGAGCCACATCTGACCAGGTAATCTTCCACAAGTAAGATTTTGTGGGAACACATTTCTGCCAACTTACTAGTGTATTGTGTGTGTGACTTATTTTTCTCTACAAGAGCACAGTTGAGTAATTGAAACAAAGACCATATGTCCTGCCTAATCTAAAATATTTACTAATTGGGTTTTCATGGAAAATGGTGAGACGCTTCTATTCTCACAGACTCTAATATTACAGTAATATGATATTAAGACTGACCTTGACTGTATCATTGATAATAATCTATATTTTTACTCTATTTTTAAAAAGCATGTTGTCTACATTGGATAATATGTTATCTTTGATTATTAACCATGCCTCATTTCCTGATTATGTTATGCTCATACTGCAAAGAATGGTTTTCCTTTAGTTACTTTTAATCTATTCCTTTTCATCATCATTATCGCCATAAGGGAACTGAAACCCAGGGACAAGTGGTTCACATAAGTCTAGATAAATGTGCTTAGTGAATATGGCTTAACATAATAATGGTTTCATGCCACCCCGCATGAAAACAGGTTGTGGTATTCCACAAATGGTTTATATTCTTTGCCATTCTTTTCAACTTTTTTTTTTAAAATCAGAGATCTGAATAGACAAAAGGCATGTTTAGCCTATTTGTGTCTTAGACAGAGTTATGGAGCCAAGAGTTACCATATCAGACAACAGAAATGGTACTCAAAAAGACTACAAAAGGTTTGAAAGATGGGCCAAAGCTAACAAAATGAAATGTAACAGAACTGGATATAAAATTCTGTGTTTGGGTTAGAAAAATCAAACCATGAATATACAAATACAGCAGGAAAAATACATGGTTCAATAGAATTAAAAGGTGGTTGTGTTTTAGGGTTAACTACAAGCCAAATTATGAACGAACCTTTTGATGTGTATATGAGGAATGTTTATAGACATGCTTTAAGGAAATTCTGCATCATAGCCATGTGAAGGAGGCTGCTGTATAGCTTGCTGAATTGGTCATAGCCCATACAGGACGAAGCAGTCGGTTTAGGGAGCTAAACGTGAACCTTGACAAAGCAGTGTTTTTTTGTTACTTTGCTCCCACTGTGTATGTCAGATACCTGGCCTCTCAGAGCCTTGAAGCTAGGACATAGCATGCAAGGTTTAATTAAAAGCACCTGCTGAGGGAACCAGACATGCATAGCAGCAGGGAGCAGCTACAATTCATTCTAGGGAGAATGCAATCAGGGCTCCAGCTAAGTCCCTGTGGAGACGCCCCAGGATCAGTTCTGTGTACGGCTTCAGGTATGATTCCTGATTGTGTGTAGGGTGTAACGAGGAAGTGTAATTCAGAGCACCTGCATGGGGGCCTCCGCTTCTAATTCTCTGCCGACTTTTGGTTCCACGCACTGTTTTCAGTCTGTTTGTTGGGGGATCCATAGGAAAATTGTCAATCCAAGGACAAGGCAAAAATAAGAACATGGAACATGGACAGAAATGGACAGAACACACCTATCAAACTGGTTAATACTAAGTCCTTGCCATAAAACCCCTGCTCACTCTGATTTTCAGTTTGATAAGAATGCCCATGCATGCATGTGCACTCGCGTGTACACATGCACACAGACAAATGTCTCACATGCGTAGAAAACTGCACAGTTGGGCATGGAGACACAGTGTGGAACAGCAGGTTGTGATATCATGTGTTGGTACCAACCACAGAGCATCCTTACTGGTGAGATTGCCAGATGGAGTTGGAAAATTTCTCATATTCAAGAATAGCATTTCTGGTCTTTGATCATTGCTCTGGTCTGGCCCCTGGAGTACACCTCTGGTATCCTTTCTGCTTTTTAACTCTGGTTTCCAGAAATCACGAGGTCTTCGGCAAAAGCCTGAGATCTGAAGTCAGGCTGGGATGATTTCCAGTCTCAGGTTGTCTTAACTCAGTGTGGGAAGTGATTTCGGGAAGTTAGTCTAGCCTTCGGGTCTATATTTTCTGATGTTTAAAATAATAATTTAGCTCACAGTATTATCCGACAGAATTCTACCCAGGGAGAATTACAGGTAGTAAGAAAGCACCCTGAAATCCCATGCGTCACACACACTTCCGGTTTTTCTTTTTACCCAAAGAAAGCAGGAAATCAACAAGCTTCAGACCAAGTAACTTTTTCCTTTCAGAGTAGCTACCCCGTCTGCTTCTCCATCTCCACACCTCATTTCTCCCATCCAGGAAGTAACTTCTCTACGTGGGGCAATGGAATTACTGTAAACGTAGGCTCTAGAGAACCAGAAATGGATTTCTCCCATCCTAGCTTCATAAAGTTCGGGATGTTTGTAAGCGGATGTTGTCTGAGGAACGAGCAGAATCGTGGCGAGTGCTGGCTGCTTATGAAGCCACAAAGCACTTCATCCTGAGTGGCCGTTCCACGGCAGGATCTGGTTTCCAGGGACAGCTTATGAGAGCAATTACTGACAAGAAACAAAGCATCCATTTAAATAAATAACTCTTTTACAGATTATCTCAGAAAAAAAACTACTTAAACAATTTAACAGAAAGGAAAACTACTTAAAAGACTATGGAAAATGATTTTTTTCTCAAGAAAAACTAGTATTTGTCAAATGGAGAGGAAAATAATCAGAATTAAGAGAGGTCAAGATATATTTATCAATACAAACCCAATATTTTAAAGACTCTGATTTCTAAATTTTTCTATAAATGCAATATATTTATTTAAATAAATGATCACTAATTATTTTAAAAATCACCTTGAAAATGGAAATCAGTTGAACATGTTAGCAATAGGATAATTGTGTCTTTCGATTAAGCAAAAATATTCATTGTTTGCATGGAACTTATGAAAGTAAATGATTATGCTATGGTTGAATTTAAAGCTGATCTCATAAGACAGAACTCATTCCTTGTACAAATTTACATTATGTGGCAAGAGAACGTTAATTGGAGGTCCCCATCAAATCACTCCCTTCAGAGCTCAGGAAACATCGAAAAAGAGGAAGCAGAAAGATTGTAAAAGCCAGAGAGGATGGAGAACATTAGAAGAACATGGCCCTCTGTATCAACTAAGCAAGGTGCATACAACATACCCAAATGTATTGGAAATGATGAAGGCATTCTAAGAAGCAGGTTTATATATAAAAATCTGAAGACAACTCATACTAGAATCTTAATGGCACACTTAAGAGGCTGAAAGCTTTAGAACAAAAGAAGAGAACACACCCAAAATGAGTAGGTGGCAGGAAATAATCAAACGCAGGACTGAAATCAATAAAACAGAAACAAACAGACAAGCAAAACCAAA
Organism: Microtus pennsylvanicus; assembly: GCF_037038515.1. Lineage (NCBI taxonomy): Eukaryota > Metazoa > Chordata > Mammalia > Rodentia > Cricetidae > Microtus > Microtus pennsylvanicus. Next base: position 72,976,455 of record NC_134592.1, on the reverse strand, counting down.
GAGAATAACATGAAGAATCAATGAAACAAAGACTTGATTCTTTGGAAAAAGTCAATAAGATTAATATATCTTTATCCATATTTATGAAAAGGTAGAGAGAGAAGATCCAAATTGACAAAATTAGGGATGAAAAGAAGGTCATAGCAATAGACAACAAGGGATTCCACATCCTAATACCAGTGTTGTGGGTGTATGAGATACTGAACTTGTTTTTAGTAAATTTTAGAGGAAATTACCATAGAACTTATAAGTTAAATACCAGGTTGAGAGGTTTCTCTCAAAAATAGTTGAAATATTTGCAAGTATTTTCTGATTATTTCAGAATTAGTAACAAAATGTAAAGCTTTTTCTGATGGGGATGAAAGACAGAAATGTCTCTTAAATGCTCTGAGTGGGTTTCTTGTCCTTTCTGGTACCTGGAATCTCTCATCAGCCCTCCGTGCTGAGCCTCCTATGCACCTGCTCTTCCCTCTGACACCTCTCTATCAACCCTCCGTGCTGAGCCTCCTATGCATGCATTCTTCCCTCATCTTCTTTTAGAGACTGGGATCTGATCAGATACCTGCAAGTTGAAAGCATGAGAGGGATATTGGAGGACGTGTAAATTTATCATACAGTCATGGTTTAGAACATAAATCTCTGACGTACAACTGGGAACGAATGAAACAGACAAGCTCCTTGTTCTAATCATTTTATAAATTATGTTAACAACGCAAACAAATCTAGAAACTATAAATGCTATTGTCTCCAGTGGGAAAAGTCTGCTTCAGGGACTCATTCTTGCTTTGCCCTTGGCTGAAAACCAGCATTTATCACCAGAAAATTCTCAAGTAAAGTTAAGTCTGCACATACTCTGCAAATGCTCTTATTTATGATGCCTCTCAAAATGCAACCAAAGGAGCTGGGCGATTGCCCAAATTATTCTCAATATTTAAGAAGATAATTTAAAGTCTAATGACTTTTTAGTTGGTGGCTTATTGTTCTAGTTTAGAGTGCTGGTGCTTTTGGACGTTTGACTAATGTTTAATAAAGATGAGAATTTAAGTACATTTTCAAGGAAAGGGAGCATATTTGTCTGTCTGCTCTGCAAACTGCTTCTTGCCAAGATTTTATCAAACTGTCTATCCAGATAGCTAGCCAGACATTTTTGTAGTATTTTATCTTGAATAAATATAAGCATAAATTTATATTTCTGAAAATAAAATATTTACATTTCATTTATCAAATGCATTTCTACTTCCCTTCACTGTAAGAGCCTAGTAGATGATGTTGGAAGATCATCCTAAAATTATTAGTTTATCAAAAGATCAGAATAGTTGTCGCAGGAACAAATGTTACATATGCCCACACACGCACACCCATTTCAGTTACTGTGTCAATATTCTGAAAACACAAATTTAGATGCTAAACTACAGCATAACATAGTTTTACTTTCAGCCTTTGAAAAGCCCATTCTCCAGCTACTTCCTTCAGCAGATTCTTCCATTTAACACACAAACGTTCTTGAGCAGTTGCTGCAGAGCTGTATCGACAGCCAGAGGCAGCTCCCATGCTGTGGAGATGGCTAACTCACTCATGTTAGTCAATAGCTAATGTGCCCTGGATATTTAGCTGAACCAGCCACTTGTTCTTAAAGTTTCCCCGTGAAGTCATACCATACTTTTATTCTGTCCTGGGGTACCTCTCCTTCGGACTAGGAAGAAATGAAGTTTCGTTTTTTAATCTGAGTACCAATGTATTTTTCTCACCATCAAAGATAATCATTGAATCTTATGAAATAGGGACATATATTAGTAGATGAGCAAAATATTGGTTCTGATCTAATTGAGCTGTCATAATTCTTATGAAGGCAGAAAACAAAGATAACTTTTCCAATCCGTGATCCGAGCTATTGTTAAAACCTGCATAATATATATGGGAGCCATTAGAAAAGGATTATGACAATAGTGCAAATCTAGCTAAAGACTGAGAGATAAGAAAAGGTCCAATACCTTTCCAGAGTCCATGGTGTGTGATCTAATGGAGTTGGAAGGAGAATATGCTGAGGGACAATTGAGAGGGAACAGAAATTATGCTGCATTTTGCACCATGATAATAGTGTGGACACCACCGTCTGTCCTTGAGGCCAAGGGTGAGCTCACTTGCTCATGGGTATTAGTCAGAAAGCTGACAGGTACAGTATGGTACCTTGAAACAACATCTTGATTTTAACATGAAAAGAATTGAGTTATTAAGAAGGAATCTACTCAGGAAAGCAGGGGTGTTTGACCCACAATAGTAGCAGAATAGAATAGAATGTCATGACCTGTTAGCAGAGAACACACACACACATACACACACAGGCAAACACAGTCTCATGATTAAAGGCTTCCAGGGACATTATATTTCATCTTCTTCCCTTGTTCTAATACATTCTGCTATCTCTCAGCAGTTATGGCTTCAGCTCAGTTTTATAAAATCGATCTTTCTGAAACCCTCCAGTGTAAACCAAACCTTAATCAAAAACACAGCTCCTGCTAGTACTTCCAATGGTAATTTGCACAGTAGTAAAAATGCTGCCCTAAATTAGCTTTAATCTTCATTTGTATCATATCATTCACAATTGAGTTAAGCTATTAAATGTAATTGATTACAGATCATGCTTTGTGAGGAATAAATATCTCCTCTCATGGAAAGTAGCAGATGGAAAACCTAAGCATCTGATGCAAGAAAATCCTCAACATTCTCTAGAACAAGAGGAGCAGGAGCAGGGTTTTTTTCTTGTATTTTGTCTATGATTGGGTCAGGTCTGTCTATGAAAAATGTGCTTAAAACATTTACATGTATTTAAAAATATTTTTGCTATTCACCTACCAACAATTGATAGCTAAACTCCTGAGTCTACAGTAAGCCCAAACCATCTGCCTTCAAAACTAAGACCTCTCTATATTTGTGTGTTTTCTTTAACTAAGTGATTATTTAAAAAATTATGGAAGGAGAAAGTATTATTCTGGGAGGAGAAAACTTTATTAAGCATAACTTATCTTTTTGTAAATTTGGCCTCCATCCTGACTTCATTTGTTTTTAACAAACCATACCCCTAAACATGAATTAAAAAGGAGCCACACTGGTCTTCATTTTCCCCTGTCATTTTTGAGGTTCTCAGAAGGCTTTGGGGATCACACTAGTCAACAGACACTAAATATTCAAAGCAATTGCCAACTGGTCCATCTTCCACAATCCATAAATAGAGGACTCATTAATCTCCAGGACCCTAGGACATAAAGTAAGTCACAAATAACCTTAATAAAATAATTCTGTACTTCAGAGACAAGGGTGAAGGTCTCAATGATAAAAGCTTCATAGAAAAAAATGATGAAATACACCAAGTGCATGAGGCAAGGCTAACAGTGAAAGAGTACTTACCTGTCATCCTGTCGTGTGTGTGTGTGTGTGTGTGTGTGTGTGTGTGTGTGTGTGCGCGCGCGCGCGCATGCACGCTCACACACGGAATCAAGAGCCTAGAACTATACTTGATAATTATCCAATAAAGCTTCTTTCAAGTTAGCTGCTCAAGCCATCAAAGAAGCAAAAGGGCAAGCACCGAGAAGAAAAAAACATTTTTAAATCTTGCTGTAACAGTCTATGCATGCAGCTAGAGTAAGGTAAAAATAGAATTTATGCTTAAGGAACTCTGCTGACCTGCATTTCTCTACCTAATACAAAGCTTCTTTTGCTTTTTATGTGTTTTTAAATATGAAACAATTGCAGGTTTACACAGTTATGATAAATGTCCATGTTGGACACGGTGTCGTGCCCATAGCCTCAGCCAGGAGCTGAGGCAGGAAAATCAATGGTGCTTAAAACAGGCCTGGGAAATGAAGTCCCTGTCCTGAAAGAAAAATGCTAAGAAACAGAAAATATTCAGAGATATCCTATGTATCTTCCCTCAGTGAAACTGGGCGGCGGCGGGGGGTGGGCAAGCTTTGTTGTAATTTAGAAAAAGTGGGGTACCAGAGAAAGATGCCATATGACAGAGTTCATGTGGAGGTTTTTGTTTGTTTGTTTTGTTTTTTATTTTTAATTTGGGGAAGGGTTATGGGAAAGGGGAGAATGGGAGAAGGGAGAGCAGTCTGTGGGAACAGGAGTGAAGGAGAGGAGAGGAGAGGAGAGAAAGGGAGAGGAGTGGAGGGGAGGGGAAGCGAAAAGAGGAGAGGAGAGGGAGGGAGGGAGGGAGGGAGGGAGAGAGAGAGAGAGAGAGAGAGAGAGAGAGAGAGAGAGAGAGAGAGAGAGAGAGAGAGAGAGAGAGATGGGAGGTTCCCTTTTAAAAGGGAGCAGTGAACAGGCACATGAGGTTCTCTTAAGGGCTACAGCTGAGGATGTATCCTGTGAGGACCCCAAGGGCAGGCCAGTACAGATGCCTGAACACTAACAGGCTTCTCTTCTCCCTCTGTTCCCCCAGATCCATCCCCCAGTCTCATCCTGGACTTGATAACAGAACACCTGCCAAAGCTTTCACTGTCCTCTTTCTTATCTCCTGGGGATCCCATAGATCTCCTCTTCTAACCTTCCTCCTCCAATTGGCTGCTTTGTGCTAGCCCCCAAACACAGTAGGCACCCATGCACCCAAGGCCACTCCTTCCAAGGCGGTAAATGCACTGAAGACAGATCCACACCTCTCCGTCTGCACCTCTGGATTCAATGTCATGTGTTTCTTGCTTAATATTTTTTATGTTGGTTGTAATTTTATACTTGATATCTGTTCTTATTGTATATGGTTTTGTATTAGGTTTGGATCACTCTTGTTTAGGCAAAAAGGGGAGATTATGGGGAAGCTTTGTTAACCAATTATCTTCAAGAGGTGGGACCAAGTTAGGGTGTGGCTTTCTGGGACCCAGAGAAAAACTGGTGCATGACCCGGGTGCATTCTCTCTCTCTCTCTCTCTCTCTCTCTCTCTCTCTCTCTCTCTCTCTCTCTCTCTCTCTCGTTCCCATGCAGCACAGCTGAGCTTGGACTTCTCGTTCCTGTTTCATGAGTTTTTCCCTTATAATAAAATAAAAATATAAATATAATAAATAATATATATATTATATTATAATATAATAAATAAAATAAAAATATAATGAATATATATTATAATATATATTATAATAATATAATAAATAAAATAAAAATATATTATAATATATATTATAATAATATAATAAATAAAATAAAAATATAATAAAATAAAAATATAATAGCTTTATAATAGCTAGTCTGGTTATTTCTTGAATCAAGCTAACTTCTACAAACTATAATCAGGATATATTGTATGGAAAAAGAATCTATTTCCCATAAAAGAAAAAAATATGTTAACATGGATGCAATTTTTTCATTTTGTTAAAGCTATATTTTAAAATCTGGTAAACACGTATCATTTGGACTGAGCATCATCCCTCAACACATGTGTCTCTCACATTCTATTGCTCCATTCTCTTGGGGATGCTTCTGCACATCATGAGGCAAGGGGAATAGAAGTGGCAGACACCTGTGCCTCCTGCCAGGATGGCATTGGAGGGAGGTTAGAGAATATGGAGATGGGGTTATTCAGGACACTAAGATAAGACTGGATAACAGCAGCTCAGATCGCTACACTGCCATGCCTCACTAGAAGGCACACATTATCAACAGCTCAAAGACACCAAGAAAAACTTGGCCACTTTAAGAGAAAACACCACCACCAACAGCCAGCAGATATCCTCCAGGATGCCCCTGTAGAGAAACTGTTCTATATTTTTTGAAGTTTTATTTATTCCCTTTATTGCCCTTTATTGTCAAGACTGCAAAGAGTGATTTGATTTTGTCTGGGGAAACATTTGTTTTAAAGATGCTAACAGATTCAGGTAGTGGCTGGGTATAGTTTCTATAAGATGAAATTTCAAACAGTCAGTTACTGTTCTTCCATCCCTTTGAAGGGGCCCAAACAAAACAGCCCCACATTCATTACAAAAGACCTCTGTAGAGTGCCTTATTATGCATCATTTAGAAAGAGTAGAAGAACACCAATCCAGGAATGCTTTGGAACTTCAGACTGTATAAATAGCTGTTCAGTGAATGACAGCTTAAGCTGTGCATTGCAGAAAGCATGGCAGAGACAATAAATTATTTGAACTGAGTTTCTCTTTCCATATTATTCTAACCCTTGAGCATCATCGGGACAATTTCCCTTCATTGTATTTAGACACAAATGTCCAAGGGTAATATTTAGAGGGATTTCCCACGAGCTCTCGTGATGATCTGCTTTATTAAAAATGATTATTTCCAACGAGAGGCTCTAGCTTCCAGCAGAGTCAGGCGGGAGAATGCACGAGTCTCTGGGTCCAGGAACATTGCTGTAGATCCCTGGACAAAGTGCCAAAGGTTTTTTTTTCACCTGGCCAGAGAGTTTGGAAATGATTTTCCTTTGTGTCTGCAGCTCAGTTTAAGAGAATCGTTTCTGCAGTTAGGGAAAACCAGGCTAACATAAAAGTGGTCTTTCATCAAGTAAGGCTTTCTTGGCAAACTTTAAACAACGTAAAATTGTTGATTTTTCTGACCAAAACTATATAGTTGGTATACTTATAGGAAGACTTATTTATAGCTTGCATGAGGAGTAATAAAATAAAACAAATACTTGTATAGACATTAGAAAATTGAACACAATTAGTAAACATTACCTAATGCCAATTCCTGCCTACATCCTTGCTGTGCCCTGATACGCTTTGTGTGTGTGTGTGTGTGTGTGTGTGTGTGTGGTGTGAGATGCTATGTGTGTGGGTAGGGTCACTGAGTGTTTACATGTGTGTGTGCCTGCCCAAAGGAGCAAAACTTGACAATGAGAATCTTCTTCGATTACTTTTCCCCCTTTTTAACTGGCTTAGACTTAGGGTTCTCTTGTTGAACCATGAGTTTGTCAATGTGGCTAATCAAGCTAGCCAGCTTTCTCTGGAGAGCCCGGGTCTTACGCCCTTGAGTGCTGGAATCAGACATGGCCCCATGCCCAGTGAACATTTACCTGCATGGTGGAGACCTGAACTCTGATCCTCATACTTGCAAGGCAAGTGCTTTACCCACTGCGCCATCCTAGTCCACTCTCCTCACCTAAGGCTTTTCTTCCTAGAATGTTCCTAACTGAACTCAGCACTGTCTAAAGATGGGCAGAGGAAGTTTCCCCCGGAGCCCACTAAGAACTTCACCTTTAGGAGAACAACCACCTGGTGCGTCACCTTTCCTTCCATTGGCATGTTTCTGCCAGTGTCCTTTTTGACCTGAAATCATACTTCCTTCAAGCTCCTTCATAAGAAATCCACATATGTGCAGTATACAGTCTTCAAATCTTCATGCTATTCTGGGCCAGAGTAGGGAGGTCACAGCCTACTGCTCTCTGGCATTTCACTTTAAAAAAGATATCTCTCTGCCAAGCCACAAGATCTCGTAGTTTGAGCCATTCTCTCCACACAGTGGTTAGACTCCTCCTTTCTTAGATTAATTCTATTATTTTTAAAATTCTTTCCTACCCTCCCTCCTCCTTTCCTCCCTGTTCCTTCGCCTCCCCCCGTCTCTCTCTCTCACACACACACACACATCCTTTCCCTGTGTATGAGTGTGTGAACATGCATGCTTGTGTACATGTGTGTCTGCGTAGGTACACATGAGTGCAGGAGGATATTGGATCTCCTTGTCCTGGAGTTAAAGACAGTTGTGTAGTATGGAGCAGCAGGGCTGCGTCCCGCCACCCAGCTAGCTTAACTCGAAATAATTATATGGAATCTGTAGTCTTTTAAACTCTGCCTGGCCCATTAGTTCTAGCCTCTTATTGGCTAATGCTCACATCTTGCTTTAACCCATATTTAATAATCTGTGTAGCCCCACGAGAGGTGGCTTACCAGGAAAGATCTTAACCTGCGTCTGTGTCTGGTTGGAGAATCATTGCGACTGCCTGACTTGGCTTCTTTCTCCCAGCATTCTGTTCTGTCTATTCCGCCTACCCAATTTTCTGTCCTATCAGGGCCAAGGCAGTTTCTTTATTTAACCAATGAAATTAACACAAAACAGAAGACTCTCCCCTATCAGAGTTGTGAGATGAAGATGATTCTGGGAGGCAGACTCAGGACCCTGAGAAAGCAGTATCTGCTTTTAACACTTGAGACACTGCTCCAACCCTGCCACCCATCCTTTCTCTACTAGTCTTCTCGGAAGGGCTCTTTCTTCTTTACAAATCTGGATACAAACCCTAGTCTAGGAGATATAGAACTTTTAAAACATCTTCTTAGTCAAACACAGTGCTCCACAAAGAAACAGAATAATAAATAATGTTCTCCAAAGAAAGAGAAAGAGATAAGGACATCTCATCTCCAAACTGTGCAATGCAGAAGAGAATGCTATTTGACAGAGAGTGGGCAAAGCCAAGGTCAAACCAATAACTAACTCATAAATGATAGGCTAGCCTGCTGCTTTTGCTTCATTTTCTAATAACGGTATCTGAGTATTGAAGATACTGTGAAGTCCTGTGAACTGGGCTTGGCCCAGGCCTCTAATCTCAATGCCAATAGGAGACTGAGGTAGGAATGGAAAGCCCACCCTGAGCTGTAGTGAGACTCTGTTTCATGAAACCGAACAAAAACATGAAAGAGAAATCAGGGACAAGGGCTAGGTAGGCACATTATCCAAGTAGTGTATTTGTGGTTTCCTATTCTGAGCTTTGTGGTTCTCACATACGCTTGAAAGTGCATACATCAGTCTCGTAAATTATCACTTTTTCATATGTACATTTAAATAGAATTCATATAATTTGAAGTTTTATAGAAAATCTCTTTAATATTCAGAAAATAGATATGGGTATTTGGGGGGGGTTATAAACAAATAATATTTATACCAGTTTGGGCAGGGGGAGCCCTTAACAGATAATAAGAGAGAAACACTACCACAGGCTGTTCCCTGGCCAATGCTTCAGGAGTAGGTATGCTGATATTCCCTTAGGCAACTCGCTCTCTTTCTCCCTTACTCTAAATCTCCCCCACCGCATCTGTGTCAGGACTAAGCATTCACTTCCAACCATGAATACTTTTTTGAGAACTTCACTTCCAATTTCTAAATGTTGATTTTCCTTGAAACTGCTGATGAAGTTGGCAGTTCGTTTGTCTTCCCTTCTGTCATTCAGGGAAGTGGAAAGCTGCTCACCTGAGAAGTGGAGATGACCCTAAGTTCCGAGTCTCCTGGGTTTGAGAGGGGCAGCAGATGAGGTCTATGAGAGTCTTTTGTGTTGTTTTCCCACCCATGAGGGTGATGAGAACATTGAGAAAGGTTAGGAAGCCTTTCGGATTTGGACTAAGAAGGAACAAGAAATCGTTCTCTTTCTGGCTTGCTTAATTATTGAAGGAACCAAAGAGGAAACAAGAAGACACTGGACAGCTGTCAAAAGATGCTTGTAAAAATATTCTCCATAGCTATTGACTCATAAGAAATGTCTTGTGGCTCCATGAATTTATTCTGCCTAGCATGAAAAGCATGTGTTTAGATTCAGGCAGGTGTCTCCAACCCAAGGCTCCTGGCCTGCTGTTAGACAATGGTCTGTACCCTGTAAGTTGTATTTTAACAAAACGCTGATTGGCCAGTACCCAGGCAGGAAGCATAGGTGGGACGACCAGGCAGGAAGTAGAGGCAGGACAATGAAAACAAGAGAATTCTGGGAGGAGGAAAGAGTCAGTCTGCAGTCATCACCCAGACACAAAAGAAGCAAGATGAGACTGCCTTGCTGATAAAAGGTACCAAGCTGTGGGGTAACACAGACAAGAATTATGGGCTAATATATGTTATAAGAGTTAATAAGAAGGGCTGGAGAAATGGCTCAGAGGTTAAGAGCACTGATTGTTCTTCCAGAGGTCCTGAGTTCAATTCCCAGCAACCACATGGTGGCTAACAACCATCTGTAATGTAATCTGGTTCCCTCTTCTGGCCAGACATACTTTACTGTAAACAAAATAAATAAATCTTTAAAAAAAGAGTTAATAAGAAGCCTGAAATAATAGTCCAACCAGTTTAAAATTAATGTCTATATTAATCTGTGTGTTTCTTTGGGACTGAATGGCTGAGGGACAGAGAACCTCTGGCAACACTGGCTGCAGTGGCTTAGGGTAACGATGAATATAGCTCAATATAAAAATGAATTTCTTCGATGAGAAAGTCATCATATTACCATGTCAGGAAATTGGAACCAGTGGTAGAAACATCTCTGTGCAGTCGCTGCTATTACAGAGGAAAAAGGCCCTCCAGGGTCAAGTGGAATAAAGTCAGGAAAAACACACAACGAGAGATAAACAAGCATTGGACTAAACACCACATTTAAAAATATTTGAGCCTAGAAACTATGAGTTTCAGAAATTTAAGTTAAAAACTTCATAGTTTTTTTGTTGTTGTTTTGTTTTTTAAGTTAAAAGCTACCTTAATGAGAGCAAAATAGGACTGTTTCCTTGTTCTACTTTATAAAGAAACTAGAGCCTACACAGATGAACAGATTTGCTCACACATCTAACAATACACAGTGTTTAGACCTTTAACCCAGTTTGCCTGCACGAGAGATAGAAGGGCTTTTGCAAGGATTTTCGTGCTGAGGTCACTTCCAACACTGCATTTGTCGGGCACGGTGAGTTTGTACTGGACCTGTGTTCCTCGGGATCTCTGAATCACTCAAATATCGTTTGGGGGCATATCTGACAAAACAAGAATAAGCAAAATAAACTGTAAAAACATTACCGTGATGTGGAATTGTGTGCTTCATATGTTCAAAGAGTTGAAAAGAAAATAGAAGAATAAAAATATTGTTCATCATTCTATTGAATAAAGGATGGACACTGGGCACATTGAAAAACTCGAGGAATCACCACAGCAATTTCCTTACATTTTTAACGTTTCTTTTAATGCCTGAATTTCTAGCAAATCCAAATCACGTGTTTTCTTTGCAACCTAATTAACGTGCAGGTTTCTTAACCAGTGGGGAGATGAGATGTGGTGTTTTACGTAAAGGACCTGCCTGGCCTCTGGCATGCAATTGGCAGCGCTGGCTCCTTCTTTTTTTCTGAAAAGGGTTAAAAGAAAAGGGAGGCCTATATCACAGAAAATGTAGAATTTGGCTCCAAGCGTCAGTTCACTGTGAGCAACAGCTGGTCTCTTTATAGGGCTTAGAATACAGATCGCATAAAATATATATAGGAAGAGGAAAAGGGTAAAACTTTCAGCGTTCACCAGTTGTAGCCTACAGCATCTTGCTCGAGCTCATTAGGGCGTTTACATTTATAATGCGATCTCTTTGAAACAGATTAATTTTTTTTAGTAAGGATCTTGTAAATTAAAACTTTCCCAGGGGGCTGACCCCATACGGCTTGTTCCAGAGGTGGAACTGCTTCTGAGAAAACATCTCAGAGCAGGAATGAAAAATGGTTCTGTGTGAGCCAGAGTACCAGTTACACAATTAGCCGTGAGTATCGGAATGCCAGGGGGCAGGCCTGGCAAATAATAATCCCCTTGTCTTCAGAACCACACTTATAAAGGGGGAGATACTTAGCCCATGTGACAGACCTGTGCAAATTAACAGGGCATTGTCTCAGCCCATCTGGTGTGGTGTCACCATCTGGCTCTACACTATACCTTTATTTGACCTTAGAGATTAAAAAGGCTTAAAAATACCAGCCCTAAAGGTTGTTCTGTTTCACATGAAAACGTATCAGTTCTTCCACACCTTTTGGAGGGAAGTGGTTAGTGTATGAGGATTACAGTTTATATCCTTACCTTTTCCTACCACCTCATCTAACAAGATTCCCATGAAGGAAGTCATACTTAGACATCAAGTAAAGTCACTCAGAAGCAAGTTGACCAATGTCTGCTTAACCCAGATTGCTGAAAGGGCTGTACAGAGAAAGATCAGCATCAGGGGCCTCTTTTTAGGTCACCTTGACATAAGAATGAAATGTCTCATCTGAAATACTGGCCAGCATGTTGCATGCCACCAAGGTGACACTCCAGAATGAAGGATGTCTCTCTCAACGTATACATTTTTAAAGCACCAGTAGTACAGTATTATAAGCTTGTTATTCTTTGCAAGACTTTTGTCCATGGGGACAAAACTCTTTAGGCATCCTGGTAGTGGAAAATAATTTAGTTTCTTGGCTAAAATCTTGCTGCTATAAGGAGGTGACGAGAGGTGGAGAGAGGTGGAGCCAAGAGAGTGAATGAGCACCTCTAGCTGGTAAACGCTGCATTCCAATGGCGTCAAGTGTATGTGTGTGTCTGTGTGTGTCTCTCTGTGTGTGTGTCTGTGTGCACGTGTGTGTGTGCACATGTGTGTGTGTGTGTTTGTGTCTCTGTCTGTGTTATGCATGTGTGTAGAAGCCAGAGGCTGATATCATTGAGGAATCTCTCTCAACTGATATCTTACGGGCGGAATAAGACTCTGACTGAACCTGGGGTTTATTGTCTAGGTAGACTGACTAGCAGGAGGTCCTCAGGGGCCCTCAGACCCTGCCTGCCTGGTGCTGGGGTCACAGGAAGGTGCTACTGTGTCAGTTCTGCTGTGTGGATTCTGGAAAGCTGACTCTAGGTGGCAAGCCCTCAACCCATTGAGCCTCCTCCCCAGACCAACGTAGTCTTTTAAAAGTGATTTTTAAGACTCTTCTACAAATAATCTTAATTTTTAAAAGCAGTATAGTTGGAATTATAAAGCACAGTAAGTACATATTTTATGCAAAGATAATGTGGAACAAAGGACACAGGTTACACGGGTCTCTACATAGCTCTCTTCTGACAGATGGTGGGCCATTACAGATTCCACTTCTTAATCTCTCCAACTTCTCCCTCCTTTTATTTTATCTCTTCATATTTTTTATAACTCTAAACATTTTTAGATCATTCTCTGCTCTAAGACATACCAATGCAGGCTCTGGGATTTTCAGATGTGAACCTCACAGTTCACACCCAACAGCAAGCACTTTACATTGTCAGTTCTCATTTTGCTGATCACTCTTGATGCTCCATCTCTTCCTTGTACGATGCATACAGTGTTGTATTAAGTGTGCATTTCAGTTTATTTTTCTTCAACTAAGTATAAAGTTTAAGTAAATCATCTAACAGCAAAACATTAAGAATCTTTGAGCATCGTATGATCTCTTTTTCTTATCTTTTGGTTTCTGCATCCATTTCTCAGATCATTGTGTTTTTCATGAGTCTTCCCTGTGCTCAGCCTTTCTAGGACATTCATTTTCTTACAAAGAGCTCTGTTCTTCTTTGAACTCAGATTTCATATGATTGACTAATAACCAATCAAATCACAATCCAAATAGAAAGGAACAGGTAGGAAGCAAGCCTGCTGCCTCTTGCAGTGTACCAATCAGTTCAGCCATGGGGGCACAGTGGATGGGCATCAGCCTTGCAACTCTGAGCCTTCGGCATGCTCCAGACATTTTAAGTGTGTTCTAGAAAGGGCAGGGGAAGAGTTGCTGGCCCTGTGAATGAATTTAAGCAAAAGTTTCTATATAAAGCATATATAGAATTGTTTGGGCACCATGCCAAGACCTTAATGTTTGTTCAGTGGTCAGGGAGAGAGTTTTCCACCATAGAATAAGAACAGCTGAGATACACGACACTCAAGCCATCAAGCAACCTTATGTGTGCCTTCTTTTTAAAACTGGACCATAACTCTGTGCTGTAAGGGCAAGTTTTAATATCCTATTACTGATGTTTGTTAGATATACAATTTTATCCAAGTTATAATTTTCTCACCGTTTTATAAAGTAGTATCTACCTAACACAGTTCCTATTATTTCAATGATTTATTGAATACTCACCGTGTCAGTAGGCACTGGGGATAGATCAATGTTAAAATCAGTCGTTTCCAAAGTGTGGTCACTGGCTCAGTAGCATCAACAACACCTGGAGCTTGTCAGAAATAGACATCCTTGGGAATAATCCCAGGCTGGTCCAAAGAAAAGCAGTTGCCAACTTGTTCTGACAAGTTCTCCAGATGGTTTTGATGCAAACTAAAGTCTGAGATCCGCTGGCTTAACATGAAAGATCTTGTCCTGCTGGACGTGGTGTTTGAACAGACTGGTGTGGGCATTTGCAGCTAACACATAAGCTCCTGGAACTCCTCGGGCTAAAGGGCAGCACTGGATGTTCACTGTCACTAATACTGCTGCACACAATATGCCTCTTGGACAGAGATGGTTTGTTTCTGTTTCTATACTTTTATTATGAATCTAAAACAATGCTACTAAAGGCAGGGGATGCAGAACAAGCAAAACTGGGCAGTGTTACAAATTTTAGGGAAGATGAAAGGATCAATTAAGAGTTAAAATTCTGAAGGGGGCAGGTGCCATGAATGATCTATCCTTAAGAGCAGCATTATGTAGAAATGAGAGCAGCTGATCCTTACCCAACCATTGCTATGTGGGACACAACACAGTTCTACCATAGTGTACACATTTTGAAAGGAAGCTGGAAGTCTATGGTTCTAAACAGAACACCCTGAGTTTTAAATATTTTAACCTGATTCAAATGATAGTTCTAATCAGACACTTATGTGGGAAATGCCTTCTTATTTCACTCATTCTTCTTCATTTTACAAACCTTCAAACAAAGGACTTGAGAAATTAAAAATCACTGATGGCCGTAGTGTGCAACATGGAAGAGGGGCATACTTTTTCTTTTGATAGAGGCTCTGTTTAGCCTTCTGCAACTTCTCCAGGAGTTCACTCAAGCTGCTGGATGTCTTAGTGCACAAGAGAAGCAGAAATTGGACTGAACGAAAGAAATTCTTCTCAGAATAAGATTTTATAAATATACATTGTACAAACCCAATATTAGAATTAAATAAAAAAGCTGTCATAATTTTGATTTGTAAGTATAATTTGCATCCAGTTGAGTAAAGATCACATCATTGTATGAAGAGCTGAAAGTCTAACTGCCATAGAAGGCCAGCTTCCATCTGAGGCACCTCATTCTGCATCCACTATGGCATTTCTGGGCCCCAAATGAAGCTAAAGTTAGCCATACTATACACCATCATTCAAACTTGTTTAGATTTTTTCTTTTGATTCATGCCTTTGCTGCATTTTGCACATCCTCCTGACCATTCTCAGCAGCTGTAACAACACTTGTGGTTATTACCAGTAATTTGCAACTTATCAAACATGATTGAACCTTGTTCTTTTGTGTAAACGAAACACAACTCTTTGGTTGGCTTTCTTTATACTTTGGACCTAGTGTAAAGGAAATGGAGACTATATTTGCATGCCAGACAATGAAACATAACACACAGTGTATACAAGCCTTTGACATTGTAATTGCGAGCTGTTGTTTAGATTCCATGGATGGTCACTGGCTTTGGCTGTGTTGAAATCAGCTGTATCAACATTTAATCAAAGTCTTATAGATTTTGGTTGTATATTTTTCTAACGTCAAAATAGAAATGCGGAGACTAAAAAATAGCTTGGGAGGAACGGAAATGTGTGTGACACATTGCAGAACTAATGAACGTTCCCGGAACAGTAAACGAAGGCGTTCTAATTCCGTTGGTCGTGAAATCAAACATCACATGGAGCTCATTTGGGATCACTACCCACTCTCTAGGGTTTCAGCAGCTTCTAATTAATTTCGCTTCAGTTTACATCCAAAGTGGCCTTCCTTGCAATGTCGTTTATGGAGGTATTTGCTGGTTTAGAATGGAATGCTAAAAACTAAGCAATAGTAAGATATTTCCCATGAAAGCGTAATATGTAAATCTTGGAAGTTAATATGTAGAATATACAACTACACATACATGCTATTTAATGCCATGTAGTAGGCGGTTTTGGAAGTCACAATGCAAACTATTATCTTCTTCCTGAAGGGTGGGATAAACTTCTGTATATTTCCATATGGGATTTATTAAGTTTCATGAGCAAGGTTTTTTTTTTTGTTTTTTGTTTTTCCCCTGGTGGTGATAGTTGGAGGAAGGGCAAGCCAATGCTTTATATGAACAAATCTAGGCTATTGCTCTGTGATGTTTGAGAAAACTACAAAGGTAATAATTTTTCTATATATTATCACCTAGACTTCTATCCTTTCTAGAATATACAGAAATTCCTACAAAATGGAGTGTGAAAAAACTATATTTTGATTGCAAAGATAGGAATGTAGTGGTTGACTCATATACACCTAATCCAGCATTAACTTTCACAGATACAGGCTAATGGGCCTTTTACAATGAGATGCAATACAATTATATTATGTAAGTGTAATGCATATTTAATATGTTCATTTCCCACTCAATTATAACCATGATATGGACAGCACCAGGATATTTCCTGTAGAAGATGGCAAGGTGATAGCACAGAAGTGTGCAGAATTTATGTAACATGGAAAGCAGGTCACGCAGAAATATCATGCTACCATGCTGGAGCTCAGAAATGTAACGACAAACGTTTAAGATCACAGATAGGAAGCAACGGAAAGGCCCCTTTTCCATTTTAAGCAACACCAATGACAATCTACTCTATTTGCTAATGTCTGTAAGAATGCTTTTAAAATAAGAAACATAATTATACCCGTCAGGACCTATTGTCATCACCACATAACGGTGTGACCCTCAGAGTAACTGCTCTACTTAGCTGCTCGCCTCCTTCAAAGTTGAATAAGAGTCTCCTAACTCTCTGGTCAAGGTTAGATGAAGGAAACTCGGAGGTGAATCAAATGCCAAGGTAAGGAAATTAGAAAATGCCTGTCTAAAACATAAAGCAGAGTGAGGCAGGTATGTCTTCTTTAATTGAAAGTGGATGTTGCATTTTGTGTTAATGAACGAATCAGAGCTGTTTCCATCAGTTCTCACCTGTGCTCTATCACATGACTTCATGGCAGCCTTGCTTCTGAAAAAAGTGTGCCGGCCATATGGTGCACACAATGTCACACCACAAAGTGTGCCGACTCCACAGTGCACACAATGTCACACTGCACAGTGCAGACTCCACAGTGCACACAATGTCACACTGCACAGTGTGCAGACTTCACAGTGCACACAATGTCACACCGCACAGTGTGCCGACTCCACAGTGCACACAATGTCACACTGCACAGTGCAGACTCCACAGTGCACACAATGTCACACTGCACAGTGTGCTGACTCCACAATGCACATAATGTCACACTGCACAGTGACGACTCCACAGTGCACACAATGTCACACTGCACAGTGTGCAGACTCCACAGTGCACACAATGTCACACTGCACAGTGTGCAGACTCCACAGTGCACACAATGTCACACTGCACAGTGTGCAGACTCCACATGCACACAATGTCACACTGAAGAGTGTGCCGACTCCAAGTGCAGACAATGTCACACCGCACAGTGTGCAGACTCCACAGTGCACACAATGTCACACCGCACAGTGTGCCGACTCCACAGTGCACACAATGTCACACCACACAGTGTGCCGACTCCACAGTGCTAAAGGGGTTAAATCAGCTCCCTTTAGAGGGCGGGGTTTGCCTCAGGCGAATCCATGCCAATAAAAGGTGCGCGGAGAGACGGCTCGTCCCTTTTGTTCCTCGCTACCTGTGCTACGCTGGAACTTTGGTTCAGTAAGTTTAACAATAAACTGGTAAATATTCTTTGATATCTGCATTGCCTTTATTTTGTGCCGGTACATCTGGCGCCTCCCCCGTGGGGCTTTGCCGAGAACCGGCCCCGAATTGGAGTCTCTTGCACCCCGAGCCGCTGCAGCGGTCTCTCTGGGCGCACGCTGAAACGGCTGAGATTCTGAGCGGCTCGATTTTCCCTGCTGCTTGTTAGAGTATCAAGCAGTTAGTTTGATTCGACAGAGCCTTTTTAACAGCGCCTAAGACTCTGTTCCGAGCCGCCCCGGCCAGATTTCCCCTGCGCAACCGCCCGCCGGCGCGCGCGCGCGCTGCCTGTGTCTGCTCCCCCTCCCACCCCCACCGCAGCCAGCGCTCAGGTCACGTGACAGCGGCCTGAGAGCCCCGGCAAAAAATACTTATCAGCTTGGTGTCTGTTTCAATTTTGTTTTTGAGTCCTTTTATTTCAGATTTAGGACACGTGGATTCAACTGGGCTCTTTCGCCACCACTGGCAGGAACCAGTTATTACAGGTAAGAGAACTTTTTCTTTTCTAAATAATGTCTGACAACGTGACCTCAGCGTATTTCAATAGTTCTTTTGAATGCACCATTTGGGAGATCTTACAAGAGGTGTCTACCACACCACATATATGGATATTCCTGGGATTCTTAATTTTCCTTAGCACTATTTGGTTTGATAATAGGAAAATGATCAAATCTCTTAAGGCAGAGGTTGAACGTTTAAAAACTATTGAGAATGACAACAATCTTCTCAAGAATCAGTTTGAAGTTCTCCAGGAAGAAAACAAATCTTTGTTTAACATGACTCGGTTAACTGAGCAAAATCTAAAAAAAGTACAGGTTGATGTTAAGGAGAAATTCATTACTATGGAAGAAGGAACAGCTGAATTAGATCGTAAGTTTCAGCAGTCCCTTTCTGATGTTAAGGAGAAATTCATTACTATGGAAGAAGGAACAGCTGAATTAGATCGTAAGTTTCAGCAGTCCCTTTCTGTAGGAA
This sequence comes from Microtus pennsylvanicus, assembly GCF_037038515.1. NCBI lineage: Eukaryota > Metazoa > Chordata > Mammalia > Rodentia > Cricetidae > Microtus > Microtus pennsylvanicus. The sequence goes on along the minus strand of NC_134592.1, from coordinate 72,957,831 downwards.
CTGAAACGTTAACTGAGAGAATCAAAACTGCTGAATGTGACAATCGAATTTTGTCTAAAGCGTATGACAGATTGGCGGAAAGATTGTCAATACAAGAAGGCACGGTTTATGCCATAAAAATTATGTCCAAAGATGACAAGTTATCTCTACTGGACAAATTTCATACTCTAGAATCCTCAATGAAGGCTTTAGAACATAATTCTGGGCAGGAGATTCAGACATTACAAAAAGCAATGGTGAATAGAATTGAAAAGATTGAGGAATTTCTAAATTCTGAAGAAGAAGAGCAAAGGGTAGAAAGGCAAATTTTAACTACATCTGTGGATAAATCCCTCCGGGACAATTTTCACAAAGCTCTACCTACAGCTCTACATGCCTTTCCTGTAATAACAACAGAAAAGGTGGTTGGTTCCAGAAACCCTAGGGTCATCAAGGAAGATACATGGGAGCCTGTCCGTATGAATGATCTCAAAGAAATTAAACAGGCCATCATGTCTTTTGGGATGCACTCCCCTTTTGTTAAAGAGATGCTAAAATCTTGGGCCACAACAAGCAAAGCAACCCCCTTGGACTGGCTCCAGCTGAGCTCCGCGGTCCTTGAGAGTGGACCGCACTTAAAATGGAAATGCTTATTCAGGCAAGAGGCTAGACTTTTAGAACAGCAGGAAAAGGCGAAGGGAATTGACGTTTCCCTAGATAAAATTCTAGGTGAAGGGCTCTTTTCAGACCCTCAGGAACAAGCTAATTTGGATGAAAACATACTTTCTATGTGTACTACAGCAGCCTTAAGGGCTTGGGACAGAGTACAAGACCCAGGACAGAGAATGGAATCATTTGTCACAGTTAAACAGGGTCAGAGAGAACCCTTCAGTGACTTTTTACAAAGATTAACTAAGGCTGTACAAATGGGGATACCTGACCCAGAAGCAAGACGTATAATAATTGAGTCTTTGGCTTACGAAAATGCTAATGTGGAATGCAAAAGGATCTTGAGGCCTTTAATGTTCAGATCAGCGTCCTTGGAAGAATGGGTCTTGCATACACTAGATGTTGACACATTTGACTATGGCACTGAAGCATGGGTAGAAGAAGCAATTTCCAATGGTAAAAGGAGACACCAGAATACCAAATGTTTTAATTGTGGCAAAATGGGTCATATGAAAAGGAATTGTAAACAACGGGTTTTCAGAAATAATAATAATGCGTCTTCTAGAAATAACAGGAATAGAAGGAATCAGCCTTCAGGTTTATGTAGAAGATGTGGGAAGGGCAGACATTGGACGAATGAATGCAGGTCTACAAGAGATAGACAAGGCAACCTGATACAGACGGGAAACGTGAGAGGGGGGGCCTCTCAGGCCCCCATGGCAAACATGGTTCAGACATTCCCAGTTTCTGCAGAGAACATGCCTCGTCAGGACAATTAGAAAGCCACATGCCTACTGTTACAAGCAATAGTAATCAGAAAGATGAGTTACGTGTGTTTTGGCAAACTTCTATAAATGATCAAAGACCTAAGCTGAGAGTGTGTGTAAATGGCATTTTTATTACTGGCCTACTGGACACAGGTGCTGATGTAAGTATCATTACCCCAGAATCTTGGCATCCATATTGGCCTCTTCAGAATGTAAATGTTCAGCTCCTGGGAATTGGAACCCTATCTCGAGTAAGGCAGAGCACGAGATGGGTTGAATGTATAGGGCCTGAGGGACAAATAGGAAAATTAAGGCCTTATGTAGCCAATATTGCAATGAATTTATGGGGTCGTGACCTATTACAACAATGGAATACTCAAATTAACATTCCTGCTACTTCTAGAGCCCATATTTCTGAAAGGAATATTAAAAGTTATTACAAAAGGACAAAACCGGCCATTAGGGCTGTGCAGGAACAAGCAATTGATGTCCCTTCAGAAATACCAACAGCCTTGCCTCTAAAATGGTTGACTGAGAAACCAATATGGACAAAGCAATGGCCTTTAGCTGAGGAAAAGCTACAGGCTTTAGAACAGCTGGTACAAGAGCAACTAGATGCTGGACATATAGAAGAATCTACCAGCCCTTGGAATTCTCCTGTATTTGTGGTTAAGAAAAAATCAGGTAAATGGAGAATGGTGACAGATCTCAGGGCCATCAACAAGGTTATTCAACCTATGGGCCCTCTGCAATCTGGAATTCCGTTGCCCTCTTTATTACCAAAAGGATGGCCTCTCATAGTTATTGATTTGAAGGATTGTTTTTTCACTATACCTTTGCAAAAAGAAGATAGAGAAAAATTTGCCTTCACAGTGCCTACTTATAACAATTCTCAACCTTCGAGGAGGTACCACTGGACCGTCCTCCCCCAGGGTATGTTAAATAGCCCCTCCCTGTGCCAATATTTTGTGAACCAACCATTGCAAATAATACGCAAGAAATTTCCCAAATCTATTGTATACCATTACATGGACGACATATTGTTATCTGATTCAAACATAGATACCTTGAACAGGCTGTTTGAAGAAATACAGATACTGTTACCTAAATGGGGATTGCAAATTGCTCCTGAAAAGATTCAGAAGGGAGATTCTGTTAATTATTTAGGTTATAGAATAGGTTTGCAAAAAATTAAGACACAGAAGGCACAAATTCGGAGAGATCGCTTACGGACTCTTAATGACTTTCAAAGACTGTTAGGAGACATTTCCAGTTTACGACCAACTATTGGGATAACACCTGATCTAATAATTCATTTGAACAAGACCTTGGATGGTGATAAAGATTTAAACAGTCCCAGAGAATTAACAGCTGAAGCAGAAAAGGAACTGACAATGATTGAGGAGAAATTACAACAGGCACATGTGGACAGAGTGAATCCAGAGCTCGATTGTATTCTCGTCATATTACCATCGAAAATTTCTCCTACAGGAATTTTAATGCAGAGAGATGATATTATCTTGGAATGGATCTTTTTACCACATAAACCAAGTAAGAAACTGAAAACTTATGTGGAAAAGGTCTCTGAGTTAATTATAAAAGGCAAGCTGAGACTTCGTCAACTAGCAGGCATAGACCCAGCAGAAATTATAGTGCCTTTCACTGCTGATGAACTAAAGAAATTATGGGAAGATAATGAACCATGGCAAAGAGCTTGTGCTAATTTTTTGGGAGACATTAATAACAACTATCCAAAAAGCAAGCGGCTCAACTTCATAAAGAGAACTTCTTGGATCCTTCCTCGAATAGTCCGTGATGCTCCAATAACTGGAGCCCGTACATTCTATACTGATGCCAATAAATCAGGGAAGGCAGGTTACAAATCAGAAGACTTGGGTAAGGTGGAACAAAGTCCTTATGATTCTGTCCAGAAGGCAGAATTATATGCCATTCTTATGGTACTAAGAGATTTTAAAGAACCTATTAATATAGTTACTGATTCACAATATGCAGAAAGAGTTATTTTACATATTGAAACTGCTGAATTTATACCTGATGATACAGAACTAACCTCATTGTTTATCCAGGTTCAAGATTTGATCAGGAACAGGCTTTGCCCTATGTACATAACACACATCCGATCCCATACGGGTCTGCCAGGTCCTCTAGCACAAGGTAATGCAGAAATTGATCAATTATTGATTGGTAGTGTGCTTCAAGCCTCTGAATTTCATAAAAAACATCATGTTAATAGCAAAGGTTTGAAGAAAGAGTTTTCTATTACATGGCAACAAGCTAAGGAGATTGTGAAGAAATGCCCTACCTGCTCTTTCTATAACCAAACGCCACTGCCAGCAGGAGTTAATCCAAAGGGCACTCATAGAAATGAAATCTGGCAGATGGATGTGTTCCACTTTGCAGAATTTGGCAAATTGAAATATGTTCATCACACCATCGACACTTATTCAGGCTTTCAGTGGGCAACTGCTTTAAGTTCAGAAAAAGCTGATTCAGTAATCACTCATTTATTAGAAGTCATGGCTATCATGGGTATACCTACACAAATAAAGACAGATAATGGTCCTGCTTATGTCTCTAGGAAGATGAAACGGTTTTTTGATCATTACAATATCAAGCATGTTACAGGTATACCATACAATCCTACAGGTCAAGCAGTCATAGAAAGATCAAATCGAACTATAAAGGATATGTTGAACAAACAGAAAGGGGTGGAAAACACCCCTAGAAATAGGTTACATAATGCTTTGTTAACCTTGAATTTTCTCAACGCTAACGAGAAGGGAACGACGGCTGCAGAAAGACATTGGATAATGGAAAAGTCTGCTGAACTAAATCAACCAGTTTATTTCAAGGATGTACTGACCTCACAATGGAAGCCAGGAGATGTGCTGCGTTGGGGAAGGGGTTTTGCTCTTATCTCCACAGGTGAGGAAAAATTATGGATACCGTCAAAATTAATAAAGGTTCGGTTTGAGGAAGAGAAGTCACTTGGAAAAGATAAATAACAATTCATTCACAAGGATGACCGACATACAGATGGTAAGGATTACTAATAGGATGGGGGCAGGGTTCTTTTCTTATCTCCACAGGAAAATATTCATCTCCAAAGAATTTGAGGGACCCTGAATATTTAATTACTGATGGATGGAAAATAGATACGACCCATTAAACATCAACAATAAAATTCTATACGTATCGTAAGTATTGGTTTTATATATATTTATTTATATTTATATGTTTTATTGAACACTTTTTTATAAATGTGTAGAGCTGGTTTTGGAGTTGGACTATGGCTCAGTCCTTCTTCAATTCCAAGCCTGTTGATAAGAGATATTTCAAAGTTTCTGTCTCAGGTCAGGAGCCATGAAATGGGACAGAATAAGAATAATTTTATACTTGATAAACTTTCTTTGCCTTCCCTCACATCTGTGTCTTTCTTTATATGTCAGTATAAGTCCTTGTTGTTAATGTTTAAATTTCCCATAACAAGGAACATATTTTCCTACAGTAATTTTTGAAGTTTCCAGGATGAAGATGGGGCCCCACAACATCAACTCAATCTGGTTTTTATGACGTCATGAATTTTTTTTTAAGCACTAATTTTGGATCTGTTTTTTGGTACCAATTGCAAGAGACAATTTCATATGATGCACATTTTTGACGATGCTCTGGCCGGACCTTCTCGAAACACACAGAGACTAATTATAGTCTTCTTAAGTCAAAGGTTAATTTGGGAATTTTACCATCGTTTGCTTTCACAGGGGCCCCTAAGAAGAATGTCGCCCCCATGTCAGCTAGAAGCAATCTAAGAGGACGACGTCCCCTCTCCCAACAGAGTTTGCCCACAGGGTTAGGGACATCTTTTAGTGGTTGGTTTAGGGGTGAGGGGACGGGGAGATATTGTATGGAATTAGGGATATATATAAAAAAAAAAAAAAAAGAGGGGGATTAACTGGGTTGATGGGATGATTGGTATTTGTGACTTACTGTTTTTAGAAAATTATGTTGGTACTGTTTTTTGTATATTGATATATTGAATATTGAATGTGAGTGTTCCTACCTCTATTTTGGTATAAGAGTATGCTTATATTGTATGGATACATCTATCATATCACAATGTACATTTCTACCTCTGGTACTATTTATGTAATAACATTGTTTACATTTGATAAGTAATGACATTGTTTACAAGTGAAGATCATTGTCTTCATACATTGCACAATTGTTTATTCCCTTAGTTTTCAAATTAGATAGGTATTGAGAATTACATGTTTGTCATATTATTTTTAGGTTAATCAGGTTTTTTAGATACATAGAGATTATTTTCAGTATAGATAGTATAATCTTCAGCTTCTTTGAAGAGCTGTAGAAAATGGCCTTTAATCTAACCTAGAATTCTGTGCCATCGAGACACAATTTACTCCTGGCAACACCACTCTACTCCCGAGAGAACGTTGAGCACCAAAGACACTCCACTGGGAGCTTGTCTTCCTGGCAGAACTGGCCTTTGGGTTAAGAAAAACCCATACCTCAACTACTGACTAAGATATAAACAGGATTGTCTTATCTTGCCAAGACAGGGTAGGATAATCCTAAGAAAGTTCCTTGCATTTGAGAATGGTATGTCAGTTATGTTAGGCCTTAGCCAAAGTTGGTTGACTCAACATTGCAAACGAGATTTTGGGTGATTGCCCAGGCAGTCAGTTGTCTCTGTCATTTGTTGCACATTTTGGATATCTCTTTTTTGTTAAGTAATATTTACTCCCTTCTCAGATCTTTGATGGAGTTGAAGATTATTTAATTGTAGTTACTCTTTAGCAAAACTTTTGCTCTCAATATTGTTTGTTATATTTATCATTTGTTATTATTGTTATAGTTATATTTGGTTTAGTTGTGTCTTATTTAGACAAAAGGGGGAGATAAAGGGGTTAAATCAGCTCCCTTTAGAGGGCGGGGTTTGCCTCAGGCGAATCCATGCCAATAAAAGGTGCGCGGAGAGACGGCTCGTCCCTTTTGTTCCTCGCTACCTGTGCTACGCTGGAACTTTGGTTCAGTAAGTTTAACAATAAACTGGTAAATATTCTTTGATATCTGCATTGCCTTTATTTTGTGCCGGTACACAGTGCACACAATGTCACACCGCACAGTGTGCCGACTCCACAGTGCACACAATGTCACACTGCACAGTGCAGACTCCACAGTGCACACAATGTCACACTACACAGTGACGACTCCACAGTGCACACAATGTCACCCTGCACAGTGCCGACTCCACAGTGCACACAATGTCACACTGCACAGTGACGACTCCACAGTGCACACAATGTCACACTGCACAGAGTGCAGACTCCACAGTGCACACAATGTCACACTGCACAGTTTGCCTACTCCACAGTGCACACAATGTCAGACCACACAGTGTGCAGACTCCACAGTGCACACAATGTCACACTGCAAAGTGACGACTCCACAGTGCACACAATGTCACACTGCACAGTGCAGAATCCACAGTGCACACAATGTCACACTGCACAGTGACGACTCCACAGTGCACACAATGTCACACTGCACAGAGTGCCTACTCCACAGTGCACACAATGTCAGACCACACAGTGTGCAGACTCCACAGTGCACACAATGTCACACTGCACAGTGCCGACTTAACAGTGCACACAATGTCACACCGCATAGTGTGCAGACTCCACAGTGCACACAATGTCACACTGCACAGTGCAGACTCCACAGTGCACACAATGTCACACTGCACAGTGTGCAGACTCCACAGTGCACACAATGTCACACCGCACAGTGTGCCGACTCCACAGTGCACACAATGTCACACCGCACAGTGTGCCGACTCCACAGTGCACACAATGTCACACCGCACAGTGTGCCGACTCCACAGTGCACACAATGTCACACTGCACAGTGTGCCGACTCCACAGTGCACACAATGTCACACCGCACAGTGTGCCGACTCCACAGTGCACACAATGTCACACCGCATAGTGTGCCGACTCCACAGTGCACACAATGTCACACCGCACAGTGTGCCTACTCCACAGTGCACACAATGTCACACTGCACAGTGTGCCGACTCCACAGTGCACACAATGTCACACCGCATAGTGTGCCGACTCCACAGTGCACACAATGTCACACCGCACAGTGTGCAGACTCCACAGTGCACACAATGTCACACCGCACAGTGTGCCGACTCCACAGTGCACACAATGTCACACCACACAGTGTGCCGACTCCACAGTGCACACAATGTCACACCGCACAGTGTGCCGACTCCACAGTGCACACAATGTCACACCGCACAGTGTGCAGACCCACAGTGCACACAATGTCACACTGCACAGTGCCAACACCACAGTGCACACAATGTCACACTGCACAGTGTGCCGACTCCACAGTGCACACAATGTCACACCGCACAGTGTGCAGACTCCACAGTGCACACAATGTCACACTGCACAGTGCCGACTCCACAGTGCACACAATGTCACACCACACTGTGCCGACTCCACAGTGCACACAATGTCACACTGCACAGTGCCGACTCCACAGTGCACACAATGTCACACTGTGCAGACTCCACAGTGCACACAATGTCACACTGCACAGTGTGTAGACTCCACAGTGCACACAATGTCACACTGCACAGTGCAGACTCCACAGTGCACACAATGTCACACTGCACAGTGTGCAGACTCCACAGTGCACACAATGTCACACCGCACAGTGTGCCGACTCCACAGTGCACACAATGTCACACTGCACAGTGTGCCGACTCCACAGTGCACACAATGTCACACCGCACAGTGTGCCGACTCCACAGTGCACAAAATGTCACACTGTGCAGACTCCACAGTGCACACAATGTCACACCGCACAGTGCAGACTCCACAGTGCACACAATGTCACACTGCACAGTGCCGACTCCACAGTGCACACAATGTCACACTGCACAGTGTGCAGACTCCACAGTGCACACAATGTCACACTGCACAGTGCCGACTCCACAGTGCACACAATGTCACACTGCACAGTGCCGAATTCACAGTGCACACAATGTCACACCGCACAGTGTGCAGACTCCACAGTGCACACAATGTCACACTGCACAGTGTGCAGACTCCACAGTACACACAATGTCACACTGCACAGTGCAGACTCTACAGTGCACACAATGTCACACTGCACAGTGCAGACTCCACAGTGCACACAATGTCACACCACACAGTGCAGACTCCACAGTGCACACAATGTCACACTGCACAGTGCAACTCCACAGTGCACACAATGTCACACTGCACAGTGCAGACTCCACAGTGCACACAATGTCACACTGCACTGTGCCGACTCCACAGTGCACACAATGTCACACTGCACAGTGTGCAGACTCCACAGTGCACACAATGTCACACTGCACAGTGTGCAGACTCCACAGTGCACACAATGTCACACCGCACAGTGTGCAGACTCCACAGTGCACACAATGTCACACTGCACTGTGCCGACTCCACAGTGCACACAATGTCACACTGCACAGTGTGCAGACTCCACAGTGCACACAATGTCACACTGCACAGTGCCGACTCCACAGTGCACACAATGTCACACCGCACAGTGTGCTGACTCCACAGTGCACACAATGTCACACCGCACAGTGCAGACTCCACAGTGCACACAATGTCACACTGCACAGTGCAGACATCACAGTGCACAAATGTCACACCACACAGTGCAGACTCCACAGTGCACACAATGTCACACCGCACAGTGCAGACTCCACAGTGCACACAATGTCACACTACACAGTGCAACTCCACAGTGCACACAATGTCACACTGCACTAGTGCAGACTCCACAGTGCACACAATGTCACACTGCACTAGTGCAGACTCCACAGTGCACACAATGTCACACTGCACAGTGCCGACTCCACAGTGCACACAATGTCACACTACACAGTGCAACTCCACAGTGCACACAATGTCACACTGCACTAGTGCAGACTCCACAGTGCACACAATGTCACACTGCACTAGTGCAGACTCCACAGTGCACACAATGTCACACTGCACAGTGCCGAATCCACAGTGCACACAATGTCACACTGCACAGTGTGCCGACTCCACAGTGCACACAATGTCACACTGCACAGTGCAGACTCCACAGTGCACACAATGTCACACTGCACAGTGCCGAATCCACAGTGCACACAATGTCACACCGCACAGTGCAGACTCCACAGTGCACACAATGTCACACCGCACAGTGTGCAGACTCCACAGTGCACACAATGTCACACTGCACAGTGCCGACTCCACAGTGCACACAATGTCACACCGCACAGTGAAGACTCCACAGTGCACACAATGTCACACCGCACAGTGTGCAGACTCCACAGTGCACACAATGTCACACTGCACAGTGCAGACTCCACAGTGCACACAATGTCACACTGCACAGAGCCGACTCCACAGTGCACACAATGTCACACTGCACAGTGTGCAGACTCCACAGTGCACAAATTGTCACACCACACAGTGTGGAGACTCCACAGTGCACAGAATGTCACACTGCACACTGTGCAGACTTCACAGTGCACGAATGTCACACTGAACAGTGACGACTCCACAGTGCACACAATGTCACACTGCACAGTGACGACTCCACAGTGCACACAATGTCACACCACACAGTGCAGACTCCACAGTGCACACAATGTCACACCACACAGTATAGACTCCACAGTGCACACAATGTCACACTGCACAGTGACGACTCCACAGTGCACACAATGTCACACTACACAGTGCAACTCGACAGTGCACACAATGTCACACTGCACAGTGACGACTCCACAGTGCACACAATGTCACACTGCACATGCAACTCCACAGTGCACACAATGTCACACTGCACAGTGACGACTCCACAGTGCACACAATGTCACACTACAAAGTGACAACTCCACAGTGCACACAATGTCACACTCCACAGTGTGCAGACTCCAGAGTGCACACAATGTCACACTGCACAGTGCAGACTCCACAGTGCAAACAATGTCACACCGCACAGTGTGCTACCCCACAGTGCACACAATGTCACACTACACAGTGACGACTCCACAGTGCACACAATGTCACACTGCACAGTGTGCAGGCTCCACAGTGCACACAATGACACAATGCACAGTGACGACTCCACAGTGCACACAATGTCACACTGCACAGTGACGACTCCACAGTGCACACAATGTCACACTGCACAGTGCACACAATGTCACACTGCACAGTGTGCAGACTCCACAGTGCACACAATGTCACACTGCACAGTGTGCAAACTCCACAGTGCACACAATGTCACACCACACAGTGTGCAGACTCCACAGTGCACACAATGTCACACCGCACAGTGTGCAGACTACACAGTGCACACAATGTCACACTGCACAGTGTGCAGACTCCACAGTGCACACAATGTCACACTGCACAGTGCAGACTCCACAGTGCACACAATGTCACACTGCACAGTGCCGACTCCACAGTGCACACAATGTCACACCGCACAGTGTGCAGACTCCTCAGTGCACACAATGTCACAGTGCACAGTGTGCAGACTCCACAGTGCACACAATGTCACACTGCACAGTGCAGACTCCACAGTGCACACAATGTCACACTGCACAGTGTGCAGACTCCACAGTGCACACAATGTCACACCGCACAGTGTGCCGACTCCACAGTGCACACAATGTCACACTGCACAGTGTGCCGACTCCACAGTGCACACAATGTCACACCGCACAGTGTGCAGACTCCACAGTGCACACAATGTCACACTGCACAGTGCCACTCCACAGTGCACACAATGTCAACTGCACAGTGCAGACTCCACAGTGCACACAATGTCACACTGCACAGTGTGCAGACTCCACAGTGCACACAATGTCACACCGCACAGTGTGCTGACTCCACAGTGCACACAATGTCACACTACACAGTGCAGACTCCACAGTGCACACAATGTCACACTGCACAGTGTACCGACTCCACAGTGCACACAATGTCACACCACACAGTGTGCAGACTCCACAGTGCACAAAATGTCACACCGCACAGTGTGCAGACTCCACAGTGCATACAATGTCACACTGCACAGTGCCGAGTCCACAGTGCACACGATGTCACACTGCACAGTGCAGACTCCACAGTGCACACAATGTCACACAGCACAGTGTGCTGACTCCACAGTGCACACAATGTCACACTGCACAGTGCAGACTCCACAGTGCACACAATGTCACACTGCACAGTGCCGACTCCACAGTGCACACAATGTCACACTGCACAGTGCAGACTCCACAGTGCACACAATGTCACACCGCACATTGTGCTGACTCCACAGTGCACACAATGTCACACTGCACAGTGCAGACTCCACAGTGCACACAATGTCACACTGCACAGTGTGCAGACTCCACATGCACACAATGTCACACTGCACAGTGCAGACTCCACAGTGCACACAATGTCACACTGCACAGTGCAGACTCCACAGTGCACACAATGTCACATCGCACAGTGTGCAGACTCCACAGTGCACACAATGTCACACCGCACAGTGTGCAGACTCCACGGCGCACACAATGTCACATTGCACAGTGCCGACTCCACAGTGCACACAATGTCACACTGCACAGTGCCGACTCCACAGTGCACACAATGTCACATTGCACAGTGCAGACTCCACAGTGCACACAATGTCACACTGCACAGTGCAGACTCCACAGTGCACACAATGTCACACTGCACAGTGCCGACTCCACAGTGCACACAATGTCACACTGCACAGTGCAGACTCCACAGTGCACACAATCTCACACTGCACAGTGTGCCTACTCCACAGTGCACACAATGTCACACTGCACAGTGCAGACTCCACAGTGCACACAATGTCACACTGCACAGTGCAGACTCCACAGTGCACACAATGTCACACTGCACAGTGTGCAGACTCCACAGTGCACACAATGTCACACTGCACAGTGTGCCGACTCCACAGTGCACACAATGTCACACTGCACAGTGCCGACTCCACAGTGCACACAATGTCACACTGCACAGTGTGCAGACTCCACAGTGCACACAATGTCACACTGCACAGTGTGCAGACTCCACAGTGCACACAATGTCACACTGTACAGTGCAGACTCCACAGTGCACACAATGTCACACCGCACAGTGTGCTGACTCCACAGTGCACACAATGTCACACTGCACAGTGCAGACTCCACAGTGCACACAATGTCACACTGCACAGTGCCGACTCCACAGTGCACACAATGTCACACTGCACAGTGCCGACTCCACAGTGCACACAATGTCACACAGCACAGTGTGCCGACTCCACAGTGCACACAATGTCACACTGCACAGTGCAGACTCCACAGTGCACACAATGTCACACTGCACAGTGCCGACTCCACAGTGCACACAATGTCACACCGCACAGTGTGCTGACTCCACAGTGCACACAATGTCACACTGCACAGTGCAGACTCCACAGTGCACACAATGTCACACTGCACAGTGCAGACTCCACAGTGCACACAATGTCATACTGCACAGTGTGCAGTCTCCACAGTGCACACAATGTCACACCACACAGTGTGCAGACTCCACAGTGCACACAATGTCACACCGCACAGTGTGCACACTCCAGAGTGCACACAATGTCACACTGCACAGTGCCGACTCCACAGTGCACACAATGTCACACCGCACAGTGTGCAGACTCCACAGTGCACACTATGTCACACTGCACAGTGCAGACTCCACAGTGCACACAATGTCACACCGCACAGTGTGCACACTCCAGAGTGCACACAATGTCACACTGCACAGTGCCGACTCCACAGTGCACACAATGTCACACCGCACAGTGCAGACTCCACAGTGCACACAATGTCACACCGCACAGTGTGCAGACTCCACAGTGCACACAATGTCACACTGCACAGTGCAGACTCCACAGTGCACACAATGTCACACTGCACAGAGATGACTCCACAGTGCACACAATGTCACACTGCACAGTGTGCAGACTCCACAGTGCACACAATGTCACACTGCACAGTGCAGACTCCACAGTGCACACAATGTCACACTGCACAGTGTGCAGACTCCACAGTGCACACAATGTCACACCGCACAGTGTGCAGACTCCACAGTGCACACAATGTCACACCACACAGTGTGCAGACTCCACAGTGCACACAATGTCACACCGCACAGTGTGCAGACTCCACAGTTCACACAATGTCACACTGCACAGTGTGCTGACTCCACAGTGCACACAATGTCACACTGCACAGTGCAGACTCCACAGTGCACACAATGTCACACTGCACAGTGCCGACTCCACAGTGCACACAATGTCACACCGCACAGTGTGCAGACTCCACAGTGCACACAATGTCACACTGCACATTTTGTGCAGACTCCACAGTGCACACAATGTCACACTGCACAGTGCAGACTCCACAGTGCACACAATGTCACACTGCCCAGTGTGCAGACTCCACAGTGCACACAATGTCACACTGCACAGTGTGCAGACTCCACAGTGCACACAATGTCACACTGCACAGTGCCGACTCCACAGTGCACACAATGACACACCGCACAGTGTGCAGACTCCACAGTGCACACAATATCACACTGCACAGTGTGCAGACTCCTCAGTGCACACAATGTCACACTGCACAGTGCCGACTCCACAGTGCACACAATGTCACACCGCACAGTGCAGACTCCACAGTGCACACAATGTCACACCGCACAGTGTGCAGACTCCACAGTACACACAATGTCACACCACACAGTGTGCAGACTCCACAGTGCACACAATGTCACACCGCACAGTGTGCCGACTCCACAGTGCACACAATGTCACACTGGACAGTGTGCAGACTCCACAGTGCACACAATGTCACACCGCACAGTGTGCAGACTCCACAGTGCACACAGGGTCACACTGCACAGTGTGCAGACTCCACAGTGCACACAATGTCACACTGCACAGTGCAGACTCCACAGTGCACACAATCTCACACAGCACAGTGCAGACTCCACAGTGCACACAATGTCACACTGCACTGTGCCGACTCCACAGTGCACACAATGTCACACTGCACAGTGTGCCGACTCCACAGTGCACACAATGTCACACCGCACAGTGTGCCTACTCCACAGTGCACACAATGTCACACTGCACAGTGCCGACTCCACAGTGCACACAATGTCACACTGCACAGTGTGCAGACTCCACAGTGCACACAATGTCACACTGCACAGTGCAGACTCCACAGTGCACACAATGTCACACTGCACAGTGTGCAGACTCCACAGTGCACACAATGTCACACTGCACAGTGCCGACTCCACAGTGCACACAATGTCACACTGTACAGTGCAGACTCCACAGTGCACACAATGTCACACCACACAGTGTGCTGACTCCACAGTGCACACAATGTCACACTGCACAGTGCAGACTCCACAGTGCACACAATGTCACACAGCACAGTGCTGACTCCACAGTGCACACTGTGTCACACTGCACAGTGTGCAGAGTCCACAGTGCACACAATGTCACACTGCACAGTGTGTAGACTCCACAGTGCACACAATGTCACACTGCACAGTGTGCAGACTCCACAGTGCACACAATGTCACACTGCACAGTGCAGACTCCACAGTGCAAACAATGTCACACTGCACAGTGCCGACTCCACAGTGCACACAATGTCACACCGCACAGTGTGCTGACTCCACAGTGCACACAATGTCACACCGCACAGTGCAGACTCCACAGTGCACACAATGTCACACTGCACAGTGCAGACATCACAGTGCACAAATGTCACACCACACAGTGCAGACTCCACAGTGCACACAATGTCACACCACACAGTGCCAACTCCACAGTGCACACAATGTCACACTGCACAGTGCCGACTCCACAGTGCACACAATGTCACACTGCACAGTGCAACTCCACAGTGCACACAATGTCACACTGCACAGTGTGCAGTCTCCACAGTGCACACAATGTCACACTGCACAGTGCAGACTCCACAGTGCACACAATGTCACACCACACAGTGCCGACTCCACAGTGCACACAATGTCACACTGCACAGTGCCGACTCCACAGTGCACACAATGTCACACTACACAGTGCAACTCCACAGTGCACACAATGTCACACTGCACTAGTGCAGACTCCACAGTGCACACAATGTCACACTGCACTAGTGCAGACTCCACAGTGCACACAATGTCACACTGCACAGTGCCGAATCCACAGTGCACACAATGTCACACTGCACAGTGTGCCGACTCCACAGTGCACACAATGTCACACCGCACAGTGCCGACTCCACAGTGCACACAATGTCACACTGCACAGAGCCGACTCCACAGTGCACACAATGTCACACTGCACAGTGTGCAGACTCCACAGTGCACAAATTGTCACACCGCACAGTGTGGAGACTCCACAGTGCACAGAATGTCACACTGCACACTGTGCAGACTTCACAGTGCACGAATGTCACACTGAACAGTGAAGACTCCACAGTGCACACAATGTCACACTGCACAGTGACGACTCCACAGTGCACACAATGTCACACCACACAGTGCAGACTCCACAGTGCACACAATGTCACACCACACAGTATAGACTCCACAGTGCACACAATGTCACACTGCACAGTGACGACTCCACAGTGCACACAATGTCACACTACACAGTGCAACTCCACAGTGCACACAATGTCACACTGCACAGTGACGACTCCACAGTGCACACAATGTCACACTGCACATGCAACTCCACAGTGCAAACAATGTCACACTGCACAGTGACGACTCCACAGTGCACACAATGTCACACTACAAAGTGACAACTCCACAGTGCACACAATGTCACACTCCACAGTGTGCAGACTCCAGAGTGCACACAATGTCACACTGCACAGTGCAGACTCCACAGTGCAAACAATGTCACACCGCACAGTGTGCTACTCCACAGTGCACACAATGTCACACTACACAGTGACGACTCCACAGTGCACACAATGTCACACTGCACAGTGTGCAGGCTCCACAGTGCACACAATGACACAATGCACAGTGACGACTCCACAGTGCACACAATGTCACACTGCACAGTGACGACTCCACAGTGCACACAATGTCACACTGCACAGTGCACACAATGTCACACTGCACAGTGTGCAGACTCCACAGTGCACACAATGTCACACTGCACAGTGTGCAAACTCCACAGTGCACACAATGTCACACCACACAGTGTGCAGATTCCACAGTGCACACAATGTCACACCGCACAGTGTGCAGACTACACAGTGCACACAATGTCACACTGCACAGTGTGCAGACTCCACAGTGCACACAATGTCACACTGCACAGTGCAGACTCCACAGTGCACACAATGTCACACTGCACAGTGCCGACTCCACAGTGCACACAATGTCACACCGCAAAGTGTGCAGACTCCACAGTGCACACAATGTCACAGTGCACAGTGTGCAGACTCCACAGTGCACACAATGTCACACTGCACAGTGCAGACTCCACAGTGCACACAATGTCACACTGCACAGTGTGCAGACTCCACAGTGCACACAATGTCACACCGCACAGTGTGCCGACTCCACAGTGCACACAATGTCACACTGCACAGTGTGCCGACTCCACAGTGCACACAATGTCACACCGCACAGTGTGCAGACTCCACAGTGCACACAATGTCACACTGCACAGTGCCACTCCACAGTGCACACAATGTCACACTGCACAGTGCAGACTCCACAGTGCACACAATGTCACACTGCACAGTGTGCAGACTCCACAGTGCACACAATGTCACACCGCACAGTGTGCTGACTCCACAGTGCACACAATGTCACACTACACAGTGCAGACTCCACAGTGCACACAATGTCACACTGCACAGTGTACCGACTCCACAGTGCACACAATGTCACACCACACAGTGTGCAGACTCCACAGTGCACAAAATGTCACACCGCACAGTGTGCAGACTCCACAGTGCATACAATGTCACACTGCACAGTGCCGAGTCCACAGTGCACACGATGTCACACTGCACAGTGCAGACTCCACAGTGCACACAATGTCACACAGCACAGTGTGCTGACTCCACAGTGCACACAATGTCACACTGCACAGTGCAGACTCCACAGTGCACACAATGTCACACTGCACAGTGCCGACTCCACAGTGCACACAATGTCACACTGCACAGTGCAGACTCCACAGTGCACACAATGTCACACCGCACATTGTGCTGACTCCACAGTGCACACAATGTCACACTGCACAGTGCAGATTCCACAGTGCACACAATGTCACACTGCACAGTGTGCAGACTCCACATGCACACAATGTCACACTGCACAGTGCAGACTCCACAGTGCACACAATGTCACACTGCACAGTGCAGACTCCACAGTGCACACAATGTCACATCGCACAGTGTGCAGACTCCACAGTGCACACAATGTCACACCGCACAGTGTGCAGACTCCACGGCGCACACAATGTCACATTGCACAGTGCCGACTCCACAGTGCACACAATGTCACACTGCACAGTGCCGACTCCACAGTGCACACAATGTCACATTGCACAGTGCAGACTCCACAGTGCACACAATGTCACACTGCACAGTGCAGACTCCACAGTGCACACAATGTCACACTGCACAGTGCCGACTCCACAGTGCACACAATGTCACACTGCACAGTGCAGACTCCACAGTGCACACAATCTCACACTGCACAGTGTGCCTACTCCACAGTGCACACAATGTCACACTGCACAGTGCAGACTCCACAGTGCACACAATGTCACACTGCACAGTGCAGACTCCACAGTGCACACAATGTCACACTGCACAGTGTGCAGACTCCACAGTGCACACAATGTCACACTGCACAGTGTGCCGACTCCACAGTGCACACAATGTCACACTGCACAGTGCCGACTCCACAGTGCACACAATGTCACACTGCACAGTGTGCAGACTCCACAGTGCACACAATGTCACACTGCACAGTGTGCAGACTCCACAGTGCACACAATGTCACACTGTACAGTGCAGACTCCACAGTGCACACAATGTCACACCGCACAGTGTGCTGACTCCACAGTGCACACAATGTCACATTGCACAGTGCAGACTCCACAGTGCACACAATGTCACACTGCACAGTGCCGACTCCACAGTGCACACAATGTCACACTGCACAGTGCAGACTCCACAGTGCACACAATCTCACACTGCACAGTGTGCCTACTCCACAGTGCACACAATGTCACACTGCACAGTGCAGACTCCACAGTGCACACAATGTCACACTGCACAGTGTGCCGACTCCACAGTGCACACAATGTCACACTGCACAGTGCCGACTCCACAGTGCACACAATGTCACACTGCACAGTGCAGACTCCACAGTGCACACAATGTCATACTGCACAGTGTGCAGTCTCCACAGTGCACACAATGTCACACCACACAGTGTGCAGACTCCACAGTGCACACAATGTCACACCGCACAGTGTGCACACTCCAGAGTGCACACAATGTCACACTGCACAGTGCCGACTCCACAGTGCACACAATATCACACCGCACAGTGTGCAGACTCCACAGTGCACACAATGTCACACTGCACAGTGCAGACTCCACAGTGCACACAATGTCACACCGCACAGTGTGCACACTCCAGAGTGCACACAATGTCACACTGCACAGTGCCGACTCCACAGTGCACACAATGTCACACCGCACAGTGCAGACACCACAGTGCACACAATGTCACACCGCACAGTGTGCAGACTCCACAGTGCACACAATGTCACACTGCACAGTGCAGACTCCACAGTGCACACAATGTCACACTGCACAGAGCCGACTCCACAGTGCACACAATGTCACACTGCACAGTGTGCAGACTCCACAGTGCACAAATTGTCACAACGCACAGTGTGGAGACTCCACAGTGCACAGAATGTCACACTGCACACTGTGCAGACTTCACAGTGCACGAATGTCACACTGAACAGTGACGACTCCACAGTGCACACAATGTCACACTGCACAGTGACGACTCCACAGTGCACACAATGTCACACCACACAGTGCAGACTCCACAGTGCACACAATGTCACACCACACAGTATAGACTCCACAGTGCACACAATGTCACACTGCACAGTGACGACTCCACAGTGCACACAATGTCACACTACACAGTGCAACTCCACAGTGCACACAATGTCACACTGCACAGTGACGACTCCACAGTGCACACAATGTCACACTGCACATGCAACTCCACAGTGCACACAATGTCACACTGCACAGTGACGACTCCACAGTGCACACAATGTCACACTACAAAGTGACAACTCCACAGTGCACACAATGTCACACTCCACAGTGTGAAGACTCCAGAGTGCACACAATGTCACACTGCACAGTGCAGACTCCACAGTGCAAACAATGTCACACCGCACAGTGTGCTACTCCACAGTGCACACAATGTCACACTACACAGTGACGACTCCACAGTGCACACAATGTCACACTGCACAGTGTGCAGGCTCCACAGTGCACACAATGTCACACTGCACAGTGACGACTCCACAGTGCACACAATGTCACACTGCACAGTGACGACTCCACAGTGCACACAATGTCACACTGCACAGTGCACACAATGTCACACTGCACAGTGCAGACTCCACAGTGCAAACAATGTCACACCGCACAGTGTGCTACTCCACAGTGCACACAATGTCACACTACACAGTGACGACTCCACAGTGCACACAATGTCACACTGCACAGTGTGCAGGCTCCACAGTGCACACAATGTCACACTGCACAGTGACGACTCCACAGTGCACACAATGTCACACTGCACAGTGACGACTCCACAGTGCACACAATGTCACACTGCACAGTGCACACAATGTCACACTGCACAGTGTGCAGACTCCACAGTGCACACAATGTCACACTGCACAGTGTGCAAACTCCACAGTGCACACAATGTCACACCACACAGTGTGCAGACTCCACAGTGCACACAATGTCACACCGCACAGTGTGCAGACTACACTGTGCACACAATGTCACACTGCACAGTGTGCAGACTCCACAGTGCACACAATGTCACACTGCACAGTGCAGACTCCACAGTGCACACAATGTCACACTGCACAGTGCCGACTCCACAGTGCACACAATGTCACACCGCACAGTGTGCAGACTCCACAGTGCACACAATGTCACAGTGCACAGTG
Organism: Microtus pennsylvanicus; assembly: GCF_037038515.1. Taxonomy (NCBI): domain Eukaryota; kingdom Metazoa; phylum Chordata; class Mammalia; order Rodentia; family Cricetidae; genus Microtus; species Microtus pennsylvanicus. The sequence continues at coordinate 72,936,943 of NC_134592.1, read as the reverse complement.
TGCAGACTCCACAGTGCACACAATGTCACACTGCACAGTGCAGACTCCACAGTGCACATAATGTCACACTGCACAGTGTGCAGACTCCACAGTGCACACAATGTCACACCGCACAGTGTGCCGACTCCACAGTGCACACAATGTCACACTGCACAGTGTGCCGACTCCACAGTGCACACAATGTCACACCGCACAGTGTGCAGACTCCACAGTGCACACAATGTCACACTGCACAGTGCCACTCCACAGTGCACACAATGTCACACTGCACAGTGCAGACTCCACAGTGCACACAATGTCACACTGCACAGTGTGCAGACTCCACAGTGCACACAATGTCACACCGCACAGTGTGCTGACTCCACAGTGCACACAATGTCACACTGCACAGTGCAGACTCCACAGTGCACACAATGTCACACTGCACAGTGTACCGACTCCACAGTGCACACAATGTCACACCACACAGTGTGCAGACTCCACAGTGCACAAAATGTCACACCGCACAGTGTGCAGACTCCACAGTGCATACAATGTCACACTGCACAGTGCCGACTCCACAGTGCACACGATGTCACACTGCACAGTGCAGACTCCACAGTGCACACAATGTCACACAGCACAGTGTGCTGACTCCACAGTGCACACAATGTCACACTGCACAGTGCAGACTCCACAGTGCACACAATGTCACACTGCACAGTGACGACTCCACAGTGCACACAATGTCACACTGCACAGTGCAGACTCCACAGTGCACACAATGTCACACCGCACATTGTGCAGACTCCACAGTGCACACAATGTCACACTGCACAGTGCAGACTCCACAGTGCACACAATGTCACACTGCACAGTGTGCAGACTCCACATGCACACAATGTCACACTGCACAGTGCAGACTCCACAGTGCACACAATGTCACACTGCACAGTGCAGACTCCACAGTGCACACAATGTCACATCGCACAGTGTGCAGACTCCACAGTGCACACAATGTCACACCGCACAGTGTGCAGACTCCACGGCGCACACAATGTCACATTGCACAGTGCCGACTCCACAGTGCACACAATGTCACACTGCACAGTACCGACTCCACAGTGCACACAATGTCACATTGCACAGTGCAGACTCCACAGTGCACACAATGTCACACTGCACAGTGCAGACTCCACAGTGCACACAATGTCACACTGCACAGTGACGACTCCACAGTGCACACAATGTCACACTGCACAGTGCAGACTCCACAGTGCACACAATCTCACACTGCACAGTGTGCCTACTCCACAGTGCACACAATGTCACACTGCACAGTGCAGACTCCACAGTGCACACAATGTCACACTGCACAGTGCAGACTCCACAGTGCACACAATGTCACACTGCACAGTGTGCAGACTCCACAGTGCACACAATGTCACACTGCACAGTGTGCCGACTCCACAGTGCACACAATGTCACACTGCACAGTGCCGACTCCACAGTGCACACAATGTCACACTGCACAGTGTGCAGACTCCACAGTGCACACAATGTCACACTGCACAGTGTGCAGACTCCACAGTGCACACAATGTCACACTGTACAGTGCAGACTCCACAGTGCACACAATGTCACACCGCACAGTGTGCTGACTCCACAGTGCACACAATGTCACACTGCACAGTGCAGACTCCACAGTGCACACAATGTCACACTGCACAGTGCCGACTCCACAGTGCACACAATGTCACACTGCACAGTGCAGACTCCACAGTGCACACAATGTCATACTGCACAGTGTGCAGTCTCCACAGTGCACACAATGTCACACCACACAGTGTGCAGACTCCACAGTGCACACAATGTCACACCGCACAGTGTGCACACTCCAGAGTGCACACAATGTCACACTGCACAGTGCCGACTCCACAGTGCACACAATGTCACACCGCACAGTGTGCAGACTCCACAGTGCACACAATGTCACACTGCACAGTGCAGACTCCACAGTGCACACAATGTCACACCGCACAGTGTGCACACTCCAGAGTGCACACAATGTCACACTGCACAGTGCCGACTCCACAGTGCACACAATGTCACACTGCACAGTGTGCCGACTCCACAGTGCACACAATGTCACACTGCACAGTGCCGAATTCACAGTGCACACAATGTCACACCGCACAGTGTGCAGACTCCACAGTGCACACAATGTCACACTGCACAGTGTGCAGACTCCACAGTACACACAATGTCACACTGCACAGTGCAGACTCTACAGTGCACACAATGTCACACTGCACAGTGCAGACTCCACAGTGCACACAATGTCACACCACACAGTGCAGACTCCACAGTGCACACAATGTCACACTGCACAGTGCAATTCCACAGTGCACACAATGTGACACTGCACAGTGACGACTCCACAGTGCACACAATGTCACACTGCACAGTGCAACTCCACAGTGCACACAATGTCACACTACACAGTGACGACTCCACAGTGCACACAATGTCACACTGCACACTGCAGACTCCACAGTGCACACAATGTCACACTGCACAGTGACGACTCCACAGTGCACACAATGTCACACTGCACAGTGCAACTCCACAGTGCACACAATGTCACACTGCACAGTGACGACTCCACAGTGCACACAATGTCACACTACACTTGACGACTCCACAGTGCACACAATGTCACACTGCACAGTGTGCAGACTCCACAGTGCACACAATGTCACACTGCACTGTGCAGACTCCACAGTGCAAACAATGTCACACCGCACAGTGTGCAGACTACACAGTGCACACAATGTCACACTGCACAGTGACGACTCCACAGTGCACACAATGTCACACTGCACAGTGACGACTCCACAGTGCACACAATGTCACACTGCACAGTGCACACAATGTCACACTGCACAGTGTGCAGACTCCACAGTGCACACAATGTCACACTGCACAGTGTGCAGACTCCACAGTGCACACAATGTCACACTACACAGTGTGCAGACTCCACAGTGCACACAATGTCACACCGCACAGTGTGCAGACTCCACAGTGCACACAATGTCACACTGCACAGTGCAGACTCCACAGTGCACAAATGTCACCCTGCACAGTGCCGACTCCACAGTGCACACAATATCACACCGCACAGTGTGCAGACTCCACAGTGCACACAATGTCACACTGCACAGTGCAGACTCCACAGTGCACACAATGTCACACCGCACAGTGTGCACACTCCAGAGTGCACACAATGTCACACTGCACAGTGCCGACTCCACAGTGCACACAATGTCACACCGCACAGTGCAGACTCCACAGTGCACACAATGTCACACCGCACAGTGTGCAGACTCCACAGTGCACACAATGTCACACTGCACAGTGCAGACTCCACAGTGCACACAATGTCACACTGCACAGAGCCGACTCCACAGTGCACACAATGTCACACTGCACAGTGTGCAGACTCCACAGTGCACAAATTGTCACAACGCACAGTGTGGAGACTCCACAGTGCACAGAATGTCACACTGCACACTGTGCAGACTTCACAGTGCACGAATGTCACACTGAACTGTGACGACTCCACAGTGCACACAATGTCACACTGCACAGTGACGACTCCACAGTGCACACAATGTCACACCACACAGTGCAGACTCCACAGTGCACACAATGTCACACCACACAGTATAGACTCCACAGTGCACACAATGTCACACTGCACAGTGACGACTCCACAGTGCACACAATGTCACACTACACAGTGCAACTCCACAGTGCACACAATGTCACACTGCACAGTGACGACTCCACAGTGCACACAATGTCACACTGCACATGCAACTCCACAGTGCACACAATGTCACACTGCACAGTGACGACTCCACAGTGCACACAATGTCACACTACAAAGTGACAACTCCACAGTGCACACAATGTCACACTCCACAGTGTGCAGACTCCAGAGTGCACACAATGTCACACTGCACAGTGCAGACTCCACAGTGCAAACAATGTCACACCGCACAGTGTGCTACTCCACAGTGCACACAATGTCACACTACACAGTGACGACTCCACAGTGCACACAATGTCACACTGCACAGTGTGCAGGCTCCACAGTGCACACAATGTCACACTGCACAGTGACGACTCCACAGTGCACACAATGTCACACTGCACAGTGACGACTCCACAGTGCACACAATGTCACACTGCACAGTGCACACAATGTCACACTGCACAGTGTGCAGACTCCACAGTGCACACAATGTCACACTGCACAGTGTGCAAACTCCACAGTGCACACAATGTCACACCACACAGTGTGCAGACTCCACAGTGCACACAATGTCACACCGCACAGTGTGCAGACTACACAGTGCACACAATGTCACACTGCACAGTGTGCAGACTCCACAGTGCACACAATGTCACACTGCACAGTGCAGACTCCACAGTGCACACAATGTCACACTGCACAGTGCCGACTCCACAGTGCACACAATGTCACACCGCACAGTGTGCAGACTCCACAGTGCACACAATGTCACAGTGCACAGTGTGCAGACTCCACAGTGCACACAATGTCACACTGCACAGTGCAGACTCCACAGTGCACACAATGTCACACTGCACAGTGTGCAGACTCCACAGTGCACACAATGTCACACCGCACAGTGTGCCGACTCCACAGTGCACACAATGTCACACTGCACAGTGTGCCGACTCCACAGTGCACACAATGTCACACCGCACAGTGTGCAGACTCCACAGTGCACACAATGTCACACTGCACAGTGCCACTCCACAGTGCACACAATGTCACACTGCACAGTGCAGACTCCACAGTGCACACAATGTCACACTGCACAGTGTGCAGACTCCACAGTGCACACAATGTCACACCGCACAGTGTGCTGACTCCACAGTGCACACAATGTCACACTGCACAGTGCAGACTCCACAGTGCACACAATGTCACACTGCACAGTGTACCGACTCCACAGTGCACACAATGTCACACCACACAGTGTGCAGACTCCACAGTGCACAAAATGTCACACCGCACAGTGTGCAGACTCCACAGTGCATACAATGTCACACTGCACAGTGCCGACTCCACAGTGCACACGATGTCACACTGCACAGTGCAGACTCCACAGTGCACACAATGTCACACAGCACAGTGTGCTGACTCCACAGTGCACACAATGTCACACTGCACAGTGCAGACTCCACAGTGCACACAATGTCACACTGCACAGTGACGACTCCACAGTGCACACAATGTCACACTGCACAGTGCAGACTCCACAATGCACACAATGTCACACCGCACATTGTGCTGACTCCACAGTGCACACAATGTCACACTGCACAGTGCAGACTCCACAGTGCACACAATGTCACACTGCACAGTGTGCAGACTCCACATGCACACAATGTCACACTGCACAGTGCAGACTCCACAGTGCACACAATGTCACACTGCACAGTGCAGACTCCACAGTGCACACAATGTCACATCGCACAGTGTGCAGACTCCACAGTGCACACAATGTCACACCGCACAGTGTGCAGACTCCACGGCGCACACAATGTCACATTGCACAGTGCCGACTCCACAGTGCACACAATGTCACACTGCACAGTGCCGACTCCACAGTGCACACAATGTCACATTGCACAGTGCAGACTCCACAGTGCACACAATGTCACACTGCACAGTGCAGACTCCACAGTGCACACAATGTCACACTGCACAGTGACGACTCCACAGTGCACACAATGTCACACTGCACAGTGCAGACTCCACAGTGCACACAATCTCACACTGCACAGTGTGCCTACTCCACAGTGCACACAATGTCACACTGCACAGTGCAGACTCCACAGTGCACACAATGTCACACTGCACAGTGTGCAGACTCCACAGTGCACACAATGTCACACTGCACAGTGTGCCGACTCCACAGTGCACACAATGTCACACTGCACAGTGCCGACTCCACAGTGCACACAATGTCACACTGCACAGTGTGCAGACTCCACAGTGCACACAATGTCACACTGCACAGTGTGCAGACTCCACAGTGCACACAATGTCACACTGTACAGTGCAGACTCCACAGTGCACACAATGTCACACCGCACAGTGTGCTGACTCCACAGTGCACACAATGTCACACTGCACAGTGCAGACTCCACAGTGCACACAATGTCACACTGCACAGTGCCGACTCCACAGTGCACACAATGTCACACTGCACAGTGCAGACTCCACAGTGCACACAATGTCATACTGCACAGTGTGCAGTCTCCACAGTGCACACAATGTCACACCACACAGTGTGCAGACTCCACAGTGCACACAATGTCACACCGCACAGTGTGCACACTCCAGAGTGCACACAATGTCACACTGCACAGTGCCGACTCCACAGTGCACACAATGTCACACCGCACAGTGTGCAGACTCCACAGTGCACACAATGTCACACTGCACAGTGCAGACTCCACAGTGCACACAATGTCACACCGCACAGTGTGCACACTCCAGAGTGCACACAATGTCACACTGCACAGTGCCGACTCCACAGTGCACACAATGTCACACTGCACAGTGTGCCGACTCCACAGTGCACACAATGTCACACTGCACAGTGCCGAATTCACAGTGCACACAATGTCACACCGCACAGTGTGCAGACTCCACAGTGCACACAATGTCACACTGCACAGTGTGCAGACTCCACAGTACACACAATGTCACACTGCACAGTGCAGACTCTACAGTGCACACAATGTCACACTGCACAGTGCAGACTCCACAGTGCACACAATGTCACACCACACAGTGCAGACTCCACAGTGCACACAATGTCACACTGCACAGTGCAACTCCACAGTGCACACAATGTGACACTGCACAGTGACGACTCCACAGTGCACACAATGTCACGCTACACAGTGCAACTCCACAGTGCACACAATGTCACACTACACAGTGACGACTCCACAGTGCACACAATGTCACACTGCACACTGCAGACTCCACAGTGCACACAATGTCACACTGCACAGTGACGACTCCACAGTGCACACAATGTCACACTGCACAGTGCAACTCCACAGTGCACACAATGTCACACTGCACAGTGACGACTCCACAGTGCACACAATGTCACACTACACTTGACGACTCCACAGTGCACACAATGTCACACTGCACAGTGTGCAGACTCCACAGTGCACACAATGTCACACTGCACTGTGCAGACTCCACAGTGCAAACAATGTCACACCGCACAGTGTGCAGACTACACAGTGCACACAATGTCACACTGCACAGTGACGACTCCACAGTGCACACAATGTCACACTGCACAGTGACGACTCCACAGTGCACACAATGTCACACTGCACAGTGCACACAATGTCACACTGCACAGTGTGCAGACTCCACAGTGCACACAATGTCACACTGCACAGTGTGCAGACTCCACAGTGCACACAATGTCACACTACACAGTGTGCAGACTCCACAGTGCACACAATGTCACACCGCACAGTGTGCAGACTCCACAGTGCACACAATGTCACACTGCACAGTGCAGACTCCACAGTGCACAAATGTCACCCTGCACAGTGCCGACTCCACAGTGCACACAATGTCACACCGCACAGTGTGCAGACTCCACAGTGCACACAATGTCACACTGCACAGTGTGCCGACTCCACAGTGCACACAATGTCACACCGCACAGTGTGCAGACTCCACAGTGCACACAATGTCACACTGCACAGTGCCGACTCCACAGTGCACACAATGTCACACTGCACAGTGTGCAGACTCCACAGTGCACACAATGTCACACTGCACAGTGCAGACTCCACAGTGCACACAATGTCACACTGCACAGTGTGCAGACTCCACAGTGCACACAATGTCACACTGCACAGTGCAGACTCCACAGTGCACACAATGTCACACTGCACAGTGCAGACTCCACAGTGCACACAATGTCACACCGCACAGTGTGCTGACTCCACAGTGCACACAATGTCACACTGCACAGTGTGCCGACTCCACAGTGCACACAATGTCACACCGCACAGTGTGCCTACTCCACAGTGCACACAATGTCACACTGCACAGTGCAGACTCCACAGTGCACACAATGTCACACTGCACAGTGCTGACTCCACAGTGCACACAATGTCACACCGCACAGTGCAGACTCCACAGTGCACACAATGTCACACCACACAGTGTGCTGACTCCACAGTGCACACAATGTCACACTGCACAGTGTGCCGACTCCACAGTGCACACAATGTCACACTGCACACTGTGCCGACTCCACAGTGCACACAATGTCACACTGCACAGTGTGCCGACTCCACAGTGCACACAATGTCACACTACACAGTGCCGACTCCACAGTGCACACTATGTCACACCGCACAGTGTGCAGAGTCCACAGTGCACACAATGTCACACTGCACAGTGCAGACTCCACAGTGCACACAATGTCACACCGCACAGTGTGCTGACTCCACAGTGCACACAATGTCACACTGCACAGTGTGCCGACTCCACAGTGCACACCATGTCACACTGCACAGTGCAGACTCCACAGTGCACACAATGTCGCACTGCACAGTGTGCTGACTCCACAGTGCACACAATGTCACACTGCACAGTGCCGACTCCACAGTGCACACAATGTCACACTGCACAGTGCCGACTCCACAGTGCACACCATGTCACACTGCACAGTGTGCCGACTCCACAGTGCACACCATGTCACACTGCACAGTGTGCCGACTCCACAGTGCACACAATGTCACACTGCACAGTGTGCCGACTCCACAGTGCACACCATGTCACACTGCACAGTGCAGACTCCACAGTGCACACAATGTCGCACTGCACAGTGCAGACTCCACAGTGCACACAATGTCACACTGCACAGTGCAGACTCCACAGTGCACACAATGTCGCACTGCACAGTGCAGACTCCACAGTGCACACCATGTCACACTGCACAGTGCAGACTCCACAGTGCACACAATGTCACACTGCACAGTGCAGACTCCACAGTGCACACAATGTCACACCGCACAGTGCAGACTCCACAGTGTACACAATGTCACACTACAGAGTGCCGACTCCACAGTGCACACAATGTCATACTGCACAGTGTGCCGACTCCACAGTGCACACAATGTCACACTGCACAGTGCCGACTCCACAGTGCACACAATGTCACACTGCACAGTGCCGACTCCACAGTGCACACAATGTCACACTACACAGTGCAACTCCACAGTGCACACAATGTCACACTGCACAGTGCCGACTCCACAGTGCACACAATGTCACACTACACAGTGCAACTCCACAGTGCACACAATGTCACACTGCAAAGTGTGCAGACTCCACAGTGCACACAATGTCACACCACACAGTGTGCAGTCTCCACAGTGCACACAATGTCACACCGCACAGTGTGCAGACTCCACAGTGCACACAATGTCACACTGCACAGTGCCGACTCCACAGTGCACACGATGTCACACTGCACAGTGCAGACTCCACAGTGCACACAATGTCACACCGCACAGTGTGCTGACTCCACAGTGCACACAATGTCCCACTGCACAGTGCAGACTCCACAGTGCACACAATGTCACACTGGTCACACTGCACAGTGTGCAGACTCCACATGCACTCAATGTCACACTGCACAGTGCAGACTCCACAGTGCACACAATGTCACACTGCACAGTGTGCCTACTCCCCAGTGCACACAATGTCACACTGCACAGTGCCGACTCCAGAGTGCACACAATGTCACACTGCACAGTGCAGACTCCACAGTGCACACAATGTCATACTGCACAGTGTGCAGTCTCCACAGTGCACACAATGTCACACCACACAGTGTGCAGACTCCACAGTGCACACAATGTCACACCGCACAGTGTGCACACTCCACAGTGCACACAATGTCACACTGCACAGTGCCGACTCCACAGTGCACTCAATGTCACACCGCACAGTGTGCAGACTCCACAGTGCACACAATGTCACACCGCACAGTGTGCACACTCCACAGTGCACACAATGTCACACTGCACAGTGCCGACTCCACAGTGCACACAATGTCACACCGCACAGTATGCAGACTCCACAGTGCACACAATGTCACACTGCACAGTGCAGACTCCACAGTGCACACAATGTCACACCACACAGTGCAGACTCCACAGTGCACACAATGTCACACTGCACAGTGCAACTCCACAGTGCACACAATGTCACACTGCACAGTGACGACTCCACAGTGCACACAATGTCACACTACACAGTGCAACTCCACAGTGTGTAGGGATAAGTCCTGCCCCTTAGGGGGCGTGTTCGCCTCGGGCTAATGTCTGCCTATAAATTTGGCGAGCGTGCTCCGAGCTTCCTCTTCTACTCTCCTGGTCTCCGCGGGAACGGTGGTTCTGTAAGTCTATTTCTACATTAAAACTATATATATTTTTACAAACTGTCTGCATCCGTATACGCCGCTACATTTTGGCGTCCAACGTCGGGCTATTTTGCCCTCGACTCAAGCGGGTAGCCCGCTAGCTAACACAGCACCCTCCCGGGTGCTGTTTTTCAGTTCGTGACTCCGGCCCCAGTGCCGAGTCCGAGACATACTCGGCCACACAGGCCCATTCTGCCTGCCTTGGCTAAGTTTGCAGCGGAACCCCACTGCCTGAATTAGTGGAAGCTCAAGTACCTGCGGTTTTGCAACAAAAGCTGCCACAGCGGCAGATTTGGTCTGACACAAAGTGACTTGGCAGGGCAGTGGTGGCGCACGCTTTTGATACCAGCACTTGGGAGGCAAGGGCAGGCGGATCTCTGTGAGTTTGAGGCCGGCCAGGCAGGTAGCACACGCCTTTGATCCCAGCGCTTGGGAGGCAGAGGCAGACAGATCTCTGTGAGTTTGAGGCCTGCCAGGCAGTGGTAGCACACGCCTTTAATCCCAGCACTTGGGAAGCAGAGGCAGACGGATCTCTGTGAGTTTGAGGCCTGCCAGGCCGTGGTGGCGCACGCCTTTAATCCCAGCACTTGGGAGGCAGAGACAGGCGGATCTCTGTGAGTTCGAGGCCAGCCTGGTCTACAAGAGCTAGTTCTAGGACAGGCTCCAAAAACAGAGAGACCAACAACTGGCAGGAACCGAATATTGCAGGTAAAAATTTTTTTCTTTTATAAATAAAATGTCTGAACACATTACTGTTCAAGAATTTAACAGTTTTTTTAATTGTACCATGTGGGAGATTTTACAAGAGGTGTCTGTCACGCCACCTCTATGGATCCTTCTGGGATTCGTAGTTTTCATTGGCACCAAATGGTTTGATAATAGAAATATGATAAAGTCTTTACGAGACGAATCCAGGATTCTTAAGGCAGAGATAGAACGCTTAAAAACAATTGAGAATGATAACAATCTTCTCAAGAATCAGTTTGAAGTTCTCCAGACTGATAACAATCTTCTCAAGAATCAGTTTGAAGTTCTCCAGACTGATAACAATCTTCTCAAGAATCAGTTTGAAGTTCTCCAGACTGATAACAATCTTCTCAAGAATCAGTTTGGAGTTCTCCAGACTGATAACAATGTTCTCGAGAATCGGTTTGAAGTTCTCCAGGCTGATAACAATCTTCTCAAGAATCAGTTTGAGGCTCTCCAGGCTGATGTTAAGGAGAAATTCATTACTATGGAAGAGGGAACAGCTGATCTGGATCGTAAGGTTCAGTCCCTCTCTGTAGGAACTGAAACATTAGTGGCTGATATTAAGGAGAAATTCATTACTATGGAAGAGGGAACAGCTGATTTGGACAATAAGATTCAGTCCCTTTCTGTAGGAAATGAAACATTAACTGAGAGAATCAAAACTGCTGAATGTGACAATTGGATTTTGTCTAAAGCTTATGACAAATTGATGGAAAGAGTGTCAATACAAGAAGGCACAGTTTATGCCATAAAAATTATGTCCAAAGATAAGATGTTATCTCTAACGGACAAACTTCATACTTTAGAATCCTCAATGAAGGCTTTGGAACATAATTCTGGACAGGAGATTCAGACATTGCAGAAGGCAATAGTGAATAGAATTGAAAAGATTGAGGAATTTCTAAATTCTGATGAAGAAGAGCAAAGGGTAGAAGGGCAAATTTTAACTACATCTGTGGGTAAATCTCTCCGGGACAATTTCCACAAAGCTCTACCGACAGCTCTACCTGCCTTTCCAGTAATAACAACAGAGAAGGTGGTTGGTTCCAGAAACCCTAGGGTCATCAAGGAGGATACATGGGAGCCTGTCCGTATGAATGACCTCAAGGAAATTAAACAGGCTGTCATGACTTTTGGGATGCAAGCCTCTTTTGTTAAAGAGATGCTAAGATCTTGGGCCACGACAAACAAAGCAACCCCCTTGGACTGGCTCCAGCTGAGCTCTGCAGTACTTGAGAGTGGACCACAATTGAAATGGCAATGCTTATTCAGGCAAGAGGCTAAACTTTTAGAACAGCAGGAAAAAGCAAAGGGAATTGACATTTCCCTAGATAAAATTATAGGTGAAGGGCTCTTTTCCGACCCTCAGGAACAAGCTAATTTGGATGAAAACACACTTTCCATGTGTACTACAGCAGCCTTAAGGGCTTGGGACAGGGTACAAGACCCAGGACAGAGAATAGAATCATTTGTCAGAGTTAAACAGGGTCAGAGAGAACCCTTTAGTGACTTTTTACAAAGATTAACTAAGGCTGTACAAATAGGGATATCTGACCCAGAAGCAAGACGTATAATGATTGAGTCTTTGGCTTATGAAAATGCAAATGTGGAATGCAAAAGGATTTTGGGGCCTTTAAAGCTCAGATCAGCGCCTTTGGAAGAATGGGTCTTGCATACACTCAATGTTGATACATTTGATTATGGCACTGAAGCATGGGTAGAAGAAGCAATTTCCAATGGTAAAAGGAGACACCAGAATACCAAATGTTTTAATTGTGGCAAAATGGGTCATATGAAAAGGAATTGTAGACAACGGATTTTCAGAAATAATAATAATAATAATAATAATGCATCTTTCAGAAATAATAATAATAATGCATCTTCTAGAAATAACAGAAATAGGAGGACTCAGCCTTCAGGTTTATGTAGAAGATGTGGAAAAGGCAGACATTGGACGAATGAATGCAGGTCTACAAGAGATAGACAAGGCAACCTGATACAGTCGGGAAACGTGAGAGGGGGGGCCTCACAGGCCCCCATGGCAAACATGGTTCAGTCATATCCAGTTTCTGCAGAGAACGTGCCTCATCAGGACAATTAGGAAGCCCCATGCCTACTGTTACAAGCAATAATGATCAGAAAGATAAGTTACGTGTGTTTTGGCAAACTTCTATAAATGATCAAAGACCTAAACTGAGAGTGTGTGTAAATGGCATTTTTATTACTGGCCTGCTGGACACAGGTGCTGATGTAAGTATCATTACCCCAGAATCTTGGCATCCGTATTGGCCTCTTCAGAATGTAAATGTTCAGCTCCTGGGAATTGGAACCCTATCTCGAGTAAGGCAGAGCACGAGATGGGTTGAATGTATAGGGCCAGAGGGACAAATAGGAAAATTAAAGCCATATGTAGCCAATATCGCAATGAATTTATGGGGTCGTGACCTATTACAACAATGGAATACCGAAATTAACATTCCTGCTACTTCTAGAGCCTATAGTTCTGAGAATAATATTAAAAGATATTACAAATGGAGAAAACCGGCCATTCGGGCTGTACAAGAACAAGCAATTGATGTCCCTTCAGAGATACCAACAGCCTTGCCTCTAAAATGGTTGACTGAGAAACCAATATGGACAAAGCAATGGCCTTTAGCTGAGGAAAAGTTACAGGCTTTAGAACAGCTGGTACAAGAACAATTAGATGCTGGACATATAGAAGAATCTACCAGCCTTTGGAATTCTCCTGTATTTGTGGTTAAGAAAAAATCAGGTAAATGGAGAATGGTGACAGATCTCAGGGCCATCAACAAGGTTATTCAACCTATGGGCCCTCTGCAATCTGGAATTCCTTTGCCCTCTTTATTACCAAAAGGATGGCCTCTCATAGTTATTGATTTAAAGGATTGTTTTTTCACTATACCTTTGCAAAAAGAAGATAGAGAAAAATTTGCCTTCACAGTGCCTACTTATAACAATTCTCAACCTTCGAGGAGGTACCACTGGACCGTTCTCCCCCAGGGTATGTTAAATAGCCCCTCCCTGTGCCAATATTTTGTGAACCAACCATTGCAAATAATACGCAAGAAATTTCCCAAATCTATAGTATACCATTACATGGACGACATCTTGTTATCCGATTCAAACATGGATACCTTGAACAGACTGTTTGAAGAAATAAAGATACTTTTACCTAAATGGGGATTGCAAATTGCTCCTGAAAAGATTCAGAAGGGAGATTCTGTTAATTATTTAGGTTATAAAATAGGTTTGCAAAAAATTAAGACACAAAAAGCACAAATTAGGAGAGATCGCCTACGGACTCTTAATGACTTTCAAAGACTGTTAGGAGACATTTCCAGTCTACGACCAGCTATTGGAATAACACCTGATCTAATAATTCATTTGAACAAAACCTTGGATGGTGATAAAGATTTAAACAGTCCCAGAGAATTAACAGCTGAAGCAGAAAAGGAACTGACAATGATTGAGGAAAAATTACAACAGGCACATGTGGACAGGGTGAATCCAGAGCTCGATTGTATTCTTGTCATACTACCATCAAAAATTTCTCCTACAGGAATTTTAATGCAGAGAGATGATATTATTTTGGAATGGATCTTTTTACCACATAAACCAAGTAAGAAACTGAAAACTTATGTGGAAAAAGTCTCTGAGTTAATTATAAAAGGCAAGCTGAGACTTCGTCAACTAGCAGGCATAGACCCAGCAGAAATTATAGTGCCCTTCACTGCTGATGAACTAAAGAAATTATGGGAAGATAATGAACCATGGCAAAGAGCTTGTGCTAATTTTTTGGGAGACATTAATAATAACTATCCAAAAAGCAAGCGGCTCAACTTCATAAAGAGAACTTCTTGGATTCTTCCTCGAATCGTCCGTGATGCTCCAATAACTGGAGCCCGTACATTCTATACTGACGCCAATAAATCAGGGAAGGCAGGTTACAAATCAGAAGACTTGGATAAGGTGGAACAAAGTCCGTATAATTCTGTCCAGAAGGCAGAATTATATGCCATTCTTATGGTGCTAAGGGATTTTAAAGGACCTATTAATATAGTTACAGATTCACAATACGCAGAAAGAGTTATTTTACATATTGAAACTGCTGAATTTATACCTGATGATACTGAACTAACCTCATTGTTTCTCCAGGTTCAAGATTTGATCAGGAACAGGCTTTGCCCTATGTACATAACACACATCCGATCCCATACGGGTCTGCCAGGTCCTCTAGCACAAGGTAATGCAGAAATTGATCAATTACTGATTGGTAGTGTGCTACAAGCCTCTGAATTTCATAAAAAACATCATGTTAATAGCAAAGGTTTGAAGAAAGAGTTTTCAATTACATGGCAACAAGCTAAGGAGATTGTAAAGAAATGCCCTACTTGCTCTTTCTATAACCAAACGCCACTGCCTGCAGGGGCTAATCCAAAGGGCACCCAAAGGAATGAAATCTGGCAGATGGATGTGTTCCACTTTGCAGAATTTGGCAAATTAAAATATGTTCATCACACCATTGACACTTATTCAGGCTTTCAGTGGGCAACTGCTTTAAGTTCAGAAAAAGCTGATTCAGTAATCACTCATTTATTAGAAGTCATGGCTATCATGGGTATACCTACACAAATAAAAACGGACAATGGTCCTGCTTATGTTTCTAGGAAAATGAAACGGTTTTTTGATTATTACAATATCAAGCATGTTACAGGTATACCATACAATCCTACAGGTCAAGCAGTCATAGAAAGATCAAATCGAACTATAAAAGATATGTTGAACAAACAGAAAGGGGTGGAAAACACCCCCAGAAATAGGCTACATAATGCTTTGTTAACCTTGAATTTTCTCAACGCTAATGAGAAGGGAACAACGGCTGCAGAAAGACATTGGATAATGGAAAAGTCTACTGAACTAAATCAACCAGTTTATTTCAAGGATGTGCTGACCTCACAATGGAAGCCAGGATATGTGCTACGTTGGGGAAGGGGTTTTGCTCTTATCTCCACAGGTGAGGAAAAATTATGGATACCATCAAAATTAATAAAGGTTCGGTTTGAAGAAGAGAAGCCACTTGGAAAAGATAAATAACAATTCTTTCATAAGGATGGCGAACATACTGATGGTAAGAAATACAGATAGGTTTGGAGGCAGGGTTCTTTTCTTATCTCCACAGGAAAATACTCATCTTCAAAGAAATTGAGGGACCCTGAATATTTAATTACTGGTGGATGGACACATTTTGTAAGTATTAATTTTTATTTATATATCTTATTAAACATTTCTTTATAAATATATAGAGCTGGTTTTGAAGTTGGACTCTGGCTCAGTCCCTCTCCAATTCCAAGCCTGTTAGTAAGAGAAAAACCCAGAGTTTCTGGAGTTTCTGTCTCATGTCAAGAGCCATGATATGGGACAGAAAGAAATATGAGTTTAGAAAACATCCTTGCTTTTCTTCATATCTATCATACTTTTCATTGAATATATGTATCATGCCTTTTATTGAATATATATATGTATGTATATATATGTCTATATGATTAATGTTTAAGTTTTTCACAATGAACAATGAGTTTTTCCCGAAGTGACATTTGAAGTTTCCAGGAAGAAGATGGGGCCCCACAACAACAACTCTACCTGGTTGATATGACGTCATGATACTGATAGCACTACTACAAGACCTGTTTTGGATACCAGCTGCACAAGACGATCCCAACTTGGTTAGCTGAAATGGTGCACATCTTGTACAACATTCTGGCCAGACCTCCACAAAATACTCAGAGACTATTTGCAATTTTAAAAGACATTGATCTTGAAATTTAACCATCATTTTACTTTCACAGGATCCCCCAGAAAGAACGTCGCCCCCATGACAGCTGGAAGTAATTCTAGAGGACGACGTCCCCTCTCCCAGTAAAGCTTACCCCTGGGTTTAGGGACATCATTTAGGGGTTGGGAGGTTGGGGGAGGAATTTTATAAGCTCAGGGATCATTTTGAAAAAAAAAAAAAAAGAGGGAATGATGGGATAATAGATTTATAATTGTGAGTTACTGCTTTTAGACAAATATATTGGTATCAATTCTTGTATATTGAAACAAAGTTAAATTATATTGACTATTGTATGCATGCATGTTTCTATGTTTAAAACATTTTTATGTATTGACATATATTGTATTGATATATATATTGTATATATTTACCATATTGCAATGTATATTTGTACAGTGTTTATATTTGGAGGTCATTATCCTCATTTGTTACACAGTTGTTTATTGTCTTAGTCTTTAAGTTAGATAGATATTGAGAATTATATAGATAAATAGTCATCTAAGTTTGTCATTTATAATCAGACTAATCGGGTTCTTTAGATATATAGAGATTATATTCAGTATAGATAGATAATCTTCAACCTCTTCAAAGAGCTGTAGAAAATGGCCTTTAATCTAACTCAGAGTTTCGTGATAGTGAGACACAATTGCTCCTGGCAACACCACTCCATTCCCGAGAGAATGTTGAGCACCAAAGACACTCCACCTGGAGCCTTTCTATTTGGCAGAACTGGCCTTTGGGCAAAGAAATGCCTATACCTCAACCACTGACACAGATACAGAGCGTGCATCAAAAGATAAAACAGGACTGTCATATCCTGCCAAGACAGGGTAAGATAGTTTTGAAAAGTTCCTTGCCTTTAATAATGGTATGTCAGTTATGTTAGGCCTTAGCCAAAATTGGTTGACTCAACATTGCAAACGAGACTTTGGGTGATTGCCCAGGTAGTCAGTTGTCTGTCAATTGTTGCACATTTTGGATATATCTCGTTTGTTGAGTAGTGTTTATTCCCTTCTCAGATCTTTGACTGAGTTGAAGATTATATAATTGTAGTTACTCTTTACATTATTTGGACTCCTTGAGATAGAATGTTTAGCAAAGCTTTTGTTCTCAATATTGTTTGTTATATTTATTATTTGTTGTTATTGTATGTAGTTGTATTTGGTTTAGTTCTGTCTTATTTAGACAAAAAGGGGAGATGTAGGGATAAGTCCTGCCCCTTAGGGGGCGTGTTCGCCTCGGGCTAATGTCTGCCTATAAATTTGGCGAGCGTGCTCCGAGCTTCCTCTTCTACTCTCCTGGTCTCCGCGGGAACGGTGGTTCTGTAAGTCTATTTCTACATTAAAACTATATATATTTTTACAAACTGTCTGCATCCGTATACGCCGCTACAACAGTGCACACAATGTCACACTACACAGTGACGACTCCACAGTGCACACAATGTCACACTGCACAGTGCAGACTCCACAGTGCACACAATGTCACACTGCACAGTGACGACTCCACAGTGCACACAATGTCACACTGCACAGTGCAACTCCACAGTGCACACAATGTCACACTGCACAGTGACGACTCCACAGTGCACACAATGTCACACTACACTTGACGACTCCACAGTGCACACAATGTCACACTGCACAGTGTGCAGACTCCACAGTGCACACAATGTCACACTGCACAGTGCAGACTCCACAGTGCAAACAATGTCACACCGCACAGTGTGCAGACTCCACAGTGCACACAATGTCACACTGCACAGTGACGACTCCACAGTGCACACAATGTCACACGGCACAGTGACGACTCCACAGTGCACACAATGTCACACTGCACAGTGCACACAATGTCACACTGCACAGTGTGCAGACTCCACAGTGCACACAATGTCACACTGCACAGTGTGCAGACTCCACAGTGCACACAATGTCACACTACACAGTGTGCAGACTCCACAGTGCACACAATGTCACACCGCACAGTGTGCAGACTCCACAGTGCACACAATGTCACACTGCACAGTGCAGACTCCACAGTGCACACAATGTCACACTGCACAGTGCCGACTGCACAGTGCACAGAATGTCACACCGCACAGTGTGCAGACTCCACAGTGCACACAATGTCACACCGCACAGTGTGCAGACTCCACAGTGCACACAATGTCACACTGCACAGTGCAGACTCCACAGTGCACAAATGTCACCCTGCACAGTGCCGACTGCACAGTGCACACAATGTCACACCGCACAGTGTGCAGACTCCACAGTGCACACAATGTCACACTGCACAGTGCCGACTCCACAGTGCACACAATTTCACACCGCACAGTGTGCAGACTCCACAGTGCACACAATGTCACACCACACAGTGTGCAGTCTCCACAGTGCACACAATGTCACACTGCACAGTGTGCAGACTCCACAGTGCACACAATGTCACACTGCACAGTGCAGACTCCACAGTGCACACAATGTCACACTGCACAGTGTGCAGACTCCACAGTGCACACAATGTCACACTGCACAGTGCAGACTCCACAGTGCACACAATGTCACACTGCACAGTGCAGACTCCACAGTGCACACAATGTCACACCGCACAGTGTGCTGACTCCACAGTGCACACAATGTCACACTACACAGTGCCGACTCCACAGTGCACACTATGTCACACTGCACAGTGTGCAGACTCCACAGTGCACACAATGTCACACTGCACAGTGTGCAGACTCCACAGTGCACACATTGTCACACTGCACAGTGTGCAGACTCCACAGTGCACACAATGTCACACTGCACAGTGCAGACTCCTCAGTGCACACAATGTCACACTGCACAGTGCCGACTCCACAGTGAACACAATGTCACACCGCACAGTGTGCCGCCTCCACAGTGCACACAATGTCACACTGCACAGTGTGCAGACTCCACATGCACACAATGTCACACTGCACAGTGCAGACTCCACAATGCACACAATGTCACACTGCACAGTGCAGACTCCACAGTGCACACAATGTCACACCGCACAGTGTGCTGACTCCACAGTGCACACAATGTTACACTGCACAGTACAGACTCCACAGTGCACACAATGTCACACCGCACAGTGCAGACTCCACAGTGCACACAATGTCACACTGCACAGTGACGACTCCACAGTGCACACAATGTCACACTGCACAGTGTGCCGACTCCACAGTGCACACCATGTCACACTGCACAGTGCAGACTCCACAGTGCACACAATGTCGCACTGCACAGTGTGCTGACTCCACAGTGCACACAATGTCACACTGCACAGTGCCGACTCCACAGTGCACACAATGTCACACCGCACAGTGTGCTGACTCCACAGTGCACACAATGTCACACTGCACAGTACAGACTCCACAGTGCACACAATGTCACACCGCACAGTGCAGACTCCACAGTGCACACAATGTCACACTGCACAGTGTGCCGACTCCACAGTGCACACAATGTCACACTGCACAGTGTGCCGACTCCACAGTGCACACCATGTCACACTGCACAGTGCAGACTCCACAGTGCACACAATGTCGCACTGCACAGTGTGCTGACTCCACAGTGCACACAATGTCACACTGCACAGTACCGACTCCACAGTGCACACAATGTCACACTGCACAGTGCCGACTCCACAGTGCACACAATGTCACACTGCACAGTGACGACTCCACAGTGCACACAATGTCACACTGCACAGTGTGCAGACTCCACAGTGCACACAATGTCACACCACACAGTGTGCAGTCTCCACAGTGCACACAATGTCACACCGCACAGTGTGCAGACTCCACAGTGCACACAATGTCACACTGCACAGTTCCGACTCCACAGTGCACACAATGTCACACCGCACAGTGCAGACTCCTCAGTGCACACAATGTCACACTGCACAGTGTGCCTACTCCACAGTGCACACAATGTCACACTGCACAGTGCAGACTCCACAGTGCACACAATGTCACACTGCACAGTGCAGACTCCACAGTGCACACAATGTCACACTGCACAGTGTGCAGACTCCACATGCACACAATGTCACACTGCACAGTGCAGACTCCACAGTGCACACAATGACACACTGCACAGTGCAGACTCCACAGTGCACACAATGTCACACCGCACAGTGTGCTGACTCCACAGTGCACACAATGTCACACTGCACAGTACAGACTCCACAGTGCACACAATGTCACACCGCACAGTGCAGACTCCACAGTGCACACAATGTCACACTGCACAGTGTGCCGACTCCACAGTGCACACAATGTCACACTGCACAGTGTGCCGACTCCACAGTGCACACCATGTCACACTGCACAGTGCAGACTCCACAGTGCACACAATGTCGCACTGCACAGTGTGCTGACTCCACAGTGCACACAATGTCACACTGCACAGTGCCGACTCCACAGTGCACACAATGTCACACTGCACAGTGTGCAGACTCCACAGTGCACACAATGTCACACTGCACAGTGCAACTCCACAGTGCACACAATGTCACACCGCACAGTGTGCCGACTCCACAGTGCACACAATGTCACACTGCACAGTGCCGACTCCACAGTGCACACAATGTCACACTGCACAGTGCCGACTCCACAGTGCACACGATGTCACACCGCACAGTGTGCTGACTCCACAGTGCACACAATGTCACACTGCACAGTGCAGACTCCACAGTGCACACAATGTCACACTGGTCACACTGCACAGTGTGCAGACACCACATGCACACAATGTCACACTGCACAGTGCAGACTCCACAGTGCACACAATGTCACACTGGTCACACTGCACAGTGTGCAGACTCCACATGCACACAGTGTCACACTGCACAGTGCAGACTCCACAGTGCACACAATGTCACACCGCACATTGTGCTGACTCCACAGTGCACACAATGTCACACTGCACAGTGCAGACTCCACAGTGCACACAATGTCACACCGCACAGTGTGCTGACTCCACAGTGCACACAATGTCACACTGCACAGTGCAGACTCCACAGTGCACACAATGTCACACTGGTCACACTGCACAGTGTGCAGACTCCACAGTGCACACAATGTCACACTGCACAGTGCAGACTCCACAGTGCACACAATGTCACACTGCACAGTGTGCCTACTCCACAGTGCACACAATGTCACACTGCACAGTGCCGACTCCACAGTGCACACAATGTCACACTGCACAGTGCAGACTCCACAGTGCACACAATGTCATACTGCACAGTGTGCAGTCTCCACAGTGCACACAATGTCACACCACACAGTGTGCAGACTCCACAGTGCACACAATGTCACACCGCACAGTGTGCACACTCCACAGTGCACACAATGTCACACTGCACAGTGCCGACTCCACAGTGCACACAATGTCACACCGCACAGTGTGCAGACTCCACAGTGCACACAATGTCACACTGCACAGTGCAGACTCCACAGTGCACACAATGTCACACCACACAGTGCAGACTCCACAGTGCACACAATGTCACACTGCACAGTGCAACTCCACAGTGCACACAATGTCACACTGCACAGTGACGACTTAAGGTGCACACAATGTCACACTACACAGTGCAACTCCACAGTGCACACAATGTCACACTACACAGTGACGACTCCACAGTGAACACAATGTCACACTGCACAGTGCAGACTCCACAGTGCACACAATGTCACACTGCACAGTGACGACTCCACAGTGCACACAATGTAACACTGCACAGTGCAACTCCACAGTGCACACAATGTCACACTGCACAGTGACGACTCCACAGTGCACACAATGTCACACTACACTTGACGACTCCACAGTGCACACAATGTCACACTGCACAGTGTGCAGAATCCACAGTGCACACAATGTCACACTGCACAGTAGACTCCACAGTGCAAACAATGTCACACCGCACAGTGTGCAGACTCCACAGTGCACACAATGTCACACTGCACAGTAGACTCCACAGTGCAAACAATGTCACACCGCACAGTGTGCAGACTACACAGTGCACACAATGTCACACCGCACAGTGTGCAGACTCCACAGTGCACACAATGTCACACTACACAGTGTGCAGACTCCACAGTGCACACAATGTCACACCGCACAGTGTGCAGACTCCACAGTGCACACAATGTCACACTGCACAGTGCAGACTCCACAGTGCACAAATGTCACCCTGCACAGTGCCGACTGCACAGTGCACACAATGTCACACCGCACAGTGTGCAGACTCCACAGTGCACACAATGTCACACTGCACAGTGTGCCGACTCCACAGTGCACACAATGTCACACCGCACAGTGTGCAGACTCCACAGTGCACACAATGTCACACCACACAGTGTGCAGTCTCCACAGTGCACACAATGTCACACTGCACAGTGTGCAGACTCCACAGTGCACACAATGTCACACTGCACAGTGCAGACTCCACAGTGCACACAATGTCACACTGCACAGTGTGCAGACTCCACAGTGCACACAATGTCACACTGCACAGTGCAGACTCCACAGTGCACACAATGTCACACTGCACAGTGCAGACTCCACAGTGCACACAATGTCACACCGCACAGTGTGCTGACTCCACAGTGCACACAATGTCACACTACACAGTGCCGACTCCACAGTGCACACTATGTCACACTGCACAGTGTGCAGACTCCACAGTGCACACAATGTCACACTGCACAGTGTGCAGACTCCACATGCACACAATGTCACACTGCACAGTGCAGACTCCACAGTGCACACAATGTCACACTGCACAGTGCAGACTCCACAGTGCACACAATGTCACACCGCACAGTGTGCTGACTCCACAGTGCACACAATGTCACACTGCACAGTACAGACTCCACAGTGCACACAATGTCACACCGCACAGTGCAGACTCCACAGTGCACACAATGTCACACTGCACAGTGTGCCGACTCCACTGTGCACACAATGTCACACTGCACAGTGTGCCGACTCCACAGTGCACACCATGTCACACTGCACAGTGCAGACTCCACAGTGCACACAATGTCGCACTGCACAGTGTGCTGACTCCACAGTGCACACAATGTCACACTGCACAGTGCCGACTCCACAGTGCACACAATGTCACACTGCACAGTGCCGACTCCACAGTGCACACAATGTCACACTGCACAGTGTGCAGACTCCACAGTGCACACAATGTCACACTGCACAGTGTGCAGACTCCACAGTGCACACAATGTCACACCACACTGTGTGCAGTCTCCACAGTGCACACAATGTCACACCGCACAGTGTGCAGACTCCACAGTGCACACAATGTCACACTGCACAGTGCCGACTCCACAGTGCACACGATGTCACACTGCACAGTGCAGACTCCACAGTGCACACAATGTCACACCGCACAGTGTGCTGACTCAACAGTGCACACAATGTCACACTGCACAGTGCAGACTCCACAGTGCACACAATGTCACACCGCACAGTGTGCTGACTCCACAGTGCACACAATGTCACACTGCACAGTGCAGACTCCACAGTGCACACAATGTCACACTGGTCACACTGCACAGTGTGCAGACTCCACATGCACACAATGTCACACTGCACAGTGCAGACTCCACAGTGCACACAATGTCACACTGCACAGTGTGCAGACTCCACATGCACACAATGTCACACTGCACAGTGCAGACTCCACAGTGCACACAATGTCACACTGCACAGTGTGCAGACTCCACATGCACACAATGTCACACTGCACAGTGCAGAGTCCACAGTGCACACAATGTCACACTGCACAGTGCAGACTCCACAGTGCACACAATGTCACATCCACAATGTGCAGACTCCACAGTGCACACAATGTCACACCGCACAGTGTGCAGACTCCACGGCGCACACAATGTCACATTGCACAGTGCCGACTCCACAGTGCACACAATGTCACACTGCACAGTGCAGACTTCACAGTGCACACAATGTCACACCGCACAGTGTGCCGACTCCACAGTGCACACAATGTCACACTGCACAGTGTGCAGACTCCACAGTGCACACAATGTCACACCGCACAATGCCTACCCACAGTGCACACAATGTCACACCACACAGTGCAGACTCCACAGTGCACACAATGTCACACAGTGCCGACTCCACAGTGCACACAATGTCACACCGCACAGTGTGCCGACTCCACAGTGCACACAATGTCACACCGCACAGTGTGCAGACTCCACAGTGCACACAATGTCACACCGCACAGTGTGCCGACTCCACAGTGAACACAATGTCACACCGCACAGTGCAGACTCCACAGTGCACACAATGTCACACCACACAGTGCCGACTCCACAGTGAACACAATGTCACACCGACAGTGCAGACTCCACAGTGCACACAATGTCACACCGCACAGTGTGCTGACTCCACAGTGCACACAATGTCACCCCGCACAGTGTGCAGACTCCACAGTGCACACAATGTCACACTGTGCCGACTCCACAGTTCACACAATGTCACACCGCACAGTGTGCAGACTCCACAGTGCACACAATGTCACACTGTGCCGACTCCACAGTGCACACAATGTCACACCGCACAGTGCAGACTCCACAGTGCACACAATGTCACACTGCACAGTGTGCCGACTCCACAGTGCACACAATGTCACACCGCACAGTGTGCCGACTTCACAGTGCACACAATGTCACACTACAGAGTGTGCCGACTCCACAGTGCACACAATGTCACACTGCACACTGTGCAGACTCCATGTCACACTGCACAGTGTGCCGACTCCACAGTGCGCACAATGTCACACCGCACAGTGCCGACTCCAGAGTGCACACAATGTCACACCGCACAGTGTGCAGACTCCACAGTGCACACAATGTCACACTACACAGTGTGCCGACTCCACAGTGCACACAATGTCACACCGCACAGTGTGCACACTCCACAGTGCACACAATGTCACACCGCACAGTGTGCCGACTCCACAGTGCACACAATGTCACACCGCACAGTGCCGACTCCACAGTGCACACAATGTCACACTGCACAGTGTGCCGACTCCACAGTGCACACAATGTCACACCGCACAGTGTGCAGACTCCACAGTGCACACAATGTCACACCGCACAGTGTGCCGACTCCACAGTGCACACAATGTCACCCCGCACAGTGTGCCGACTCCACAGTGCACACAATGTCACCCCGCACAGTGTGCAGACTCCACAGTGCACACAATGTCACACCGCACAGTGTGCAGACTCCACAGTGCACACAATGTCACACTGCACAGTGTGCAGACTCCACAGTGCACACAATGTCACACTACACAGTGCCGACTCCACAGTGCACACAATGTCACACTGCACAGTGCAGACTCCACAGTGCACACAATGTCACACTGCACAGTGCAGACTCCACAGTGCACACAATGTCACACCGCACAGTGTGCTGACTCCACAGTGCACACAATGTCACACTACACAGTGCCGACTCCACAGTGCACACTATGTCACACTGCACAGTGTGCAGACTCCACAGTGCACACAATGTCACACTGCACAGTGTGCAGACTCCACATGCACACAATGTCACACTGCACAGTGCAGACTCCACAGTGCACACAATGTCACACTGCACAGTGCAGACTCCACAGTGCACACAATGTCACACCGCACAGTGTGCTGACTCCACAGTGCACACAATGTCACACTGCACAGTACAGACTCCACAGTGCACACAATGTCACACCGCACAGTGCAGACTCCACAGTGCACACAATGTCACACTGCACAGTGTGCCGACTCCACTGTGCACACAATGTCACACTGCACAGTGTGCCGACTCCACAGTGCACACCATGTCACACTGCACAGTGCAGACTCCACAGTGCACACAATGTCGCACTGCACAGTGTGCTGACTCCACAGTGCACACAATGTCACACCACACAGTGTGCAGACTCCACAGTGCACACAATGTCACACTGCACAGTGCCGACTCCACAGTGCACACAATGTCACACTGCACAGTGCCGACTCCACAGTGCACACAATGTCACACTGCACAGTGTGCAGACTCCACAGTGCACACAATGTCACACTGCACAGTGTGCAGACTACACAGTGCACACAATGTCACACCACACTGTGTGCAGTCTCCACAGTGCACACAATGTCACACCGCACAGTGTGCAGACTCCACAGTGCACACAATGTCACACTGCACAGTGCCGACTCCACAGTGCACACGATGTCACACTGCACAGTGCAGACTCCACAGTGCACACAATGTCACACCGCACAGTGTGCTGACTCAACAGTGCACACAATGTCACACTGCACAGTGCAGACTCCACAGTGCACACAATGTCACACCGCACAGTGTGCTGACTCCACAGTGCACACAATGTCACACTGCACAGTGCAGACTCCACAGTGCACACAATGTCACACTGGTCACACTGCACAGTGTGCAGACTCCACATGCACACAATGTCACACTGCACAGTGCAGACTCCACAGTGCACACAATGTCACACTGCACAGTGTGCAGACTCCACATGCACACAATGTCACACTGCACAGTGCAGACTCCACAGTGCACACAATGTCACACTGCACAGTGTGCAGACTCCACATGCACACAATGTCACACTGCACAGTGCAGAGTCCACAGTGCACACAATGTCACACTGCACAGTGCAGACTCCACAGTGCACACAATGTCACATCCACAGTGTGCAGACTCCACAGTGCACACAATGTCACACCGCACAGTGTGCAGACTCCACGGCGCACACAATGTCACATTGCACAGTGCCGACTCCACAGTGCACACAATGTCACACTGCACAGTGCAGACTTCACAGTGCACACAATGTCACACCGCACAGTGTGCCGACTCCACAGTGCACACAATGTCACACTGCACAGTGTGCAGACTCCACAGTGCACACAATGTCACACCGCACAATGCCTACCCACAGTGCACACAATGTCACACCACACAGTGCAGACTCCACAGTGCACACAATGTCACACAGTGCCGACTCCACAGTGCACACAATGTCACACCGCACAGTGTGCCGACTCCACAGTGCACACAATGTCACACCGCACAGTGTGCAGACTCCACAGTGCACACAATGTCACACCGCACAGTGTGCCGACTCCACAGTGAACACAATGTCACACCGCACAGTGCAGACTCCACAGTGCACACAATGTCACACCACACAGTGCCGACTCCACAGTGAACACAATGTCACACCGACAGTGCAGACTCCACAGTGCACACAATGTCACACCGCACAGTGTGCTGACTCCACAGTGCACACAATGTCACCCCGCACAGTGTGCAGACTCCACAGTGCACACAATGTCACACTGTGCCGACTCCACAGTTCACACAATGTCACACCGCACAGTGTGCAGACTCCACAGTGCACACAATGTCACACTGTGCCGACTCCACAGTGCACACAATGTCACACCGCACAGTGCAGACTCCACAGTGCACACAATGTCACACTGCACAGTGTGCCGACTCCACAGTGCACACAATGTCACACCGCACAGTGTGCCGACTTCACAGTGCACACAATGTCACACTACAGAGTGTGCCGACTCCACAGTGCACACAATGTCACACTGCACACTGTGCAGACTCCATGTCACACTGCACAGTGTGCCGACTCCACAGTGCGCACAATGTCACACCGCACAGTGCCGACTCCAGAGTGCACACAATGTCACACCGCACAGTGTGCAGACTCCACAGTGCACACAATGTCACACTACACAGTGTGCCGACTCCACAGTGCACACAATGTCACACCGCACAGTGTGCACACTCCACAGTGCACACAATGTCACACCGCACAGTGTGCCGACTCCACAGTGCACACAATGTCACACCGCACAGTGCCGACTCCACAGTGCACACAATGTCACACTGCACAGTGTGCCGACTCCACAGTGCACACAATGTCACACCGCACAGTGTGCAGACTCCACAGTGCACACAATGTCACACCGCACAGTGTGCCGACTCCACAGTGCACACAATGTCACCCCGCACAGTGTGCCGACTCCACAGTGCACACAATGTCACCCCGCACAGTGTGCAGACTCCACAGTGCACACAATGTCACACCGCACAGTGTGCAGACTCCACAGTGCACACAATGTCACACTGCACAGTGTGCAGACTCCACAGTGCACACAATGTCACACCGCACAGTGTGCAGACTCCACAGTGCACACAATGTCACAGTGCTCAGTGTGCCGACTCCACAGTGCACACAATGTCACACTACACACTGCCGACTCCACAGTGCACACAATGTCACACTGCACAGTGCCGACTCCACAGTGCACACAATGTCACACCACACAGTGCCGACTCCACAGTGCACCCAGTGTCACACCGCACAGTGCAGACTCCACAGCGCACACAATGTCACACCGCACAGTGTGCAGACTCCACAGTGCACACAATGTCACACTGCACAGTGCAGACTCCACAGTGCACACAATGTCACACCGCACAGTGCCGACTCCACAGTGCACCCAGTGTCACACCGCACAGTGCAGACTCCACAGTGCACACAATGTCACACCGCACAGTGTGCAGACTCCACAGTGCACACAATGTCACACTGCACAGTGCAGACTCCACAGTGCACACAATGTCACACCGCACAGTGTGCAGACTCCACAGTGCACACATTGTCACACCGCACAGTGTGCCGACTTCACAGTGCACACAATGTCACACCGCACAGTGTGCAGACTCCACAGTGCACACATTGTCACACCGCACAGTGTGCAGACTCCACAGTGCACACAATGTCACACCGCACAGTGTGCCTACTCCACAGTGCACACATTGTCACACCGCACAGTGTGCAGACTCCACAGTGCACACAATGTCACACCGCACAGTGTGCAGACTCCACAGTGCACACATTGTCACACCGCACAGTATGCCGACTTCACAGTGCACACAATGTCACAGTGCACAGTGCCAACCAAACTGCCTTAACCTCATAGGCTCGAATTCAAGATTATTGCATATTATGAATTAGTGTTTTAAATGTATTGCAGCTTACTGTTCTCACAGAACATAATGGTTTAATCACAGAAGGGAAAGACTTCTCATATTTTGCTAACATTATTTTCAGCATCTAAGTTACAAGTTAGTACATTTTTGATTGCATTGTGTTAAAATGTTTGATTTTTAAAAATCAATGTTTGGGTTGCTGACTTTAGTTTCATGAAAGTGATTAAATAAATTTTGTCTTTGATTAAGACAAGATTTCCAAGAATTTCTTAACTGGTGCTAAATGCATTTCTGCTGTTTTGTATTACATACTTATGTGAAATTGTATTCTTGCTTTGATTATAATTAAATAAAAGTACCAATCAACTATGAAAAACACTGAATCTACTTTATATCTAAAGATACCAAGTATTTAGTCAAAATTTAATTCTTTACGTAAAAATATATTAGAACTATGTCTCATTATAGTGTACAAAATTGCTTTTGTATTTAATTCATAGAAAAAGTATTTGTTTACCAAAAATTTCTTTACATAAATATCTTCATGATTTATTATTACAATATACTTGATTTGTATACCTATGATCTATACCTACATACTCAGGGTCACACCAAAAGCCTCTTGGTAGAAAACATAGACAGAATTAAGTTTAGAAGGGCCTAGGATAGATCAATGCGAATGTCTCTGAGGACAGGAGAAACACGGAACTAAGGGGCATTGTCTGAAGTCTCACATATGGAGAAGGAATCTATTTCTTCCATTGGTGAAATGTTGAAGGAAATTTATGAAGACACAGAGAAATTAACAACTGTATGTTCATATGAAAGGTGCTTTATGCTTCAAAGTAAATTGTATGCAAAATTAAGAAACCCACTGAATATTTACTTAAAAAATCAAGTCCCTGTATGTATTTATTATTTATGCCTTTATTTATTTATTATTTATTTTACATAAAAAGATTTTATTAGTAGGGAACAGGAATTTGACCAAACAAGCCAAATCCCATGTCACCATCCAACTCCTTGGATTCCTCCTCCTCCTTCTCTTTTTCTCTGCCACAGCAGGAAGTGGAAGGGGTGTTGGGCAGCACAGAGCCCGCAGAACCACAGCAGCAGGAACAGCCACAGCTCCATCAACAGGAACAATAGCATGGTTGCCAACACCCTGGGCAATGACAGCCTCAGTGTTTTCTTCTTTTCTTCTTTCTTTTCAGAATTTTCTTCCATTCAGCTCACTGATGACCTTGTTGATCTGGTCATCATGTCCACTTGGACATGATGTCTAGTGTCCTCTTGATATCTTTGGCAGTGGGAGAGTGTAGTAATATGGGAGCAGGGCTGCATCCCCAACCCCCAGCCGCCTGCCCGGCTAGCTTATGCCCCGAAATAATTACACGGACACTGTATTCTTTTAAACACTGCTTGGCTCATTTCTACCTAGCATCTTCTAGGCTAATTCTCCCACCTGGACTAGCCCATTTCTTATTATCTGTATAGCACCGGTCTTACCGGGAAGATTCTAGCCTAAGTCCATCCTGGGTCGGAGCTTCATAGCGCGCGTCTTCCCTGGAGCAGGTAGCATGGCGTCTCTCTCTGAGGTGTCTGCTCCGGAGAGGAGAGCTGCGGAGTCTGACCTCACTTCCTCTTCCTCCCAGCGTTTTGTTCTGTTTACTCCTCCCACCTATCTCCTAACCAATGAGAGCCAAGTAGTTTCTTTTTATTTAACCAATGACCTTCCTCCATCAGGAGAGTACTTGCCCCCAAGGTTGGCCAGCAGATAAGAGGCAATTTAGTGCATGTTGCATAGTACTAAATTTAGTTGCATAGTTGCATGTTGCATTTACTGCATGGTACAGGTCTCATGCTTGCAACCTCCACAGAGGCAGCAAAAGCTCCCCACTTTTTAGTTTTTGGCTATAACAATTTTAATCCCACTAAAATATAGCTTCAGGTAATTTTTTTGCACAGTGTCAATCTCTAAATTGCTTTCATCCAAACATAATATTTTTATTGTTTATTTATGAATTTCACATAATGCACCCCAATCACACTCACTTCCTAGTCCTCTCAGGTCTACTTTCCACACTTCTGACCTCCCCTGCTGCAAAAAAAATCAAAGAAAAAATAATAGTTTTGTTTTCTATTCTTATAATTTTTTATATCCTGATTATAGTTTCCCACCCTTCTACTTTACCCAGTTCCTCCCACCTCTTCTACTATCGAGATACACTCCATATCTGTCTCTCATTAGAAAAGAACAGGATTCTAAGAGATAACAAAACATAATGAAACAAAATAATGAAACATAATAAGATTGCTTCTAGGTTCTGGCTATGGCCAAAAATGCTGCTATAAACATAGTTGAGCACATATCTTTGTAATACGATGGAGCATCCTTTGGATATATATCCAAAAGTGGTATTGCTGGCTCTTGAGGAAGGTTGTTTCCTAATTTTCTGAGATATTGCCACACTGCATCAGCTTGCTTTCCCACCAGCAATGCAGAAGTGTTCCCTTTACCCCATAACCTCTCCAGCATAAGTTGTCATCAGTTCTTTTGATCTTGGCCATTCTTACAGGTGTAAGATGGAATCTCAGAGTTGTTTTGATTTGCATTTATCTGATGACTAAGGATGTTTAACATTTCCTTAAGTGTCTTTCAGCCATTTTAGATTCCTCTATTGAGAGTTCTCTGTTTAGATATGTACTCCATTTTTTTATTGGATTATTTGTTCTTTTGATGACCAATTTCTTGAGTTCTTTGTATATTTTGAAGATAAGACCTCTGTCTGACATGGGCTTGGTGAACATCTTTAACTATTCTGTAGGCTGTCGTTTGTCTTGTTGACTGTGTCCTTTGCTTTACAGAAGCTTTTCAGTTTCAGGAGGTCCCATTTATTAATTGTTTCTCTCAGTGTCTGTGCTACTGGGGTTATATTTAAAAAGTGGTCTCCTGTGTCAATGTATCAAATGTACTTCCCACTTTCTCTTCTATGAGGTTAGTGTGGCTGGCTTTATGTTGAGGTCTTTGATCCATTTGGACTTGAGTTTTGTACATGGTGATAGATTTTGGGCATGGTGATAGATACGGATCTATTTTCATTCTTCTATATGTTGATATCCAGAACCTGGAAACAACCTAAATGCCCCTTGACCGAAGAATGGATAAGGAAAATGTGGTACATTTACACAATGGAGTAATACACAGCAGAAAAAATAACATCTTGAAATTTGCAGGCAAATGGATGGAGCTAGAAAACGTAATATTGAGTGAGGTAACCCAGACTCAGAAAGACCATTATTACACGAACTCACTCATAAGTGGTTTTTAAACATAAAGCAAAGAAAACCAGCCTACAAGTCACAATCCCAGAGAAACTAGACAGTAATCAGGACCATAAGAGAGAAATAAATAGATGTAATCTACATGAGAAGTAGAAGAAGAGATCTCCTGAGTAAATTGGGAGCATGTGGATCATGAGAGAGGATATAAGGGGAGGGGAGATAAAGGGAGGGGAGCAGAGAAAAATGTATAGCTCAACAAAATCAATAAAAAATCATAACAAGATAAGCAAAACCCATCATATCGAGGCTTTCTAAAGCAACCTAATAGAAGGAATAGAACCCCAAGGATAGGCATAAGAATCAAAGACCCAGTTATTCACACACTCCGGAGTCCCCTAAAAAATGCTAAGCTGTAATATATGAACAGAGGACCTAGTGCAGACTCATAGGCTCTGTGCCTGCTGCTCCAGTCTCTGTGAGTTCATATGAGTCTTGCTTATTTGGGAATAGGTGGGCATACACTTAATATGTATTCATAAAATTTCAGATTAAATTAGAATTAGTGAAACTTTACCATTTGCTGGGCATAGAAAACCAATTTGAAACATTGCTTCTCAGTGGGATGTCACTGACACCCAAGGGTGATTATCAAAGCAACATCAGTCATATACTGAACTCGTCAGGGGTGCAGGGTATTGGCATTTATCCTCACCTTTAAAATCAGGTTATACATTTAAAATGAGCCCTGTGTGTTTGTATACACATAGTGGCATTTGAGGTAATTTTTATTAGAAGGTATAGAGTCAAATAAACTATAAGAAATAGCTTTATGCTACAAAACCCAGAGTAACGTGAAGCTATAAAGAAGGAAGAATAAATGGGAAAGGGGCAAGCATGCCCTGAACACAGATCATCTCGTGTGAATCCATGGCTAACATGTGTATCCATGTAGCCGAGTACTGTTCTGCCCATGGATGAACTTTGAACTCATTCTATCTAAACAATAGAGTCAATCACAAATAGCAATATAGTATACTATTGAAATTTTATAAAATATGCAGGAAAAGCAAATCAATAGAATCAGAGAGTAGATTTGTGGTTGTCAGAGGTTGGGTAAGGGAGAAAGAGCCGTAGCTAGAGTAGGCTGAGTTTTGGAGCGGTGTTAAACATTCTGGAACTAGAAAATGGCAGAGTCTGCACAATTGTAAAGAACCAAAACACCCAATTCTGCATCTAAGCTGACGAGCTTTAGGGCCTGTGAATTGAAGTCCAACTTGTACAGAGCAGCGATGAAACAGGTGACGATGAGAGGTTTCCCTCTGGAACAATATGTGGTAGTCACTTTAAAGAGCGTGTGGTGGTGTGGAGGAAGGGGAGATGGATGGCAACTCAGTTTCCTTAAGGACACAGCATGTGAGGAGTTTTCCACTAGACCTCAAGGTGGGTTTAATTATGGGGATGGAAAAGTGTTGAAATAGGAGCAGCGGGGCTGCGTTCCCGGCACCCGGCCGCCAACACGGCTAGCTTTACCAGAAATAATTACACGGAAACTGTATTCTTTTAAACACTGCCTGGCCCATTAGTTCCAGCCTCTTATTGGCTAGCTCTTACATATTAATCTAACCCATTTCTAATATCCCTGTAACACCACGAGGTGTCTTACCAGGGAAGATCTTAACCTGCGTCTGTGTCCGTTAGGAGAATCATGGCGACTCCTCGACTCAGCTTCTTTCTCCCAGCATTCTGTTCTGTTTACTCCGCCTACCTAATTTTATGTCCTATTAAAGGGCCAAAGCAGTCTCTTTATTGAACCAATGAAATTAACACAAAACAGAAGACTCTCCCCCATCAGAAAAGTGCAGAGAAATGGATTTTCTAACTAAAGTAACCTATTTTGAGTTAGGTTGGCAGGAAGGTTACCTGGCAACTACCACTGAGAGAGGAGGGAAGGGAAAAAGGGGGGAAGGAAAAGAGGTAACGGAAGCAGAAAATGAAAGGGATAGTGGGGAAGGAGAGAGGGGGAGAGAACAAGGTCATGGAGAAGAGAGAAGGAGGGGGAGAGGGGAAGAGAAAGAAAGAGGGGGTGGGGA
Source organism: Microtus pennsylvanicus (assembly GCF_037038515.1). Taxonomy (NCBI): domain Eukaryota; kingdom Metazoa; phylum Chordata; class Mammalia; order Rodentia; family Cricetidae; genus Microtus; species Microtus pennsylvanicus. The sequence goes on along the minus strand of NC_134592.1, from coordinate 72,901,284 downwards.
AATCTTGCTTTGGATGTAGCATGAGCACTGTCCTATATTAAGTATCACTCCATATCCTCACACCAACACCACCACCCCACACCCAAAGCCACAGGCGGCCTTCAGGCTTTCCTCTTCATCTCTATAACAGCCTTGGGCCCAACCGCATAGTCTGAATTGGAAGACCTGGTTGTTTGTATATGTTCTAAAAGGAATGCTAACTGCTGGAGTGTTCCACACAGCTGGGAAGCAGTAATCACTGAGCTCCTCCATAGCTGGATGAGTCACGCTGGGGAAAACAGACCAAAGGGAAGCTCCTTTCCCATCACAGATGCGTCTCCCTCCCACGTTCAGGGGGAACCTGACTGCACAGCCTCTCATCCAACTCTACAGCTCTCAGTACCCTTCTCTGACACATAAGGTTTGCAAAGCCTGTGGGCTTTCTGAGCTGAAAACTTTCTTAAGTAAAACCCACTGTTTAAGTAGCAAAGTGTTTACAGATGGAAAAATATAAACAGAACACTGAAGGCTTTAGGGGCTGACATCTAGCAGGCTGTGATTTTAAGGCTTTTCAAGGATCATTTCCCTTAAGTTAATAGCATCAAATTCTTGTCTTTTATTTTTTCTTTTCATTGACACATGATCAGTGTTTATAGTATTGGAGTACGATATGATGTTTTGAAACGTATGTAAATTGTATAATCATTAATAAAATTAATTAACATGTCTATCCCTTTAAACATTTATCATATCTTCATTAGAAGCATTAGAGAGACAGCGTTTCACTTTGTAGCCCTAGCTGGACAGGGACTCACTATTTAGATGAGGTTGTCCTCAAACTCATAGAGATTTGTCTGCCTCTGCCTCTAGGTCTTGGGATTAAAGCTGTGTGCCCAGAAATAAACCATTTTAAAGTTCTTCCGTTGCAATCATTTTAAATATATATTTTATTGTTAATTATAACTACTCTTATTGTATAGTAGAATAATAAAACATACTTCCTTTTGTTACAACCCAACTATTGACCAGTATTCTATCCCAACCTCCCTGCCCACCTTCTGTAAATCACTATTTGCATTCTCAACTTGTATAATACCTATTTTTTTTAGATTCCACATTTATGCTTTTTGTTTCCAGCTTACTTCACTTAGCATCATATCCCCCATGCACATCCATGTTATTGCAAATAGAAGGAGTTTATTCTTTCTTATGGGTGAAGTGTCAACACATCACAAATGTATTCCATATTGATCGAACCTGAGCTTGCTTCCATATCATGGCTATCATGGACAGACTGCAAGTAACCTAGGCATCAAGACGTCTCTCTGCGTTTGGCATTGTGATGTCATAGGTCATAGCCATGATCGTTAGAGGGGATGCCAATATTTTGCTGTGACTGAGTCTGGCACTGCATGTATCATCCTCTTCTGGCCACTGAGATTTTTAGCTGTGCACCACTGAGCTCAATGCTATGCAAATATTCACTCCTCTTTGTGTAGCAATATTTCTTCTCATACTATCTTTTAATTACCAACTCCCAAATAACGACATAGAGACTTATTTATTATTAGTTATGAAAGCTTGACCTTAGCTTAGGCTTTTCCCTAACTAGCTCTTATAACTCAAATTAACCTGATTCTATTCATCTTCCTTCTATCGCATGGTTTGGTTATTTCTCCTCTGTACTGTATATCCGACTTGTTCTGTTTCTTCCTAGTATCTCTCCCTTTTTTCTTCCCAGCAGTCTCTGCAGAAACCCCACCTATCCTCTCCTGCCTACCTACTGGCCATTCAGCTCTTTATTAAATGAATTACAGTGACACAAATTCATACAGTGTACTTAAGTATTCCACACTTCCCCCCTTTTGTCTAAATAAAAAGGGAAGTTTTTAACTCTAACATAGCATTTGCATTTGGAATATTTGCAGAAAATATTCCATTTTCTCTCTTATCTTAGTGAGTCCAAAGTTTTATACTGTAGATGAAAGTTTCTGTCCCACACAATCCACAGTCATTCAGTCCCAAAGAAACACACAGAGGCTTATATTAAACTATTAGCTTGAGCTTATTATTAACTAGCTCCTTGAAAATATACCTAACATGACTGCAAGTTTGATTATTATAGATGGCTAACTACTAAACTGTATTTCTTAATTATGCATTACATTTTTTAAATGAGCTGTGTAGGTATAATACCTTAAACAAGAGTAGACACATCTATAGAGTATGTTCTAATAAAAAATAACCTTAAATCTGCATCATTATACAAAAATACCCTAAATAAGAGTAGAAACATATATATATATATATATATATATATATATATATATATATGCTTTCAAAGGTAACATACATATCTGAATTAACCCAAATATGGAATGTATAGCTTAGGTTTTTTTTCCCCAACTAGCTTTTATAACTCAAATTAAACTGATTCTATTCATCTACCTTATATTATGCTGTTTGGTTACCTCTCCTCTGTGCTGCAAGCCTGACTTATTTTGTGTCTTCCTGATGTCTCTGCCTTTCTTCTTCCCAGCATTCTCTCTCCCCCCCCCCAGCAATGCTGCCTGTCATCTCCTGCCTAGCTACTGGCCATTCAGTTCTTTATTAATCCAACCACAGGGACACATCTTCACACAGTGTAAACAAATATTCCTCAACATCTTTGCCTGCTACTACTCAAAATAATTGTAAAATCATCAGCAGTACGAAGTACAATCCATATCACAAATAAAGCCTAACTTCTTAAAGAATTGCATGTTTGATTAACTCAATAACCTGTATGATTGAGCCCCGAGGAAACAATAGATAATTATGAGAAAATAGATTATAAACTGGCAGGATGCTTTTGATATAAGTTCCTTTCAAGCATAATGAATGGGTTATCAAGGGTAGTAAGCCAAGTTTTGTAGGCAGACACTGCTTGTGTGTTCCTGGCTGTGCACACATGAACAATCACATGGAAACTATAATTAAAACACTGTTTGTCCTATCAGGCTTCTTATTAACTAACTCTTACATCTTAAATTAACCCATTTCTATTATTTAGTATTTTACCACGAGGCTTATGGTTTACTGCTAAGGTTCTGGGGCATCTGTCTCCTTGGGCAACTACGTAGTGTCTCTCTGACGCCACCTTCTTTTCTCTTGCTTGGAATTACTCTGCCTTGCTCTATTCTGCACTGTCATATGTCATATGTTTATTAACCAATGGTAATCAAACATATTCACTGCGTATAGAGGGGAATCCCACCTTACCTGCCATTTTTTGTCTAAATAAAAACGAATGTTTTAACTTTAAGATAGTAAAATTATATATAACAAAACATGTACCAACAGTTACAATATTTATATCTATTTTATCTTTTATAACTAAGGAAAATTAATTTTATAACTATCTATTCTTCAATGACATCAAAGACCCCAGAAAATTATAATATTACCTAAGTTAACAGGAAGTGCATTGTAAGCAACTTCCAAAACTCTAGAATTGACAGAGACATCTTGCTGTTTGAACAGTCACCCAAAGTTCTTCTGTAACATTGGGGCACCCATCTTCAACCTACAGGCCTATAATATCTGGCAGACTTTTCCATGAAGCAGGAAATTTCAAAGACATTTCCACCTTTATTGGCAGTTTGTCAGTCACTTTGTTCTGTGTCCTAAAGAATGTCTGGCAGACTCTTTAATGAAACAGAAACCCTGAAGGACCGTATCACCTTCTTTAGGCAACTTCAGCAGTCATTTTTCTGTGGGTCCTGCATGTCCAGTTCATACAGTATACCATCAAGCAGTAAAGGCAAGAGCAGTTTCTTGCCCAAATGACTAAACAACTCCATAAGGAATCTCTTCGATGTCCATCATCTCTTGAAATAGATTGGTACTGCCAGGAGCAGATGTGTCTCATTGTTATGAAAAGTCCTAGGTTCTTAAGCATTTTAAATGCCATATTCTATTAGTCTTTGAGAGGTTTGAAGAATATCTATCCATTTGAAATACATTTCTGTACATTTAGAAAACCTACTAATATGACTATATATAATACATTATTATAGATGGCTATCCATTAATCTATATTTATTAACTATAAATTACATTTTAAATGTTCTGCACAAACACAATACCTTAATCAAGAGCAGAAATACACATAAAATAAAATTGACCTTAAATTTGAATCAATTGAGGAAGATCCATACTAATGCAAAGTATTCTTCTGTATATCATATTCCCCTTTAAATGAAAACAAATATGATGTGGGAGTGTAATATATCAATCTGTTGATTTCATTGGTTAAGCAATAAAGAAACTGCTTGGCTGGCCCTCATAGGTTAAAACATAGGTAGGCAGAGTAAACAGAACAGAATTCTGGGAGAAAGAAGCTGAGTCAAGGAGTCGCCATGATTCTCCCACTCCAGGCAGATGCAGGTTAAGATCATTCCTGGTAAGCCAGCTCTTGGGCTACACAGATTATTAGAAATGGGCTAGTCCAGGTGAGAGAGTTAGCCGAGAAAAGGCTAGATATAATGGGCCAAGAGGTGTTTAAAGGAATACAGTTTCCGTGTAATTATTTCAGGTAAAGCTAGCCGTGGGGGCGGCCGGATGCCGGGGATGCAGCCCTGCCGCTCTTATTTCAACACAAATATTTATAAACAATATTTGGAAATTTGGGCATAGTTCGCTCCAAACTGCTTCCTGTTTTTTGTTGGGCAAAGTATTTTTGGGTGTTCATGGAGACCTTTCTGGTGGTCTTAGTCCATCAAATCACATTGGTCTGGAAGGAATCCACAGGCTCTCATCTCTCATCTCCTATGGAAATACAAACATATCTTATTTTACAAAGCAACATATCCTTAGACCCAAATTTTGAAATCAAGAAACCTTTAAGGTATATATGTTGGTTTAGCTTAGCGGCTTCCAGAATCAAATATCTCCATAATCAAAAACTTCAAAGAAAACACAATAATATTCATAATCCAGACTATGTATATTCCATCTTTATATGGCTTATTTTTCTTACTCTGCTACTTTTTCTACAAGTTTAATATTTATCTATACTCTTTTAATCTGTGACTGTTTGTATTCTTTTATATTATACCTGTCTGTTTTTTCTCTCTCTCTCAATCCTACATGTATTTATCCAACATGTGAGAGGTCTTTTCCATCTGAATCTGTCTTTATTGCATATCTGTAATTATTTTTTGACCAGGAGCACATTTTTCTTTTAAATGCTAAGTGGGCATGGCTAGGACCAACTCCACAGCCCTTCCTGTTGGCTTTGCCAACTCTAACATGGCAGAGGCATAATCACTGCCTCTAAGAGCCATGCATACCACCCCAGTTCCAGGGTCACAGTGGGTCTATGTCACCATTAGCCAGTTTGTAGCACACTGCCCACAAACCCCATTTAAATGCTCAGCCTCCTGAAAGAGCCAGAGCTGTTCATGGAATTAGCACAAACCAGGAATCCCGCCCCTAAAGAAGTTGCACAACCTTTACTGCCAATGCTGAACCAGGAAGTCCTCTCTTAAAGGAGCTGTGGCACCCTTGCTTACCACGAGCAAACAAAGTCCATCCAAAAAATGTCTACCAAGAAGTTGCATTTGGCTTCCATTTTTGTGGGTCTGAAGCCCTCTTTTTTTTTTAAGCTTTTTTTAAATGTCTTATGTGGACCCATGCCCCAGATCATGGGCATCATTTTGTAGGAGGTGACTGTTTGTTCCTGGCTGCCCACAAGCAAATAATCATATAGAAACTATATTAATTAAAATAATGCTTAGCCTATTATTTCAGGCTTCTTATTAACTCTTACACCTCAAATTAACCCATTCCTATTATTTTGTATTTTACCACGAGGCTCGTCGTTTACCAGTAAGCTTCCGGGGCATCTGTCTCCTTTCAGCACTTACATGGCGCCTCCCTGACTCCACCTTCTTTTCTCCTTTATCTCTGCTTGGAATTTCTTCCTTGCTTTACTTTGTGCTGCCATAGGCCAAAGAAATATCTTTATTAACAAATGTTAATAAAACATATTCACAGCATACAGAGTGGAATCCCCCATCAGAGTTTTAGAAGGAAATTTTGCAATTTATCTCTCTGTAGAGCTCTCCAGGCTCATGAACAGAGAAGTAGATAGTAAGAGAACTTTTCGAAAGAGTCTGAAATGAGGTGGCGAGAAGACTTCTTCACTTGAGCGAGTTTCAGTCTTCTGTGCTGCTCAGCAGGGACTTGTGGAGGGCTCTGGAGATAACCCCACTGCTCCCTTGCTGTGGGCCTCGAGAGCTGGCAGTGGGAGAGTGCCTGTTTGCCATCACTTTCTTGGCTTATCAATCAAGCCATGGATACCTTTCCCCTCCTCAGTGAGCCCATCAGAAAGTTACCTTCTTGGGAAAAATGTACTCAGGTTGAGCACTCAACTCTCTATTAAAACGAGAAGAGAGAATTTTAAAAAATCTCAAAGTCATCAGAATGAGACTCACTGGAGGAAAACTTAGTGAAATTCATGAAAAAATTTACACTTGTGTAAAGCAAGTGGGCAGAGAGGAAGCAGTAACTCGTTTAGTATGCATGTTCAACCATGCCTCAGAATTCATATAGTTAGGAAAAGTCCCTCATGCCCTTCTTCACTCCTTTTCTTAAGTTCCCCAGGATCACAAGTCTTTGCTTAACGCATATCTTGCTCAGGTATTTTCTTATAAAGTCAACTATTTGTCTGATGAATTTTTGTCATTTCATCCAGTAAATCAAATATTCGACATGGAACAAAAATCAATCAAAACTGGGTTTTGTAATATATAATATATAGGCATGCATTCCTGGTTGTCTGAACAGTGTTCTATGGCTGTGGTCACTAAATAACTTAAAATATGCATTTTTTGCCTTATGCAGCATTTTCAATTTCTGTCACTAAATGAGCTTTGCAGGTGTGCAAATACCCTGTTAGTCCTGGTGTTGTCTGAGAGACTGTTAGTCACATCAACCAATGCTTTAGAAGACTAGCAAAATGAAGAAAGAATTTCAAAGCCCAACAATAAATTAGTATGAGGAGTTAGGTAACAACTGGAACTCTGTTAAGGAGTAAGGCCACCTGAAGCTTTGTTATTTTAAGTCGTGAAGGACTGGGTTGTTAAGTACAAAAGCAGGTATGACCATGCTTGTCTATCCTTGGCTTTTCCTTCTACGTGTCATTTCCTTGACATGGGGGTGGGTACAAGAACCAAACCTACACTTCTCGTTGACTTTTGTGGTAAAAAGAGCTACTGCCCTTGCAGAGGATTAGAACTCAGTTTCTAGCTTCCACAACTGTCTGTACCTTGAGTTCCAAGGGATCTGGCACTCTCCCTTGACTTCCAGGCACCAGGCACACACACGGTACATTTACATAGAGTCAGACAACACACTCGTGCATAGAAATTAAAACTAAATAAATTGAAACAAACAGGCAGACAGACAAAAATTAAACCTTCCTTGAAGGTCTGGGATTTCTTTGAAGAGAAATTATGAGAATAGAGAGGATAGCCATATACACTTGCTTCTTCCCACTTCTGCACTGGAAAGGTAACCTAATACACAGTCCCTACTTCTGCCAGGCATGGTGGCGCACACCTTTAATCCCAGCACTTGGGAGGCAGAGGCAGTTGGATCTCTGCGAATTCAAAGCCAGCCAGGTGATCTACATAGTGAATTCCATAACACTTAGTAGTTCGTAGGAAGACCCTGTTCTGGAAAAGCAAACAAGAAGGAAAAACACCACTTCTAAAGTGGCGGGAGCATGGCTTTGCATCACTTCACTGTAGCCATGAATTTAGGTCTTATATTGCACTTGAACTTTCTAAATTATCTAGAAAGCCCAAATGTACTAAGGTGTGTATAAAAGGGGTAGGTTAGAATGTGTCTCACACTTAATATCACAAAGACGACATGAGAGGGGGCACATCCTTAGATATGACCACCACCCCAGTGGTGCTGAGATTTCATCTGTTTTAAAATGATCCCATATACACTAGTTATGAATTGCAATAATTGACTCACTATGAATTTGGTAACCCTTTGCTTAAGCAACTCTCCCCCAAAAGAGAGTAGGAACTGAGCACTGGAGGGCACATGGGTGTCTCAAGCATCCTTTGATGGTCAGCCTAAGGGATTGTGTTTATTTTTTTGCTACATGTGAAAGTTCATTCTCAGTATCAAGTTTATTTTGCCCGATAACTTTGTTAACCTTTCTAGTTCTGTCAGTATTTTGGTGTCCTTTCACAGAGGGCTGTTAGGACGGAGGGGCTGCATCGGGGCTAAAGGTCAGGCCCATTACTATGTTAACCTGAAGCATAGAGTACAGCTTTGGAGCTCACAATGTGCTTTTGATTACCTTTTTCTTTTAAAATAAAAAACTTACCAGCAAGAGTCCTGCAGCAATGTGCAGGGCTGCTCATAGCTACTGCTCATGGTTTAATTGAATGCTTTAAATTTCTATTTGAACATCACTAAGAAGAGTGGATTTTCTCATTAAAAGAATAGCTTTGATGATTTTACTCCGGTTAGCTAGCTAAGCTTATAAAAAATGTCAGGGATTTGAACTGTTTCAAAAATGATATGTATACTTCTCATCTTTAAAAATAATATTTATCTGACAGCATGGTTAATGAGTGAAACAATATCTATCCTTATTGAAATCACACTATATTAATGAATAGCTAACCTTGAGATAGTCTCTTGTGAAAATTTCCTCCTAATCCCTGAGTTGTAATTCGTTTCACTCTGGAGACATTCAAACCCTTGCTTACAGACTTTGTTTACAGACATTGTTTGCAGACTTCACCAGGGCAACCGTCTAATCTTCAGGGCAATAATCTGCTGCCGCCTTACCAGCTCCTTCTGCTTTCAAGTCCTTATGGGGTTATTTAGAAAAAAACCAGAAACTAAAAGATATTATTTTCTTCCATGGACTAGTCTATCCCATTCAACAAAAAGCAAAACAAAACAAAAGAAGAAAACCAACACTGTCTCCTTATCTTTCTCTTCTAAAACAAGTGTTTAGGGTCACCTCTCCTTGTGCTAAAATGTTCCCAAAGTAGGGGACGGGGAGATGATGAGAGCACACGGATGGCCAACTGGAAGAATTTGGTAAGTGAATTCCATTTGTCGTGTTTTTAATTTTGAATCTGATATCCAAGGGACACCAGGAAGAGGGAAGAATATAAAGAAAGGGGGTAAGAGGCGGAGAAAGAGAAGGAGCTGTTCCTCTGTTAGAACCCCTACCCTCCATCCATCTGAAGGGCTCTTGGCTACCGTAACTGACATTGCAGCATGAACTATGATCGATGTTAAGACAAAAACATTGTCAATGAAAGCTAGCACTTTACAATGTAGCTTCAGGCTAGAGAACAAGATTCCAGTAGGAACGGATTACATGTTTCTCCACATGCCAGAGCAAAGCACAAAGAAAGGTACAGATCTGTGAGCTCATTTGTGTCAAAGGAACATCTGTTAATTAAGAATGAAAGCAATTGCAGAATTGTGTAACCCAAGTGAGTTCTTTATGATGCTGAAAGTAACTTGTTCCTTCCTTCCTTCATCGTGTGCTTTAACTGGCAGGTGCACAGTTTGGTTGGCATGTCAGAGTTTCTCCAGATAACCAAAATGTCTGAATCATCAAAAAAAAATCTCTTGATCATCTGAGCACAGTGGTACACATGCCTTTAATCCCAGCACTTGGGAGGCAGAAGCAGGAGGACCTCTGCAAGCTCCAAGACAGCTACAGCTACATTATAGTGAGATCCTGTCTCAGAAAAGGAGTCTCTAGATCAGAAGGTCTACCACAAAGAGATGTAATCTGTACCCCAGTGCTGGGGCACAGGGGCAGTCTTCTGCTTGAGGCAAGGGCTTCAGGGTAAGACGCCAGATTTCAAAACTGTGCCCTCTGTGCTCCGGAGAGACGGTTCTGCAGTTGAGAGCACACACTATTCTCCAGACCACCCAGGTTTAATCCACAGCTCCAACCTCATGCAGTGGAAACCCCCTGTAACTCCAATTTTAGGGGTCCTGGCGCCCTCATCTGACCGCTAAAGGCACTTGCGTTCATGTGACAGACATACATATAGTCTTTCACACACACATATACATACGATAAAATAAATTTTTGTAAGTAAAATTCCTTATAAAATGATTTTAGATAGTAAAAATGAAATTTTGATTCTCAGCCTCAAGCTGATGTTAATCTCCAGAAAGGACAAGAACCTTCATTTTTAATGGAAATAGTCTTAGCACAAATAAATTTAGCTAAAACAATACTCTAGTCTCTAAGAAACATACTTTTGGAAGAACTTCTACAAGTGACGGTTAAAATTAAATTCTGCTTAAAATGTATTACTGCTTCCTAATATTTTTCTTTTCCCATGTGCATTTATTTGAATCTACCCACGATTCTAAGTCAGGACTTTTATGAGACCAACTCACTACCTACTGTGCAAATGAAGTACCTCGTGCTAGAGACTTTGAAAGTCATTAGACCCTTTCTCATCACTATCAAGTTCTCTCAGCTCTCTCTTCTAGAATATTATGCTGTTTATTAATCTCAAAGATCTTACTTCAGTTCAAATCCTTATTGAGTACACTCAGAGGCCAAGCAATAATATTCTTAGTTTCTGGAAAATATTAACAATGCAAAATGTGAGAAAGCTTAGGTAAAATCCAGTTATCCATAGCTTCGCAATGAGACTTCTTGGATAGTAGTTATAATGATTATGACATTTGAGATATGTATTATTTCGATTTCAGCATTTGTTTTCACTTGGTAGATTATGTTTAATTACATGAATGAGTCCCTAGTATATTTTCAATATTTGTGTCATTTTAGAATTATGTTCATAGGAGGAGTGAGACTCAGGAAGTGTGGTGGTCTGGATGAAAATGGTTCCCATAGACTCAGAGGGAGTGGCCTTGGAAGAGGAAGTGCGTCACTGGGGGAGGGCTCTGAGGTCAGAAGCTCAAGGCTCCAGCATTCTTGCTGCCCACAGATCCAGAGGGAGAGCTCTGCGTTCTCTTCTCCAACCCATGTCTGCCACTATTCTTCCCGCTGTGATGACAATGAAGTACACTCTGAACTGTAAGCCAGCCCCAGTTAAGTGTTTTCCTTTCTAAGAGGTGCCATGGTTATGGCATCTCATCACAGCAATAGAAACGTCACAGCGGCACCTTCACAGGCTTCGTGACTCGAGTGACTTCCCTGTAACCAGCATAAAAAAGATCAAGAGATGGTGGCATGCATTTTAATGCCAGCACTCTTCCAGCAAGAAGGGAAACAGAAAAGATTTGCTGATCTCGAAAATCAAAAAAAAAAAAAAAAAAATTGCTGAAGCTTGCATAGCAATTGGCCTGGATTACAGAACTCAGCCAAAAATAGCAACAGACATCAGGTCAACAAGAAGAAAAGACAGAACTGACTTCCACACACACACTGTGGCACATATGTACCTCTCACACACACGGACATATATACATATAAAATTAACAGTACTAAATAATCATATTACACTATGTCTGAGCTTTTTGTTGTCCTATCACTGCAGAGAACTTTTAGAAAGTTCTCAGGTATGTCCCTCACCTGTTCATTGACCTAAATGGTCTCTAAGCACAAGGATGGTTCTTGATACAAACAAGACCATCAGTGGCATAGCCAAGCTGCTCCCCTCTGCCTATCACCCTGGATCCCCCAGTCACATTGAACAGACAAAGTTTGGGGCACAGGAATTACTCAGTGTTTCTACTGACTCCTCTAGCTGGCCTTTCTGAAGGCCACGAGAAACACAGCTGCACAGACAGTACTTTGTTAAGGACTTGGAGCACCAGCTCTCAAACTTTGTTTCTTTCTTCTCCTTCGACATATTTTATACGTTTAGGTTCCGAGGAACCCCGGACTTTAATATACTCCACAAACAGAATTCAACTGGCAACATCCGTCCTCAGAGATTTTGTTTTTGAAAAGGCAGGATGTGGTTTCTTCAACCTGCCCTTTGGACCCTCTTATTATTATACAAATGCATAAGTAAATTATAAAAATCCACTTATTGAGTCATGTTGGTTCACCATATAAAATCAGCAAAAATGCCACCACAACTTTTATGTACCACATCCAAAAGGAGAAACTCCATGCACTACCATGCTATTAAGTAGCCTCAGAGATCCCAACCCTCCATCTCAACACTGAGTGTTCAATTCCACAATGAGGTCATGTGAATAAGGCCTCGGGCTCCCACAGAGTGGTTCTCTCACAGAGAAGAAAAGTGGCTTTACTCCCTTGAGGTGCTGAGAGCCACATGCAGTAACCTCAGACGCTTGGCCAGTCAAGCTCCATGGGCATCCAAAGCCAACCAATACTTTGGTATCCCGTTAAACTTATTCTACAAAATGTTGCTAGCTTACATTTGCTTAGAAAAGAGGTTGAGAACTCAGAAAAATGCAGGAATGATAGTTTTCACTCAAATTTCTTTCCTTAATAATAAATCAACATTAAAAAACAAACCTGAGACTGAGAGAAGCCCAGGTGGGCTGTGTGCCCACCAAACTCCCCTGTTGTCTAGGCCTCTGGCCACTGTAACCTCAGATCCTACCCTCCTACTGGCCATACCCACCTACCCAACTGGGCCGAGACTCCCTGCTCTACTGGAGACCTTGCAGAAGGGGAGAAGTCCAGGTAGGCTGTCCTCCCGATCTTCCCTATTTTCTCACTGTCTCAGCACCCCCATGCTATCCTCAGTCCTGCACCCTCCTATTGCTGTGCCCCAGCCTCCAGCAGGGGCAGAGACTCCCTGCTCTTCCAGAGACCAAGGAGATTGCAGGAAGTCAGGGTAGGCTGCCTGTAAATTCATCTACTCTCCCAGTCTCTGCACACCCTATCTTCAGTCTCCTGTGCCACCCTAGTCTGCATATGCCAACCCCTAACTGGGGCAGAGACTCCCCTGCTCTACCAGAGACCAGTCTACCAAAAGCCCAGCCCCCACAGACTTTCCACTCTACCAGAGACCAAGCAGAAAGTGAAAGCCCAGACCACACAGACCAGAATACCAGCGGAAACCAAGGAACAAAACACCCATCCAACAAAGACAAACTCAGAAATAGGTACCTAGTCCTTTAAATACCTAAACCCAGACATCTAGAGACCATCATAAGAACACAAGAAACAACCAAAAGATCACGCCACCACCAGAACCCAGCTATCCTTTACAACAATCTGAAAGTTCCAACACAACAGAAGCACAAGAAAAAGACCTTTAAATCAACTTTATAAGGAGATTGAGGTCCTTAAGGAGGAAATGAATAAATCCCTTAAAGAAATTCAGGAAAATACAAACAAACAATTGGCAGAAATTAATAAATACCTTAAAGAAAGCCAAGAAAAAACAAATAAACAGGTCAATAAAGAAAACACAAACTGAGGAAATCCTGGAAATGAAAAATATGGGTAAGCAAACAGGAACTATAGACACAAGCATTCTCAACAGAATGCAAGAGATGGAAGAATGAATCTCAGCATTGACTATACAATAGAAGAAATAGATTTATTGATCAAAGAAAATATTAAATCTAAAAAGTTCCTGACAAGAAATACCCAGGAAATCTGGGACACTATGAAAAGACGAAAATCTAAGAATAAAAGGAATAGAAGGAGAGGATTCCCAGTTCATAGGCCAACTAACATGTGAAGGCAGACCTATTAGAATTATTCCAGATTTTGAAGGAGACTCTAAAGTCAGAAGGGTTTGGTCAGAAATCTTGCAGACTGTAAGAGATACCAGATGCTAGCCCAGATTACTACATGTAGCAAAACTTTCAATGGAAATTTGGGAAAAACAATAGATACTCCATGAAAAATTCAGATTTAAAGAGTATCTATCTACAAATCCAGGCCTATAGAAGGTGATAAAGGAAAGATTCCAACTAAGGAGTTAAACTAAATCCATGGAAACACAGGAAATAAATAATCCCAAATTACCAAAAGCAATCCTTCTGTCTCTCTGTCTCTGTCTCTCTGTTTCTCTTTCTCTCTCTCTCTTTTCTCTCTCTCACACACATACACACACACACAAACAACCACCACTACTACCATCACCAATAACAACAATATATAATAACAAGAATTAACAATCAATAGTCATTAATATCCCTCGATATCAATAACTTCAATTCACCAATAAAAAGACACAGACTGACACATAATGGATGTGAAAACAGAATCCATCCTTCTGTAGCATCCAAGAAACACATCTGAACATCAAATATAGACATTACCTCAGAGTAAAGGGTTGGAAAAGGTTTTCCAAACAAATTCACCCAAGAATCAAGCAGGTGTAGCAATTTTAATAGCTGTCAAAACAGACTTCCAACCCAAATTAATCAAAAGTGATGGAGAAGAATTGAAGAATGATTAATAAAACCTCAGATATAGAAATTGGAATTCAACTTGAAGACCCACAAAGCAAAACTGCCAGCCATTGGCTCTTACCTTGACCTTAGTCTGACAGAGGCAATTCTGTCTCCAGGAATCTCAGAATCAGACTGTATCTGAAGAGCTGTCTCCTCCCATTTTATAATCCTGTCTAGGGATGGGATTAAAGTTGTGTACCACTGGGATTAAAGGCATGCACCACCTGGTTTCTATGGCAACTAGCTTTGTTACTGGGATTAAATGTGTGTTTTACTACTGCCTGGTCTGTAAGGCTGACCAGTGGGCTGATTTACTCTCTGATCTTCAAGTAGGCTTTATTTATTAAAATACAAATAAAATGTCACTGAAAAGGACCTTTCATACTCAAAGGAAAAATCCATCAAGATGACATTTGAAGTCTAGCGATCTATGCCCCAAATGCAAGGGCATATACATTTGTAAAAGAAAAACATGACTAAAACTTAAAATATACATTAATAGTAGGATACTTTCACACCCCATTAGCACCAATTGGCAGGTCATCCAGTTAGAAACTAAACAGAGAAACAAGGAAACTAACAGATGTTATTACTCAAATGGACCTTATAGATATTTATAGAACACTTTCACCAAAACACAAAAGAATATACCTTATTCTCAGCACCTCATGGAACCTCCTTTGAAACTGAACACATGCTTGGTCACAAAGCAAGTCTCAACAGATACAAGAAAATTTAAAAAACACTTTTATCCTATCTGATCACCATGGATTAAAGCTGAATTTCAACAAACAGAAACAGCAGAAAGCCTACAAACCCATGGAAACTGAACAACTCTCTACCCAATTACCACTGGGTCAAAGAAAAAATAAAGAAATTAAATACCTCCTAGAAATCAATGAAAATGAAGCATAACTTATGGGATATAATGAGGGCAGTGCTAAGAGGAAAATTTACAGCAGTGAGTGCCTTCATAAAGAAATTAGAGAGATTTCATACTAGCAACTTAACAGTACACTTGAAAGCTCTAAAACAAAAAGAAACAGACAAACCTAAGAGGAATATATGGCAGGAAATAGTCAAACTGATGGCCTAAATTGATAAAATAGAAACAAAGAGAAAATACAAAAAATCAACAAAGCAAAGAGTTGGTTCTTCGAAAAAAAATCAACAAGATCAACAAACTGTTATACAAATGAACTAAAAGACACAGAAAGAATATCCAAATCAACACAATCAGAAATGAAAAGGGAGAAATAACAACAGACACCAAGAAAACCCAAAGAATCATTAGGACATACTTCAAAAACCTGTGTTCCACAAAATTGGAAAAGTCTAAAAGCAATGGACAATTTTCTTTAAATATGCCACTTACCAAAGCTAAGTCAAGAACATATAAATGATTTAAATAAACCCATAACCCCTAAGGAAACATAAGCAACCATTAAAAGTCTCATAAACAAACAAACAAACAAACAAGCAAACAAAATAGCCCAGAGTTAAGCAGTTTTCATGCAGAATTCTACCAGACTTCAAAGAAGAGCTAATGCCAATGCTCCTCAAATTATTTCACAAAATAGAAACAGAATCAACATTGACAAATTCATTTTATGAGGTCACACTTACCATGATACCCAAACCACACAAAGATTCAACAAAGAAAGAGAATTACAGGCCAATTTCCCCCATTAACAGTGATGTAAAAGTACTCAATAAAATACTTGCAATGGACCAAGAGCATATCAAAAAAATCATCCACCATGACCAAGTAGGCTTCATTCCAAAGATTCATGGATAGTTCCACATATGAAAAATCTATCAGTGTAACTCACCATATAAACAAACTGAAGAAAAAAACCCATATTATCATATTATTAGATGCTGAAAAAATCTTTAACAAAATTAAACACCCCTTCATGATAAAGGTCTTGGAGAGATCAAGGACAAAAAGGACATACCTAAACATAATAAAGGCAGTTTACAGCAATACAAAAACCAACCTTAAAATTATATGGAGAAAAACTCAAAGCCACTCCACTGAAATCAGGAACAAGTCAAGGCTTTCTACTCTATCCATATCTATTCATGATAGTATTTGAATTTCTAGATAGAGCAAAAAGACAACTCAAGGAGATTAAGAGGATACAAATTGTAAAGAAAGAAGTCAATGTATCATTATTTGAAGATGATATGATAGTATACATAAGTGATCCCAAAGTCTCTCTCAGGGAATGCCTACAGCTAATGAAAATCTTTAGTGAAGTCTACAGATACAAGATTAACTGAAAAAAAAATCAGTAGCCCTCCTATATACAAATGATAAACAGGCTGAGAATGAAATCACGGAAATATCACCCTTCACAAAAGCCACAAATAAATTTCGGGATAACTTTCACCAAGCAAGTGAAAGACCTATATGACAAAAACTTCAAGTCTTTGAAGAAAGAAATTGAAAAATATACCAGAAGATGGAAAGACCGCCCATGCTCATGGGTCAATAGGATTAACAATATATTCAATGCAATCCCCATCAAAATCCCAACACATTTTTTACAGAACTTGAAAGAACAATACTCAAGTTCATATGGCAAAACAAAAAAACTCAGGATAGCTAGCTAACACATTCCTGTACAATAAAAGAACTCCTGGAAGCATCACCATCCCTGGTTTTAAGCTCTACTATAGAACTATACTAAAAACAGCATGGTTTGGGGTTTTAAAAAAAGAGAATTGGATCAATGGAATCAAATTGAAAACCCAGACATAAGTCCACATACCTATGGACACCTGAATCTTAAAAAAGAAGCCAAAATTATACAATGGTTAAAAAAAAGCATCTTCAACAAATGGAGCTGGTCTAACTGTATGTTGGCATGTAGGAGAATGGAAATAGATTCATATCTATCACCCTGCACAAAACTCAAGTCCATGTGGAACATAAAACCAGATACACTGACCCTGATAGAAGAGAAAGTGGGAAATAGCCATGAATGCATTGTCACAGAAGACAACTTCCTAAACAGAACACCAATAATGCAAGACACTAAGATCAGCAATTAATAAACTTTGCCTCAGGAAACTAAAAACTTCTGTAGTGCAAAGGTCACCAGCAAAAGGACAAAATGCAGTCTATAGAATGGGAAAGATCTTCTCCCACTTCACATCAAACAGAGGGCTCTATCAGACTTTTTCTTTTCAGTCAACAACCAGTTCCCAAATGAAAACATGGATCTTTACTAGATTTGAATGCTCTGTCTTAGCTTAATTCTATTCTGGCTAGCTCTTTTATCTTAAATTAACCTGTTTCCCTTTATGTACCTTTTGCCTTAGGACTTTTTACTCTTTTTTCCTTAGGCACATGCAACTTTTGCTGCTTCTCATGTCTGTCTGGCTGGCAGGTGCCTGGCTTCTTGCCCTGGGCGTGTCCCTCTCTTTCTCCCTTGTTCTCTCTTCCTTGTTCTTTTCTATCTACCTTTCATTCCCGCCTGTCCTTTCTCTGCCTAGCTATTGGCCATTCAGCTCTTTATTAGACCAATCAGGTGCTTTAGGAAGGCAAGGTGAAACAAATGCCAGACATCTTTACATAATTAAGCACAATCCTTATATTGTTAAACAAATGTAACACACCGTTACACAGTTAAAGTGATATTCCACAGCACAATCAAGTGTGACGCATATTTGCCCACTTAAAATAATATTCCCCAACAGAGAGCTATTTACAAAATGCATAAAGAACTCAAGAAACTAGATATCAATAAGCTAAAAATACAATTTAAAATTGTATATAGATCTAAGTAGAGAATTCTCAACAGAGGAATCCCAAATGACAGAGAATCACTCAAAGAAGAGCTCAACAGCCTTATGCATCAAGGAACTGCAAATCAAAATGATTCTGGGATTCCACCTTACAACTATCAAATTGGCTAAGATCAAAAACACAAGTGACAGCTCATGCTGGAGAGGGTGTGGAGCAAGGGAAACCCTTCTCCATTGCTGACTGGAGTGCAAACTTGTACAGTCACTTTGCTAACCAAAGTTCAGTAGTTTCTCAGAAAACTGGGAATCAATCTACTTCAAGACTCAGCTTTAACACTCCTTAGCATATACCCAAAGGATGCTCCACCATACCACGAGGACACTTGCTTAACTATGTTCATAGTAGCTTTATTAGTAATATCCAGGAACTGGAATCAACCTAGATTTCCGTCACCAAAGAATAGATTAAAAATGTGATACATTTTCACAATAGAGTATTACTGAGATGCTTAAAAATAACATAATTAAATTTGAAGGCAAAAGGATGGACCTAGAAAAAAATCATCCTGAGTGAGGTAACCTAGACCCAGAAAAGCTTCTGAAACCTCTGCACAATACAGGCTTCTGGTACCTCTGCTGATTATGTAGAAAATCAGATAGTAAGTCCCCATTACTGAAGACACAACTTTGCACAACACTGAGAAGTAGAAGTCAAACTGAGATTGAGATGGCAAATTCCCTGCTCCTCACTCACAGCACCAGACGGTGCTACGTGGGCTGCTAGGAAATATTATCATGCGTGTTCCGACTTGGGTATGCACCGTACGTGTTATACTAATCAGTGACCTGGGCAAGTTGTTCTTATGGGTGCAAGAGGGATGTGAATGTCTTTAATGCAACCAGCTATTTCATGGCTGAATTTAAGGGCCGCGTAGGAGCAACCCAATGGTTGGCGTTATAAGTTTGCCCTGAACTCTGTGACTAGGGAAACCATTGCCCCAGCAGGGAAGCTTCTTTTACCACTTTGTTCAACAGACTGAATATGCTTGCCAAAGGTCTTTTAAAGCATGTGTGTTTATGCTGATAGGTTACTGCTGCCATCAGGTATAAAGGAAGAAAACCTTTTACAGAGTGTCGTTACTACCAAGATGTACAACTGGTTAAACTGTTTTGAGTAATCATCTGGTAATGTGAGCTAGACTGTTGCTATGGTACTAACAGACCAATGCTTATCCCTAGATGAGGAAAAAAAAAAACAACTAAGATGTCTATATCACTTCTCTTGTGATTCAGGGCACATGGCAGAAGAAGTGGGAATTAAAAAAAAACTAACAGTTGGAGGGAGGGGTACAATGTCATGTAGTTGTTTTTATGTATTGAAGATGATCATTGGTATCTTGAATTAGTCATCTGTGATGCAAAAAATCTCTCTAGTGATATAGATGCTCATACTGGGATTCCCCAGTAGTGTCGCTAATCTTGGGTCTCCCATGATCTTATGAGAAAACTCCATTCATTCATTGCTTCACTAAACTGGACTTTGATAGACTCCTTCAGTCCTTCAGTGTCGTCTCTAAAACTGGCAGGTGTTTCTTTATGTTTTCCTCGGAAGAGTAACATGCTGGTGCCACGGCATCTCTGTGTTATACTAAAACTGTTCTCCCGGAATGAATCGGCCCTTTGCATATCTCCTTTCCCTCACAAGACCTCTGAGTCAGATAAAGAACTACAGGCAAATGAAGGATGTTGAGTGTCGAGGGAACAGTCTTCTCTAAGGGAAGAAGCAAAACACCTGGTCATCCAAACGGTCAGCCTGAAAACATCTACAAACAGGTAGCATTATTCAGAGCGAGCAGGTTCTGTTTATGTATTTAGAAGTTAGACATGAATTAAAGAACACACACAGGTAGTAACAGTTAATAAAAAGTGAGCAAGGGAACTGGGGGTACCCGGACGAGTTTGAAGGGAGGAAAGAAAGGAGTCATGATGTAATTATATTATAATCTCAAGAATTTTTGAAGAATTCCTCTCCCACTGCTTACTGAAGTATAGAATGGCAAGGGTCCTGCTCTTGTGTAAATCATCACAGCTCATGCCTAGTGCTACCAACTGTGCTGACACAGCACAGCTCATGCCTAGCACCACCATGACTTGTACCCATTTCTACCAACATAAGTAGACCGCTCCCCGGAGCCAGAAACTCTTTTGTTCTCACGCCTCCCAGTACAAGGCTACTCTGCTTGCTAGTCACCTGCCCCATAGGCAGAAGGCCAAAGAGGCTTTCCAAGTAAGTAATTATTACAATACCTGCCTGCTCAAATTCTTCAAACTAATTGTAATGGATTATTTTACAATCAAGCTGATGTTTCAAATTTTATATTTAATTTTTATGTACATGAATGCCTTTCTTGTAAATATGCGTGCCATCCATGTGCCTCGTGCCTGTGGTGGTTAGAAGGCATCATTAGAAGTGGAGTTATAGATGATTGGGAGCTACCACGTGATCGCTGAACCCCAATCCTATGGAAGAATACTACTCTTCAGTGCTGAGCCTTCTCTCACCCCAAGTCGGAACTCTGAAATGGAAGGCCAGCTGATCATTACTTGATTATTATTCTTTGACACAGCTCTCATTCTCCAAACTAATTATAAAGGCTCCTACATGTTTCTGGCCCATTCCTTCAGAAACCTTATGTCTTCTCTAGGCTATCGCAGTAAGAAAAGTTGGCCTGTTTCTGGATGCTCACGCACTCTCTCAGCGCGCATGGCAATCCTGGCTGATCTGATCATCTCCAGGTGCTTACAGCTGATCATGGATACACACGGGTGTGTCACTGTGTGTACGGCAATGGATACACACGGGTGTGTCACTGTGTGTACGGCATGCTCCAATCCTCCTTTGCCAACGGATGTGAAGTGCTATAAAGGGGAGGCCTGTGTGACGTTTGCTCTCCCTCCCCGTTTCTCTCTTCGGATTATGTGCACCCCGAGGGCAGTACTGCCATTTCGGTTCACCACCTGGCTGGTTACAGCACTTCTAATGTGGCAGCTGTTCAATAAACTGCATCGCGTAAGGATCTGTGGCTGACTGATTAACTTCTTGGCAAATGAAAAGTATTTGATACTCCCCTTGAGTTTACAAACGGTTTATGCACTTCCAAAGCGCCGTGCCTCCGTCATTCTGGCCGAGTGAGGATGTGACCAACAGCCTCTAAATAAAGCAGTAAGGGCCCTGTAAGGAAGGTTGTCTCTATCCACATGGAATGTTTCCATTTTTATTACTCTGTTGTTGTGCACAGAGCACACTGGAATATGAGTTGTGCTCTAAAGCCTTGCAGCTCCATCCCAGCGGTCTTCTCGTGGCCTTTCTACACTGTTTTCCATGCAGTGTGGACTAGAAATGCAGCCTTTCTGACCTGCAATAAAACTCACACGTTCTCTTAAACACATGCTACCGCACAGTGAATTTCACTGAAGGAATAAAAAACCGATGTGAATTCTACCTGACTGACTGTTCTCAGGTTTTCAGTGCTGCGGTTTAAAAGATCAAATGACGCTAGTCACAGCAAGTGACCCCAGGCCTCCGCAAATTCTGATCCTGGGAACTGTGTGACAAAATTGGAGAGAGTAGCTTTTTTTCTCAAGGCAAGGTGTGTTTTCAAGTTTAAGCCCTTCTCATCAACTTAAATTCTCACACAAAGCAGAATGAGAAGTTCTGTTCCAAACAAGAAAGTGGCGGAAGAACAACGGCGAAAAATGAAACTCACTACTGGAAAAGTACCTCTCTCTCTCTGTCTCTCTCTCCTCTCTCTCTCATTATCTTCCCTCCCTTCTCTCTCTCTACTCTAAGTATATCTTTTGGAAAATGATGTTTCCTATTACCTATACCAATACCAATCTATACTGAGACCTAATTTGAATATGGATGAATGTCAATTTTAGCATTTTAAATATAGTATGAAATCCAAAGTGTAAAATTTTGCATATGATCAAAGTAAAGTGGTTAGGGATAAAGAAGACTATGAAAATTACAACTGTTTATAGTGAACCTCATTTTAATCAAAAGAAAACTCCTATAGGAGAAAAAGAAAAGAAAAAGTCAAAGTTAAACACCAGAAAATGTCACCAAGTCACAAAGGGAGGTGGCAAGAGAAGACAAAGATAAAGAAGATTCAGCAATATTTTAATTTGGAGACTGACTTTGGCTTTAAGGACACACACAGGCTCAATGTGAAGGATGGACCAGATCATTGCATGCAGCTATAAGCTGAGAGTGGAGGCAGACGTCCCTTTATCACATAAAAAGGAGGTTAAGTCAAAACCAAAACCAAAGAGAAGGAATTACATAGTAAATTCAATAGCAAATTCTTCAGATGTGCACAACTGTTATAAGTATATATGTCGATAGAAGCAAAACACCTGAGTATATAAAACAAATAGTCACAAAAATGGATGCAGAGAGAGGCAATGGCATAGTGATGCGGGAGACTTAAATATTCCACCTTCAATGGCAAATTGTCTAGAATGAAGTTGGTGAGGAAACACTGATTGAAATTACCGTTTTAAGACAGCTGTCACAGGTATATACAAAAGAGAGTCATCAGGAAGCATGTTCTTACCAAATACACATAGAACATTCTCCAAGATACATTGTGTGGCAGGCCACAAAACATATCTTAACAAATTTAGCACTTTGAAATTACATAAACCATTCTTTCCAAATTTATGGTATCAAAAGAGAAATCGAATGGCAAGACAAATATGGAAATTTCCCAAATAAGGAATTTTAACAAGGGCTCATGGCTCCTTAGCAACCAATAGGTCAAAGAAAAATTAAAAATAAAAGTTAAATTTTTATCCTTTTATTCATTCTATGTTTGTAAGTGCAGGAGCTTGTGAGTGGAGGCCAAGAATCACACTCTCATGCCAACAGGTGGGATCCAGGGATAGAACTCAGTCGAACTCAGGACTCGGGTCATCAGGCCTGTACACCAATTACTCTGTGATACCTACTAAGCAATCTCACCAGCCCCACCCAAAGGGAAATTTTAAAACGTCTTGAAGGAAATAAAAATGCAAATTTAGAATGTCAAAAATTAGGAAATATAGCAAAAATAAATCTAAGGTGGAAGTTTCTAGCAATATACATCATCATTTAAAATGATAAAATTTACCAAGTATCATAAAGGAAACTCAGGAACTAAATTTAGAAGAATAAGCAATGACCAAAGTTAGCAGAAGTAAATATTGATAACCACAGAAATGAATGACACAGGTAAATGGAAAAGATCCCGTAAAATGAAAACAGACAAACCGTTAGCACTTTAAGAACCAAAGAGAAAACTCGGGCTGGAGAGATGGCTCAGCCGTTAAAGGTTAGGCTCACAATCCCCAAAAGAAAAAACTCTAACAAATAAAGCAAACCTGAAAGAGGAACAGTCCACCTGGTACCACAGACAAGTACAGCATCATAGAGAAGCCGTGAATAATTATATATCAACATATCAGCATAAAGGACACAGAAATTTTCTAACCATATTCAGATTACCAGGACACAGTGAGGGAGAAAGTGTGAGCTGGTGTGAGTGGATGCTCATCTTTCACAGCTCACACAATGGCAAATTAACCCCACTGAAGCAGCGCTAAGACTTGTGACCACTAAGCTGTCTTAATAAATGGCTCCTTGCCATCATCAGGAAAGAGGCCTTGCTTCGCCTTTGTCCAAGTGGCATCTTCTGTGCTTTATGCACCAGAACCACAACCAGATGCTGGCCGGGGGTCACTGGACTTTCTGGCACCCAGAACCATGAACCAGTAAATTTATGTTCATCATATATTAGCTAATCTGTCCAAACAGATTATAACGGTCTCAGAAGTAGAAAAGTCTGAAGGTTTTAACAGCAAATAATAACTAAAATTAGCTATTAAAAATTTATTTGATGGAAAAGATTGGATGCTTTGTTGATGAACTGTAAATATGTATAAAGAATCAGTGGAAAATCTTCTGAAACTCTTCCAATAAGAGGAAACATTCATTTCACAAGGTTAGCATTATCATGATATTAAACACAGGCTAAAGAACTTCAACAACAGTCAATATCCCTAATGATAAATAAATATTAAAATACTCAATAATGCACTAACAAATAATATTAGGCATCACAGTAAAATATTTAGCATGATTAACTGGGATTTATCATCATGGCACAAGGATTATTTGATAACATAAATCAATATGTATACTATACTGCATTAATGAAATATAAGATAAATATCATCTTAATCAAATCACTTGAATATTTTTTGATCATTTTTTGTTTTCACGACAAATTTTTATATAATTATAATAAGAGTCATAAATCAGAGCAAAATAATGACTATATCGGACAAACCTATAGTTAATGTCACACTCAGAGAAACGGAGGAGAAAGTCGAGAGCTCTTCCTCCAGGATGTAAAGGAGGCAGTCCCGCATATGTGAGGGGTTTGTGTTTAACATAGTTCTGGAGGTAATAGCTCCAGCAATCAAGCAAGAAAAATAGAATAAAAGTCAAATTAGAAAGGAAGAAATAAAGTTGTTTCTATTACAGATAGCATGGTATATTATACAAAAAATGCGTATCACCCCTAAAACTATCAAAAAAATTCAATATAGTTGCAGGAGACAAAATCAACATGTGAATATCATCTTCAATTATATGCACCATGAAAAATTTTATTTGATAATATGTTAGGAAAATAAGTATATCCACAGTAACATAAAATGAAAACATTGGTTGAGCCACTGAGATCAGTTATATACACACTGAAAGATATAAAACATTGTCAGAAACAAATAAGTTCCAAGTGGAAAAATGTTCTGTACTCATAGATTGGAAGAATTTGTTTGCCAAAACTTCCCAAGTAACAAACAAATTCAAATCTTCTAAAATCTCAACAGACCTGAAGAGTCAAGCAATCTTAAGCACAATGAACAGAATGGAAGAAGTCAAGCTTGGTGATCTTCATCAACAATCTATTCAAAAAGTGCTGATGTATGCACAGAAACAGACCATAGAAAAGAACAGAGCAGCCAGACACAAAGCCATCAGAGTGGGTACCTAAAATTTGACAAAGGTGCCAAGAACACACCGTAGAGGACAGTTTCTTCAATGAATTATACTGCATGTATAAACATGAAAAGCTGCGTGTGAAGTATCACATCATCTTGAATAAACACAGAAATAAAGGCAAATGCATTTGCCACCCAAAAGTAAGATGAGAAACCATACAATCTCCTAATGATGCTCAGAGGTTGTACGCCTCTGTATCCTGCGATACTTAGTTTTGTGTGATCTGTCTCAGTTCCTTCTTACTCATGTGACTTCTGGCTGTCCAGTGAACACAGTTCTTGCCTCTGAAAGTATTACAGTTTATTGAGATTGAGTGATATTATTATTAAAAACATAAGAAAATATTTATAGACGTGGCATGAAGCAAACATTCCACAATTCAAAGTTGCACATTGTGCATCTATGACTCTGTGTGTGTGTATGTGAGTGTGTCTGTGTGTGTCATTGTGTATGTGTATGTTGGTGCGTGTATTTGTGTACATGTGTTCATACTTGCAGGGAGGCTTTCTATTTTGTTTAAACTTCACCAGAAAAGAAGGCATTTCCAAATCTATACATTGATTTGGAAGCATCAGAATCAACTCTGCCTATTGCACTCCTTCTGAGCCTTTGCCTGACAATGCCATACTTTCCAAATGGAGGAATTGCCTATGCCACCAGTGAGTCAATCTGAATCAACAACCTCTTGCAACAGACCTTCAACAAAAGCCTGAGGACAAGCGATGTGGTGAGTCCCTTAGGTCTGCACTGTGGACAGACTGTGCCTCACTGTAGAGTGCTTGAACGGTACGCATACAAAAGGTTCTGGATGCTTCTTCCCAGCATCACAAAACAAAATCTATTTAGAACCAGAATCATAATTCTGACACACCGTTCTTTATATCAGGTAGATGGCATGGCCCTTGTCAACAATGGAATGACCAAATAGAAGCCAAACCTGTGGATCTGCAAGGCGAGAGGAATAAAAGCACATGTAAACCAACACGCACCTTCATTCAACATGGACACCTTTAAGGCAAGCTCTCAAATTTGTCTGTCCTTAGTTTAATTTTTTATTGGCTTTTTATTAAATAAGAATAGGCATGTTGGCTGAAATTCTGTTTTTAAAGTAAGTAATTTAAAGTAATTAAAAAATTGTTTTTTAAAAAGATAAGAGTTGAAAAAGCTACACTATTATTTTTAAGCCAAATGAAAAATCCAGCTGTATACATAAACAACTTAAGAAAAAAATTAAAATTTAGAAAACATATAAAATAATCTGATATTTGAAAATCTATACTCGTGTGGAAATGATAACACCATGGTATCTCATGCTCTCTTCAAGCTGATCCTTTTCTCCGAATTCAGATGTAGCTTATCTAAACAAATGAGCTAAGCACAAAGTTTTATTTAATTATAAAACATACAGATATTTATTTAATTTTAAATACATAAATTTTAAACTCCCTTTCCCCAAGTAAGTGTGAGTTGTTGTAATTTAGAAGCTAGGAACTCTTACAAGTGTTACATAGACCATGAGTAATTAATACAATAATTCTAATTTATTGCTGGGGACCAGGTATTTTTTTTCCAAGGTCCGTGTCACCTGTTAAAATAAGGTAACTTGATACTTCCTGCAAACAACTGCCCAGGGTAAGCAAGTTCATCTGTGGGAAGAAGTTGTATTTAATCTTGATTTGGTTCTTGGTTATCCAAAAATATCTTTAAGTCTGATTATTACTCATTTAATTTTTAAACAGAATGCATTTTTAGCTGGTAGAAAAATGAAATAAAAAGGGATAAGAATAATAAAGAACCCAGTTATTTCCTCCTAGCTTTACTATTCCAAGAACCTTTTGAGGAAGACTTTAGACATAAAACTCACTGAATCTATTAGATAATAAAGAGAAAGCTTACCAAATAATTGGCTTAGCAAACTGCTCAATATAACTTCAATAAATTGTTTCTTGCTTAATTATTTTTATAGTCAATAAGTCAGTAAAAACCATAGAGGAACTGAAAATAATCCTTGGTTTTGTTTTTGATCTTTTTTTTCTCAATTTATATTAATTAGTTTGTCTATATCTTTGCATAGGGCTCAATCATTGACCTGTCTTCTATAATTTCTCTCTTGATAGAGTTCATTCCCAAAAGTGTTTATAAAATATAAATTAAAGAATCAATAAAGGTATCTTTTATTTCTAAGATAGTCCCTTCTTTCTGTATCTGTAAGGAACAAAAAGAGATGCTAAATCTTTCTCTGAACTCTGAAAGTCTTCCAGCTGTGTCTTGAAAGGAGGTTTGGCTTTCGACTCTCTTTCCTGCCTTATGGATAAGAGCCCGGCTGCTTTCACAAACAGTGGCCAGCTGTTCAGCTTCTAATACCATGCAACAGCTACCACTTTTCACTAGGGAAGTTCATCTTGGTTGTATCTTCTTCTCCCACCTATGCTAGAAAACTCATTAAAAATTTTTGATTTATAACTGTGTCCTTAACAGAGACGTTCACCCAGGTTTGGAGCTGTTGGTTCAAGTCTAGAAGCTCCGGAAGTCCCAATGCTCTCTCTTTACTCACGGACTGAATTTAGAGAAGTCTTGGCGTCCAGAGCTAGTTCTGTTAAAGCAAGAGGATGTTTGATGGGCGGTGCTTGCTGGGCACATAAGGAAACAAGCCCAACCATGCAAAGATATCCCGTGCAATTCCAGTCACACGGAGCACAGAGAGAGAAAAAGATTGTTTGGTTCTTTATTGCTTTTCCCATCATGCAAGTGCCTGTAAAAGCAGCGGTACAGTAGTGTATGGTGACCAAACTCAAAACAATTCTATCTCCAAGAAGTATTGCAGACCAGAGAACACAAAGGCTTACACTGAACTGTGATTCATTTCTTTAGTAAAGACTGTCTATTAACCCTTTTTTTTAATCACCAAACAGAGAAGAATAGAAATTATTGAATACATAAAAATACAGATAGATTTTCAAACAGAGATAAAACAGACTTATTTTGCCATTTAGTGTTTGTCTTCATGATATTCTCAAAATATTTTTTGTGTGAAACGCATCAGGCGAGGAGCATACCATTGTGAAAAAGCAAGAGATAAAAGCCGGAATGTAGTTTTAGATTCCTGTATTTATGGGACAGACACTGAAGTAGCACATTATCACAGCGATGTCTCATTCTTAAATGCCACAGACAGGGGTTGTTTCCAGATTGAAGGAACGAGATACTGAGAAAAGCAACTGAAAAAAAATGTTCCCCATGGAAACCCAAGTATTTAATGATAAATTCCTGGGTAAACATTTTCTTAGCCGTTGTTCTCTCAGACTGTTCTTAATTGCTTTTCAATTCAATGCAAAATGACGTTTCAAAACTAATGTCTTTAGTGGTATGGGGGTCGTATGAAGTCCGATGTAACTCAAAGTCCACTGTGTATTTTCTCTGCTAAGTCAGTTCCCTGGGATCTTTGAACTGGGAGCTTCAACAAAGGAAAACATAAACATTAGAAGTTTCTCTGCAAAGTATGATTGAAGTGTCTACAGAATGTGATGTGCAAGCATCCTGGGGTGTTTAGAAATGAGATCTTGAGCACTCTTTTTTAATATCATTAGAGTGAATTGACAATACTATTTGTATATTTGGTTAAAGACACAGTGTAAATAAAGCTTTCACACACAGCAACTTCTTATTACTAATTTGGCTTTTCCTCAAACTTCAGAATTGTGCCTTCTAGTAATTACAGGCTTGCAGGGACTATCTGCCCTTCAGAAGGAAGGAATTTGACTATCAAGAATAATTTAAAACTTCGGCAATGTAAGATTACCGAGGGTTTATGTCCATATAAAATTTCCCTATGTATAGAGCACCTTGGCAGCCATTATATCATTGGTTCTCTCAACAGCCCTGGCTGGAAAGAAGTGCTGCTGTTTTTTTCCCATTTCCCAGATGGAAGCGCCCAAGGCTCCAAATGCTTGCATGCCTTGCCTTTGAACAATGTGCTACTTAAACTGCAAGACCTGAGCTCTGTTTTGTCTAATTCCATGGTCTCTCTTTCCTACATCATCGGCCAAAGCAGCTAAGCACAGGAGAAGGAGGGTGACCAGTTCTTTCCAACATCAGAAATTAAACAGCACACTTTTTTTTTGCATTCTAATTAAAATTGTGTTGAATGAAAAAACAAAGTTCTGGATTATTTACATGCAGAAAAATTTTCTCCCTCAGTTTAGGGAGCTGGAGGGGAGTGGCTTCAGGACTGATACGTAGGAGGTTAATATGTAAACACCTCAAGTGAAATCTTTGAGCGTCTTACTTCTCATTTTCTTTTGGGGGGGGATCTGGCTAATTAATATGATTTTAAATAAACATGGAAGGATTTCTTTGGGGAAAAAAATGAAAAGAACCTAAAATTGAATGGAATTTACAAGCTCATTTGAAGAAAAGTCTCCACTGTTTTTTCCTTACAAATGTAATACCTCCCCAGATGGCAGTCTTTGTAGTTTGTGGCCCCGATTCAAAAGGCATATATTAACTGCTACTCTCTGCGCTGCACCAAGCGTTTACAGGCCTCCGCACAGAATGGGTGCAGCAGTAATTAAAATAACACCTTCCTCCGGGTGAGGTTACACTCAAAGGGTCCGGGGATGTTTTTCTTTCCTTCCTTTGGGTAAATCCTCCCCTCAAGTCCAAATATGAAAAAGAATGGGAATGGGGTTGGAAAAAAAGAAGTTGGAGGTGGGGGGGGTTAGGTAGGAGGAGAGGCGCACAAAATAATATCGCCGTCGTGACTTCCATAAACTATGGTCAGATGCTAATATTTCCTTCATTCTCTACCAGACACTGATAGACACATAGGTTTAAAACAAAAAAGAAAACAAAAAAAGGGGGTGGGTATCATTCACTTACTGTAGCAGCAGGAAATCAAAGAAAGAAAATAAACGGTTGGAACTGTGGGCCTTTAAGGGGCCAGGCAGACAGTTTCGCTCTGTGTGTATTTGTGTGCTGGTAAATGGTGAAGGGGAGGTAAAGGGATGGAGGCTTATGGGATTCGTGGGACTCCCACAGCTACCAGGCCAGCTGTACAAACACAGCAAGCTTTGTTGAGGTACGGTGGGCAACAAGCTGAGGCCGCTGAGCTATCTGACCTATGAATCCCTCCCGAAAGCTGCACTTGAAGGAAAGCCAGGAGTTCTGTGTAAACGTCTCCTCTGGCCAGGAGCTGCTTGCTGGTCACTTCTGCAGGTCCCCCTGTCTCTCAGTGCCGGCTCTGGCTGGCTATATTGGAAGTAGAGCAGTTTCACGTGTAGAAGACAACCTTAAATTCTTTTCCCCCTTCGAGGCCAAACAAAAAGGGAACAAAAGACGCAAAAGCTCCGCCTTCCTGACTTGTATTTTGTAGCAAATGTTCCACAACTGAGAACAATCTCTTGAGGCAGAGCTCTGGAGTTTAAAAGATTCCATTTTAAATTCAGTAAGTGCATCACAGCTTAAAGTGCCGTGACCTTAAATACACACTCTGTAAACAGCATGGAGCCTGTGGATCTGAACCCGGGGGCCCCTTGTATCATTACTTCCTTTGTCCCTCTCACAGATTGCCTTTTGCAACTCACAACAGCCGCATGGCGTAGAACATCTTGACTGTAAGCAGCCCACGAACTCACAACAGCCGCATGGCGTTTCAACATCTTGACTGCAAGCAGCCCACGAACCTAAATTGTTAACCCCAAGGAGAAACTTGCAAAGGTTTCGTTCTCTTTTCTAAACATTTCTGAACTCCAAGTGACCTCCTTTTATGAAGTCTCCAGTTGGCATCCAACACCTTAAACACCTTGCAGTCACTAAGCCATACAGACCATTAAACATGGGAGAAAGCTACGCTAAAAAGGAAAAAAGAAAAGAAAAGTGAAACAGATTAAATTTAAGTAGAAAATAGTTTTTGTAAACACCAAGAAATCTACCAATGACTCAATGTTTAAAATGCTTAGAAACTCCTTTGGACTTCCAAAAACCCTGGGGGAAACCGAAAGTACAACCCACACTGCAAACAGAAGGCGTGCACCGGCAGGGCTGCTAGCCTACTCACAGTTTGCTCCGAGACCTTGGAGCTACATTCTTTCAGGAGCCTTCAAACATATATCTCTAGATGTATAGAGATATTAATCCCAAGTTGTATTTCTTTTCCTGAGATAACATTCTGGGGTAGTCTAAAGTTTTATCGAACCTTTCCAGAGCACTTAGATCTAGACTGTCCCTGGACCGGAAAGAGGTGAATCACCGCCTTTGCCATCTTACCGGAACCTGTGCTTGCAGAGGGCACGACACAAGAGCACAGCAAGTAAAACATAGCACACGTAAGAGCAAGACACAAAACTGCAGAGGCAGCAGGAAAGACTCACAGACAAGGGGAGTCAATAAAATAGGCCAGAACATCATGGTCTTTTTACGATATATCCCATGATAACTGTGAATAACTCCCATCCCATTAAAATAAGGATAAAATGAGCACAGGGTGGCTTGAGGCGAAAGAGCCGAAGCCACGTGAGGCATTCCATAGTGAAGAGCGCTTAGCTCAGCACAGCCACCTTAAGAAGGGTCACAGAATCCTGATTCCTGGCTCCCATGCAGAAGGCAAGATCTGCTCATTTAGAGAACATCACTTAACTATAATAATAGAAAATTGTGGAGAAAATTAAAAATTTATTAAATTACCCAATATCAAATGTAATACTTTAAAAATTTTCATTATATTTATATAAGCCACAACTGTTAAATATCAAAT
Organism: Microtus pennsylvanicus; assembly: GCF_037038515.1. Lineage (NCBI taxonomy): Eukaryota > Metazoa > Chordata > Mammalia > Rodentia > Cricetidae > Microtus > Microtus pennsylvanicus. The sequence goes on along the minus strand of NC_134592.1, from coordinate 72,869,269 downwards.
AAAAACTATTACAAGTATTTCAAAGTCTTCTGCACTTAATTTATCACTGTAATTCTTGCCAAACAGATACAACAGAGTATACTGCAATTTCAGTGCACTAGGCTCAATGACTTTGCTATGTTTCTCGTCTGTGTTGTTAGACACGGACAGGTTATTCACAGCACTGTGATACACCGCTTTCCTTTGTGGGGGGGGGGGGCGTCTAGATTTTTGTGTGTTGTTGCAGACTGCATGGTAGTATTTGAAGGTCATGACTGAGAAGACATTCCACACTACACTTCCTTTTTCATTCTAACGATTCAATCATATTAGCTGTGCAAAGAAACGGATTCTGCGGCTTTGACCATACCTTTCCTTTTCAAGTCCCGACCTCTTCCTCCCCCTGGTCCTTTTCTCTCCTCAATTTTTTTTAGGTCTTTTTCTTTAGTTTTCACAAGCAAGGGACGTCATACAACACTTTTCTCTATAATCTGGATAATTTTATTTAACAGAATGTCTTCCACTTTCATTCATTTTCCTGTAAATTACATTGTTTTCAACAGGTCTACTCAGAAGTAGACTGGCTGGATCTAGGCAGGGTTGTTTTTTTTTTTGAAACTTCATACAGTTTTCTATAGTGGTTTCCTTAACATCTACCCAATCCTCTCCTGCAGTTATTGCCATGGGGACTATTTTGTTCTGTTTTTATTTTATAATGCCATTTTGACTAGGATGCAGCGAAAGTTGCATTTTCCTGGTGACTGGTGGGATTAAACGTTTCTTCTGTATTCATTGGCCGTTTGCATTTCTTCTGAAAGTGTTCATTTTCAAGCTGTTTTAACCGCAACACTGTCCACATTAGCGAAGTAACCAAACCAAGCTACATGTCCGCCAACACAGAACTGTGTGACATGCCTGTCCATGCGTAGAGTGGAATGACTTTCAGCTTTACAGCAAAGTACTGGCTGGCCGGGAGTGGAGACAGCCTTGTCCTACGCAGATGATAATCGTCACACACTCATTTGCATTTCCTTGATGTTACAGACACATGGAAGCGTGGATGTATGACATGAACATAAAAATGAAACTGTCTAGGAGAACCAAGGGGGCGAATTGCTGGGGGAACTTCTTCAGCCAATAGCCTTGAAGATACCAGCCCACTTGGGTGTGGCCTGTTATAATGTAAATGCAGAGGTGAAGAGCTTTCTCTCTCCGCTGCTGGATTTGGTTCATCATGCAGAGGACTGTGATCTATGTGTCTACCCCTGAATAAAGACCCCCTTATTACACTCAATTCTGAGCCAGTGTGGTGTGAAAGGCTGCCGTGGTATCCTTTTCCAAGTCTTCCATTGTCACTATGGCTGCATCTTCGCCAGCCTAGCAAATTGCCACACCAGTGGGAAGTGAGCAAACCTGCTTCCCATAGCTGGAGATGCTCCAGGGATATGGGCCATATCTAATGTTTTGAATTTACTGACAATAGTCACTGAAGAGCATCAGATCCTTTCTTCTCAAACTACAATTAACAAAGCATTTGTACTACATTGGTACATGTGTTGAATATTAGTGTACATGAGTTTACCTGCACATATACCATACACATGCCACACACAGAGAAATTATACTAATTGGTGCACTGTACATACATATACTATACATGTATGTACATACACCATACATATACCACATACAGAGAAATGATACTAACTGGCTGGGGGGCAGCTCAGGTAGAACTTCCAAGGTTCAATCCCAGCCCTGCAAACACACACACACACACACACACACACATACACACACACACACACACACACACAGGAAGACTCACTGAAACACAGATATATATACAAATACAGACACGTACACACAGAAAAATGTAGGCATACACAGAAACGTATGTAAACAAAAATGTATACAAAAAAGAATGCAAACATACACACAGACACACACAGGCATACACAGAGACACACACAGAGACATATACACAGGAACAGACACACATATTTACACACACAGGCACAAACAGAGACACACATACAGATAGACATAGACACAGAGATTCATACATATACATACAGACACACATACAAACAGATCTGTGGAATCCCAGGTTTCATAAAAATGATGGTATTTTTCCTTGGGGAATCTTAGCTGTCCCTTGCCATTCACACTGAGGTTCTTGTTGAATCCACTCATCCAGTTCAGTTCATTAGCTCCTTCCAGTTTGTTGTTCCAGGCGGTCCAGGCTCCAGGATTTGCTTAGACAAAGAGGACACATCTAGTTGATGTGTGTAGGTTTTTGTGACTGACCCATAAAAGGCACTGAAAATAGAATAAAAATAGATGTGCTTGCATTTCTGCGTTCCTTCCCTCTTATTTGTATATAGGAAAGAACTGTGCCTGTTTTGGCCCCTTGGCAGATACTGTAATTTGCACACTCACTCCCATCTCCTTCCTGTTTGTGGGAGTATTCAAAGTCATCCTAGAGAGTGATTCTTCTGTGCTTTAATGAAGGGCTACCTGTAGCTACAAATATTCTCTTTTCTGTTGGTTCCCCTGGACCAGTTTCGCTCCACCCACTTGGTCTCACTCACTAGCTCCTATAGCCACTTATGAAATAATCATTCTGAAGTTTAATATTAATTGCATACTCTTTGGCCTATTAGCTCAGGCTTCTTATTAGCCCATTTCTACTATTTTGTATTTTATGATGAGGCTCATGGTTTGTTACCTCTTGCTTCTTGGACAGCTGGCTACACAGCATCTCCCTGACTCTGCCTTCTTTCTCCCTGCATTCAGATTAGTTTTCCCACCTAGCTCTATTCTGCTCTGCCATGGGTCAAAGTAGCTTCTTTATTAACCAATGGCAATGAAACATATTCACAATATACAGAGGGGAGTGCTACATCAGCTACCTGGTGTAGAACGTGTTGCTTTCATTGGTTGAATAAAGAGACTGCCTTGGCCTTTTGATAGGTCAGAAACTTAGGTAGGCAGGAAAGACAGAACTGGATGCTGGGAGGAAGAAGGCAGTCAGGAAGAGCCACCATGGAGTCGCTAGAATCAGACATGCTGAATCTTTCCCGGTAAGCCACGACCTCATAGTGACATACAGATTTATTAGAAATGGGTTGAATCAAGATGTGAGAGTTAGCCAATAAGAGGCTAGAACTAATGGGTCAGGCAGTAATGTAATTAATACAATTTTGGTGGGGTTGTTTTGGGGGTTAGCTGGGCGGCAGAATGCAGCCCTCTCCTCTCCTCTACAATTAGACACTTCCCAGAACACAGTGCGAGTACTTCCTGAGGGTGATAGTTTGCAGGGGCAGTGAGGAGGTGAGAAGTAGGAGTGAGGCTGTGACGTTAGAGCCTTAACTCCTTAACAGTGGAATCCCGAGACACTTCACTCCGAGCGTCTTATGCTAGTGCACACGGCCTCATTGACACATCACGTCTAAGTAACTTTATAGTCTGCGAAAACAGAAATAGGATGGACTCGTTGTTATCCATAAAGGAAGTTTCAAAATTATATGCCGCTTTTTTCACCAGAGGCAAGAAGAAGGAGAATACTTACTGAAAGTGTTTTCATTTTATTTGAAGCGTCAAGTTTCAGCGGGGGAGGTCGTCAGTGACAATAGTCAGAGTGCACCCCATGTTCTTTATGAAGTTAAACACATGATTACCGTAACAGTCTCATAATTACAGGATTAGATACACATGTAATGTCTGCAGACAAGATGTCCTGGGGAAATTAAAGAGTTTTAGCTGTAGTATCGGGGTGAATGCAGCTGACCATCGGAACCACACTATAACAATCCTCACCACCATTACACAGGAAGTACAAGAATACCAGCTGACCCAGTCCAGGCAATGCTAGGATTTCCCTGAAGCTGGGACTCTGCCCTGAGCAAGCTATGCTCTCTATTCCATCAGACAGCAGGGTGATAAGAGTATGCAGTGAGTGGCTCTGGTCTCACCTGCAGCCAGTCACCAAGAGGGGACCACACTGCCGAGACCACGGCCAAGTAACCACGTCCCAAGTGCAGGTGCGATCAGCTGGCTAGGGCTGTCAGGAACTCCATCAATGGATTCCAGCCAGCTGCAATGCCTTTCACCTCTCAGATGTCACTTCCTCTGCTGCTCCAAAAACTGTTCCAAATGGCAGGAGGTTGTGTGCATAATGAAATAAGTTTGGGAAAGAGGAGGCTGTGGGAGAGCAGAAGGGCATCTGCGGGAAAGATCTGGAAGGAAGCAGCTGCTGTAGGGTCTTAAGCAGTTGTTTTACTGGTGATTTCTCCTTATCTCAAGGGCCAGTCTTATAATGAATGCATCTTTCTTGCCCCTGCCAAACTCACTCTTCCTTCATGACAGTAGAGCCCTGTTGTCCTTTGAATAACTTCTCTGAAAATAGTATTCTCAATTTATCATCACTCTGAATCTCAATTTTCTTCTTTATTCTGATCATTTCTTAGTTTTAACTAAGGTTCCCCCCCCCCGGTCTCATAAATACCCTGTTTTATAGTACTGCCCTTCATGACAGACACATGAGTAAACTGTTCAAATTTTGAGCTCTTTAAACTTTTAATGGAAGAATAAACCTTAGCATACAGGAAACACTATTTAAGAAACAATACAAAGGGCATTATGCTTTTTGTATTTAAGAATGAGAATTGCATAAGCTAACACATGATATATTTACTTTTTAATGGTTCTCAGACCAATGTGTGCAGGATTTCCCACAGACCTTTAGAAGTCCTGTGTACCCTAGTCTGATCAGTGTGTGGGCTCAAAGTACTCATTATGAGAATACGGGAGTAATCAATCAGTATGAACAGTGAAATTAAACATGACCTTAGCTTACAAGAAAGATGACTGTCACTTTACTAATATGTAATGCATTATAAATGTTATATATATTTGATTATGTCTCATAAAAATAATCTATAAAAAAGTTAAGGTAATTATTAAATGTTGAAGTATGCAGTGGAACCAGGATTTATCCCTACTGCTTGTACTGGCTTTTGGGGAATCCATTCTCTTTGGATGAATACCTTGCTCAGCCTAGGTATAGTAGGGAGGGCCTTAGACTTTCCCAAAACAAAGTGCCTTACCTTCTCTGAGGAGTGGATGGGGATGGGAGTGGGGTAAGGTGGAGGGAATAGAGGAGGGAAGGGATTGGTATGTAAAGTGAAAAGGTAGGTTTTTAAAATAAATTAAAATAAAAAAGTTGAAGTATGTTGAAGATCAATATGACCAACTTGATGAAAATGAAGATGAACACAGAAATTAGAGACTCAGAAAACAAATGCGAACATAAAGAAAATGTTGATTAGAATCCAACATGGGGCTTTCACTTGGTAATACAAGCCTGGGAATCTGAGTTCAATGCCAGGAACCAATGTAAAACGAAAGTATAGAAAAAACTCCATGGAGTTGTCTTCCGACCTGCATATGTGTTCATGGGGCATCCACATACACAACATGTGTGCGTTCACATACACAACAATCATGGAACAATTTTTAGCTAAAAATAACAAATCTGTTTCTTTGAAAAAACTATTTTAAAGTCCAAATAATAGCTTTTCAGCAGAGTTGTATCAACTTTTTGTACAAATGAAAATGCTTTCAAAAATCAACACATTTTGTTAACAAGTGAACTTGAATAATTAGTTATGTCAGTGAGCTTTTTAAGAGAACTTAAATTATAAAACATGTAAGGAGTAGTGATCTTGTGCATATATCTTGGATTCTATGGACTGTGCTCAGCTAATAAATATTAAGGTTTCTTGGGATGCTCGTTGTTCTTAAAGCTGTTGTAGAAAAGAATAAAGTATCTAGGTGCTACACATAAAAATAATAAAATGGTTAGGGGTATCTTGACATGCCACAACATATGGAGGCTCAAGGAATGATGAAAACCTAACAAAATTAATCATTTCAGAAACTAAAGTTTGAAGAGCAAAATTGACAAGTGAATTGAAGAAGAATCTCCAAATTGCCTAAATCTATGGGAAAACATTAAGTCAAGAGAGTGTGGAACAAATGAAAAAAATTATTCCACAGAAAAACCCGACATAAAGACACGATAATGTCTGGAAGAGGCTGACAATGACTGGACGCCAGGTCTTAGAGCCAAAGATGTTTTTTTTAGAGAAATTAGAGTTTTACTTGTAAAATTATTTAGACACAAATTAAAATAATTTGAATCAAACAACAGTGTAACAATTTCAGTGGCTAAAACCAGAAGATTGCAACTTCAAGTTTCAAGTCACAGGGCAAGTTCAAGGCAAGTCACGGCAACTTAATTAGACCCTTCCTAAACCACAAGTCAAAGACAGCTGAACGAGAAGTATGAGGCCGGAGTTTCAAACCCCATCTTTTAAAATAATATTTGGGTTTTAAAAAAGAAAACAATTAGGCATGCGGACACGTTTCTTTACCCTCCCTCCCACCCTCTCTTCCTCCTTCTCTCCCTCCCTCTCTCCCTCCCTCCCTCCCTCCCTCCCTCCCTCCCTCCCTCCTTCTTTCTTTCCTTTCTTACTTTTTTTTTCAAATAAATATAACTAGAGAATCAATACACAAGCACAACTTAGCAATGTTTAAATAATAGGGCTGTGGTGGTTTGAAAGAGAATAACCCCCAACCTTATAGCTCATATTTGTGTATGCTTAGTCCCCACTGTGGCTTTTTTGAAGGAGGTGTGTCACTGGGGACAGACTTTGAGGTTTCAAAAGTGCAGTGCGTACCAGGCTAATTATGTCTCTTCTTTGCTCACTATCTGCAGATCACAAGGTAGCTCTCAGCTACTTCTCCAGCCTGCCTGATTGCGGCCATGCTCCCTGCCATGATGGTAACAGATCAACCTTCTAAACTGTGAGTAAGCCCACAGTTAAATGCTTTCTTTTATAAGAGTTGTCTGTGTCTTTTCATAATAACAGAACAGTGAATAAGACCAGAACCAGCTGGGCAAGGTGGCACATACCTTTAATCCCTGCATTTGGGAGGTAGAGGCAGGAGGATTTCTGAGTTTGAAGTCAGTCTGGGTCTATAAAGAAAGTTCCAAGACAGCCAGGGTTATACAGAAAAACCCTGACTCTAAAAACAAAACAACAACAAAAAAAAAAGAAAGAAAGAAAGAAAGAAAGAAAGAAAGAAAGAAAGAAAAGAAAAAGAAAAAAGGACAGGATTAAGGATAAGCTATGCATATTTCAGAAAAAAAATCAAATAATCTTCTTTGTATAATTGAATTTTACAAGGAAATAGAGTATTGATAGTGTGAAGTTGTGTTGATGAGCCAATGTCCTTAAACAGGGGCTGGTGCAGACGCTTCTTGGAGGTGCGCCATCTTGCTTTGCAGCAGGTATTCTGTGCTGGGCTCCTTCCCAGCTGTTGGGAGGCCTGCTTCCTTATCCTCACTCAAATGTTCTAAAAAGAGATTGAGGAAGAAGGTAGAAGGAAAAAAGCTGATTGCTTTTTGATTTTCCTTTTCTTTTTTTTCCCCAATGTTCCAAATTTTCTTCAGATTTGGGGATTTATGTACATACCAGTTAATATAGGGGTATTCAGTGGCTAATATTTAGTAAAAGAAAGTTGATGTAGGTCAAAAAGTATTTGTTTGGGGCAAGGAAAGAAACTTCTGCTGGCTCTGTATTCTGATTAGTTTCCATCTCATCTATGGAATTGGTAGTGTACTCTCCCTCCTTAAAACACTTCATGAGGATATGTGAATATTTATACCTAGAGTATACCCAAGGATATCTCTTTATAGTATACCATGTTTTTTTTTTCTTTCAGTTTGTTTGTATGGTGGATTACATTGACAGATTTTCAAATGTTGAACCATCCCTGCATCTCTGGGATGAAGCCTACTTGGTCATGGTGGATGACTGATTTATTTGTTTTTGTAGTTTTTATGTATGAGTATTTTGCGTACATGTTCATCCAAGGTGCCCAGAGAGGCAAGAAGTGGGTATTTCAGTCCTTAGAACTGGAGTTACGTATGTTTGTGAGCCACTATATGGGTGTTGGGAATTGAACTGGGTACTCTGGAAGAGGAGGCAGAGCTCTTAACCACAGAGCCATCTCTCCAGCCCTCTCTGATTTTTGTTTGTTTTGTTGTGAAGCTGACAGAATTCAAGGTTGTTTGTAGTTTTCACATATCATCTTTGACATGGGACAGCGGTTACGTAAGCACTGATTTTCTTTAGAAGTACAAATAAACACGATACACTTTTAATTATTCAAACTATATAAACAAGGCCTTTTAAACGAATCTCTCTATCATCTATCTACCCATCTATATATCTACCTCATCTATCTATCTATCTATCTATCTATCTATCTATCTATCTATCTATCTATCATCTATCTATCTAGCTCATCTATCTATCTATCTATCTATCTATCTATCTATCTATCTATCTATCTATCTATCTATCTATCTATCATCTATCTATCATCTATCTATCTATCTATCTATCTATCTATCTATCATCTATCAATCTATCATCTATCTATCTATCTATCATCTATCAATCTATCTATCTATCATCTATCTATCTATCTATCTATCTATCATCTATCTATCTATCTATCTATCATCTATCTATCTATCTATCTATCAATCATCTATATATCTAGCTCATCTATCTATCTATCTATCTATCATCTATCTATCTATCTATCTATCTATCTATCTATCTATCTATCTATCTATCTATCATCTATCTATCATCTATCTACCTATCATCTATCTATCTATCTATTTATCATCTATATATCTACCTCATCTATCTATCAATCAATCAATCATCTATCTATCTATCATCTATCTATCTAGCTCATCTATCTATCTATCATCTATCTATCTATCTATCTATCATCTATCTATCTTCTATCTATCATCTATCTATCTATCTATCTATCTATCTATCTATCATCTATCAATCTATCATCTATCAATCTATCACCTATCAATCTATCATCTATCAATCTATCATCTATCTATCTATCTATCATCTATCAATCTATCTATCTATCAATCTATCTATCTATCTATCTATCTATCTATCTACCTATCATCTATCTATCTATCATCTATCTATCTATCTATCATCTATCTATCTATCTATCATCTATCTATCTATCATCTATCTATTATCTATCATCTATCTATCTATCTATCTACCGATCGATCTATAAATTTTTAACAAATTATGATGGGCTCACACTTGTCTACTAAATATTTTCCATACCTTTGCCCTTCATGGGTACCAGAATGTAATCATAATCATAATAATAACACATTCAACCATTATTAGAGGATTATGATAGTCTTTCTTTCCACAGATGTTTTATTTCCCAGCTCATCTTGAATAGATACAAATGACCCAGTGACTCACTCCATTGCAGCCCAGGAGACATAAAGGAAAGTTTGTTGACAACGTTTCTTGACATCTTTAACATTTACTTAATGGCTGGAACACCTCTATTACTCCTTTACATTTTAAATGAGATCATAAATGAGATTTAAATGAGATCAGTGCTCCCCAAGCCCTTTTTGCCACTGTATGGGAAGGGCTGAGAAAAATGTGGGATTAATGTTTCTAATGTTGTGCTTATGAACAAACATTAGAGATCTTATAGCCAGATTTAAATGCTATGTAATAAATTCTTTCATGTTTAAGTCAACTTAATTCTGTATTTCTACTGCTTTAATCTGAGTTCATCTCTAGTATCTGTATATGCAAATATAAGCACTACTGTATATGTAAGGATGATATTACTATTTTTAAGGGTTATTATTGCTATGTTTCTATCTACTAGGGCGTGTTCTAATAATTCAATGTATTTGCATAAATACACTGTTCCAATCAAGATTAAGTGACTACAGTATACTTAATCATTCCATAGATAGCCAAATTTTTATTTATCTTATGTATAAATAAACAATAGACATTATTATCATTGTTGTGAACTTGATCATTGTTAGTTTTGCATGTGTTGATTGTCCCTCTTCTGAAACTCTGGGTGCATCTGGGCACATCAGACAATCTACTCAGAAATCACTTTGTATGTGGCATGATGTGAATGTAGGTGCCTTTTGAACTCTGGTTTTTCAAATATCATTTAAAGTAATAATAAGAGAGTTATTAAGAGGTCAGATATTCTGTAAAGCTTCTTATATTATCTCAAGCACAATAATATAGTTTCCTGCTATGTTTTGTGTGTGTGTGTGTGTGTGTGTGTAATACTTTGAAAGAAGTATATATATATGGACAGATCAGATAAATTAGATGATAGATAGATAGATGATAGATAGACTGATAATTCTCTTATGAAGTGATTCCTTAATTGATTTTTTTAAAAGATTTATTTATTATGTATACAACATTCTGCCTCCATGTATGCTGACACACCAGAAGAGGGTGCCAGATCTCATTACAGATGGTTGTGACCCACCATGTGGTTGCTGGGAATTGAACTCACTACCTGTGGAAGAACAGCCAGTCCTCTTAACCACTGAACCATCTCTCCAGCCCTCTTTTTTTTTTTAAGAGATAGGATCTCTCTAGGTATCCCTGGCTGGCCTGAACTCATTCAGGCTGGCTTCAAACACACAAAGAGCCACCAGACTCTGTCTCCCTGATGCTGTTGTTAGAGGAATATGCCACCGTGCCTGACCTTGGGACCTTCTTTAAGAGCCTTGGGGAATTTATCAGTTGTGCCATCGCTAAGTTCAGCAAAGACAAAGTGTTCTGTTGTACTGGTACTTGGGCACTATTAGCCTGTTAAATTGTCTCTCCCTGATGATGGGTGTGGCCACAGCTGTCTATAAAGTTCCATCTCTTCTAGGTTTGTTTTCTAACCACCGGCCGTTATTTGGTCTCAGTTGTAAACTCTTCATTTTTGCACAGAACAAAATTTCCCTTCTTTCTTATTTATTAATTTTCTCTGTATATCAAAGCAACTTCTTCCAGTTCCTGATACTTTTTTTGTTTTTGTTTTTGTTTTTTTGTTTTTGTTTTTGGTTTTTTTTTTTATTTTGGATGCTATCTCTAACTTGGATGCTCTCCCAAGCTGTCTGTATTGTTTAAGCCCAGACAGTCGTAGCTCATAAGAATGAGTCTAACTGGGCACCCTAGGTCTTTTCCTTACACTGTCCCTAATGTGAGGATCATCTGTCCATGTAAGGAAAAGACATGGATTCCAAACTTCAAACAATGGAACCTTCTTGAATGGACTCTTAAAAATGTGCGGCCTGACACACGGGAGAAACAGTCCATGAAAGCGTTTTCAGAATCAAAGTGAACAACCGTGAAAACTCCTTTACCAGAGTGTGACATACTTCTAATTCAAACATACTGAACAAATAGTCAAGATTCTCTAGAAGAACAGAAGTTACAGAATAAATGTGTGTGTGTATGTGTGTATGTTGACAACCAAGAATAGCCATCACAACTATCATAACACAAAGTGTTCAAAATCTTTCTCATATTGGAACCAAAGAAGAAGAACAACCAAGTCATAACATATTATAATGCTTTATCTGCTCATTTATAGACTGCTTTGATGTGACCAATACTGAAAATATTTGATCTGTACTAAACATTTATGGTTGTTGCAGAATACAATTGGTGTGTGTAGCAGCACCCATTCTTAAGACTTATTCAAGTAAGATGCATTTTCAAAGGAGCGTGAGGCGACTCAGAGGAAGCAGAGTTGTTTAACAATCCGGCCAGCAGTGTGGCTCCAAAGACACAGGCTTGAGTCCACATGTGTCAGCTTGCGTATGCTCAGCATGCACAGTTTAATATCTGTTATGCTTTAAACAAATATGTTTCAGAGTTTGATTTCGACTTTCACAACATCACCACTGCAAGTGTGACAACAGAGTTCTCCACTTTGGGGTCTACAAATGTTCGCTTACCGCCAACGAAAACTTGAGTTTCTTAGAGAGTTAAGTTTTAAAGCTGAACTTGACAGAAATTTAATTTGTGGCATACTAAATGCAGCTATTTTCCATTTTTCATAGAAAAGTCAAAGGGTGAAGCAGCCATATGGGCTACAAATCCATCAGCAGGCCAAATCTATTTCTGAGGCACATTCGTCATTCTATCACGCCCTCAACACGGTAGGGCAACGGGGATTGTTCCTCTTGTTTCCTGTAGGATTGGAAAACCCTGACTAAATCCCGGGCCGAGGGCGAGAAAGTGAGTTGGTTTAGGGCGTCACTCGAATGAAGGTTTGTAAGTCGTGAAGCAAGTGCTCTTTGATAGCAAATGTGCACTCTCTAGATTTTACGCAAACCCCATTCTAATTAAACTGTAGGCCTTCCTAACCCCAAGACTGAGTCAAGAGACTTAAACAATGGCGTCTAAAGGCCCCCACGCTAAGAATGCTTGTGTTCAAAGACGGGAAGGTAGATGTCAACTAGATAGAAAACAGATGACCTCTACTCCGATTGTGATCAAGTCAGGCTCTCAATCAATCAGATCTGAGGCATCCTTATGAGAAGGATCCCTGCAGTCCCTCTCTTCCGGGAGACAGAATTAGCATCTAGCAGCTGAGCTGGCAGCCCAGAGCCAGCAACGCTGAGAGATACAATGAACTGACTGTCTCAGCAGCTTTATCAAATACAGCAAAATGAATCCTGATTTCTTATCCTCCCATGCCTGCTACATGTTTCAATTTCCCTGATCCTCATTGTCTCAGAACACAGTTTGAACTTTCTTCAAGCCAAGTTTCCTTGAGAGTTGTATGTGAAAATGGATGTTCTTCCTCTCTGGGGCTTCACTGAGCTTCTCAGCCCCTAACGCTCTCCTAGTGGAGACATTAATTTACTTGAAAGACTGAGACCACAGTCTTGTCAGTGGCTTCAAATTCTGGGTTGGTCTCTTTTTCTGTCATTGAGCTTGTTTGCCATTCTTTTTTTAAAAAACTTTTCTAAACTAATGAAAGACGAAATATTTTTGGCAAGTGGACTTCTTTAGCAGGCCTGGAAAGCTCTGTTTATAACGGGAAAGTAGAATAAGCCTCAGGTTTTAATTTGTTTTTCCAGGGATAATATAATTAGTCTTGATTTCGTGGCAGCTAATGGCTTCAAATGCTAAAGTCTTTGGAAGATTTTCTTATTTATTAGGTGACAATGTGGATTGACCTCCTAGGTATTTAATTATTATCAGGGGCTAGGCTATGGAGCAAACTGCAAAAATTCTGAGGCTGAGGGGTTTTCAGTTCAGCAATAAAATTAAAAGGATCAAAAGGAGTCTTGAGAAACCCACAAAGCAGACTTGGGGAGCATGTTTCAACTCCGGATAACCCACATTTTCAACAAAAGTTTTGTAAATGAGAGGAATATTTCAGACCCCCCCACAAAAAAAACCAACAACAACAACAACAAAAAACCACAGAGGTGGGTTCCCTCTGGATGCTTCTAGTGAACCCTCTTCCTTCCCACCTTGTACATAAAGTTGCCAAAATGGTGGCTAATTTCAGTGTCCTCTCCCTAGAAGTGTGTGTGTGATTCAGAAATCACAGTGGTGTCATCATAGGTTGCCTTATCTGCAGATGCACAGAAAATGCCCCTTTCCATCTTTAACCCTTTAAGTTTATATTGCATGCATGCACTAGGAAGACCAACACGCTTGTCTTGAGTACCTAAGTTGGGCAGAGTTAAGGACAGAAAGTGCACTCGGGTGCTGATGTTCTTCTGAGTTCTAAGTGGTTGTCTTACCATGTGGTTCATCCACACTGCGTTAGAAAGGGATTAATGAGGTATTTATGAAGTTGAAGGCTCACCCCTGACAGATGGTTGGATTCTCCAGAGATTTTCTTTCCTCCAGACCACACAAGACCACATTGTAACCATGCTCCTCGGATGTCTTGCAGATCAAGTCTGCTGTTACGAACATCTATGCTTGGTTTCTTTGTTACTGTTGCCAGGTCACAAAGATTCAAACATGGTGATGATGTCTGCCTTAAAACTTGGTGCAAACTTAGAAGTGGTCTTGGGCAAAGAGGTTAAGGACTTGGGTCTATACTTTTTAAAATGTAGTTTTATGTGGTTAATATACACATCTGCCATAACTTAAGAAAATTAATATCATTCTTCAAAATTCTTTTCATTTTTCCAAAATCTTCGGCTTTTCTCACTTTAATTTTAACCCTGAGAGTCACTGGGGAAGCTTGCTACCTACATCAGATCCATCCTGATGGATGATTTGTGGCATTGTAATGACTACTGAGTCTTAAACTGCACTTCATCACTAGAGTTATGCCAAATTCGTAAAAACAACAGCAAAAACTTGGCACTATTGCAAATCAGCTAGACAATATAATTGCTTCACAGTGTTCTCTCTGTGTGCTTATACTGTACAAATGAATTTGTGGGTGCTTGTGCACATGTAGAGGTCACAGGTTAGTGTCAGGTGGCTTCCGCTATTGCTCTGAACCTTATCTTTTTAGACAGTGTCTTTCCTGAATCTGGAGATCATTGATTGACTGAACTGACTGTCCATTGAGCTCCAGAGACGTCCCTGTTACTGCCCAGCACTGGGATTGTAGACAATCACTTCCGTGCCTGGTGATTGCTGGGAGCTGAATCCATGTCCTCGTGCTTTCACAGCCAGTACTTTATTGTCATTTCTTAAGTCCCTGTATCATAATATGAAAAAATACTGATTCAATGTAATGTACGTTAAGCAATTGCTTTATTTGGTGATACTGGTATGAATGACTGCTTTGTAAATTTTATACATAAATTTTCCATGTAAAATAGGAGTTTCAACTAAGCACATACATTCCTGCTTGTCACACTTTTCAAGACATTAGGAAATATTTTGTCATCTATTACATTATGTCTATAGTTAGGATTCTACAGTTGTATAAAATAAATAAAAGCTTACCAAGGAAGGCAACTTTCAACTGCATTCTTCTACTTTTTCTCTCTGTTTCAATAATGTTCTTTTTTTAAATTTTAACTTTTTTGTTGATTCTTTGGGAGTTTCATATCAAGAACCTTAATTCCACACACTTCTTTGTCTCCTCATATCCTCCCGTCACCCCTGCAGTGCGCCCCCCAATAGAAAAGAAAACAAAGCAGTCAGGCAGACAAACAAAAACAAGAACAAACCAAACCAAACCAAACAAACAAAAAAGACTCTCTGCCTCTCCGTCTTTTCCGCCTCCCCCATACCTCTTCATCCATTCTGGTGACACTGGGGGCCTCCGAGTGCCACACAGTACACCCTTTTGTCCTATCAGCTTTACCAGCAAATGTTCATTGCAGTAAGTCGTTGGTCTGGCTCAAGGCCTCTGGTTTCTGGTACACACCATCATCACTGAATCCTCACTCTGACTCCTCTGGGATATCCCATGTCTGCTCTGAGTCTCGGAGATCCTGCAGGTATTGTTCCATTGGACCAGTTCCTTCACGACCTCCAGAAGATCTTAGATGGGGTAGATGTTAGGGTGGGACAACCCAAGTCCCAACTGTGCTCCTGAGTGTTAGCTGAACTGGTCATTCCAGGGGCACTGAGGCCTCAGGGAAGGGGACAGAGTCAGCTCTCCTATGCATAAGCCATCTGGGTCAGTTCTTTCTCTCCGGCGGTAAGGGGTGGGGCCAGCTTTCCTGTGAGGGGTGGGGCCAGCTTTCCTGTGAGGGGTGGGGCCAGCTCTCTTGACACAGTGTCCCAGGAGAGGTGTGGTCAGCTTCCCTTGGGGCAGTGAAGCACGGGGCCTTCTCAGCATGGCCCCTGGGCACCACTGAGACCTCAGTCAACCCTATCCTTACAGGCTCCATCATAGAAGCTCTTGGATACAATCTGAATGTGCGTTTGGATACTCCAGTTCACTGTGTTGCAGAGAGCTGATGGCGCAGGTAAGGAAAGTTCAAGCCACGTGAACACATTTTAGTTGTAGTATAGGAGAAGTATATATCTTATCATAGATAAATCATAATTTGAACTTTATAGCATCTTTGAAAAAATGTGAGCATGACTTTTCACATGAAAAAAACATTTTAGATGAAAACACATGATTACTAAGCTAATTAAGAAACAGTATAAAACTGTTCTATATCATATTTCCTTCCACAGTCTCTTTTTTTACACTTGGAATTTCATTCGGCACTATGCAGCTCTCCCTATAGCAGTATACTTTTTGATATTCAGAGAGAAAGGAATTTAATAAACATTTTTGCCAAAATTATGGCCAAATAGTAGAATCACAATCAATAGTTTTGTTCATTTCTTCCCTTTAGCTAAGTCAGTTCTTTTTATATCCTATAAAACAAACATCTTAATTTATTGGCTCCAAAGTCATCACACTGAGAGTTGCTTGGAGCTACTTCTGCCGTCCTACAGGAGCTGCTTAAGCTCCTGGCTATGGCCTTGACGACCCAGGCAGGAATCATTTAGTGGTCTACAGATCGGTAGCTTGTCAGCCAAAACCAAGGAGACAGACGGCAGCAGGAGCTCCTGTGGCCAGTGATGAGTAGAAACAAATAAAACGAGGAGCCTGTGGTTCAGCATCACCAAGCTGACACTTC
This sequence comes from Microtus pennsylvanicus, assembly GCF_037038515.1. NCBI lineage: Eukaryota > Metazoa > Chordata > Mammalia > Rodentia > Cricetidae > Microtus > Microtus pennsylvanicus. Next base: position 72,852,744 of record NC_134592.1, on the reverse strand, counting down.
ACAAAGTAGAAGATCACAGTGCAGAGGATCACAGAGGATCACAGTGCAGAGGATCACAGAGGATCACAGCGCAGAGGATCACAGCGGATCACAGCGGATCACAGCGGATTGCAGAGGATCACAGAGGATCACAGAGCAGAGGATCACAGCGGATCACAGCGGATCACAGAGGATCGCAGAGGATCACAGCGCAGAGGATCACAGCGCAGAGGATCACAGTGCAGAGGATCACAGCGCAGAGGATCACAGAGGATCACAGAGGATCACAGTGCAGAGGATCACAGTGTAGAGGATCACAGCGCAGAGGATCACAGCGCAGAGGATCACAGCGGATCACAGCGGATCACAGAGGATCACAGTGTAGAGGATCACAGTGCAGAGGATCACAGAGGATCACAGAGGATCACAGAGGATCACAGTGCAGAGGATCACAGAGGATCACAGAGGATCACAGTGCAGAGGATCACAGAGGATCACAGAGGATCACAGTGCAGAGGATCACAGAGGATCACAGAGGGTCACAGAGGATCACAGAGGATCACAGTGCAGAGGATCACAGAGGATCACAGAGGATCACAGCACAGAGGATCACAGAGGATCACAGAGGATCACAGTGCAGAGCATCACAGTGCAGAGGATCACAGTGTAGAAGACAGAGTTGCTGAAATGATGGACAATTATAATGTGAATATCATGGCATTAGAACACAAAGTACTGATTTGAGTTGACTCTAAGAGCTACTTTCTCTGCAGGAAGATCTTGTGTGTAGAGAAGGATCAACAGAGGTTATGGCCTGAATGCCACTAATGATCTTTTATATCAAGACTTGTAACCAATATACAATTACCTCTTAAAATTTTAATATTTAAGTGGGAAAAAGGTGTGATTTATGCTTAAACAAAAAGTCAGACAAACAACAGAATGATAGCTATAACATAAACAGAATATAAATTAAGATAGAGACATTTGAAAGATATCACTTAAATCCCAGGCCTGTTTTTATATATATCTTTTATACATAGTAAAGTGTGGGGGGGACACAATGGTCTGTATTCTGTCAGTTATATTTTAAATACATACTGATTGGCCAGTAGCCAAACAGGAAGTATAGGCAGGACAACCGGACGGGAAGTAGAGGCGGGGCAAGGAGAAGAGGAGAATTCTGGGAAGAGGATGCAGTCCTGTCCCAACCACGAAGAAGCAAGATGAGGCTGCCACACTGAGTAAGTTACCATGTCACGTGGCTAACATAGACAAGAATAATGGGCAAATATAAGTTATAAGGGTTAATAAGAAGCCTGAGCTAATGGGCCAATAAGTTTATGATTAATGTAGACCTCTGTGTGATTTCCTTGTGACTTAATGATTGCAGGAACTGGGCAGGAAAGAAACCTCAGCAAACACTAAAGGGATGTGTTATTTTCCTCTATAATCAACATTTGAATTCTTGTGGCTAGGGAGATGATTGAGAATAAGACAGCTTGCCAAGCAAGCGTGAGAACCTGAAGTTGAATGCTTAGCATCTGTGTAAGAAGCTAGACACCACTGTATTAACCATCAGTGAATGGCTGAGACAGGTGGACTGAGGGGCCTTTGTGATCAACAGTGATCAATAGTCTTGCTCCAGCCTCAGAGGGACAACTTGACTCAAGGGACTAAGGCAGAGAGTGACCAAGCAAAGTCCCCATCATCCTCTTTTGGTGCCTACTTGTGCACACAAGCACACATACATCTGCACAAACTAATGCATGCATATCACATACACACATATATAATTAAAATTTAAACTTTTCATAAGATTTTTTCTTTCCATTTTCTATTGACTCATCTAGCCTACCAAGAAGATGGCCATAGAAATTTCTGATTATTCATAGAAAAATGCGTTCTAGACAGTCCCTGGCTCATTGTTTGTGAACTATGAATTTGTTCAAATTTATGAACAAATATATTCATATGTTGAATTCTTTTGAGTAAATAAAGGAATTTCTGTATATGAATGAATTTGTGGAGTACCATTTGCAAGGAGCAAAAACGGAAGAAAGATTTTTAATAGTTTGTAGCAAAATTCCCATTGGTTGTAATTTGTATCACTTTACACTGCTAAATCATTTTCTTTCCTAGTAATTTTCATCAGTCATTGCCAGAAATTGCTACAGTTTGACAGGATCTTCTTAATACGGCTTTCAATAGAAAGCATTTTTGTTTGAGCTGACACAATATTAGAACAAGAGTCCCAGGAGATTTGCAAAATTCAAACTCATTTTTGACAATGTCAGGCAGACTGTGTACTGTAACACAACAAAAGCCTGTAGCAGGCTTTTCACAACAGGTGCTTCAGTGCTGAAAATCAGGTAGTACCATCTATGCCTTGCTCCAGGCACTGTTCAAATGTCATCATGGTATGTGTCAAGTGGATGACCGGAGAAATCACCTTCAAAACTGATAGGTTCCGGGTCCTATCAGAAACTCACCAGGCCTCAGTAGAATTGTTTCAGTTACCATTCTGAAGATATTATGCCATTTTAAAGCAAATTATAGAGGACTAGTTTTTAAGTTAGGTTTTGAAACTTGAATCATTTTCTGACTGAAATAAAAGTTGACTTACAAGGCTATTGTTACCTAAACCTACCATCCCTGGAAATGTATAATGAAAGCAGATACTGTTTTTATAATAACAATCCAACAAAATTGACTTATTAAGAGCACTATTTTTCAGAAACTAAACTTTGTGTGCCGGAGGGTATGGCAGCATCATGAAGTCAAGAAACTTACTAAAAGTATTAGCATAAAAAGACAGAGCCTGAATCCATATACCTGGCTTGAAAGTAATTCCATTTCCACTTAACAGACAGTCTGAAGATGCACAGTAGAGCCTCTAATGAAGGACATGGAAGGTGCCACTCCATTGTACCAACAGATAATGACTGAAAAACAAAACACACTCAGTGGTACTGACCCTCTTAAGTTTAAACCCACCAGCAAAGTGAGACAGGCCACTGTCTACACCACCCGGGCATGGGGAAGGAGACAAAAAACAAGCACATTCCTGTAGAATAATCCTTTTGTACACTGTGGAGATTTGTCACTTGGATTTGTTTAATAAAAAGCTGAAGGGCCAGTAGACAGGCAGGAAGTATAGGTACTATAACTGAACTAAGCATGCTGGATGAAGAAGGGTAGAGTCAGAGGAGTTGCCAACCAGATGCAGAATGAGTCAGACACACAAAATAAGATAGAAGTAAAGGACACATGACTGTATACAGAAGTTTCTGTTCCACCCAGTCCCACAGCCATTCACTTCCAAATAGACACACAGAGGCTTATATTAATTATACACTATTTGACCTATTATCTCAGGCTTATTAATAACAAGCTTTTACCATGTAAATTCACCTATAATTCTTATATATGTTTAGCCACATGGCTTGGTACCTCTTATCAGTGAGGCATTCTCATCTTGCTTCCTCTGCATCTGGCTGGTGACTGAATCTCTGTCTTTCCTCTTCTCAAAGTTCTCCTAGTCTGGTCTTACTACCTATACATCCTGCGTGGTTACTGGCTAACCACTATTTTATTAAATCAATATGAGTGACAAATCTTTTGAGTGTACCAGAGCATTAATTCACAGTATTCCTACTTTTTTCTTTTCAAAACAAAAACCTTGAATCTCATGTTTGCTTAACTTTTTTTCCTGGCCATTATCCATAACAACTTGTAACCAACACATTAAACAAAGACAAACATCCATAATCCATTTTTTGGGGAAACCTAGGCATAGTTTTCTAGGCTACTTTCTGCTGACTGGGGACACCGATAATCTTATGTGGACCCAAAGAAAATTTAAGATTATGATCAAGCTCTGACTGGAGTAATCTGTGAGACTTGATCATCTCAACCACTAATCTTGAAGCTGTTACAGATGCAGAACTCAAAAGAGCAACAGAAATGCTCTGAAACATTGGATCATCTGGGCCACCTGCTCCCATTGGAGAGCAACAGAAATGCTCTGAAACATTGGATCATCTGGGCCACTTGCTCCCATTGGAGATTTTTCAGGGGAATCTTTTTGATCAAACCTTACTTTTTTAACCAAGAATGAATCCACAACTTCTTATATCCTGTGGAAATGAAAGCAAAACTACTTCTCCAAAGTAACATCTTTTGACTTAAGTTTTGAAATCAAGGCATTTTCAAAATCTGTAAGTTAGATTAATCCAGCAGCATTTATAATCAAATGTCTTTTAGCAGCTGTTGCTCCTTCCTCAGCAGTCAAACAATTCAAAGATAACATAATTACATACAATATCTAGATTCTCTGTATATTTTTCATCTTTATGTGGCTTTTTTTTACTCTGTTGCTTTTATTTTTATTTTTGTGTTTTTGTGTACCTCTGACTGCTTTGGACCTCATTCTGTAGATCAGGCTGGCCTCAAACTCACAGAGATCTGCCCGCTTCTGCTTCCCAAGTGCTGGGACTAAAGACATATACTACCACCGCTGGCTACTCTATTTTTTTAAGGACTTTTTCTATCCTTTTTCTTTTCTCTCGCAAGTCTATGTATATTTTTAACACTGCAAACCACTTAAACCATTTGGAGTGTTTTGTTTTCCATCTGATTCTGTCTTTACTGTATATATCTATCTTTTTCTGACGACATGAGTCTTTAATATGCTAAGCAACATGGCTAAGATTAAAGTTATGACTTTGGCAGGTGGATCTGTTCCATTCCTTGGCTTCCTGAGAGTTTAGCTTCATGGCGGAGGTAAAGGTGGGAGCTATGTTTAATGCTCCCCAGCCCCATCAACTCTCACAAGAACTTCAACGTGAACTTGAAATAGACGTGTAACCAGGTTGTTCCTCTTCATAACTTCTTCAGTAGATTTCCTTGCCACCTAGAATGTAATGAAGCTTCTACCAAGGCCCCAAGGCTCCTCTGCACCTCCTCAGTTCCCATCTGGCCCATTCACCCACCTCACCTCACTCTAGCCATGAGCTCTTTCTCTCCTCAGGCCTCTGCGCTGGAGTCTTTATAAATGTCCTTGTTATTTCTTGGAGTTTGTTCTTCCTTGATTTCCCTGAAGCCTAACTACCTAGCTAGGAACGTGCTAATTCATTAAACCTTGTTGTTTTCTGTCTCAGTCTCTTTGTAACGTGTCCTCTATTCCATGTCCACCCTTTCTTTATTTGCTTTTGTTATTGGAGACTCCCATGCCCCTATTAAGAGTCTTCAAAGAATTTAGAAAGAAGCACAGAACAAGGGGACTCACTTCTCTTACTCCACTAAAGTAGTAACAAGTCCTAGCTAAGAAATCACAAGCTCTCTATGTCTACACAAATTACATTTAAGGGATGCACTTAGATCTCAGTAGTTTCTTTGCTAACACTTTTAGCATAGCAAGACATATTTTCTATATATTAAACTGTTGAATCCCCTCATAATGATTTTTCAGGTATCTGTACTTCAAATTCTTCCATTAGTGATTTTTAAATTTTGTTTTGAATATTGTCCCAAATAGTCTTTGAGGTTAGGTAGTGATAAACTCCTGTACTGTCAAAGTTCCAGAGGCAGAAGAAGAAAAATCATGAGATTAAGTCCAGCCTGGTATATGTAGTTAGTTTGTGTCTCAAAAAAAAAAATCCTGAAGTCAGGCTGGAGAGATGGCTCAGTGTTTAAGAACATATACACATACAGAGAGACACACATATTCACATACACGTAAATAAAAGTATGTGAAAATTATTGAATGCGACTTCTATAATTTTTTTAAAAAAATCTTCATATGTTTTCCAAGGAATGACTATGTGTATTTTATTTCATTTATCTTTACTGGTTTTGACTGTAAAGCATTTACAGTGGAATGAGCCTGCCAGACCACCATTTTTGAACTTTACGGCTATGGCGGCACTAAGAATGGCTTGCTGAGTGTCTCATGCATGTTGTTCCTCTTTAAAAACTTGCACTCAAGAAAGAAAACATTGTGAAGGACTGCACTCTCCAGCAGAAAATTCTGTGAGAAGAGACGGCAGTAGTTTATTGTGAATGCACATTACCGTGTTTCTTTTAATGATACATATACTGACCTTATTTTACTAGAAAGTTTACTTTCACTCAAAGTTGTTCAGATGGAGGGGAAATAAACCCCTAGGGCTATCAGATTTCAGCGTAGCTCCAAGAATGACCCATCCAATACAATAAAGTGCTTGCTGTCTTCAGAACACCAGAGAACTTACTACCCGTGGGTTGGTCTTTGAAATCACCATGACACCATCACCTCTGATGAAAGAGTTTATATATAACTTGCTTGGCTATGTCCTTTCCCACTGAAGCAGCAGGCTCTCTGAGGTTTGGAGATATAATTTCAAGGACTGTCAAGCCTCTGTCAAAGTTTAGTGGCCCCCTGGGGGACCATGTTTTTTTTTTAACATTCCCTTTGCTAAGACAAGACTTCTCCAGAAAGTGTTAAGCAAAGTGACAGCTTCAAGCATGGGAGATTTTGTAATTTGAAGTGGCAGTTAATCTGAGAAACAACATGAGCAAATCTGCATATAATTGCCTTTCCATCTTCTCCCTCCATCCTCTCTTTTTGCCTCCTCTTTGGTTAGACAGGGACGTCAGTCTGACTTGGTACTACAACCTTTTAACTCCTCTGGAAGGTCATTTCTATTCACCCAACTACATCGGTGGAATGCATTCTCTGAAGAAAGTAGTAAAATGTAGATTCAATAGAAACTGTATTTTCAGTGTTCTATTTGCATAATAAACAATATTATCCAGATGTCTACTGAACTTTTAAAATAGTTTTGCAAATATTAGAAACAAATTTAGCAAAACACATGAAAAGGAAATCTTTGTTTTTACATATTTTTTTACTGAAAATCAATTTTTATCATACAATATATTACTATCAAGGTTCCCCTCCCCCACTCCTCCAAGCTCTTTCTTGCATCCCCACCCAGCTGGAGCCATACCGTCTCTCTCTTTAGAAAAGGAACAGGAATACAAACAAAAACCAAACACACACACAACCAAATTCATGAAAACGCCTATCTGAAAACCATAATAAACAAGCAAAATACCCGTATGATAACAAATCCCAAACAAAGCAATAAAAGACAAAACAAAAGGGGGAGCAAAAATACCACAGAGACTGCAACTTGAACCTGTTTAGGCCCTGGGTATGCCGCCACAGTCTCTGAGTTCATATGTGTGTCAGTCCTGTTGAGTCTGGTAGACACCTTTCCTTGGAGTCATCCATCATCAGTGACTCTTACAGCCTTTCTGCCTCATCTTCTGCAGAGTCCACTGAGCATCAGTTGGAGGTAGGGAGAGGGTTTGATGAATACAGCCCATTGAGGACTGAGTGTTCCAAAGTTTCTCGTTCTCTGAACATTTTTCCAGTTGTGAGTCTCTGTCTCTGAGTTACTTCCCATCTACTGCAAGAGGAAGCTTCTCTGATGATGGCCAAGGAAGGCACTGAACTGTAGGCATAGCAGAAATTGTTAGGAGTCATTTTATTGTTCCATTCCTTTCTTGTTTCCATCTTTAATTGATGCCGAATTCCTTGCTCGTGCACACTCTTCTCCTTGGTTTTCTTGATATACATTGCCAGAACTCTTCATTTAGACTTACCAAGCTGATAGCTGAGGAGGAAATAGCAGAGTACCTTCTGTAAGCCCTGTGCCCTTCATGAATTTCTTAATTACCCTTTGTGTGTAACTCATCTTTTAGGAATTTGTTTCCTCTCCTCTCCTCTGTACCCTCCCCCTCCTCTCCTCCCTTCCCCTTGCTTTTCCTCATCCCTACTCCCCTCCCCAGACCCACCAGGGAACAAACTGTACCCAACAGTCATCCCAAGGAGAGAAGCTCCTTCGGCTCAGAGGAGCTTCCCCCACTGAAGTGCGTGTTGTTTGCCTCCTATAAGATGTGCAGTGCACAGCGTAAACTTCCTACAACAGGGACATCCTCATACTTAACTTCCTTTTGGACAAAGCTGGCCGTTAGCTTCAACGTAGCCTGTCAAATATACCTACAACCTACATCCTAACAGGCTGAACACAATCTAAGACTCTACTCATTTTGAGTCTTGATTCAACCCTTATTAAATTATATCTTGAGAAGAAAGAGAAAATATGAAACATCCTATCAAATAGCAGTTTACACGAAAAATTTTATAATATGAGGTTTTTTTCACCAATTCTAGTAATCCATCTGTTGCATTCAAGTGTTAATTCAAATTGTAACTAGAAAGATGAAGCTTTTCAAAATCATTGAATGTTTGTGTAAAATAGCCAGAGTCTTGGGCCAAATTTAGAGACATCACAGTAGGTGAGGAACCATGTGAGTCCATTTGTTGTGCCTAAGGGTTTCCGTCCATCTTCACGGAGGTGAAAGCAAACCCCGAGCACAGCTGCAGAACTCACATCTTACAGCTGGTGATCACGCCAGAGTACCTCTCATCAGGGATGAGATAGTTGTAACTGCTCCTCGTTAACCAACATTAATTCAACGTAGTAAGCCACTCATAGCTGAGTCCATTGTGATGCTGTACCAACTGGCAAAGGATGATGTGATCAAAGAGATACATTTTCTAGACTATTGTTTATATTTAAATTATTGCCCCTGACAATGCTCTTCCTGGTTGTGTACAAGGCAAACTTTTGCGCCTAAATGTCCCCTTTTCATGCAGATGTATCTGTGATGAGTTCTCAACTCTGCCCTGACTGACGGCCTCACTGTCCCGTCTAGGACAGCAGCACTATGTGCTTCTCCTCCTTTAGCTCAGCTGTGGGCCTCACAAGATCATGAAAAGCCCCAGCTGCGGCTTTCTGAACAATACGCCCTTTTGTGTTGGCTGTCAACTCCGCTGGACGTAACCAAAGAGAAGAAAGAAAATTTTAGAACTCTAAGTCTCTGCTCAAAAGTAACTCTACCTAGCTCCAGACAGGCTGTACAGAAATGATCTAGCTTTGTGATTTTAAATTCAAATAATATAAATATGTTTGGATTCCAATGTAAGAGGTATAGTTAGGAGAAGATAATGTATAAGGTAAAGCACCTACAAACTCGGGTTCAAACTAAGAAATAAATTTTCTTCTTGGCAAAACTTAGTTCTGAATCAAAGTAATGGAATCTTTCAGTGTTTTAATAGTGAAGATCTGACTTATAATACAGAATCAGACTTGAGAAATAAAGGAGCAGGGTATCTGAATCCCATACCAGTGAGATTCCTTTGGTTCTTTATAGAACAAGAAGCTGCCCCAATTATCTTTTTTAACACAATGGCTAATATAATTATCTGTTCATAGTTATGTATATATGTATGTCATATATAAACCCCTGCTAGATATGAGAAAATATGTTCATGACATATTTTACTATTATTTTCATAACCTTTTAAGAACAATTGAAATTTGAAAATCTTTCTAGCAAACCAAGCCTTCAGTATTTCATACATGTATAAAACAAAATGGCATTATTCTGTTTCAATTATGTATCAAAGTAGTATGCATATACATACATATATTAATGGAATCTGTGCATATTTTACTTATGGTGTATACTAAAAATAATAAAGAAGTTAAAAATTTGAAATTCTCACATGACAAAAAAATGCAAAGACATGCATTATCCAGAAACATTTCACAATTATTTTTACTTTATATTAGTGAGCCCATAAACATGCTGTCCTAAGTGGATCTGAACATTCTATATTGGGGTGATTGGTTTCTTCCACTTTCAAATGTCCATGATTGCTAGAAATTCAAATTTCCTCTTTCCTGTGATACATAGAATTCAGACTAAATCATCATTTAATTAATGTTAGAACAATGAAAGATAAAATGTAAGTCAATTACCAGAGAGATTGAAAGGAAAGCAAATAAATTTGGTGGCTAGTTTCTACTTTTACATTTTTTTTGCCTTTCTTAAAAGCTATTTCTTTCACTTTTCCCTTCTTATTTATTCTTTGTGTCTTTCACATCATGCATCTCCAGCTCATTCATTTCCCTTTGCTTCGTATCTGCCCTCTGCCATTGAAACCTCCCTCCCCACAAAAAATGAAACAAAATTTAAGAAAGAAAGAAAATAAGAGAGAGAGAGAGAGAGAGAGAGAGAGAGAGAGAGAGAGAGAGAGAGAGAGAGAGAGAGAGAGAGAGAATCAATCTTGTCACGACAGCTGCAGTGCGGCACAGCGAGCAGCACCGTAAACCCTTCTGTCCACTTATCTTTATCATTACTTGGAAGTGCTCATCGTAGAGTCACTGGTCTCGTTCGGGGCATCTGGTTTCCGCTACACCATCGATGCTGGACCCTCACTGCAGCTCCTCTTGCTTATTCTGCTATTGCCCTGTGTTTGGAAACCCTGCGGCTTTGGGTCCTCAAGACCCGTCCCTTCAGAGCAGGCCACAGACGGGGTGGATGTTGACGTTAGCCAATGCATAATCCTAGTTCTAGGCCGGGGTAGTTTCAGGGTTGGTTGGTTCTCCGGCTCTCCCTTGCCTTCACCACCAGGGTGAGCTCTCCTGCATTGTGAAATTGTTAGACTCAGAAAGTGGGATGTTGCCAAGGGCTAGGCAGAGAAGAGAAAGCAGAGTTCATGGTTTTGTGAAATGAGGAGTTCTAGGTGATGCTGCTGGCATGGTGATGTACGTATTTGACAGGAGTGACTGGTGCACTTAAAAACAATGAAGGTGACAAATATTTTATGTATTCTCCCGTTATTAATAATACAAGATATCTGAATTCTGCTCTATTTGCTCACCCATCTCATATGTACTATTGAGTGATGGGATGTAAGGTGGTCAGTAATCAATGCAACAGTTTAAGGTTTCTGTCAATAGTGAGTGTTCTTCCCGTGACCCCCATGCTCGTCTCTCACACCCTTCATTGACTTTCAATCAGCTCCTGACATGGGGACCACTCAGGGCCATGTTATCCCAAGTCTACAGGTGAGACAATTAAGTTACAAAAGATGAAGCCACTTTACCATCTCACCTGTCCAATGAATGGTTAGGGACTGCCCTTGCCTGCATCCACTGACCTCAACAAATATTTACTCAAGGAACTGGATTTCCCATCAGTTATAAACCAATGTGTAATGTCTCTTGAAAATTCTTTAATAAAGTCTTTATTCCAAGTCACTCAAATGAAATTTTGTGGATTTGTTTGTTGACATACATATGAACATCATGCTTTGGAGGTCTTGAGATGAGGAAATGTAGGCATCGCTGCTCCCGTGACAGCACAGGTAGTTGAGAATCTTTACCCATTGCTGACACGATAGCCTTGCACACCTCTTGCTTTTGAGCTTTCATTAGCAATATGTGAAGCTGTTAGGTTGTGCACTGGGAAGAGAGCCTGCATCAGAAACAAAAGTTTGCATTTTTATCTTAACAGATGTCTCACGACTGCAAATCGCACGGCGTCGAGCCAAGCTTTCTCGCTCTAAATTCTCAATTCCTGTGAAATGTGTCTTTGTCACTCTACTTCACCAAGGCAACGTGAAGGAAGATAATGTTGTCTATTTGTGTCTGACTCTTATGCTGTAGATGAATGGAAATTAGTATTACACAAACGCCAAAGCTAACATCTGTGTGAAAAATGTGTAAATATGCTTAGCCTGAAAAAAGTGTTGCTTTGTAAAATAAAGCCAATTAGATTTATAGCAAAAATATTTTGACCATATTAACTTTTGAACAGGATTTGTAAATGTATTTACAGCCTTAGGAAGAGCACCATAAATAGGAGGGATTTTTAGCACGGCATTTGCGTCTCTGCGTCTCTTCCTGCCCATCACATTTACCCTGCCCACTCCATCCCTCTCTCACCATCTTTTCACAGGCCCCAGCAATATTTCTTCCTCCCTTTCATCACCATCCTTATTTGTACATTCTTTCAGGAAAAAAGAAAACAACCCTCCCCTCTCAAACACAAATAATTTAAGAAATTCCTAAGCATACACAAAGTCCAGACTGTTCAACCCCCCGCCTGCCCCCCACCCTGATTCCGTGGATTTCTTGCTGTTTCGTATTTCAAATTGAATATAGAAAAATTGTTACAATCTATTCAGAATGTGGATCTGCTCCGTGTTCCATTTATCATATGTTTTCAGTAAATATGATATTATTTTTAATCAGTTAAGAAACAATGAAGTGGGTTCCCAGAGCTCGGCCTGATGCTTGGTTGCAGATCTCTGCCTCTGGTTCCATCAGCTGCTGGATGAAGGCCCTATGATGATAGTTGGGGTAGTCACTAATCTGATTACAGGGTAGGCAAGTTCAGGCACTCTCTCCACTATTGCTGGGAGTCTTAACTGGAATCACCCTGTGGATTCTTGGGGATTTCCCTAGCACCATGTTTCTCCCTAACCACATAATGGTTCTCTCCATCAAGATCTCTTCCTGGTGTATGCACTAACTTATTGGAGTCCATTCCCTATCATGGGATGCCATGCTCAGTTTTAATGCAGGGGGAGGGGCTTGGTCCTGCCCCAATTTAATGTGCCAGACATTGCTGACTTTTCCATGGGAGCCCTTATCTGTTGAGAGGAGTGAATGGGAGGGAGAGAATGGGAGGGGGCTGCTGGGAGGAAGGGTTGGATGGGAGAAATGTGGATGGAGCATAAAATGGAATTTAAAAAATAAATATATTTAGGCACAGGAGACCACTTCCTAAATATAACCCCAGTAGCATAGACAATAAGAGCATCTATAAATAAATGGGACCTTCTGAAACTGATAAGCTTCTGTAAAGCAAAGGGCACAGTCAATAAGACAAAAATGCAGCCTACAGAATGGGAAAAAAAATCTTCACCAACTCCACACAGGCAAAGACTGATCTCCAAAATGTATAAAGAACTCAAGAAATTAGACATTAAAATTCTAAATAACCCAATGAAAAAGTGGTGTATAGAACTAAACAGAATTCTCATCAGAAGAATTTCAAATGGCCAAAAGATACTTAGGGACACGTTCTTCATCCTTAGCTATCAGGGAAATGCAAATCAAAACAACCTTGAGATACCATCTTACACCTGTCAGAATGGCTAAGGTCAAAAACACTAATGATAGCTTACGCTGGAGAAGTTGTGGAGCAAGGGTAACACTCATCCATTGCTGGTGGGAATGCAAACTTGTGCAACCACTTTGGAAATCAGTGTGGCAGTTTCTCAGAAAACTGGGAATCAACCTACCTCAGGATCCAGCAATTACACTCTTGGGAATATATCTAAGAGATGCTCAATCATACTACAAGAGCATTTGTTCAACTATGTTCATAGCAGCACTATTTGTAATAGCTAGTACCTGGAAACAACCTAGATGTTCCTCAACTGAAGAATGGATAAAGAAAGTGTGGCACATTTAATAATGACAGTAAAAAATAATGACATCTTGAATTTTGCATGCAAATGGATGGAATTAGAAAACATCATTCTGAGTAAGGTAATCCAGACCCCCTCCCCCAAAATGAATATGGTATGTACTCACTCATAAGTGAATACTAGTCATAAACCTATAGCTCAGGATCCTGGAGAAACTAAGTAATAAGATGAACCCAAAGAAAAACATATGTAGACCCACCTGAAAATTGGAATAATACAAAAATTTTGGAGCAGGGGGTGCGGGTAGGGATGGTTATAGTGATAGATTTTTGTATATTGAACTATCCCTGTATCTCTGGGATGAAGCCTATTTGATCATGGTGACTGATTTTTTTTATGTGTTCTTGGATTAGGTTTGCAAGTATTTTATTGAGAATTTTTGCATCAATGTTCATGAGGGAGTTTGGCCTGTAATTCTCTTTCTTGGTTGAGTCTTTGTGTGGTCTCCATTTCAGGGTAACTGTAGCCCCATAAGAAGAGTTTGGCAATGTTCCTGTGTCTCTGTTATGTGGAGCACTTTGAGGAGTATAGGTGTTAGCTCTCCTTTGAAGTTCTGGTAGAATTCTCCACTGAAACCATCTGGTTGTGGGCTTTTTTTTTGGTTGGGAGACTTTTGATGACTGCTTCTATTTCCTTGCAGGTTATAGGTCTATTTAAATTGTTCACCTGGTCTTGATTTAATTTTGGTAAATGGTACCTATCCAGAAAATTGTCCATTTCTTTTATATTTTTCAGTTTTGTGGAGTACAGGTTTTTGTTGTATGACCTAATGATTCTCTGAATTTCCTCAGTGTTTGTTGTTATGTCCCCATTTTTATTTCTGATTTTGTTAATTTAGATGTTCTCTCTCTGCCTTTTGATTAGTTTTGATAAAGATGTGTCTGTCTTGTTGGTTTTCTTAAAGAACAAACTCTTTGTTTCATTGATTCCTCGCATTGTTTTCTTTGATTTTATTTTATTGATTTCAGCCCTCAATTTGATTATTTCCTGTCTTCTACTCCTGCTATGTGAGTCTGCTTCTTTCTGTTCTAGAGCTTTCAGGTGTGCTGTTAAGTCACTACTGTAAGATTTCTCCACTTTCTTTATGTGGGCACTTAGTGTTATGAACTTTCCTCTTAGCACTGCTTTTGTAGTATCCCATAGAAGTAGAGATCTGAACAGAGAATTCTCAATAGAAGACTATCAAATGGCTGAAAAACTCTTAAAGAAATGTTCAACACCCTCAACCATCAGGTAAATGCAAAGCGAAACAATTCTGAGATACCATCTTACACCTGTCAGAATGGTTAAGATAAAAAACACCAATGGTAGCTTATGTTGGAGAGGATGCAGAGTAATGGGAACACTCCTCCATTGCTGGTGGAAATGCAAACTTGTATAACCACTCTGGGAAGTAGTATGGCAGTTTCTCAAAAAATCTCAAATCAGCCTACCTCAAGACAAAACAGTACCACTCTTGGGCATATACCCAAAGGAAGCTCAATCATACTACAAGGACATTTGTTCATCTATGCTCAAAGCAGCATTGTTTGTAATAGCTAGAACCTGGAAATAACCTAGATGCCACTCAACCAAAGAATGGATAAAGAAAATGTGGTACATTTACACAATGGAGTACTACTCAGCAGTAAAAAGCAATGACATTTTGAAATTTGCATACAAATGGATGGAACTAGAAAAAACCATCCTGAGTGAGTTAACCCAGGTCCAGAAAGATGAGCATGGTATGTACTTTCACAAGTGGATACTAGCTGTAAGCAAAGGGTAACCACCCCAGAGAAGATAAGTACCAAGGAGAACCCTAAGAGAAACAGATTCCCCTTGGGAAGGGGAAATAGACAAGATCTCCTGAGAAAATTGGGAGCATGGAGGCGGGGGGTAAGAAAGAAGGGTTGAAGGTGAGAAAGAGGGGAGAAGAGGGGGGAGGAGAACTTGAGGGAACAGGATAGTTGAAATGGGGGAAGGACAGAGATAGAGAGCAAGAAAAGAGACACCTTGATTGAGGCAATAATTGTGGGGCTAGCAAGAAACCTGGCACTAGAGAAATTCCCAGGAATCCACAAGGATGACCCCAGCTAAGACCCTAAGCAATAGAGGAGACGGTACCTGAACTGGCCTAGCCTTGTAGTCAGATTGATAACTATCTTAAATGTCACCATAGAACTTTCATCCGGTAACTATTGGAAGCAGAGGCAGATGTCTATAGGGAAGTTCTGTGCTGAGCTCTCAAAGTCCAATCCAAGAGTGGGAGGAGTGAGAATATGAGCAAAGAGGTCAAGACCATGATAGGGACATCTACTGAAACAGTTTACCTGCGCTAATGGGAGCCCACCAGCTGTTGTCTGACAGGAAAGGAGCCAGCATAGGACCAAACTAGACCCTCTGAATGTGGGTGACAGTTGTATGGCTTGGGCAGACTGAGGGTCCACTGGCAGTGGCAACAGGATTTATCCCTACTGCTTGTACTGGCTTTCTGGAACCCATTTTCTTTGGAGGGATACTTTGCTCAGCCTAGATATAGTGGAGAGGGCCTTGGTCTTTTCTCAAAGCAATGTGCTAGATTTGCTGGCTCCCCATGGGAAGGCTTACCCTCTCTGAGGAGTGGATGGGAGGTGGGGTGGAGGGAAAGGTGAAGGGACATGGAGGAGGAGAGGGAATGGGAACTGGGATTGGTATGCAAAATGAGAAAATATAATTTTTTAAACAATAAAATAAATCAAAAAAGGAATTCAACTTATTAAAATTTCTACAAACCTTGTCATCACGTATAATATTTTATAAACTTTATGTTGGAACTTTAGATAAATTAGGGTTTAATCTTGGGATTATATTAATACATGTAGGACTACTGCTGATGGAGAAGGCACTTTTAGATATCCCCCTGACCTGAGGGAAATGACTAATGATAAAAAGAAAAACTATTACAGCCACATTTAACTCAATCCAGCAAAAGTGGTCTTGCTGTTTTTACTTTGTGTTGCCTGATCCATGGAAATTATTTTATTTTAAAGACGAACACATTGTATTTAATGACTGCAATGGTTTTTATCAGATTTTATAATCAAATTCTGCCCAATTTTAAACAATACACAGGAGTAAATTGGATGTGATTCATTATATAAAATGACACAGAGTTCTTCATAGGCAGTGTGATGACATTTTATAATACAGCCTAAGTTATTCTGTTGTGAGATTGGACAGAACATTTGTACACATTCATAAAGTAATTAATACATCAAATAATGATATGAACAAGATTCACATAAATTGTCTCTAACATTGTCTGTCTGTTTTAAGATTTTATCATTATTTTGTGTATACAATGTGTATGTGTGGATGTGCATACACTCCAGCATGTGTGTGGAGTCAGAGGTTTTCTGCTTCTACTTTTATGATTTCTGGAAACAGAGTTCAAGTCAGCTGGATTACACAGCGAGTACTGTATCTCCTGTACCTTTATGTGGGTCCCTTCTGTCTTAAAAGGAGAGCTAAGCATACCATTGAAATTTTAAGGAAAACATCATGATAATCTCTGATTCTTGTACAGTATCAAAATACTGCCTAATGGGTGTATAAATTCAAAATGAAGCAGCGTTTAGGTGTGTGCAAACCTAGTCTTCATAAAGTACTACAATAGATTTCTGTCATTCCCTTTCAGGTTTACTTCTGTAAGATTTGTACTCATGTATATTTGAACGTCCCTGATCTAGCTAAGGAATGTAAGATTTGGTACTTGTGTATATTTGAATGACCCTGATCATGCTAAGGGATGTAAGATTTGGTACTCATGTATATTTGAACGTCCCTGATCTAGCTAAGGAATGTAAGATTTGGTACTTGTGTATATTTGAATGACCCTGATCATGCTAAGGGATGTAAGATTTGGTACTCATGTATATTTGAATGACCCTGATCATGCTAAGGAATGTAAGATTTGGTACCCATGTATATTTGAATGACCCTGATCATGCTAAGGAATGTAAGATTTGGTACTCATGTATATTTGAATGACCCTGATCATGCTAAGGAATGTAAGATTTGGTACTCGTGTATATTTGAATGACCCTGATCATGCTAAGGGATGTAAGATTCGGTACTCGTGTATATTTGAATGACCCTGATCATGCTAAGGGATGTAAGATTCGGTACTCGTGTATATTTGAATGACCCTGATCATGCTAAGGGATGTAAGATTTGGTACTCATGTATATTTGAATGACCCTGATCATGCTAAGGGATGTAAGATTTGGTACTTGTGTATATTTGAATGACCTTGATCATGCTAAGGAATGTAAGATTCGGTACTCGTGTATATTTGAATGACCCTGATCATGCTAAGGGATGTAAGATTTGGTACTCATGTATATTTGAATGACCCTGATCATGCTAAGGGATGTAAGATTCGGTACTCGTGTATATTTGAATGACCCTGATCATGCTAAGGAATGTAAGATTCGGTACTCGTGTATATTTGAATGACCCTATCATGCTAAGGGATGTAAGATTTGGTACTCATGTATATTTGAATGACCCTGATCATGCTAAGGGATGTAAGATTTGGTACTTGTGTATATTTGAATGACCCTGATCATGCTAAGGAATGTAAGATTTGGTACTCATGTATATTTGAATGACCCTGATCATGCTAAGGAATGTAAGATTTGGTACTCATGTATATTTGAACATGCCCGATCATGCTAAGGGATGTAAGATTTGGTACTCGTGTATATTTGACTATTCATAACCACGCTGAGGAATACAAACAATAGGAAAGCAAATGAAGACATTTATTCTTTCCATTTAAAAATGTTTTATTATTTTATGTATACAAATGTTTTATCTGCATATGTCTTTGTACTATGTGGATGGCTGGTACCTTCAAAACAAAATGACTGTGTAATTATTTGTGGGTTTTTTTTCCCAAAAATAAGGTATCTCTGTGAAGCCCTGGATGTTCTAGAACTCACTCTATAGACCAGGCTAGTCTTGAACTCAGAGATCTACCTGCCTCTGCCTCCAGAGTGCTGGGATTAAAGATGTTTGCCACCATGCGAGCTTTTATTTTTTATTCCTTAAAACAATTTTTAAATTTAAATACGCTTTGATCATATTCTTTCCTTCCCCAACACCTTCCAAATTCTCTCCCCTCCCTGCCTACTCAACTGCTCAACTTTAAGATTTTTCTAAAAAAAAAGAAAGAAAAAACAAAAAACCAAAACCCAATACAATAACAACATTACACACACACAAACCCCAAGAAAACAAAATGAAACACTGCCACAGAAACAACCCTGAAACCTGTGGAGTCCATCACAGGCTGGGAAGACCTTTGTCTTGTGAGAGTCTGCACAATGTCTCCAATTAGGTAAACCCCCTCTTTACATTTCCATCCTTTAAACCCTATTATGCGGCCTCATAGATAATTGCTATCAAAATAGACCCTTGATTGATTGATCTGGAAGTGTTCCTTATCCTCTTTTGGAAACATGGTACTTCATATTTTAACTTTTCTCAGGGACTTTAATTGTCAGCAATTTGTCTTTAAATCATCTGCCAAGGACACAGCACCAAAACAAAAAAAAAAAAGGGGGGAGAGAGAGAGAGAGAGAGAGAGATAAGAATTCTAGAATTAAGCCTGTTCATTAGTTTTTCGCTTCTGCTTTCAATGACAACACAGACGGAGGTGTGGCTTCCAAACCTTTGGTCTGAGGTCCTTCCTATTAGAACGTTCAATTCTGTACTGGGAGGAAACAGAAAGACCGACCACCATCAGATACAGCGCTGTTTTTCTAGGAAACAATCTCATGCATTGCCCTGTCTGGAAAGCACGCTGGGAGCTCACAATGCTAAACACGTGATTACAAAATTAAGAACTAATTCTGCACTGTATTTCCCCACAGGAAACCTTTGTGCATAATATGACTTTGTTGGTTTTATTGAGTTTTTTCCTTGCTCATCTTGGCAGTGACCTGACAACCATCAACAGGTCTATTTTTACTGTTTATAAAAGTCACTTTCTCTGTGTTTCCAAAGGAAAGACACATTTCTGTGCAGACTCCAGAGATATTTGTCATAGGATCACAGAGAAAGAATGCTCATTTCCTTGCAAAGTAAATAATTGATTTAATTGAGTAGGTAATGATGGCTATGAATGAAAGGGAGTTGTTTTCTGGATGTTGCATCTTCTCTAAGGGCTTGGTGTGGTGGCTACCCGTCCCACACTCTGGGTGGGTTGCATTCCACTGCCAATGTACTTAAGATTTGAGTTTCATTTAAATGTCACCAGTTGGGATGTCGGTTTTTCAGTGTTTCAGCCTTGAAGACCCACCAAATCTACAGCCAATGAAAACTCATACTTTTAGTTTTGTGCCCAAAATACATCATCACATAACTTTAAAAGATCAGACTATTTTATTGCAATATCAGATGGACTAAGTTTGTTTCGTCCCAGCAGATGAACCGCCAAGGCTGTACCAATTTATTACATATGCACATCAGTCAGCAGACTACAGCATAATTTATTGTAATTAAGCCCTTCTGTGTTGGGAAACCCAAATGAGATTGGCCATTATCAGTGATGTTAATGGTTTTCTGAATAGTTGCCAAGTCATCCACTCCTCCCACCCTTCAATAATAAAATAATTTTGACAAAGGGCCCATGTTTCAACATTTTTAATAAAAACAAAATAGAAAAACCATCAGTAACTGAGTAATAAAGTTTCCTCTCTGTTTCTTCTTTGCCAAAACTAACAGAAAGGAAAATGTTCATCTGGCACCTTGCCAAAAAAAGGAGGAAAATGAATGGTCTCAGCTTTTATTCTTTGACTGGTAGCATTGTGTGCAGAGCACTCGCGGTGCTTAGACTCACTTTGACAGAACAGAGGCACAGATAAGAAGTTTTGAAGACTCCATTCTGCAATTTAGAGAGCTTGAGTCTGCTTAAGATTTTTCAGTACCATATAACAAATCAACGTGATACAAAAAAAACAATGTTGTGTCTGTCACTGACATAAGCCATAAGTGTGCTGCCAGGCTACGATGCTAGCCACAGCTATACATGTTGGTTACTTGCTGTAGAGTCCTTGTTATTTGGGAGCTCAGTGTAATCCACGCCATTATCATCATCCTGATGAATGTCTTACTAAATTGCTGCCTGGAAGAGAGCTGAAAGTGTTCTCACACTACAGGAAGATGAAGCTCTTCTCAAATCAGTTCCCTAGGTATTCCATTCAGAGTGATAGTGAAATCACCTTTTTGGGAAACAGAATCTGCTAAATTAAAACCACTAGTACTCCCTTCAGAGACACTATGAATGTAATCTAAGGGACCCAAGTATCAGGAACAGACAATGCCTGATCCAGACATCAGAGCAAGCAATTACAAGAAATACCTGATCTGGAGTGAGTTCTTGATATCCTTCGTTCTACAGATGTCAAGATGAGATCTAGAGTGAGTTCCTGATACCCATCATTCCACAGATGACAAGATGTAATCTGGAGTAGTCACATGACTTCCATTGTTCTACAGATGACAAGGTGCGTTCTTGCTTCACTTCTAAGTTTTGTTGCTCCAAACATCTTACTGACCAGAAGTGTTTCTCTTTGTAGCTGAAAACAGCTGAGGTGACATGCGCGGCTAATAAATAAAATGGAGACTTATGTGGAGGATGGAAATTTCCATTCCTGTCTCCTGTATTTTACTGAATGCAGAACATTATTAATTCAACCACTAAAAATGAATGTTAAGTGTATAATAAGACTTTCATCAGATTTAGCTTATTATTCCACAGTCCTCTGTAGTAGGAGGCTGCTTGTTTGTTCTCAGCTGTTCACCCCCAAAATAACCACACAGAAACTATATTATTTAAATCACTGCTTGGCCAATCACTTAAGCATATTGCTAGCTAGCTCTTATATCTTTGGTTAACCCATTTCTATTGTTGTATATTTTACCATGAGGTTCATGGCGTGTTGGCAAAGTTCCAGCTGGCAGCTCGCATCTTTCCCCTCTGGCGGCTCCATGCATCTCTCCAGTTTGGCTGTATTCTGTTAAGCTATTGGCTGAGCAGCTTCTTTATTAACCAATAAAAGCAACATATAAAAAGAAGGACTTCCCACACCAATCCTCTCTTTCACATACCTAGAATAAAAGCCAAAGCACCAGTGTGATAGTTAATACTTACTTGCATCATCCAGGAGACAAGCCTCTGGGCTTCCTAGTGGAAGATTGTCTCCATTAGGTTAGCTGAAGTGGGAATCATTCCATACCTGGATTCTCTCCTGCTCTTTAGTCTCATTTGACTGAGCAGACCAGTGGACAGCGATCAAATGGAACTAATGACTAGGAACACTGTCCTGTGCTTTCCCTATCACCGAAGTTAACCTCTCATCCAGACAGGTGAAGAGGCAAGAGCATCCGCCCTCCCACCATGGCCTTTGTCACAGTCTCACCGCATGGCTGCTCCCGGACATCCCAGCCCAGGACACCGAGTAGCTGTGGGGTGATCTCAGCATGGGGTATTCTCTCATGATCACTAATACACAGTGCTCTGAGATCTCCAAGCTTAATTTTCATTGCCTTCCTTCATAACTAAGGATGATTTCAGCCAGCCAGGACTCAAGACTTTGATTCAACAGAGTTGAGGTTTGAAAACAGAACCGTCCCCCCAGCGGTATTTTGCCAGCCATGCATGGCCAGATATGGTGTAATAAAAGTCACGTTATTTTATTTTAATTCACTTTTGATTGCATATAACTTTGTAGAAATAAGTGTTTGTGTTTGTCTGAAATACTGTTCCCTGGAAACGGACTTTCCTCTATAAAGAATTGAACAGGTTGTGAGGCAACCCTTCTGCAATAGAACTCTATTGAAATTATACAATAATTAAATAATACATTTTATTTTATAATTGAGATTCATATTGCCAAAATATACCATGATTTCTAGATAAAACTATTTTCTCTAGTAGGGAGGGCCTTGGACCTTCCACAAAGCAATGTGCCTCACCCTCTCTGAAGATTGGCTGGGGGTGGGGTGAGAGGGTGTGTGGAGAGAATGGGAGGAGGGGAGGCAGTGGAAACTTGGATTGGTATGTATAATAAAAAAGGGTAGTTCGTTTTCTTTTAAAAAAATCAATATATATAAAAACCTATTTTCTCTGTGATGTGAGTTTACTTGAACAGTTACTGCAATATTGTCTTGCTGTGAGATGATTTTAGCTTTAAAGGGTAAGCATTTTAAGAAGAGAAAGTGGATAAATACAAATACAAATCAGCAAATTCACATCTCATTTCCTAGCTTTAATCTCATGATACCAAGGCCTACCTGTGATAAGTCACAGGGTGACGAGGGGCAGCTCTCAGCATCTGATGCATCAGAATGTAGAACTCATTCACTTTCCTGAAACTGCTTATTCTTTCACAAGTCCAGTACCGAATAATAATCAAGACCTAAAAATGATAAACTCAAAGCATGGGAAATATTGATTTTGAAAATAAACATAAAACGAAAAAGTCGCAAAGCAAATTTAAAGAGGAACCGTGACAAACCCATCCAGGTGTAAAGACCAGCAGATCACCAGCAGGGATGGACGAAAACAGAAGCCGTTGAAGCTGACAGCCCCTCCTGGGGGAGCCTGGTCTCTGAATGGAGCAATTGTCTTTTCACACGAGCAAATCTTTGAGGGTGATGAGATCTGCTGCTCTTGAGATCCCGCTAGGGAAATAATGAAGTTCCACTCTACAGACACCACCTGGGAGGCTCAATAAAGTTGTTCAAATTCTTCAGCTTTTTCTCTTCTTCCCATTCTACCCCAAGGTGGGCATACATCGTTATGGAACGGACTCCTGGGAAATTTCCCTTTGCACTTCTTCCCTCGGGAGACTGAGAGTGGGTCAGTTTTCAGGTTAAAAAGATATTTTAAAAAAAGCTTTTAGTAAAATTTAGGGCAAAAATGACAAGAAAAATGTCAATCAGCCGCAGGATTCGCGGTCAGTAATTTTTGCCTGTGGAGTCACACGGTGATAGAGTGGTTGGTTACAGCTGCATTCGCAGTTAGTTACCCCAGACGTTATGAGATTTGTGCGTGTGTTCTGGACTTGGATGCTCACCAGAAAAAAACAGGGGGTTTCCCCTACCCAGGCCTCTTTAAGGAGCAGTGTCTAACAATCCTATGTAAACATTTTCTTCCTTCAAAACTTTTACTTAATATCAATGTTGTTACTAATCACAAATACTACAAATAATTTAAAAATATTTTAATAAAATAAAACTACGTTCGCAAAGCTCTTGGCAGCCTCTGAAAACAAAAAGAAATTGTTATTATTTGGAGCAGTATATCAAAGACATTATATGAGGCCCAATCTGTGAATCAAGGACTCCTAGAATTTAACTAGGAGAGCAAGCCTGTTGCTCCTCTTCTTCACTCTCCATGCCCAGAAGAAAGCCTGGAAGAGTGGCAATTTAAAACAATATTTATGAAAACAAAGATGTGTTCTACAAACCACGAACCTATCAGCAGGATTTCACACGTGAATAAGACAAGAATATTGATACCCTTGCCCAACTTTAACTTGTGCTACTATTCTGCTGATCTGTGCAAAATTTAAATAACATTCAGCTGTGTGTGTGTGTGCGTGTACGCAAGTGACTGTGACCCAAACACAACTCCTCACCCTTATCACACAATCAGAGAACAGTTGTTTATTATTGGACATATTGTTCTCTTCGCCATCCTCACATGTGCGTGCGTGTTCTCTCTCTCTCTCTCTCTCTCTCTCTCTCTCTCTCTCTCTCTCTCTCTCTCTCTCTCTCTCTCTCTCTCAAACATTTCAATATAAACAGCAAGAAACTCTCCCAGGCCATACTACTTGTATAACAACTCCATTCCTCTTCCCCTTTCTAACTCAGCCCCTTGGGATCCCTGCCTCTGCTTCCTCCCTCCAGCCTCTTTTCATGCCCTCCTGACCAGTTCCAGGCAGGAATTCATCTTCCTGTCTTCAGGGAACCACTCTTCCATGGCTCTGCTTTCACGAGCATCTCACGTTTGGTAGCATTTTGACTGATCATGGTCTTTTTTTTCTGGAAACCCCTTTCTCTGAGGGTTTGCAGTTTCTTCTTTTCCTCCTACCTTGGTGCCCTTTGCTTTTCAATCTCATTGGTAGAACCTCATCATGAAAGACACCTGTCTTCCATCTCAAGGAAACACCTGCCCAAACAAATATTCCCCCACTCCACCTCATTCACGTTGCAACAATGAAACAAACACCAGAGACTAGACAGTAGTATCCCAGATAGATCAGAAACTTATGAGAAACACAGGTTAGACCTGACTTCCGAGGGTTAAAAATACACAGGTAAGAGGAGGGCTTAGTGTGTCTACATAAAAAATATTAATACTAGGCAGCAAGAATGAACTGAGTGAGATTTCTAAGCAAAGGCACCTGAGAAACGGCAGGCTGTGGAATACCCTGCGTAGAGACACATTCGCTTCCGTCATTCCCTAGAGGATGAAGGTATTTTTGTTCTGAGTACTTAGTATGCAGAAAGAGACAGAAACTCCAGACAATTTATCTCAGGCATAAGAGGAAAAAGCCAATACCAAGAAAAATCTGTTCCAGACCATGGCGATCAGATCAAATCATAATTTTGTGAAATACTGTGTGGAGCATCCTGCACGGCTTTTCATCCTAAGGAGATTTGAAGTCCAAACTAGCCTAACTTTCATATGGAATTATTGCCCCCTTTTGAGTCTATAATGATAGATATTACAGAATTGTCAGAAGATGTTAGCTTCAAATTTTGACCATTTACATTCTTATGTGTTTTAAGAATCACCCCACAGGAATATTTGACATTAGCTTTGAAAACAATTTTCATCTTTTGAGAAAAGTATTTGATGTCTTAGAAAACCACACAATGTATTGTCTATGACTGTAGCTTTGCTATTATTTTTTTGACAAGGAATGCTTTATGGTTGCTTGTATAAGTGTTGAATGATAGTGAGTCTGATATAGTATCAACCACTTAATTGTTTCTAAAAACTTTACTTCAATTCTTAGTCTTTTAGAAGAAGTCTACAACAAACTATCAAAAGAAACTACTGCCCCAGAATAAACAAAAATGCTCAAGAAAACTGTTAAGGAAGTCTTACTTCTTATTTTCAAATACTTGGATAAATTAAGTATCTTTTTAACAAGCTCATAAGAAAGTATTGGACTTTGGTTCTTACTAATTCACTAATACATTCATAGGTTCCTGTCAGGCAGCTGCGATTTCTATAATCTTTATGTTCTCTGACAGAAAACTCATATTTATCATTGACAACAAAAGAAAAAATTAAAACAACAGTAGCTCCTTGAAATGGGAAGGATTAAGTAGCAACGGCCAGAGCAGACGCAGAGAATAGGCTCAGTAGCAGAACACCTATAAATCCATAGTTATTAGCCTGGTTCACATCCTGCTTGATTCATATTCTCCCCCGCCCTCTCTCTCCCTCTCTCTCTCCTTCCTTTCCTCACCCTCCTCCCCTACCTTTCTCTGAGAGGAAATTCCTGTTTACATGGACAGTCTCCTTGGGAGTGTGGGGGAGTAGACATTGTGCTCTCTGGAAAGATCTGCAGTCATACGTGGGAAAAGTAAGCTTAACACGGCCTGAGAGGGTTGTACATCTATCCATCCAAATTCCTCCTAAGACATCTGTCATTCTCAGTCCGATGAAGTCGAGCGGGAGCCTCCTGTGAGGACCAGTGACTTACAAACGCTGCAGCTAATAAACCAGTACAGCTGACCATGCCATAGGAGCACATGCTGATCTGGAAAACGGCAGCCGTGTGACATAGCTATAGAACGAAATGGAGTCTTAAGATAATTGCCCGTCTGGCACTTCAATACAAAGTGACTGGAGGAGCAAATTGGTTTTGTTACACGAGTGAGTATCCCTATTCATGAAACTAAAATGAAATGGCTGGATTAACACAAGGAGGAAGAATTAAAAAGTTAATGAGATACTCAGTTATTATCTGGTAGAAAGATTCAGCCTTACACTGAGCTACAAAACTGTGAGGTCTGTGAAGATGGTTATCTCACATAAAACTTTACAAATACATCACACAATTGCATTCTTAGCTGCGGAATATTTTGTTTCTAGGTGAAGTGTTCTGTTTAAACCACACTTGGGAGAAATGTGGAGTTATTGTTTTTTTCACTTATTTTACATTCTGACCAGTATTTCCCCTCCCTCCTCTCCTCCCAGGGCACACACTCCCACTTCCCACTCCACCCCTGGCTTCCCATCTACCTCTCTCCCCTTCTACTCCTCCACTGTCTCCATTCAGAAAGGGGCACACCAAGTTAAGGCACGACCAAGCTCGTCCTCTTGCATCAATTCTGTGCAAGGTAATCCAACATGGAGAACAGGTTCCCAAAAGCCAGCTAAGTGCTAGGGACAGGTCTGGATCTCACTTCTAGGAGCCTTGCAAAGAGACCAGGCTACAGAACTGTCATCACACGGAGAGCACCTAGGTTGGTCTCATGGAGGCTTCCTAATGGTTGTCAGAGACGCTCTATCCAGTAACTGATGGAAGCAGATGCAGAGATCCACAGCCAAGCACTGGGCTGAACTCTGGCAGTCTTGCTGAAGAGAGGGAGGAGGAATTGTGGGAGCTGACCTGAGCTCGTGGGAACTAATGGACTCTGGACCAAGAGTTAGGGAAATAGGGAGCTTTGAGGACAGCAAGCAGGGGGCTGAGGCTGGACAGAAATACAAACAGGGTTCAAGGGCACTCTCTCTGAACCTGCGTCAAATAGCTATGAAGAAATCAGCGCCCAAATTCTTACACTGCATTCATTATGATCCACTGTTCTAACTTTAAATTAAACGGTGGTAGTTCTTCAAATCTCATTTGGTTCATTAATGAAGAGCCCACCCATTTCCCAGAAGCATTTGCAATTGTTTATAAAATTCCTTATGGTAAGTGACATGATGCTCTAAGTGAGGGAAATCAGAGATTAAAGAAAGTGAGGTTGTTTATTCTTTGTTTACTATAAAATAATATTTTTACAAAAACAGCATTTCCTACAAAGAATTTAAAAATGGACTGTACATTTAGCTTCGAGTCTTCCATCAGGGGAGTGAGAAATATGATCATTATAAAATTATTGTCACATATAAGATTTTTTAAAAAGTACCAATTATTTTAAAGTAGCTTCCATTTTCTTGCAATGAAGTACACACAAAAATCCCCCGTAGTCCCCTATAGAATGTATAATGGGATGATGTGGGATTGCCCTCTGTATGCTGTGATTATGTTTTATTAGCATTGGTTAATAAAGAAGCTGCTTTGGCCTATAGCAGGACAGAATATAGCCAGGCTGGAAGAGACATAGAGAGAAAGTAGGCAGGGTCAGGGAGATGCCATGTAGCTGCCCAAAGAGAAAGGTGTCGGAACCTTCACCAGTAGGCCACAGCCTCATAGTGATACACAGATTAATAGGATTGGGTTAATTTAAGATGTAAGAGTTAGTTAATAATAAGCCAGAGTTAATAGGCCAAACAGTGTTTTAATTAATGTAGTTTCTGTGTGATTATTTGGGTCTGAGTAGTTGGGAAACAAAAGAGCAGTCTCCATCTACAGTGGGACACCCTCGTCACTCACATCCCTGTGTCACGTAATCGCACAGAGCTGCTTTGACTGTGACTGTCTCACCGCATGCCCCTGGGACTTCAGTGAAAGAAGTTCAGAAGGACTGTCAAGACCACACAATCTAAGCGCACAGCTTTCTGACTGCCTCGCTGGTTCAGATACATTTTCATGCTATTTAGCAGACAATGGGGACTGGATGCATGCCCTTCAGGCTGTGTTCATATTATTTCTCAAAACCAGAGCTCTGGTAGGAGTTTGACCTGCCGAGCTTGTCATCTCTGGCAATATCTTGCAGAATCAGTGCAGCATACAGCTGGTTCTGATTGACAGTTTATCTAAACCAAGCCCCCAAATTGCCCCTGCTAGAACCCCGTGAAAGAGCCTGAGCCAACCCCCATTCCATCTCTGTAGGAAAGTACCAAAGCAATGAGTTTTGCATGGAGCCAAAGTTTAGAAAAGTAGTCTGGATAAGATATCACATATATGTTATCACAATATACACGTCACCCAAAATTTCAGACGCTCAAAGCTGGGCATCTTGCACATTTTCTTCCTGGCTGCCAGGAAGAGTCACATGCAGGTGGAAATGAAAGCAGCTGGGAAGTGAATGAATGACAGCATCGAATGACAACTGTGGAGTGGTTTTAAGTCACTACTATCCAACGGTAGGGTTTAGCAATTGCAAGGTGAGGATCACTTTTCAAATCGAGTCCTGCTAATACTGCTTTGTGTGTGTGTATTAGCAGCTATTCTTTTATATGATAATTGTCTAGCCAATGATAAAGCTCCTGGAATCAGCAATCATCCATAATTGAATCCTGTTCATAAAGCACATATTTGCGTTTAATAAATAATACTCTATGACATCTTTATTGCATGTAGGTAATGTGATGTGCCGTGTGTATTTAGACGCAAGGATGCCTTATATTAACGTGGATGTCCCCCAGGGAGTCATGATCCAAATGTTGGAAAGCACTGCACAAGAGTTTTACCTCCATTACTTTGGCCTCGAAATTTGTCTCAGAGGATTTTAATGTCATACGCTAGAGCCAATGAAAAATGGTGTGGTTACGTGCGTGGGATGTAAACTCACATTCGGATCAGATTCCCTTCCATGATCTGAATGGATGGCCTTAGGAAGTGATGCGTACTTCTCGGAAGTTTCTGGAAAGTGCACAATCGTATCCACATCACAGGCAAGCATGAGGCGGAGTGGTAATGGACATGGAGATCTGCATGTCTACGAAGAGCTCTGGCAAGTGTTCCCCTCTTTCCAAGCTGGATGATGAAGACTCATGAAGCCACGCTTGGTTCATAAATATGAAACAAACATCAGGTTTATTTCACAGCACCATGTTCCTTTCCCAGGGATGCAGCATCTGAAGTCATTATCAGCTAGACCTACAAAAGATGCTCAATGACCCCCAGAGCATCATGGTATGAGTTCTAATCCACAGCCAGGCTGCTCTGCCTGCACGGAATGAGTGCCCATTTGGATCCCTCATGTTGAGCCGTTGAAGCTTGTTTTGTGTGGAGTGCTCTGAGCCAGGGGTGAAAAGCAAAGGACTAGACCTGTGGTCTTTCATGCCATTGTCAGATGTTCATAATTATATTCTTAGTGAACTATTTTCATACCAGGGGTGTAGCAACTGTGACAGATCCCTGGTGAGACCCTATCAATCAATGTGATGCCAAAGAAGGAGCATCACCTCAGCATTTTACTCAATATCCAAAAGAGATTCAGACATTCAGTGTACTGTTAGTGAGCAGCAGTGGAGAGTTGGGGGTCCTTTGATCGTTGCCCTTTCTAGAGGCACCAGACAATAGTTTCTTTCTTGTAGCTCCTTCTGACATTAATGCAAGTTTTTCTGACAAGTGGAAAATCTCCCAGTAATTAAATTTCTGTTGTACTTTAATGTTTGTTCCCTAAAGAAAGTTCCTGTTAGCAGATTTCAAGCTGTGATAATAATATTTTCTTGCTATGCTATCAAAAGTTGTAATCTGTTTTCTTTCCTGGACAGAACTCAAAGAAGCCGCTAGACTTTAGAAAAACTTAGTCTGTTCTTTTCAAAGTTTGAATAAGTTGTTCTTGAACAACAACTTAGAGTTTCAACAGAGTTGGAGAAGCATCAGCAAGCCTACTGCAAACACTTGCTTTACAAGTGAAGGTCTCAGCCAACTGCCCAGTTTAGAGAGTGCTGACGTTTTCAGAGTAGGGTGCAGAGGTAAGGGTGAGCAAGATCAAAGGAGAGGAACTGACACGTGCGTTGAGAGCCTTAGCCTTTGATAATTAGCTTCTAACGTCAATATGATGGAAATGAACTCTGAAAATAATTAAATTAAGCTCATTTTTTCCTTTTGGGAGTTTTGCCTATTTTACTTAGGACTAACTTCTAAGTTATTAAAGTCAAATTTCATATGCAGCAGACTTTCAATCAGATCCCAAATCATGACATGGAGGCTTATTATAAGCTATGAATACACAGCTCTATCTTAAGCTTGTTTCTTGCCAGCTCTTATAACTTATATTAATCTGTTTCTCTGCATCTACACTTTCCCTCGGGACTTTTTATCTTTCATTCTGTATGTATCTGACTGGCTGGCAGCTGCCTGGCTGATTGGTCCTGGTATCTTCCTCTTTTTTTTCCCTCACTCTCCTCTCTCCTCTCTCCTCCTACTTATTCTCTCTGCCTGACAGACCCACCTATCCCTCTCCTGACTAGCTATTGGCCATTCGGCTTTTTATTAAACCACCCAGGTGCCTTAGGCAGGCAAGGTGGGATAGCAACACATCTTTACAGAATTAAACAAATCAGCATAAACAGATGTAATACATCTTCACACAGTTAAACAAGGGCAACATAAACAAATGTAAGACACCTTCACACAGTTAAATTAATATTCCACAGCATTCTTCAGATACTTGCCTTGGACTGTGTACATGCTCTTTCATAAATAAAAACAAATCCCTTAGCTTTTACAAATCTGTTATGTGCTACTCACAAACAGAACACATACATGCTGGGCTTTTACTGTGTGTATTTTAATAAATCACAAAGCCTATCATTTTCTCCTTTTTTTGCAGTCTCAGCTAAATCATTGATTTTTGAAGGTAGGATTTTAGTATGTAAAACATTTACAAAAAAATCACTCTTGTTCTTTTGCATGAAATCAGTCCTTCTAAAGTATAGATACAGTAAAATTCATTGCTGCTGAAGAGATAAACATGCACTGAACTCTTCATTTAGTAAAGTCATGTTTATTTCCCTGGCTATAGAAAGTTAGAAACATTCATTCCAGCATAGACAACAATAGTCAGATTCCTGTCCTCAAAGCCGGGAGAGAGTGAGTGATATAGAGACTTGCATTGGTATGGATCTTGGTTTATTGATACTAATTTAAGGTCATTGTTATATGTATGTTTCTGCTCTTGATTAAGATATTGTGTGTGTGCAGCTCATTTAAGAATGTAATGTGTTATTAAGAAATATAGGTTAATAGATAATCATCTATAATAGTCAAGCTTATAGTCATGGAAGTTAGATTTTCTAGATATATAGAGGTATATTTCAGTTATAGTTTTCCCCACCTACCTAAATTCTGCCCTATTGCAGGCCAAACCAGTATTATTTTTATTAACCAATGGTATTCACAGCATACAGAGAAGAATCCCACATCAATATTTCCTATCATTCTTCAGTATACAAGAATTAAATTAGTCTATCTTTGGATTCATTATATTTCAAAGTTTTATTTTTGTAAAAAATTACTGTTTAAGCAGTTGGCTTGAGTTAATTTTTAAAGTAGTAAATGACTTTTAGTTTAGGATTAGGAGGTAATTTCTAACAATTTCTGAAGTGGCTGTAAACATGATTATACCATTGTATGCTGCATATTTATGTAAAGTGGCAATCTTAGTAGAGACAATCATAACTCAAAATGTCAATCAACTCTGAAAACTCTGAAGCTGCCTCACCAGCTAGTATTATGTGTCTTGACAATGTTTAATTCAAATGAGATTAAACTCACATGTTCATCTCATCAGTAACAAACTCGCTTTTACTTTTAATAAATGGCAAGATTACATGTTTACCAAGGAATCAAAGTATCCCACCAACTTTTAATTCTTTTTATGAGATTAGGCATGTGTGTTCATCTCATCAGTAGGAGATTTGCTTTCACTACTAATAAATGTTAAAATTATAGGTTTACCAAGGAAGCAGTTTAAAACAACTCTGTGAGTTGTTATCAGCAAGTGCTTGATATAACAGGAGTACCTGTTCTACACTTACATGTGTGAGGCTGGAGTACCTGTTACACACTTACATGTGTGAGGCTGGAGTACCTGTTATATACACACTTACATGTGTGAGGCTGGAGTACCTGTTCTACACTTACATGTGTGAGGCTGGAGTACCTGTTACACACTTACATGTGTGAGGCTGGAGTACCTATTATATACACACTTACATGTGTGAGACTGGAGTACCTGTTATATACACACTTACATGTGTGAGGCTGGAGTACCTGTTACACACTTACATGTGGGAGGCTGGAGTACCTGTTCTACACTTACATGTGTGAGGCTGGAGTACCTGTTACACACTTACATGTGTGAGGCTGGAGTACCTGTTATATACACACTTACATGTGTGAGGCTGGAGTACCTGTTACACACTTACATGTGTGAGGCTGGAGTACCTGTTCTACACTTACGTGTGTGAGGCTGGAGTACCTGTTATACACTTACATGTGTGAGGCTTGAGTACCTGTTATATACACACTTACATGTGGGAGGCTGGAGTACCTGTTCTACACTTATGTGTGTGAGGCTGGAGTACCTCTTATACACTTACATGTGGGAGGCTGGAGTACCTGTTACACACTTACATGTGTGAGGCTGGAGTACCTGTTACACACTTACATGTGTGAGGCTGGAGTACCTGTTACACACTTACATGTGTGAGGCTGGAGTACCTGTTACACACTTACATGTGTGAGGCTGGAGTACCTGTTCTACACTTATGTGTGTGAGGCTGGAGTACCTGTTATACACTTACATGTGTGAGGCTGGAGTACCTGTTCTACACTTACATGTGTGAGGCTGGAGTACCTGTTCTACACTTACATGTGTGAGGCTGGAGTACCTGTTACACACTTACATGTGTGAGGCTGGAGTACCTGTTACACACTTACATGTGTGAGGCTGGAGTACCTGTTATACACTTACATGTGGGAGGCTGGAGTACCTGTTCTACACTTACATGTGTGAGGCTGCGAATGTTTCTTAGGCAGGAGAGGGCAAGGAGTGGAAAAGTTTAAGTCATGCTCTAAAGCATTTGATGAAAGGAGGGTTTACAGCTGACAGAAGCCATTCCAATGGTCCTGAGGTAGAACAGTTCAGAGAATTCTGGCTTTCATTAGCAGATAAAGACATAAAACCCTTTCCCATTTCAAAGACGAATTGCCTATGATAATACTTAACCAAAGGAAAATAGACTAAGAAGAATCCAGTTTCCCAGACTTCAGATGAGTCTCTGGTTATCAGCCCTTTAGGTGAGGGGTGTTTCCTCCCAGGCAGACGGGACTGACAGCAGGGGAGGTTCGCTGAGAAGGTAAAGTGAGTGCTGGCTTTGTTGTCTGTACCTGGCAAGCTGTTCTTGCCATGGCAACTATTAAATACATGATTTATTCTGGAAACTATTCCCTGTACTCACCATGATATCTTACTGCTAGTTAGCATCCTAGCATATATAAGAATTCCTAGTCAAAAGCTGTGTGTGCGAAAGCTGATGGTCTGATGCAGATACCAATGAATGTGGGAGCTTGGATCATTTTACGCAGGGACTCTAACTGCAGTTTCTCTGGTCTATATTTAGTGCTCCCACCAAACCAAAAAGCCATTCCGTGTCCACCTCTCTGTCAGTCCTAGCATCCAGATCAACAGGTTAAAAACCATTTGAAATATATTAAGACAACCCTATTATTAACTAATCAAGGCTTGGTGTGAGATAACATCGGGAGGTCAATCTGCCTGGCTGGAACCCGCTTCTCCGGTATACCTAACAATATCTTTTAAAATTAACTTGATTTATTACTTTTTTATGCTGCCACTATAAAACTTAATAAAAACCCGTCTGTCTTAGAAAAGGGGATTTACTAGCACTTTCTTACCAAGCCATGGCCTCTCATGTTTGGCGTTAGAGTAAGCTATCTTTTCTTCTGGTTAAGGTAAGAGCTGTGTTTTGTTTTGTTTTTGCGTTGACAAATTAGGCTTTACTTTTCAGTCCCCAGTCAGCTAACATCAAGAGAGACTAGGCCATCCTAAGGAAATAATTGAAGATCCCCGACCAGTTCATCATCATGAAAAACCCTTAACCTAAACTGTCAACCTATGCAGTATTGCTAGTTGGAGGCTGGTTCTGTACTGTGTTCTTCCTGGAGCATCCACACTTGAAAGGACCCAGATGACAGAGAGCAACACTCAGCAATTCTCAGTCCTGAGAAGAACTCACTTTTTCTTAGGTTCCCCCCTTTTTATTGTTTTTATTGAGCTATATGTTTTCTCTGCTCCCTTCCCTTCCTCCCCCTCCCATTCTACCCTCTCCCATGGTCCCCATGCTCCCAATTTACTCAGGAGATCTTGCCTTTTTCTACTTCCCATGTAGATTAGATACATGTATGTCTCTCTTATGGTCCTCATTGTTGTCTAGGTTTTCTGGGATTGTGAATTATAGGCTATTTTTTCTCTGCTTTATGTCTAAAATCCAATTATAAGTGAGTACATATTATATTTGTCTTTCTGAGCCTGGGTTACTTCACTCAGTATGATGTTTTCTAGATACATCCATTTGCCCACAAATTTCAAGATGCTATTATTTCTTTTTCACTCCATTGTTTAAATGTACCACATATTCTTTATCCATTCTTTGGTCTATGGGCATTTAGACTGTTTCCAGGTTCTGGCTATAAGAAATAATTCTGCTATGAACATAGCTGAGTACATGTCCTTGTGGTATGATTGAACATCCTTTGGGTATATACCCAAAAGTGGTATTTCTGAATCTTGAGGAAGGTTGTTTCCTAATTTTCTGAGAAATGGCCATACTGATATCCAAAGTAGTTGTACAAATTTGCACTGCCATCAGTAATGCAGGAGTGTTCCCTTTACCCCACAACCTCTCCAGCACAAGTTGTCATCAGTGTTTTTTATCTTAGCCATTCTTACAGGTATTAGATGGAATCGCAAACTTGTTTTGATTTGAATTTATCTGATGGCTGAGGATGTTGAGCATTTCCTTAAGTGTCTTTCAGCCACTTTAGATTCGTCTGTTGAGAGTTCTCTGTTTAGGCCGGTACCCCATTTTTTATTGTATTATTTACTTGTTTGATGACCAATTACTTGACTTCTTTTTATATTTTGGAGATCAGCCCTCTGTCTGATGTGGGGTTGGTGAAGATCTTTTCCCATTCTGCATGCTGCCATTTTGTCTTGTTGACTGTGTCCATTGCTTCACAGAAGTTTCTCAGTTTCAGAAGGTTCCATTTATTAATTGCTGCTCTCAGTTACTGTGCTACCGGGGTTCTATTTAGGAAGTGGTTCCCTATGCCAATGCGTTCAAGTGTACTTCCCACTTTCTCTTCTATAAGGTTCAATTTGTTTGCTTTATGTTGAGGTCCTTGATCCATTTGGACTTGAGTTTTGTACATGATGATAGATATGGATCTATTTTCATTCTTCTACATGTTGATATCCAGATATTTCTGTACCATTTGTTAAATATGCTTTCTTTTTCCTATTTTATATTTTTTGCTTCTTTGTCAAAAATCAGGTGTTCATGGGTGTGTTGGTTGATATCTGGGTCTTTGATTAGGTTCCATTGCTCTTCCTGTCTGTTTTTATGCCAATACCAAACTATTTTCATTATTGTAGCTTTGTAGTAGAGTTTAAAGTCAGGGATTGTGATGCTCCCAGAAGTTTCTTTATTGTACAAGATCGTTTTAGGTATCCTGGTTTTTTTTTTCTTTTCATATGAAGTTGAGTATTGTATTTTCAAGGTCTGTGAAAAATTTTGCTGGGCTTTGCATTGAATCTGTGGATTGCCTTTGGTAAAATTGCCATTTTTACTATGTTAATTCTACCTACCCAAGAGCATGGGAGACCTTTTCCTTTTCTGGTGTCTTCTTCATTTATTTCTCCAAAGATTTAAAGTTCTTGTCATGCAGGTCTTCCACTTGTTTGTTTAGAATTATTCCAAGATGTTTTATGTTATTTGTGGCTATTGTGAAAGGTGATGTTTCTCTGATTTCTTTCTAGAAGAAAATGAGAAGGAAAGGCACCAGGTGATTTCTGACAGAAGAAAAGCAAACCCTCAGCGGCCAAATAAACCAAATTGTTGGCTATCACAGAAGAACTGCGCGTTACATGAAAATTACTTTCTTTCCTGCGTGGTCTGTTTTACAAGACCATGAAGCTGAGAGCTTTTAATTACAAAACTACCAGAAAGAATATAACCTTGGACTGGTTATTTAGAGTGTTAACGCTGTTTTTTTCTAATAGGTGGCATAGATATAAAATTGTTTCTGGGGCTGAGGAGATTGCTAAGTCCATAAATTGCCTGACTTAGAAGCATGAGGATTGTGTTTGATCACTAAAACTCAAGCAGGGAGGGGGAGGTTTTACTTTCACAGGCTGTATCTGAGAAAAGAGAAGTCAGTATAAATTGAAATCAACGTTTATCATCAAAAATGCATTGGAAAGTATAAAAAAATACCATTTGAACAATTCAAAACCAAAAGAAAAAAAGGCAAGAAAGAGGTGAAGGAAAAGAGGAGAAAGAAAGAGAGGGAAGGAGGGAGGGATGGACGGAGGGAGGGAGAGAGAGAGGGAGCAGAGAGGGAAAGAGGGAGTGAGGGAGGGAGGGAGAAAGGGAGGGAAGGAGGGAGGAAGGGAGGGGCCAGTGGCCACTGGAGACTGGGATGATAGGAAAGAGGCAAGAGTTCAGAGACAGATGTCTGCTGTTCTGTTCCACTGCAAGTTAACTTCCCTGCAATAGCCTGTGATATTATTTCAAAGAAAATAAGATGAAGGGGGAAAGCCTTCAATACCTTAAAACTTATTAAAATCTGAAGCAATAGAAATGCTTATTATCCTGCTTTGATGAGTACATATGCTATACATGTATTGAATTATCATGAATACATTTAATACTAAACCTGCATAAAATTAAAATTTGCATGAGGATGAATGAGCACATATTCAGGAAAAATAAATGACACTCTACGCTGCGATTTTACAAAACAACTTCTGTTATTGCCAACACTGCTATGGTTTCACACTATCCTTAATGTCTATTTATAAAACTGAAAAGTAACACGATGCCACATTATAGAATTCTGTCCAGCTAAAGGGTCACGTTTACCTGTCCTTGGTAGCTAGTATTCAGGTCTCGATGTACTTAATAGGAAGACTAAAATAAGGTCTACAACATCATGGAAATTCTGATTTAGTCTATAAATATAACTCTGTTATAAAATAACCTTTAGATATTAGTTTCTCAAAGAGAGACCGTGGAAAGTTAAGTGGTGTGGAAACTTCCAAGAGAGGGGATATTTAGATAGTTTTATGGTCTCTTTTCTATTCTTCTCACCTTATACTGCACCCTAGGATCTTCCTTGACTTTGGTGACATAAATGAAGACAGTGACTCAATCATAGAGGCATCTTATCATTATAATAGCAAACAGTGCAGCGTTGCTCCTGTAGGATGATTTCGTATGGAACTTTAATATAATGCATATAAAAATAAC
Organism: Microtus pennsylvanicus; assembly: GCF_037038515.1. NCBI lineage: Eukaryota > Metazoa > Chordata > Mammalia > Rodentia > Cricetidae > Microtus > Microtus pennsylvanicus. The sequence continues at coordinate 72,814,912 of NC_134592.1, read as the reverse complement.
TTAATATAGAAAATTTCTGTAATAGATATATGTCAATAAAATATATCATAAACATTTTTCATCCTGTCTGGAGAAATGAAATGAATAGGAAACAAGCAGGAAAAAGGATATTGCCATGCTATTTTAAATCTCAATTCACCTAAGAAATTGTCAATGTATTTGAGTTATTCTAATAAAATCCTCTGTTACTTTAAATAAACATGGCAAGGGAGACACTTTGTAGAGGATTTGTCTTTGCATCACGCAGCTCCGTTTTAATACTTGTGTGTTTAGTTTGGTCCAATTGGGATGACTTACGAACATATCAAAATAGAGATACCGTCCCTTGATCTTTTACTGCCCGAAGGTTCCTTTTATTTACTTATTTTGAGTGAGGGTCTTGGAGAAAAGGACCAATCATTACTAATGAATTTGGTGCTGGTGAAAAACACCAGATGGGCCGTCACAGGGGCTGGAGTTCTTTTATCCACAGGCTAAAGCAAAATACTTCTCTGTGTGGTTTGATTCCAGACACAACCCCGAGTACAGATTATCTTTCCTTTCCAGACCTGTACAATCTCCCCTTCATTAATCAGCGTCTTTACTTTTCAGCACCCATCTCTTCTGGTAGGGATATCCCAGCAGCACAGAGATTTCTCTTTCTTGGCTTATTTTAAGAAGGAAAGCGATGGCATGAAGTTGGGAGGTAGGCTTGTTTAGAGCATCTGTGGGGAGAAAGCTGTGTAAGTTGCATATGGATGTGATCAAAATACACTGTATATGTGCGTGAAATTTCCAGGGATGAAGATAATATTGTTTTTAAAAGAGAAATAACTGTTTCTCATCATTCTCACACTTTTCCAGGAAACTTTTCACACCAGCCATGTCTTTTGATAGACAGTTGAAGGAAAACAAATTTGGGGGATGCAAAGCATGGGCAATAATGCATTTCAGCTATCTAATTAAAAGCACGTTCACGCTGCACCAAAGGAGAGTACCCACCTTAGAACTTTTCAACTTAACTGAAAAATGGAAAATCTCTAGACACTCAAGACGGTGTCTCCAGTTGCCACACCACAGGATATGTTCAATTCCAGAGGAGCAGTGATGGGAGCCCCATGACGGATTTTTATCCCTATAATGATTACTTTAGAATAATTAACATTTTAATTTTTCCTATAACATGCTAGTCACCAAAGTAGTGAAAGATGGCTTTTAATTTCCCAAGATCAAACTGCAACCCCTGATATTTTGATGACTTGTTTGAGGTTACCCAGGTAACAAAAGAAAGGATCCTAATCAGCTCTGGCTGTGAGCGAGCCTATAATCTCTGCTGTGCTGGCCTCCTGTTGCTGACCCCTCATCTCCAGGCCATACCTTAGGTGCCCATGTGTCCAGCAGTCAGGTGAGCAGCACTGTGTCCAAACGCACTGCTCCCCTTCACTCTCACCTCACGCCCACTCCCTTATGTGTGCCGCCGCTAGAAAAGTTTCCTAGAGGAACCTTTCATTTTCCGTCCTTCATGTCCTCGTTATTCAGGCTCTCCATCCTCTATTTATTTTCTTCTGGTTTTCACTGATAACATTTTTATTAAAATACACTATTATGATAAAAATTTGATCTCACTATTTCTTTGAATGCTATTATGAATCCTGGTATAATAGGTTATAAAATATGTATAATATTTTTGTTTTGTTTTTATTTTTTTGAGACAGGGTTTCTCTGTAGCTTGGAGCCTGTTTTGGAACTAGCTCTTGTAGACCAGGCTGATCTCAAACTTCCAGAGATCCACCTGCCTCTGTCTCCTGAGTGCTGGGATTAAAGGCGTGCCCCACCATCGCCTGGCAAAATATGTATATTTTTATATACTCATGACATTAAGACTGGGTTGTCACTGTCATAACTGAAGCTATTGCAGAAGAGGGATTAGCAGTGACTTCCTCAATTTGCTACCTCCTCAGAGCTTATTAATAAAGCATTTTTTAAAATTGTGTTTTAAAGGGTAGAAAATTTTTCCAACCCCTTTACCAAGTGGTTCTATTCTAAAATACTGGTGGCAAAGCCAGTTCATGCTTGGCTATTTTGCTTCACCATCTTCCTGAATGAGCAAGTCTCTTCTCCCACTACCGTGTTCTCTATGCGTCTAAGTCTCTCCTGCTGCCTGGGCAGTTCCCACTGCTGTATTCTCTGTGTGACTAGCTTCTGCCACTTTGCCTTAGATGCATTTTGATTGGCCCCTTCTCAGAGTCATGCTTTCGGGCTGTTTCCTTCTTAGGCACAGGGTGACTACCTCGTGTCAAACATGTGTTCACTTAAGACTGACTAATACCTTTGGTAATCAACATAGTGTCTTGAAATCAACACCCATCTTAGAACCTTTCTCTTGCCTATGCAATGGTGCTCATTAAATACAAAGAAGGCATATGATCTTGTTGATTAGAATTAACACTAACTGTGTTCCAAGCATTGAAATAAATGTATATATGAGTTTTCAAAAATTATGAATTTTCCTCCAAATTTGAGCATTGTAATATTATGTAATAAATTCCTGGGACTAGGTAAATTATGAGTTCTTAATAATTACAGATTAGGTTTTGGATTCATGCACATAACAGCAGTTTCATATATAGGCAAACATTATGTTTAAAGGGTAGATTCTAAGTTCTATATTTTTAATAAAACAATATGCCAATAATCCAATTGGTGTTTTAGATATAACCAAACCTCAGATTCTATCATCAAAATTTCCCATTTCAAATAATTATTAAAAATGTTGACTGTCTAAATGTTAGCATTCCCTTAGTATATTTAATTAAGCTGAATGTATTACAAACCTAAATATTATAAAGACATGTCAGACTTATCTAGCAAACTCACATAATAAGAAGGAAAAGAAAATGAGAATATAAAAATAGGAGAAAAAAAGGCAGAAACAGCTACACCTTTCCACAGGATGAATCAGTCACATTTCCATCCCTGTGATAAAACCCCATGACCGAAAGCAACTTTGGAAGAAATGGGTTATTTTGGCTCATGGTTTTGGAGGAATAAGAGTCCATAATTACAGAGAGGAGCCTGGCAGCAAGAATCAGGCAGAGAAATAAGAGCAAGAGACAGAGAGATGGCATCTTCAACCCAAATACAAACAAAACCAAGAGAAACTGGGAATGAGGTGGTCTCCTAATGAGGCTTGCCCCTAATAACATACTTCCTCCAGCAAGGCTGCATGCATGCCCCAAACCTCTTCAATCAATACCACCAACTGGGGATTACTTGATAAAATACTGGAGACTATAGGGGACATTTCTCTTTCAACCCATGAAACAAGTCATACAAAAGCATAGAAACCATCATTTATGGTCAGATTATCTTCTCTGGATTGTAAAAACCAGGAGGACTAAAATATAAAACAATAAAATGATGAGGAAAGAAATGCCTAAGATTTATTACAAACAGTTCAAAAATTCCTCTATAATTAGCAGGTGTCTTTCTTGCAAACTTTTTAAGATCTGGATACCTCTTACTATCTCTGAGTTTCCCATTTTCTCTGGAGAAAAAGGGAGGAAGGGCGGAAGGAAGGGGAGAAGAGGAAGAAGGGAAGGGAGAAGGGGAAGAAGGGAGGGGAGAATGGAAAGAAGGGACGGCAGAAGGAGAGGGAGGGAGGGAGGGGAGAAAAGGAAAAAGAGAAGGGAGAAAGGTGGGGAGAAGAGGAGGGTGGGAGGGAGAGAGGAAGGGACAAAGGAAGAAAGGGAGAAAGACAATCTTCTTAAAAGAGAAATAGTGTCCCATTATGTAGCCCAAGCCTTCCAAGTCACAATCCTGATGCTACAGCTGGGGGCAGTGATTGGGATAATGACATTGCTTTCATCAGAGCTACGGGATACTGAGATCAGCAGCAAGCTATCACTGGGGTTGATGTTACTGCCGCGGCCTTCCCTTTTACGGTTGCTTGCATTGTGCATTGTTCCTAAGTGGGAAGCACAGCCTGTACTTAACAGTTGTCTGACCATGCTTTCATTGGCTTTGTTCAACAGAAACGGACCGTTACCCTTGCTTCTTGCCAGCATTTGCTTCCTTGGTGCTCAGGAAGTCACAATGCATCTGCTCACCACCAGCTTCCTTAGGACTAGGACCCAACGCTGGCTATGACTGTTTAGTGCTGCCAGATTTAATGTGCGGTATGTCTCAAGAGCAAGAGCCTTACCCCTCTCACCACAAGGGCGGTTTCCTTGATGTCTATATCAACTTCATGAGATGATGTCGGTCTCTAAGAAGTTCTATGTGACTAATTTAATATACTGTAGATCTCTGTTTCTTTCCATGTTATATTCCATGACATAGCTGTAGAAATTAGAAGATGAAATAAACGTGACCAGAATTTGTAGGTACCCAGAAAGTTGCCTATTACAATCATCTAGACAGATTTAATAAACGCTCCTCTCTTGTTCTCTCCGAAAACAACTAAATCAAGAGTGGCTGGGTGCTATCCCTTGGGAAAAGGGGAGCATTTGCTCCTCAGGGCATCTAGGTATTCTTAGTGATGTGGCCAACTCTCTGGCTTCTATCTGGGATAGCTAGAGTTTCTGGGACTTTCCATCTCAGTGAGATAATTTACAAGTTTATGAAAATGGTATATACATGTTTTCTAGGCTATTCGGAAGGTCTCTTGATGATGCCCGTGGCAGATGCTAGGAAAACAGGTATTGTGAAACTCTGCAAGTTTGTCTTTATTTCAGTACCAACTCTCTCTGAAAGACTGCGAAGACCGCTTTAATTCATGTTCTGTCGGTTGTGGTAGTAAAACCTTACGGAAAATTGTGGTGGAAACTTTGGAAGTCCCTCTGACTATTTTGCAATGTTGGTAAAGTAGAAAATTATACCAGCGATTTGCCAGGGAGATAAAACAGGCAACTATCAAGTGCAGCTTCTACATAGGTTTTCTATAAACAACTGAATGGCTTCTTTAGGTACAGTTTAAGGACCAGCTATCAGTTCATGTTACTTGAGATGTGTTTACATTAAGATTTCATTTCCTTCCTTCAAGTACTTTAAACTTAGTAGGTTCCACGATGCCCAGCGAGTCCAGACACTCCATAAAGGCTTTGATGATGGTGGTGAAGCTGTACCGTGGGCGTGCTTGTCTTTTTGTGCACAGAATGCCTCGATAAACTTCAGAGCACACGTAGTCTTATCAGCTGGCTGTCTTTTTCTAAAGCCATATAACGTAGTTGTTACGTTAGTGAGCTGCTCTCGCTTCATTCCCTTACCAGGAATCATAAGAAAAGACAGTTTTCTTAAACCAAATTGGATTTGCGAGTCACAGGTAATTCATGAGAAACTCCATCATGGGGAGTTTTGGTCCATGCTTGTTTTTCTTTGCCTGGATCCCCTGATCTTTGTAAATTCTGCTCTTTGTGCAGTGTTCCCTCGGGTTGTCCTATGAAGTAGGGGTTTGGGGTCAGGGGCCAGTGGGTTTGCTTTCATGTATGTAGCTCTAACTGTAACCCAATGCATCTCCCTCCCCAGAGCAAAGCTCTGTCTTCCCAGCATGAATTATCTGTGCACAGCGCAGGGCTGGAGCCCGCAGACCTTTTGAAGATTGACGTTTAGAGAGTCAGAACTCACACTTCACTGCTCTGTTCATAATGAAAGAATAAATATAGAATCGATGCTCACACCTCATGCTTTGACGGAACTGAAATACTAATAGCTTAACTTCTAAAAGTGGGTCTCAGATATCCTCCACCGCTAGAGACTGCACGCAAGTCCTCACAGTGGCTTCCCGAGAAGACAAAGAAGAGCCAAAAACACTGCACAGACCCCTTCCAATCAAAGAGCCTGAGCTTTAAAAGTTAACTTTACTGCCTGATTTTAACGTGTGTGTTTTCTTTGCCAGACAGGTTCAAAAAAAATGTCTGTTTTTATTTCCTCAAGCTTAATCCACACACAGGGTCCTTCGCCAGTCTTCATGAGACTGCAGCTATCAGGAGAAGATATGCTGTCTGTGTTTGGGTTAGTGACTTTAAATTCTAATGGCCATGATGTAATCACTGCAATCAAGAAAAGCTGGTCTGTCTTTACATTTAGGTCCTTTGCCGTTGGCCTGGTATACTTTTAAACCTTTTCATTAAGCTAACCACAATTTGCCTAATTGGTAATTATCAGCAAGCCTGCTTTGCGCAGGGTTGTGGCCCCAAATTAAGTCCAATTCCAGTGGTTTTTGTTGTGGTAGCTGTTCTGACAAAAGAGTTTATAAATGTTTAGATAGGAAAAGGTCATCAGTTGTACCTTTTGTTTTAGTATACTGATGTTTGTGCATTTGAGTGTTTTGCTCAAATTATGCATTTAAAAAATTATGTCTTAGATTTGAATTTTTCTTTCCCCACGTAAATGTTTAGAGAATATTGGAAGTCTAGAATGAATTGAAAACATCTTCCCAAAAGGTAAAAAGTCAAACAGACACACAGGCAAATGTAAACTGTTTTTCCTGCCAGTCTTCAGCTTTTTAAAGAATAGAAGCTTCTATAATTAAAATAAAATGATGCAAACATCTCCAGTGCACCAAGTCAAGCTGAGCCAAACTGAACTTCACCGCATTTGGACTTTAAACAAAGGCTCTTACAGTTTAGTTCTTTCTGATGATCACCAAGAGATTGCAAGAACTCCTCTCTCCTTCAAGTATGGAGAGCAATGGCTAAGAAAATAGGAAATCAAGGAGCAACAAATAAGTTAGTTGGTAAAAAAAAAATAGCTATTCCTGCAGACAGGTTTTTACCACCGAGAGCTTTAATATTTTGCCCTATTTCTGCTATATCCCAAACTTACAAAAAATCTTCATTTGTTCGTTTTTATGCTCATTATCTGTGTGGTCCACAGTGGGTTGAATTTTGGCTTCCAGGTCGGTGGAAGCCATGGGTGACGGAGAGTAATTCTGTGGCTTATTCAAGATGAGGATGGGAAGCAACAGTGAGCAGTGTCTGCTCCAGAGTCTCTTTCTTTCTTCTGTGAGGAGGGGTCTCATTGTTATTGTCATTGTTACTGCTATAGTTTTGAATTTCTTGACACTGAAACAAGGTCTTGCATATGCTTGGCAAGCGCTCTACCACTGAGTCATGACCTCAACCCATGTACTTATTCTTAGCTGAGAATGACAACCTATCCACAAGATAGTATGAGTGACTTCTGTGCAGTATGTCAGTGTAACCATGGTTCTCCTGTGTGTATGTCAGTGTAACCATGGCTCTCCTGTGTGAATCAGTGTAACCATGGTTCTCCTGTGTGTATGTCAGTGTAACCATGGCTCTCCTGTGTGTATGTCAGTGTAACCATGGTTCTCCTGTGTGTATGTCAGTGTAACCATGGTTCTCCTGTGTTATATGTCAGTGTAACCATGGCTCTCCTGTGTGTATGTCAGTGTAACCATGGCTCTCCTGTGTGTATGTCAGTGTAACCATGGTTCTCCTGTGTGTATGTCAGTGTAACCATGGTTCTGCTGTGTTATATGTCAGTGTAACCATGGCTCTCCTGTGTGAATCAGTGTAACCATGGTTCTCCTGTGTGTATATCAGTGTAACCATGGCTCTCCTGTGTGTATGTCAGTGTAACCATGGCTCTCCTGTGTGTATGTCAGTGTAACCATGGTTCTCCTGTGTGTATGTCAGTGTAACCATGGCTCTCCTGTGTGTATGTCAGTGTAACCATGGCTCTCCTGTGTGTATGTCAGTGTAACCATGGTTCTCCTGTGTGTATGTCAGTGTAACCATGGCTCTCCTGTGTGTATGTCAGTGTAACCATGGCTCTCCTGTGTGTATCAGTGTAACCATGGCTCTCCTGTGTGTATGTCAGTGTAACCATGGTTCTCCTGTGTTATATGTCAGTATAACCATGGCTCTCCTGTGTGTATGTCAGTGTAACCATGGCTCTCCTGTGTGTATGTCAGTATAACCATGGTTCTCCTGTGTTATATGTCAGTGTAACCATGGTTCTCCTGTGTGTATATCAGTGTAACCATGGCTCTCCTGTGTGTATGTCAGTGTAACCATGGCTCTCCTGTGTGTATGTCAGTGTAACCATGGTTCTCCTGTGTGTATGTCAGTGTAACCATGGCTCTCCTGTGTGTATGTCAGTGTAACCATGGCTCTCCTGTGTGTATGTCAGTGTAACCATGGCTCTCCTGTGTGTATCAGTGTAACCATGGCTCTCCTGTGTGTATGTCAGTGTAACCATGGCTCTCCTGTGTGTATGTCAGTGTAACCATGGCTCTCCTGTGTGTATGTCAGTGTAACCATGGCTCTCCTGTGTGTATATCAGTGTAACCATGGTTCTCCTGTGTGTATGTCAGTGTAACCATGGTTCTCCTGTGTTATATGTCAGTGTAACCATGGTTCTCCTGTGTGTATGTCAGTGTAACCATGGTTCTCCTGTGTGTATGTCAGTGTAACCATGGTTCTCCTGTGTGTATGTCAGTGTAACCATGGCTCTCCTGTGTGTATGTCAGTGTAACCATGGCTCTCCTGTGTGTATGTCAGTGTAACCATGGTTCTCCTGTGTGTATGTCAGTGTAACCATGGCTCTCCTGTGTGTATGTCAGTGTAACCATGGCTCTCCTGTGTGTATGTCAGTGTAACCATGGTTCTCCTGTGTTATATGTCAGTGTAACCATGGCTCTCCTGTGTGTATGTCAGTGTAACCATGGTTCTCCTGTGTTATATGTCAGTGTAACCATGGTTCTCCTGTGTGTATGTCAGTGTAACCATGGCTCTCCTGTGTGTATGTCAGTGTAACCATGGCTCTCCTGTGTGTATGTCAGTGTAACCATGGTTCTCCTGTGTGTATGTCAGTATAACCATGGCTCTCCTGTGTGTATGTCAGTGTAACCATGGTTCTCCTGTGTGTATGTCAGTGTAACCATGGTTCTCCTGTGTGTATGTCAGTGTAACCATGGCTCTCCTGTGTGTATGTCAGTGTAACCATGGTTCTCCTATGTGTATGTCAGTGTAACCATGGCTCTCCTGTGTGTATGTCAGTGTAACCATGGTTCTCCTGTGTTATATGTCAGTGTAACCATGGCTCTCCTGTGTGTATGTCAGTGTAACCATGGCTCTCCTGTGTGTATGTCAGTGTAACCATGGTTCTCCTGTGTGTATGTCAGTGTAACCATGGTTCTCCTGTGTTATATGTCAGTGTAACCATGGCTCTCCTGTGTGTATGTCAGTGTAACCATGGCTCTCCTGTGTGTATGTCAGTGTAACCATGGCTCTCCTGTGTGTATGTCAGTGTAACCATGGTTCTCCTGTGTTATATGTCAGTGTAACCATGGTTCTCCTGTGTTATATGTCAGTGTAACCATGGTTCTCCTGTGTGTATGTCAGTGTAACCATGGTTCTCCTGTGTTATATGTCAGTGTAACCATGGCTCTCCTGTGTGTATGTCAGTGTAACCATGGCTCTCCTGTGTGTATGTCAGTGTAACCATGGTTCTCCTGTGTTATATGTCAGTGTAACCATGGCTCTCCTGTGTGTATGTCAGTGTAACCATGGCTCTCCTGTGTGTATGTCAGTGTAACCATGGTTCTCCTGTGTTATATGTCAGTGTAACCATGGCTCTCCTGTGTGTATGTCAGTGTAACCATGGCTCTCCTGTGTGTATGTCAGTGTAACCATGGCTCTCCTGTGTGTATGTCAGTGTAACCATGGCTCTCCTGTGTGTATGTCAGTGTAACCATGGCTCTCCTGTGTGTATATCAGTGTAACCATGGTTCTCCTGTGTTATATGTCAGTGTAACCATGGCTCTCCTGTGTGTATGTCAGTGTAACCATGGTTCTCCTGTGTGTATGTCAGTGTAACCATGGCTCTCCTGTGTGTATGTCAGTGTAACCATGGTTCTCCTGTGTGTATGTCAGTGTAACCATGGCTCTCCTGTGTGTATGTCAGTGTAACCATGGCTCTCCTGTGTGTATGTCAGTGTAACCATGGCTCTCCTGTGTGTATGTCAGTGTAACCATGGTTCTCCTGTGTGTATGTCAGTGTAACCATGGTTCTCCTGTGTTATATGTCAGTATAACCATGGCTCTCCTGTGTGTATGTCAGTGTAACCATGGTTCTCCTGTGTGTATGTCAGTGTAACCATGGTTCTCCTGTGTGTATGTCAGTGTAACCATGGTTCTCCTGTGTTATATGTCAGTATAACCATGGCTCTCCTGTGTGTATGTCAGTGTAACCATGGTTCTCCTGTGTGTATGTCAGTGTAACCATGGTTCTCCTGTGTGTATGTCAGTGTAACCATGGCTCTCCTGTGTGTATGTCAGTGTAACCATGGTTCTCCTGTGTGTATGTCAGTGTAACCATAGTTCTCCTGTGTGTATGTCAGTGTAACCATGGTTCTCCTGTGTGTATGTCAGTGTAACCATGGCTCTCCTGTGTGTATGTCAGTGTAACCATGGTTCTCCTGTGTGTATGTCAGTGTAACCATGGCTCTCCTGTGTGTATGTCAGTGTAACCATGGTTCTCCTGTTTGTATCAGTGTAACCATGGCTCTCCTGTGTGTATCAGTGTAACCATGGCTCTCCTGTGTGTATGTCAGTGTAACCATGGCTCTCCTGTGTGTATATCAGTATAACCATGGCTCTCCTGTGTGTATGTCAGTGTAACCATGGTTGTCCTGTGTGTATGTCAGTGTAACCATGGCTCTCCTGTGTGTATGTCAGTGTAACCATGGCTCTCCTGTGTGTATATCAGTATAACCATGGCTCTCCTGTGTGTATGTCAGTGTAACCATGGCTCTCCTGTGTGTATATCAGTATAACCATGGCTCTCCTGTGTGTATGTCAGTGTAACCATGGCTCTCCTGTGTGTATATCAGTATAACCATGGCTCTCCTGTGTGTATGTCAGTGTAACCATGGTTGTCCTGTGTGTATGTCAGTGTAACCATGGCTCTCCTGTGTGTATGTCAGTGTAACCATGGCTCTCCTGTGTGTATGTCAGTGTAACCATGGCTCTCCTGTGTGTATATCAGTATAACCATGGCTCTCCTGTGTGTATGTCAGTGTAACCATGGTTGTCCTGTGTGTATGTCAGTGTAACCATGGTTCTCCTGTTTGTATCAGTGTAACCATGGCTCTCCTGTGTGTATCAGTGTAACCATGGCTCTCCTGTGTGTATGTCAGTGTAACCATGGTTCTCCTGTTTGTATCAGTGTAACCATGGCTCTCCTGTGTGTATGTCAGTGTAACCATGGCTCTCCTGTGTGTATGTCAGTGTAACCATGGCTCTCCTGTGTGTATGTCAGTGTAACCATGGTTCTCCTGTGTGTATCAGTGTAACCATGGCTCTCCTGTGTGTATGTCAGTGTAACCATGGTTCTCCTGTGTGTATGTCAGTATAACCATGGCTCTCCTGTGCAGTATGTCATTGTACCCACAGAAAACTCAAAGCTTTCCAACATTCAAAATATTTTTACTCTGCCTGAGTGACAGCCATTATTAATCCTTAAGGTTACTTAATCAACTCACATTAATAAATCGTTAGGGCATCTATAATAATAGATTGGTACTTACACCTCCACAGTAATGTTATAGGAGATGCCATTTTATTTTCTCCAATTAAAACATTAAAAGACAGCAGTGTTTATTCATGTTTTGTGCAAAATTAACTTGGGAACTTATTTCTGATTGGATTTTAATAAATTATAGTGAAAATCCTAATGTGAATGTAACCAACAAAGAGAACTAGCTTCAAGACACTCATAGTGACTTAGTGCCAGAAACCCAGGGGAGCAAATCTGTTAGGAGGAGCAGGGGAAAGAAAGCAAACTGAGCATGGTATACACAGCTGTGTATTTAGGTTAGTCAGTGTGACGACGTCTGTTTTATAAGGTGATGTCCAAGCCGTGTCTGTTAACTGCGGCCTTAAAGCTTTATTTAACATTTACCTTGGTCAACAGGAGATCACTTCTAAATCTCTTGATTCGGTCTACGCACAGGGAGGCAAGTCCCGAAGGTGTGATGGGAAAGATAAACCATAGTGTTTCCTATAAGATTGCATCTTTTATGCCAGCAAATTCTCTGGTTGACATTATAATAAGCCAAGAAAAACATGAACGCTTTTAGGTGACGTGATGAGACAACTATACATTTTATGCTTTTCAATTCTATGAAGAATTTGAAGGGCGATTGACTATGAATAGAACAAAATATGACATATGTTCAATTTCTAGTAAATATTCAATGCATATGATTCCTGCATGAAATGGAAATACAAATTGATCGAAGTTGTTTATGTTTTTAAATTTTGTCTTAGTTCTTAATGGGTTGTTAGTATCACCCTTGCAATAAAGTAATTCTTCCACAACAAGAAGCTAGTTAATTCTGTACTCTAAAAACAGATGTGTCAGGCAACACATGCATGTGTCTGTGTTTCTCCCACTGAATGTATCTTTTCTGTCATTCTGATTATTTAATGATACATTACTTAATATACTATGTATTATATAGTATGATATATTTATATATTTGTTTTTGTGTTACACTCTCAAACGTGCTAAAATCTCCTCCTGGGAGTGGACACCAGCAGCAGACCCCACAACTCCCTGAGCATAGTCACATTTCACGGGAACATCTGTAGGTTTGGTTTGCTCTTATTCTTTATCGGAAGGTTTGGTTTAGTCTGCAAAGGAGGGACAGGGCAGGGTGCCATGAACATCAGAAGAAAGGACTTGAATCAGACAACACAGATGAAGGGTTTGTATTGTAGCTATGTTATAAGACAAAGCTAAAAACACAGCCTCAGTGGGACCTGTGCAGGGCTGGAGTAAGGATTAAAGCCAAATCTGTCCCTTGGACGCAGCTGTCACAATGCTAATGTTAGACTGCCTGGGGCTTACAAAACCAAAGAGAGCTGGTAGAAGGATGCCGAGACACAACAGACGTGCCCACATGAAACACGCACATACACATGGCGGGTCACCAAAACGAGAGAGCAGCCTCTGACTTCGAGGTGCAGATGAAAAACGGCCAGACCTCCGCATCTTTCCACAGCAGCCAGGACGCATCATTTTGTTAGATCTGTCACAGTTTCAAATGTGACTTCTTTTTTATTTCTTAAATTTTTTATTGAAAATAGATTCTTCTCTCATACAATCCATCCCAACCACATTTTCCACTCCCTCTGCTCCTCTCAGCTCCCCCACAACTTCCGCTCCCCCAGATCCAATCCCCTGCCTTTGTTTTCCCTTCAGAAAAGAGCAGACCTCCAATAGATGACAGTCACAGGAGACGAAACGAGATACAATAAGACCAGGGGAAAGGCCTCACGTGGAGGCCGGGTGACTTTTAGTTTTAAAAGTAGTATATGGGTCAAATAAAAACAAATTTATACACTTGGCAGGACCCACACTATGAGTTCATATGTAAATTTTAATGTTTAGGAAGAGAAACTACGGAAAGATTTGAATTTTCAGATTGAAGAAAACACTGTTGTTTTATAAATATAACATGACATCACAAGACACACAGGATATCAGGGGCAGTGCCTCTGCTCATTAGAGAACCAGCAGTTTTATCAACGTACCCAACTTTACCCAGGATAAGAGGAACAGAAGTGCTCAAAATGTAGCTTCATTATCCATTGCTTTCAAATCAATTTTTCAAAAAAAATCCTTTATTTATTGCCTAATGGGAACAAAACAGAGCACTGGGTTTGTCAAGTTTAAAGTCCACTGTGGCCCACGTGTGACAGACTGCTCAGGCAGTAGTGGCCTCATTTGCTGTCCCCACCCCGCCACCTCTCACAGGTCCTGCCCATTGGTCTTCAACCCATCTGCTGTCTTGCTTTTCTGATCTATTCCTATACTGAAGCCCACCCATCAATCCGAGTCTTCCCCGTGATGATGGGGACATCAGACCCATGCTGCCTCCGTAGTCCAGCTGTGTGTGCCACCGGATCTGTGTCCCCACTTCTCCGTGCTGCACACGGCCCTAGCCCACAGTTCTGCTGACTCAGCTCTCAGCCACCAAGCCCAGGTAGGCTGAGGAAGATTCAGAGATGTCCGAAACAAAGCAAATTGTGGCACTCTGCCCTCTTAACTAGACCAGGCTACCTCATGTTGGCATCCCCTCGCCCGTGAAGACCTGGGTGAGGTCCCATCTTCTCAGGGTCCCACTTCAGTCTTCCAGCACAGTCCCTAGCCAACACAGAAACCAGGGATCTGACTCCCTTCTTGTCTCGCGTTCTTTCTTTCTTTCTCAGGTTTCACTGAGGCCAGGAAGAGGAGCTTTTTCTTACTTTCTATAACACATGCAAACTCTGTTTCCTAACATGAAAGTGCCTTGCTTGGTGACAGAGCGACCTGTCTAAGTGAGGGCCCAAGGCCACACATGGGTTCTCCAGAGCAGGTCTATACCAATGTGAAGTCCTTTCTCTCCTCGCAGTGATGACTATCATCAGTGTTATTGCTTTCCAGTGCAAACATGGCTAATACCAAATCTCTATGAACACATCTAGTCTACCCATTGCTCCCAGTCTCAAGCCTGAAGCCTGGAAGCAGTGAAATTTCAAAGTCTAGTAAGCCAAAAGTCATGTGTTAAGAAATTCAAATGTGAGGCGCATATCAGAAACTCAAACTTGTTACCTGCCTTACTATGCTATGTTAAAGATGAAAAAAATTAAACTTTAATGATGCTGTCTTCTGTTCATGCCAAACTTACCAAGCTACGTTTGCAAATGGTTTCTCCAACTTTATTCCAAATATCATTCAAGCATGCAGGTGTCATTCCTGCAAGTGTGGAATAAACACACCATGAACTCTCTCTGGCCTGGGGAATGTAGATTCTGAGGCTTCGGAATATTTTGCAGCATTTATCATTTCATTCTAGTCTCTAGTCTCAAAATTTAAAAGACCCTCAAAGCACAAGATGATTGGATACAAATGATGTAATGTTAAGTATATAAATTTAGCCTTTTCCTTCCCAAATTTCCATGTGAAAAAATTATAAAACAATAACAACAACAACAAAAGATGTTACAGATGGTGAAGGGTGTTTATATCCTGCAGCTCATCCACCTTAAAATGGAAACCTCCCCTAAAACTCATGTTAAATTCTTCAGCGAGGTAAATCTTGGTAACAACATTCTTCTGGTTTAGTGTGTCACAGCTAGTGATGATGTCAGAATCCATTTGCTCCAGGTTGACGAGTAGTTTCTGGTTGTGCAAACAAAATCAACACTTGAACCTCCACGTTTTTATGTTACTCTGGGTAGATGTCAGAAAACCAAGCTTGTGTCTTAAAGGATGTGATGTTTCTGTGCTACCTTGGCAGATCCACCTAGAGATGAAGATGTGGAGAAAACGGTCCATAAGCTGCAGCAATACATGGGAGCAAACTTTTCTTCACAGTGGCATAGAAATTGTTTTTGTTTCCAAAGGCAAAAAAAAATATTAAAATTTCTTTCAGTGCTCCTTCCAACAATTTGAGCAAACTCAGTGAAACAAAAACTATGATATTACAGAGAATGGTCGCTATTGAATTTATGATAGAAAAATGCCAGCGTCGGAGATATTTGCTGTTCTTGTTCTGGAAGATGGCTGCACAAAGCCAGCCTAAAGAGAAGGATAAGATTTCACATTTTATTGGTGTTTAGGGAAACTTTATACCCTGTTTCTGGAAAATCAGAAAAGGAAGTGGTTATAAGGAATCCACATAATAATGCATGGGAAAGCCAACTAGAATTTACAAGGGTGGGGGCCTGCACTTGTGTATCTGAGAGCTGCCAAGTCACATGCTACACGATTTATTAATCATGGGCCGCTCCACAAGCCAGGCTTTCTCCATCTTCTCTTCATTTATGACTCTATTCCCACTAAGCCACTAAATTATTTTGGTGCAAAATATGTATTGGGAGTGAAAACAGCATGGGAAAAAATCAAAAGAAAGTAAACGGCTGGTGGATCTTGCAGGCAGGTGGAGCATTTCCAGATCGCACATCGCCTACATCTCGAGATTTTTGTTTTGTTAAACGCTGCACAAGTCACAGCTTGGCTTTGAAAGCAGGAAGGCCTCAGTATGGTTTCAAAGTCTTATTGCCAGAGACTTGTTAGCGTTAAGCAAGGCTGAGTGTCCTTGACCCCACTCCAGTGTCACTTGAGCCCAAGAGAAGGAGCCTGGTAGGTGGCTATCAATAGATTTCCCTTAGAGTCCACTTGAAAATTTTCTTTTATCGTTTTGAAAAGTGCCAGACGTCAAATATATGTGTGCCACTGCTGTCGTTTCCATCAGTGTGATTCTATTAAAAATATGGCATTTAAGTCACACAGCATGCATTTGGGGTTTTATGCATAGATACATCTTTTTGCATGCTGTATTCTCTAAGTGCATTTAAATGAGGTAAAAGTACTGAGCTCAAGAGTTCACATCCTACTTATGTTCCCATTGTGCCGCAGAGACTAACAGCATTGGCTCTTGTGACTGGGGCTAAGTCTGTGCTGAACTGTGGTAAAGAGAGCCCTCGCTCAGAATTTATTTTTGTCAGTTCCCCTAACAGGATGTGCAATGAAACGCAGACGCACCCTGTCCCGGCCACGCCAAATGCTTTTTGCCCCATCGGGGCCAGCATGTCATTGTGCTTTTCATCATTGATTAGGCCCAGTGGTGAGAGCCGTAAGGAAAGTACGCTCATTTAACCATACACCCAGCAGAAACAAAGCAGGTCTGTTTGAACTTTCTGAGTGATGACTTTCTGTTCAAGCCAGGCACCCACAGAGGCCGTCCTAGCCAAGGGGAATGTAAACACAAAGCAGCCTGAGTCTTCGCTGCTACTTGGTAATTTCCAGGGCATTGCCTCTCATCTGTCTTCTGAAGACTGGAACAGCAGATGTAGTCCGACTCCTTGAGATCCTCGCCAACTCACAAACTGTCAGAAGGGAAACCTCTGTTCATTTACTCCCAGACTGAGCTCGGATATCTTCCTTTGATCTTTTCTCTAGCCCTTCTCTTCCTAGGTGCTTTCTCTCCCTCTTTATTGAAACCATGAGATGGTACCATTTTTCTCACACCAGATGGCCTCACATCTTCTTTAGTTTTACCCAGGGTTCTTGCTCCATCACGATATTGCGGGTTGGATGTAAAATGTCTACCACAGAGTTGTATGTTTGGTCACTTGGTCCCCAGATGTTCATAATGCTTTGGGAGGTTGTAAAACCTTTAAGACACAGAGCCAAATGACAGATATAAACCTGGGGAATGGGCTTTGACTCTTATAACTGGCCACTGTCTGCTCTGCCAACATTTGAACAAGCCAATCTGTGAGTTTCTCTCACCACAGATGGAGCCTGAGCTGAAACTGTGAGCCAGAAGACACCTCTTTCCCTTTAGAAATTTCTTTCAGGTGTCCTGTCACAGCAGCAGGAGAGGGACTAATACACTTATCATTGCTCAAGAGACTCGTAGACTCCCAGAGAATTGCATCTACAAGTCAACTGGTGGGCCCTATACTTACAGAATTGCAAACCAAACTCTCAAACAGTAGATAAGAAGAGACAATTAAAATCAGGGTCTAATTAATAGAATTAGAGGTGAAAAAAGCAATAACAAAGAATCAATGAGATGAGAGTTGGAAAAGATAAGGTTGACAAACTGTTAGGAAAATTAACCAAAATAAAGAGAAAAGATACAAATTAATAAAATTATAAACAAAAAAGGAGACATCATAACAGGCAGCCATGAAATTTAAAAAATCACAAGTTGATATCAGTGATGAACATAGATGCCCAAGTCCTCAATAAAACACCTGCAAATGGAATGTGAGTTCACATCAAAAGATCATTTATCATGACTAAGTTGGTTTCATTCTAAGGATGGAGAGACAGCACTACATGTATAAATCAATAAATGTTACACATCTCATAAATAAACTCAAATATCTATGATCATTTCCTTAAATATATAAAAAGGCTAAGGATAAAAAAAGTCATTCCTTAATGTAATAAAGGATTTTAACTGATATTTTAATGTCTTCATTAAAAACTTTATTTGGAGTCACTAAATAATGTCATCTAAAGTGCAATGAGGATTTTATTCATTTTTGGTTGAAAAATTATTTAATATATAAATCAAATTAAGTGTTCTAATAAACCAATTAAGTGCTTCATAATAAAGATGTGTAAATATTTTTTGAAACAATGGACACCACACAACCTGCAACTAATAAAATCGTCTCTGAGAAACAAAAAAATTATTCAATTTTTTTATGACATGGAAGCCTTACTAGTTATGACAAAAATCAGAAAAAATGATTGAGTTTCAAGTTTTAGGTCAGATTGTATCCCCCCCTTTTTTTTTTTACCTGAAAAGCAAAAAAAAAAAAAAAAGACCGGATAATCAGATAATAAGTGTCTTGGTGAGTGTTCTATTGCTGTGAAGAGACCCATGACCATGGATACTCTTATAAAAGAAAACATTTAATTGGGGCTGACTTACAGATTCAGAGGTTTAGTTTGTTATCCTCATGGTAGGAAGAATGATGACACACAGGCAGACATGGTACTGGAGAAGGAACTGAAGGTTCTACATAGATTTGCAAGCAACGGGAAGAGCTAGACCCAGGGTCCGTCTTGAGCATTTGAAGCTCCAAATCCCACCCCTAAGGACACACTTCCTCCAACAAGGTCATACCTCCTGTTAAGTCCCTGTTAGGTAGCACCCCTCCCTAAGGACCAAACTTCACATATATGAGCCTATGGTGTCATTCAAACCACCACACTATGACAAAACAGAAAGGTGAGATTATGAGCAATTTAAAATGGTATGATTCTTTACAATTTCTTTTTACTATTATGCAAACATATTTCATAATATTATATATTTTACGAATGGCATGCTTGGAGGAGAATATGTACTCAACAGGTGAAAGACAGCTTTCCAGGCAACATCCTCAGGGACATTAGTGAAGGAGGGTGCGGAAAGGTTGGTAAGAGCCAGAGGTGGGGAATAGCTTCAAAAACCAGGTTTTCTACATACAGCAAGGCAGTACACACATGAACACACAGTAATTGTGACACTATGCACAGCATTTGTGTGCAAATTCCATCCAGATTCACTGCTGTGGGAACTCCTTTATATTATTTCCCTTCTCAGGTCTTTAATGGGGTCAAAGACCAGATAGTCATAGTTACTTTTCTCTCATGACTTAGCCAAGACATTTTTAATATAAGATTTAGACTCCTGAGGTTAACGTAACTATTGAAACATTTAGCATATGTTTCTTGTTTAATGTTGTTCATGGTGGTTGTAATTCTAATTTTTTTCTCTTTTTTTTTATTTTAAAAATTGAAATATTTTTATTTATACTTTGAGAATTTTGTACATTTAGACAATATAATTTGATCATATTAATTCCATACGTATTTTCCACTCGAATCCATCCTGAGTCACAATTATCCCTTCCCAACTTTTATGTAGGTTTTTGCCTCTTCTTTTTTCTGGAAAATACTTGATCTTTGTTCTTATTGTATATAGTTTTGTATTATAGTTAGAACACTCTTATTTAGACCAAAGAGGCAGGTATTGTGGTAACTCCTTTGGCCAATAACCTTTAAGATACCGGCCCACTTAAGGCATGGCTTCACGGACCATAAGTGAGGACGAAAAGTGTATGTGGCCTCTTATTCTGTTGGGTTCCCAGTTCCAAGCACATGCAGAGGATTGTGGATCACTACCCTTCCTGTGAGTTTATCTCCAAAGTTCTGCTACTTGAAAGGCAGAAGAACACGGAGAAAAAGAGGAGTTTGGCTGAATGTACTTAGTATAAAACTTTGGAGGTTTTCTACAAAGTCTATGGTTCTGCTGATAAAGACATCAGAAAATAACCATCCAGATGAATCCAAAGCAAATGGTCATTTGTATATATACATACAGGTAGGAGGATCTAACTTAGAATTCTTCTTTATGATACACATACATACGCACGCACGCACGTGCGGTTTCATTTTTAATTTCAGTCATAGAATAGTTGAGCTTTGTTATTTAAATTTTCTTCATGTTCTGTATGGGTTTATTTTGCATTTATGGGTTTATTTTCCTCTCCAAATAGGGCTGGTTAACTTTTGTTGTGAACTAGACTGGATTAAATAAAGCCTCTGATATTAGCTAGGAAACCGCTGAGCATGGCTGTGAGGCCATTTCCAGTGTCTTAAAGGAGAGGGGAGAGTTTCCTCCTGAGTGTGGATGGCATCCCCATGGGAATGAACGTAATGGAGCCGGAGAAAGCCAGCTGAGCTCCCAGTCCCCTCTGTTGCACAGAAATGCAAAGAGCTGAAGAAGGC
The DNA here is from genome assembly GCF_037038515.1 of Microtus pennsylvanicus. Classification (NCBI taxonomy): domain Eukaryota; kingdom Metazoa; phylum Chordata; class Mammalia; order Rodentia; family Cricetidae; genus Microtus; species Microtus pennsylvanicus. The sequence goes on along the minus strand of NC_134592.1, from coordinate 72,794,617 downwards.
CTTCATGGTCCTGGCTACTTTTTAAAAAAAGACTCTGGTTTGTTAAACTTTATTCATGGTCTTTGATGACCCTGGACTTATAACATTTGGGGGTCCCATTGAGATTTGACTTATTGACCCTCAGAGGGGTCCCAGACTGGGTGCAGAGAGCTAAATTGGAGACCCCAGGACTTGGGGCAGGGATGTGTGGCTTCTGGGTATTCATCCAGATTCTGTTTTTGTTTGTTTGTTTGTTTGGCCTGTATTGGATGTCTGAGGGCTTCTGACCTGGGAGCTGAGGAATCAGAGAGCCAGTGCTTGCAGGAGTCACAGGCAGATTTCCGTGCTCAAGTTGTGAAGAAGATACCAAAAAAGCCTCCACAGATGTGGGTAAGGATCCTATGTGCTTGTTGCACACGCGTGTGGAACTTGTGGAAAAGCATTACTTCCTTACTTGGAGGACACCTGTTTCTCTCCCACCTGCCTAGGATTCTGGGAACCCTAGTCTGGGTCAAAAAGAAATGGTTCTGGAAGTTGGAGTTGGTCACCAAATCATAATTTTTTGTCTGAAATTTTTGTTGAGTAAATAGTTTGTAGGGCTACTTCTTTTCTTTGTTTTTCTTTTTTTTTCAAACAAAAACTGAATGGATAGATCTGTGTTGTCTGGTGTGTTCATAACTTTTGTTGCAAATATAGGAGCCAAGAGGGGAAAAAGGTCAGGCCCAATTGAATATATGAATGATGGTAGCCACCTTGAGTTTTATTTTTGACTGGTCTTCTTTGAGTTCATGAATGTTCTGTGTTTATTGCTTTCTTTTCTGCTGCCTCAATTGGCACTGGCTGCTACTGCTGCCAGCTGCTGCCAACACTGCTGTCATTCCAGGGCTCAGAATCTCTCATTTCTGAACGTTCTGGTCACTAGATTTATCAGGGATTCTGATGTCTTTTAGGTATTGCTAATGCTAAAATGTTGTTTTATGCTGTTCTACTTTATTTAAAAGTTGACTCTGGAATTGGGTTGTGCCTCCCCATTCTCCAGATCCAAGCATTCTTTTTTTATATATATTTATTTATTATGTATACAATATTCTGTCTGTGTGTATGTCTGCAGGCCAGAAGAGGGCACCAGACCTCATTGAATATAGTTGTGAGCCACCATGTGGTTGCCGGGAATTGAACTCAGGACCTTTGGAAGAGCAGGCAATGCTCTTAACCACTGAGCCATCTCTCCAGCCCCCCAAGCATTCTTATTTAAAGTTTTCTATGTGTCCTATGTCAGGTGGTCCATATGATTTTTGTGACAGGGAAAAGAGATCAAAGCAAAATATCCAAAATATTTATACTACTGGTTTCATGTAACTGTGTAAAACTTTTGCTAAGATATAAACCTTATCTTCAGATATGAAAGACTATTGTGTAAGCTTTCCGTCCTTTAAATTTTATAAGTTTATTGGGTCTGGATTTAAAAATCTGTAAAATCTATAACAAAAATTAACTTAAAACCCAATGCAGGGTGCTGATAGCTTAAAATCTATATGTAGCTAATCTTAAATTTACGCCAAGGGCTCACCTTGGAGTAAATAGTAACCATGTGGATTGACACCAACTTGGCAGAAGATTCTATCAAGATACAAGCAAAAAGTGGTTTGCCTCCATCTTAGCTGAAAAAAAGCCAACAGGAGGGAGGCAATCATCTGGCTGGCAGACGTCATTACACCATGTGACTTTGAGACATCTTATGTCAGGTAACCAAATGGTACAAACCAGCTAGGGAGGCAACAACAGGTCTCCAAGATATTTTGGATTGGGATGGATTTTGTGGGATAATTCTTGTTCTGGAAACGAAATCACAGAAACGAGGTTTATGAAAGAAAGTGTTTAAAAACAATGCTTGTTAAATAAGGTATTCAAGCTGCATTTCCGTTTATTCAGATTCAAGAATGTACCTCATTCTGGAAGTGAACTTTGTATTTAAGAGTCGCACAAATAGTACTCATGTTAAAGGCACGAAGAGGCCATGTATGGAGAGAAACTGAGGCTCGGCACAGTGTTGCTGGGCTGGAGTTCGTAAAGAGAGCCTAGATAGTCTGTTGACAAAAATGCAGCCCAATTGCAATGGGGGACCCTAGCAGTTTGGGAAATGCCTGTGCCATGGGATGGCCAGTAGGAACAGTAATTCCAAACAATTCAGCAGAGCTGATGGTGAAGGAAAGATGTGTAAAGGAAAGGTGTCCTCACACCTCTGCCCCTTGCTACCTGTGGCAGGTGGGAAAGCTGGCCCTGGGGTCACAGAGTGAGAGAACCAGCCCTGTCCCCCACCAGCTACAGCACATATCAGAGCCCGCCCTGCACCCCTTCTGGGCAGCACACAGGGCTTGCACACTAGAGCTGACCCTGTAGTTGGGGTCTCAGGTGAGCCAGGCTTGAGGGTGTGAAAACAGGAAAGCTTATCCCATGTCCTACCCCTTGTACATCCCCTACAATTATGAGAGAGGGCCCTGCATCTTTCCTGGGCAAAGCAGGAGAATTGGCCTTTTTGATATGAGTTAAGCAGACCCGGATCTGAGGGTCTGAGAGCAGAACTGCCCCTTCTCCTTGCTGCAGGATGGACTGGATGAGCTAGCCAAGGCAGTGCTGGAAAGTTCATCTGGGTAGTGACGGTGACTGGCCAGCCAGGCCCAGAACCAGGGCTATGAGTTGGCCCACCCCAAAATCCATTGAATCTATGTATGAATCATTGGAGCATGTGAAGGGGGGTGAACCTACAGATCCAAAGCAGCAGGACCTCCATGACACAGGACGACAGGATATCCAAGAGGAGCCCCAGTGAGAGTTATTATTGGTGGTGTAGCAGAAGCCCGAGGCCTCAAACCAGACCAATGACTCAGGCCAATGAACACTTGCAGGTTAAGATGAATGGACCAAAGGGTGAACTGTGGGGCTCAACAGGCCACGCCACAGCTTCCCTGACAAGATTATTCATCTTTATTTTGTTTTGTTTCTTTGCTTTGTTTGTTTTTTGTTTTTTCTTTTAAATTAGATTTTCTTTTAGTAGGAATATGCAAGGGCAGAGGGTAGATGCCAGGGGACAGGAAGGTAGGTGGAATCGGAATACATGATGTAAAATCCACAAAGAATCAACAAAAGTAAAAAAAAAATACATATGGTCATATGAATATCTGAATGACTCCAGACCTACATCACTGGGCATTAAAAAATAGATCAAAACACAATATGAGGTCTGAGGAAATAGTACAATTGTCAAATGTCTCATAATCAGAAAGAACTTTTAACCCTAACAACAAAATAAAAGTTGGGCATGATCGCATTCACTTGTAATCCCAGAATTGAGAGACATACATAGAATATCCCTAGTTCTTACTAGCCAGTCAGCCTTGTCAAATGGGACATCACTTAAAGTTGGGTTGATACCTGAGATATAAACCTAAGGAGTCTGTTTCTTCAATCCTACCTTTGGGGTCTGTAAGCCAATAAATGCCTTAATGCTGCCCTGGGGACTTTGTGTTCATTAGAACACCCCTTTAAATCAGTATACTGAGAGAACAACAGGGCACAAAGTATTGAAAGGCTGAATTTATATTCAGATTTACATACTAGAAGGTATTGTTTTATGTCCATTGTCTCAGTCTAATTATTCGTAACAATAACATTTCACTTTCAAAGATGTCTGAAGTTTTCTTGCTTTATTTGTTATTTTATTTTACAGTTCTGAGGTTTGGACCCATGGCCTGTAGTCAACTGAATGACACTCCCAGCCAGAGATGCCTGGGTTTTGATTTAAAGAGACTGAATAGGGCTGAGAAGTTCTCACTTCTGTACTTACCTATTAATTGAGAAGTCCACAATGGTGTCTTTACAGAGATAAGAGATGAAAATATGGAGGAATGATGGGTCTTTGATCATCAATATTGTCTTAGGATCACTAGCTTGTTCTGATGTCTTGGTGTGTGACCTATGTGAAAACAATCACCTGTTTTGAATAAGTTACCAGTGAATTGGGAAATTAGCACTTTAAATCTACTTTAAATCACTTTAAATCTATTTTTGCTTTCTAAATTTTGCATTCTCTATACTATTAATCTAGATAGAAAATGCTACAGTTCTAAAATACATAAGTTGTTGATACAGAAACAACCCAAGATTCAATGTATACATGTCCTTCATATAAAACAAAAAAAATGTAGCTTAAAAAATTATACAATTTTTTAATCCAACCTATTTAAGATAAAGTTAAATAAACCACTAGGCCATACAGGTTAGCTTATACTAAATTTTAATTGGTGTTTTAATGTCCTGCCACAACTTCTTATGGAATCAGTAGCAAAATGCTGGCATCTAAGGCCTTTCTGTGTGTCATTACCTCACCTGAGTGATCTGTATCAAAAGGCATTTGTTACAATGTACTTCAAGACTACATTCAGTTCTCAGTTATTGTCTCTGAAAAGTCAATAAAAAGGTTTAGAAATAGATGATAGATCTGCAGTGTTGTTTTGGCAGTGATGAATCCTCTTAGTGCATCCTTGATGCCATAATGGCTAAGGCTCTTGTGAACGTAACATTAGTGGTAAGTGGTTTACAATTGAGAATGAAAGGATGCATTTTCGTGATCACAAATAAAGCTAAATACCCTCTTATTCAAGGGACAGAATACCCAAACCCTGACCAGTTGTACAAGAATCTCAATTAGGAGAAGCATTTCTACTTGTGTGCAGGCCGGTGAGTGACTACCCTGCAATTGTGGAGGCAGCGCACAGCGGACACTGTCTATCTCAGGGGTGCCCTTCTTCCCAGACCAGCTCAATTCCTTTTATATTAAACGTGGCAAAAAGCTCATATACTAAGAAATAACCTATCAGTGTATCAATCTGTCAAAGTTATGAAGAACAAGTGCAAATCATTTTATTTTTCAGTGGAGCAAACCAATTTAATGGATTTAAGTTTCTTAAAATTATAGTAGTAGTTCCACAGAAGAATTTGAGGATTACTATCCAACACTTAAAACCTTTATATTGCAGATAAATGCCATTAAACAAAGCCAGGGTTTCACCACCTACCTGACTTTGCAGTTGGTCCCATTCCACATTGATGAAGAAACCCCAATGCTTCTGTTCCAGAGAGGCTGTTATATTCTCTAAGATTGCCTTCATTCTTGCTGAGACACACCAGCTTCATCGTTCCCAGAGACACGGGTCCACAGGAGAAAAAGCAGTTTATAAAATGCATGTGTCAGTCCTGATATTGTAAGGGAAAACGCTAATACTGTACGCTTTAGAAAACTCACAGTGGATTCACATAAGACGACAGGTTGATTCTCAGACATTTACAAAACTTAAAACAGAAGATCACCCTCCAATCCGTACTAAAACCACCCGTAGCTGCCCTTGCTGAATGACTGGACCAACACCGAGGAAACGTTCTCCTCCATTTCACATAGATTTTGTATATAAATAATGTGAAAAATAACAATAGGAGGGAAATACCACACTGTAGAATTATGAAGAAAACTCAGTATGGCTGGGATTCAGTTGTTTGTGTGAAGATGACAGGGAAAGCTGATGCTACCAAAATCAGAGCTTCACTCAGGCAACTTTCCAAGGAAACAGTAGTAACTCAGGTTAGGGGGTAATTCATGGAAGACATTAATTGTGTGTGTGTGTGTGGGGGGGGGATCCTAAATCTGAAAAACAAAATTTCTGAGAAATCAAGCATGAGTGTAAGTTTTATAAAGGTTTTCACGTTTGTTTTTTCTCTTATTTGTATTAATTTTTATAGCTGTTCCTCTGGTAGACATTTATTTGCTCAAATTATGCAGACATTTAGTCCTAAAATACTAAGTGTCAACATGACCATCCACTTTACTTTAACCTTCACTTCTCACGTTGTACTCCACTAGAAAAAAATCATTTTTAAGAAGAAAAATAAGCCCAGAAGAAGGGAGTGGCATGTGAGCAATACACCATACACATGTCAGGAAATCTAGAAGGCATTCAAGAGTAATAATATCAATGAAAGTAGATGAACTGAATGATCTAGACATAAAAGAAGAGCTCACACACTTGATAAAATAACAAGAAACTAAGAGCGAAGATGATGTAGGAGAGTCATCTGTCTATGTGTTATTTTCATTAGTTAATAAAGAAACTGCCTTGGCCTTTGATAGGCCAGCCCTTAGGTGGGTGGAATAGACAGACCAGAATGCTGGGAGGAGGAGGGCAGTGAGCCAGACGCCATGGAGCCAGCCACTAGGTCCCGGTAAGCCACCACTTTGTGGTGCTACACACATTATTAGAAATGGGTTAAGCAATATGTAAGAATTAGCCAATAAGAGGCTGAAACTAATGGGCCAGGCAGTGTTTAAATGAATACAATTTGTATGTTGTCATTTCGGGTGTAAAGCTAACCATGCGGGAGCGGGCACGGAACGAAAAGCAGGCCTGCCCACAGCTCATCACTACAAGAAGAAAGCAGGGGTAAAGGAATCTTGAGTTCTTTGAATGTAGGTGTAACATACTGCTTAAACTTAGCCCTGTATATTCAAATTCAGCTGCCTACTCCCACACCAGTACAGAAAAGACACGATGAGGTGTTGTAGGGGACTTATAAGTAGACACTGCAAAGTAAAATTATCACTCAACGAAATTGTTTAAAATGATTATTTTAAATTCATGCATACACTGAGTTTTCCAAATACAAATAACAAAACCAAATAAATATGTTACACAGAAGCTAAAAGAAATATAAAAGAGATAGAAAAAGAGACCCTCATCAGAGCAATGGATTGAGCTCCCAAGGTCCAGTTGAAAGGCAGAAGGAGAGAGAAGATGAGCAAGGAAGTCAGGACTGCAAGGGGTTGGTCCAGCAACTGAGGCAGTGTGTCTGTTCTAATGGGAGCTCACTAAATCCAGCTGGACCAGGTCTGAATGAGCATGGGATCAAACCGGTCTCTCTGATTGTAGCTGACAATGGGGGCTGACTGAGAAGCCATTGATAAAGGCACTGGGACTTGTTTTTATGGCATGTTCTGGCTTTTTGGGACCCTAGTCTATATGGATGCACAGCTCCCTAGGCCTGGATTAGGGGGAAGGGCCTTGGACTTCCCACAGGGCAGGATTCCCTGCCCTCTCTCAAGCAGGGCTGGAGAGGGAGAAGGGGGTGTAGGAGAGCGGGAGGGAATTGGGAGGAGGGAAGGAAGTGTAAGTAATTGAATGGAAAAATAAAAATAAATAAAAAAAGAAATATAAAAGAAGAATCAAGTTGTTACTTCCTGCATGCAGTGGGGGCTTTCTGCATCGATGTTGCAGATGCAAGTGCAAAGAAAATAGTCAACAAGAAAGTTAATGATTACATGTTTTTATGTAAATACAATCTTTATTTTTATTTTATAGTAGTCCTTTCTGTGGTAGTGAATTCTCTGGGCTTTGTTTAATGGTTGTGGTTTATTTGTTGTATCCAATTTAGCAAGTTGTCTTTTAAGTAAAAAATAAGAAATACTAACAGTTCATTGAAGCTGTTAAATCTTCTCCCTAATTTCTGCTAAATTGCAAGGACAACCTTCTAGATGATTCTCACACATGGTAACCAACCAAAGCATGTGCTTGTTACAAAGAGGAAAATAAAGTATTAATATTTAGTGGTTTTAAGATTCTCTTCGCCACTGTCCTCTCTGCTCCTTTCCCTTTTCATTCTCTGTTTCCTAGCTTCAGGTTAAATTAAATTTCATATGTGGAGTTTTATTTCATCAGTTGTGTTTGCTGAGCATCTGAATGCCTTGTTCTTCCTTGGCCGTTCTGAGTATGACGTCATATGCACTCCACTTATCACAGCTAACCAGGAGATAACACTAGGCTACTTCACACACACTGAAAGGAACGTCAGCCAACACGATTCCATCAGTTTCCTCTTGCCCTGTTGGGTCATTGCTGTACCTTCACTGAAACATGCACTATGATTTTTGAAAGTCATTATTGTTAGTTTTGTTTTGTTATAACCAGATTTGAAGATATTCTAGAACATGCAGCATACATATTTTATGTTTATATTTAAAATTTATAGAGAGTGACATATTTATTGTTTCCCATGGTTTGTAGTTACGCATTTCCATCTACGGCCTTTGGTCTAAATTTAACACCAAACACACTGAATCCTCCCAGTGAAGACCTGCTGATATGGGCTAGGGAGATGCTTCACTAGATAGAGGTCCTAGCCCATGGGTTCAATCATCAGACTTCATTAGGTCACAGGCATGAGCTGATGTCGTCGAGTTGACCTCTGACATCCTACATATGTGACAGCAATGTTCCTCCATGCAAAAACATATACATACACAGAGAGAATAAACAAAGCTGTCTTCTACAAGCTGTTAAAATAAAATAACCAAAGGCTGAGCTCCATGTCTGCTCCTCTAATCCTGGAACGTCGTCCCTGCTCACACGGCCCTGGCATGGCTGTTTCTTCCGTGTGTTGCAGCCTATTCTTCTCCTTTGCTGGGATCATAATAACAAATCTGTCTTTCTTTCTCACTGTGGAGCGTAACTAATGCCTTTGTTTTCATTGCTCCATTGTTTCACTTGTTTGTAGATATTTATGATCGAACTTGCTATAATTTTCATATTTCTTTTCTTGAACTTTGTGTATCTATAAATACAATTTCCAACTTTCTTGGAAATTTTTCTTGTCAGTTTTTGCCTTCCTCTTTCTTTCAGATTTTCTCAACACATTTGGTCCCATCCAACGTGTGTAACTCACATTAATTTTTTCACCTTGTCATCCATTTGAGATCACTCGCATGGCCGTGCCTTTAATCACACTATACTTTTGTATGATTCATGGTATTAATAAAATACAGCATACTTTTCATTTCAAATGCATTATTCATCTCTAAAGATTCACTGCAGTCTTTCTTATTTTGCTGTTTCTCTTTTCATGATATTCCTTCTTCCACAACCTCACTGAACATCTGCAATGTATTCGTAACAACCCTTAGTGTCACAATTTGCTAATTTTCTTATCCAGTTCTTCTGTAGTCTGTTTCTGTTGATAAATTATTGAAGCTCGTGTGGGTTATATTTCCTAGCTTGTGAGCAATTCTACTTCATTTTTACTGGGCTCCGGAAGTCTGTTCGCTGGGAGTTTGGGAGCAGGGAGATAACTTCAAAACTCAACTTTACCCTTTCCTGCTTAGAAAGAACGAAGAAAGGAAGGGAAGAGTAGAAGGGGGAAGAAAGGAAGGAAGATAAAAGAAAGGAAGGGAAAGAGGGAGAGAGGGAATAAATCTTTATTTAATGTATTTTGAGAGGATTCTGCCAAATGTCTTGTATTTCAGATGTTGACTCCATGAGCTCACAAGGCTATCCTTCCTCCTCTGCTGGCTTTTGTCTTGATCTCCTGTGTTTTCTCCACGTGTGTGTAGTGGTAACCAGCTCCTGCTGGGCTTCAGAGCTCTGTATCTGTCCTGTTTATTTTTGGCTACAAAATTCTGCAAGATTTAGTCTCTGAAAAATCTGTCTCAACCACTCTGCAAGACTCTGAGTATCATTCAGAATTATCTTTTAGCGGCAGTCCTGGGAACTGTAGAGCTGAGAGAGTCATCGTGCTGGCTACTTTGCAGTGTGTCTCCCTTCCCTGTGCTAACCAGGCCCTCCTCTGCTTAGCTTCTGAGGACAGGGGAGATTGACCTACAAGGTAGCTTCCTTTATTCAGGAGTCAAAGTTCTATAACATTTTTTGCCCAATATCTAAAAATGAACGCTTGGCATTTTTTTCTGTTTTTCTAGCTGTTTAATATTTGAGTGCAATTCTGAGTCCATTATTCCACCCCACCAGAACTGTAAACCATTGAATGTCTAAAAAGTATAAATTTAAAACAAGTGTAATTATTTAATATTTTTTGAAAGTCTTTCCAACATATAATAGTTTTCCAAGTAAAACCACTTTCCGCTGGTTGATTGGATGAGCAGCAGAGGACACACATACAATTTCTGTGCTTTCTTTCTCTGATGCTTCCATGACCCACAATGAGGTGTCCTTCCTGGGGGCCCTACCTAATTCTAAACTTCTCCCACTACACACCACAGTGTAATTAAGTCACAGCACATTTCATACTTCACATTGGAGATTAAACCCCAGCAAACATCTAGGAAAGAATTGAACTGAAGAAATTACATTAGTTCTATATTTAAATCTGCAACCAGACAGCTGTGCAATATTGATTTTCTTTTGGGTCAGAGCATTTTCCAATTCCGTGTTATTTTACATATCTAAGGGAGAATAAGTCTTTAAAGTTCCACAGAATTTTTAATTTTTTTCTGAAATAAGAATAGAATTTGAAATAGTGAATCTTTTCTGGAGTAACTCCCCAATGTAAGATTGTATTTTCAAAATTCCATACCTACTAGGCACACGTCAAAGGCCTCATATTTGCTTTTCCTAACTTTTGGGATTTAGAGAGAAGTACGATGTCTTTATGTCAATGTTGGAGCTCTTGCTATTGATTCTTCATAAGTAACAGATAAGAGAATTTTATATTCATGCCAGAGTTTAGGAATAAGAGGTTAAATGGGATTAAACATCCCTTGCTGTATAAGGGTTGTTTTTAGAAGACAGGTTTATTTTCAAATATAACTATGCATCAGCCTGGGACTTCCCTGTCAATCTCCAGGGAGGTTTCACAGGAGGGAGAGAATTCCCACACTAGAATGTAAAACAGACACTACCTTATTCAAAAAAGAATCATATAAGCAGGCCTGCATATTTCCCTGCATTTTCTTTTTGTTTTGGTTTAGAGTGGGTTTCTTCTTAAACAAGTGTGAAATATTTCCTTTGTCAGAAGAAGAATAGGGGAAGGAAAAGAAGAAGGAGGAGGAGGAGGAAGAAGAAGGTGGAGGAGAAAAAGAAGAAGTAAAAAGAAGAATCTACAAGTCATCCAGAAAATTGAAGAAAGAATTTAACTGAGATATAACCAAGATGATTGGTCCTTGAATTTCAGATTCCCACAACTCAATATAGGTCAGCTAAGCCCCAATCTTTCATTTACAGAGTAAGTACTTTGGAAACACATGAACTAAAAAAAGATTCGCTGGCAAAGAACAATGTGATCAGTGGCTGGGTAATATGCAATGATGACATTTTGATTGTGTGTGTCGCAGAACTATTATGCCATTGTGAAAACACTAGGCAGTGTTTGTCACATCTAAGAGACAGATTTCAATGCTGTATCTGTAATTACTGCAGTATAAAATTATCAATACTTTCCTTTTTATTTCCAGAACCAGAATTTTGAAAGTGGTCAGAAAGTGTCTTCCAAGGTTTTGAATTAAATTAGAAGGCACAACTTTCTTTTCTCTTTCTCCCTTCTTTTTAAAATGACAGCAAGAGGAAAAGACTTCCTCACTAGGAAACCTTGGTTATCAGCTATTGACAATAGACCCCAAATGGTTTTCATTAATAGCCAAATCCTTTGAATCATGAGTTGGGACTAAAATAAAAGCTGGCCCGTAACATTTACATACTTATCATTACCGTTACTGATTTAAAGTAATCATCAACCTCAGAAAAAAATTCTTAAATCTCTGAAGCTGAAATAGGCTCCCTGTCTCCCCTCTTGGCTACAGATTTACGTAAGTCAACTTAAAGGCTGATGTGGTAGAGGGAGACTTGGTTGCTGCCAGTAGCCAGCTAGTCTACTATTAATTATTAGTACTATTAATAAGCACTTATTTCAGGGCTTTTGTGTCCAGTCTCCAAAGCTTTTCTATAATCTGTGTAGGGAATGGGGAATCAAAATGAATCAAAAGAGTGTGCTTATTAGAAGTGCAAAGGAAATAGTCTAAGGAAGCAACAATTCCTGAGGTAGAAAGCAAAATATATCCATGAGTTATCGCACACAGATCAAATGAGATGGTTGTTTGAATGATTTAACTATGCATTATGAAAAAAAAAGAAAATCCAATTAAGGAAGCCGCTTTGGCAATTATTTCTTCTAGCACAGAAACCAAATCATTAAGCAAGATAAAATTCCGAAAGAAAACTTCTAGTGTGAGGTTATACCCAGGCCATACATAATTCTATGTGGAAATGTTATTCAGGAAAAAATCCAGAAGCCCGTATAATACCCTATAAAGAAGCAGGTGCCACCTGCCCTTGTACACTTCAAAAATGCAAGGAATCGAGGACTGTTGCATAAAATCAATAACAGGGCGTGTAGAAATCAAACGTCCTTGCCTCCACGTATCCTTCCAAGCCTTAACCAGGAGCCATGAAAACCATCCGGTCGCTGTTTTAATTTTACATATTCAGGTAAGTGCCTGGTTAGTGTTTCCTTGGGAATGAGGTAATGTGGTCTGTGTTTTATTGACATTTATTGCAACAGCGTTTTAAAATGACTTTAGTATTTCACTTTCAGAGTCTTGAGGCAGCTATGAAGACTGTTCACTTATTTTATTTTAGTTTTATGTTCTTGCTCTTTATGGAAGGCTGTGTAAGCCAAAGTGATGTGTTGTAATTTTTCCTTAATGGACATAATGGGAAGAGTTTTGTGGGAATAACTAAGTTTTTATAATGGCATTCTCAAGTTCTAAAATTATTTTGTAAATCAAACTGTCAATATATCAGTTTGTTTGCAGATATGTTGTCAATTACACCTCTCAAATGGCAGACTATGTTCATACATCTCAAATTTCCATTTTGATGATTAAATTATTAATATTAAATCGTTTTTCTAAAGCATAATAACAATTTAAAATAAAGGCAATTCCATTCGAATGTATTTTTTTCACAGAAATCCCCAAGGGGATAGTTGTTCCCTCAGCTTTATCCCACAGGATGCATGAACACCCCGACAGCAGCCTGTCGGAGTTAAATACCATCAGTGGTGTGGCACACGTGGTCCAGATGTCACTGGCAATGGCCACATCCTACTAGATGACCTGAACACTGCATATCTGTTATACAATCACACCCACTCCAAGCACACGCAGATCTGAACCATGTTTCCCGTGAAAGGCTCGCTGGGCAGGAGCTGAATTCTCTGCGCATGCCTTCCCACGCTGTTGCCTCCGCTCAGGTGAATGAGAGTGAGCAACACTCCACTTTGTTGAATCAGGAAGGAGAAAGTCTGGGTTTTCTAGAGAATAGTGAGGCAAGTTGCCTTGGGGTAGGAAAAGACTTCTGTTACTGCTAAGCAACTAACTTCAAGCAGAAAACAGAATGTGATATTCTTTGAAAGGCTTTGCTATGGTTTGAACAGTAAGGCCCTGCTTCCTGCCAATGGCAGCGCTATTGTGGGTGGAGACTTAACGAAAGAGGTGGAGCTTAATGGAAGAAATAGGGCCATTAGGGGAGTGCGGAGGGCCTTGAGGAATTTATTGGAATACCAAGGCCCTCCAACTTTCTCTCCCCTTCTTCCTCTCACTTTCCCCTCTGTGCTGTATCCCATCTCTCTCTTCCTTCCCATTCATGCCCTCTCCTGACCCAGTTATGTAATTAAAGGACTAAAACGTCTAAAAATATGAAATTTTAAAGTCCCTCTTCCTACCTTTTAAGTTGTTTAATTCAGGCATTTTGTCATTGAAAACAGCTATTATTAGCTCTATTCCCCTATTTTTTCAGAAAGGATCAATTAGTTGTTCCTCTTATACCACCTATTTTTTTCTTTCTAATGCAAGTTAGACCTCTTTTCTTGACTGCTGTTAATTTCTGTTGGAACACAGTCCAAGAATGGAGTTGTGCAAGGGGAATCCCGAGTGCCTGTGGGAAAACTCCGAGAAAACAAGATGTGCGTCTTGTGTCCTCACTTTCTTCAAAAACACGGAATTGTTCTTAAAATGTGTTTTCCTGCTTCTCCCAGGATTAGTGGATCGATGTGAGTTTACTTCATATTATTCATTACAACTGGAGATTGCTATTTGTTTATAAACTTCTATGAAAAAACAGATTTTTGCCATGTGAGGCTTGTCCTTGTGATTGCTGGCTTCACTCAGGTGACTCCTCTTAGCCGTCAGAGTATAAATTGTCTGAGTCTCTGGATAAAGTTGGCTATTCCACGGGACCCCAGTGTATCTTATTTTTAGGCTCTGCTTTCCTAGGTTGCGCAGCCTTTAGAGCAGAGAACAAATCTACATGTTCGGAATATTAGCTTTCAAATAGTTTACAAAGAAGCTTCAGCAGGGTGAAAAGGGTCAAAGGGGAAAGAAAAACACCCTGCACCTGATTTGACTCCAGGACCAGGGCTTAAAATTCCACTAATCCCTGAGCATAAAATCCCATCAATCCCAAACCACCCTGGAAAGCTCCTGCCTCCCTTCGCTTGAAGAAAGCCTATATAAGCTCCACGCCTTGTTCAGTTTGCTGGTGCTTCTCACCCTAGAGGCAGCCACCCACCTGAATTTTTCCTTCGCAATCAATCTCTTGAGTGAGACTTGGTGTATGCTGTGACGTTTTCACTAGAGGTGAGCCCAGCTGTAGCGACTGTTAGGGGAGCCAGAGCAGAACTGGTTCAGTTTCCCTGGGGAAACTTTCTTAGCACAGCAGAGTCCTTACACTTCAGGGTACCTGAGCAGAGCTGTAACAGCCTTGCTGGGAAAACCCTTCCATGCCAGAGCAGAGGTGTTAAACTTGTGTTTGAGAGACCTTTCACTGGGGCAGGGCTGTAAGCTGGTAGGCTTACAGTGACGCTGTGGTATCTCTTGGCTCCCCACTGACAGGATACCTGCCATGCTTACAGCTTACAAAACAGCAATTAGTGTATTTCATTCTGTGGTCACACAGGATACTGCAAACCTCACTGCCGTGATGCATGCTCTTGTACTTTTGGTATAACTCAAGGGGCGTTCTTCCTGCACACTTTCTTCATCCCACATCATTCTGCAATTAGACACTTGTGGCTTTTTCTTGGGTTGGTTTTGAGATATAATTACAAGATTTTCTCTTCTCTTTTCTCCCTCCAAACCCTGCTATAAACCCCTCTCCACTCTCTTTCAAATTCATGACCTCCTTTCTCATTGTTATTGCATATATATATATATATATATATATATATATATATATATTTTAAATATAATCTATTGAGTAGATACAATGTTACCTGTGTGTATGTTTCCTGGCTGACCATTGGCACTGGACAATCAGTTGGCATCCTTTTCCTTGGTGAGGAGAGCCTCTCCCATCCCTGCTTTGCTCAGTCACCTGTATTGCTTTGTGTAGGATTGAGGCCTTGTTGCCTTTTCCCATTCTGTTTGGCATGCTTTCTGTGTCCTCCTTGTCCACTGTGTTTGGGTTTATAGTGCCTCTAGCTCTCTGGTTACTGTGTTATTTCTTCAGAAGGTGCTACAGCACCTGGAGCTGCCTCTATAAGGCAGCCACTATTTTTTCTAAAGTAAAATTGTAACACCATGTAACCTAAACTGTGCCCAAATTAGAGAGTAACAGTTTTACAGGCAGTGAGCAATTTCTCTACATTGTAACTGTCTTAAATAATAAAAACAGAAATCTTGTACAGTTTGGTGTAATAATGGCATGACCCTTTTTCCATCTTGTTTTAAGCTGCATTTTCTTTCTTTTTAATTTATTCTCTGAAAGTTCCATTCACAGACACAGTATATCTTGATCATGTCTACCCCTCACTTCAATATACCCCCCGTAGGATATTCCCTGTCACGTCTCCCTCCCAACTTCATGTCTTTTTTTTCTCTTCCTCTTGCTTGTAACTGTTCTGGTTCTCTCTCTCTCTCTCTCTCTCTCTCTCTCTCTCTCTCTCTCTCTCTCTCTCTCTCTCTCTCTCTCTCTCTCTCCAGTCCAACTAGTTTGTCCATATGCCCAGGAGTGTGGGACCATCCACTTGAGTATGGAGAACTCACCAGTGGCCACATCTTCAAAGAAAACTTACTGTTCCCCCACAACCATTAACTGTCTACCGCTTCTCAACTAGTTCTGGAGCCTCTGGCTTTCCTCTCCTCTGAGTTGGAGCTTTTCATTGGACTTCTCTGATACCAACCCTCAGGGTAGCTTTTACAAATCAAAACTCCTTCTTGACATTAATATTCAAAACTTTCCTCAATGTCATTATATATAATAAATTTGTATAATAAA
Source organism: Microtus pennsylvanicus (assembly GCF_037038515.1). Classification (NCBI taxonomy): domain Eukaryota; kingdom Metazoa; phylum Chordata; class Mammalia; order Rodentia; family Cricetidae; genus Microtus; species Microtus pennsylvanicus. The sequence goes on along the minus strand of NC_134592.1, from coordinate 72,778,535 downwards.
ATAATTTTCTACATTTTTAAGAAGGTAGTTATCAACACAAAAACTAAAAGAGAAAATTGTGCTGTTAATCAAAGATGAGGTCACAGAAATATCTGCAAATAATTTTCAAACAAGTCTCCAAAGACAAAAAGTTTTGCCAATAACCTTTTAGAACTGCAAAGGTCATAATGTCTTGTAAAATCCTGAGCTTTCTAGGCATATAGATGTACTTCTGAAAATCATCAGATGGTTTTCTCTTCTAAGAGAATGTAATATAAATAATCATCAAAAATTTGGCTTTGATTTAGACATGCGTTGAATATAGTAAAAAACTTGACCTTTCTAACCATCCATTTCATTATTAACAAAATGTGAGCATCACTAATACTAGACACATTGATTTCTAAAATAATATCTTAAATATGGGAAATGTCAGAAGATCTAAGTATGGGCACAATTGTTACTATTCTGTATTCTGACCAGTTCTATGAGTCATAGAATAGAAATAAGTATACTTTAGAAAAGATTAATTATTTTGATTTATATATAACAACTACTAGAAATTCAAATTTCTTTTAATTATCGAAGACTTGAAGAGCAATTAACTATCTGATAAACAAGGAAAAATAATAGCTTGAATAAGTTAAAATCTATAAACACATTATGAAAATATTTCCTTTCTGGTAAGACAGGAATGTATGTCTAGCAAATGTGGGGAAAAATGAAAAGAAAATGGAAATTATCTAGTTACAAGAATGGAAGAATTCTAAAAGCTGACAGAGGCAATGTATCAGAAAACTGTAGTTCACAAACCCACATACAGGCATGAGACTTAATAAAACTTAATAAAATTATCACTGCAAGTCAGAAACAAAGGACAAATGTTCCCCTTAAAAAGCAGCAAACTAGTTCTGTATTTCTGCACTACCGTTTTCCTTTATGTTGTCTTTCCAGCTTAAAATGTTTTTCTTCTCTGGTTACTACCCTTCCCCTCATTCTCAGATAAGGAATCTGATCCACAGAGACTGGGCCGCCAGCAGCTAAGGTTCATCCAACGTGACCTTGTTTCAGGGCAGCAAAGAGTCCTCCAGCCAAATTAGAAAAACAGTCATTTTACTGGGAATTCAGAGAACAAGTGAAAGGCAGAGTGAGTCTTTCTTTGGTTGGTTAGACGGTTCCCACGGGGACAAAGAAGTCACACAAACAAGCGAGAAGGCTGAGAAAACACCCAGAGAAGACAGGCAGGAGAGGAAGCCACAGAGACACAGTCGCGGTAGCTGGTCTGCCCTGCTTCGCCGCGCACCTCTGAAGTGTGGCGCATCTAGACATGGCTGCCAGGAATCACCAGGCCTCTCGTCACAGGAACGCTCCTGCCTTTCGCTAGCTCCAGATTTTCTGTGATCTGCAAATAGAATTATCCTAAATAAAGTTATCCAAAATAAGTTCCAGAGGGTATAGTTTAAATTTTTGCATGCACTAAAATGCAACTAGAAAAATGTCGGTGAGCACTGTAACTCCTTTGGGGAGGGTAAACAGCATTTCCCATTAAAATAAAAAAGAAAACTACTTAGGCTTCCTGCACATAAATTTATAAACAATTGATAAACGGGGGATTGTTTGCACTAAATATAAATAGTGTAAAGAAGAGTTGCTTATATTATTACATTATATATTAGTTATATTATATTATGTATTATATATGCACTTATATTATTATATTAGTGCATAAAGAAATTGAGAAATATACTAACGTACCCAAAGGTAAAGTCAAACGTTGGTCATGAACAGACAAATCATTGGAACATTTTCAAAGGTGCTCTGATTAGTGGAGAGAATTTAGCAATGTACAGAACATTTTCCCATATAAAATACATGTGAAAAGAGTACACTTAGATTTGCTGCTTAAGTGAATGCTAGTCAGAAATTAATTTCTTAAAAATATATGAAGTTGTTCAGATTGATGCATACCCTTTCGACCAGCGTGCTGGAATAGCCCTTCTCCTCCTGAGTGCAAAAACCCAACTAAAAATGTAGCGTTGAGAAGGGGATGAGAAGGCTTGTGTGGAGAAATGCCAGGAGAGCTTATGAAGAATCTGGACTCTCAGCTACGAGGCACTCCCTCTCATTTCTGCTTTAGCTGTGGCGGCTCTTCCAGAGGAAGGTAGCGTGCCCTCTGTGTGAAGGATAGCTTCCTATACTTTATGCATATGTCCTGCAAGCTCAATGGGTTGGCAGAAGGGCTTCAATTTCTCAGTGGTTTTCTGTAATAGCCCAGAATTACACCCCATGACCCCATATTAACACAACTTGGGTCATATGTTCCTCCTCTAAACAATCTCTATGAGAGAATGGACTCACCTCTGCTGGAGAGTGGGAGGGGCGTGGGGTTGTTCTCACCAGTCAAGGCCTTGCTCACATGGGTTGAAATGGGTAGAGGTTGCTCCTAGAGGAAAACTCAGCAGCAGTTTCCAGGAGTAAAAGAAAATAGCTGGTTACACATGAAGATAGACAGCCTACCTGTGGCTCCAGACTCAGCATTCACCCCGGCTGAAGCATATGGAGTAGGTGGCAGGACACTTTGCAGCTCTCCCAGTGGCCTGGGAGTAGCAACTCTCACATAAAGGAGCACTATGATCCAGACGTTCACAACACAGCTCTTCCTAAGATTGTCCCAATGAGAAAACCACGAGTCATAAACATGCATAAATACTTCAGAAACACAACACAAACGTGAGCATGCAAGGATGCTATATAAACATAAAAACATAACATAAACATGAATGGATACCATATATAAACAAAATGTAAATATACATGGATACTATATAAACATAACATAAACATGAATGGATACCATATATAAACAAAATGTAAATATACATGGATACTATATAAATATAACATAAATATGAATGGGTAGTATATAGACATAACATAAACATACTTGGATACTAAACAAACATACATATAAACATGTATGGATAATAAGTATATAAACACAACATAAACATGTATGGATAGCATATAAACATAACATAAGCATGCATAGATAGTATATAAACACAACACAAACATAAGCATGCATGCATACTATATAAACATAACATGAACATGCATGGGTACTATATAAACACAATATAAACATAAACATGCATGGCTAGCATATAAACACAGCATAAACATACATGAATGCTATATAAACGCAACATGAACATGAACATGCATGGATACTGTCTTAGCTTTATCTCTGTTTGTTGCTGTGATAACATTTCGTGTGTTTCAGTTTGAAGGAAGTTCAAGGTGCAGTCCATCGTGGTGGGGAAATCCTAGCGGCAGGGAACTGGTCAGGAACAGAGAGCGTGAGTGAGTGCTGGCTTATGCTCACTTCCTTTCTCCATTTTATGCCGTCCAGGATGCCGGTACTGGAAATGCTGGGAATACTGGGAACACTGGGAATGGCATCCATGCTGGGCAGGCTCTCCTACTGCCATGAACATAACCAAGATAATCTCTCGCAGGCACACCCAGACACCATTCTCCCAGGTGACTATAGATTCTGTCAACTCAACCATACTAACCATTACAGATGTCACGTGGACCCATGTGAGGCTGCATTTCCAGTTGTACTTTCAAGGGTGGCCAGATATCAAATCCTGGAAAAAAATGATGGTGGGTAGGTGGGTGGAGACTGATACAGAGGGACATGGAGATAGCTCATGTGGTAAAGTGTTTACCTTGCAAGCACAGCAACCTGAATTTGACGTCCCCCCCCCAAGCCTAAGTTTAAAAACCAGGCATGGTGGTATGTGATTGGAAGTCCAGGGCTGGACAGGCAAGCAAGTCAGATCCCTGGGGCTCACCAGCTAGCCAGTCTAGACCAAGAGAAGCTTCAGACCAGTGAGAAACTGTTCTGCTGAAAAGGACTGAGACCACCTGAGGAATGACTTCTGAAGCTGTGTTCTGACCTCTACACGCACACGGAAGCGTGTACACCCACACTCACAGGAGCTCTGTCACCTACACACCGTGTGCACACACACGCACACGGAAGCGTGTACACCCACACTCACAGGAGCTCTGTCACGTACACACCGTGTGCACACACACGCACACGGAAGCGTGTACACCCACACTCACAGGAGCTCTGTCACGTACACACCGTGTGCACAAACACACACACACACACACGGAAGCGTGTACACCCACACTCACAGGAGCTCTGTCACGTACACACTCTGTGCACACACACGCACACGGAAGCGTGTACACCCACACTCACAGGAGCTCTGTCACGTACACACTGTGTGCACACACAGGACACGGAAGCGTGTACACCCACACTCACAGGAGCTCTGTCACGTACACACCGTGTGCACACACACACACACACGCACACGGAAGTGTGTACACCCACACTCACAGGAGCTCTGTCACGTACACACCGTGTGCACACACACACACACACACACATGCACACGGAAGCGTGTACACCCACACTCACAGGAGCTCTGTCACCTAAACACCGTGTGCACACACACACACGCACATGGAAGCGTGTACACCCACACTCACAGGAGCTCTGTCACGTACACACCGTGTGCACACACACACACACGGAAGCGTGTACACCCACACTCACAGGAGCTCTGTCACGTACACACCGTGTGCACACACACACACACGCACACGGAAGCCTGTACACCCACACTCACAGGAGCTCTGTCACGTACACACCGTGTGCGCGCACACACACACACACATGCACACGGAAGCGTGTACACCCACACTCACAGGAGCTCTGTCACGTACACACTCTGTGCACACACACACACACGCACATGGAAGCGTGTACACCCACACTCACAGGAGCTCTGTCACGTACACACCGTGTGCACACACACACACACACACATGCACACGGAAGCGTGTACACCCACACTCACAGGAGCTCTGTCACGTACACACCGTGTGCACACACACACACGCACATGGAAGCGTGTACACCCACACTCACAGGAGCTCTGTCACGTACACACTGCGTGCACACACACACACACACGCACACGGAAGCGTGTACACCCACACTCACAGGAGCTCTGTCACGTACACACCGTGTGCACACACACGCACACGGAAGCGTGTACACCCACACTCACAGGAGCTCTGTCACGTACACACTGTGCACACACACACACACACAGAAGCGTGTACACCCACACTCACAGGAGCTCTGTCACGTACACACTGTGTGCACACACACACAGAGGACACGGAAGCGTGTACACCCACACTCACAGGAGCTCTGTCACGTACACACTCTGTGCACACACACACACACGCACATGGAAGCGTGTACACCCACACTCACAGGAGCTCTGTCACGTACACACCGTGTGCACACACACACACACACACATGCACACGGAAGCGTGTACACCCACACTCACAGGAGCTCTGTCACGTACACACCGTGTGCACACACACGCACATGGAAGCGTGTACACCCACACTCACAGGAGCTCTGTCACGTACACACCGTGTGCACACACACGCACACACACAGAGGACACGGAAGCGTGTACACCCACACTCACAGGAGCTCTGTCACGTACACACTGTGCACACACACAGGACACGGAAGCATGTACACCCACACTCACAGGAGCTCTGTCACGTACACACTCTGTGCACACACACACACACGCACATGGAAGCGTGTACACCCACACTCACAGGAGCTCTGTCACGTACACACTGTGTGCACACACAGGACACGGAAGCGTGTACACCCACACTCACAGGAGCTCTGTCACGTACACACCGTGTGCACACACACGCACACGGAAGCATGTACACCCACACTCACAGGAGCTCTGTCACGTACACACTCTGTGCACACACACACACGCACACACAGGACACGGAAGCGTGTACAACCACACTCACAGGAGCTCTGTCACGTACACACCGTGTGCACACACACGCACATGGAAGCGTGTACACCCACACTCACAGGAGCTCTGTCACGTACACACTCTGTGCACACACACACACACGCACATGGAAGCGTGTACACCCACACTCACAGGAGCTCTGTCACGTACACACTGTGTGCACACACAGGACACGGAAGCGTGTACACCCACACTCACAGGAGCTCTGTCACGTACACACCGTGTGCACACACACGCACACGGAAGCGTGTACACCCACACTCACAGGAGCTCTGTCACGTACACACCGTGTGCACACACACACACACACGCACTCGGAAGCGTGTACACCCACACTCACAGGAGCTCTGTCACGTACACACCGTGTGCACACACACACACACACACATGCACACGGAGGCGTGTACACCCACACTCACAGGAGCTCTGTCACGTACACACCGTGTGCACACACACACACGCACATGGAAGCGTGTACACCCACACTCACAGGAGCTCTGTCACGTACACACTGCGTGCACACACACACACACACGCACACGGAAGCGTGTACACCCACACTCACAGGAGCTCTGTCACCTACACACCGTGTGCACACACACGCACACGGAAGCGTGTACACCCACACTCACAGGAGCTCTGTCACGTACACACTGTGCACACACACACACACACGGAAGCGTGTACACCCACACTCACAGGAGCTCTGTCACGTACACACTGTGTGCACACACACACACACAGAGGACACGGAAGCGTGTACACCCACACTCACAGGAGCTCTGTCACGTACACACTCTGTGCACACACACACACACGCACATGGAAGCGTGTACACCCACACTCACAGGAGCTCTGTCACGTACACACCGTGTGCACACACACACACACACACATGCACACGGAAGCGTGTACACCCACACTCACAGGAGCTCTGTCACGTACACACCGTGTGCACACACACGCACATGGAAGCGTGTACACCCACACTCACAGGAGCTCTGTCACGTACACACCGTGTGCACACACACGCACACACACAGAGGACACGGAAGCGTGTACACCCACACTCACAGGAGCTCTGTCACGTACACACTGTGCACACACACAGGACACGGAAGCGTGTACACCCACACTCACAGGAGCTCTGTCACGTACACACTCTGTGCACACACACACACACGCACATGGAAGCGTGTACACCCACACTCACAGGAGCTCTGTCACGTACACACTGTGTGCACACACAGGACACGGAAGCGTGTACACCCACACTCACAGGAGCTCTGTCACGTACACACCGTGTGCACACACACGCACACGGAAGCATGTACACCCACACTCACAGGAGCTCTGTCACGTACACACTCTGTGCACACACACACACACGCACACACAGGACACGGAAGCGTGTACAACCACACTCACAGGAGCTCTGTCACGTACACACCGTGTGCACACACACGCACACGGAAGCGTGTACACCCACACTCACAAGAGCTCTGTCACGTACACACTCTGTGCACACACACACACACGCACATGGAAGCGTGTACACCCACACTCACAGGAGCTCTGTCACGTACACACTGTGTGCACACACAGGATACGGAAGCGTGTACACCCACACTCACAGGAGCTCTGTCACGTACAGACCGTGTGCACACACACGCACACGGAAGCATGTACATCCACACTCACAGGAGCTCTGTCACGTACACACCGTGTGCACACACACACACACGCACTCGGAAGCGTGTACACCCACACTCACAGGAGCTCTGTCACGTACACACCGTGTGCACACACACACACACGCACACGGAAGCGTGTACACCCACACTCACAGGAGCTCTGTCACGTACACACCGTGTGCACACACACACACACACACATGCACACGGAAGCGTGTACACCCACACTCACAGGAGCTCTGTCACGTACACACCGTGTGCACACACACACACACACGCACACGGAAGCGTGTACACCCACACTCACAGGAGCTCTGTCACGTACACACCATGTGCACACACACACACGCACATGGAAGCGTGTACACCCACACTCACAGGAGCTCTGTCACGTACACACCGTGTGCACACACACACACACGCACACGGAAGCGTGTACACCCACACTCACAGGAGCTCTGTCACGTACACACCGTGTGCACACACACACACACGGAAGCATGTACACCCACACTCACAGGAGCTCTGTCACGTACACACCGTGTGCACACACACGCACACACACAGAGGACACGGAAGCGTGTACACTCACACTCACAGGAGCTCTGTCACGTACACACTGTGCACACACACAGGACACGGAAGCGTGTACACCCACACTCACAGGAGCTCTGTCACGTACACACTGTGTGCACACACACGCACACGCACACGGAAGCGTGTACACCTACACTCACAGGAGCTCTGTCACGTACACACTGTGCACACACACACACACACACACACACGCACACGGAAGCGTGTACACCCACACTCACAGGAGCTCTGTCACGTACACACCGTGTGCACACACACACACGCACATGGAAGCGTGTACACCCACACTCACAGGAGCTCTGTCACGTACACACCGTGTGCACACACACGCACACACACAGAGGACACGGAAGCGTGTACACTCACACTCACAGGAGCTCTGTCACGTACACACTGTGTGCACACACAGGACACGGAAGCGTGTACACCTACACTCACAGGAGCTCTGTCACGTACACACCGTGTGCACACACACACACACGCACACGCACATGGAAGCGTGTACACCCACACTCACAGGAGCTCTGTCACGTACACACCGTGTGCACACACACGCACACGCACACGGAAGCGTGTACACCCACACTCACAGGAGCTCTGTCACGTACATACCGTGTGCACACACACACACACACATGCACACGGAAGCGTGTACACCCACACTCACAGGAGCTCTGTCACGTACACACCGTGTGCACACACACACACACACGCACATGGAAGCGTGTACACCCACACTCACAGGAGCTCTGTCACGTACACACCGTGTGCACACACACACACACACGCACACGGAAGCGTGTACACCCACACTCACAGGAGCTCTGTCACGTACACACCGTGTGCACACACACACACACACGGAAGCGTGTACACCCACACTCACAGGAGCTCTGTCACGTATACACTGCGTGCACACACACAAGACACTCAAACAATCCATATTTGAAAGCTATGATTTTAATTTTGCTCCATAACATTGGACTGCTCCTGCGACCAACTGTTTGAATGCCTCCTTCCTGAACTCTGTCCCTGCCTCTCTCTAAACCTACTAAGGAAGTGTGTGTCAGGCCATGCTCCCTTGCTCTCCCTATGACCCCATAACAATCCCTCAATACTCAGGACAAGAGACTGTTTCTTTACCCAAACAACCACAGCCTGCCTGAAATCGTGGGCAGCTGAGAACCTAGCCTGTCCCCACAGGGTAGGAATATATTAGCCACCCTGTAAAAGTTATTTTTAACGTTTTAAAGCAACAGCAGATGGAGGATAAAGAAAAGAAAGATGAAATTGGTATGATTTCTTCATACCCTGGCCTTCACCTTCTCCCTCCAGTCTCCTGTGGTTTTCTGTGGGAATTTTGCCCATGCAAATGTTTTAGTCTTGCCCCCAAAACTAGAAACTGAAGAGTTCAGAAACTAAAAACAAACAGGAAATAAAAAAAGACCCCTGTCAGAGCACACACTTCCAGTTGTCTTACTTAATAATATTAAGGGAATTTGACAAAAAGCTTGAATTGGATTTGGGAATAATTACCAGAAAAATTAAAGAGACATTCAAACATTCTCACGTTTAATGAGCTGACTGCTGTATGCAAATTATGTTCAACGGGTGCCTGGACAATGTGAGTGAGGGGAACTTGTTGCTGTCCTGAGAGTGAAGGTCAACACTGGAATGATGGAAAGACGCAGACTGCAGAGCCCTAATATATATTAATACAGTCTGCATTTCATTAATCCTGAATTGTGAGGAAATGCGGTCCTATTTTCACTGCCAAGTTCAGTGTGCTTACTTTTGAAGTATGTAACTGTTACAATTGGGTTGCCTGGTTGGTTTGATCGTTAGGTTAGAGTTCCTCCCAATTCAGCAAGGTTTACTGAGCATCTATTCATTGGATGGGAAAGACAGTTTCTGTCTCAGGGATGAGAACAGAAATGTGCACGCAGAAAACTCAAAGCATGAGATGCAAACGCTTCTGTAGTTTCAGTGGGAAAATTCCACACGCAGTGAGGGACTTCAGGGCGGATCTTTACTGAAGATCACCTTGAGGAAGGAGTTTCCTAACAAGAACATAGGAAACAACAGTATATGCAGGGCAAGAAGAATGTGGTGGGGGGAGGAGGCCATTCAGAAAACATCAACGACGCCCCTGAAGAACTCGAGGAGAGCAATGAGTCCAAGGAACTACCCGAGCTCCAAGCCTGGCTCTGCATGTGCTGTCTGACTGTTTAGTAAGCTACCTAACTGCCTGAGTTCTCCACCTCATGCTGTTTAAAGCTCAACTCCTACTAAGACTATCACGACTAAGCCTGAGCCATGACAGGACTGGAGCGGTGAGTAGCATGTACGGGACCGCTCAGTAAATACCTAAGCAGATGAGAAAGAAGAGAGGAAAACAACCAAGGGAAACAATGAGGGGAGAAATGTGATGAAGGATAGGAAGCAAGGAGGGAGGGAAGGAAAGGTAAATAAAGACTGCTGAGACACCTGGTGTTAATATATATAAATATGCATTACATGTCGTATACGCAAAGAGGGTATGTGGAGATATATAGATAGAATCTGTTTACATATAAACCCAAGACATGAGGATAAACACCATAAATACCAAAGAATGGAAAATGAGACTTAAATATATACATCTACAGAGAGAGAGAGAGAGAGAGAGAGAGAGAGAGAGAGAGAGAGAGAGAGAGAGTAAAAAAAATTCTTAGGGATTTTCAAGTGCAAAAACGTCTTTCTCTTTTTAAATCTTTTGCAATCATTGGATAGTTTCATGTATGGCAATAATGTGTATTGATCAAATCCACACGATTCCCCCCTCTCCAGTTCCTCCCTAGCCCCTCCCACCTCTTCTCCCTCCCAACTTCATGAGCTCCTTTTCACGTTCAGTCTAGAACTCAGTTTCTGCTGCTTGTATAGGCATGGCCACTAGAGCATGGATAACTTCTCGGGGGCTGCATCCCAGGGGGAAAAAAGCCTTCATTTCTGTTTATGTGTGAGTGTGTATGTGTGTGCATGTGTGTGTGTGTGTGTGTGCGTGTGTGTGGTTTGTGTGTGTACGTGCATGCATGTGTGTGTGAAGGAATTGCTGGAGACACCAGGAAAAGGCATCTCATAATTGTTGCTTCCTTGTTCACAATGTGAAACATGTTTGTTCTCTGGTCAAGCCGACCATTTTCACAGCTTCATACTCTGTTTCTGCTTCCAATAAAATTTACTTAGTGTACGAAAGATTTATTTTGGACAAGAGTTTTGGAGAGTTTCGGCTCATCATAGTTTGGAAGGCATGGCCAAACAGCTCACTTCACGATGGTAGGAGCCTGAAGCAGAGGCTGGGTACTTTTTTTTACTGTAAAAGAGGAGGCAGAGAGGATGACAGTAACCAGAAGCCCAACGTATTGTACCCTTCTGAAGGACCAATTTCAGCCAGCTAGGTCTCACATCCTAAAGATCCCTTATCCTAACAATACAGTTTTACCCAGGTGGACAAGTGTTCTTTCACAAAGTAAGCCCCCTAGGGGACATTTCAGATTCAAACCACGGCAGTTGTCAGTAAAGCATTCCGAAGTACTAGCGGCAGCACATGAAAACGGCTGATTTGCTGGGCTCAAAAGACTACAGACAGGCAGATGAAGGTTTGAGTTGGTAGGTCAGTGACCAACATAAATACGTTCACTTACACATGTAGAAAAAGGATGGTAGAAATAACACAAGTAACTACTTCTGTCTTAGTTAGTTTCTATTGCTGCAAAGAGACACCATGACCTCGACATGGTGTCTTATAAAGAAAAAAACATTTAAATGGGGCTGACTTACAGTTGAGAGTTTTAGAACATTATCATCACGGTGGAATATGTCAGCACACCGGCAGACACGGTGTTGCAGAAGAAGCTGAGAGTTCTACATCTTGAGCCGCAGGGACCAGGAAGTGAACTGTGTGTCACACTGAGCACAGCTTGAGCTAAGGAGACCTCTAGGCCCATCACTACAGTGGAACATTTCCTCCAACAAAGCCACGCTTCCTAACAGCGCTATTCCCTATGGGGCCATTTTCTTTCAAACCACCATATAACCTAATTGAACTGAACCTATATCATGAATTCACACTATACATAGATAATGTCCTAGGTAGTGGGGCAAGTCATACCATTAGCAAAAATAGGGATACTCAAGAGCTCAACAAGCAGATGTAACATAACCATGCATCTTAGTTTATTCTTCTTTGACAGCAAGCATGCAATATAATAAGAAAGCAGTTACAACATGCATAAAGCCATCACTTAAAAATGTCTTTCTAGTTCCAATCCTTTGTCCCCCACATAAAAGGTCTTGATCCACTTGAATATTCAGTAGTTTTATACATGCTCTTGCATGCTTGTATACATGTGTGTGGATTTCTAATATCCTTTAATAGAGGCATCCCATAAAGGATTCAGCTAATAATGGAGTTTTATATTTCCAATTTTCACTTGAAAGCTTGTTTATAAAGCTGCGGTAACAAGTACCCCATCTTTGTCTTTATATTGCAATGTTCTATTCTTGTAGTTTCCTAATCACTCTGTGCAATTAAAATGCAAAAATCCACATTTTATTTCATCGTCTACTGGTTATATTCTAAAAATCTAGTCACTTGCCACTAGGCACTCCTTGAGATAGAATTTGTGTTGAGGACTGTGTGACTACCTGGGGAAATAGGAAATGACCAAACACAGAATGATAATCATGTTCAGTTCCTGTCTATGCAGATAAAAGGGTCTAAGTTTCAGTTTTCTGAAAGTGTGTGTGAATGTGGGTGTGGTCCATTTGCATAGCATCTCTGTGGAGGGCAGAGGACATCGAGTGGGAGGTGCTCATCATGTACGCGTAGGGAGGAATTTGGGTTACCAGGCTTGATGGCAATTGCCTTTCCCCACTGAGCGGTCTTACTAACTTTCAGCTCTTTAACTTCATAATACATAAAAATGTTTGCCTTTGCTTTTTGTTCTTTGAGAAATGATAGCCCTACTTTTTTCTTATGAAAATTTATAAATTCACAATTTTATTTATTTTACTTTTAAATTTCAAGTGTTCTAGATAGCTATAAAATCCTATATAATATACCATTTCTAATTCTATTAAATACATTGTTATTAATTTAAACCAACAATTTTGTGGAGTTTTTGCTTTATTTTGCTTTGTTTTGACATTTTTTGTCTTATTGATTTTTTTGTTTTGATTTTAATTTTTTTTGTGGTTTCTTTTTTAAGATACATAAAGAGAATATGAAGTTGGGTGGAAATGGAGGAAGGGAGAACTTGGAAGGAGTTGGTAAGGGAAAGCATGATCAAAATATTCTGTATAAAAATTAAATTAAAAAAGGAAAACATTTTAGTGGTGATCATCTTATATTGGTATAATGAAAAAAGTTATTTCCTGGTATGTACTTGTGAAAATTATTAGTAAATTAGAAAATAGCAGTGCATATTAGGGCCTGCAACTTTGGAGGAAGATTTCGGGTTTTCTGGAAGCCAGTCAGATCTAGTGATCCCAGGTAAAGACATTGCCCACTGTTCACTAATACTCCTTAAACAGTCCCCAACACCCCACAACTGCATTTCCTCTCCTGGGCTCAATATCTGGCTTTCACCTCCAGCCGCTTGACCAGAGACCAGGAATCTATTCCTCATACTGGGTTGCCTTGCCCAGCCTTAATACAAAGGGAGGGGCTTAGTCCTACTGCAATTAATATGCCATGTTTTGTTGACATCTATGGGAGGATGGCCCCTTTCTGAACAGGAGTAGGTGTGGGAGGCAGAGGGGAGGTGGGTAAGGGAATAGGAGAAGGAGAGGGAAGGGAAAGTGAAGTTAAAATAAATAAATAAATTTAATTAATAAAAAAGAAAATATGAATATTTTGAAAAAATACAATGTAGAGATAATTTTTAGGATAAAAGATGTTTTTAGGATTGGAAAGATATCCATGATATTGCTTAATGAAACAGCATTTTAAAATTTATATACATTATTTCTGATAGTGCAGTAAATGAATCCCCATCCCCGATTTAATTCATCAAAACCAGAAATGTACTATGAAGAGCAAAGGTAGGAGTTAGCCAAGTCTTGGAAACAAGTCACAGCTTCAGTGAATAGGAAGTGTTCCCTGATTCTGAATCCTGCTCTTTCCTGCTGATGGAGAAACTTCCATTCCACACCATGTCCTCCTTTCCCATGCCTCCTTGTCCACGGTCAGAAAACACGTGGTTTGCTTAGATTTAATAGACCACATAATCCAAGGTTGGACTCTCTTTATTTTGATCCAAATACACTGAAGGAAAATATTATTGGCCTTTTAAAGAGGTGCCTACTGTCAGTGATCTGCCTCATAGGGTGTGAACAGGTTTCCTCCAGAGGGCTCTTGGGTTAAGGGAAATGAACGTCCTTAAAGGACCTCTCTTGAGTTGTCTTCCTAGGACTAGAACTTTCATAACAAACATACCACACAAAAATCAATGGGATGTGTCTATGGATACTGATAAATATTATCCTGTATTAGAAGATAATTAAAACACATTTAAATTATAAACAAATATAACATGATCATTAAAGTGGCTTGAAATTTCAAGTTAGATCATAAATATAAATTACTTCTTGCCAAATAAAATATATTTAAGTGGACAAATAAAATAGAATGATTAAAAATAAAATTGACAATGTTAACTTATTATTTCAATAATAAATTTTCTGTCAATTAGCATGATAATGTCAAATTAAATGAGGAACAGAAATTTTTTATAAAGAGGGTGCAAATTTAATTAAATATTAAACTTATGAATCATAATTAATATATACTATAGAACTAAAGTAGTATCCCATTAACATTTAATTTGATGTGTAATAAAAATAAAGAAGTCTATTTATAGTTTCTGGAGACAATTACTAAACCAATAGGCTGAAAATATACCTAGTTAATAAAGTCTATTAGAGATATTTTCTAGGATTAAAACTAGGACATTAAGGAAATAATTATTTTACATTTAATTTAACCACATTTAAGAAAGGATACATAATATTCTCCATGTGTACATATGTGCACATTCTGATGTGAGCTTACGTCCCACTTTTTGAGACAGAGTCTCACTGAACCTGGAGCTCACTGGCTGGACTAGACCAGCTGCCAACATGTCTAACGTGTCTCATGTCTGGGCCTCCCAGCACCTGGATTACAAGTATTACCACCATTTCGTGCCCAGATTTTATGTGGAGCTGAGGAATGAACTCAAGTCTTCCTACTTGCACAGTTGACACTTTACCATCAACCAAACTCAATTTACTTTTCCTAAAATCATTAAAAATACATTAAAATCCAAGCAGTAGGCAAAAAACTCAAAGTGTTAACTAGAAAGCCTGTGTCACACTGTGCCTTTCTAGGTATATTTTTTATGACTCTTTATTATGTTTGAACCCAACTTCCTATAACTAAAGATTTATGCATGACATTTTGGAAGCTGCTTGATTGCACTTCCTGCCTACTCAAGTAATAATATCTTCCTCCTCTGGCCTTTGATGGAGCTGAAGATTAGATAGTCATAGATACTGTCCTCTTATGATCTAGCCAAGCCATTTCTGATGCAAGACTTAGACTCCTTAGGATAGAATGTTTATTAAAACATTTAGCATATGTTTCTTGCTTAATATTGTTTATGCTGGTTGTAATCCTAATTTTATATTTGGTATCTGTTCCTAGTGTATACAGTTTTGTATTGGGTTTGGAATTCTCTTATTTAGACAAAAGGGGGAGGTGATGGAGAACCTCCTTCAGCCAATGACCTTGAAGAGGCTAGACCAGGTTGGGGTGTGACCTTTTGGGTATTCAGAAAAAACTGCCAGCCAACCCAGCTCTTTCTCTTTTTCCCATGCTCCACACCTTGAGGTGGACTTCCCATTCCTGTCCCATAAGTTTCTCCCTTGCAATAAAGAATAATATGGGGGGGGAGAAGATTTGCGCATGAAACAGTTAACAAATTTAGCTGCAGTAAGAAGGCAAACTTCCTGGATAGGAAATAGCCCCAGATGATTTTAATCCTTTCAGAGCATCTTTATAGTCTTCACTCATTGATTTTAAACATATGAAATGTTATTCCTTGTATCTATAGAAGAGCACTACAATTAGAATACATACATTAGTTTCTTTATGTACATCATAATTAGAATTATAATTGAATTATACTTAGTGAGTTCATCATTTTGGTAACACAGTTTTCTGGCCTTCCTCTGAATAAACTGGACATTCTGATATTTGGTCACCTCTGCAACTACTGTGATCCTGGAACCTGCAGTGGCCTTTACAAATCTGGACCATGTAGGCTAGGCTAGACTCCCACAGGAAAGTTCACACTTGCCAAACACACCTAGATCTGTGATTGAAGAACTGGATAACCAGGTCTTAGAATTACCAGGATATTAGCAATTTTGAGAGTTTTGTCATCAACAAGGACTATGATGTTCTCAGAGGAATCATGTTCATTGTCTGGCCAAAGTTAATAATTAATTTTGGTAAGATCCCTTCCAAGGGCACTCTTAACTGGGAGTAATAAGCAGGAAGTCAAATTCTGAAAATCTAACTACACAAAACGAATGGCCTACGAGAGAGGGAATTCCATGGTCCACCTAACTGACCATTGGGGTGGTCCCACATAGCGTCCCAAGGGAACGTGATAGTCTACAGCTAGGTAAAATCACCTAGGGACTCAAAGGTGGGTCTGAGTTTGGACTGTTAGAGTTCTTCTATTCTTGGATCTTTCACAGAATACTAAAGCGAAAGCATGAACTGTGTCTCACAGCAGGAGACTCTGAAAGGTGGGTCTGAGTTTGGACTGTTAGAGTTCTTCTATTCTTGGATCTTTCACAGAATACTAAAGCGAAAGCATGAACTGTGTCTCACAGCAGGAGACTCTGACCCTACTCAGACATGCTTCCCATACACTGTTTAATCTGTTGTTCTGTGTTCTTATGGCTTCCTCACAGTTCCCTTTCCTTGTGAACCTAACTAGGGCCAAGGCGCAAGAGCTGGTGAGTGGGTAGTAGCTATTATAGCTCCAGACCTCCCAAATGAGGGCTCATCACCCACAGGAGCCACACGCTGTCCCTTTGATACCTGAACATCTAACAGGAAACTAGAGGAAGACATTACACAGACAGGGAACTCAACTTTTTATTCACCATTCCAAAAGGCAACGGATGGCAAAGAGCCCAGGAATCCTCGCTCTTGAGTGCCAAGCTGAGCGTAGTTAAAGAGTCCAATGTGACTCAGGTTGGGTCTGAGATCACCTGGGCTTCGGAGTGCAGAATATGCAGCTTCCTCGGCATTGCCTGTTTCTTACAGAACCTCAGCAGCAGTTTCAACTTCTCTACCTTTTACCTACAAAACACCGGTATGTTCAGTCAGTAGACAACATCCTTCCCAGTAGTCTATGGCAGAAACATCATCATTTTATACGTCACTGCTACTAGAAACAGAGTAAAGAATATCACTGCCCTATATCAATTTTTAAATAACCCAATAAGATTGAAAGATTAGAAATAAAATCCCTTCTATGAAGCTTTATGCCTGCTGCATTTAAAATTATACATTAATCCAATTTGCAGAGTTGGTAACCTGATAAAAATAAACAAAGCTCATATTTAGATACAAACGAAATTCCTCCATCTGCCAGAAAGCAGCTACCACTCAGTGTGCGTTCCCAGCGAATGTGTCTATTTCAGATTGTGTAACCACTAATGTGCTTGAATCATAAAATGAAAAAGCCTCGCATTTCACGTGAGATAACCTTTCCTCAGCCATCAAAACACTTTGCAATGTGATCCTCTTATTAGTTAAAGAAAAGTCAGGCGTTGGTTTACATCAGAAGCTGTATAAAAATGTGATTGCTGCATGGGAAGTTTGGCACCACGTCAGGACGAGAGCGGGAGAGTCGGTGGAGGCTTGCGCTAACCAGACTGCTTTTGTCCTATGCCTGTGTCAAGCCCCATTAGTCAGCAGGTCAGTGCGAGGTGACCTCGTGCAGCCTCTCTCTTCTGTGATACGGAAGCCTCCATTTATCATCGGTATACAGTCAACCTGACTAAAATACACTAGAAATTCATTACACTAAATCCTTGTCACTCATTAGCTTCCTGGGAAGCAAAGGTTCTACCTCTCACACAGTGGAGATTAATAAGCTCAGACCATCCCTGACTTTGGAAGCCTGGCTTCCTGCAGTATTTATTATACAATAGCCAAAAGTTGGAAGCCATCCAAATGTCCATCTCTGGAGATCTGATCAAAAACAAAGTGGTGTGTGCCTTCAATGGAATATTATTTAGTTTTAAGATGTAAGAAAGCCCTGAGGTATTCTGTAACGTGGGTGAAAGTAAAAAACATCCCGAAGTGAATGAACCAGATAAACACATGGGGAGGGGGTACGTTTCTTTTAACATGAGGCTTCTAATGTCATCTCTAGAGGCAGAAAATAGAAGGATGCTTCTTGAAGCTGGGAAAAGTGGGGAAGAGGGAATTATCTTTATGGAAGAAAACTGTAGATGGCTTTTTAAATAATATCATTTAAACAAATTTTTCAGTTTTCTGGGAGGAAAAGAGCTCAGAAATTTGGCTGCACCACAAGGTGGGGACTCTTGGTTCTCCTTGCTTGCAGGCTTCACAATGGCGGTTCTTTAAGACACACATCGGGACACCCACAAGGTCTCCTTCATGCAGCCACCTTTCAAACACCCACACCATATCTAGGTCCTTAGAGCCCGACATTCCTCTCCATGCACAATGTCACTCACTCCTATCAATTCAGCTGTCTGTCCTTCCTGTTTGTGCCTTCGCTAACATCATTGCCTCTGCTTTCCGAAGGCTGGTAGACTGGCAAAGTTCACATTTGTTCTTTAACTTACTCTAGAAGGATCTTGTCAACTGTGGGTCTGAAAACCTTCAGTAACAAATTCCTTTGAATGAACTTCAATTGTATTCACATGGCATGTGCTATCCTGAAGAGTACTGACACATCCTATCTCCTCTCCTGTTACTAACCCTGACTCACCGGAGCTCCAGACAGGCCAGCTCTCCAGAGATCTCAAACAGGCCCAGCCCCTACTGGTCTCATCTCCCTTTGAATATGCTGTTTTGTTAATGTGTAATTCTTCACTGTTCTTATCCACTGAATTCTCTTCCATTTATCACTGAAGAATTATTTAACAAATGTCTGATCTTGGAAGTTGTTCTTCATATGAAGGAGCCCAAAGAGCTTTCTCAAGATGAGCAGTGGTGCTCAGGAAATATCTTGTTAAGTGCTTGTTTATTTATCCCATGAGTGCACAGCCTCATATTTCTGAGCAAAATATCTTCTTCTGTTATTTTCACTGTTACCCAGCAGCCCAGCACAGTAAGTGCCATGCAGGAATGTCCAATGACTGAGCAAGGAATGAATGATTCAAAATGAAAGATTGATGGACTAAAGCTTCCTCAGCATGAGGCCCACCATTAGAGCTACCAGGAGCAGCACATATTTCTTCTTACGGGTATATTATCAATTCTGGAGACTAGCCCATAGCTTTAAAAGAAACTACATGCATTTTGAAAATTCTACATTTTTCATTTTATTAAAGAAGCCAGATAATTGCTAGTCAGTATCAAAGAATTATGTATCCAAAGGAAAAATGAAAATATTAGAGGGGAAGACAATTCACAGAGAGTCACCAATTTTGACCTATGGGGAAACGTTTGATATAAACCATAAAGGGTTCAGAAGAATGCAGCACCGTATAGGGAACAACTAGCTTCTTCACAGTAGACTGAAAAGCATCCGGTTCTTCAAGCAAAAGCAAGAGAATGATGGACCCCGGGGAACTGAAATCATGGCTGATGTTAGATGAAGACATGCACATTAGAAGCCTACAGAGTCCTGCTTAGAAACAGTAGAATATGAGTTGTTTGGCTAATTGGGGTGGGTGGGGGCATATACTGCTGAACCAGGGCCTGAGGAGCAAATCAAAGTGGGTGGTTGTCTGTCAAGGTTAACAGTTGCTGTCGCGTACTGGTGATGCTCAGCTAATATCAGTGGTGTTAATGAATTCCAAAGACATGGATGATGATAATGACTGTAAAGCTCTTGTTGGCAGAAACTGGAGCAATGTGGGGGCACTTCTGGTACTTTCTTTCCTCTCAGTTGAATGTCATGAGTTTAGAAAGAAATCAATAATGACAAGCTGGGATCGCATCAGAGAGCAAAGAATTCCAGCAGTCTTGGAATCTCCCAGTGAACCACTAGGAGTTATTGAAGCTGACTGCTTTAAAGGGGAGTAGATTTGCATTCCAACATTTAAGTTAGGTGCCTAGACACTGAATTCATGGAATCAACTAAGTGTGACATAAAGACCTCCAAAATCTGCTAAAATGAAACACTTTGGGGGATGCTACAGACGAAGTACTAAAGTTTGAATGGTAATAACCTTGCTAAGCTTTACTGAATCTTGGAATTATTGAGCAGATTCTTTAGTCCACTGCGTATTACTTCTTTATTTTCAATTCATAATACCTAAGACTACTTGTGAATATACAGATGCATCAAACCCCTGGAAATATTCACACAGGAGGGCAAAAACAGTGTCCACTGCCCATATGCAGAGTCTTCAATTCCACTAGTACTGCTAATAAGAATCAGAAAATAGTGATGTAATACTATATGATGATGTATATACACATATATGCACATATGTATAGTGTGTAAATACACACACATGTATAGACACTTCCCTTCCTGAATTACATACATGGAAAGGATGAATATAGATTCTCAGGTTTGAAGGGTATGTTAAGATCATACATAAATTTTCTACAGTGGTTTTCAGCTTGGCACAGCCATACAACAAAATATTTTTACCCACTACTTAGGGAAAGGACAAGTCATTATAAAGAAGATATTTTGGACATAAATAAAGATGGACTCATATTTGTAACTGAACTCTCAATGTAATCATCACCAATTACACCACAAAACCTAGCTGAATTGCTCCAAGCAACTCTCTATATATTCTAATCCAGGATTGTGAAAGTAAGGATGTTTCCTTTTAAGTTAATGTTAATTATTTAAATAGATCCAGAAAGAATGGTCATGATAGAACCTCTAAAACTGTCAACATTCCAAAAGCATTGCCCATTAATACCAAAGGCTGGAAACCAAATAAATTATGGGAGTAGGCATAACATTTATCACAATGGTGACTCACACACAAACAGAACTTGCTGTAAGTCAAGGAGGGTGCTAACAGACCTACAGGTGCTCATTTAACTTCAAATTTTAGCAGACACAGCTGCCTAATACCCATCCATGTGTTGCAAATTACTATCAGAGTTTACAAAGTGAAAAGAGACAAAATGACGTTAAATACAGGTAGCATTATGCAGGAAGAAAATGACAGCATTTGGGCTTAAAACTAAGCAATCTACCTTTAGATTCCACTTGAAATCAGCAAGTCTTGCTGTTGCTTTAATCTGGTGCATCCCTCTTATTCACATTTATATAGCATTCCCTGCATGTCTTGGTCATGTTAAAGTTACACATTCAGCATGAAGGAAAGATGCACCCCCATCCATTACTACCTGTGGCAGGAGACAGAGCTGGCCCTGGGTTCAAAGGGTGGGAGAGTCAGCCCTGACTTTCACCAGCTGCAGCACATCAGAAAGCAGGCTCTGCTTCCCTTATGGGAAGCACACTAGAGCTCACTCTGTTTAGGGATCAAGAGATGTAGGTGAGCCAGCCCTGAGGGAGGAGAGCAGGAGAGTTGGCCTGCTCCTTTCTGCAGTCTGCACTGGCTGAGCTCACCAAGGCAGTGCTGGAAAGGGTGCCTGCAGAAGTGATGATGAGGGAGAGCTAGCAAGCTGATCTATGCAGCACCTCATAGGCCTAGAACCAGGACTATGAGTTGGCCCACCCCAACATGTAAACAGAGACTCTTGCTTGTTTCCTAGCTGCCCAGACCCGAATAATCACACAGAAACTATATTCATTACAACACTGTTTGGCCAATGTCTCAGGCATATTTCTAACTAGCTCTTATATTTTAAATTAATCCATTTCTATTAATCTGTATATTACCACAGGGCTGTGACTTTTTGGTAAAGCTCTGGCATTCAGTATCTTTCTCCTTTGGCAGCTACATGGCATCTCTTGACTCTGCATTCTTTCTCCATATATATATGAAGAACATAGACATGTGTATGTTCAGATTTCCTGCTTGACTTTACTCTGCTAAGCCATTGGACAAAACAACTTTATTCATCAACCAATAAAAACAACACACATACAGAAGGGCATCCCACAACCCCACATCATCTCCTCTTTTCTGTCTCAATAAAAAGGAAGGTTTTAACTTTAACATAGCAAAAATACATATAACAAAAGAGGTATCATGCAAGAATCACAGATACAATATTTTATCTATCTTATCTTTAATCATAACTAAGGAAAACTATAATTATAACTATCTATTCTTCAACTCCATCCAAGACCCCAGAATGATATAATATTACCTAAGTTAACAGGTAGTGCATTGTAAGCAACTTCCAAAACTGTTGAATTGACGTCTTACTGCCTGGACATTCACCCAAAGTTCTTCTGTACCTTTGGGGCATCCTCCTCCCCCTCCTCCTCCTCCTCCTCCTCCTCCTCTTCTTCTCCTTCTTTGTTTGGCTTGGTTTTTGTTTTTTTTTTTAATTTGTTTTTGATTTGGGGGAAGATTGCAAGGTGAGAGGGCAGATGCAAGGAGATGGGGGGATAAACGGGACTGGAACGCATAATGTGAAATCCACAAAGAATCAGTTGAAAATAAACTTTTTAAAAAGCAATATATGCATATATAAACACACACATATACTATATGTGTGTATATCATGTGGACACACATCTTAGGGTTTCTACTGTTTCAATGAAACACCATGAAAGAAAAGCAAGTTGGAGAGGAAAGGGTTTATTTGGCTTCTACTTCTACAGCATTATTTATCACTGGAGAAATTTTAAAAAGGAATTAAATCAGGCAGGAACCTGGAGGCAGGAGCTGATGCAGAGGCCATGGAGGGATACTGCTTAATGGCTTGTTCCTCATGGCTTGCTCGGGCTGCTTTCGTATAAACTCAGGACCACCAGCCTAGGGATGACATGGGGTTAGCCCTTCCTCATTATCACTTAAGAAAATGCCATACAGCTTGATTTTATGGAGGCATTTTCTCATTTGAGGATCCCTCATTTTGGGTGATTCTAGCTTGTGTCAAGTTGACAGAAAACCATAAAACTAGCCAGGACATGTGCATGTATGCGTGTGTGTGTGTGTGTGTGTGTGTGTGTGTGTGTGTGTACAGCAACATAAATTCAATATCTCTGTGAGATTTCCCTGAGTGGGAAGGAGTATTATCCTGTATCTCATCGTTCCCCTAATCCGTAACACAATGGCATGTGCTGATGGGAACTTACTGATTGCCTGTCTTCCATGACTGTTAAGTTGTCTTGGCATTCAGCTTCATTGATACTCTTTAGAACAGTTGTCTTTTACCTTCAACTTCTGACTCCTGCTCACCAATCAGGACCCTGTACCATATCACAGAGTAGTAATGATATATGACCTAATAATAACAAAAATAATTGTAGAAACAAGGAAAGTAGATGATACTTTTGCATCAATTAAGATATCAATTCTGGTTATTTAGAGCTTTCATAGTCTGTGCTTTGTTAAATACAGAGGATTTGCTGAGGTGAGTCCTATATCCTGTACATATACACATCCTATACAACTGTCCAGACAAACAGTCTATCAATGAAATGTCTCATTCAGCAAAATATTCAATCCAGGAACACCAAAAGAGAATGGGTCTTTGCTCCCTAAGACAATATACAGTTTGGATGTAATCAAAACATGGATATTTTTTACTTCCCCATCATAGCATATCAGTTGTTGTGAGAGAATTCATTAAATCAAAGGCAAAATTCCACTGATTAGAATTTTAGTTAACATTTCAACATACCCCACTGCAGAATGCAATTAAGAAGCAGTAATAATGAGTCACAATTTATCTCAATATAATGACTTCTGGCTCTTATGGAAAAAAAAACCCAGCCATTAAAGAGTGAGAACAAGAGCTTTCTCCTTCACAATTAATATTTACTGAGTCTCCGGGGCTGAAATGACCTCAGTTTCAAGTCTGCACTCACAGCTGCAGTTTTTTCTCATTACTATAGCAACCACAGGAATGCAAGCATTGTATTTCCTTCTCCGTCCAAAGCACATAAAAATGGGCAAAGTAGCAACAATCACCAGGAGGCAGGTAAATACCCTAAAAATGACCATAATTAAGAATTTATATTTATGCAAGTATTTTGAAAGCACGTCTGACTTCAGAGTGCTTCGATCACTCAAGTATGACAAAATGCACATCCATTCAAGTTTATTGAATCAAGATTCATTAGTTTCACTTACAGAGACTGTCTATAAAGAAATCCGAAATGGGCTAGCTTTGTCTCCTTGTCTAAACAAATGGTTGGAAATAAATCTCCTCATTTAGGTTACAAAGAAACATACTGCATGAAACAATACCTTATTTACCCCCAAAGGGAACTAGAAAATAGCTAAAACATAGCAAGTTGATGGCTTGATTCCAAGTTTTGTTATTTATCCTTCAAAACTATAGTGATAACAAAGACATTCCATCATGATTATGTCTATATCTTTAGTCTAAGTTCATTTTAAAGTAATACTAGTGTGGGATTTCATAAAGAACTCAGGATCTTTCTAATGTCTGACTCCAATTCTACAGGTCTGTTGTTAGAAGAACTCAGATCATGGCCCTGACTTAGCTCCATAGAGTGACTTTTTCAGGTAAAAAATATCTGTGGTGTTCTTCATTATAAAGGCAACAGGGTTGGGTTGGGAGCACAAGTACCTCAATAGTATTGTCTGATATATTATTTATATTCGGGTAAGGGGGAATATTGAGTATCTGTCTCTGTAATCTTCACAGACCTTTTCCTATAAGGAATTAGTATAGGTTAAAATAATAGAAGGGAGGGTAAAGGATACATAAATACATAGATTGAGTCCCTTTCTAATAAATCAGCGTTTCTGTTAGTACTTATTACTGTTTTAAATCTGAGTTCACCAGTTCGTTTAAGCTCTAGGAGTCTTCTTTGAAGGACAGGACCATAACCAATCTGCAGAATGTGCTGGTGTAAGCTCTGTGAGCGGATGGACTGACAGCAAAATGAACACATATAGCACAAGTTCCCCTTCTCCTGGAGCAGCTTCAGAGAAGGGGAAGGTTTCCTTTTATCTCACCTAAAGCACGCTTTGTTCACCAGTACAGAGAGATGTATTGGGCATTAGCCTGGCTTGGGAAGGGCCTAGGGCGTCACTCCCAGGAGTCCCAAGGAAAGTGAACTGCAGAACAGTCTATCCTCAGCAAGTCGGTGACAGATTTAGAAGACTAACTGAACAAAGGAGAGCAGCGAGGGGACTGTGAAGCTGCTGATCTGAACCAGGAAAGAAATGGAACAGTCACGGTGAGGTAAGAAAAATGGATGGCAGTGACATCCAGGAGGGAGATGAGCAAGCAAGACAACTCTCGGGAGATAAGCATGCAGTTTCTAACTGGAGGGCCATGAAGGGCGGCAAGGCACACCGAGGCACATAGAAACTCTAGACCTGTCCACAAAATCATGTGCGTACCAGCTTTTCTGCTTTGAAACAACCTCCATGCACTATTCTTTATGTGTGCGTCTAGATTACATTTGTGAGTTTAAAAGACAGGGTAATTGCTGATTTTTATCTCCAGATATTAACAGAAAATTGTTATTCATTATTAATTACTATTAAATATTTTTTAAATCTTTTGAGTTTGTCAAGAAAGACAGAAAGAAAGAAAGAAAGAAAGAAAGAAAGAAAGAAAGAAAGAAAGAAAGAAAGAAAGAAGGAAAAGAAAGAAAGAAAGAAAAGAAAAGAAAAAAGGAAGGAAGGAAGGAAGGAAGGAAGGAAGGAAGGAAGGAAGGAAGGAAGGAAGGAAGGAAGGAAGGAAGAAAGACTTTAGGCTGGGTGGTGGTGCACACACCTTTAATCCTAGCACCTGGGAGGCAGAGGCAGGTGGATCTCTGTGAGTTCAAGATCAGCCTGGTCTACAGAGCAAGTCCATGACAGGCTCCAAAGCTACAGAGAAACCTGTCTCTAAGAAAAAAAAGACTTTAAATATTTAGTAATAGCTTTTCTTTATAGTTTCATTCTTAAAACTTTCCTCAGCAAGAAAAAAAGTCTCATGTGATACAATCAACAAAGCCAGCCGTGAGTGTGAAGCAAAGCAATGTTCACACCTCCCAGCCATACTTTAGAGGGTAAACATTCATCGTTTTTCTGCTAATAAATCGTTTATATGTCTGTGTTCCTAAGGAAACAGCTGTGGTTTCAGAACACTATATAATGAATTCAGCTCTAAATGTTTCTGCTGTGCCACCTGGAGAAGATAACCCATAATCTTACTCTCTCTTTGTCACTAGGGGGTAGGCCGGAAGATTATAGAGCAGAAGGCATAAGTATATTTTATATTTAATTTCTTATTTTTTAACCCAGTATTGTGTTTTCATGGTTTATCCAGTATGTATGTATTTTGCTTTGCTTCTAACTCTCATATTATGGAGGCTGCATCCACTACGCTACTTGTATATATTTCATCCATCAGAGACGCTTCAACTCCTACCAAGAGTAACAAAGTGAGAAATAGATTCCATTTTGCTAATATATTAAGGTGACTTTTGAGAGCAGATTCATTGTCTACATTTCTGCTAGCATTGCAAAAATCTCAGCTTCTTTTATCTAATATCTTTGCCAAACCTCAGTATTGCTATCTGCCTTAACATTCTTAATTGGATAAATTAAAGTCATTTTGGTATTTTGGGCATCTCTTGAAATACTAGTGCCTTTGATCTTCATTTCAAACACTGAAATGCTAGTTAGCTTCCTGTTATAGTCTTGTAATATAAATTAAGGTTATATATGTATACAAAGTGCAAAACATATTTTATGCTAATAGATGAATGGTTCAATATTTGAATATGTAAATGACATGCCTGTGTGCACATAACCTTTTAAAATTATTACTTTTGTTCATCCTAATTTAAGCTAACCATTATGATACTATTTTTTGGCAATCTCCTGTTGGACTATTTACATTTCCTGAGAATTTATAAAGGTAAATATATAGAGCGGTTGTGAGTGCCCCCAAATTCCCCCAGTAGGAGAATAGCAAAGCAAATTCTAGTAGGAGCCTGTAGTAGAACATAATGCTATCTAAAAATTGTAATTTTCAAGGTTTACACAATAATTCATTCCAGAAATATTAATCAAATGTTTATGGAACAGATAATACCAACTATCTGCAGGGAATGCAGACAATAACACCATGCTTCACACAAAGAGTTCATTGTTTAGCTCGCAGAAGCATACATGGACAATAAGTACGGAATACTTGTCTTCTGAGTGTATGTGCGTCTACACTGTTGGAGTGAAAATGGAAAGGGAAGGTTATTTTGAGAGGATTCAAATAGCAGACTGTGGGGATGAACAATTCCCAGGAGCCCCCGTTGGAGAGGAGGGAAAATGTGTTCTAAGGCACTGTCATACGATAGAGCATCGCTTGTTTGAGGGAAAACCCACTCTATTTTATGGGGACATCTTGAATAACACATCCTGATGGAGTGAGATTGATGACTAGGGTGGGGGAATAGAGACTCTATTTGCTGAATATAAATGTATAAAAGGTTTAGATGGCAGATATCACATCCTGAGATAGAAACTGGTGATAATCATGCAAGTCACACAGACACGCTTTGTTGTAGAGTATAAAGTGAGGAATGGATGTCCAATTTTATGTTCCCAATGGTTTGCGAGAAGTATGTGCTGTAGGAATTCCTATAGCTAGTAGTCTTTAAGTTGCCCGCCCACTTGGGTGTGGCCTGTTCTACTATTTATGCCCGTGTAAAGCACATGTCTGTCCTCTCTTCCAGCTGCCAGATTCAATTGTTGTTCCTCATTCGAGTAGAGGACTGTAATCTGTGAGTCTACCCCTAAATAAACTAACTCTTTATTATATTCAATTCTGAGATAGTGTGGGATTTAAGTGTCCATCTTGATGTATGCAGTAAAAAACAGGAATTTAAGCATAAAGACTAATTGTGCTGCTCTGGAACTTATCTAGTTCTCTAGTAAAGAAGAAAGAAAGAAGATATATTTACAGGAAGTAAAATATATACAAAATTGTGAGGGCATGATCACATGAGAAGCATCTCACAGGGATAAAGCTTTCAATAGAGTCCCGTGAACTCTCACATTGTTCTTGGAATATAATATTCTCCATTTCCATGGAGTCTGGACATTATGGGTAAGGAAAACAGCAGGAACTAGCAGAAAGGGTATGCCCTCTCAAGTCACTTGATTTGCTCATGTATACAACCTCCAAACCAATAAATAAGTTATGTGTTGCAGACACCTTCTGTGTTCTGCAGGTTAAAGTTCTAATGACTATCTGAATAAATCCAGTTATTTGATTTCATCAAATATCTACGTCATAAAACTAAGTTCAGGTGAAGCACATTGTCGCTGTCAGGTAACACGAGATGAAATGTTAAGTTCCTTGGAGAGTAGGAAGCAGTGGGGCCAGGTTTTCATACTGACAACTCAGCATGACTATGTCTGGCTGAGGTTGTATAATCATTTAGAAAGCCCTCAAGTTTCCTTCCTGACTCCTTCTCACCTCTCAGTGCAGAGCACACTTCCTGACACAGCTGTGATGGCGCCAGCCCCTGTCAATGAAGAGCAGCAATGAGAACCTTGACACAGTGGCCACCAACAGCTCCCCATGGGTCACCACTACTTGACGCTGTAACTCTAGAAGGAAGCAGCTTGTCAGTCCACTGCCTCTGTGGTTGGTTCTGCATAGTTCTCCAGCAATAGACTCTTCTTGGGAATTTAAAAGACTCTGCATGAGCCATGTAATTTGCCTCTGCTCTTGGTAGAACTTGGTTTTGGAGCATAAATTAGTTCCTAGATCATCAAATACAAAACCTTCAAATAATTATTTTCTAACATTCTTGTAATCAATCAGTAATTTGATATTTAAGAAAATTCACATCCAATGATGAGAACGTATGATTCTTAGTGGAATCTTAGAAAGGAAAGGTCAGTCAATAGAAGAAAAATATGATTAATGTTAGCAATGAAAAGGAATGAGTGATTTTAACTTCCCACCCTGTTTTGCATAATCAGTGTTTACTTATTTATTGCAACTAATTGTAAGTACTTGCTATTATCATATATATATATATATATATATATATATATATATATTCCACACTATCTTACTACTATAAGTATAAATACAGAGAGAGATGAGACATTCACTCTTATTTCTTAGAAAAAATAAGATTACTTACAACAAAAAAATTTCCATGAAGAAAAATCTGCCTTCTTGTTCACTGGTGAAGTCTGGAATAGCAATTTCTATGAAAGGTGCTATCAAACAAATTATTAAATAATGAAAGGATTTAGAAATAAATAAATGTGATCATCCATAGTTTAATTCTCCTATAGATTTAACAACATATACATGCTACGAAGAAGCCACCTTCCTCAAAGGTTTTAAGCATGTATATGACACAGAACATTTCTCCCAGGAGGGAAGTTATTACTTTTAGAGGAATCTGTCTGCTTGGAAAGGTACTTTAAGAAAGTGAAGTTTAGAAATATTCATACTGCCTCAGGAATTTTGAGCCAAAATACATAACTTGATATCCTCAAGGAACATGAGTCCATGAGACTACAGATGTATGCCTAACTCATGGTAAGAGACCAGCAAGACAGCTGTGTTGAAACTACATTAAAACGGACACATAGATTTTATATTATGTACTATATAATAATGCAATATGCTAATTATACCTGTTGTTTTTTAATGCCATCATGTGTCAAATTGTGCTAATTCTGTGACTGAATATTATGATGTATGTAATACATAAAAAATTATAGAAAATTTTGAAATTTTGACAAGATAAGAGTAATCTGTTACAATAAAGTCAAACACAAAAACAAATGTAAAGTAGAAAAAAATGTTTTGTAAAAAATACTTTTGTACAAGATTATAATAGATGCAATATTTGAAAATAATTGATTTGTTTTATGAATATTTTCTCAAAATTCTAAAAAGAGATTAGTCTTAAGCTTATTTAAATGGATATATTCTCACATTCAAATAAAGATATCTTGCTCTTGATTTTATAGGAACAAACATCAATTAATAACAATCTCTTTTTTCAAAAGGATAAAAATTACTGGATTATTCTAATTCTTTGTTTATATTATACATAATACTATTCCCAAATCTATCAGAATATTTCACACATTCTCATTAATACTCACAAATTAGCACAACATCATTATTAAAATATGTGATAGTTACTTAGAGAACAACATGACCATTTTCAAATCTTCTCATCCTCCCCAAAAAGCCAATCCAAGATGACTAAGTTAGTTTGCACAAAGTAGAAAACATGGTCCCATGGGTAAAGCACTTGACTTGAAAGTCTGGAGACCTAGATTCAATCCTGGGAACCTGCTTAAAAATGGAAGGAGAGAATCAACCCCACAAAGGTGCCCTCTAACCTTCACAAATATGACAAACACATGCATACAGACACACACAACAACAACAAACAGAGGATTTCTTTTAAAAATAAGTTCATTGGGGGCTGGAGAGATGGCTCAGAGGTTAGGAGCATTGCCTGCTCTTCCAAAGGTCCTGAGTTCAATTCCCAGTAACCACATGGTGGCTCACAACCATCTGCAATGGGGTCTAGTGCCGTCTTCTGGCCTGCAGGCATACACACAGACAGAATATTGTATACATAATAAATAAGTAAATAAATAAATATAAAAATAAAAAATAAAAATAAGTACACATAACACCCAGACATTCTCCATTAGACAGAAAACTCTCCAAGTTCACATGCTCTGTAGGAAGAGGGGAACATTTAAGCCAGTATGTCTCCTGCTTTCCTTTGCAGCCAGACTATGGAAACAGGGACACTGAAAAGATGAAGAAAGAGCAGAGAGAATGGGTAGGGGAAAAGCTGAATGTTCACAGAATAGGAAAGGGAAGCCCTTGTGCAAACAGTAATGCAACAGGTCTGGACCTGGTCAATGTGAGAAGGATATGGGAAGCCCAGGAGACCAGGAAATGTTCTGTAGCGCTGAGTATGAACGTCTTCTGGTGGAGATGGAGGAAGAATGGAAGTCAGGGTTTATTTGTTTACTGAGTAGGGTCTCACTATGTAGCTGTGACTAGCCCCGAACTCTCTGTTGTAGGCCAGGATGCCCTCTACCTCAGATGCAGTTGCCTTTGCCTCTGGAGTGCTGGTGTTAAAGGCACGCACCACAACGCAAGGCTAGCGGAAGTACAACAGTGGGCTGTACGCAATTTTTCAGGTGGGGATTGCAGTGTGAAAGTACGGAGAACTGGAGCTTCTTTAAATAAATTTCATAGTTTATATGATGAAGACTACGCCAAGAAATTCATTCTCAACTCCGTAGCCAATTATGAGGAGTAGCACATGCTGACTCTGACTCTATGTAATCGCTGTGCGGCTCGGTTAGGCAGAGGATACGGGCAGCACATGGTACCCAACACACCAAACAACCCAATGTTGGAATAATGGATAGTGTGTGATTCTATGCTGTACTTACTAAGAAACAACACAACTCACCTAGGAATGGTATTTTTCAACATCAAGTAATATTATGAATTTTATCACAGTATAGGTGGTTTTCAACACATATAGACACGACCTATGTGGAGAGTAAGTGAGAATAGAAGAAAAATCTGGGAACGCACAGGAAATACAAATACCTGCGTAGAAGCAAAGCTACAAATTTCTGTTAGCCGTAGCCTATCTTACCCCTATCTAGTCCTTGATTAAATGGAATGAGATCGTTAGTATTTCATCTATAAATTATTACCTAAAATATCTAGATGAACGGAACATGAAACCATTAGTGTTTACACTAGCGTCATCACTACGCATATCACTGCCATACTTCCCTGAATTACACTCAGGTATTAGCATTCAGATGTGTGGGCTGCATGAATTCTACTTCATCTCCATAATCATATTTGGGGGCCCACAGCCAAAAAAAGCAGTTGAGTTACAATCCTTAGGAAAAAGGCCTTGGCCACTGTACTTCTGCCACAATGTGTTATATATAAAACACCTTGACTGGTTACGAATTTTAACTGTAGAAGAAGAGAAGCCGGAGTTGCAAGCAACGACGATGTGAACAAACTTATCCCAAGTATTTTATAATGTGTGTGCGTGCGCACATGCGTGTATGTGCGTGTTTGCGTGTATGTGTGCTTGTGTGTGTGTGCATGTGTATAATTTCAGACACATTTCAAGCTCCTAAGAGAATGCCGCTCTTTTATTTTTACCCAGTAACTTGTCAGAGAGCAGGAGCTGAGTGAGGGATCCATTTCCCGAGACTGTTTTAGCCATTGAGCCCTCTGTCCTCTTCAGACGCTCGCCGAGTGAAGCATTAGCAGTAGCTACAAGGATTGCATTGTTTCACACCAAAGCTCCTCTGCACGTGGACTCATGCATCACATGTGCTCTGTCCCTTACACTTCTGTTTCCACACCCACTACTTACGTGCAAAGGGATTTGAAGACAAGCAGCTCGGTCCCCTAACTTTCAGCTGCTCCGGCTGTATTGATGGTGGAGGTTATACAACATGTACAGAGTGGGATCGAGATTAAGGAGATTGTATTTCTGCTTTATTCCTTGTGATAAAGGGAACTTGGGGACACTGATTTTGGACAGGGCATCAGTTTTACTAAAAATCCTTTAAGCTGGCAGATAAAATGAGGAAAAAGATTGCTAAAGGAAGAGTGAGGAAAAGGAAAGTGTCAAAGCACAAAGAGAACACCAGCAAGAATAAGTCACTGAGACAGAGAAGAGCATTTCTCCAGGCCGTAGGAAATACTAAGTGAGAAGGTCAACTGTCACGACTCTAGAATGTTTATTCCTAATGGATTTTCTGAAATATAAAAGTACCATGAGGATTTAATACATGATTGTATGGTTTGCTTTGTGGGATTTTTAAAACGTCTATACAGTCCAATATTGAATGCAGAAATTTTCAGTAGTTATATTTTCTAATGATGTAGGATTATTAAGGATGAATTTGAGAGATAATGTTAGTGAGTCCTGTCTCATCCTATTAATTCATGTCTTATAAATGAGCGTAAGTAATTCTTGATCCAATAAATGAACAAATAGGTAACAGATGTTCAACTCCCTGTCTGAGTAGTCACGTTTAAATAATAGGTTGAATTTTGCAGGGTAGGGGGCCCCGTGGCTTACAACCAGACCCTTTTATTCAGAAATGAGGCAAAGCTGGAAAATATTATAGGCTTGTTCAGCAGCAGTGACACCCAGTTCTGTAGCTTGTTCAGCACTGCACAGCAGTGACACCCGACTCTGTAGTTTGTTCAGCACTGCACAGCAGTGACACCCGACTCTGTAGCTTGTTCAGCAGCAGTGACACCCGACTCTGTAGTTTGTTCAGCACTGCACAGCAGTGACACCTGACTCTGTAGCTTGTTCAGCACTGCACAGCCGTGACACTGATTCTGTAGCTTGTTCAGCACTGCACAGCAGTGACACCCGACTCTGTAGCTTGTTCAGCACTGCACAGCAGTGACACCCGACTCTGTAGCTTGTTCAGCACTGCACAGCCGTGACACTGATTCTGTAGCTTGTTCAGCACTGCACAGCAGTGACACCCGACTCTGTAGCTTGTTCAGCAGCAGTGACACCCGACTCTGTAGCTTGTTCAGCACTGCACAGCAGTGACACCCGACTCTGTAGTTTGTTCAGCACTGCACAGCAGTGACACCCGACTCTGTAGCTTGTTCAGCAGCAGTGACACCCGACTCTGTAGTTTGTTCAGCACTGCACAGCAGTGACACCTGACTCTGTAGCTTGTTCAGCAGCAGTGACACCCGACTCTGTAGCTTGTTCAGCAGCAGTGACACCCGACTCTGTAGCTTGTTCAGCACTGCACAGCAGTGACACCTGACTCTGTAGCTTGTTCAGAACTGTGTAGCAGTGACACCCGACTCTGTAGCTTGTTCATCACTGCATAGCAGTGTCAGCCAAGTCTGTAGCTTGTTCAGAACTGTGTACCATCAACACCCAACTCTGTATCTCAGAAATCCTGATCCAAGTTCACACATTTGGCAATCTAGTTAAAGAAGCAATCTACCAGGACATGCCACTGATCCTGCATCTCTCTTCTAGGAAGATCTCTCTCTCTCTCTCTCTCTCTCTCTCTCTCTCTCTCTCTCTCTCTCTCTCTCTCTCACACACACACACACACACACACACACACACGCACACACACCCCATCAGAGTACCTGAAAAGAAGATGTTGGTTTTCCATAAAACAGATCTCAATATCTTTTATTGTGACATAGCACAGAGGCTTTTGCCTGTGTTCTTGGTAGCTACCATGGAGCGCGTGAGGGAATCAGTAACAGCTGGACCTTGATAGTGAGGGAGCCCAGGAAAACGTTACGTAAGGATGACAGGGTGGCAGAGCCACAGCTCAAGTCACATGTATGAAGGAGAAAAGAGGGGATAATTATTGATGGCAGAGGGGAATCATGTCTAAAGCACAGGAAGCGCATAATAAATGTTCCTAAGTCCATAAAGGAGAAAGGGGGCACCGCTAGCAACAAGGCAGACATGGAGACTCCTGACCACCTCCTTTGCTCTTCCCAACCTGGTTTGCATTTCTTCAACAACATTTCCCACCCCCACTGGTCATCACCTGTCCATCATGCTACTCCGCGCTTAGGAATATGGCTTTAGTGTTATGGTATTTCTTCCCAGCTATGGATGGGTCTTCCTGAGCCCTGCACACCCATGCCAAAATTTTGACTGGCTTGATCTTGAGCAGGTTTTGAGGAGGTAGTAACAGCTGCCTCTTACAAAAATCTTCAAACTATATAAAAAAAATCCAAAGAGATAAATAGAAAGATTATTAAAGTAAAATTTATCTTTAAAACTAATTACCATTGTATAGATGGGATTTAATGTCTAATATGAAGTATATATAGAAATTCATCGAAATCTCTAAAATGTTAGGCTAAGTCCTCATTAGTGTGACTCACGGAATCCCTGAAGCATTTTCTAGACACTGCAATTAAAGATATCTCTAGTACTTTCAAGCCACAGGTGACCACCATTTGGCACAGCAGCAAGAGCACCACTCTTAAGTGGTAAAAACCAGACTTCAAAGAGAAGCCAACAGAGAGCTTTCGGGATGTGCCTAGATTCATGTCACAATCCAGGGCAACATGCCTCAGAGAAGCAATGCTGCCATGTTCTAGTTTCTTGAGTTATTGAAACATAATTCTAAAAATGAATTTCAATACTGCTCAGAAAAGTCAAGCATAGCATGTTGTCTCTTGACCTGTCGGTCCAGGGAAACCCAGAACTCAGAGATGCCTCTGTAGCTGTACAACAGGATAATGCAAAGACTGCGATGGCACCAGGGCCTCCTGGGCAATGTGTGCCTTTAGAAGACATGAATATCCACGACTGCCCATGTTTCTCTAGTGAAGGAGAGTCTGTGCATCCTTTCTAGCCAGTTCAGGTTTGTTTATTTTAATTAAAGAGACAGCTATTGCTCCTGTGTCATTTGTATTAATTCTTATGTATCTTTTTATAGTTGTATTTGTGGGAGAAGGAAGCTAATAAAAAAGAATAATAGTATATTTACTAAAGCATCATGATAAATCCCACTATTCAGTATATTAACCTAAACATTTAGAGATGTATTTCTTGATAAGAAAGACATATAAGTTTAAAGAAATTTTACTGCCGTCATTTGCCAAAAACTAAAATAACTTAGTAAAAGACACACGTGTTCTTTATATAGAATGGCATGCAAAACTGGTAAGTGGGAAAGGATTGGTATTCCTTGAGCAAAATGTCTTCACATATTTAAAAAGTAAAGAGCATAATTTTCACTTGAAAATAATCCAACCTAAAATACAAAGAGATAATCCAATTAGAATCTGTAGTTTATATAATCCAACAATTTCCCACATAAGAATTTAGTGTTTGCATCTGTGGCAGGTATCATTACAGAGGCCCTGCATCAAGGGGCTCTGGACTGGGTTTTGTGTAGCCTCACAAGCAGTCAGATGATAACTTTCCTATAAACAGACAGAGAAAAGCATCTGAACCCTACCTTAAATTACCAAATACGTATTCAACATACATGCTCTAGTGAGTGAACAGTTCTGAGATGCAGTATTCCAATGGAGGACCAATAATTTAAACCATATTTCTATGGAGGAATATGTAAACTCAAAAGACTTGTAACAGTGCCTAAGAAACCACTATAATGTAAGCATTGGGTGTGATGTTCAGTTTACCATCACGGTACAACTCTCTGAGAAAATCGACTTAATGGAGGGAAGAGTCATTGGGACCACAGTTTGGGGGGCACCTGGTACATTTGTTTGCTGTTTCTGAACCTGTGATGAATCAGCACCTCATGGCCAAAGTTCATAATGGACTAAAGTTGGCCACAAGATGGTGATCAAGAAGCTAAGAAAGAGAAAAGAATGAGTTGGGAAGGGTGTACTAACATACAATCCCTAAAATATGTACTTTCTTCAACTGGACCTCATCTAGTGAATTGTCTAATACTTTCCAAGAGTGTCAGCAGCCAGGGACCAGGCTTCAACATGTGAGTTTGAGGAGTAGGGCCCTTCAGATCCAATCCATTACACTAGACTTTCTATGACTTTGCGGTAATCACATAAGACTTTTTAACATCTGGCAGAAGAGGAATCACAACCCTTATGCAATCTCTAGTTTAATGCCACTCAGGGTATAAATGGTAAATGTAACATATAAAGGAAGACCTATCTGGCTTCTCAATGAGGACTTGAAAAGCCAGAAAAGCCTGCACAGAAATGCTGTAGACTCTGAGACCACAGATACCAGTCCACACTACTATAACTCCCAATACATTCAAGCACCATAAATGGAGAAAATAAGATATCCCATGATAAATATGAATTTAAACATTATTTATCTACAAATCCAACCATACAAAAAGTACTAGAAGGTAAACTCCAACACAAGAAATTTGGTAAATATACCAATGAAAACACATGTACTAAAAAATTATCAGGGCAGCAAAATCAAAAGAAGAGAAACATACATACATACACAGAAAGACATCCTCAGATACACACACATCACCACCACTGCCACCACTATCACCTCCACTACCAACAAAAATAAGAAAAAACAAAATAACAAGAATTAATAGTCATTGGTCTTTAAAGTCTCTCAATATCAATGAACCCCACTCCCAAATAAAAAGACACAGAAAAACTAACAGAATGGATGTGAAAAGAGGACCCATCCTTACGTTGTATCCAAAAAACACATCTCAATATCAAGAATAGATATTACCTCAGGGTAAAGGGTTGGAAAAAGATATTCCAAGAGAAAGAACCTAAGAAATAAGTTGGTGTAGCCATTTGAATACCAAACAAAATAGTTTTCAAACAAAAACTAATAAAAGATATAGGAAAGAACACTACAGACTCTTCAAAAAAATAAATCTACTCATATGATATTTCAATTTTTGGCATCTATGCCCCAAAAACAAGGGTACCTGTTGTAAGAAGGCTACTTGTTTGCTTGTTCGTTTCCCGGCTGCCCAGACTTCCAAATTTAACCACTCAGAAACTATACTATTTGAAATACTCTTTGGCCAATAGCTTAAGCATATTTCTGGCTAACTCTTATGTCCTAAACTAACTCATCTTTATTAATCTGTGTATCACCTTGTGGTTGTGGCAAAATTTCAGTGTCTGTCTATGGTGGGGCTACATGGCTTCTCCCTGACTCTGCAACTCTTCACAGTGATAGAAAAATAACTAAGACAGAAATGCAAGTGGAAACAAAGTCCTACCCCTTACCAAGAAGCTATTTGTAATTGATAAGCTCTGGGAAAGGAGTATACAACCCATTTTATCCAATAGGGTGTCACTGGGTATATCAATCACACTCCAGGGAAGTCCCATTTCAAGGAATAGTTTGGCCAAAACTAAATGAACTCCATGATTTTTATGTACTTTTGCTTTGTTTTGGTATTTTTTGAATATATTTTATATTTTGTTTTACTTTGTGAGGGAAAGACAGAAAGAGGGAATATGAAGTCAAGGTGGGTAAGGAAGTGGGGAGTATTTGGCAGAAGTTGTGGAAGGGGAAATAATATGGTCAAAATTAATGAAAAAAATTAAAGATTCAAAGAAATACATATCTTATTGTACTATGTCTGATGGAGAAAGGTCATTGGTTAAAAAATAAAGAAACTGCTTGGCCCTCATAGGTTAGAACATAGGTGGGTGGAGTCAACAGAACAGAATGCTGGGAGGAAGAGGAAGTGAGCTCAGACTCGATAGCTCTGCTCTCTGGGGCAGACACGATGAAGCAAGCCGCCAGGTCAGACATGCTGAATCTTTCCCGGTAAGACCCGTGCTACACAGTTTATTAGAGATGGGTTGATGGGGATATCAGAATTAGCCAGTAGGGGCTAGAGCTAATGGGCCAAGCAGTGTTTAAATGAATACGGTTTGTGTGTTGTTATTTTGGGTAAAGCTAGCTGATGGCTGGGAGCCAGGCTGCAAGAACACAGCCCGCAGCTCCCACAACACTATGTCTGCTATTTTCATGTACAAAATTACAATTTTGTGGTTTAATAATACTTAAATTACATAATACTGTGTTTTCTATTTGTTTTTTACTCTTTCTAGTGAGAAAATACAATTTTCATTTTCTTGTTAGTGGGCTAGCATTATCCATAAACTACAAAGGTTTAATTTTCCCTCACAGCAATAAGCAATTAGACACAAAATGTGCCCTCATAAAGAATGATACTTTATGCTTATCCATCAATCCTACTAGGATACATTTAACCTACAGACTTCCTGCTTTGTCCCTGTAAAGCATCACTGTACAACCTAAACCAAGAGACAGACTTTTTTTTTTTTTTTTTGGTTTTTGAGACAGGATATCTCTGTAGCTTTAGAGGCTGTCCTGAAACTAGCTCTTGTAGATCAGGTTGGCTTCAAACTCACAGAGATCCACCTGCCTCTGCCTCCCAAGTGCTGGAATTAAAGGCGTGCGCCACCACTGTCCAGTTAGAATAATTTTTAAAACAGAAGAATATGACCTCAGTGTTAGTAGGCCCATAATGTATAGATGCAAAGGCAGTTTAAGGTGAATGGCTAATATTACATCATGGGTAAGATCCATGTGATGCCACACTCAACTTTATGATACTCCTTAATACGTGATTCCAGAATAACAGTTTCAATGCTTTTAGGAAACGCCCACAACTTTCTACTTCGTCTCTTTCCTCCTCTGAGTCTTTTCATCATGAGGTCCTTGTGTCATCACTCAGTGAGAATCCCGACCTTGTCTCATCCTTTACCTACGACCTCTTTCCTAGCTTTCACCTGTATTTACAATGTAGATAAAGCAGTACTGTGGAAATAATATTAAAACCCATACCGATGCAAAGATCAGATCTCCGTGCCTCTGGCAACTTTGAACGTGTGAGAATGGTTTCCTTCAGTTTAGACCTTTCACACACTGAGAAATTCCAAGTACTTAGAGAGGACAGAAGAGAGAAAAGGAGCCCCAGGACATGGCATGGAGCAACTCAAACAGTGACAAAGTTCCTGCAGAAAATAGATTAATATTCCCAACCCCTTAAGTCCAACAAAAAGTAACTCCATTTTTAATGAAATAATGTACTTAAATGTAAAATATGAAATTAAAATATACTCACAATATTGACAGATATTAGAAAAAATATGAAATGCATCTTGACCTCACAAAGAATTTATGTCTATTTAGCTGTGCCAAATCGATGGATACCAACAAAGTGAGCTCTGGTTTCCTTGTACTACAGTTTAGATGCATCAAAATTTAAGCAGATCTCACACTTTAATCAATTTAAGTCGTATTTTTCTAGTTTAAGGTTACTGCTACTTTTGTGCATAGCCAAAAGGCGTTGAACTTAAGAGTAACATATATACTTAAAATTTTAAATTAAACTTAGAACTGTGAAAAATAATTTTATGTATCTTCTACCATTTTATCATTCATCTCTTTAAATTATGAAAGTACTGGTACTTATTGTTTACATGATTTTCTTTAAACTTCAGGCCTAAACAAAATCTGATCATTAAACCAATTATTGCATTTGTGTATATATATGCATATACATATTATACATATACATATTATACATATATATATACATATACACATAAGTGAAGGTGATTGAAATATGTGCCTAGATATGTGTGTTGTGATAACTGCAAATCCTAAAGCTTTCTGGTAGCATGGTGTGTGTGTGTGTGTGTTAATAGAGAAAATACCTCTATTAAAAGTCATTTCTTATAATCACACTTGGGCTGAATCAGAATACCAAAATTTACTTTAAAGAATTTCCTTTTACTGTTTTGACTTTCAGTTTTCTGTGCTTCTTTCAGAACAGGCTCGATTTCTCGTGAGCAGCCCGGTGGTTACAGACAGGACCATTGCTACTGACACAAACTGTTTCATGATTCTTGCTTGTCACATCATGCTGCTGCAAAAGCAACCAGAAGCCCCCACTGTCCCTAGAAAAACCACAGGTCCTGGAAGCATGCCCCCTGTGGCTGCTGCAGAATGAGTTCTGGTATCTGTTCCCCTTCAGACACTCATTCACGATCCTCCACCCAACCCTTGAGACTGGCCTTGCTGCAATGTGATGACCACAGAGAAGCAAACTAGCTTCCCAAAGGAATGTCCTCCCAGGCTCACACACTGACGTCTCTCTGGGTATCTGAGCTCAGTATCCACCCTGGGATAATCTCACCTGCCTCTGGCATGCCACAAGCACTGTCTGAGAGGGTGATCAATCGAAAGATGCCAGGTACCCCCTTCACTGTGTAGGTTCTGGCAGTCCCCTCAAAATTGCCATATTACATTATACAATACTTCCTTAGCCAGATTCCAAGGATTCTATAGGCTATAGTTTAATCTTTAAAAAAAAAAGCAAAACCCCACAACTGGAGGATATTAAATGGTATAAACTCCCTTAGCCAGAAATCCCTGACTTGGCTGCCCTTTGAAGTTTGTATCTGAATCTTTTTGATGTCTTAATATTATTTTAGAAATTGAAGGGGAAAGTTGACTTTGTAAATCATTTTAGGATTGCAAAAATGACATTATGATGATGAATGGCACAAGGCTTTCTTAAAGTTTCCCTGAATATTAAATTAATCATGAACCAAGGCTGTCTAACATTAGTTCCTGATAAGGCAGAGGTCTTGTGGCCTGCCAGACGCTCTCGGAAACCAAAATACTCCATCTGCATTATGAGCACCTTGCCACATCTGCAATTCTCTTATACAATAAAGTCTTGTTCTTTTGTTGCAAAATTGCCCTGGTTCATTTTTTTATTATTAATTTAAACCATGTGGCTAAAGGGTAATCCAGTAAGCCATAGGATTTCAGATCAGAGCCCAAATACAATCACATGTAACATCAAACATCTGGATATTTAGATGAACAGGAATAAAATTTTTAAAAAAATGTCAGGAACTAAAGCATTGTCTGAATGAATCAATTTTAATTGTATATGAATACATTCATGTTCAGTTCATTTTCTTTGCTTGTTTCTTTTAAATAAAAGCCACTTTTAAATTTAAGAAGTTATGTGTATCAGTAATAAAAAGGTATAAAACAGTTATAATTAACAACTAAAAATAATAAAGATATGAACTGCTTTAGTAGCCTTTAAGAGTTTTGTGTAAACAGAAGAGCTACCTGTTTTCTCCCAGCATCACGGTATATGGCTGTCCATCCACCACACAGCCTTGCCCCCAAATATTTCGCCTTTCAACATAGCCTATTGATTTAAATGTGTGTGCATATGTCATGATGACAGACAATCGGAAAAGTAATTTACTTCACTTTTACACTTTTCTCAGATGTCTAAAACTTACAACCAGTAAGTAAGGAAAATACAGTTCCTTGCTAAGGAGTCAAGCTTCTCTGTGTTTTATGGAGCATTTGATGCAGCAAAGAAACTTCAGAGACAAAGGCTGGTTATTTTTACTAAATATACTAGGCCAACACTGTTTAGAATTAAAGTGATATTAAGAATAGTCAATATATCTAGAAGGACTAAATGGAGGGACACAATGAGTCTACGCAAAAAAGTTATAGTTGGCTTATTAAATCAAAGTCTACTGTACTCCATTACAATTTATTCCCATGCAATTATCCTTAGAGCCCTCTCTCTCTCTCTCTCTCTCTCTCTCTCTCTCTCTCTCTCTCTCTCTCTCTCTCTCTCTCTCTCTGAAAGTGTGTGTGTGTGTGTGTGTGTGTGTGTGTGTGTGTGGTGTTTGTACTCTGTAATCCAGATGCCGTGGATCTTAGAGAACTGTGTGTGTGTATGTGTGTGCATGTGTGTGGTTTGTTCTCTACAATCCAGATCTCTGCCTTTTACTGCAGATGCCAGCTGTAGACATTCAAAAGTAAGATTCTTGAGATCAAAGAAACAGAGGCTGATCCTGTTGAAATGTTTAGCCACAGCTCACTCAGACAACTAGAGACTTCATGTTTCATGAGGTGCTTACAGTCTTGGTTGTGAAAACTGTGTATTACCTTTGAAAATAAGTTGCCTTCCTCTTCGGAATACTACAGACTGTGATGTGGTCTTAGCTTGTGTTAAAGGAGTATCCATGTTTGCAATGGAATTTTTGTTATTTTGGTTTAAAAATTGTTTTAAAGTCAAATTATTGCTTAACAAAGAGGTGGCTAAAATTCTTCGTGTTTGATGTCAAGTTGATAGGTGTGAAAACACAAAGGTTGAAAGAAAGTGAAGGAGGACAAAGCACCTGTTTATAAGATAAATCATCCGGGAGACAGAAGCCCTTGGGCCCATTTGTCAGCAGTGGCAGAAAAGACCAACATTAGTGGAGCTGACCACCGGATACCAGCTGCCTCTGCATTCATTTATTTACATAAATAAATATGTTTGCTGGGGACCTTAAGCAATAGACATTCTAACGAGAAAACACTGCCTTCCCTCAAAGTGTTTATGATCTACTGGAGGAGATCAATACACAACGGTTCTCAGGTACCACATGGAGGAAAGTGCAGATGGTCACAGAGGAAGCTTTAAGAGAGAGTGCGTCTGCTCTAGGAGAATGAAGAGATACTCACAGGGAGGGGAAAGAAACCAAGGAGGAAAGCTAACAGCCTGAGAGGAGGAGAAACAGTGCCGGAGTGAGCCTGGCAGACTTCCCCAGTTGAGCAAACAGCAAACATGTTGCACACACATGACGTGAGGACTTGCAGGCAAGCAATGCCACGGGCTAAAGCATGAGAGGTTAACTAGAGTCAAAACGACTCCAGATTATGAAGGAGTTTTCTCTTTTCTCGTCTCTGTTACTCCAGAGAAAATGCTATCTCGGTTTGGTCCGTGCTTTCAATTATTGATCTAGGAATTCCTCAGGACTTTCATCATCATCTAAGCCCTGCTCCATGCTGCGCGGCGTACGTTCTTTGAAAATGTGGCCACGCTCTAGGAAAAAGAGTAAGGCATGGAAAATATTTAAAATCAGTGCTCCATTGTTTATGGCTTTACAAGGCCACTACGAGAACTTACAAACAGCAGCAAGGGAGGGCGGGTCTTCCAGGTGAACCTCTGGATTTACTCCGTCCCCCAGCTATCTTCCGTGCCCCTGCTGCATTTTACCCTCTGTATCCGTTATACTGGACGGTAATCGTCGTATTTATTTAATGCACGTTTAGAGCCAATGCCGTCAGCTAGGCATTCCCTTGAGGGTTTCCACACATTTATTCTTCATAACAAAGACTCTCATGATGGTGGTCATCCTTCCCTTCATTACTTCCTAGGGTCAGTGAGCTAGCTAATTCACCTAAGACCACGGCCTTAAAACCCGGGTTCAAAGACTCAAGTGGAAGGCTCTGGTAAACAAGTGAACAGCAGCAATAAATTTTTTCATAACATACACACAGTTCTAAAGGGAGATGAGAAAAGCCTGCCTTTAAAAAAAAGTTGGGGGGAGACAGGTCTGTGCAGTCTCTCAAAGGCATGCTGAATGTTCACTGGAAAGTGGTCAAAGAATTCCTGGGAAATACAGCCTTTAGCTCACCGGAGCAGAACCGTGCTCAAAATAATGGCATTTAACCCTGGTTGCAGACACGTTTATGCCTTCATTCTTTAGCCAATAAATCACTGTTAATTCTTCATTCAATCACTGTTAATGGCCAAATGCCTCGACAGTCGACACAGGGTGTCTTCTGCTTCCTCCTGATTTTCCTCCTGGTTAATACAGAGAGAAAGAAGCTACGCTTAGGAAAAGGAGAGCGTGCTGCTGACATGTTCCCCTTTAACCTCATTCCTGTGCATC
This sequence comes from Microtus pennsylvanicus, assembly GCF_037038515.1. NCBI lineage: Eukaryota > Metazoa > Chordata > Mammalia > Rodentia > Cricetidae > Microtus > Microtus pennsylvanicus. Next base: position 72,733,671 of record NC_134592.1, on the reverse strand, counting down.
ACCCAACCCTGAGCTGCAGTTTAGAGATCACGTGTTGGTCATATATTGCATAACTAACACTCAGATATAACGGCATAAGGCAAGAATTCACTGTCTCATCCCATCTGCAGTTTGATGAGCACAGCCAACTGGCTCTTATTTAGAATCTCACAGTCAGATAATTGGGGCCATGTGGTCATGGAAAGGCTTCATTGCCTATAGGACTGCTGCCTATGCTAAAATGGATGGAGCTGTGATGGACTGGAGAGCCATCCCTCTGCCCAGGTAGCTCTCCACATGACTGGCCTAGCATGACCTGTCCACCTCAGCATGGGCATGCTTCTGATATATAATGTTCCTAAACTGAGAGAAGCCATTCCTGAAAGGTGGACGAAACCTAAAGGTGGGGTGGGGTGTCCCAATGTCCATTGCTATACTCGCTGGTCAAGCAAGTTGCAGGCTCATCCAGCTTGTGGTGGGGCACACAATTTATCTCTCATGGGAAAGAACATCAAATAATTTCTGGTGATCTTTAATCTACCAAGATAAGATTTCTACTTGGAAGGAAGACAACCTGAAACTTACTTTGAGAAAACAGATGCTTAACTTCACAAATTTCTAAATGTAAAGCATTGTGGAACTCAATAAGCTTAATCTTATTATGTATGAAAAATAATTTCAGCTGGGTCGTGGTGGTGCAAGCCAGCATTCAGGAGACAGAAGCATCAGATCTCTGTGAGTTCAGGGCTAGCCTGGTTTACAAAGTGAGTTACAGGACAGCCAGTACTGTTAAACAGAGAATCCATTCCTCCAAGGGCGCTAATCTTGCCTTTAATGGCCTAAGTACCCTTTGCCTTGTGCATTAACATATTCAAAAGCTAGAGATTCAATTATTATTCATCTAGTTTCTGAATTTTGTATTATTCTACTTATTGCTAAAGTAAGTAATCTGTGAAGGTTTCCTTTGGGCCCTGTATAACTTTATAAATAACTCAATTTTCTTTCCTACTTCTTTGATTCTATCCCAAGCATTCAAATGTTGTAGTAAGGGCAGCGGGCCGCTTCCTGCCACCCAGCTAGCTTTACCGGAAATAATTACACGGAAGCTGTATTCTTTTAAACACCCATTATAGCTAGCCTTTTCTCAGCTAACTCTTGCACCTGGACTAGCCCATTTCTTATAATCTGTGTAGCCCACCAGCTGGCTTACCAGGAATGGTCTGCCTAGAGTGGGAGAATCATGGCGACTCCCTGACTCAGCTTCTTTCTCCCAGCATTCTGTTCTGTTTACTTCTCCCACCTATGTTTTAACGTATGGGGGCCAAAGCAGTTTCTTTATTGCTTAACCAATGAAATCAACAGATTGATATATGACACTCCCACATCATTCAAATCTATTGTATGGCATAAAGCCAAGGTGTGGTCATCATATAAAGATTGCCTTTTTACATTAGCATAGTTTCCCTCTACAAGAAGTTGATCTTAGGAGATTTCCATACCTCTAGCCCTACTTTGTTGTTCAATGGTGGCCTTGAACTCACAGAGATCCATCTGCTTCTGCCTCCCGAGTACTGGGATTAAAGGTGTGCACCATCCACCACCACCGCCTGGCCCCTATGGCTAACTAGTGGCTCACTGTATACTCTCATCTTTCAGCAAGCTGTATTTGTTAAAAAGCAAACAAAACATCACCACATTTGTCCTTGTCAACTTGCCCCTTTTCATTATAGGTCTGCATAAGACCAGCTTCTAATAGTCATGCAATAGAGTCATTGTGAAGTGCCAGTTCATCTGGTTTGTTTGTTTGTTTGTTTTGGGTTTGTTTTTTTAGGTTGAGATATAGGGAGAAAATAAACACTGAAAACAGAGATCAAAGTTGATTATATTTAAGTAAAATTACAAATAAAACATTAGCTCCAACTAAAAGAACAAACCCAAAACAAACAAACAAACAAACCAGATGAATTGGCACTTCCAAAATGTCCCTGAAATACAACTCTGTCTGCTAAGACAATACAATTCTAGAAAAAAAATTCTGGAAGAATCTTTGTCTAATTTAAAGATATTTTAAGGCCAAACCATATCTCTAGAAAATAATAGTGAATAGGGACTTGTCAGATAAAACACAAAATGTGAACAAAAACTGGAAGACCTTAAAGCAGGACAGATACATTTAGGAAAGACCAGTGTGGTGCTGAGAATAACACCAATTTGTACATTATGTCATTAAAATATTTACTATTTGAAAAGCATTTTTATATTTATTAACATCAAAAGCTACTGACTCATATTGTAAGTAGTAAAAATGATCATAGGATACACCACAAAATAAAGCCATGTTTTGCTGCGGTAATCTGATTTTCTGTAGGTGATGCTATTCAAATGTAAATAACCAACTAGTCCTAAACCTCAAGGTCTAGACAGCGGCTCAGCTCTTAAGAGCACTTGCTGCTCTTGAAGAGGATCTGGACTCAGCTCCCAGTACCCTCACACTCACAACTGTCCCTCACTCCAGTTCCAAGGGACCTGACATCCTCTCTGGCTTTTGTGCAGGCTGCACCTATGTGATACACATAAGTACACACAGGCAAAACACTCATACATATACAAGTCTGTATGCACACTCTTATAATAACACTGATGTCATCGTTGGTAAAAAACATATCTATTATTATGTCCTAGCCAAAAAAATTACATGTTAATTTTGGTTTATCTGGCATAAATACCTAGCTATTTAAAGATTTTTCTCCATCATAATAAAAAAATCTGCTTAATAATAGGGAGATTTTTATCTTCTATTTTTTATCCATTATAAAAAACAAAGTTTAGTGAACAGCAAAGGAACAAGAGTTCTAATATATAAACAAGCACTTTCCAATTGTAATTTCAGATGTACAAGAGCCAGAATATTAAGCCATTAAAAGATAATTCATGGGAAAACTGCTGATTCCATGTACTTTGAACAAAACATAGCCCTAAAAATATGTTTTAGAAGGCTTGTTTGGTATTGTATAACTACTTGGGTTATGTGGTTTTCATATTTTTTTCATCTCTTTAGTAAACCATTGGTCCTACATTTAATTGTTCACCACACAGGGAGGTTTTCCAAGCTTCCAAACTAACAGAATCTTATTAAATTCTATTAAAGTTTGGGATGAGGTTTACATGACGATACTACCTAATAATATATAAAAACAGGAGCTTTTAAAATATCCATTCAGTGTGTGTCCTATTCAAAACTATATTTATATAAAATCTAGTAAAATTATTGCCGTAAAGCCTTTGCCATGAACCATCCCCATACCCCCCACCCCGCATATTACAGAGTTCCTCTGCTCACTCTAACATTGCCCATCCAACTGGCACTACAAGATGCCTATTGGATCCCTGTTTTTTCCCTGGAGCCCAGGGTGGACAAACTCAGACCCGTGTGTTAGTCTCCTTGTCCTGCTCAGTTTGCCACGATGCTAGGCTGGGTCATGCTTCCTCATCACAAAGAGATCAATATGTTCCCTAGCCACCAGGCTTTTGGTGGGTTGGGTGGTGCTGCTGGGGTCCTACAGTGGCCTGGGCCAGAATCCCTAGATCATGTTTGACTGGATTCTGACAGCTCTGTCTGCTTGGCTTGAGGCTGAGACCCATATCTTCCTTTTTTTTTTGACAAATAAATTCATTGAGGTAAGGTAGAAGGGAAGGAGGGGGGACTTGGGGAAACAGGAGGATCGGGATAAAGGAAGGTTGGATAGGGGAGCACGGAACCACAATTCTTAGTTAAGGGACCCACTTTAGGGTAGGCAGGAGAATTGACATTAGAGGGGCTCCCAGGTGCCCAAGGTGATGTCCCCAGTTAGTTCCTTGGGCAGCTGAGGATAGGGAACCTGAAATGACCCTATCCTAGAGCAATACTGATGAATATCTTGCATATCATCCTAGAACTTTCATCTGGCGATGGATGGAGATAGAGACAGAGACCCACACTGGAGCACTGGACTGAGCTCCCAAGGTCCCAATGAGGAGCAGAAGGAGGGAGAACATGAGCAAAGAAGTCGGGACCACTAGGGGTGCACCCACCCACTGAGACAGTGGAGCTGATCTACTGGGAGCTCACCAAGGCCAGTTGGACTGCTACCAAAAAAGCATGAGATAAAACTGGACTCTCTGAACATGGCGGACAATGAGGGCTGATGAGACGCCAAAGACAATGGCACGTGGTTTTGATCCTACGCAATCTGCTGGCTTGGTGGGAGCCTAGCCAGTTTGGATGTTCACCTTCCTAGATATGGACGGAAGGGGGAGGACCTAGGACTTACCACAGGACAGGGAACCCTGACTGCTCTTTGGACTCGAGAGGGAGGGGGAGAGGAGTGGGGGGAAGGGGAGAGGTGTGGGAAGAGGGGGAGAAGAGTGGGAGGAGGGGGAGAAGAGTGGGAGGAGGGGGAGGGAAATGGGAGGCTGGGAGGAGGTGGAAATTTGTTTTTTTCTTTCTTTATTGTCCTTTTATCAATAAAAAAAAAGATTCAATACTTTGTTTAAGGTTATATAATATATAAAAATAAAAGTATCCTAACCAAAAAAAAATTCATTGAGGTATAACATATTTGATAAATAATACATATTTAAATACAATTTAATAGCATTCACATAAATTATACCTGAAAAGTAATATTGACAGTAAAAACATAAGCATCTCAGTCAACAGTTTTCTTGGACTCCTCTAGGATTCTTTCTCAATCATAGAACTCATTTATGAAAAACCGCTAGTCTGATTTCACTCACTATAGGTTAATATGTATTTTCTAGGGCTGAATCTAAGTGAAATAAAATGTTCATTTCCATCTATTTTCTTGCACTTGGTATATTTCAAGACTTTTACTGTGCATTGGTAGTTCACTCCTTTGCTATTGGTGAGTTCTGCTCCACTGTTTAGATATCCTACATTTGCCTGTTGGTGAATGTTTGAGCTGTGCTAAAATTGGAGCTACCATAAGCAAATCTACTATGAACATTTGTGGTCAGCTTTACTTTCCCTTGTAGGTACCTGTGCACATACAGGTAGCTGCCTAATTTGAGGAAACTTTTCCCAGTCTTTGATTTGTATAGCAATTTTGAAAAATAAAAGTTCTATTTTTTTATTTTTATTCTTCTCTCATATATTACATCCTGACTGCAGTTTTCCCTCCCTCCTCTCCTTGTCTACCCACAACCTCCCCTTTCCCCCAGATCCACTCCTTCTGCTTTCCCTTCAGAAAACAGCAGGCCTCCCAGGGATATAAGCCAAACCTGGAATAACAAACTGCATTAAGACTATGTATACAGACTATAGCATAAAGGGGAAATACAGTGATATTTTGTTTATGTTCTAACAAGAAAAGCCTGCCTGAAGATCAAAAATGCAAAGCAGCCAACAGCTAGAGAGCTCTCAAGTCTAGAAAGTCTTCAGACTGCAAAAAGAGGAGTTTCTTTCTCATTATGCCTTATATTCCTGTCTAGTGCTGGGTTTAAAGGCGTGTACCACCACTGCCTGGCCTGTATGGCTGACTACTATGCACTAACTTTGCACTCTGATCTTCAAGCAAGTTTCATTTGTTAGAACATTGATAAAATATCACTATTATATGCTCATATTAAGGCTTAACAAGGCCACCCAGTAGGAAGAAAGGGGTCACAAAAGCAGGCAAAAGAGCCAGAGATAGCCTTGACTACCATTGTTAGTAGTAACACAGGAAAACGAAGCTACAAAACTATAGCATATATGCAGAGGACATAGGGCACACTCATAAAGGCTCCCAGATTGTCTGTTCAGTCTCTGGCAGCCTCTATGAGCCCTGTTAGTTGATTCTGTAGGCTTTCTTGTGGTGTTCTTGACCCCTCTGCTGCTACAATCCTTCCTCCTTCTCTGTCACTGGATTCCCTGAGCCATGTCTAATGATTGGCTGTGGGTCTCAGCATCGGGTCCCTCAGTTGCTGGATGACGTCTCTCTGATGATAGTGATGCTAGGAGTATAGTAGAGTATCATCAGGAATCATCTCATTGACTTTTTCCTGTCCTATTTGGTTTTATCCTACGTCTCTAGGTCATCCAGTCTCTGGTTCCTGACCCTCCAGGCAGTCAGGCTTGAGCTCCCTCTAGTGGTGTGGGTTTCAGTTTGGACCAGTCATTGGTTCACCACTCCCACAACGTCTACAACACTTTTACCCTGGGGGAAAAATTAGTTCAAAATTGAGTGACTGGATTGGTGTCCCAATTCTTCCACTTTGGAAGCCTTGCCTGGACACAGAAGACAGTTGTTTCAGGGTCTGAGTCCATCATTACTAGGAGTCTTCACTAGGGTCACCCTTGAGGTCTCCTTAGAGTCTTCATTGCACTAGATTGCTACCTCACACAGGAAATGACTCCCAATTAGAGCTTTCTCTTCCAGTATTCTCTTTCCCAAACCCCCACCTAATCCATCCTGTTGGCATCCTCACCTGTCCCCAGTCAACCCATAAAATCTATTTCCCCTTCCCAAGGAGATAGAATGTGTCCCCCTTTGAGGCCTCCTTGTTACTTAGACTCTCTGGATCTGTGGATTGTACAATGATTATCTTTTATTTACAGCAGTGTCCACTTATAGGTGAACATATATGATGTTTGTCTGTCTGGGTCTGGATTACCCCACACAGGATGATTTTTCCTAGGCCCATCCATTTGTCAGCAAATTTCATTGTTTTTAACAGTTGAGTAATATTCCATTGTTTAGATGAACCACATTTTCTTTATCCATTCTTCAGGTGACAGTTTCTGGCTATTATAAACAGAGCTGCTAAGAACACAGTTGAAAGTATCCTTGTGGTAGGATGGTATATACCCAGCAGTGGTCTTGAGGTAGGTCAACTACCAGTTTCCTGAGAAATTGATATATTGATTTCCATAGTAGTTGTATGAGTTTACACCTTACCAGCAATGTAGGAGTGTTCCCCTTGCTCCACATCCTCTCCATCATGAGCTGATGAGCTGTCACTTGTGGTTTTGATCTTAGCCATTCTGACAGGTGTGAAATGGAATCTAGGCAACATATTACAATTTTTCTTCTCTGAAAACTCTTAATCCTGGCCCCCATAGTGCATCAAATAACATTCAGCACCACTGTCTTTCATGCTCCTACTACTAAGGCCCATTGGGCAGCACTTTAAGCATTCAAAGTCCAACTGTTTGAAGGAAAACATTTAATGGGCTGCCTTACAGTTTCAGAGATTTAGTCCATTATCATCATGGTAGAACATGGCAGTGTTCAGGCAGACATAGTACAGGAGAAGGAGCTAAGGGTCCTACATTTGATTTTTAGGAAATGAGAAGTGAGCTGAGACACTGGGAGTACCTTGAGCATATATGAGACCCCAAAGCCTGCCTTACATTGACATACTTCCTCAAACAAAGCCATAATTACATCAAGAAAGCCAAATCTAATAGTGACACTCTCTATAAGTAAATTTATAGGGACCAATTTCAAACTACCACATCAATATTTGCGATTCTTCTGTAGAGAATTCTGTTTCTATTTGTACCCTCATTTTAGTTGAATTGCTTGGTTTCTTGAAATCTAGTTTCTTCGGTCCTTTATATTTTGGATATTAGTCCTCTTCAGATATGGGGTTGATAAAGTAATCCAAAACTCTTCCATTTAGTTTCAGGCCAATTTTTTTTGGACAAGGGCAAAAACAGTCACATTCTTAACCAAAATATCATAAGAACAGTTTCTAGGTTACACACCAACATTACTCAACTCTGAAACCACTTTAACCAGGCCCCTATAGTACAAATCATCTTTAGAACCACTGTCTTTCATTTTGCCACTAGAATGGCCAATTAAGCACTGTTTAAAGCATTCCACTACTTTCCTAATCCAAAGTACCAAAATCCTCATTCCTCTGAAGAAAAGCATGGTCAGGCCTATCACAGCAATGCCCCACTCCTGGTACCAACTTCTGTCTTAGTTAGGGTTTCTGTCACTATGAAGAAACACCATGACCACAGCAACTCTTATAAAGGAAAATATTTAATTGGAACTAGCTCACAGTTTAGAGGTTTTGTCAATTATCATCTTGGCAGGAAACCTGGTAGCATGAGGGCAGGAATGGAGTTGGAGAGGTAGGTGGCTGAGAGTTCAAGTGTGAATCTAATATTCAGTCAAGAATTACATTAACAATCTCTAGTTCATATCATTCAACAAGTTCAGAGAAAATACTCCATATCCACCCTATCTTGGTGTTATACTTTATTGGTTTTCTATCATATATTACCAAGCCAAAACTATCATTTTATGTCTCTCAACCTTATACACTTTACACTTCTTTCGTGAGTTTCTTTTCTGAACTTGTCAATAAGGAAAATTTTAACTATCTAGTCTTTAATTCCATCAGAGACCTGAGAAGGAAAAAATATTATCTTAGAAAACAGGAAGTGCAAGCAAGTAACTTCCAAAATGTGAGAAATGACAGAAACATTTGACTGCCTGGACAGTCACTCAAGGTTTCTCTGTAACGTTGGAGCAGCCTTCTTTGTACTACAGGCCTAGAATATCTTTAAGAATTTTTTATAAAGCAGAATATTCTGAAGGGCTGTCCTACCTTATCTTCACAAAGTTCAGCAGTCACTTTCCTTTATGTCCTGCTTGTCCAATTTGGACAGCACTATCAGCAGTCCAGGCAAAGGCAGTTTCTTTCCCAGAGGCTAAGTTTTGCCACAAAGAAAGTAAATTCTGTATGGAGTTTCTTCAATGCCCATCATCTCTAAAGTAGTTCAGTGCTACCAGGAACAGACATGCCTCAATTTCATAATAAAAACGAATGTATGTTACTTAAAATCTTAAATGCCATATTCTGTAGATCTCTGAAGTATTTGAGGGCCACCTGTCTATTTAAAATATATCCCTGTTTGACCTTGAAAACATACCTCGTATGGCAAGATTGATTACAATAGGTGACTACTAAGTTGCATTTCTTGATTATCCTAAATAGTTTGTAATAATAACTTTCAAGGACTAGAAATTTGCATTACATTATTAAATGAGCTATATAAGTACAATACCTTGATCAAGATTAAAAATGTATGTATAGTATATTCTAACAAAAATAACCCTAAATTCATATCAATATATAAAAATCCATATCAATGTAAAATATTTAAGATTAGTGGTTGCCCTTTTGATTTTAAAGTAGATTCAATAATCTACCCTTTCATCTTATTTCTCTTTCCCCTCTTTCTATTAAGAATGAGATCCTTGAATCTAATCTCCTTTGCTCAGCTTTTTTTCCTGATCATTCCCAATAACAACTTGTAACTAAGCCCCCTAATTAATTGTGACAAATAAGGTCATTTGAAAAAGAGTTGTAGGTAGGGCATTTCTAGAAATATTTTTTTAAAAGAATAATCAAAACAGAATGCCTCACCCATCTGGAGTATGCTTAAGGTATGGCAAAGGCCAACATTTGGACCAATGAATGTAGATCAACAAGGGGTAGGAAAGGCAACCCTTTGCCATCAGTAAATGCCTTGTGTGGCATCTCTCAGGCCTCCATATCAAATTTGGTTCAGTCATTCTTTGTCATCATGGGGAAAATTTTTCCACAGAGCAATTAAATGACCTAATGCCTATTGTAAAAAATTTTTTTTTTTGCTCTGAATGATAGAATAACTTTAGAAGATAAAAATTTTGGAAGAAACCATAAAGCAAATATTTTGGTAAACTTCTATAAATGATCAAAGACCAAAGTTAAAAAAAAAGAATAAATGATATTGTCATTGAAGATCTTGCAGACTTTAAAGATGTGTTGACCTCTTTATGTGTGTTCCATTGGGGAAGAGGTTTTGCTTTTGTTTCCTCAGGAAAAAAATGCTATGGATACCATCAAAATTGATGAAGATTAGATTTGAACAAGAAAAACCTCTTAATTAGAAGAGGTGATAGTTCATCAGGCAGCATGACCATTCAATCTAAACTAATTTGTAAAACTAACAAATGCTTTTCATTGGATCAGATATAACTTACCAATAGGGAACCTTCCCAAAGTTAGGGTTGGGGCAAGAGTTTGTTTTTGTCTTTTCAGGAGAATGAAGACATCCAGCTAAGAAATCTTAAGAACAATGAACAAATGAGATATGTGAAAAAGAAGGACAAATCATCAGAAAAAAATGTCCCAAGAAAAAGAATAAATTGGCCTATTGATATGTCACATCACCAACAGGATAAAATGTCAGAAATCTTCCCAAATGTTTGTTTCTGCTGTTCTCTTCAGATGCATAATGCATATGATCTTTTTGTAGTCCCAGTTAAATTAAAAATTAAAACTGACTTTGAAGTAATAGTATGGCTCTCTCCTTCTCTAAAGCCTTGTTTAAATGTTTGTTAGAGGAAAATCCAGAATCTCTGTATCATGTCAAAGACTTACCTGATATGGGACAGAAGAAAAACCAAAATTTAGGGAGTATTTTTTTTGCCACTAATCTCATAGTTCTTTAGTTTTATTTTGACTCTTTAAAACTTTTCTTAAGTATAAATACTTTCTCAAAATCTGTAGGATTAACATTTAAACCTTTTGTCATGATATTAATGGTGATAATAGAGTACTAACTACTTCTAGAAAAAAGACTTTGTCCTGGCTTCCTGTACATGATTTCAGGTTTGGGTCTCTATCAGGTAAAAAGGAATTACGTTTTGTACTCTGGATGTATATAACAAATTATGGAACTTTAACCTCGTCAAGATCTGCTGCATATAACATTTAAAATGTTTAAGTTTTCTGCAGTGAACCATGACCATGCCTTGAAGTGACCTTTGAAGTCTCCAAAAGGAACATGGAGCCCCACAGTGATGACTCCAACTGGATTGTGCTAATACCACCTAAAGGTCAGCTTTGAACTGCAAACTTCTTAGGACAATTTCAGTGTAGCTAGCTGGGATGGTCCAGCCTCATAGACTACTCTAGCCAGGACTTGAGACAAACCCTGCATTTTCCCATTATGCAGTGATTGGACAACAATTGATATAACTTGCTCCCCCAGGACTTGATAACCATCCCAATTTAGGAATAAAGCAAGAATAAGCAAACCAATAACGTTTATAATTGGCATTATGTAAATCCCCATTTCAGTTTATCATTTAATTGGTCTGTTTTTAAACCATTCATTATGTAATCATACAGAAACCTAACTCCCTCCATTGTAATTGTATTTCCCATTTTTAACATGGGGAAAAAACTTTACTGCTTCTATTTACAATTTTAGGTCTTGATCATTTTTATTTGTTTCCTTAAACTATTTGTTTATGCTTTCCTAAATTTAAGGGATTTATTCATTTCTTTTTTAAAGACCTCAGTCATCTTCATGAAGTTGGTTTTATGGTCTTTTTCTTGTGCTTCTGCTGTGTTGGAATATTCAAGGCTTGCAATAGTAAGATAACTGGATTCTGGTAGTGACATATTGTCCTGACTATTGTTGTGTTCTTACACTGGCCTCTAGGCAACTGATTTTGGGTCTAGATTATAGGTCTAGATGCCAATTTCTGAGTTTGTCTTTGTTGGATGGGTGTTTGGTTCCTGGTTTATGCTTCCTTTCTGGTCTTTTGGTTGTTGGGGCCTATAGTTGAACAGGGAGTCTTCCCTCAAGTTGGAGACTAGACTTCTGGCAGCTATCATGGTCTCTGGTAGAACAGGGAGTCTCTTCTCCATGTTGGGGCCTGGGGCACAGAGACTAGGAGTGTGCAGGTCTGAGGGTGGGCAGACACTGAGAGAGTGGGAGAATGGGGGATTTCGGCAGACAGGCAGCCTACCTAGACTTCAAGCAATCTGTGTGGTCTCTGAACCTCAAATATTCTTGGCTTCTACAACTCTCTTACATATTTTATGATACCTTAACTACATTATTATGAATTTTTATATGATACAAACAATTTTATATGTTTATACTATTATTTCAAATGAATTCGTTATTTGAGAATTTTATACATGTATGCATTTTGATCATATTAACCGCAATAGTCCTCCCCACACCTCCCATAACCCACATGATCATGTCTGCTTCCCAACCTCATGTCCCTTTCTCATGGGCCACTGAGTCTGCTCAGTGCTGTGCTTGTGTGCAGAGTCTGCTCAGTGCTGTGCTTATGTGTAGTGAGTCAGCTCAGTGCTGTGCTTGTGTGTAGTGAGTCAGCTCAGTGCTGTGCTTGTGTGCAGTGAGTCTGCTCAGTGCTGTGCTTGTGTGTAGAGTCTGCTCAGTGCTGTGCTTATGTGTAGTGAGTCTGCTCAATGCTGTGCTTGTGTGCAGAGTCTGCTCAATGCTGTGCTTGTGTGTAGTGAGTCTGCTCAGTGCTGTGCTTATGTGTAGTGAGTCTGCTCAATGCTGTGCTTGTGTGCAGAGTCTGCTCAATGCTGTGCTTGTGTGTAGTGAGTCTGCTCAGTGCTGTGCTTGTGTGTAGTGAGTCAGCTCAGTGCTGTGCTTGTGTGCAGTGACTCGACTCAGTGCTGTGCTTGTGTGCAGAGTCTGCTCAGTGCTGTGCTTGTGTGTAGAGTCTGCTCAGTGCTGTGCTTGTGTGTAGTGAGTCTGCTCAGTGCTGTGCTTATGTGTAGAGTCTGCTCAATGCTGTGCTTGTGTGCAGTGACTCGACTCAGTGCTGTGCTTGTGTGTAGTGAGTCTGCTCAGTGCTGTGCTTGTGTGTAGAGTCTGCTCAATGCTGTGCTTGTGTGCAGTGACTCGACTCAGTGCTGTGCTTGTGTGTAGTGAGTCTGCTCAGTGCTGTGCTTGTGTGTAGTGAGTCTGCTCAGTGCTGTGCTTATGTGTAGAGTCTGCTCAGTGCTGTGCTTGTGTGTAGTGAGTCGGCTCAGTGCTGTGCTTGTGTGTAGTGACTCGACTCAGTGCTGTGCTTGTGTGCAGAGTCTGCTCAGTGCTGTGCTTATGTGTAGTGAGTCGGCTCAGTGCTGTGCTTGTGTGCATTCATGTAGGTTATTCACATGGGCAACCTAACAAGGGTGACTTCCGTGAAAAAAAAATGACTTTTTCTATCCTGGAGGCCTTTAACTGCCAAAGCTCCTCACCTAGGGGTGGGATTACAGGAGCCCCTCTCAAGTCTGTCCTAAATTTTTGACTGGCTTGATCTCATGTAGGTCTTGTTCAGGCACCAGAGCCTTTTTTGAGATCATGAATGCAATGAATCCGGCCTGTCTAAAATAGATGATTTTGCCACAGTCCTCCTCAGCTTTCACTATTTTTACTTCCTCTTCCCAAAGGTTCCTGGAGCTTTGTGGAGAGTGTGTGAAGTCACACTGGGGCTGGGCATTCCACAGTACTCATTCTCTGCATTGTGAACAGCTGTGTGGTTCTGTATCTATTGACATCTGCTGCAAAAAAAAAAGAGAGAGAGAGAGAGAGATCTTCCTTAATGAGGACAACTCATCAAATTTTGATTCGATTTAATGTTTTAACTACACAAACTCTCTCCATGTGTTGATTTTTATCCGACAGTTTAAATCAGTTTAAATAGCACTTTCATGATAACAAAATTATTTACATGTCAAGCAAGTGACCATCTTCATGGGCTTTACCAATGAGGGCTACACTAGAGTAGATGGGTTGTGTGCCTCCCTGCCTTTCCGGCACAGTCTCTGCAAGTTCAGCCCTGTGGCAAAAAGAATACACTAATGTGCTCTAATGTGAGACTAGAGTTTTAAATACTTAGCTCAAAAATTGCATTTACAGTCTCATGCTGACTTTTTTCTCTTTCTATAAATATCATTGATCTCCTATCTAAATACTTGATAGACAGGCAAAGTTAAAGTCATCACAGTCAAGGAAGATTTGAACAAAGCAAATCCTGAAATATCTTGTTTTGTCTATAAAATACAGATTAATCATTTAAATCTTTAAAAACCACTTATATTTTCCCCAAATGTTGTGTGTGTTATATGTTTGTATGTATATGCACGCTCACATGCATGTAGTTGCAAGTATATGAGCATATATGCACACATGTAGGTGTATCTGAGGTTGATACTGAATGTCTTCCTCTTTCTCTCTCTACTTTGCAGGCATGGTCTCTTGTTGAACTGAGGGGTCAGTATTCAAGCTGGTCTGGTAGCCAGTTTGCTCTAAGTATTCCCTGACTCGTCCTCCCTAAGCTAGGATTACAGAAAAGCCTCCTCATTCACCCAGCATTTATATGGGCACTGGAGATCTGAACTGTAGTCTTCATAACTGTGTAGCGAGGACTTTGCCAAGAAGCCATATCTCCAGTCTAAACCTACTATCTTAAAAATGTGTATTCACATTTACATTAAATTGTCCCCACCACTTTAGTTGCCCAACATCCGATAACTTGGCCTTCAAAGAAAAAGGAGATTATGATGTGAAAAACACATAGAATAAAAATAAATTTTATTAAAAAAAAGAAATTTAAAAATTTCTTTAATTTAAAAAGAAAAAGAAGGAAATTGACCATACGATTAGCAATACAGCATCACAGCATGTATCAGGAACTTCAAGTAGAAGTGAAGGATTGTAATTAACCAAACCAGGCTGCTAATGATAACCCTAGGAGCTACTTCAGTGTCGGCTAGCCATGGGGAGGAAGGCAGATGAAATCAGGGAACTAGAATCTGAAATACTGGTAGGAAAAAGTATCCTCGGTTTTGAAGCTTTGGGAGACTAGAACAGGTGTGGGATAGAAACAAACAGACAGAAGATCCCAGAGCACTTACATTAGCCCAGCCACCTGTGGGTGAGGCCCTAACTTTAAAAGAGTCCGAGTCAACAAGGAATGGGACAGCCAGTGTAGATGGAAGTGATTTACTCAGATCTGGGTCTTAGAATTGTGTTAAATCCCGAAGGAATGTGTAGAAAGAGATCACCCGCTAAGGCATAGAAAACAGAAAGTTATCAAACAGTTTGAACAAAGAAGATGACCTAGTGTGGAAGAAATAAAAAAACTAGCTTAAAACTTGGAATTTCCGTGTGACATATCGTATTTCTGTGAATGGCGCCTGGAGGTGACCATCCTTTAGGACTCACAGAGACACGCATGCTAACACTTCCTCCATGATAACCATTTTCACCCATGATGCTAACCAGTATGGAGATGCCGTAATCCTTAAATGATAGCCATGCAAAACCACAAAGAGGCTAAAGACAGTGGCAGAATAACCAAAAATCCCTGTCAAAAAATCAGGAAAATGGTTCAGAAGTCTTTCACTTCAAAGTTGTTGGCTCTGGTAGAGACAGCATTTTTAAGCTTAAGTAAATCCCTTAGGTTTAGAAGAAATAATAGAGGATAGAAATAAATCTAAATGATACCTTTGGCATCAATATCTTAGCTTATTTAATAAAAAATATTGGATGAACCTCATGCAATGTTCTTCACTGAAGATGGTAGTTTCCAAAGAAAATGTGAATAAAATTCAATATACAAATTTAATATGGCTATCAAAATGGTTGAAAAATTATTATGCAAGGCTCTGTGCTGATGTCACGAAGATGACATATTTTCAAGAAAGCAGTGTTGGGGACCAAACCCTAGAGTTCTGGTCGAATTCTGACTCAACCATTTGGAGTGTCACTTGCAAAATGAGGAACTGGGTGACGAGTCTGCATTTTATTGAGGTGTTAAATAAAAAATGCTTGCCGTATATACTTAGAACATAGCAAGTCAGTAGTACCTGTTACTATTGTTACTATTGTTCTAGTCCTGGGTAGGCCCCAAAGGAGAATAAAGTTGAATATCAAGCCTAACTCAGATTATAGATTTCAAAAACCTATTTACTCAGCGTCTACAAGGTGCTGGCAAATCATCTGAAAATTAAAGATAAACCATGCAAGATACTTTATAATCTCTTAAACTGAAACATTTTTGCCCACTATCTATCTCCAATGAAACTTTTATCATCTATATTATGATATGTAGTAGGGACTAGTTGGTTCCACAGATGGCCCAGGATGAGGTCCTTAATATCAACCATGTCTGTAGGCAGCAACTCCCCAAATCTCAGTCAATAACTCAGTCTGAACATTCCTAGCTACAGCTCTGTTGGTTCAGATGCCAAAGATCAAATCAAGAATGCCGGAGAGTTTGGGACAATGGGGATGAGCAGGATGGTAACTCATGTGGAAGACAAAGAAGATAGACTGAGCTGGAGAAAGCTTGAGACTTTAGTGCCATAATAAGATACCTATGAAAGGAGATAGAGGCACGGTCAGGATGAAATATGAAGAGTCGCGGACTGTGACAGAGTGAAAAGAAAAACATCAGCATAACATGGGGAAATGCCTTCAGAGAAGGTCTGTGGTGACCAGAAAGGGTCAGGTCCTAGCACTCGCATGCCCTAGGGGCAGAGAAAAGACCACTGCCTTGGTTTGTATGGTACTGCTGTAGAGAGAGCTTGATGCAGTCATTGAAGCTGAAAAAGAAACCCAGGACATTTAATTCCATGGCCAACATTCGGAGTTCATACCATACTGATGGAATCTCAAATTTAAGAAGCAAATATGCTTTGTGTGTGGTGTTTTATGAGCTGTGGAAAAAAATAAAATAAAGTAAGGGAATCAGGAGACAGCGGACAGAGGAAAGATATAACTGTGTTTGGGGTAATAAGGAACCATCTTATCTATTACAGAGTGATCCTCTGGTGATCTGTGATTATCAAGACACTTAAATGCTGTGATGAAATCATCTGTGTGAGTATCTGGGGGAAAGTTATCACAGTCAGATGTGGAAAGGTACCCAGGCAGATAAACCAGCTCAGCCATAGAAGGATAAAGAAGAATGAATTCTTATATGCTTTAGCATTGATTGACATGTAGCATCCAAAGTGATACACTTACTTAGTGTCTCTATTTGTCTAATAGCCATACTAAACTTACAATCTTCAAAGCTGACCTTGTCTTTACCCTCTCTTAAATTTCCCCTTTCTGTGAACCCAGAACTTAAGATCATCTATGACCCCTCCTCCTTTCTCTACACTCCGTATACATGTATCAGCAAATCTTGCTGCATTTTCTTAAGAACGCATGCAGAATGCAGCCCTTCAATGTTACTACAACTCCCAATACCCTGAGATTCCACGGAAGCTCTGCAGATCTCCTTATTCCCTCTGTCTTGTTGAGTTTTTTCTCTATATATTTGCTTCATGGGGAAAAAAACATTCTAATGTTCCCATCTTTGCTTAAAGTCAAACTCAAGGTCCTTAGATGACAGAAAGGCCTGTCATTGAACAATGTTGTCTGTCAGCTCACTAAACTCGAACCTGTCGCTCCGTCCTTCCCCCTCTTCTTTCTGAGGCAGAACCTCCCATGATAGTCCTCCAATATCCAAGTCAGCCCCACACCTCGTCTTGTCTCTGAGTCAGTTCTCTCTGCGATGATGTTTTCCTACATCTGCAACTGAACCAAGCTTCTGATTGCCTTCAAGTATGTATTACAGTTTTACCCTTTTCTTTGGGAGCCTCTTAAGAGCAGTAATTTGCCCCCAACTTTCCAGTATTCCCCAACAACTCTTTCATCCTGAATATCTTATGTCGTTCGTCACCCTCAGAACTACATGAAATACTTGTATTAAGTGTTTTCTCTTGTTCAGTGGCTAACATCAAACTTTAAGACCCATGCCATAGGGATCAAGGACGCCATCAACAGTAATAAACCTTTTAAATGTTTACTGTATTTTAAATGTACTGCATAGTACATTTAGATGATAACAGAATAGTATGTTAACTATTCTGCTATATGTTGATACAATAAATATGTTAATATTCAATTGATCACAATATTTTTAATTCTACTTTTTTATTAAATAATTGTATCTTCAAACACATTAGGTCAAAGCAAATGAAATGATCCAATTTTTAGCTGAAAGTGAATTGAAGCAGGCTGTTTCATATATTCTAACTTAATTCCAGTATTTTTCTGTATCATAAATAGTATAAGAGTAAACCCCTTTGAAATGTATTAAGTTACAAAATCACACAGCATTTAATCTACAAATGTACAAAAAAATAACTTTAAGGATGAACATAAGAGCTATAAATTTTATTACAAAGGAAAGTCGCTATTAAAAAGTAATGTACAAAAATACAGTATAGGAAATGAGAAAGATGGAAATTATTTGAGGGCACTAGTTTATAGCAACCTGGGGGATATTTTTTTTCCTTCACACCTCTCTAATTTCCACATTTCAAACAGTGAAGAATTTGGATAGGGTTCAATCAATAACTAAGTACTAATATAGTTGAAAGTTTGGAAAATAGATTTATCCCAAAGTCTAACAGAAACAACTTTATTGCAGGTGAAGAAGAAAAGCCTGTGGCAAACAATGTAAGAACATATTTGAAGCCATTTTCAAATAATGCATTTACAAAGATGTCAGAAGACCGGCTGCTTAAATCGGTTTCTCCTGCTGTTTTGTTTGTTGCTTGTTCAAAGCAGGGCATTTTCAAACAGTTCACTTCCAGCTGATGTGCTACTCTTTTGTATCTGGGAGGTTCTGTTCTGCTTACTAGAGGTACCCTGTCCTTGTCTCCTGAGACTCCACCCTCCCCTCGGACAAGTGCCAGTAAGCCACCACCTAAGCACCCAAGTGCCAGACTCCCTGATACCCACTTTCATATGTAAAGCATCCTCGTTTACATACAGCCAAAGCTTCTGGAACACTATAGTGGCAGAGTTGAGTCATCCTGGCAGAGACTGCCCAGCCAGCAAAACAAGCATGTACTATCTGGTCATTTTCAGGAACTGTTTCCAGACTCCCATAAAGTGAAGTTCCATCTAGATGGCTAATTCTACTCAGCAAGACATCCACACCCTGTCTGGAGACAGAGAAAAAGGAAGAAAAAAAAAAGGCCAAGTCTGGGGAACCCGTGGAACCACTTATATTGTGTGTGCCATGACTCCTCGTCTTTTTCTAACACGAAGGTAAGGAACCAGACATGTGCTGACATACAGACAAATTCATTTCTAGGTGGCAGTGGCTTTAATGAACCCCAGGAAAGTGAGCAACTTTAGGATGGTGCTGGTGGGAAGGATAAGCCCCCACAACAGCTACCTACGTCGCGCTGGTTTAGATGAACTAGACAGTGAGATTCTTGACATTGAGAAACACTTCAAAAGCAAAAGCTTGCTTTAGAACTTAGCCTGTTCCTCCCAGACTCCTACTTATCTGTAAGACAGCCAGAACTTCAGGGTAGTGATAGTCTAAGGAACAAGCCCTTAGATGCTGACTCTGCAGTCAGTGGCTGAAACGTGGGTGCTCATCATCGTTCCTGTGCACCTCCAGAAAGCTCTAACAAAAACTACAGGTTCAGTTGCAAATACAGCCTGGACAGCTCCACATTCATCTTAGCAAGCCTGCCTCTTAGGTCTGTCAGTGAGGACACACACGGGTTTGGCACAGGGCAAGAGGAAGCAAGCCTAGGCCACTGTCTAGTTTTGTATATAAAGCTTTAGAGAATTCATCTATGCTGGTCACCTTTATGTTACTGTAACAACCTGAGGCAAATAACTTACGTAGAGTAAGGGTTTAGGACATTGTGATGGGATCGTACATCATCGCGTGGAGCAAATGATAGAACAGGTTTGCCTAATGCATGGCCAATAATGAAAAACAAAAAGAAAAAATAGATGGGGGGCTCATGAATCCACTTCAAGGCCACATACCTAATGATCTAAAACATTTCAGAAGGCTCTTAAATTTTCTACCTCTTAAAATTTCTTCCACCTTTCAAAAGTACCAAGCTGGAGAAGAAGCTTAACCATATGAGCCTCTGGGAGCTCTGCAGATCCAGATCGCAGCAGCAACAGCTGTGTTTGAGCTTCTGCATTTGTCTCTTGTCCTCTTGCTTCCATGCTGAGTGGTGGCAAAAAGAGAGTTTGTGGCCTAGAAAACCAAATTCTTCCCCACTGAAGAAAAGGCTCATCAATTCTTGATGACCAGCATTGAAAGGAAGCATTACTCCTATTTGAATTTGCATTCTATATGCAATAGCAAATTCCCCTTTTAAGTAGAAACATGAATCTCTTACCCTGTAATAAAAGAACACCCAGTGTGGAGGCCTGAAATTATGAGCTTGGTCCACATTGACCAAAGGTCGGAGTGTTGGAACTTGTTTCTAGTTCCTTCAAGGTTATTGTGCTTCTGCCTCAAAACAAAGGCCCTGCCTAGACATTGACCAGAGGGTTCTTCTCTCTCAAGGTTATTGTCAACAGCTGTGGCTAATTCCCAAACCTTGTGCTCCAGGAACAGAGAAGTAGATTGTTCCTGCCTCAAACAAGAGTCTAAGGATTCAACTAAGTTCCTTTATGGAGATAACTTGGGATTCCACCCTGGAAGTGGTTTGCCTAGAGTGTTTTGGTCTAGGGTGACTTGTTTTGTTCTAGTAACAGAATAATTAACTATGAATGTAGCTTGCAACTTTCAGTTACTACGCTCATTTCCTTGTATCGTGCTAGTGCAGTCTTTTGTCTTACTCCTACCTTTTGGAGTCAAGGGTATTTTAAGCAGTTGGAAATTAAACACAGGCAAATTTTCAGGACTCATGGAAATTCCATCCTCATACTATTCTATGTATTTCTCTGTTTTATTATTTTTATGCACAACTTCATATTCTCTACTATATTTCTAAATCCCCATGCCTTTACCCTGGCAAGAGGTCCCCGACAACCCAGGTAGTTCAGAAATACTCTAATTAAAAAAAGAAAAATAAGGTTAGCAAGAATGATCTCTTCAGTAAATGGTGTTGTTCCATCTGGATACCTAAATAAAAGTAAAGAAATCTAGACCACACCCTCTATTACCCATAAAATGCCAAAATCATGACTAGATTATTGGTTTAACATATGAAGGTTCCTTTTAATGAAAACAAAAAATAAGCTTCGAGGAAAAATGCATAACTTTGTGATACTGGAATATGTGAAGATTTTTTTAAACAGTCTAAAGAAAATGAAAGAATTAAAAACGATGATTTGGTCTATGCTGAAAATAGCTTCTTCCATAAGAGATCACTGAAAGACCCACATCTGAGATTCCAACCTCTGCAAAGGGACAGTCATCAAAACAGTTCAGCAATAACATAAGGACACACATGCAGTCTCTGTGGTGCTGGGAATCAAGCCCAGGGATTCCTACAATTGAGATACAAGCTTTGTTCTGATTTTTTTTTCATTCATTCTTTAATAAAATCGAAACAAACCAAGTGGGCAACCATA
Source organism: Microtus pennsylvanicus (assembly GCF_037038515.1). NCBI lineage: Eukaryota > Metazoa > Chordata > Mammalia > Rodentia > Cricetidae > Microtus > Microtus pennsylvanicus. The sequence continues at coordinate 72,712,478 of NC_134592.1, read as the reverse complement.
ACAAAAATCCATTTCCCTTTAGCATGTCTCGGGGAAACGTAGATTCTTAGCAGAATTCTTACAATGTCGGTAAGGGAATGAAATGTAAATTCAAACAGGAGAAAAGGGAAACCTATTAAAGAAGGACACTTTGAAGTAGACCCTAGATCTGGGGACCAAAACAAACAACAAACAAACAAAAAGAATTCGAGAGTATGCTGCATTTTTAAAAAGTATTTAAACTGATACATAAGAGCATAAACCGTGGAAATACTGATAATATATATATATATGTATATATATATATATACATATATATATATATATATATACTAACATTTAAACCACACTAAAAATTTCTTTGTAGTAGAAACTGAAAAATCTTTTCCTTTTATTATTGCCTATAACCACCCCGCTATGCGCACTAGGAACCCTTGCTTTGGTCACCGGCTGGGAGGTGTGGTAAAGAGAGAAAAGAGAGGTTGGAAATAAGGGGTTCTGGGAGCTGTCCAATGTACCGAGCGCTCCCCACCAAAAAAAACCTTTATCTTCTCCCTGAAATCAAAAAGTCTCCGCTAAGATATTTGGCGCTTGCTGTTTCTTGCGACCTATCTATCTTTGAAGTTGTTCTTCAGCGTGTTGTTTGCATCTGTGTGCTTTTACAGATCTCAACCTTGCTTGGTTAACTACAGCCATCAGTAAACAACAACAAAAAACTGGAAAATAGAGTTTCTGTGTGAAAATTCGAGATATACAAAAATCAGTAAAATTTCATTCTTGATGTATCAAATTTACAATCTCTTGCAATTTTGTGGCTAGCCTCCGACTTTCCCTTAAGAAGAATTCGGTAAGGTATAATTCTGCCTTACTGCGGCGTGCAAACGGATGGGGGTAGCACAGATCAAAGTGTTGGATTTTTCTTTGTTCAAGAACAAATACTAGACTGGCAATTTAAAAGTTCGAAGACCGACTCCTCTACAGAGGGTGAGAGGTTCTCTGGATTATTGAAGCTAAATCGTGTTTTTGAAAAGAGACTTGCGGGTTCGGGGAGGGAGGGAGGTGGGGACACCACGTGAGCACGGAGCTGCTTTGTCCCCTAAGGAGTAATCATACAGTATATACATACAGCAAATGTTCCGAGTCTCCATTATTTTTATTTCATTATCACCATAACTTTTTCCCTCAAACACAGCCCTCCACTGTAGAGAATAAGGCCAGGGACAGTAAAGTCAAGTATCACAATTGTCAGGCTGATTGTGTCCAAGCCGACTTCAGAAGTCTGGGTCTGTAACCAGGCAGTGAGTTGTTTGCGATGCCCTAGAAACAGAGAAAACACTGGTTCCAACAGAGACACCGGGGAATGCGCCCGGGCCCCCTGGTCATGCTTACTTAAGCTAATGGGAGGTCTTGCCTTTCACCAGCGGCTGCACTGGGATACCAGACAAACAGCTCCCCTCGACCCCTGGCTGGAAGGGCCCCTCTTCTGGACATCATTAAAAGCGCAAGCACTTGCTTCTTATCGATTGGCAAATGGCGGCAAGATTCAGGGCTCCTACCCTGAAGCCAAGGAGAAGCCATCGCAGTGGAAAGATTTGGGCTTTGAAGATCCGAACCGAAATTAAAGACCTACAAGGACTCAGGAACCAAGAGAACCTTGGTTGGATACAGGGGTGAGACCAGACACAAAAAAGCACAGCAGGTAAAAACTGGGGGTTGCTGCCAAGAAGGAACTGCCCTGCGTGGTACTGCAGAAGCACAGCAGGTAAAAACTGGGGGTTGCTGCCAAGAAGGAACTGCCCTGCGTGGTACTGCAGAGGAAAAATTCTTAGAACCCGAAAGCCTGTTGCCTTGAGCCTTCTATGAGTGCTCAAGCTTGTCATCTTCTATCAGTTTCCAAGAAAAGCATCTTTGCCCCAGCCTTCCCTCTCCCTGCGAATAATCCTTTCGGCTTAATTCACCGCGTTTGGTGAAGATGCACCTGAAGAGTCAAGGCCATTAAGAAGCCCCATCCGCTGCAGGAAAACCAATGGCACAGTCAGTGAGCGATGGCCACCTATCCTGAGAGCTGCCTGGACGCTACCATGCTGAACTTCGTCGCAGATCTCTCTTTGGCCTCTCCGAGACATCCACTCCTCTGCGACTTCCCACCTGGGGTCCCTTTTGGGGACGGAACACTAGGGTTCAGAGAGAGAAGACCCAGGAGGCTGTTGCAATTTGAGGAAACAGACCAGGAGGAAGAGGGGGGCGAAGTGGTCTATGTGGACCGGGAGGACGAGGAAGAGGAGGGAGAGGAACGCGAGAGAGTAGCATCCTTGCTGGGCCGCCCCAAAAGGAAAAGGGTCATCACCTACGCTCAGCGCCAGGCTGCCAACATTCGCGAGAGGAAGAGGATGTTCAACCTAAACGAGGCTTTCGACCAGCTGCGCAGGAAAGTGCCCACCTTCGCTTACGAGAAGAGACTGTCTAGGATTGAGACCCTCCGCTTGGCCATTGTCTACATTTCCTTCATGACGGAGCTCCTGCAGAGCAGCGAGAAAAAGGAGGTCCGCTAAGCATGGACGGGAGGGCCGAGGAGGACCACCACTGCCCTGCTCGCCCCTTTCTCGGAGGGGAGCATTTGAAAGGCAGAGGGACCGCTGGTCTTCTGGGCCTGAGTTTGAGATGGTAAAACCCGCACTCGTGGCGGATCGCTCACTAAAGGGTTTCATAGGGTTGCGCTGGGCAAGTTGGGGGTCCCCGCGGTCAAGGCACTAGGGTTTCTGCGTGGAGCGGGCTGCCTTTTCTGAGCTTCTCTAGAGATTCCTCTGCCTTGCTCCTTTCAAAAGTAGAAATAATAAAATAGAACTTATTCTCACGCACGATTAGTTGCTGCCCCATCGCCATCTCAAGTAGGGGCTTTGCTGTGGCCAGTGCGGGTGAGTTCACCTAAAGCCCAGACAGAGTGAGCAGCCCCCCCCCCCCCCGCTACTGAAAGCTTTGCTGGGGCTTGGCCCCCTCAGACTATTTAGGGGGAGGGAGTGGGCAAAGAGGATGTGCATAAAGTAGGAGGTAAGGTCGCCAGACCAACTCAAAATGCAACCTCTGAGAAGGATCGCTTTCCCTCCCTCATCCTGTCCCCCAACCCCGGGTGCTGTAACCCCAATCTTCCTGTCAGACGGATCCCTTCTTGTCACGAGGCCGACTGCCTCAGAGTTAAACGCAGCCTATTCAGTGAAAACCACCTTTCTGGGGCGGGAGGTGGGGGTGGGGGAGGATTCCTCCCGGTCCCACACTCTCAGGGGGCCTCGGGATTAGCACTTCCAACTGTTTCCAAGGGAAAGAGCTGCTACTTCTTAAGGAGACAGGTAACCCTGCGCGCCTAAAACACAGACTTAAATCCTGGATAGGAAAAGTTTCTTTCAGTCTTCAGCCACCTAGGGACTATTGGGAAGGCAAACAGCCAAAAGGAGAGATGCGTTTTAATGTTTTGAAAACGCCTGCAGGTGGAAACTGAAACCGGTTTGTTCTGGGAGGCCACCTTCCCAATCCTCTGTTACTGCTTTTCTTCCTCCTGAATGACCTGGGAGCACCTGAATCTGGGGGTCAGTGAGGAAAAGAACGGAGCTGGAGCACTTGATTGTCAACCCATTCACTCCAATGATAAATCCCAAAGAAGAAATGCCTGGTTTTGCCCATCAGTTATGCACTAGCAAACCCAAGTCCTAGCGAGCTTCCGCAGTGCAATCTTCTGTCATCCTCCAATACTAATAACATGAGAGTATTAGATAAGCTCTTTCTAAAAGACTGCAAAATGTAAGTTTAAAAACTTAAACATGAAATGAACATTTAAATAAGCCTCCACTGCTAATGCTGCTAGAATCTCCAATCCGGTGCCTTCTGTTCTCTTATTTCCTGTGCAGTTAGAACGTCAATATATGTAACAAATTTGGAAAATTTTGGAACATTAATTTTTCTGTTAGAATTATGGAATGGGCACTTCATCCACTTTAAATACTAGAGGGCATTTGCATTGCTGTGTATCACTGCCTTGCCAGTGTATCCCAGCATACTCTCCTTCCTCTACAGGTGGCTAGCTCAGCGCTTTCTCTTTTTTTTCATAGACGGTTACATTGCAAACAGTGTTTGTATCAACGTTTCTCTGTTATAATCACTTTGTGTTAGACACTTACAGTTCCTATGGCACACAAGTGGACTGAATTCCTCCCCAGACGCTGCCAGTTTGCATTCCCTTTCAGCTACACTGCAGGAGCACCTCCTGTCAGTAACCAGAACATTCTTTCTTTCACAAGGGAGCTTGTCGTTCTTTGGATCGTACATTTAATTCTCTTCTGTTTCCATGGTGGTTATATATGCATCTTAAGAACGCTTGCTATACCTTTCTGAGGTTGGTGTTGAGGCTCAAGTATTTTCGAGCACTTACATAAACTAAAGCACAAAGCCAGACAAAGCTACAAAATGTCATGAGCCAACTGCACTCACGTTACATTTGAGATGGATACTGGTATCATTAGGAGTTATATGACAGAAAACAGTCTTGAAATGTATTCCTCTTGCTATATGAATAGGATGGGAAATAGTCTGACAGACAATTATAACGATGTCAATATTATTCTACTTTAGTGGATAATAATTGCTTCATTGTTCTTTTTTCATTTTATTTCAATGCACTCCATATTTTTTAGTTGAATATACTCGAACGTTATCTTCTGGGCATTCAAGAGTGGTTGAATTAGGCTTGAAAGGCAAGAAATACAGACATGGACATTAATTCACATTTAGAATTACGTCTCATTGCATCTTTCCAGGGATAATGGGGAGGTGCCATGACTTTTGAGTGCCCAGTCTGCCTCTTGAGAGTGAGTTAGAAACCCTGTAAAAGTCCCAAAATAGATTATGTAAATGTAGCATTAATGTGTGGCTAATAACATTGACACTATATTATGAAATATAATTTACTAAATAGTAGTAAATCTCTTTGGAGACAGCATAGCATACTTTGTGTATTTAAATGTAGTTAAGAGGTATTCATGCTTAAATTTTTTAAAACTTTCCTTCTGCTCCTTTTGCTGGGACTAGGTAAGATCTGCAATTGGTGCCTTTTCCCAATACCATTTTAAATATGTCTTCCCCTCAGGATGTTTTCTACCTCTGTCATATGAATGTCAGAATAAACTGAAAAGAGAAAATGTATAAATATCTAAGCCAAACACTAATAAAACTAGGGAGGGTAGTTTTTCTAATGATCTAGAACCTTTATTAAAATGAGCTGAGTCAAAAGACTGAGGCAAACACATAGTCATCCTCATGAATATTAACCTTCATCAGGTGATGAAAGGAGACAGAGACAGAGGAGCAGGGGACAGAAATCTCAAGGTCCAAATCAGGAGCAGAAGGAGACAGAGCACGAGCAAGGACCTCAGGACCGCGAGGGGTGCACCCACACACTAAGACAATGGGGATGTTCTATCGGGAACTCACCAAGGCCAGCTGGCCTGGGTCTGAAAAAGCATGGGATAAATCCGGACTAGCTGAACATAGCGGACAATGAGGACTACTGAGAACTCAGGAACAATCGCAGTGGGGTTTTTGATCCTACTGCACATACTGGCTTTGGGGGAGCCTAGGCAGTTTGGATGCTCACCTTTGGAGACCTGGATAGAGGTGGGCGGTCCTTGGGCTTCCCACAGGTCAGGGAACCCTGATTGCTCTTTGAGCAGATGAGGGAGGGTGACTTGATCGGGGGAGGGGGAGGGAAATGGGAGGCGGATGAGGGGGGGAGGCAGAAATCCTTAATAAATAAATAAATAAACAAATAAATAAATAAATAAATAAAAGACTGAGGGTGTAGCTCAGTGGTAGAGTGCTTGCCTGGAGTATACCAGGCCACAGGCCGTGGGTTCAATCCCCAGCACGTCTAAAATGGACTGAGTCTTAAAAATGACTTTATATCACATTTATAAAGTAATGTTTTAGCTCCTCTTTGTCATGTTTTCATTACCAAGGCTGGTATATGCTGTGTTTTAAGATACTTTTGTAATTTTTCATTTTCATATGTGAAGGGAAAATAGCTAGTTGTTTCTCAAGTCATCAAATGGTATTGCTCATATGATCTATTGGGTCAATAAATACCCACACTATCCAATTATTTATTTGTTTAATCAAATGTTTGCCTTTTACAGATCAGGTGGATGGGTTCAAAATTGAAGAGTCTATAGAATATCTCTTCACTCAGGTACTTCTGGGAAATAAATAACAGTTCAATTTTTTTATATATAAAGTATGAGGCTGGAGAGATGGTGACTAACACTGCCTGTTTTTCAGAAAGTCCGGTTCCATTCCCAGGACCCACATGGTGGTTCACAACTGTAGGTCCAGTTCCAGGGGACCTGACAAGTCTTCTGGTCTCTGAGGACACTGTATGCATGGGATACACAGACATACATTCAAGCCAGAACATCCATGCACATGAAGTAATACAATAAATAAGTAGAGATAAAACTCTACAAGTGTTGAATAAGTAAAAGGAAATACAGAGTTCAAAATTTTACATGCTGTTGGAAAAATATTTTAATTCTGGAGAGAATATACCCTATGCAGTCTAGCAGCCTTCAGCATCACTGATCTCAATGAGTGTAGTGGTCAACCATCCTGCTCCATCATTTCTGCCAACCCAACATTCTCTGCTATGATCATAGCCAGCACATGCTGTTCCTACATGGAATTTCTCTTCAGGAGTAAATGGTCCCAACGAACTTCTACATGGAAATCTAGTTCTCGTTATTACTGAAAGAATTACAGCCACCATTACTTAAACTGTTATATCTTACAAGTATTTTGCTCTTTGTAGATTTCAACATGCCCCCCAAAGGCAATGTCTTTTAAAGCATTTTCATAACCACTAAACTAATGATATAGTTTAAACCCTTGTAATGACCACAGACTGAGAAATTGAATTACTTAATCCTAATACCAAATCATCCTTAGGAATAAGACAAAATTATTCATAGCCCAACATTAAAAACCTATGTGCCACCATGTTTGACTCTAAATATCTAAATATCTAATATCTTATTTTCGTTTTATCTGTGTATAATCTATACTGCCAATGTACATCAACAAAAACTACCTTAGTATGTCAAAATCACTTTACCTATTATTATCTACATTAACATCAATGGAATATCATAGGACCTTGGGTTTTAATAACTTCTACCACCTTAAAAGGGACTAAAATGTGTTAGTTCTAAAATGTTACAATAATTGGTTTTTGAATTTTAAAGTTATTTGATCATTTTGAGTCTAAATATCATTTTAGATGTTGCTTGGAGGCAATTTATCCATACACCCTCTACAGACTGAAAACTGACTTCGGGTCTTGAGCTCAGTTCTCCAGGAATATCAGGTTACTCTTAGTATTCAGACATGCAGACCATAAAAAGATCTAGATGAAATCATATTCGAAAGACATAATTAAGCCTTCCAAGAAAAGTAAAAATAATCAAGAGGCTTTCCCACCAACAAAGGAATGCTTAGACTGATCAGCCTTCCTGTTCACTACCCAACTCAAAGGCAGATTCTGGCCAAATTAGCACTGAAAATTAAACCACATATCCAGCTATTGTGCACAGCCTTGCATGAACGTTCAGTTAAGACCCTTGCATTGGTGTCTATTGTGTCATGTGTCAGCGTTTCCATTATGAAAAGTAGTTTACAGAAAGTTAATAATAAAGTTCTAAAAATACTGAGATTCGATTTAATATGCAAAGTTTTAAGACACCTTTCCTAATTCTCGACAGATCTTCAAGAGGAACTTCCAAGTCACGAAGCCAGAGTTACATTACACATACCTTGCTCCAAAATGTACCAACATTTTAAAATGCACTAAAAATATGAATTAGATCTCACTATTTTATTTTTACCAAATAGAGGTAACAGAGCCTTAATAAATGTTAAGCGCTCCACAGACAGTTTGCATCAGAGACTATTTCGTTAAATAATATTTGTTCTGATTCTTTTAGAAAAGTGATTTTTTTTCTATATATCTGTAGCTTGGCTCACGTTCATCAGAGTTTCTTGAACTTTGCCAGTAATTTAAGGGAATTCAGAGCCAAGTCTGGACAGCACCATCTCTTCCTGTGCAAGCTGGGTTTAAGAAATGGCTACAGAACAGGAGTCAGCAATTCTGACCATTTTGTTTTGACTTTGGGGTTTCTCTGAATCTGAGCTGGAAGGGAACGAAGCAGGGCAAAGTGGCAAGGATAAAATAGCAGAGGGATGGAAAAGCTTCAAGTTCTACAGATGAAAGCCTAGAAATTTCCACAACTGTCTAAGTGACACCAGTTTTTCACTCTGTGCCTGTGACACAGCCCTTAAGAGAAAGGAGAAAATACAGAGTGCAGTTGAGCATCTAGGCAACACTTACAGTTGATGTTTAGTAAGACCCTCTCCTCAGTTTAGCAAAAGGCGATTAATCTCAGAGTTGGTGAAGCCAAAATCTGACAGATGTGGCATGATGAAAATGAACCTGATCAAAACATCTCGTGTCTGATTAGTGTGACGTTTTCTCAAAGGAACCATCCACATGCCTTCTCTCAATAAACCCTCACAGCTGGATTTCCACAAGACCTAAGGTCTCCAGATTAAACTGAACAATGATTGTACCATCCTGAATATTCCTTCCACTCCTCACTGAAAAGAGCAGGATACTAGAACTCCTAAGAACCAGAAAAACAGAACAACCACAGAAATAAAAACAAAAAAGCTGATGGCTATGTAGAGGCCCACGTTACTTTGAAAGACACGGCTGTCATAGATCAAAAGCACCTTCACGTGTTCTCTGGATGATAAATTATACAAAAGGCTGGTATGGTCTGGCTCCCTCAAAGGCCACGTTTTACAACCTTCTATTCAGGGCTCAGCGAAGGAGATTTCCACCTGCAACCAACAAATGTAAATGACCTCAATGCAGCTGCTATGGACAGGGTTTTCCTTTTTTATGATTTCCAGTCTTCAAAAGGGAGAAATTCCTATGAGGATATGGAAATGGATCAAACGACTAGGGAAGAATGGGAGTCAGGAATCAGGTAAACGTGTCAGAGTACATCGATGAATCCGTGCTGTTATCTAAGGTAACACTGGGACTTCTTCCAACAGCACTAAAACCCTAATCTTTATTTGTGATGGGTTCTAATGTATATTTTGAGTTAGGTGATCATATTAAATCTCATAGTGTTTGGGTAATGCATGTTCTAAACACTGTGTTGAATTCTTTATATAACTATTTAAAGGCCACAGAATCATCTTAGGATGCAGATAGGATTGTTTATTGAATATTAAAGGAAATATAGAATAAAGGAGCTTGTTTTCCTAGTTCAATCATATATCAAAAAGCAAAGCTAAGGTTTCAAAGATTTCAGTGCCCAGATTAGAGAGAGAGAGTTAATGGGGAAAGGGTGGATTATCTTTATACTGAAGCAGAGCAGCTAGGGCAGAAATGATATTCTTCTTTTATGTATTCCTGGAAACCTACAGTTACTTCAAAATTGAAAATTTCAAAAATTTAATTATGAACTCTATTATCCTTTGACCTTGTAGCTACAATAAAATGTAAATACCCAATTTTAAGAATTCATTCACAAATACCTGAAACATGTTTTTGTTTTCTATAATTCTTCTGTTTCGTGAATGTGAGCTGTTACTTTGCCACATTTAGTATGAACCCTGAAGTAGACACTGGGCCATCCTTCCATCCTGACCTCGCTTGTACAGCAAAGCACAGAGTGTCTATTTCTGCCTTCTTTGGTCTGAGAAGATTGGCTTGCTGCAGACACATTCTGAAGTACAGAGTCATAGCATCCTGGTCCATAGCTCTACCCTCTTGTTCTATAAAGAAAAATATAAACACAACATTGTCTAAAGAAAGGCAAGAGATAGTCCAAAGAATTTACTGCTTGGGTCATATGAAGAAGATATTTAGTTAATAGTGCTATTACTGTAAGTGTTGAGTGTGTATTGATGATGATTCAGACTCTGAGCCTGTGAGAACACATATTTAAAAAAATATAGACTGCCCTGCTTTTCCGAGATAAAGTAAGAATTATCTAAATAGGATAGAGTTGAATTAAGCTGTTAATAAGATGACATTTTAAGTGTAGAAACTTTGATGCAGTGCTAGAGACATGAAATCATGAAAAACCACTGTAAACACTCCTAAAATTATCTCTAAGATTAGTATACAGGAGGGTTTTTAATGTGAAAAAATAAAACATCCATGCATCACAGGGACATGGCAGCTCAGTTGGTGACACCTTGGGGAAGTGGTGCTGCTAAGGACCATCGCGGAAGATGGACTTTGCCAGTGCCAGGTCCTATGTGTCCCTGTTTTAGACTGATACTGAAGTCTCAGAGTGTGGTCTACTCCACTCAGTCCAGGGAACAGGGGCAGGGTGGCTATGCTTGGCTTTAGGTTTCTGAGATGTTGAAACATCTTAGAATGGACCGAGGATTCCCAGGTCAGAGACCTCTCTTGGAGCATCCGCAAGGGAACATGGGTCCCAGGCCACACCTTTGGGCATCCTGTGTCACATCTGCCATTTAGAATATTTTTGCTTCTAAGGCCTGATCTTGTGCTCATTCACATAGGCTTTTTGCAACTGGATACAAGCGCATTTACATATTTCTGAAAAGAAGACAATGCTTGGACCCTTTGGCTTGGATTTCTTTTGCAAGCTGAGTAACAGCCTTTCTGTTTCTTTTAAATGAGATTAACCTTAACTTAAAAATAATCTCCCAACATTTAAAAAGGGGAAACTATTTTTAGATGTAGTGTTTTATATAAAAATTTGTCTAGAAAGAAGAATTCTTTAAGTATCCTGTTTGATTCATCCTCATGTGTCTCATTTGAAGGCTGAAAATAAGCAGCTTTCTGAAATATGTTAATATTTTCTCAACAGAAAAAATCCCCAATTTCAGATATCTTTATGATGGATTCATACTTTGGGCTAAGGACTTGTTGTGGCTCTCAACAAGCATGCGGCAAGCAGTGGCTTTGTCCACTGAAGACTTTATTGAATATGCCTCATCATCCCTTTCATCAATGTTCATTTACGTGATCTCACCAAAGCCCATCAAAATTGGAGCTTAGAAGCTCATATGTGTGTGTGTGTGTGTGTATCACATATATGATACCGCTTTGCTTCAGAACAGCAGAACCACAAATTAACTTTCATACTCTTTATTATTATACTACACTTCATCAAACATAATGAATTGCTACGAAAGCTAACATGAACAACTGAAAAACACCCCAGACACAAAAGCATTACACAACAAAACAACAAAACCCTCTGTAAACTGCATCCACATGAATATTAGCATCATATCTCAGTCCAAACCTCAGGGACTTTACCCTGAACACTCTCAGGTTTCTGCTTATTAATTCAAATGCATGATCCATTGTATGATTTACACATCATGCATATATCCAAAAAACATTTCCACCAGAATACCTTCACATACATTTCAGAATGTATTGTGCTTATGCAAATATTTTTATTCCTAACTAAAACTTCTTTTAAAAAATTGGTTTTCCTTCCTTTTCCACTGCATTTTGGTAACTCCTGTCTGTTTTATTGCTGGTATATTTTTCTTGGAACTTAAACTATGTTAATGATTATTATTGAAGGTTTCCATCTGTTTCACAGAGTGGTTTTTAAGGCAGTGCCCTCATCTTTGCATATATTTAAAACAGGTACAGGAATACTGAAGTTCTTCCCTAAACTCTGGCCCCACACAACTGTATCGGCCTGAATACAATTACTAAGACCGGCAGCTCAGACAGTGGTAGAAAAGAAGGCGTCTGGAATAGCAATTCGGAAAACCTACAGAACACTCATTGATTAGATGAGGGTCACTGGCTCAATGAGAAAAACAGAATTTTCCCTGGGAGAACAGCTCCTTCCTCTTGAAGAGGTTCAAGAGTTGCTGCAATTCAAGCAATTTCCATGTAAAGAAAGGGGTTTGAAAGGATTCGTGAACACTTTCTGAGCCTTGGCTCTAATCAGGAAGATAGAAGCAGAATTTTACACTATGGTAAACTTGTGTGGATTTTACAGAATTCTGTTAAGTTTCACTTGCAAAAACTGAGCCTATGGAACTCAGACAATGAATGCCTCGAGATTGGATTATAAAACATGCAATTCAGAATTGTTTACAATAAAATGGGAAAATAGCATAGATGTCTAAATTGTGAGATCTTCTTTAAAACTGACACAATTCTTAAAAGTATAAATATATAACAATTTGTTCTATAGATGGTATTAGTAAGTAATAATAAAATATTCTATAATTGTAAAAAACATTGTAAAACATGGTTTTATTCCAGTTTCTAGGATATTATGCATATGTTCACACATATATTTATAAATATACTAGGGGGGGTATTATCTTGTGCCCGTTTGCATTCATGTATTTGCTTTAATGCTTTTGTAACTAGCAAAACCCTAACACAATCTGTGAGCAGAATCCTTAGTTTGAAGAACAGAACCGAGAATTCACGGTTTTCAATTCTAAAACTTTTAATGCAGTGTTTAGAATTCTGCAATATTTCTCTGTGGTCACTGGGAAAGAGACAGCCCTTCTGCATTCGAGAGCCACTCTGACCGCTGCACACAACTGTCCTTACAAGGACATCCACTATCTTATTTCCAACAACCTAGCTTAGCTTGACAGATTTTTACAACTATCTTATGTGAAAGAAAACTGTATTTTTTGGACAAAGAATAATTTCATTTTTAAATTGAACGTTGCTGAAAATTGGAAGATAAGTATTAGATTCAGTATTAAACAAGTGTTTGCATTTTTTAAAGATAAGTACTTATCAATATGCCTTTCAGTTCCAATGATACCGAAATGGAACATTTAGCTAAAATGTGAAGGGAATTCCTTTTAAAACATAACTGAGTTCACCCACTACTTAAACACTTAAACACACACACACACACACACACACACACACACACACACACACACACACAAGCACAGATACATAGTCAAAAATAACTCTCAATAATCTATACTGATATTGAGTCATTTATTAGCCAAGAATGTACTTACCATTTCAAATGACTCCATATTTTTAAATAATCCTCCATGCTCTGTTCCTATTAGACCCAAGGAAGCTACAGTGAGCAGGAAGCAGAAACAGTTCAGGGGAAAGTGGGTAACACTCAACATTTATTTTTTAAAAGGATGTGCTAGTATTTGGAAATACAAGCTCCCAAAGTTTTACATATTCATATTCACTTTTTATGTGCATATTTTCTTTCATGTAATTTACATATTAATCTTTTGAAAACTTTGCCATATACCAAAAGCCAAAAAGTACCCACACATTTCTAATGTAATTTATAAATATTTAAAATGTGCGCTGCTTTTAATAAGTTTTATTGTTTTTAACACGTGACATTTTATCCCCATTAGCAGGAACAGATGTCTAATGCATTAAAGAGGAAAATCCTGCACACGTGTTGAAATGGTGGACTTTACCGAGAGGAAAGGCATGTGCTTTGATTTATATTAGTCGAAATCTAGATACTGTACTTGGTGCTATTTCAGGAAATGAAAAGGTGAGGAAACAGTTATACACCAGTTAGAGCAAAAGTCTCCATAGAAACCAAAGTCTGAGCATGAGCCACTTGAACAAAATTAATGCCTAGAATATGGTCATATTAACCCCATGAGAGCTAATTCCAACAAAACAAAACCTGCTCATTGATAAATGCAAATCACATAATATTTATAATTTTTTGGTTTTCCACCAATTATAAAGCTAAACACTTATTGGAGATTACAAACATTTAGGAGAACTCTGAAAACATCACAGGGAAAAATGCTGCTTCTTCATTGTTCTCAGTGAGACTTCACTTTTTTTCACTACTGATTAACAGAAGCACAAAGAGCAGATTGAAAAATAATGTGGGACGATGAATATAACTCAGTGGTAGAGCCTTGTCTCTCATACATGAGACCCTGATCTCAATCGCAACATTATAATAAATAAATAAATAAATAAATAAATAAAATAATGTGGGGCGATGAATATAACTCAGTGGTAGAGCCTTGTCTCTCATACATGAGACCCTGATTTCAATCGCAACATTATAATAAATGAATAAGTACATAAACAAGCAAAAACTTAGAAAAAGACAGCAATACAACCAAGTTTGTTGCCTTGGATGGTTTTATGCCTCATAAACCACCTTCTCTTCTGCTGACTACTCATGGTATTGCTGGGAACTTACTGCAGCTTCCCATATGCACAGGCAGAGATAGATCCCAAGTCATGGGATAGCTTCCACCATGCACAGTGCAGAGATAGAGCCCCAAGTCATAGGATAGCATTTATGTCCCTGGACAACTCTAATGTCTGAGTTATGCCATCCAAATCTCCCAGATATTCTGAGAAGAAAATTAACACATTTACATCACAGATAAGCAAACAACTTCCAATTAGTAAAGAAGAGCTTACGGAGTTGTGAAGCCAGAATTTTACAAGGCTGTCTCCTTTTCTAGAGAAAACCTTGACAAAGACTCTATGTTCACTCCATGGTCAGGTTTACACTCAATCCTTATGAAGATGGTGGTGGAGTCACTGTTTGGAAGGCCTGGCTGAAGAGCTATCACGAGTCCAAAGCACAAGATCCTTTGTAAAACTGCTGTCAATTCCTCTGTATTAATCTTTCTAAGAGAGCATTTAATTCATCTTATGTGGTGTATAATGCATAGTATATTTTCTCTGTCTCGTTCTGCTCACTAGTATTGTTCCATGTTCATACAGTGAGAAAAAAACAAAAGGGATATTGACTTAGAAGCCTCAAAAAGGTGAGAGAAAGAGAGAGAGAGAGAGAGAGAGAGAGAGAGAGAGAGAGAGAGAGAGAGAGAGAGAGAGAGAGAGAGAGAGAGAGAGATACAGGCATCTTACTGCCTCACCTGGTATTATAATGAGATGCTGGGTCTCCGTACTTTCTTTCAGGTGATGCATCTCATTAAAGTCCCTACTTCATAATTAAGCAAAATGTACCCTGTCAGCTAAAGACCCTATTTCAGATACTTATTATATTCATGATGCTTAAGCATTAGAAAGAGAGGGAATAAATGACCCTCTGTTCAGTTCTCAGCCTGTGCTTCCATCCAGACCTACCCTACCACCATATCAAGGATCCTATACTTCTGTCCTGCTGGTCACAGTTACTCCCAGGACTTTTTCGCCTCCCATCCCACTTTATTAGACTGTTCTTGAACAAGATTAAAATCAGGTTGAGATGGATTCTCAAAGTAAAATTTAAGATGGAAATAAGGAAAATTCTTATGTAAAGACATTTGCAAGCTGGGCGGTAATGGCGCACACCTTTAATCACAGCACTGGTGAGGCAGAGACAAGCGGATCTCTGTGAATTCAAGGTCAGCCTAGTTCCAGGACAGGCTCCAAAGCTACGGAGAAACCCTGTTTCAAAAAACAAAAACAACAACAACAAAAGACATTTGCTTTGTCATCTCAACACAAGCAAAACACAATTTGTGGGTTAAAACACTGGTTCATGGTCATGGACAATGCTTTTACAAGAAAAACTTACTAAATTCTATTGTCACCACCATGTACCAAATCCAGAGGTGCTAAGGGCCCTGGGCAGGAGAGAGCTACGGATGGACCCTGGGAATCCCTGAGACTGACAGGAAGGGGTCTGCAGAAGGGAAGCCTCTCACGAGGGTCATAATTAACTTATGAGCAAATGGATCAAATGTCACAAATGAAAACATCTCAGACTTATTGAATTTAATTCAGAAATAGAAGTTATCTCAACAAACTTACAACTATTGGAATAATTTCCAAGCAACATGTGATTTATAACATTTTCTTTATAAGCCTAAAGTATGACATTGTTGTACCACTGGTTTTGTGAATATTCTTTGAAGTACTTCAGTCTTTGGAAAATTAACATTTCCATATTACCCTGACCAAATTTAGCTGCAATTTCATCTACTAATACCCCTATATCAGTAGTAATTGGAACATTTTAGGACTATTCATTATTTATTATTCATAGTATAGGTAGCTACATGTAACAATATAAAAAATCATATAAATTTCTTGTGATTTCTTTTATCCCTGCTCTTATTCCATCCCCCTTTTTCCTAAAAGTACAGCCTTTATTTTTCTTGTTAATGCTTACATTGCCATTTGAGCCCCCTGCATTTCACATGCGACCATATAAAATTAGAAGTTTATTTTTTTCCCCAACATACTTTCCTCCTGTAAAAGGCATGCAAATTGAATGCTTTCTAGAGAAATTACACAGAGAGAAAACATGAAGATATACTGTAGCTCAGCTTAGGAAAGTTATTGGGCTACATAAATGTCTCCTTTGGGAAAGAGGGGTTGACAAAATGATCAAGAAGGTGAACAATTTCCTGACTTCCCTGTCTCAAGTCAAATGTTCACGGTCACTCTTATGGGTAGCCCCAAACTAAACAAGCACATAAATGTCCCGGTGAGGAGAGAGTGAGGGGGCAATAGGCAGGCTCGGTTTACATTTCAATTGGACTGGATCACATTGAGCTTTCTTGCTCTGTTCAGCATCCAATTCTTGTGCTAACTTTCATTACCAATTTAATAAACATCTATCAAATATTTATTGGATGGTTACTGTAGACCTGGCTCTGCTCTCAACAGTATTCTAGCTTGGTTAAGAATCTTGGCCTGTGAGGAACTCAGTAGAGTAAGAGCTAGACATTTAACTGATTTCTGTAGATGCTTAATAGGAGATGTTGTGCAATTAATCATTTGAGTTATGAGGATAGAAGAAATATGGTTAACATATACGTTCTGCCTTATTTTAAATGCCTACCAGCTGAGGCAATCAGAAAAACTAACAGTGATAGATTGGATAAAATGGCTCTGGAGCTGTTATACAATTCAGACTGAGTACAGGCAAAGGGCTAAATCCTAGCTTCAGAGTCCTAGGCAAAGGGCCGGCTGCTCCGTTTACAAGCAAAGACCGCTGGTTATCAACCAGTA
The DNA here is from genome assembly GCF_037038515.1 of Microtus pennsylvanicus. Classification (NCBI taxonomy): domain Eukaryota; kingdom Metazoa; phylum Chordata; class Mammalia; order Rodentia; family Cricetidae; genus Microtus; species Microtus pennsylvanicus. The sequence goes on along the minus strand of NC_134592.1, from coordinate 72,695,425 downwards.
CTAGTTCACTCCTTTTCTTTGAGAACTAAAACCTGTAGAAGTGGTGACAGATGTCAGTCTCCTCTCTATTACTATAACAAACACCTGAGATGATCAACTTAGTCATCCAGCTAGATGGGTCTAGTTGAAACTGGCCCTGGGAAGGAGGTGTTACGTGCAGTACCGCCACAGTGGGCACACATCAATTCATGTCTGTACCCTTGGTTTACCTCACACAGCATTGTTCTGAGGCTTCAGAGGGTGACAACGATCTAATGATACAAAATACTGACCAATCTAACATACCTAGGGCTGGAGAGATGGCTCAGAGGTTAAGAGCGTTGCCTGCTCTTCCAAAGGTCCTGAGTTCAATTCCCAGCAACCACATGGTGGCTCACAACCATCTGTAATGGGGTCTGGTGCCTTCTTCTGGCCTTTGGGAATACACACAGACAGAATATTGTATACATAATAAATAAATATTTTAAAAAATCTAACATACCTAAACCATGTATATAGGGACTGTTCTCTCCTTGGCAACAGAGACTTAGATTATTACTGTTGAGTGATCACCGGTGGCGATTGGATAGTCTGTTGTTACATCCTGCCTCCAATTGAGGCAGTGAAGCATTCCAGCTGAGTGTATTTTCCAGCTGAGGCTTTTGAGGACTCGGTGGTTCTCTTGAGAGAACATCACTTCATTTAGAACCTAACTGATCGTATTTATTATCACGTTTTAGATGATAAGAATCTCAATTCCTTCTCAACAATTTCCCATTCCTCACCTTAAGAAATGCATTTGCTGAAGATCATCCTAAGAAAATATATTGTTTTAGATATTGAAAGACTACGAAGCATTTAACTATACCACCAGAGGGAAGATTTCCTTTTACCACCATATCAGAGACCTATAGAAATGAGAGTATGTTTTCAAAGAAAAAACAATCCTGTAAAATAATTTACTATTTGTTTTATCAAATTATAGCTGTCCCTCATATTTGGTGATTCTTCCCTCATGAACCTGAGTAATAATTTTCCATGCAGATGTCAGTGATAGTTGGGCTTCCTCTGAGCAGCATGTATGTATATGTGAGTATGTGTGTGTGTCTTCTTACAAATATCATGATTCTTCCTTTCCTTTTGTTTCCAGAACAAAGGATTAGCATATGTTGGGAAAAACAGTATGTGGCTTCCTTGACCATTGTTGTTCATGCACATATGTGGCTTCCTTGACCATTGTTGTTCATGCACATATGTGGCTTCCTTGACCATTGTTGTTCATGCACATATGTGGCTTCCTTGACCATTGTTGTTCATGCACATATGTGGCTTCCTTGACCATTGTTGTTCATGCACATATGTGGCTTCCTTGACCATTGTTGTTCATGCACATATGTGGCTTCCTTGACCATTGTTGTTCATGCACATATGTGGCTTCCTTGACCATTGTTGTTCATGCACATATGTGGCTTCCTTGACCATTGTTGTTCATGCACATATGTGGCTTCCTTGGCCACTGTTCATGCACATATGTGGCTTCTTTGTGTACATATGCAATGTACTTCATTTTTTCCACCCTATTTTCCTCTCTTGCCCATTCGTCGCTCCCACTGATCCCCTGCCTCTTTTCAAATAAGCCCTCTTCTAACTTCATGCAGTTAAAAAAATATCTAGGTACTACCTATGGCAGAAGACATGGAGTATTTGTTTTTATGAATCTGGCTTATCTCATTTTGCCCAGTGATTTCTATTTCTATCGAGTATTCTCTGATAATAGTATATTTGGATCATTCACATGTGAAGGAGCCCCTTGTAGGCATGCTGCATGTTCTCTCCTCACTGTTGGCATCTAAGTTTACAAAGAAAGGTGTCTGAATAAACACGGACATGCATGGGTATCTTTGTGGTGTCAGGAATCAGATGCTCTTATGCATACCTAGAAATATACCCACAGAGGGTATCACTGAATAACACACCACTTGCATGGGAGCAGTGGTGGAGCCGTCTCCATTCTGATTTCCATAGTGGCACTATATTTACGTTTTTACTAAAGAAATAAAGAAGACATTTTCTCCCAATGGCCTCAAGAGCACTCTCAAGTACAGTTTTGAAGATGAAATCAAGATTGTGAAGAACATCATGAAACATGCAGAGTCTCTGGGGTCCTGTCTGTCTTTACTTTCTGCAAGGGAAATCACCCAAATTTGTACGCCGTGTTTTAGGCAGTAATCTCTCGGGTTCTTGGCGTGTAGTTCTCTAGAGCTTCAGAGAGTGTGTGCAGGCACAGAGTCTGCTTCCCCGTGTCTTTGCTAGCACTTTTTGTTGGTTTTCATTTTCTCTATGATAGGAATGTTCATCTGGGTAACATTGAATCTCAGCATTGTTTTGATTTTTGCCTTCCTAATGACTAAGTGGTTTCCCATAATGGCCATAAATTATATTCTTATTAAGGAGGTGCAAAAGAATGTTTTTCATGTATTCTTTAGATCTTTTTCTATTTACTTTGTTTCCCAGTTTGCGTATTGTATTATTTGCCATTGGCGTTTAGTTGCTTCGATTGTACATTAGTGCCCAGTCGGTGTGAAACTCTGGACTCTTCTCTCCCGCTCTGCAGACCGTTCCATTGCTCTGTTTGGTTCCTTTGCTGTGCAGAGGCTCTACAGTTTTATGTAATCCCACTTATCAGCTCCTGCTATTCGCTTAGCTCCCAGAGTCCTGTTCAGAGAGTCATCACCTACATCTAGATCTTCAAGGATTTTCCCTATTTCCCCCAGAAGTTGGTAACTTTCAGGTCTTGTATAAAAATATTTGATCTGTTTGGAATTCATTTTCTTATGGTGATCTAGTCTCATTCCTCCACACGTGGGTTCCCAGTCTTACCTGCACCATCTGTTGAAGAGGCTTTCCTTTTTCCAGGGTACGCTCTGAACCTCTTTGTTGAGAGTCAGATGGCAGTAGCTGCATGGATTTGTTTCTGGTCCTCTGTTCTAGTCCCTTAATCGATCCATCTATTCTTCTGATGCAGCCATTGAAATAGGAGGCTGCTCTTTCATTTTCTGGCTGCCCAGACCCAAATAATCACACAGAAACTATATTAATTACAACACTGTTTGGTCACTAGCTTAGATGCATTCCTATCTAGCTCTTATATCTTAAATTAACCCATTTCTATTAATCTGTACATCACTGCGAGGCTGTGACCTACTGGTAAGGTTCTGGCATCTCTCTCATTTGGCAGTTACACAGAGTCTCCCTGACTCCACATACTCTCTCTATATATCTCTGTTCAGATGTTCCCTCCCGCCTGGCTTTACTCTGCTAAGCCATTGGCTGAAACAACTTTATTCATCATTCAATAAATACCAACACACATACAGAAGGACATTCCACATCAAGCCTTGCTGATTTTGTTACCGTATCTCAGTAGTATATTTGACATCAAGTATTAAGGTACTCTAAGCATTGCTCTTTTTGTTGGGGATTGCTTTAGCTATTCAGTGTCTGTTATGTTTCTGTATGGATTTTAGGGCTCGTTTTTCTGTGTCTGTGTTCTATGCCATTGAAAACTTGATAGGAGTTGTTCTGAACGCCAAAACTGCTTTTGGTGGTGCAGTCATTTTCACAGGATCGTCTCTGGCAATTCGTGAAAACCCACCATGCACAGTATAATCCCTTTCAGTAGTATGTCTCTTGGCGTGTAGAAAAGTTATTGGAGTTTGTTATCTTGATCCCTGAAGTTCCTTATCAAGTCTGAACATTTTCGTATTGACATTTTTGGGTGTTCTAAGTACAGAATTCTATCACATGGAAATAAACCCTAATATAAATATTAGGGTTTATATAATAAATATAAAAATCATTATACATTTGCCCATACTTTCTATTACATATCTCAGGGTCAGCATCTAATTTACCACTACAAAATACTTAAGACAATGCATACATATTTTGCTGTTAACTCAGCTAAGTATTTATGAGTGTGTTCTCTTTCTTGGCTAACCTTACTTTAAATACACATCATCCTGGTGATTTCCTTTCTCAACCTTCAGAAGTTTACGCAATCATAAGTAAATATTTTATATAAGCCCTATTTTATATTCAGTATTGCATAGTGTTGGCTGGGGAACAATACTGGGATACAATATGCATTTATTATTTGCTCTGAGAATACCTAAGTTGTTTGATTCTCATTTTTTACAGATAATTTTTCTTTATTTGGATACCTTTAGAATAATTAACCTTCAATGGTATTCTGGGAACATTTACGGCTATGGATCTGCTTTCACCAGTTTGACCCAGGGTATGGTATAGTGTTCTAATTCATGAATAATGCTATAGTTCTCTAATTAGGAATAACTTTTCCTATTATATCTTTTATTATTATTACTTCTCAATTTGTTCTCGCTATTTCTAGGAAAATGAATTTTTTAAATTCCATGACTATTATTCTGCTTAAAGTTGTAATCTCCTTATGAATTCCTACAGCCCTCTTCTGCTTCAGCTTTCCCACAGTAGTGATGAGGGTGTCCTCGTCCTTTCCACAGTCATCTTTTCTTCTAACACAGTCACTCCCATGATACTCTCCCCATGGCATAGCTTAAAATGCTACATCTCTGCTAATGAATTCCAAATTTTCTCTCCAGCCCAGGCCTCTCTTGCAGACTTCAGACTCACATATCCCACCGCCTGCCCCACAATCCCACTTGGATTTCTAGCTGACAACTCGAATTTAACATGTCTAAAACTGAAACGTCTCCCTGAAATATGTTCCATCCACAGTGTTCTCCATCTCCGTGGTTGCCAGCTCCTCGCGTTCTATGGCTCAGATCACAAGTCTTGAATTGCCTTTGATTCTTCCCCCTCACGTGGTTTATCTGTAGTAGATCATGTTGTCTCTGACTTCAAAATATACAGAGAACCTAACCAAATTTGGAATAAAACTCCAATTCCACCCCTGCCACTCAAGTTCAAGTTGAAATCATTCCTCACCTAGATTATAACAATGGCCTCCAAACCTTGATCTTCGTTTCTCACGAGAAGATGCTCCTGCGTGGCCCAGGAATGGTGTGGTTCCTGTCAGCGTTATGATATTTGCACCAGACTCTTGGGGTTTTCCACATATTCGGGGTGCTCTGAAAAGTCTCATGGAGGGATATCTTCATGCTATGTCCAGGTCGGATGACTCCTTAGAGGATCCCCACCCTGAGAAAGCAGAAAAGGGCAGAACTGGTATTTGGGAGCTGAAAGAACTGCTCTCTTTCTATAATGACCAGAGCCTCTAAAGTGGGCGCTTCACTTGGGATTCGCTGCCAACTTTTGCTACTTTTTTGTTGTGCAGTGTATAAGGTTGTTTTGTTGTTGTTGTTGTTGTTCGTTTGTTTTTGTTGTTGTGTGTTAACTACACAGTTGGAAGACGCTTTTTCTCTTCCAGCCCACGGTCAATGACCCTAGCTTCTTTGCAGAGAAGATAAAGTTGCAGATTGATAAATCGTTCACACTTTATTGTAGTTCTTTTTCTCCTGTGCAATATTTTCCCTCTGGGATAATTTTCTCCTGCTATGACACAAAATATGGTTCTGTCCCCGTCATTCATGACAAAAACAAAAACAAGCGAGTGTGGCCAAGATGTATTTACTGGCTCACTTCAGGACTCGGATAAGGATGCGTTCAAAGCTAATGTCATAGAATTGGGAAGAAAACGCTTCCATGACTGGAGGTTAAAATTGCCTCCTGATTTACATCACGTGGATATCTCGTTTTCCTAGTCTACACTGTATGTGATTCCTGGTCCCTGGGAGGATGACTACTCTAAGCGTAAGCACATTTAAACAGGCTTGCTATCATAAAACAAAGAGACTGATGGTGAGCGCTTTGCTCTGAGTTCCTATCTGACGGTGAAATCAAAGCTTATCCCATATTTGATAGGGACATGTGAAAACTATGTCTTCTGATAAACAGAAATAAAAACCATAGACAAGACCAGCAAGCTCTTATTTGCTCACTCTCTCACTACCCTCTGTTCAGAATGAATTTAATAACAGAACCAAACAACTTGAGTCATACTAAGTGAAAAGTGTTGTGAGACCTGACAGACCCACAGTGTGGAGATATTAGGAGAAACAGCAAAACACTGAAGCCCTGCCCTGCAACCTGGGCAGACCCACGGCGTGGAGCTACTCAGAGAAATGGCAGAAACACTGAAGCCCTGCTGTGCCACCTTTCCTTACCCACTTTTTTTCTTGCTTTCTAGTCTGACATTTCTACTATCCAGTCTTCGTCAGCCCAGAGCCTCTCCTCTCCGAAGGAACATGTCATAGGATTTAATTATCTCACGTGGGTTAGAGGGGGAATGCAGGAGCTATTGTTTGCCTGGGATACAGGAGTCCTTGGTTCAATCCCCGGGACAGAGAAGCAACAACAAAACAAACAAGAAAGCAACCTCAAATGAAACAACACTGAATTCACTCACGGTCTACGGACCTCCAAGATGGACCACGTGGAGCATGTAAAGGAGATGGACCACATGGAGCAGTCTTCACATGTAAAGGAGATGGACCACATGGAGCAGTCTTCACATGTAAAGGAGATGGACCACGTGGAGCAGTCTTCACATGTAAACAAGGTGGACCACGTGGAGCAGTCTTCACATGTAAAGGAGATGGACCACATGGAGCAGTCTTCACATGTAAACAAGGTGGACCACGTGGAGCAGTCTTCACATGTAAAGGAGGTGGACCACGTGGAGCAGTCTTCACATGTAAAGGAGATGGACCACATGGAGCAGTCTTCACATGTAAACAAGGTGGACCACGTGGAGCAGTCTTCACATGTAAAGGAGATGGACCACATGGAGCAGTCTTCACATGTAAACAAGGTGGACCACATGGAGCAGTCTTCACATGTAAAGGAGGTGGACCACGTGGAGCAGTCTTCACATGTAAACAAGGTGGACCACGTGGAGCAGTCTTCACATGTAAACAAGGTGGACCACGTGGAGCAGTCTTCACATGTAAACAAGGTGGACCACATGGAGCAGTCTTCACATGTAAAGGAGATGGACCACGTGGAGCAGTCTTCACATGTAAACAAGGTGGACCACATGGAGCAGTCTTCACATGTAAAGGAGATGGACCACGTGGAGCAGTCTTCACATGTAAACAAGGTGGACCACGTGGAGCAGTCTTCACATGTAAACAAGGTGGACCACGTGGAGCAGTCTTCACATGTAAACAAGGTGGACCACGTGGAGCAGTCTTCACATGTAAACAAGGTGGACCACGTCGAGCAGTCTTCACATGTAAACAAGGTGGACCACGTGGAGCAGTCTTCACATGTAAACAAGGTGGACCACGTGGAGCAGTCTTCACATGTAAACAAGGTGGACCACGTGGAGCAGTCTTCACATGTAAACAAGGTGGACCACGTGGAGCAGTCTTCACATGTAAACAAGGTGGACCACGTGGAGCAGTCTTCACATGTAAACAAGGTGGACCACGTGGAGCAGTCTTCACATGTAAACAAGGTGGACCACGTGGAGCAGTCTTCACATGTAAACAAGGTGGACCACGTGGAGCAGTCTTCACATGTAAACAAGGTGGACCACGTGGAGCAGTCTTCACAGGTAAAGGAGATGGACCACATGGAGCAGTCTTCACATGTAAAGGAGATGGACCACATGGAGCAGTCTTCACATGTAAAGGAGATGGACCACGTGGAGCAGTCTTCACATGTAAAGGAGATGGACCACGTGGAGCAGTCTTCACATGTAAACAAGGTGGACCACGTGGAGCAGTCTTCACATGTAAACAAGGTGGACCACGTGGAGCAGTCTTCACATGTAAACAAGGTGGACCACGTGGAGCAGTCTTCACATGTAAACAAGGTGGACCACGTGGAGCAGTCTTCACATGTAAAGGAGATGGACCACATGGAGCAGTCTTCACATGTAAAGGAGATGGACCACATGGAGCAGTCTTCACATGTAAAGGAGATGGACCACGTGGAGCAGTCTTCACATGTAAACAAGGTGGACCACATGGAGCAGTCTTCACATGTAAACAAGGTGGACCACGTGGAGCAGTCTTCACATGTAAACAAGGTGGACCACGTGGAGCAGTCTTCACATGTAAAGGAGGTGGACCACGTGGAGCAGTCTTCACATGTAAACAAGGTGGACCACGTGGAGCAGTCTTCACATGTAAAGGAGATGGACCACGTGGAGCAGTCTTCACATGTATACAAGGTGGACCACATGGAGCAGTCTTCACATGTAAAGGAGATGGACCACATGGAGCAGTCTTCACATGTAAACAAGGTGGACCACGTGGAGCAGTCTTCACATGTAAAGGAGATGGACCACGTGGAGCAGTCTTCACATGTAAAGGAGATGGACCACGTGGAGCAGTCTTCACATGTAAAGGAGGTGGACCACATGGAGCAGTCTTCACATGTAAAGGAGATGGACCACGTGGAGCAGTCTTCACATGTAAAGGAGATGGACCACATGGAGCAGTCTTCACATGTAAAGGAGGTGGACCACGTGGAGCAGTCTTCACATGTAAAGGAGGTGGACCACGTGGAGCAGTCTTCACATGTAAAGGAGAGAGCTGGCGTGGGGAATACCAGCTCCATGTTAAGTGACCAGTGATAGATTTGGGTTATGGAAAGGAGCCTCCTTCTGCCCCTGTTCTGCTACCTCACTGCCTATATTACTCACGTCTGGCACAAAACCTTGAACCCATCTGGCCTCAAGCAGTGTCCACAGCTAGAAAAAACCTTATTATCATTAGTTTGGAGATGCTCTCAGGCTCCAGATGTGGACACGTCATAGAGTTAGAAACAGCCAAAGTGGTTTTTTTTTAAGAAAAAAAAAACATGACATAGCTTTCTATGCAGACAAGATACTTGTGAAGTCTTTCAAGTGAATCAGCATTTCTCAAATATCCAAATGCTTCCTTTTACATCCGAAGGAAGGATATACTGAATGCTGTCACACTGCTCCCAACCTCAGCCTATGTCCTACCCAGCTATCCATGAGAAACTTGATATGCACAGGCCCTGCTTCGTCTCTACTCATCCCTCAGAACCGAGGCTCGGCCGAAAGTCTTTCAGGAAGACTGCCGCGTTTGCTTACTACACGGTATATGAATATCGGCTTCTGCTGGAGAAATCACACAGGATGAGTGATAAGATTTAGTACAGAAACCATGAGCCTGAAGAACACCTTAAACAAGTGGAATCTGTGGGTACACAAAGAAGGAGGAGAGAGGAAGACCAAAGAGCATCACATAGTCACAAGCTCATAGTAAACCTTGGTTTCTGAGGAACTTGTGTAAGCACCGAGTCACAAAAAGACCCTGTAATAGCGGCATTCATTCTGCCTAACCTGACTCCTGGTCAAGATAGAAACGAAGAAGGAGAGCCTTGTCAGACTGTGTCATGCTCCAGCTGAAGACAAGTGTTCGCCTTGTCTCTGCAGAACAGCTGCACGTGAGCTCCAGTCATCCCTCATCATGGCTTGCCCTCACTTTGGACCTCTAAGGCACAGTCCATAGGGAAGGCTGATGAGGATCATGGAGTTTTTCCTGCCTACAGCCTACCCTAGAGCACCCAGTAACTGAGCTGCAGACACCTTCATGCTGTGTGGTGCAAAGTTACTCCAGAAGCCAGGCATAGCACCTTTTCTGTTGAGTTTGATCTCTGAGCTTTCCTTTGCATTTCTGGGAAAGTGGATTAAGGAAATTTCCAAATGCACAGATCACATTTATCGCCTCATTCCAGGCCCAGGGTTCTTTCTTGGCATTCTTTGCTAATATATGTCAGAACTTCTCTTTTTCTTTTCTTTTTCTAGATCTTTGTTCCACTGCTCAATGCCTAGGGCAGAATATCAGTAACACTATGGGGAATGTATCTGTAGAAAAACACAAATACAAAGTTAGAGTTTAACAGTGACTGACTCAGGATTCCCCAGCCCTGATGCCACTGAAACACACCACCAACATGACACAATTCTTCTAGAAAAAAATCAAAATGCATTCATTTTAATTTATAAAGTAATCAGCTGCTGTAAAACCTTTTAAACCTTAAGTTCTCTCTGTTCTCCCAAGGTATCTCCACTTCCTGAATGTAGGAATTATAGATTGTGTCCCTTATCTGGTCTCAAATCCTTTTCATAGAAGGGAGGGGACACAAGGAGGAACAAGTTGACCAAAGATTATGTATAATCATTTTGAAGACTACAGAGAGTGGCTATTCTAAATAACCCTACAATCTTTGAAAAATAATTTTATGTATCTAACATGTGCATTCAAACACATTTGACAAAACATGAAAACAATTTTAACATACCTTCCTATGTAGAGATAATGCAAATGCTCAAATTCAGTCAAGGGAAAAATTTTATTGAGACAATATCTCACTATAGTTGAGTGGCTGGCCTAGCATGCACCAAGTGGCTCACACTGGCCTTGAACTCTAAGCAATCCTTCTGTCTCAGCTTGGAAAGTGTTGAGATTTTTAAGCACACACCAACACACTCAGCTAAGAATTTTTCAAATGCTCATATGATTCTTAAAAACTTTTTTTTTGTTATTAAACATTACTCTAAAAATAGAGGTGATCAAGAATTTTGCGCAAAATCTGTCAAATACAAACATTTTTCTTTAACAATACTAATATTTTCACGTTTGCCGTAACTGTGTAGTTTCCTCTGAGTTTCGCAATAGGGAGCAAATAAATAAAAAGCCTCAAGGTTGAAAACTGACTTATTTTTATGCTTTTAAAAATTAATGAAAGTGGCACAGACTAACTAGACATCTCTAAAATGACATTGATTAATAGCTATGTTTGCTATGTTGCTACTCTTCTGCAAACTTCTTTTTAGGCATAGTACCTAGGAAATTGTGTCCTCTTGTGGTCACTGGCAAAAACAGCATGTTTTCCTCAGGAAGAACCAAATCAAATAACGTGAATGGGGTTTCAGGGTTCAGGAAAAGCCATCTGTTGGGGTGGGGCAGGAGGACTCCCAGTGAAAAGAGTTAGGATAACCAGAAGGGGAAATCTGAGCTGGAAAAGCAGTATAAATTGTCCAATGTTTACTTAAATTGCTGAGCATCTAACGGCTGAAGATAAGATATTGCAATAGCAGGACTGGGATCATAGTAAAATGTCCCGAGGAGTTTTGTATTTCTTAGGGTTTTTTTCTTCAGTTTTCAGAGCAACTTAAACATAACTAGGGAGTTAGGGAGGAGTGCGTATTTCAATGGATCAATCAGCAGTGAGATGTGATACCAACTCTCCCAGCTGCACTTAACCGTAAGCAGCAGAAGAATAAAATAAAGTCAAGGGGAAAACGTAGGACTCTATGCTTCACTTCGCCTGGCTCTTTCCAGGATATACAAGTCTTAATCCCATGCTCATCTTGAATGCAGAAAACCAGATATTCTAATGATTAACAGGGACGCCACTTTTATTTGCTCCTTTGTGGGGTCCTTCGGTTTCTTTTGCTTTTTAATTTTTCCTCCTTATTTCTCGGTCGGAACTTTCAAATTGTATAACTTTAGTTTCATGTTATTAAAGAAAGTCAGAAAGATGAAAGTAGGATCAGTTAGAGTCGTGAGTTAGAATGTCACCAGTGGCACAAAGATGCTCAAACATCACCAAGGCTCTCTGCAAGGCAGGAGTGATTGAAGTCCCTGGTGCTGATGTAGACTTTACATTACACTGCAATGGAATTCTCTCTCTGAAATATCAAACTGGGAAATTCCTGCAGAATGTCCAAAATTGGATGAAATCTAAGATGCATAGCCCAAGACCCATTCAGCCATTGTTTTTTAGTATGTGCTCCTTCTGCAGGTGGGTCCCTGTGCTTCACCTGAGGCATTCAAAGACACAGTGACTTGTCATCTGCAGACTGAGGAGAGACCCTGGAGAGTCACCGTGGAGTATGCAGCTTTTGTATAAACCCAGCACTAAAGTCTACCAGCTTGCTAACAATTTTACAGTGTTTCTTTTCCTTACCCCAGAGTATTTGCAACTGACTGCTAAGAAAATGTCAGTGTACAATGGAAGTATAAGGATAATTACAGAGATGCTGTGTGTGCCCAGCATGAGATGTCTGTCTTTTTCTTATTTTTTCTTTTTATAAGCACTGCTCAGGAAGAATTGCAAACATGCCAAGTTTGCAGGCTGAGAGCAAAGCTCCTTGTGAATTCTCCAAGTGCAAAGGGCATTTGTTGTTTTCAGTGAACTGCTTTTGTTTTGTTTTGTTTTGGTTTTTTTTGAGGGGGGGAATCTTCCTGTTTCTGAAGTAGACAAAGTGAGTTAGATCCTAATTAACCCATCATTCCCCGGTCCCCAGCTGACATCACTTTGACAGAAGCCTTAAATTCAGGGATTGGAAATAAAGGGAACTAACTCCCTGATGTTAATTTGAAACACTATGCAAATCATAATCACTCTCGTACCATGAGATATCCAGAATTGTATCAGACTTGCAGGCAAATAGAGAAGGACTCAGCTGTACCCAGCAAAGACAGGAGAGAAGGTCCTTAAGAAAGCCCTGACAATGAGCTGGACCTAGCAGACAAGGCAGCCTACCTCAGCCCATCACCCACTGTGCACTGGTCACCAAGTCCTAGCTATTGCTGCATTGGTTCACCTGGAAAGGTCCCACCTTTTGCTCAAAATATAAATCCCAGTACTTAACAAGTACTTCCATCCTCCACACCTCAGAATGAGTTCAAAAGGAATTTCTATTCAGAACTAAAGTGATTCCTGGTGACCCTGTTCAAAAGATCATAGGACGGAGATGGCTCTGTTTAGGTCGTTCATTTCCAATGCTCTTCTAAGCTAGGTGACTTCAAAAGCTTAGCCTAAACCCGGTGTGTGTGTGGGGGGGGGGGGGGGGGTCTGGGGAACACAGAGGAATACCAGGGCTGGCTTGCTGACTAGAAGCCTTGAGAAACACGCACTTGCTAATGACCCGGGCTAGGCAGGAAGGCGAACTGTTTTTCCTCACTTGGTTCAACCTTTGCGCTCTCTCAATAGTGACCCTCCTATCCTTTGTTCTCTTTGAGTTATTTTTAATGCTCAACTAAAGGGAAAAAATGAGATTGATATTAATAAAAGGAAAATTGAGATAGCTGAAAACTGGAAAATTCTCTAGAGTTCCGCAGCGACCTTCTAAAGATAATTGCGGAACACTCTGCAATTCGTATTTACAAAGCAGAGTGCTTCGTAGAGTAAGAGGCAGAATTTCTGCCATGCTTTGTTTCCAAGGGATATGCTCATCGGTGAAAGATGCAAATACGAGGGTTCAGGAGTGGCTTTATTTTGAGAATAATTGGCTACGAGCTATTAAAATTAAGTGGAGGTCAAGTAGATTCTGGTTTTTAGCCAGGCTGTCATCTTAAAATATGGCAGAAGCGGGCGGGTGGGGCAGTCCAGTTGGCACGCTGTGGTCATTGTCTCTGGACGTCGGTAAAAGCTGTGCAGGGCAACCCCAGGAGGTCTCTACCCTGGTGAAAGCACAGTCGGGTTTACTGTTCTCTGAAAGAGGTAGCTCTCCCTACAAAGACCGAGTCCTAGGACCAGACCCAGGCATTCCACACCCCAGGGTTTCCGCGACCCAGCTGAGTGCTTCAGCAGGAGGCAGCCACGTGGCCTGCCCTGCGTGGCAGGGGCTCCAGCCTCCAGCTTCTCAGGAAGTCGGTGGCCGCGACCTTTAGTCCAATCCAGAAAGGGGCACTTGCTGAGCTAGCATTTCCCCAGGGGATTGACCCGGGGATCCTGGGCCAGGACCTCAGCCAGTGAGTGGTGCAGAAGCTCGAGGCGCTGTTCTCTGAGCCTGTAAACTCTGCCCCTGAACTCTGGCTACTTACTGCCTTAGGACCCAGAATTGCCGTTTTTTGAGTAGTAAGAGATCATCGTGAACCGACCCCTAACCCCTCATCCTTTAAAAAAAGAAGTCCTGCAGGCTTCTCTCCTGTAGCCGCTCCCCTTCTTGCTCATCAACCTCTCAGCTTCCAGTTTGCCAGAATCCTCTTTGGAGCTCTTGCTTTTTTACGGTGTTAGGTGGAAATGCTTGCATCGCCAAACATGGCTGAAGGATGAGAATGCATTTGAGGCATAACTACTTACGGGACCTGCTAGCAAGATGACCTGGGATGCATGCGGCACTCGGACCAGGCAGCCCTGTAAATGATGTCCAGTTCTCACTACACACACACACACACACACACACGCGCGCGCGCGCGCGCGCCTTACAATTTTATACACTGACTACCCAACATTACTACTCAGGGCCTGATTTGGGCGTAACGGCGGCAGAGGCGGCGATAAAATGGTCACAGGGTCCTCCACCTTGAGCTCCAGCGTAGGGCCTTGGGGCCAACAGGAAGACTGCTCTACCCTCCCTTGCTTTTCCTCCCTTCCTAAGGAGGATGCTTGTCTTTGTGGAAGAATGAACTTCAGCCGCCTTCCAGCACCTTCGGAGGCTCAGTCTCTGGAGAGGAGGGAAACTTTAGATTGGGTCGCCTTAGCAGGAAAGGAGAGCCCAGCTGTTTCTCCGGGAGGGGTGAGACGGCAGGCCGGGGCACAGATCCACAGTCCCCGAGGTGTAGCCACGTCTTCAGAACTGCCCTGGGACTTCAGGGCCTGGCAGCAGCCATGGATCCCCGGGGACTTGGGGTTTCCTCTACCTGACTATTAGATGGGCTCGGAGATGAACACTTTTCTTGCCACTCAACTTGGGCCCCAGCCATCCCCAACCGGGCGGCCCCGAAGACTCTGAAGGATCCCGGGAGGGGTGAGACTTCACCCAAGTGCGTCGAAGTCGCTCGCCCCCGTCACAGCCACTCCCCCCATGGAGGGGGGGGGGGACAGCAGCCAAAACAGGGGCCTGCTGGCCATGCTGCGCTCCGGTGCGGGGGGCGCTGGGCGCGATCGGGCGCGGAAGGAAATCGCCCCGCGGCCGCCTCACAGCGGAGGGGGAGAGCTTGCGGGGTGGGAGGGTGGGGTGAGTAGGGAGGCGGGCGCAGAGGCTGGCCGCCCGGGCCAGGTCGGTTTTGAATGGTTCGGAGGACGAATTGTTAGACCCCGAGGAAGGGGGGCCGGGCCGGGGGAGGGGGGCTGGAAAGCGGAAACTTTCCTATAAAACTTGGAAAAGTCCCTCCTCCCCACGTCAGGCCAATGACACCGCTGCCCCCCAAACTTTCCGCCCGCACGGAGGTATAAGAGCCGCCAAGCCCGCAGCCCGCGCCCGACTCCCAGACACCTCGCGGGCTCGCCAGCACCGGCACGGGCTGCGCCAGGGCGAGCAGGGCGCGCGTGCGGCCGTCGGGCGCCTTCTTTTTGGACCTCGGGGCCCTCCACACCGTCCCCTCCCCCGCCCGCCTCCCTCCCCGCCTCCAGCGCCCTCCCCGCGGAGGTTCCCCCCCATCCCTCCTCCCTGCGTCCTCCGGGCCGCACCGCCCGGGCCGGCGCCGAGCGCGGGGAAGCTGGCGGGCTAAGGCGCCCCGCTCCTCTGCTCTTCCCCCTTCCCCTTTCCCGGCTCCGCGAGGCCGCACGTCGCCGCCCGCGAGATGATGCAGGACGTGTCCAGCTCGCCAGTCTCGCCGGCCGACGACAGCCTGAGCAACAGCGAGGAGGAGCCGGACCGGCAGCAGCCGGCGAGCGGCAAGCGCGGGGCTCGCAAGCGGCGCAGCAGCCGGCGCAGCGCGGGCGGCAGCGCGGGGCCCGGTGGGGCCACGGGCGGGGGCGTCGGAGGTGGCGACGAGCCGGGCAGCCCGGCCCAGGGCAAGCGCGGCAAGAAGTCTGCGAGTGGTGGTGGCGGCGGCGGCGGCAGCGCGGGCGGCGGTGGAGGCGGCAGCAGCAGCGGAGGCGGGAGCCCGCAGTCGTACGAGGAGCTGCAGACGCAGCGGGTCATGGCCAACGTGCGGGAGCGCCAGCGCACGCAGTCGCTGAACGAGGCGTTCGCCGCGCTGCGCAAGATCATCCCCACGCTGCCCTCGGACAAGCTGAGCAAGATTCAGACCCTCAAACTGGCGGCCAGGTACATCGACTTCCTGTACCAGGTCCTGCAGAGCGACGAGCTGGACTCCAAGATGGCAAGCTGCAGCTATGTGGCCCACGAGCGGCTCAGCTACGCATTCTCGGTCTGGAGGATGGAGGGGGCCTGGTCCATGTCTGCGTCCCACTAGCAGGCGGAGCTCCCCACCCCCTCGGCAGGCCGGAGACCTAGGTAAGGACCCACTCCCGGGTCGCTCGGGCCAGGCCTGGGCTCCCTGGCTACCTCGCCGCCGCTCTGGGTGACCCCACTTTCCTCGCTGCCCTCTACCTAGCCAGGCACCGCCACCCCATCCCCCAACCTGTGTCTCTGACAGGTAGTTCAGTCCCCACTGGGGAAACAGGTCTGGGTTGGGGAGATGGAGTGTACCCTTGAGAGAGGTGAGCGTGTGCGGGAGTGTGAGTGACCAAGACTTGAGAAAGTCAAGAGTAAGGGCCTTGTGCCCAGATCTAGCCCTCCCCCCTTTCTTTCGTCTTCAGAATTCCCTTCTTCTTAAAACAAATGTTTCCAAATTCCACCCCCTCCTTTCCGCCCACCCACTTCCTCTTGCCCTTGGGCTGAAATCCTTCCAGGTTGTTCAGCGAAAATTCTCGCTGGTAGTGATAACCAAGCTTAGCGGTCTTAGAAAACAGTCGCAGAGGCATCCACAATAACCAACTTTCCCCTTCTGGGTTTTTGCAGATGTCATTGTTTCCAGAGAAGGAGAAAATGGACAGTCTAGAGAACTCTGGAGCTGGATAACTAAAAATAAATCTATATGACAAAGATTTTCTTGGAAACTTAGAAGAGCAGAACCCAAATTCAAAAGAATCAGGGCGTGGGGCACACTTTTAAAAGAGAAAGCCAGACAGGCCCGGTGGACCGAGATTCCCAGAGAGGCAGCGGCACCACCCTCACACCTCCGCGTTCTGATAGAAGTCTGAACCGTTATGTGTGTCCCCCCTCACCCCACCTTTTGACGAAGAATGTTTATTTTTTTTATGCATGCATTCTCAAGAGGTCGTACTATTCAGCCACTGAGAGCAAAGGCGTCACTGTGGACTTTCTCCATTTTAAAATGGTAACAATCAGAGGAATTTTAACAAGATCTTTAGAAATAAAAACGCTGGGATCAAACTGGCCTACAAAACCATAGCCAGTGAATTCCTTTAAAAAAAATTACTTCCTCTGAGGGAAAAGGAAAACATAAGATACAAAAGACAACATTCTATTTATTTATTGATGACCCATGGTAAAATGCAAATAGATCCTGTGTCTAAATGCATTCATATTTTTATGACTGTTTTGTAAATATCTTTTGTATATTATTTTTCTGCAATAAATAAATATGATTGAAAAATTTTAAGGATTTTAAAGTTTGGTCTATATTTTTAAAACTCAGAATGAAGTTGGTGGTAAATACTTGTTTGTTTAACTCTAGGGATGTGGGGGGGGGCACTAATATAAACAAAGACGTGAAAACCTCAAATAAACCTGCTACTGACAGAGACAGCCAGGCTGTTTAAAGGACAGCTCCGTTATTATTGCAGCTTGGCGATCAGCGGGGCTCATTGCCTCCCCATTTCTTAGGTTGAATTGAGGAGATTTGCTACCAAGTACCCCTTGCTTACAGTCTGGACTAAAGCATTCTAGTAAGCCATGCGAAAACAGTATTATTTCCTTGTTACTATGTATTTTCGTCCTTCCGTTAAAAAGGCTTATTTCCACTACGGCCAAAGGCCACTGTGTTCATGAAAACTACATATATTATGTTTCAAATGTGTGATTTATTCACCTCTTGAGGGAATGAATGATACCCAGTGCCCTGTTGATTAAAAAGGAAAAGGGGTTGCTTTATTAATGTTACCCCCCTGGGAAACAGGCACCTGATATATACGTAAAGAATATACATCTGTGGAGTAAAAATAAATGTCTTGATTTTAGGTGTCCACAGCCCTTCATTCTTCAGTCAGTACCGTGTACACGTGTGCACACATGCACACACGTATGCACACGCACACGCATGCACACACACACCTGAAGCTCTGTGAAAGTAGGACAGATGGAGATGGACTTTTATTTCAGGATATTTCTGGGACAAAAACATAGGTTTTTTTTTAAATGACTAAAGTAGTGATTTTTTTTTAAAAGTTTAGTTTTTCAATTTTCATCAGCTCAGCAAGTCATGGGTAAATAGAGGCGTTTTTTGAGTTGGAAATGTTTCTGGTGCCTAGTTCACACAATAACTCACCAAACAGGCTACATTTTTTAAACTGAGGTCGAGGTTGTCTTGTTGCCCCCAGGATTTTCTTTCCCTCTTCACGCAGCAGTGCCAGATGCTGACAGGACAGCCTTATGCATTAATTATTGCAAATATTTTAAAATATTTTTATAATAAGGAGCCTGCAGCATTGAGTCACGCACGGGGAGTTACTGGTTCTTATTTGTATTCTGTTTTAAAATTTTTGGTTACCCGTTACCTTAAAGTGAACAGACAAGGTGATTCTGTGGGGTATTTGTGGGTTGTGTCGTGTAAGGGAGACGTGTAAAGACAGTGTCCTGAAAGGATCAGAGAGAAGACCAAGATGGCAAATCAGTCTTACGTGGTCACCCCAGCATGTCCATTTTCCAGATGCTCTGGAAGGAGCTTCCGTGTTCACTAGCCTGGTCTGACCCTTCTTTCAGATGTCTTCACATACAGCAGGGTGGACGTCCGTCCGTGATGACTGAGAAGGTAAATGCTACCCTAACTCCGGGTGTGTAAGCTGATGCTTCAGACAAGAGTTGCTTTACTTTTCCTTCTTTATTTCTATTTTTTTATTTCACAAAAGAAAAAACTGGGGAAAGGCAGTCGTCATATTGACAGTAATAGAAAAATGAAGATAATATTTTCTCCTGGATTTTTGTAAGGTAGACAAATGTTTTTGGAAAGCTCATAAGTAGTTTTATTTAAGTGAGGCGACTTTGTGGTAGAGATGGTTGTCTAGTATGTAATCTCCAGCTTGCAAGGTTTTGTCTACAATCTCACCTCCACTACTGCAACATAAAATGCTGCATTCTTCATTATAAAAATGACCTGTTTGTTCACCGCCCCCCCGTTAATCTTATTTTATTCCAGTGTTTTATTTTCGTTACTTTTGTTTAAAGTACATGTTGGATAGATTACCCGTTTCGTGGTTTATCGCAGAGAAGCTAAATCTTATCATGTAATATTCCTGGACTCCTGTCTTTGTCCCCACAATGCTATGGCTAGGAGGAAGAACTGTATTAAATGCTCTTCCATCTGAGGAACTGAATTGTTTTTACCGTGAAGATAGTTGTTTTTATCTTGTGTTTAACTTTCTCAAATTGCTAAACCTTCAATAATAACAGTTAAGTGTATTCATGCACACATTTCTGGGTTCCGTGCATATATGTACGCGTTAAGCAAGGCACAGATAATCCAGGGCACTGTTGCAGATCTAAAGTGCGACACATTAATAACATAACCTCAAATAGAAACTCAGAACCTGTGTCCTTTCTTCCCACAGTCAAGATTGGCACACGCTTCCTGCCCCTGGGGTCTTGGGGCTCATACTCATAAGGGAACCTTTTAAAAGGGACACTTGGCCCCTCACAAAAAAGTAGAGCGCTTTGCACATTCCACGGTTTGGCAAAGTCAGAACTAGTTATTTTCTCTAGACCAGTATCAAGTTCTTCTCAGGCATATGATTTCACTTGAAGTCCTGCCCAGGAATCCTTCAAAGTGAGCATTTGTCCCGCTCTCATGATGTCAGGCGGTTTTCCCTGCATCTGTAATTTGAAGAAAAACAAACAAACCTGCGGGGGGGGGGGGGAGACAAAAGCCACGGAAACCCAAACAGAACTCCGTAGGGAACGAGGGTCTCACCTGCTTAGGGTGCACCAGAGGGGCACCGACCGAGGCTTCCCCTGCGTGGGTGGCAGTCCGTCCCGTTCTGTGGAGAGAGTGTCAATGTCGCTGCTCTCTAGATGGCACAGACCCACTGCTTTGGGCCTCTGGCCGCTGCTAGGGGGCCGCTGCGCCAAGTGTCAGTGGTAGCAGCACCGCGAAGCAGCTATAGACACAGGCAAAGGCCCAACCTCAAATTTCCAAAGACAGGCCCGCATTAGTGGCAAACTGGGGGTCGGGAAGGGAATCCCCAGGGGCCACTTTTCCAGAAATTTCTGCTAATGTGTCATAAGTGCCCCACCCCCTGCCCCAGTGAAAGTGGAAGGAGAGCGCTCCCTCACAATGGAAGAAGTTGGCTTCTTTCTTACTCTTAATAGCGACAACTGCGCTATTTCTCAAACTCATCTTTGGAAACTGAACATCGAAAATACAAGCAGAAGGATTAATTTTCTGTATTTAGTGGGCAGCAAAAGACAGACCTAGTAAACCGGGTACCGTACCGTGTGTGCGTTTTTACGCTCTCTTTTGTTTCAAGGCCCAAGACGCAACCCCACTTAATGTTCTTAGCAATCAAAGCACACGTCCTTTGAAGAAGGTGTGTAATTGCAGTTGGAGGCATGTATGGAATTCCCAGATGTCTATAAAGTAAGAAGGAGCCTGTGGCAGGTCGCTGGAAGTTGGGGGCAAGTTACAATCACTGAGACACGAGGAACTGCTTTCTCTCCCTTGATACTGGTCAGAGAGTTAAACGTCTGGAAAAGTCGGGATGTGGGCATCTTCTTGTATCAAAGTCATAGCAACATGGCAAAAAGCACATGGTCAGAAAACCTCAAGGAAAACAGTCAATTACAGTGGGGATTTCGTGGGCGCCCTGCAGGGAGCTCATTTGAGGTTTGCTGCAGTAAGGGCCTTCGGTGACTTCTTTCTTGTTTACGTGGGCTGTTTTCTGTTCCTTCTTTTCCCTCTTACCCAAACTGGTGACTGGATCGTCGTTTTGCTACATGTGATTTAGGCTGAGGCCAGACGAACAAAACTTCAGACTAGAAAAGGCAAAAACAGTGCAGAGAGCATTCCTTCCAGAAGGCAGCCTTCACGGGGGCAGGGAGACTGGGAGCAGACCGAGAAATAACGTTTCTGTAAACGTGCAGCCTAAAGGTCTACCAGATAGAGGGACCACTCCGCGAAAAGACTCGAACATCAGCGGCCCTCTTTCTGGTTGTACTGAGAATTATGAAGAGGGCTGAGGAGTAAGGTCTGGCTGACGAAACTGAATGCGTGTGTGAAGGTTTGGTTTTGTTGTTTTGTTTTTAGTCTGTAGCCCGAATAGAAATAAGACTTTTCCCCCTGGGTTCAGGGCTTTGCTCTCACCTCCCTGCAGAGAGGCGCCCCAGGCGGGAAACTTCTTAGTGTGCTGGAGAAATGGACCTGGCAAAGGCTGGCACTGAGAGGGGACATTTGGGGGGGGGGATTTTGACCGGGGGAGGGGAGCTGGAGTAAGTGGGGCGGCTAGAACAAAGACTAGCAAGGAAATGGCTATTCTAAAGCAGAGGGGAAAGGGACTTGCTGGAGAGCCACGGTGAAGAGTTGAGCAGGTACCTGAGGAAGTTTATCTTGCCCAGATGTTAAGGCTTTTATGAAATGTCACATGAAGAGAACAGATGTGCAAGTGGAGCCACGCCCTTAAACACAAGGAAGTCTTGCAGGGGAATCTGGGCATAAATCAAGAGCCTCTTTTTTCTCTCTTAAATACTCCCTCATCCGAACTGCATCTTCCTGAAGTCCCTGTTCTTTCCGGGCCCAGCAAGGTCTTTGTTTCTCCTCCAGTGTCCTGTTTTCCTTCTTTATGTCCCCACCTCCCATGTTTCTCTCCCTGCTTCTTTGCATTTGATCCTTAGGAAAGTATCGGGTCTCCGTTTGAAAAGCTGAAACTAATCAATTGCCTATTTGAAGGGGTAGAGCGCGATAAGAGAACAGGAATGCCAGGCTTGACAGACCCTAAACCTCCAAGATGCCTGCACGGGCTGAAAGATGAGCGGGTGATCCCTCCCTCCTGGGGCTGAGAACCTCTGCTCTGGGGATCCCTGAGTCAGTGGGGAAGGGATTTCAACAAGATAAGAGCCTGCTTTGATTGAAAAGGGATTTTCCCCCCAAAAGACTTGTACACATAAGACACTTTTTCCCCATGGGATGAGAGAAGCTTGGCCTATAAACAAAATGAAAATGAAATAACAGTTACCCAGTTTGGGAAATGAATCTGATTCCTTTTCTGTGTTTAAGAGGTTGTTCCTGGAGGTCCTTGTTAATGCTGACATGTGGGCAGGATCTCCACACACAGTAAGAATTTAAATATTTGCCTCTGCCTATACAGTAAGGGTGTTTAGTAAAGTAACTGTGTTGTGGCTTTTCTTGTCAATGCAACACTGCACCTACATCTCTGTGACGTCCATATTGTGTCTGCATCTGGCTTACTTGTTATTTAGCCTCCCATTAGGCTCTATGCTTTAAACAAAACTTAGGGAGTTAGAGTATTTTCTTCTACAATATTAAATTCAAATTCACTGCCAGGGTTTATCTTAAAGTTTCCTATGAGAGGGAAAGAATGAGAGAGAGAGAGAGAGAGAGAGAGAGAGAGAGAGAGAGAGAGAAGGAATACATTCAAAGTAATGCCATTAGCATAAAAGGGTAACCCGAAATTTGAATACCCAGAACCAGAGGAACAGTCAGATCCTTCCCTCTGTAGCATTTAGTCTCCACACACTTCCAGCATTATTTAAGCCTGATTTATTGTTTTCGGGTGTATATAATAATATCTAGCTACAGCTCCCTGACATGCTGAATGCTAATGCTGTAGCCAGATCCTGCCCCCATTAGATTTGCGTGGTCTTCAAGGAATCATTACACTGGGGACCCCTCTACCTCAAGTGTAAAACTTTCTTTGAGAGGCTTTCAGGTCTCCATTTTCTAAAACGCGTCACTTTGAAGTCTCCATTTCCTCCCAGTCTTTTCTTTCTTTCTCTTCCCTTCTTTCCTTCCTTCCTTTCTTCCTTCCTTCCTTCCTTCCTTCCTTCCTTCCTTCCTTCCTTCCTCTCCACCCCCCTTCTTTCTTCTTTCTGCTTTTCTCTTCAACTTAACAGAAAAAGGAAAGGTCTGGGACTACTATTGAGAGCAGAGATTTTTCCCTACTGCAAATTTAGCAGAGAGACGGGAGCACCCCTGAGGCAGGCAGCGTGGTGCTCCAATACTTGGGGGCATTCCTGCCTTCCCTAACAGTATTCTTTTAAATGTTCTTGTAAATCCCATCTGTACTCTGAAGGAAACTAATGTTAGCCTCCTTGCTTCGTTCCACCCCTGACTCCTCATGCCATGCCCCATCAACACACACCTTTTAAAACTTCTGAGTTTTGTAGCACAAAAAAGAGACCCAGGATGAAGAAGAATCCTTCCTCTTCCTTCTTTCTCTGCAGACTGAGTGAAATTTAAAACACATCTCATAGATCAGTTTTCCTCCTCTGATGTTAGGCAGTCCACGACCCGGATTTTCAAATAGCCAGGCAGGAGTCTGCAATATTTAATCCAGCCAGCTATTAAATGTCCTCAGGCTAAATCAGGAACACGAGACAGAATCCTTACTGGGATAATGATACCGAGACCCGTTGGGGGGAGGGGGAGGGGCAAGTAAGGGGCAGACAACCCCAGGAATATCTTGGGCTTGAAAAATCCTGTTTTTAGAACTCCTGTCAGAATAATAACAAATCTAAAAAACATGAAAGAAAAAACTCTTTGTTCCAGGAGATGGTTTTAATGAACTACTACAACACACACACACACACACACACACACACACACACACACACACACACACACAGTGCTTCAGAGACTCTGCTTTTCCTTTACCTATTAGGGACTAGGAGGGTCCGTAATGTGATACCGTCCCTTTTCCTGCCGCCCCCTTCTTTCCCCAATTAAGCCAAAACGGTCTTTCTGAGGAGCCCTGGTCTGAGGCTGCTCTCTACATCCCAGCTCCCTCTCCAGTGCTCACCCTCGCTGCGAAGCCAGGGCTAGTGGGGTTGGGCCTCCAGGGTTTCACCTCCTTAAGAAGGCAGACACCTTCACCTAGAAGCTGACTGTCCTGGTATCTAGCAGGGGAAATTCTTAGGAATGCAACAAATGGTGTTCCCCAAATCCGCCTGCCTTGGCTCCCCACTGACCTGGCCCAACGGTTTTTGTTGATTTAAACCTTCGGGAGGAATTGCTACTAAGACAGCAAACGGGGCTGGGGGTAGGAGAGTACAGTCAAGGGACTCGGCTGGAGTTCACCAGAGAAAAATGCAACAACATGGGGGGGTGGGGGGGACGAAGAGAACCTTTCAGGCAGCAAGGACTAGGCATTTTGGCAGTCACATCTGTCATTTGTAGCAGTGGACAGATAAAACTATCCCTGATCAAAGAGGTCCGTTCATAAATCATCCATAAGAAATGGATTGTGAGGAGCAAAAGACACGTGTCGAATAATCTCGACCTGGGAGTAAGCGCATCACCACGCGGTTCTCGCCGCCCCTTTCCTTGGTTTCCTGGTGCCCTGGCTCCCAGCTGGGAATGGGGGCGCTCTCCTTCCTGGCCCTCCCCGCCCCCAACCCCGCCGCCCCCTGGCCTCGCCTCACAAATTCTCCTGGACCAGCCAGGTTCCGGGTTTGAGATTTCCATATGATCTTGACTCTGGACTGACCACGCAAGCATCAGGGCAAAGCCGATGGATGAAGTCTTTATTTATCTTAGGAGACAAGAGAGTTAATCTCTCAAAACCGAAGATATCTTGCTTCCGGATCCTGTCCTTAGATTCTTATTCTTCCTACCCTTTCCATGGTTACCCCACCCCTACCCCAACCTCACGGATCTTTATTCCCAGAGAACGCAAATCTGCAAACTGTTCTGGGTGTAGGATGCGCAGAGGGGAGAGTTCAGTGGGAGCTGAAACCGGCCGGACGCGTGCTGCCTTCCAGAATATTTGGGTTTGGAGGTTCAGTGTTTAGCTCGCAGCTCAGCCGCCCTAGTGCACTGGGAGTAATTGCTGTCTTCGACACTGGAAACAAGTCGATTCTCTTTTCCCTTCCCACTTCCCAAGCCCGGGACTGTCCATCCAGCACCTGCTTCCTCTGGCTGACACAAAGCAGGTTCGTGCGCTGAGCGCCTGGCTAGCTGTTGGAGGACCCCGGGAACGCTTGAGGAGAAAGCTGAGCCGCTGCTGCCGCGGTCCTCGAGATAGTTGGCCATGCTAACAGACTTGGTGAATCTGTGCGCAGGGTTTACATCAAAAGATGCCCCCAGCTCCTTGCTTTTTTCCTAGCTTCAGCATTCCGTAGATAAGCGAGATTTTGCATGGAATAGGTGTTTATGGTTCTGGAAACTGCTCTTTGATCTGGGATTTGAGGGGTGGAGTGTCTGAAGGGTCTCTTAGACGCTTGTCTGATTTGAATGCTTCTCAGGATGATTTATGGCAAAGGCTCATTTCTGACACTTCCAGATGCCGGCACTCTTTCTTACCCACCAGGAATGGCTGGGAAGTCTGTTTCCAATGGCCACTATCAGAGGTACCTAGACACCTATGGCTCCTTCTTGCCTGTTATCCCAAACTGGTAGTGTTTTCTGGTCCACTAGGGAGGCCGATAGCCTTCTCTGCCGTCGGAGAGTGGGGCGTGATCTGAGATGGCTAAACTACAGGCGTGAAACCGAAGCACCCGCCTGCAAAGCTGGGCTTCTGCAGTAAGTCTATTTTGTGCAATTAGCCACTAGCTCCCCGCCCAGTTGGTGGTTTGGCGTTAATGCGATTTGACCCCCCCACCCCCACCCCCCATGTGAAGTAGGGCAAAAATAAGCCCTCCGCTGGGACCCCTAGCAATTTCAGCCTCCAATCTCTGCCCCAGGCCTAGGCAGAGTGGTTCGAGATCCTGGTTCCCGCGGGGCGGGGGAACCGGCAGCGTTCAGAAGCTGCTCAGGCTTGGGGTGAGGGGGGAGGCGATGTCTTTCGGAAAGCTCCCTGCAGGCTCGGGACAGCGAAGCGAGGCCAGGAAAAATAACCCTAGCGACTCATTTACTGCAAACTGCACGGTGAGGTTGGGAAGCTGGAATGCTCACCGCGGCAGGGGGGCAGGTCAGGCAGAGCCGACTGTTGCGCGATTTTAGGGGACCCCTAGGGCCAGCCGAGCTGAGTATGTGCTGAAGGCATTTGTCAACTCGAAGCCAAAGGTGGGCCCGACCCTTAGTGGCCTCCAGTGGACGCCTTTCTCTATGGAGAGAAGTTTCCCACTGATTTATTCTATGCAGCAGATGGGGTGACGAGGGGGTCTTATCCCTTCATTCCAGGAACAAAGGGAAATTAAGGAACGAATGAGCCTTGCAGGCTTGCCTGAGAGACTTGAGACCTGGCACTGCTGCTGGTATCTGTTTTACCGGTAGAGCCGCCCTGTGCCTAAGAGTCTTCCAAAGTGGAAATCTGCACTCTTTGAGATCTGTTCTGTTGGGGGTGGGGATATCTGCACCATTTGGGGAGACTCACTATTTGGGGCAAACTGCACTATTTGTGGGACTTTGTACTACGTGCAGGAATCTGCACTGTTTGGGGAACAATACCTCTTTGGTCACTTTGGGTGTGGTCTTTCATTCCTCCTTTCAATATTAGTGATTTGATGGTTTGTGGGTTGTAATCTTAAGCGGAAAAAAAGCCTGGTATCCTGGGTTACAGAAAATGTATTAATTCTCTGAACAAACAGTGTGTAAACTTTCCTCATTCTCCCTAACATTACAAAATGAGGAGCCAGACACTGGGTTATATAGAATCTGTCCTGATTGGAGAAGCTTACTTATAGGCCAACACCGCAGGTTGACTAGTTTCTCCTATCCCTCCAAAGGCAACTGGAGAATTGTTCAAAATCATTGCCTCTATTTTTAGAATTTGATCAGTACATCAAGAGATCACATCTTATCAGATAAATATATATGCGTGTATATATATATATATATATATACATATATATTCAAGAGCACAGACTCTTAAAAAAAAACACTTTCCCAACTTCAAACCTATCAAATGTTTAACAGCTGAAGGATATTCATCTTTCGGAGGCTCGCCAAAATGTCAATAAAAATTTAATTATTTCTGAAACATATGGGAGTACTTACAAGACCCAAAAAATGTGATAGCAAGTATTGATATTAAGAGGAAACTGTACGATATACTTTCATATTTTCTTGTCAAGACCGTATATCCCTGAAAGAGTCTACAAGCCACAGGCATATTTATTCTCCCTGGCAAGGTCTCCAAAACCATCATGAAAGGCAGGTTAGTGACTAGCAGGGTCTCCTGTGCTCTCTGTAAGAAGAACCACGGTGCCTTTCTTGTACATTTGCTGTTTGTTTTCTGTAGCAACCTCTCAACAATGTCTATAATAGCAAAGACCATTTCGGTGCCGAAGAGGAAACAGTGTCCACTGCTACAGTCTTTTTTGTGATCAGCTAACACGAATCACCATCCAATCTGCTCCCTTTAAACATCCTCCCTAATGTGTGACTTTGTCCTTTTGTGTGATGAAAGGACATCTACAGGTGATCTTTATCTGGTTTTAGCGAACAAGGCTGATGTGTGACTTTTGGATAAACACCAAAATAGGAGTAGTCTTTTGATAAGGTACTTCCATTTAAAGGCTTCAGTTTCTTCTCCTCTACGACTTTCCAGAAGACCTTTGGCATTCAAAGCAGAACAAGGTACTTCAGCTCCTGGAGTGCAGTGTTCCTTCCAGTTGGCCACTGCTCTGGGGGCCATCCCTCTGAAACCCTAAGAGTTGGTTTGACTTCCTTGTTGCTGTTTCCGACTGTCCCTGGAGTTCTCCAAAGCTGCTTGAGTCCTGGTTATTTTCATCCAGAACAGGCAGGTCCCAGAAGCCACACTGTGGTGATGGCGGTGGCAGTTTGCACACCATTTTGGCTAATTATAAATGGGCTCTCTACCACTGGAATAAAGTTTGTGTCCCCCGGTGTTTAGATTCAGCCATTTAATTTGGAGGAAGGACTCAAAACACAAGTGTTAGAGGCATTTTCACTAGAATGCCGCTCCTTCCTCTCCTGGGACATGCAGTTTTCAGATTTTAAGAGCGATGGTAAACTCACAGATTGCCTATGTACCAGAATAACCAGAGAAGCTATTCCCTAAGGCTCACTCTTTCTCTCCTACTATAAGTTTTAGGTCAACAGAACAGATAACAGGACAATAAACTGTCTTTTAATAAATGAAACTAGAAACTACTCCTCAAATCTGCTCAACAACTGGCAAGTGAAAAGAATATGGGCATCGCATCTTTTCATTCTTACAGAATAAAAACAAGAGTCTTGACTGAAGGCAGCATTTGTCTGTAACATCTTGAATGCATGCAAAGTTCTGGGTACTAAATGTTGATTTTGACTTTATAATTTTTGCACCCAATCTTTACTTGTTGAAAGGTGCTCTGAGACCACTATTTTTTCATTAATAAAGTGGTTGCCTCTAAGGACGCTCTTGTGTATCAAGAGTGATGGAAAAGGATGACTTAACCAGTATGTACAGAAGGTATCGTTCAGACCATCTGAGGGTTCAGTTTGCCCTATGGAGTCATTAAGACATGGGGCAGAACCCGAGGAGAATGCTCTGAAGTGGAGTTTTCCACCCGTGCAAATGGTCCCAGAGGCCTTTTCTGTTTGTGCCCTGAAGAACAATTCTTAACTTCAGCATGCTCCTCTAGTGGCTTTTGAGTAAGCAGCACAGAAAGCTAGTACCCTGGGTGAGAAGTGGATGACGTTATAGAACCACAGATGATTCCCGTTTGCTCCTGCAGAATGACCTGCTCGTTTATCGGGTTATCCAGAAAGAATCTTCAATGTTTTAGATCAACAGAAGAAGTCTCAAAACGTTTGCTCGTTCCCAGGCAGTTTTCTCCAAGTGTCAGGCTGCATGGGTGGCCGTTGTGACTGCTTTTAGCCAAATGAAGTCGTGCTCAGTCAGCAAGCGGTTCCTGGAGGTTCCACTAAGGTCCAGGGGGCTGTGCTGATATGACTTTGT
The DNA here is from genome assembly GCF_037038515.1 of Microtus pennsylvanicus. Lineage (NCBI taxonomy): Eukaryota > Metazoa > Chordata > Mammalia > Rodentia > Cricetidae > Microtus > Microtus pennsylvanicus. Next base: position 72,666,406 of record NC_134592.1, on the reverse strand, counting down.
AAGCGTGAGAGGAGCAGCCTTTTACTGCACACCTCACACAGCTGAGCCTGTGTGTGTGTGGCTGCTTCCCTTGCTTTTCAGGGTATCTTGGAATGGTGCAGAAAGTTAGGGACCCACAATCCTCAGAACCAAAGCCACTTTGCTTCAGCATACTGAGACTGTGAACTCGATGTGTCAATGGAAAGAAACAAAGCTCTTCTGATTTTGCTGGGCTGCTTCTTCTCATCAGTCTGTGCCAGCATCCCACAGACTGAGACCCGCTGCTAACCCGTAGGCTCTTCTGATAGAGGCATGCCCAGCTCTCTGACAGGCTCAGCTCCCATCCAATCAGCACCAGCACCTGGTGCTGTGGAACATTTGAACTAACATTATCTCTATTCCAACAGAAGATTCCCAAGGCAGAGTGGCCATAATCTACACCTAAAGGAACAGAGAATCACAACATTGAACATTTCCATACCTCTGTGTCTAACACGTTACACTCTGTGTTAGCCCCAAATTTGTATTTCTAATGAAGACCTAAGCAAGCACAAATGACGTTTCAAAAGATATTTATTAAAACACCATGACTCAAACATTTGTTTTCCCTTAAATATTTCATGTTTAAAATAGCTATGAAGCCCATTGCTGCCACTTGCCTACAGGATTTTTTTGTTGTTTGAATAAGTGAGGGGATATGTTTGGAGAACTCATGGCTTAACCTGCAGGACAGCATTAATTTCCAGTCCTGAGAAAATGCTATCCCCAGTCAGTGACCCTCTCTTGTCGTCTCATGTGGAGCCTTCACACCCTAAAAGCAGTAGCAGTTAAGTATTTTAAAAGGCTAGCTTATTACCAGAGCATTTGAATGTCTATCAAAATGATTCCATTTCCATTTGATCGTGTTTTTTTTTCCAAATAATTGAGACCAATTCTAATCAGCCTGCCTAGAAGAGTCCACCCCTCCCTGGACCAACCTTGTAGAGATTTGTGTTTTCTATTCCTGTGCTATAAACATACAGCATGACTTTGTCACCTCCCAGAGTAGCTCAATTGCCCGTAACTAAACAGTGCACATCAATCAATAACTGTGAGCAACCCAAACTTCAAGTTACGTATTGAATAAGCGCACATGCTATTGCAGAGTCAAGAGCGGTGGTCTAGAGGCTGCAATGTAATCGATTCTGAGTTGAAAGAAGCATTCTGAGGAGAATTTCAGTTTGGCGTGACCATTATGAACGGCAAGAGCTGCTTCTCCGCCCTTCTGCTCTCCCTCTTGACTCCAGAGATGCGGTGAACGTGGGTAATTTAAGGCAGGTGCTCCACATAGTGGGCCGACCACAGAGGATGAGAGAGCGTGCATTTGATACCCTGACAGCTGCTCCTTAATAGACTTTAAATAGACTCTGACTATTATTTGGCTTTTGGCTACAACATTTATTTTCACTTTCTTTCAAAGGCCTTTCTCTTTCATTTCGTTATTTTCCGCACCCTGAAATGTAACCCTGGTCCAGTAAGACCAAACAGAGGATTTATCTATATTGTCATCAGGCTAAATGCAAATGAAATATCAAAGGGGAGCGGAAGGCACCACTATTTTTGGATCTTGGATGCTGACAGAAAATGCATGTGTTTTTTCTTTGCCTAGGTAATAACAACACTTTATTTTTATATAAAGCCTTTCATCTGAGAATCTCAAAGGCCTTCAAGGTGTCGTTTGGTTCTGGTATTCTTCAGCTGGATGCCCTCAGTCTTTTCTGTAAGACCACCTTGCTATTGGATGGAGTTTCTCAGCCAATCTGCACTTGGCCATGCATATCCAGAGGTGTTTCTTGAATTGATCAAATAAATGACCAGTTTTGATGTTTTTGAGACAACACTTAGAGGAAGCTGGGTGACAAAGGTGATTATTGAATTCGCGGGTGGAACAGTTGTGATACTGTTTCTGCTCCAAACAGGAGCCCACACTGCGACCCTCAGCTTGCCTGCATCTTCCTGACACCCTGTCTACCTGTGTCCTCCCCTTCCTGGCTCATCACTCAGGGAGGAAGTGGGGTCAGCGCATGAGCCAAAAGTTCCACTGCACGGAGAAAAGAGCAACGTGCTAGGAAATGTGAAAGATGAATAAACGTATTTAAATGACCCCAAATTAAAATAAAAAGGATACAGCGTGGATGTACAAGTGGCAGTGTACTTGTATGTGTAACAGGTATGGACTTTTAGGTTCCGTACCTGTTAGCTGAGGGAGTGCTTGCTTTGGGGGTGTTAGGCTCTGGTTGTCCTTGTCTGATGGCTTTGTTAGCTGAGGGAGTGCTTGCTTTGGGGGTGTTAGGCTCTGGTTGTCCTTGTCTGATGGCTTTGTTAGCTGAGGGAGTGCTTGCTTTGGGGGTGTTAGGCTCTGGTTGTCCTTGTCTGATGACTTTGTTAGCTGAGGGAGTGCTTGCTTTGGGGGTGTTAGGCTCTGGTTGTCCTTGTCTGATGACTTTGTTAGCTGAGGGAGTGCTTGCTTTGGGGGTGTTAGGCTCTGGTTGTCCTTGTCTGATGGCTTTGGCTCCTGGAGGCCCCGTCTTGCTCTGCAGCCCTGGCAGGTGTGGACCGCGTGCACACATCTGACTGAACTGAAATTTGGGTGTGATCCTCTGATTCTGCCCTCTGGATGCTGGGACTATAGGTGTACACCAACCACACTCAGCGGAAAATATGTATTGACATAAAGCAGGAAGCAAAGGCATGGCGTTCTGTTATATTATATGTCATACATACACATCTGAATTTAAAAATTAATTTATACATTTGTGCTATTAATTTAGATAATTAATATAATTATCTTGCTCTTTGCTGCATATTTGTTTTCGCCTCATATATTCAGACTTATTCATCTGCTTCAGCATCGTGGTTGTCAGGATGAAGAACTCTAAAGTCTGGACCATTTCTTCTTGGCATCATTATCATTATGTGATTAGCTGTTAACTGGTGTTTCATAATTTGAGGTTATTCCACTTAACATTTATGGCTTAATATTCTCTTGGGACAACACATCATGATCTACATTTAATTTTAAAATTCATGGTGAAGTTTGGGCAAGGATCTCTCCTTTTAAATGTAAGACAGTTCCAGAGCTTTATTCCAGTGAGAATAGCTAATAGGAGGAACATGCACACTTTTCACTAAGAAGGCTTCATACAGAAGGAGACTCGATTTCATCTGAGAATAATTATAGATTTGAAAGAAAAAAATACTAAACAAAAATACTTGTTTTTCATTTCCATTCCTTCATTTCACATTTAATCTGAGCTTTTGTATTTGAATTCGTCTTTCAGAGTAAATCACTGTTTCGCGCAGACAGAAACAGAACTCATGAGCAATATTAATATCACATATTGACACTGCCTTCCATTACTCTTGTCGTGGCTTCAAAAGGAGTCACCTTAGATGTGTGTCTTCTGGTTTCCTAAGATCACGGATTCTTGGGACCAACTGATGTGACTGAGGTTAAGAGAAAGCACGCTAATTTCACCATGTGTGGAACAGAAATCTCAGCACGGTATGCCATGTTCCTCATCTGCGCATGCCATCTGAGTCCGGAGCTGGACTGTGATCCGCTCCAGAAGAAACGAGCGTAAACAAGCCAAAGTAGTGATGAAAACAACGTCCGATCTTGATCATCTCACTGTCTGAACCTCAGAAGTCTGGCGTCTGTACGGCATTTCCTGCCTCCGGTCCCGCTCATCCCCACACTCTTCCTTTGCACCTCCTCTACGTGTGGGTAGACCGAGGAAAGAATGAACAGTTCAGTCAGCAACATGAAACAAGGAAAGACGCTGAAGAATGTTTCTTCGTTAGGGAATCTCAGTATGGGGTTCGCGTTTCTATTTCTTCTGGGCAGCGGTCAGGGCACTAACGCTGCCTTTGAGATTGGCATCTCTATTCCTGTTTTGAACTTATAATGTAGTCTTACATTATTCATTTTTCCGTAAACAAAAAAAATCCCTTTCTGATGTGTCGTTGAGTTAGTTGGTTTAGGGAACTAAAAGGAGAATTCTAGTCTGAGCGCTGCCTCATTTGCGGCATTGTTTAACCATGCGCCTGACCTCTTGGGCACCAGGGTACCTGAAATGGAGAAATAGAGTGTATCACTAGCATTCTCACGCCGCCCCTCCATGACCTCTGGTGATCCTGCAATAAAACGGAAACTAAAATATTATTTTGGAGATACTTTTCTCTGTGACTGGACAAACTTTAAATTTATAAGATCAATTAAAATGTTGATTTTTCTAGAAAGACAGCTTAGAAGTTGTAAATTGAAGAGTTACTGAAAATTTCCAAATTCTGAAACTGTGGTCACTGTAGGCTAAAGTTAGTGGTTAAAAACTTGAGATAAGAGTAAATACAAAAATAGCCATAAATCCGTGTCACCTCCCTGATGTTAGAAATCATGTTGCTAAGAGTTCCACTTTTCTATTTTTCTGGAAAAGATAGTTGCTAATACCTTGAATCAGTAAGTCAGATTGTTTCTAACTCCTTCCCAGCCTGCCTTGGCCAGCAGGCATTCACCTCCTTCAGGCTGAGTCTCAGGTTAAATGCCTTGAGAGCCAATAAGCAGGTAAATTTACATAACAATTAACCTTCTCATCAGTGGTGGGTGATTGGGTGGCCAGGAATACATCTTGACTGTGATAATCCACACCTTCACCCTAATTCCTCATCTTTACATCTGATATCAAAGGAAGGGTCTAAAACTTAAGCTTGTCTTAGGACTCACGATCTACAGTGTTTCTACCTCTTGTTTTGTTTTGTGGTCACTAACCACAAAGAAATTTGTCTTTTTTTTTTCCCCCGAACACTGGAAATAATTTACTGGTTTTAGAAATATTAAACCACAAGGGAAAAAAAAAGTTTGAGAAACATTACGGGTCTGCCGAAGCCCTCAGAAAGCCAGGAAACGGAGAGTTAACGCAGGGGCTCTGATCTAACTGTGTCTGAGGGAGTTAATAACCCCCAAGGAATGACAGCTTGTGCCTAGCCCACAGATACAGAAACTGAGAAATCAGCCTGGTGTTGCCAGAGGGATGTGGCAGGAAGCACCCACGGTGACTACAGTTGGAGCGTCTCCTCCTGCACAGCTTCACTGCATAAGATAACACAAGTTCGAAGCCAACTAACACAGCAAAGTCTGTTTCACTTTGGGACACAGAAGCAGTCAATGGTCAGATGTCTCAAATGAGATCAGAGTGATGGCCATTTGCATAGTTTATGCGCCTGGCATATGGAAGAAACAATGCCTTTCCTCCGGTCACTTTACTGGTCACACGGTGAAGGCCAGGAGAGAGCTCAGAGAGTAAAATCCCCGCTGTGTTCCTCACACAGGACAGCCTTTATTGGCAGTCGTGGGCGCAGGTTTTAAAGGCAGCTTTTCAAACATTATGCACTGCTCATATAGATACACATTTCAAAAAGCAGCCTTGAAAGAAAACTTCTGCTAATAACATCATTGTCAGAATTTCAATTATCTGGTAATGGGTTTACTTAAAATTGTACATTTTTTTAAGATTGTGTCAAAGGAAAGAAGGAGCTCTTTCACCTTGCTATAGGAAAACGTGGTTTGTGAAGACTTGGGGCACGTCAGTGTTCACGCCATCCTCTTGGTTCTTGGATCCTGCTATTCTGTTCTAGAAATCTGAAATGTCTAATTCGAAATCTTTATTAAATTGAATCTAATTTTACATGGGCAAAAAATAATCACACATGAAAAATTATGTATTTTTCCTCAAGACCTTAATATTGCTATTTCTTTTCTAATAGCTAATTATTATATAGTATAGAAAAATCTGTATTGAATTTTAATAAGAATATTTATATTAAAGTCATTTTAGTTCTAAATAAATTATTTAGTATATATGCTATTATTATAATTAAGCTAAATTTGTATCAGAATGTTGTTCTGGGTTAAATTTAGTGCTTTGTGTCTCTTTAGCTTGTAAAGCTAAAAGTATTGAAAGTCTTTGAATTATAGACACATCTTTGAAAGAACTGAACCACATCACCACCACAAGATAGAGTGCAATATTAAAACCATTGCTTTGGAACTGGAGTTTTATGAACTGAAGCGTGACTGTTAGTTGATGGATTCTGTATCATGTCATTGAGAGTGCATTGTTTCCTTTTGTGTGAAAAAAGTGACACTTTCCATATGTGCCAGTTACACATGTAACCAGAAAACGAAAGATAAACTTAGGAAGTCACAAATAGACTGCTCTTAACTGAAAGAAAAATAACTTTTGTTTGGAATCACTTTGCCTTCCCAAATATACACATACATACACATGTAATATGTATACACACATGCACACACATACATATATGTATAAATAGAGAGATAGCTATATATTTGAGTGCTGTCTGTTTCAAAAGTAAACTAATCATAAAAATGAGCCATGTTACAATGTTGTACTTAAGAAATGTCCATTTTAAACACACAGTTATATTTATTGGAAACTAATCATCTGTTTGTATGCACTAGTAATCAGAAGGCTCTAGCAAAATAAGAGGCATTTAGCAGTCTGCTAGGCAGCAGTGGATATTGCTATAGGTAGGCAAGGATTAGCTTTTGTAACCCAGAAATATTGTTTCATCTGAATCTTATCCCTTGGCGATTAAACTCTAGTTTTCTATGCTTTAGTATAGAAATGTTTGTGCATAAACATTATAAAAGGAAGTATTTCCAGATTCTGGAGCTAAATTATAATTTCCCACATTGCATATTCCAAAGCCCAGGTTGATAGGGTTAAAGCCATGTGTATGATACAATTATTAAACCTATAACTCCCACCCCTTTACCCCACAACATGGAAATCACATTACCGGGGACAGAAAAGCATACAGGACCCAAAGACGTCATTAACACACTTCTGATACTCTAGATGCTTGAGAAGGGGCCTCTTTACCTTAACGAGCCTGCTTTTCTATTCTGAGCTGGAAGGACTCTTGACACATTTACATAGAAAACGCAGTCAATGTTTGGAAATGCTTTGTAGTGGCCAAGAGCTGTGCATTTCCTTCTGCTGACCTGATTCTTTTCTTCAAATAAAGTAAATTAATAGAAGATGCCTCACGCAGGCTCACTGCAGATGTGCACACACTGCAGAGCTAATTGCTCTTCTTCTGCACAGCCCCATCCTGCACATGCTGCAGTTTACATTCGCCGGCGTGAGCTTTTCAGGGACGGCACTCTGCCACACAGTGGATAGCAATGCGCTTGCATCACCAGATTATCTCAGCGCCATCAAGGCCTTGGATTCACGCTCCTCATTTCCTTACCACCCACACCCATCCCTCCCCTCTCTTTGGAAGGCTGATTTGTGTTAAGAGGGGACCACCAAGCCATTAACTCTAGGACAGAGCTAGCGTTCTGCGTGGAGGACGAAGCTCATGATCATATCACATTAGCTCTTCCCCTGCACTATCCTTGTTTCTCCCAGTGCTTTCAAGAGGCAATAACTTCAAATACCTCGCATGGAAATGATAAAGTGCCTGTTGTGCCTTCTCTTTGAAGGCGTTCTCCTGCGGAGTATCATATTTAAATAAATTGCCATTGAGTTTAGCGAGCAGCACAATCATGCCCATTGAGGTAGAGTCTTTTGATCATATTTGGTAACGCAATCAAGGATCACATGAGGATTCTCTAGCAGGCCAGCCTTGCTGTGTGCTAAACAGGCGACAGGAGAGAGGGCATTAATTGCCCTGAACCCACCAACATAACAAAGCACACCTGTGTTCCATATACTCTAGCCCCTCAGGCGGTGGTTACATCTACCACCAAAGAAATTCTTTTCAGTTGATTGATCAGTGATTTCATAACAACTATTCAATTTTTAAAATGCAGGTATACTCCTGTTTAAAAAAAAACAAAGAGAAATGTGCATAGACACACACCATTGTACTTTTATGGAAGGGAATGCTCTGAATGGGACAGGAACCATAAGCTCTTCGCTGATTGACAACTCAATTCCCATCTCCACCATTGGTCTCCTTTCTTTCACCCTCATAAGGAGACAATAGCTGCCTACCTACTGCAACACTTTTCTTGAGGATCCCAGGAAACACTGCCTAAGAAGAAAGACCTTAGGAAAACAAGCTTTCAAAGCACCTTACAAGTGCACTGGTCTTACCAACTGTGGGCCTGTGTGGCGCACAATCTGTGAACAGTGAGCAGGAGTCTGCCTCATGGTCTCTTTGCAAGTGCTTTTATGATGTAAGTCTTGCTGGAAAAGAAATAGAGCTTTGGTATCTTTCGTCTTTCAGAAATACAGGGTCTTGCCTGGTGAACATTAGTGGAGGGAGCGTGGGGACACTCTTGAACTCCAGCAGATGGGTTCCCAGAGGAGCAACAGATGTGGACACGGGGGCTTGTGAAGGATTTCCTGCCGTACAGTCCAGCACTCCGACTTTCCGTTCCTCTCTGAGACATGAATGAGAGCTAACCGATGGTATCCTGAATCACTTCCTCCTGGCAGACACCTTGATGACCTCTTACCCTGCCTAGCCCCTGACACCCATTTTTGATAGTGAAAGAAAGTAAAAGAAAAATTTAAAAACAAAGAAAGCAACTAGTAAAGGTTTCTTTTTAATCTCTACCTCCATCAGTTTTGGGAAACGTCTCCCCCCCCCCTCACCCCCCCCCCGGCATGATTCAACACTGCTTTTCTGTGGAGAGGAGACTGGAAGGCTAGTTCCAGGCAGATTCCCTGACTGACGGTCAAAGGGACAAAGAACCGAAGGAGTTGGGCATAGAAAACACATCTTCAGTTCTATGCTGGCAGTGATGGTTGAAGCTCCTTCATGGATGTTGAAGGGTGTTTCCTATCTATACATCCTTACTGTGACTGAAGTATTATATCTATAACTAGACAGATAGATACCTATATCTCTAGCCCTTAAATGGTGTGAAATATGTAATCACCATTTTACAAATAAGATAATGAAGATTAGAGATGTTTGACTCATTTACCCAGAATTCCTCATCGTTAGTTGATATATCCAGATTTTCAATTTAAATCCATGCAGTTGAAAGCAGTATGATCTCATTTCTACCCAAAGCCAGTGTTCAAAGTGGCCCCTAGAATGGAGTTGGGGAAACCAAATAAACTACACCCTGAAGAAAATTATCAAAACTCCACTCTCAAAGTGGAACAAAACAATAAGTATTTGTTCCAAATACAGCATGTGTAATGAGAAACTGGGTGGCATTTTCTGAAGGGAAGAAAAGCTGCCGTCTTTGCTCAACTGTTTCTCTCATAACCTGACTTCAACTGACCCTAGTGATCAGGACAATGAGGAAGACTCAGGCCCATGAGTCAGCCCTTGCAGCGCCCTGTGTCCACACACAGCCTGAAAGCACAGTCACGGGCTTCACACGATGCGTCTCTGTTTATGGCGAGGGAGGTAGAGGGAAGAAAGGCTGCCGGCTTTGTTATGTGTTCAGGAACAGTTAAAAGTCTTCATCCCCAGAGGCTACTGGGCAGTTGTTGGCTTGGTGCCGACATTGTTAAAACTGTGTTTGTTCTCAAGTCTCTAGGAGGAGTTTTTAATATTTTAAATATTCGTGTTCTTCATGTTCCTTCTCTATTCTCTAGAGAAATTGTTTAAATCATTTGATTGATCTATTTTTAGGGAGCAGCTCAGTTGTAACCCATTAGCAGAGAGCCTTGCTTTCTGTTAGCTTTATAGTGCTTTCTGTAGGATCTGTTAGTCATGTTCCTAGAATTTCTACCAATCCACAGTCCCAATCTTGCCCATGAGTTAAGCAGTTTGAACAGTACTGAGAGCCTTTCTTTTCAGTACGACATAATAAATTTAAAAAATAAGCTAATGAGCTCCTCTTTTCTCTTTATAGTCAATCCTAGTGATTGAGTTTTAATATTGAAGTGTGTGATTCCTATTGTACACAGGCTATCAAAGGTTGGTGAGCAGACCTAAAGAACAGGCTGTGTGGAATGTTTCACCGTCTAGACCCCTTTCGCTGAAACTCTGGTTTCCTGGGACAGCTGAGCCATGTGGTATTATGGAAGGCATCAGTCTTTTTGCAGCTTTGACACTTGTGACGTGAACACTAAGGACGTTTTTAGTAGAAGATGCACACATGCAGGAGATGACCTAGCTCTGCAATGAAGCCTGTAGTTTTATTAACCGGCCTTACTGTGTTTCCTACCATCTCCTCCCAACATGAGTCAGCCAACCTTTGCTTTTATTGAAAAGAAGGGACGTTATTTATCTGAACAGTTTCACTAAGTCCTTTCCAAGGTGCAAAGCATGTGTGTGTGAGAGAGAGAATGTGTGTGTGTGTGTATGTGTGTGTATGTGTTTGTGTGGTAAGTGTATGTGTGAATGTGTGTTTGTGTGGTAAGTGTATGTGTGAATGTGTGTTTGTGTGGTAAGTGTATGTGTGTGTATGTGTGTATATGTGTATATGTGTGAGTGTGTGTATGTGTTTGTGTGGTAAGTGTGTGTGTGAGTGTGTGTGTGTGAGTATATGTATATATGTGTGTAAATGTTTGTGACTGTGTGTGTGGTAAGTATATGTGTGAGTGTGTGAGTGTGTCTCTGTGTGTGTATGTGTGAATGTGTGTGTGTGTGATAAAGTATTGCAAGACTGGATGTTGTTGGTTCAGTGGGATGAATAATTTCTCCTTTAGCTCTGCTCCTATACTTGGTACTTCTTACCTAGTGTGCAATGGTTTGCTGCAAACACACAGGGACTAAGAACTCCTCAGATCAGAAAGGATGTGGCTGATTCTGATTTAGTCGTTGGAAGGTTTGTATTAGGTCAGAGGGGAGCTTGCGTGGGCACCTTCCTCATATGTAGGGACAAGCAGGAAGCTGTTTGTTGACGCGGTACTGCTTCAGGTTGTGGTGAGTGTGTGTGTGTGTGTCTTTGTGTGTGCGAGTGCATGCACACACACACACACACACACACACACACACGTCTTTAGTTACCAAATTCTCCAGGATTTTTAGGTTTATAAAATATAAATCTTCATACTTAGGAGCAAATCAATCTGTGTTTTGACTTAAGAATCTTGGCAAGTTTTAACAAATGTTTTGTAATTGTTAGCATGAAGTAAAGACAAAGCAGAGGAGAGAAATGAAAGGCTTTGGAATACACGGTGTGTGTCACTCGTTTCAAGCAGGGACACTTCTGTTGGCTGGCAATATTCCTGGTACACTTGTGCCCTGAATCTGCACTGCAGACCCAGTCAGTGGACACCCCCGCAGTGACGTCCTTCTGCCCTGTCTAGGCGGTGCACGTGGGCAGCCTCTCTACTCCCTGCAAGAGCCTGGGCCACTGCAGATGAGCGGGTGTTTATTGTGATTGCGTTACATATGGCCCAAACCTCCCGGCATTTGAACTTGCTATTGTGATTGTGTTACATATGGCCAAACCTCCCGGCATTTGAACTTGCTATTGTGATTGCGTTACATATGGCCAAACCTCCCGGCATTTGAACTTGCTATTGTGATTGCGTTACATATGGCCCAAACTCCCGGCATTTGAACTTGCTATTGTGATTGCGTTACATATGGCCAAACCTCCCGGCATTTGAACTTGCTATCTCGCTCATCAGTGTCACATGTAATCTGCTTCATCACTCAAATCACAGGAAACAATATGTTCCGCATTTTTACACAGCGTAGGACTCCCCTGCAGTTGCCGAGATCTGAGCCTGGAACTGGAAACGAACCTTTCCATAACTAAGTTAAAACTAATGCTGTCAAGCCCAGCATCGTGATTCAGAGGGGAAAGAGGAAAACATCCGACCAACATTCAGCAAAGAAAGAGATTTATCAGCCCTCTTTGTCACCAAATGCCTCCTCAGGAACCACTCTGTTGAATCACATGTCAAAGAGTCAGAAACAGGGGTAACGAACCTGAGTCTTAAAGGGAAACACACTTGACTGTTTTTTCATTCATGTTTTGTAGACATTCTTAGATTCTATAGTGATATGCTGGAAAGCAGGTTTGTTTCTTGCTTGCTTTTTTTTTACAGTTTTATGGAGAAATAGTTTTCATGCCTTAGAAGTTCACCCCTTTAAAAATGTATGAGTCAGAGATTTGTAGTGTATTATCACCGCCAGTCACAAAGACAAATCTTACACCATCTAACCATCAACTCTGTAATGTCAATTGCAGGTGTCAGGCTGACGGTAGAGTAAGCAAAGCACTCCCTCTGGGTATGTCTCTGAGGGTTCCAGAGGACACCCACACATGCATTTGTTACCATGGTGAGGAAAACAAGTCTTCCCTGAGAGTGTTACCATCCCAAAGACTGAGAACAGGCAAGCTAAGCGATGAATTTACTCTTATACAGTATCCTCCCATCTGAGTCTGAATACCCTGTGATAGCCCTGAAAAATCAAAACTAGAGATTCCCTGGTCTTGGGACCTTGACTCTTGCACCAGCCTTGCCCTGTGCCTCCATCTACTCTTCTCCTCTGACCTCCTCACTCTGACTAAGACACATTATTGATTTCATGTTTTTCCAATGGGGCAAGACCTCTCTTGAAACTTCCTGTAGTAAACAACCTCTGTCTGCCTGTGTTTAGGCACCCGTTTATCTATATTCTGTTACAGTGTTTGACATAGAACCCTGATACACCCTCATGTCTCTGTTTTTCCCAACAATAACAAACTACAATGGTTTCTATTGAATTATCTGTTTTGACCATTACACACAAATGGAATTTTAGAGTGTGTGTGTGTGTGCCGCGTGTGCATGATGTGGGCTTCCCCTCTGTATGCTGTGAATATGTTTTATTACCGCTAGTTAATAAAGAAGCTGCTTCAACCTATAGCAGGGCAGAATATAGCCAGGCTGGAAGAGATATATAGAGTAGGCAGAGTCAAGGAGATGACATGTAGCTGCCAAAGGAGACAGACACTGGACCCTTAGCAGTAAACCACAACCTTGTGCAGATTAATAGAAATGGGTTAATTTAAGATATAAGAGCTAGCTAGGAATACATTAGAGTCATTGGCCAAACCATGTTGTAATTAATATGGGTTTTGTATGATTGTTTGGGTCTTGAGCGGCCGGAAACAAATAAACAGGCTCTATCTACATGTGTGCATGGCATGTATTACTTTTGACAGCTTTCCCCTCAACATGTTTCAAGTTTCCCCAGTGCCACAGCATGAGTGGTACTTTGCTGTTTGTATGACCATTGTTTGGATGGACCATATTTTCTTATTCATTTACCAGGTGCAGTTCAGCTGTCCCAGGAGTGCTGCTGTAAACATCCATGATCTGTGTTTTTAGTCCTCTTGGGTGTACGCTTATGAATGGGATGACTGAGTCATGAAACCTCTCCCTGGTTAACAGTGTGAGAATCTGTAGAACATCTCTCAAGGTGGCTGCCCCATTTCCCAAAATGGTCTCTGAGGGTTCCACCCCCTCATAGCCTTACTAATGCTCTTTTCTTAATGTGACTTCTTAGTTCTACTGATTCTATAACTATGAAGTGTTTGGATTTGCAGTTAGTGGCTTATGACATAAAACGAGATTTGCAGACCTTACTGATTTTGTGTATTTGGAGAAATGTATGTTCAAATCCTCCGGTCATTTCTTGGTGCCGTCACCTGCTCTGTTCTTGGGTTGTATGTCTCCGTGTGTGTTCTAGATATAAATCTCATTGCTCATGTGTCCACAACAGGAGCAGCTGTCACAGCTTGCACATAAAGATGGTTTTTCTAGTTTTCTGTATTTCTTTCTCTTTTCTTTGTAGCGTTTTTAAGCTATGAAAGTTAATAATTTTGAGCAAATCTGTCTCTATGTTGTTGCTCACACTTTTGACACTGCATACTATAATCATTAAAATTCAAGGAAAATTCACACACAAGTTTTCTTTAAAAAACTTTATAATACTAGCTCTGATACTAAATTGAGACATTGCCTTCATTTTGAGTTAAGTTTTGCATATGGTATCAGGTGTGGACCTATAGAGTTCACATGCATCTCTCAGGCTGTGCTAGCACAATTTGTCTGATAATTATTGTTTCCTTATCAAAGAACTTTGAAACTCTTGAAACTCAGTTAACTATGGTCAACCTCGTTCCGCACTCTCAGTTCCACTCACTTGATCAACGCGTCTGCGCTTAAACCAATATCACACTTGATTCATCCTGCTTTGAATAAGTTTGAGTCTTCCCTCCTTTGTTCTTGTTTTCAAGACTGTTTTTCCTATTCAAGCTTCCAGACAAACATTGCTGAAAGAAATTAAAGTGTATTTAATAAATGGGAAAAAAAATCTCCTATATTTTCCAATGACGCCGGATTTTTGTGAATTAGCTCCGGCAATTCTACATGGTGTCTTGGTAGGAATTAGCAAGCTGATCATAAAATCACTAGGGAAATTCTGGGGAACACAATAAACAAAATAATCTTAATTGCTTGATAGCCCAAGCAAGGTATCTTCTGTGGATGAAAATATAGTTAAAACTGAAATGTTCCAGGAAGTCTTGGATTTATTTTTTCTGGTTTTTATTTTGAAAAGCATAAGGAAAATCATACAAAATATGAAATTTACCTTTTGACTTCGTGGAGTAGCAGGAAAAAGTAAGAGCTCACTTTGCACTTTTTGAACTTACCTGTTTTACCTCTTAAACAGGTATATAATTTATAGCATCTATGAAATATAATTGTTCTGATACCAGTTCATCTTGAAGGGTTGTATCTTGGAAAGAGTCATTTTTATAGGCCCATCATAAATCACAGGTGCTCAGAAATTGTATGGAATATTACAAAGATTTTCAACACTGCTTATTAACCATGTGAATCATTTGGAATTAACAATTGCTATGAATCCCCGAATTCTATTCAAAGGACATCATTTGTGAGATACTAGATACTTCTTTCTCCTTCTCCTTCTCCTCCTCCTTCTTTTGCCCACCTCTAGTAATCTTAAATATCCCCACAAAGAAGCCACAGTAAGTCTCCATGAAGTGAACTGTGCTTATTTTTCGTGTCCGTATCATGAGACACAGGAATTTTCTGCTCAGCCTTCAATTCAGGCAGAAGTGATATTAAAAGTGATTTAGTAGGTAGGAAAATAGGCAAACTAAGAGGCATTGGGGGTTCTGTAGGCAAGGAAGACAGTCAGGCAGAATGGCTGGTAAGTAGCCTTACGAAGAGTGAGGTGATCCCACCAGGATGTGTTGGGTAGCAACGGGAGAATCCCTCACCCGAGAGCCCTAGACCAGGAAAACGAGTTTATGAATGGCCTGGAGAGACCACT
The DNA here is from genome assembly GCF_037038515.1 of Microtus pennsylvanicus. Taxonomy (NCBI): domain Eukaryota; kingdom Metazoa; phylum Chordata; class Mammalia; order Rodentia; family Cricetidae; genus Microtus; species Microtus pennsylvanicus. Next base: position 72,651,139 of record NC_134592.1, on the reverse strand, counting down.
TGGACACCCAGTCTGTGTGAGAAGGTCAGGTAAGTATGAACTTGGAACTGTTTTCTTAAATACCTAACATGTGTTTGACAAAATCAGTGGGACCCCAAAGAAACAATGTAAAATATAGAAATCATATCATTGTTCTTTTTTACATTTTGATACAACAGTTCCTATTCTCAGAGGGAAGCAAGATATCAGCATCTTACTTCCTCCAGTACGGCTTATTAACACACTAACTCGATAACCAGAAGAATAAGCCGGTAGTCTGTATTCTAAGCCCATTTTAAAAATAAAGAAAGCAAGATTTCACAAATCTGAATTAAGTGGTTTATTCCAACGTAGGAGTAGTTATATTAATCCACTTTCTTTGGTGGCAGATGACAAGAATGGGAAGTTCGAAGGCTTTAGTTTCAAGCAGGAGAGAGCAGCCCCATTCCTGCAACAAACAAGCAGAGTACGGTGGAACGTACAGGAAGCAATCCTTGTGAGATACTATCCGGAGTCAGGGCACGACTGTGGTCCTCAGAAAGTTAAATAAACACAAGGAGCCCGAGGACAGGTCCAGCATTCCGACTGAAGGATTTTCAGGACCTCAGAGCAGGGCAATGGAACCCGCGAGGAGTACAGTTCTCTTGCTGAATACAGTAAAGAGAGGAGAGCTTTGGGGGGAGGGAACTCGCCTCTGCATGGGCGATTACCAAACTGTGCGCAGGTCATGGCAGCTCATGAAGTCAGGCTAAGCCAGAATTCTAGAGAGAGCAGAAGAGAAAAAGAATCTTGGAGCTCCGTTTAACCAGGGAGAGAAGGCCTCTGGAGCATATGGGTATTCAGTAGGAAATATTTTTAAAAAAACTATTAAAAAAGCATGACAGATTCTCACTGATATAACTTAATATTAATGTGTGAAGCTGATGTGCAGGGTATCCAGTTGCCAATAGAATAGCGGTTCAGTGCTAGGCAAAGAAAGGGTACCTTTGTCGGTGGACTAGCATCTGGAATGGGAGGGGAAATAGGAGCATACCGCCGTAAATATTTCCCTCTCCATGTGCTGCGTTACAACACGGCTTGAAGACAGACGACAATATGTTAAAGATGTTTATTGTAAACTCTTGGGCAACTGTTTAAAAAATCAAAACACAACAAAAACAAAGAGGTATTGCTAATGAGCCAAACACACAGATTATTTCCAAAGCTGAAAGATAATTTAAAACAAATTAGGAAATAAAAGCGAATGTATCAAAGATAAAAAGAGAAGAGGCGATGGGTGCAAATCCCACCATATGGGCAATTACACTCACTAGAAGTACTTCATCTTCAAACAACCCGGATGTGAGCATCAACTGAATACACGGAGCCAACTGTGAGCACACTCTAAGGAAGTTCCAGTAATACATGAAGCTACCATGATCGTTTGCCTCCGTCGACCAGGGTCTTGCCTTGTAACATTTCATCTTTTAGCCTTCATTGCAATCTTCTTATTGCTAATGCACAATTTTATGAAATATAAATATATATACTATATACATAATTCAGTACAAAATTGACATTTAACTAATAGACTGCCATTCCCTCCTTAATCTTTAATTAGTGTGTATTTGTTGTGTAGTGTTGGGTGTCATGTAATTTCTTTGAAGTAAATTACGTTGTTTGAGCATATTTACCCCAACGATTTCCTCCTCTTCGCCCCCCAAATTTTCCTCTCCCCTTTAGTTCACTGCATGTACCTTCATCTCCTTTCTTGTCTTCTCTCTCTCTTTTTCTCTCTCTCTCTTACACATACATACACACAGAGACACATAGACACTTAGACACACACACAAACACACAGACAGACACACATAGACACACAGACACACACAGACACATAGACACTTAGACACACACAGACACACATAGACACTTAGACACACACAAAAATACACTTTACACTTTTAGGTACCAGTGGGACTCACAACCGAGAGAACACCTACAATGTTTGTCTTCCTGCATCTGACGTCTTTAGCTTTGTGTACTCTCTAGATTGTCTATTTTCTAACAACGAACATAGTGCAATTCTTTTCCCCGGAAGACTAAGTCTCCATTCTGTACACATGCCATGTTTATCTGTAGATGGATATCTAGGTGATTCCATTACTTGGCTTTTGTGAACAGTGCTGCAATAAACACGGACATGCAAGTATCTACATGGGCATGTTATCCTAGCATTCTTCAGGTGTGTACCTGGGACTGCATCAAGTCCAGAAAAATAACTGATTTTCATGTTGTTCACTTATTTATTTATTTATTTATTTATTTATTTATTTATTTATTTATTTATTTATGTTTTAAGTCAGGGGTGATGATTTACAATCTTTTTATATATTGTAAATAAAACTAATGGCCCATCCACTTGGATTCCTCTTTATTTCAGTTCTTATAATCATTAGCTCTAAAATTACTACTTGGTTCGTCATTTTTTGTTGCATATATTTCTTGCCTATCATGTGTTTCAAAGGTATTTGGGACTGTTTCTCTGATGTGTAGCTTAAAACACTCAATGCTAACACCTCTTACTTTGGGGTTTGTTTCTCTTGCTACATTTGAGATATCCTGATTTTTGCATGACAATTGAGATGTGACTAAACCCCAAATATTTTGGTTCCCTTACGTTACAAAACTCGGAATTTTATTTAATCCTGTGTGTTTTTTCAAAGGCATTTCATTATCTTATTTGTGTGAGTGCTTGGCCTGCACGTTCATCTGTGTAACAAGTGCATGCAAGTGGCAATGGAGGCCAGAGAGGCTATCACAGTCCCTAAAACTGGAGTTACGGATCTTTGTGAGCTGCCATGTGGGTGCTGGACACAAACTGGGGTCCTCTAGGAGAGCAGCCAATGCTCTTAACCACTGAGCCATTTCTCCAGCCCCTATCTTATGTAACAGGAACGCTCCTCTATTGTAACTCCATTAGGAAAAGGAGGAACCTCATCAATGCTACCAGATGCTAATAGAAATCAGGGCAGCGGCACTTGCTTCCTATTGAAGTTACCTCAGATACAGAAGGTTCTCAGTAGATCTCAGCTACAATGGCCCCAGCATTGCCTGACTCTTTGTGCCGCTAACTGGCTTGCCTTTCTTGTATACACAAGACCAAAGCTGTTAAATTATTTAATTTACCCCCAAACAGGAGTTGCTAATTTATTTGCGAACTCAATAAAACCACAATAACAGAAATTCAAAAGGTGTTATGAGAAAATTATGCTCTTATTATCCATGAGCATAGATCCAAAAATCCTTTATAAAGTATTAGTGAATTGGTGTATAGAAATAGTAAAGTTAATTTTATATTTGAGAAAGTAATCATTGCACTTTGTGTTGTAAGTAGATAACTCCAAAAATCAACATGGTTTTTCGGACTAGACTTGTCAAAAGTCTCTTTGACAAAATTAAATGTCCATCAGTGTATATATATATATATATATATATATATATATATATATATATATCCCGCTTTCACCAAGCAGCTATAGGGGTGTGGCAGCAAGCAACAGACGTGGCGGTGGCAGCATAAGCTGAGCGCTTGCATCTCGAGCAAACAGGAAACAGGAAGCACACTGGGAATAACTTGAGGCGTCTCTCAAGCCTACCTCCACTGATGTCCCCCCTCCAGCAAGGCCACTTCTCCTCAGCCTCCACTAACAGGACCACTATTGGGGGGCCAAGCATGCAGATGTCCAGGATTATAGGGGACACTTGTTCTAACCACCACAGGAACCAAACAAGGAGTTTTGCTTTCAGTAATGCTATCCGATGTTACACCCAGTATCTTAGAAACTGAAAAATACAAAGAGAAAAAGCAAGACATATTAATTAGAATAAAAGATTATCACTGTCTCTATCTCCATCCATCGCCCGATGAAGGTTCTATGGTATTATGCAAGATATTCATCAGTGTGGTTATAGGATAGGGCCATTTCAGGTTCCTTATCCTCAGCTGCCCACGGCACTAACTGGGGACATCCCCCTGGGCACCTGGGAACCCCTCTAGGTTCAGGTCTCTTGCCTACCCTAAGCTGGATCCCTTAGGATGGAGATAGAGACAGAGACCCACATTGGAGCACCGGAATAAGCTCCCAAGGTCCCAATGAGGAGCAGAAGGAGGGAGAACATGAGCAAGGAAGTCAGGACCGTGAGGGGTGCATCCACCCACTGAGACAGAGGGACTGATCTATTGGGAGCTCACCAAGGCCAGCTGGACTGGAACTGAAAAAGCATGGGATAAAACCGGACTCTCTGAACAATGAGGACTGATGAGAAGCCAAAGACAATGGCACTGGGTTTTGATCCTACTTCATGTTCTGGCTTTGTGGGAGCCTAGCCAGTTTGGATGCTCACCTTCCTAGATCTGGATGGAGGGGGGAGGACCTTGGACTTTCCGCAGTGCAGGGCACCCTGACTGCTCTTTGGACTGGAGAGGGAGGGGGAGAGGAGTGGGGGGGGGAGGGGGAGGGAATGGGAGGCTGGGAGGAGGCGGAAATTTTTTTTTATTTTTCAATAAAAAAAAGAAAAAATAAGATTATCACTGAATAAATAAACAAGTCACAGACTGAAATAAAAATATTTCAGGCACATATAGCTAAAGCATTTATATCTTAGAATGTAAATAATTTGTATACTTAGTAATGAAAAGTCAATGCAAATTGGAAAGAAACTGAAGATAGGTTTTACCAAAGATTCACAAATCTTGAAATACAGGAAAGGATACTGAAATTTATTAGTTACAAGATAAATACAAATTAAAACTCCAACAAAATGCTTCAGTTATTCTCTAAAATGACCATTTGAGACATACTTTTATGTTTTTATTTTACTTTGAGAATTTCATACATGCATATATTTATATTCTCAGATCATATTTACTCCACTCTAGCCTTGAGACCCCTCCTAGACCATCAGACAGCATTGCCCACCCAACTTCATGTCATTTTCCTAAACTAACATTATAAATAACCCACTAAGTCCTGTTAATGCCATCTGCATGTGCATGGGTGTGGGACCAATCACAGGAGCATAGGCAACCTATCAGGGGCAATACTCCTGAAGAAAACTGACTCTCCCTGCCTCAGTATCCATAATCTGGCAGTGGTTACTTAGCTAAAGATGGAGCCTTGTGGGTTCCTTCTCCATCTATGTGGGATCTTGGCTGGCTTGACTTTGTGGGGGTTTCGTTCAGAAAACAGCCTGCTGTGAGTTCAGAAGTCCCATGGCCATGCTGGATCCTGAAGACGACGGAGCTTCTCAGCAGTTCTCTCTGACCTCTCGCTCTTACAGTCTTTCCTCCTCCATGATGCTCTTGGAGGCTTGAGGAAAGGGGATGCAGAGGAATTGCACACAGTTGCCGCATTTAGGACTGTATTCCCCACAATTCCCAATTCTCTGTACTTTGATCAGTTAGTTGTAAGTCTCTGTATGACCTTTCATCCACTGAAAAAAGAATCTTCTCTGATGAGAGCAGAAAGCTATATAATCTATGGTTAGCAATGGTAGCAATCTGTAGGTAATATTTTTTTTTAAAAAAAACCTACTATTCCTATGTGGGAAGGTGTGGATATATCTCAACTGCAATTGTACAGGCGAGTTTGTTTGGCAACTTGACATAAGCTTGCCACAGTCGTCAGAGGAGGAAGCCTCAATTGAGAAAATGTCTCTATAAGATCTGGTTGCTGGCAAGCCTGTGGGGCATTTTCTTAATCAGTGATTGACGCAAGGAGGCCCAGCTCATTGTGGGTGGTACCATCCCTGGACTTGTGGTCCTGGGTTTTATAGAAAAGTAAGCAGAGCAAGTCATGATGAGCAAGCCAGTCTTCAGCACCCCTCCATGGCCTCTGCATCAGCTCCTCTCTCAGGTTCCTGCCCTGCTTTGTTTTGATGATGAATGTTGCTTTTGGTTATGATGCTTCATCACAGCAATAGGAACCCTAACTAAGACACCTATATTTTACCAAAAGAAGTGAGGTCCGTTCATCAAATGCTGGAATGGAAAAGTTAACCCGATCTGACAGAAATGTAAGTAACAGCAAAAGAATACCCAACCCCATCCATGGTTCCCAGAGCTTTGGGAAGGAGTTCTTGACTTCAATGGAACATGAGTAACTTTTTTATCTGATGGAAATATTCAATACCTTGATTATAAAGTTGATGAAATGGCTGAGTACATTTATCAGAACTTGGAGTCTGACACTGGAAACAAAGCCTACATATTCCATGCATGCTTAAAATACCTTAACAAACTTGATTTAAAAAACCCAGCAACTTCAAAATAAATTGTCTTGATGTATAGATAGAATGAAAAATATTTATTGTTGCAAATTATAATAACAATTGATTACTATTTTGATAAAATTGTGTAAATAAAATTGCTTACGTTTGATAACAGCTGACGTAACACTTTGGATTCAAATAAATGATTTTGCGGCAGTTTTTTTTTGTATAGCAACGTGCCATATGGTGTCATTACGATCTTAAATTTAGGGTTAATAAAATATAAATTCCTTTGAGGTGTTAAAGGATAAATTTCATGAATGTATCAAATACCTGATTAGTTGAACAAGTCTGGAACATTTTTATGTTATTTTTGAAATTTGTTTTGCATTTAGATGTGCTAAAAATTAAAAACAAATTTCCTGTTTTGCTTTTCCCTCCAGCCCTGGAGAACATAAAGTCTTTCAATGTGAATGAAACAGGAAACTCTTAGGAATTATCTTTTCAAGATGACAAAATTTATTGTTTACAATTTTTTTTTTTTGTGGAACATCTCGCTGGGCGGGCACTACTTAAGAGCGAGCGACTCCACTGCCAGGCGCCAGTTCTTGACGCTGCTGTGCTTGCTCTCCACCCTTTACAAAGCCTAGCTGAGGGTCAGTATGGAGAACAACTTCTGTTTGTTTCCCACGCTGTGGCATGATGATGTTACTGTGTGGGGGGAGAGTCCTCTAGACTGTCATCACAATGAATGAATTTAAATAAAAGACAGCGTTCGAAAGGATGAAAACACCCAGAAGAAACGGAGGGAAGGACTTAAGCCATTGAAGTCTTGTAATATTGTCTTTAATAGTATTTGAGAAGAGGCCAGCATGCGAGCATGAAATAGCACGACAGAGTGTCCGAAGGCAGACGCCATTTCCTTTGGGTCTCCGCAGCGTCAGAGACCTTCCGGTACCATCATCCCCATGTGAAGAGCTGCTTATTATGAACAGGAAAGAAGACTGCATGAAAGCATCACAGATCTTCTGAAGATGCAGGGCTCTTCAGTAAAAGAGTCACATATGCAAAATTGAAACTCGAAAGGAAGATGTGTGTCAGTCCTAAGCATTCCTGATTATTCCGGTAGCGTTTCTCATTTGCCTGCGAGGGTGGCCTGCAAATGGGTTGGCCGAGCCTTGTCTCCGGCTCTCAGACCCTGGAGCTGACACTGTTAATCACTGAGCCAAATAGAGGGTGTCAGATATAAACTGAAAAGGGGTATTGTTTGCCTAGAAGGGCCGGACCTTCTGGGAAAGCATTCTTGGTTCCTTCACAGTGCATGAGCATCACACTCTAAACAGAATATTAATTCCTGTGCTGATGGTTGAGTATCCATTGTAATCCCATGTAAGCGTCCATCAGGAAGCACTCACTTTCAGGTGTAAACGTCCAGTAATAGCCCGTTTTGCTGACGATTTCATATTGGAATTAATTGTCATACTCATCAACAACGTGAACAGTGAGACGTGAGACTACATGTATGATAGGAGGAGACGGTAGAAATACGGTTCGTGGAATACAAAACACGGTTCTTCTCTCCTCAAATTATTAACTTTGTGCGAAACGTCCCAGTCAGTTTTTTTCCTCTGTGCAGTTTGCTCTTCACTCACCTGCATAAAGAGTTAGGCAGCAGAAAGACAAACGCAGGATGCACTGGCTCCTAAGTGGATATTAAATGGAAAGCAGGCTACAACCCACAGCCCCAGAGACGCTAGGGAACAAGGCGGACCCTAAGAAGGAGGCATAAATCTCCCTAGGAAGGGGAAATTGGTAAGATCTCCTGGGTAAACTGAGGGGGTGGGGTAAGAAGGGAAGAGATGGGGAGGAGAAAGTGAGAGAACTGCATGGTCCATTTAAGGGAGGGACCGAGAGGAAAAGCCAGGAAAGAGGTATCTTATAGAGGAAGCCTTTATGGGGTCAGGGAGAGACCCAGTGCCTGGGAAACTCCCAGGAATCCACAGGATGAACCATGCTAAGACTCCTATCAGTAGTGGAGAGGGTGTCTGAACTGGGCTTCCCCTGTAATCAGATTGATGATTACTGTGACTGCCATCATAGAACCTTCATCCAGTAACTGATGGAAGCAGATGCAGAGATCCAAGGTCAAGCACTGCACTGAGCTCTGAGAAGCCAGGCGGAGAGAGAAGTGATTATACCAGCAAGGGGTGTCAAGACCCTGACAGGAAAACCACAGAGACAGCTGACCTGAGCTCATGAGTGTGCATGGACTCAAGACCAACGGTTAAGGAGCCTGCATGTGTCCAAACTAGGCCCTCTGCATGTGGGTGATAGCTGTGGACTGTGGTCCATTCGCTATGGTGGGATACCTTATTCAGCCTTAAGGGAGGGGGAGGAGCTTGGCCCTGCCTCAACTTGATATGCCAGGTAAGGGAAGCTTTACCCTTTCTGAGGAATAGTTAGAGGGTGGGAGGGGAGAAGGGGGGCAGGGAAATTGTGGTTGGATGTAAAAATGAACAAAAAACTTAAAATAGAAAAAAGAGTTGAATAGATGATACTGATTTGAAAGGACTCAAGTGTTAGGGGTGATAGTGCACACCTTTAATCTGAGCACTTGAATTAAAGGCAGAGGCAGGTAGATCTCTCCAAATTTGAGAGTTTGATTCCATCCTGATTTACACAGAAAGTCCCAGGCTAGACAGAACTACACCGTAAAAACTCTGACTCAAAAAAAAAAAAGAAAGAAAAAACAAGAAAGCAGGCATAAATGAAGTCAATGTTTTCTATATTGCCACAGGTATCAGTTTCTAAAACAAATCATTCTCTTGGAGATTTCAGATAAAACTGTTATAAAGTATAGCATAGGGAAGATGTGCAGTCGGTTGCGGGTAATTAATCCAGAGCCCGGCACAGCGAGGCGGTTGGAGAGTGACGTCATTTGTTAGAAGAGAGTGTTTAAAACATAGCGATGTCCATGTTTAATGTTCGCAGAAAGTGAACGGAAAGCTGAAATGTTTTTTTGGATTACTCACTTTTTAACAGATCCAAACCCTCTTCCTGCTTTCATGTGGACAATCAAGAGTTTCCCGGGATCACATGACAATGACTTTGAACACATAAATAGATTACCGTGACGGTGCTAACGAGACTGTATTGTGCATGTCATAAACATGGAGTGGGATAAATGCAGGGAAACATGGGACCTGCATGATGTAGGAAAAACGAGGACAACGGCTGATAGAGTTGATGAGCCAGGATTTAGGTTATACACGCAGATGTCTGATAGTTCTCTTTAGAATATCTTGTTTGGAAAAGGTGTTTTGTTTTGGATAATCTAGCTTTGACATACCCAGTGAGCTCAAATCTAGCTTGCCGAAAATTCAAAATGAAAACTGCATAAAACTGAAAATGGAATAAGCCATTCTGACCCTTTAAAATAAAATGTATCTCTTGGTGGACCTACAGTAATATTTTTAAGGTATACATACACACACGTATATGTACATATATATGGACATGCTGCCATCCACACTCATATGTATGCACATGCATATATGTACACGTATGTTCATATATATGTTCATACACATATACATGCATACATAAAAATTTTCCCCAAACCTACTGACTCAGAAACCAAGATGTTGTTAGGTTGGTGGTGTGGGATAATTCTATATTCTGTCAATTATATTTTAAATAAATGCTGATTGGCCAGTAGCCAAGCAGATATATAGGCAGGAAAACCAGACAGGAAGTAGAGGCGGGGCAATGAGAACAGGAGTATTCTGGGAAGAAGGAAGCTCTTTCCCAATCCTGCCCAGATGCAGAAGAAGCAGGATGTGACCTGCTTCGTTGAAAAAGGTACTGAGCCATGTGGCTAACATAGATAAGAATGTAAGTTGTAAGAATTAATAAGAAGCCTGAGCTAATGGGCCAATCAGTTTATGACTAATGTAGACTTCTGTGTATTTTCTTTGGGACCTAAAGACTGTGGGAACTGGGCAGGACAGAAACCCTAACAAGCAGGCCCTCATGTTACAGGTTGGTGCTGTGTAGATGACTTATTTTGGCACTCAAGATTTTGGTGTCTTCGTGTACAAAATAAACCGGGTCAAACAGATGCTCCTACCTGTTCTTTTATCACAAGCTCCTGTTATCTAATACTTGGTTGTAATTTCCAGATAGGAAATAAGGGAACCCGGTGGAAGGCAGAAAGCTAAACTGCAACATAATCATATAGACTTTAAGGAAAATTTCACATTTATTTGTGTTTGTGTGTGCACCTGCCTGTGTGCCTGTGTGTTTGTGCCTGTGTGTGTATGTGTGTGTTCTTGTGCAAACACATGCATATGGCAGATGGAGCACATCTATCTCCTTCCCCCACATGGTTCCAGAGGTTGAACTCAGGTCAGCAGGCTTGGTGGTAAGCACTGGTGTTCATTTAACCCCCAAACACTCATCCTTCAAACAAGAAATAGTACATCAACCGTGTATGTGTCTTTATCATATGAGGTCCATTCTTGTCTCTGTGTATTTCACGTTGTGCTCAGCTCTACACGGGGTGAGGCCACTTACTCCCTTTGCTCTGTGCTTCCCAAGCCATATTTTGAGCGTACTCTTCGTTATCCCAAGTTTTCGCTATCTAAATGCTTTGCTGGAAACAACACAGAGTGAATGGTTCATTCTTAAGATCTCCCTGAAAAAAACTGGGACTAGAAACATGACTGGCTGATACTGAGCACGTCCACAAGCCTATCCAGGCCTCCATTGCATTCTTTTCTTAATATGCTTTTACTTGAATTAGCCTCATATTCCTTTCTCCTCTCCCTTTCTTTCTTCTAGTTTCCTCCAGGAACACTGCCCCAAACACCTCTTGTTACCCCTTCACTTTCAAGTTGATAGCCTCTTTTATTATCATACATAGAATACAGTCTATGTATTATATTCTTCTTATCCAAGCAGTCTTTCTAAATGTAACATTAATTCTTTGAGAATTTCACACATGTACACACAATGTATTTTAATCTATTTAATCCTCACTCCTGCTCATTACACCTCCAGAATCAACCCTGATTTCTTCTCTCTCTCTCCCAAATTGTTTTTTGCTCAGCTCAATTTCTCTACTTTTATACAGTTCAGAACATCCTCCTTAAGGAATAGTGCTGTCCACAGTGAGTTGGCTCCTCTCATATCAAAAACTATTCATAACAGACATAGGCCAACACAGCAGACATCATAGACACAACAGACATAGCAATAGGCCAACCTATTTAAGACAATCCCTTAATTAAATGAGATGTTCTGCCCAGATTCTACATTGTATAAAATTGACAATTAAAACCATCACAACCAAAAGAAGACTAAAAAGATTAACATCTGATATCCACTTGACATTGAAAACATTTTTGGTGCTTCATATTTTTTGTTTTATTTTTAATTATTGATTGAAAAATGTAGTTACATGTCTTGTGTGTGATTTTGAAATGATGTTTTACAACACAGAATACAATATGGAAGAGAAATGCAATCTAGAATAAATAATTGAAGGTGAACATTCTATCACTCGGCCTTTTAGTTGCTTTGTAATCACAACCTAGCTATTTAAACGCCAAAATTCGAATTTTCATTCATAAGGTAGAAATGGCAGTACAGGTGAAGGGCAAGGGAAGTCTCACACATAAGTCCTAAAATACAGAACATTTGGTGCTCTCTGCTTTCCCTTGTAACTTTCAGAGATAACATTTCAGGTAGAAAGAGTCCCGATTAAATAAGTATACCATCCTTACTTGTTTCAGGCGAGAAATGCAACCAAATCCTTAGAAAGTGTCAGGATTACAGAAACAGAGACTTCAGAAGACTCAAACGGTTTCTGAGTCCATCAACAAATTGTCCCTTTAGTGGGAGAGCATCACCCTTGAATGGAACCCCTCTCCTAGGTAGGTGTCAGTTCCTGTTGTCAGTTAGCACTATGTTTAATCTGGAAGCTACCTCAGGGCAGCAATTTTTCCAATTGAATGTGTCCTCTAGTAAATAGGAACCACATTCTTCCCCTTGAATAATGTCATTTACAAAAAAAAAACCCACAAAACAAAATCCAAAGCCTGAGCATTTAGAGATCAAATTATTCCTCTGAGTTAACAGGCTATTCAGTGGACCTGGGAAAGCTTGCCATGACTGCTCTGTGGTCCATCTGGCTGGAGATCAATGAAGATAGTCTACTCTGAGTTCCAGGATAATGTGGATCAATGAAGCAAATCAAGCATAGAAAGTTATGCAACACTATTTAGAAAAGCCAAGATACTACAATCCAAAATAATTCACCATACCAATAGTAGTATGTTGGATGGAATTCATATTTTTAAATATATTTTCAGGATGAGAGAAAAAGAGCAAATATTGAATGATGAATTCTAGAACAAAAAAGAGCACCCCCAAACAATGGTGATCTTAAAAGCCATGTTATCTGTAGTGCAAGAAAGCTTGAACTATCACAAAAACATCCAGATACCGGATATCATTGCCGGGCCATAACAAAGACTTTGACCACTCTTCGGCTGCTGCTACATAGTCAGCAGGCATGGAAAGTCTGGGATTAAACACAAAATGATTTATAGATTACAGTTATCCACACTAAAGTATGGATGTGTATAAGAGTATTCCAGTGTTCACATCCATGGTTAGAGCCAGTGTTCACCCAGCATCTGTGTCCACAGCCAGAGTCAGTGTTCACTTCTACGGTTGTGCTTGGGATGGTCCGGGAAGAAGCCACAGAAAGCAAGTACATCTTGCTCATCCTGATTTATGCTACGCCCATTTATTTTGCTAAGTACATTGAACTTTTTCCAAGACAAGGATGGATGAGAAAGGCTTCTTCACATTTTTTTTTTGCAAATCCTAGAAATGATTGAGCTTCTTTAGGGAATATGCACAATAGGAAAATAACTGGGAATAACTTACCCTGAACATTACTAAAGTAATTTTGGACAGGGGCCACATTCAAGCAGGAGCGGCTGGCCCAACCTGGCCTAAATTGGCAATGGACACAGAACAGCCAAGTAGGGGCATAGGGTTCTAACTCTGACCTGCAGCAGATCTCCAGCCAAGCCACCACCCCATTCCATGTAGCTGAAGTGGACAGAAAGCAACCGAAGGCATGAACCAGGAGCACTCCATTGTGCTGGGTGTTTGGGTACTACATAATCTCCTATGATGAGAAAGTGTAACATGAGGGTCCTGCTAGTTGGGGGTTTCTGTCCTGCCTGGTTCCCACAGCTGTTTAGCCCCAAAGAAAATCACACAGAGATCTCTATAAGTTATAAAGCTGATTGGCCCATTAGCTCAGGCTACTTATTAGCTCCCACGGCTTATATTAACCCATTATTCTGATGTATTTTTGTCATATAGCTCGGTACCTCTTTCAGCTGGCAGGTCACATCCTGCTTCCTCCGTGGTCTGCGCAGGACTGGGAGGAATCAACTTCCTTCTTCCCAGAATTCTCCCATGACCAAGTGTGTGGTGTCTTTAGCCATATTTGGATCCTGAAACTGGATTTTTGTATTTAAATGGTTAACTTGGAGGATCTATAGAATACAACAAATTAGGAAATGACCACTGGTTGGGAACAGGGAAGAAAGATCCTAAAGGTACAGGTACAGCAGAACATGGTAACACGAAAGAGAAAGGATAACAATGGGGAAAGATGTTTAATTGGGAGAAGGATGGGAGGGGAAGGCAGTGGGAGGCCAGGAAGGGGGAAATAACTCTAAGGAGTATTTGAAAAAGCCATGCAGAAACCTACTGTTTTGTAGGTTCAATCCATGTTTATATAAAAAGTTTAACTGAAATCACACAAAGTAGGGAACAATGCTCCCCTGACAGCCATAGATGACTAAATAAAAATCCCACTGCCCCAGAGACCCTCAGAACAATACAGGCTGTTGCTATTACTCTTGGCTGCCGCTAGTGGGAGGCTAACTTGATGGAGAGACAATAGTAATCTTTGATTTCTTGGAAGTTCAACTTTGAGATCTTTGGCTTCAATTTATGCCTTTTATTTTGTGACAATACTTTCATATAACCTGTAGTTTTCATTTCTTACACTATTTGATGCCATTTTTCAGGAAAAAAGAAATATGAAAAAAAACCCTTTGTCCTTGTTTACTTTTAAGATTTTCTTATTTGCTAGATAATAATTATTATATATTGGCACATTGCTACATTGTCAAAATATAGACACATAAACATACTTGCCAAAAAAGAGCTAAATAAAGAACAGTATTGCATGGCTTGTGAGATAAAAACAAAAAGTCCTGTATCCTGGGGATAATTGACACTTCTTATTCTCTGATACAGATAGTAAGTGTCCCTCCCCAGTACTTAAATGGAAACTTGAGAGTGTGCTAGAGGAATTCCTACAGCAGTAGCCTTTAAGTTACCTGTCCACTTGGGCGTGGCCTCTTTTACTGCATATGTCGACGTAAAGCACATGTCTAGCCTCTCTTCTGGTTGTGGGATTCGGTTGCTGTTCACCATTCAAGCAGAGAATTGTGATTTGTGAGTCTACCCCTAAATAAACAACCCTTTATTATACTCAGTTCTTAGCTAGTGTGGGATTTCTTTTAAGCATCCGTCTTTAGAGATGTAAAATATTAACAAAAATCCAAGCCTCTGCCTTCCGACTTGGAATTGTGCTCTACAGAGAATGTCCAACTGTACTCTCCTTGTAGCCCAACGAGAGTTTCAGAATCAAGTTAGGAGAAATGGGTACTCACGGCTTAGACCTTATAGTAACTTGTGTTCCCTGCCCGTCTGCAGGCAACCTCCACAACTTAGCCCCTTCATGGTTTACTTCAGTTACAGGCAATTGCTTGCCCTGACTTCACACTTTGTCAGGCATGTGACATCTAATGGCTGGTCCACATTTGACAATCTTATATTCTAAGGCCAGAAGTTTTGGTTGTTCAGCATTGTTATCAGAAAATCACTTTAGAGGATTTGAATATAAGTTGCACTTTTGATTAAATCACTCAAAAATTATTTAATCTTTTTTCTGAGATGGAGTCTCATATAGCCAGGCTCGTCTTGGACATCCTATGTAGCTATGATGGATCTGAACTCCTGTTTGTTGTAGGAGGCTGCTAGTTAGTTTCTGACTGTTCAGCCCCGAAATAACCACACAGAAACTGTATTAATTAAATCATTGCTTGTCCTATAAGCTCAAACTCCTTATTGGCTAACTCTTACATTTTAATTTAACCCATTTCCATTATTTTATATTTACCATGAGGTTTATGACCTATTGGCAAAGTTCTGGTTCATCTGTCTCTGGTGGTGACTATATGGTGTCTCGTCACTTCTTCAACTTCTTTCTCCCAGCATTCAGTTTAGTTTTCCCTGCTTAGCTCCACTCTTTTGCCCTATCACAGGCCAAGACAGTTTCTTTAGTAACCAATGGTATTCACAGCAATTATCAATCAAGAAAATACACTATGTAAAGTCTTGCCCATAGACTAATCTATGGTGGCATTTCCTCAACTGAGATTCCCTTTTAAGTTGTTGTAAATGAGACAAAACAGGCCAGCCTAAGACAGAAGGAAAATACAAATATCATTCAGTATACATTTATACAGTATACATAAGTACCGAAACAACACAAGTGGACCACTACACTAGGAAACTACAATCCACTTTTCTCAGTAATTGATAAAAAGGGTTTGAAGAGTAAAATACCACACTTAGTATTTTACTATAGATAGTACCCATCTATAGAACTTTGTATAGTAAAAGAAATATATTTTTCATGCTCATTTTGGAAAACAATAAAAATAAATTTTAATTATTGGATCATAATGAAATTAATTTAGAAGCAAATACAATAGAAGATTTTAAAATTTTGAAATGAGACACATCTTTAATAATTCAGGTATTGAAGAGGATATGAAAGAAAGGAGAAACTTTTATAAATAAACAGTGAAACCTTATCAAAACTTGTGGAACATCAGTAGTGAACTGTACTTTAAAATTTTGTAATAAATTAAAGAAGAATAAAGCCAAGGTTAATGAACTGTGTATACAGCAGGCAGTCCAGGGAAACCACAGAAGATTCTCAAGGAAAATACAAATTCATTGAATGTAAGAAATAAATGAAGTAGCAGATGTCAGCAAGCTATTGATTGTGCACCATTTGTCTGCTTTTATGAATAAAGTTTTATTGATATACAGTCCCATATATATATGATTTTATGCTATAATGTCAATGTTTAGAGACCACATGATCTGTGCATAACATCCAATCCTTTGTAGAAATGTAAATAGCTATGATTCAGAAATATAAAAAAATATATTCTAATCTCTGAAATGAAAAATAATTAATAAATTTTTGGGAGACTAGTAAGAAAATTAGGCAATGTATAGATAAAGATTAATAGAAATAATGATACATAATTAATGATAGTATGAGAATATTATAAAGAACTAATATCATTAAATTTAAAAGCCAGGATCCATGAAAGTTTGAGGAAAGTAAAATACTTTAACACATCTACAGTCTTGACAAGTGTGTGAAGTAGCTGAGCTCATAGTCAGTTTTCCCATGTAGAAAACATTAAGTCCAGATGTGCTTCGCAAATAAATTCCTGTGAACACTTAAGAAACAATGCAATATCTAAACAATTTTGTATACATTACTCTAGAGTAGAAATAAACAGAAAATATTTTCTTACATTCTTTTTAAAAAAGTTTTTGTTTATACGTTTATTTATTTCAATTATGTGTTTATATATGTTGGGAGGTAGTGGTGGTGTATGCAATGTTCTCAGAGACCAGAAGATGGTTGTGACAGATACCCTGGAGCTGGAATTCCAGGTGGTGTGAGTGTTGGGAACCAAACTTGGGCACTCAACAAGAGCAGCCTGTGTTCTTCACTGCTGAGCCGTTTCTCCAGAGTCTTACCTTCTTAAGAAACTCAAAGGCATATTTACCCAGTATAAATCAGAGTATGTGAATAACAGATTATAAACAAGTCCACTTGGTAAACTGTAAAATACTAGCAAAACTTATATATACAAAATTAATCTGAGGTAGAATATACAATTAAAACCAGTTTCATAGCAGAATGCAGGAGGTTTTTGTTTTGATTTTTTTTTTTTTGTCAGAGATACTTCCTTCTGCAGCAAGTACCAATTAATATAAAGACTCAGAACTGGTCAAAGCATTGAGAAGAGGTGAGCGTGGACCAACTAGCTGTAAGCAGGAAATCTTAGTCAACTTAGTCAGTATTTCACGGAAAGTTGCAACAACAAGAAGAAAACAATGTAAAAGCCAGAGGTCAGAGACAAATGCTGCAAACAGTGTCTTCTGGAGACGATACAGCCATTGTGTTCACGAAGTCACTTTAGCCATGGCGGTCTGTACCCGACCTACAGAAGACAAGACTCCTCCCTATTTCATCATTCAGGGGAAGGGAATCCTGTCACTGAATGGATATTGAGAAGAGAGAAAGAGAGGCCCATCTCCATCAGTGGAATATCTACCATGTTCTACCAAATAATGCCCACTCGTAATTATGCAAGCACTCATAACTAAGCTCAGCAGATCACACATGTACAAAATATTTTAAGCCAGGATGGAGGCTTGTTGGGAAGGAGGCTTCAATAGATAAGAAACTTCATCATATGCATGCATGAAACTGTCAAAAATTAAAAATATTAATAACATTTTAAAAGTGAGTTACTATGCATTGTATTAATACATGACAACAGAAAACCCAGGTCATATAAATAGATGGATGCATTGGTTAATATCATGTGTAAACGTGCCTGAGATATGGGTTACCCAGACACTTGGCCAACCCTTCTTGGAATGTCTATGAACATATTTAACATTTATAAACCCAACAAAGCATATTGCCCTGTGTTTTGTGAAAGATCCTCTTTCATTTCTTGGACAAGCCTGACCCTTCTTCAAATAAGAGTGAACTCTCCTGTCTGACAGCCTTCCAACTGAAACACTCGAAATACTGCCATTTATTTATTTATTATTTATTTACTTTGTACACATTGGTTTTATTGTAACAAAGCAACTTGTACGCTTCAACATTTAAAATGAGCATCTTTTTCCTTCCAGTGAAAATCAAAAAACTAAAAATAAAGTTACGACAGAGAAGGTGAACTCCAGATAAACCCCTGCAGGCTCTGCTGATTCTCCCATTGAATGGCAGGGCTCAAGTCATCGTTAGGAGAGAATTTTATTTTAAAAGTGTTGTCTTAAGCTGCAAGGATGTCCGTGAAACATCACAATTACACATGCCAGAGGAGGAGCCATGTTGTCACAATGCCCACTTACCCCCCCCCCCGCCCAGACACCTCAAACCCACCCTTGCTGACGTTCTATACTCCCCCCCCTTTTTCTTTTTATTAAACAAGAGAAAATAGACAGATACATGTTGGTAAATGCTAACTGTCTGCATTCACATAGATACAGTGTAATCTCTGACCCCAATATACAGAGAAAGGAGAAAAGCTAGAATTCTATGCACTACTACCCAGGGGCCTTGCACTGCCCCTCCCCAGCCTCCATAGAGCCAAAGGGGCTGGAGGAGTTTTTTTTCCCCCCATAGAGCATGGTGGTGGTAGTGTTGAATCTACAGTTTGAGACAAGAATGGATAAAAATGAATTTAGAACAGAATAGTGTCTGCACTGCCTGGGGAGGAAGACAAAGAGTCTCCGCATTACTTGACCAGAGTAGAAGGGACAGAATTTGGAGACATTAAATCAGGTTACAGACTAGATTTTTATTTTGATGAAAATCCTTACCTTGAAAATAAAGTTCTCTCCAGAGAATTTTATCTGAATGAGAGTGGTGACCAACCTCAAAGTCCACTGAAATCAAATGGAAATCTGGAAAGGATTTGACAAAACGCTCAAGTCAAACTCAGAATAAGACCTGCAGGATGAGGCAGCAGGAAGGACCAGAGAGCTTCTTTACCTGGCCTACTGAGCCCTCTGGTGCAGGTGCGGATGAGTCAGGAGACCCATTGAAGACATCTGACTAAACCCCTTGCAGTACTGTTTGGTCCCTGATATGGACGATGGTGTTAAGTCCGTACTTGGCATGCTTCCTTCTTAAGTCTTCTGAAGGCCTTTGCCACCATGGCTCCTCTCCAGCTTCCTCTCCCTCTCTTCAGCCTGTGGGGGCTGATGGGCTCCTTGATTAGCTATTCTTTATCACCCACCTAGCTTTTCTCTCTTACATCCTCTTCCATCTCTTCTCAGCTCCCATGCGCTGGCATCAGCATTTGGATGCCATGCTTGAATGCTGCCTCCTCTCACCAGATGCCCTATCTAAGAGGAAGGGCATATGGCTCAGATTTCACCGTTTACACAGAAACCCTCCTTCTCCACTGCCATCTTGACCTAAACAGCATCACCTGGGTTAGCAGCTTTGTTGCCAAGCTGATCTACCTGTTCCTAATGTTTTTCCTTCTAAAATCTGTTCCCAGCTAATTACCCTAAAGGATCCTTTGAAAATGTAAGTCAGAAAAGAGAGTCTTGTAACTGAAGGCTCTTTGGTAGATTATTTCTCTGTTTGGGTCCAAAGAAAGTCAGTGGAAAAATGCAGAAGACTTCTCTACTCTGGACCCTTCTCCATCCTCACCCCTCTCTCCTGCTCCAGCTGGGTCACCACTGCTGTTCTTCCTACAATAAGGGACTGTCTTTGCAGTGTCTGCATGACTCTTTCCCAAGAATTTGCTTGGCTAGCACCTTCATTTTCTTCAAGTCTTTGCTCAAATTTGGCTTGGACTCTGTTTCTACCAATAGGAGACAAATGTTAACTATTGAGCAAATTTCAAGCCATCTGGCTATTCTTTGGTAATTAGAAAATGGCCATGGTGGAAGTATTTATAGCACAATGTAAGACCGCTTTGTTATTCACAATGTAAGATCATCTTTGTTGTCTGAAATCACAGTGTTCCCGTTCTGCCTCCTTCATTCCCGACGCTCTGCCTTCTCCTCCTGCTTTCCTTTCCCCACAGTATGCTCTATCAGATTATCCTGGGTAATTTGTTTATTTACTATCTTCACTATTTATCAGACAACTCTGTGCATAGAAAACAAGGCTTTCTAGGACACGGGCTTTTGAGTTAGCCCAAGATTATATTGACTACATTCTAAATATTTAATGAACGTCAAAAAGACAGTTATTATATGTCTATTACACTAATATGTTATATATTACTATGCCAGAAGTGCTAAGTAAAACAAATACCAGGTAACTATTTTTACATCAGTAACTAACTTACTTGAGTTGATAAATATTGGACTGAGTGATAAAGATAATGACTTCAAATTTGAAATAATGGCAAAAATTATTTTTAGTAAGAAATGCTCACTAATTGGAAGTATATGAAAGTAGCTAATATTGTTTCAGAAAGACAATATTATTAATAAAAATTGCCAGTTTTTGCCAAAATTCTAAATAGACAATAATATATATTTAAGTGATTGTTCTACACTAGGCTTATGCACTTAGTTCATAATGGCATACATATAACCAAACTAACCTTTTAACAACTACATTTTATTTTTATTTATGTTTCTTTTAAGCGAAAGACTTTCAACCCCTGTAAGCACTTAGCTTTCCTGGTGTTGACTATTACAGATGTTTAGAGACTACTAGGGCTAAAATAAAATCGTTTCTTCATTGCTGGGATTTGCAAAGCAAAGACTGGAACAGATGTAATGTTCACTGTAGAGAATTTCACGTAGGGACTGCAGAATGTGTGTGTGTGTGTGTGTGTGTGTGAGTCTGAAAGTTGCACACATTTCAACAATCTACCCTCCTAAATTACTTAATCCTGGCAGTTGTCCTCCGTTTCAGTTTGTCTGTTGTATACCTTAATACTGGGTTTAACAATGTCTCCAACAGGTCATTTAGTTTTGAATGACTGTGGGCATGCACACATAAAATAAAAATTGTAAAAGACTGGCAAAAATCCATATATACTTTGCAAAGCACAAAAGAAATAAGAATGATCTGTCTATATTACTATTTCTCGACTGGATGGTAGTAAGGCATTTCTGAGCTGGTGGAAGTGGCTTCCCTGCAGTGTGCTTTTAGATGCTCCTTGTTTGTCTTTCTTGGAAGTATACATTAAAGTCTTTCAGACTGTAATTTTATGTATCCTAAAACACCACATTACACTCCCTTAAATGACAAACATTTCTCTAACTACAAATGAGAAGGCAAACATACTAAACTCGTTGTATGCTCATTGCTTGGGTCCACACTTCTGTCTTCTCCAATGTCATATTTAGGAATTTTTAAGCATTCAAATTAGTATTTTATTCCTTGTGAGTTTTGTTCATATAAGCTAAGAGTTTTACACAAAGTCAAATGGCAAGTTGACCTTTGAGAAGACAAACACACATGACTGTACCTAGCTCTAACTTCTATGTTCTTTGAAACCCAGCGAAATACCAGAAGTCTTTCAGAAGTTTCAAACCTGTCTCTCAGAAGTGTTTTGCTTTCTTAATTTTTCTAAACACAGAGCTGTAACCCCGCCCCACACTATTATGTTCTTGGCCAATCACAGTCACTGTGGAGGAATCCTCCAGATCAACAAAGTCAGCCCCAGGGTGGAAAGGGATTCACACCCACCAGGTCATTCCTCAGAAGGAAGTTGAAATAGTCGGGGATAAAGGGACACATTTCTTGTATATTCCCATGTGTAACTAGCATCTGTGGGCTGCCCTAGCATCCGTGGGCTGCACTAGCATCCGTGGGCTGCCCTCCCCAGAGAACTTCATTCCAGGAGTCCCTTGCTCACAGACGTCTGCAGCTGGAGGGTCTTCTCTGCTCACTCACTATCTGTGCCGCCAGCGTTACTCTGGACTTGCATTCTAGATATTTATTGCTCTAAAGAGTACCACAAAATTTTAAATCCAGCCGAATCCTGAGATCTACAGCATGTTTCATGACTAAATAGGCATGCCTCATTGTTAGAAGTTATTGCTTTGGTTTTTCTTTGCTCTGTATGCTAAGGCACTGGGTCTAGCCCAAGACTTCGGCTGAAGGACATAACGTTTGTTGGTGCCCATGAGCAGGGTTTAGCAGTCTGTGATTTGGGGTGTGACAAACACACCAATGCCATGCCTCTGTGGTGGACATTTTCTGAGGATGATCGATTAGCAGCAGCGGCTGCTGGAGGTAAGTGAGAACACATCTGCCGTAGCTTAAAGACTACCCTACCTGACACTGCCAACCTTGCTACATAAGCGCCAATGCCACGTTGCTTGGAACTGATGCTCACCAGTGTGTCAGGGATATGGCTCCACCTGCATCCTTCGGACATTCCCATGATTCCCCTGTTGTCTTTGATTTTCATGCTTTCTCATTTCTTGGGTATACATAGCTGGTATATCAACAAGGATTATGTCCACAAGAAGAATGGGAAACAGAGACTTGTGTTAACTATTTTTTCCCTTTTGTTGAAATAATTAAAAAAATTCCCTTCTAGAAGTTCAGCATAGCTGTCCTACCTTCTTCTATGTTCTGCCGTAAGCCTAGTTCCAGACCAATAAGTGAGACCTGACCCGAGAAAATGCGAGAATCAGTAAAACATTTAGACAAGCTCTCTCGCTGCAAGCACAGAAGTCTCTGAGGTCAAGATACAACGTCTGAACAATCTCAGTTAACACAGAGCAGTGCTCGGTGCTGTGCAGTTAAACGATGTTTATTTCTTCACCGTTATGCTTGATTTTCCTTTTGAATCATGAGTAGCACACAGCAATGTACAAAAACGCAGTACCTCAGGTACCATAGTGGATCTGTGAAAGCCTTCTTTAAGCTCTACCTTCATCAACCTCTTAATTTTAAGGCATGATGGAATATAGATGTCATATAAACATTGATAACTTGATGTAAATGAAGTATAATATCAAGACCTTGGCTCTGGTTCTCCGTCCTGGCAGCTGTGAGCTGTGGGACTCTGAGGAGCTCAGCGTTTTCTTTTGTAGAGCATTGGTGTACTGTAAGGATGCATGCCATGGTATGATTGTAAAGATTAGAGATTTAGGAGCTAAGCACAGAATCTGACATGTTAAAATGCCCTATAAATGTTTGCAGTTGGATTTCTTCACTCTTGCTGCCATAGCGACAGGCAGGCTGAATAGAGGGCACCATAGTCATGTGCAGGGCTAAAACAACCTCAGTTTATCCCACATGATGTGTATAACGTGGGAGGCACGAGGAGAAGCCTTATCATGTCCTGTTAGGAAATTCTCTCTCTTATTAAAATAGCAGGTAAATTAAAAAAAAGTCACCCCACACCTCATCTATCACATAATCATGAACCTTGGGATTCAGTCAACAGACATTTCTAATAAATTTGAGATTTTATAGGAATGAAGACTATTCCAGGACATTCTTGAAAACCAGAGGGAACTAGTTCTTCTCAGATGCATTGTCAAAGCAGTGCATTTAAAAATTAAATGTGAAAGCTCAATCCTACAGATAAAGCTCTATCAGTAAATTATAAACTATTGTCTCTAAAGACAGGTCATCTCTCTCTCTCTCTCTCTCTCTCTCTCTCTCTCTCTCTCTCTCTCTCGTGTTGGGAGACTTGGTGTACGTATACATGTGCACTCAAGTGTGCATACCCATGTGCAAATATGTAGAAATAATTTCCTGTATTGTTTACCACCTTATTTTGTGAGACAGGACCTCGTATTGAAACTGCAGCTTTCCCTTCCAGTACTGTAGCCACACCCAGCTACATGTGGATACTGGGGATTTGAACTCACATCCTGTTCCTTTCATGACAAACACTCTTGCCCACAGGGCCATTTCCCTAGCCCTGATGGAGGCCATTTCTAATGATGCTTTAAACCACTGTATTATAGCAGACCCCTACCTTTCACCCAATTTGTTGAAAAGCCGCCATCTCACTTCTAAGTTAACATATTCGAGAGCTCAGTAACATCCACCCCGTCATTAAAGCAAATCACACAACTTCATAGATGTAAGACAAAAAGCGAAAGCAAAGGATCGGTTAAAGATCCAAAGGAGTGAGCAGCTACATTCAGAGGGCCATGTAATGATTTGAGCTGAGCAACATGTGATGTATCATTGTCTGAGCATTGTCTACATTCTTTATCTTTTTCTTATGCTCCAGTTTTTAAAATCACATCGAAGGGTTCAGGCTGTAGCTTAGTGGCAGGATGCTTTTCTAGCATGTGGGAAGCCACGTATTTAATGCTGAACACCGCAAAACTCAGTTTGGAAAACATGGTAAAAATAACCCTTCCAATTAAACATAGCACACTATAGGTATTTTATTCATTAACCACACACACACACACACACACACACACACCATAGGGACAAGAGCCTAAACCAACCAGAGGTCATCATGTAGCAAAATTTTTGAATACCCATTATGAATAGGATACTATGTAAAATTTACTTTACTTTTAAAACCAGTAGTAGGTAATATCTCTCTTTAAGACTGAAAGATAAAGTCTGCTGAACTTTTTCTGAAAAAAAAAAACACTGTATAAAGAGAAAACACTGAAGACCAGAACACGACAAGATTATAGAAGATAATTTGCTGGAAATATACTAAAACTAGGAAAATCTTATTTTTAGGTGAAATTTTCCTGTCCCAGTAATCTGCTCCCAAATTACCACACAGAAACTTAATATTTATTTTGTAATTAGCTCAGGCTTGTTACTATATAGCTCTTAAATTTAAATTAGCCTATATTTCTTATCTATGCTTTGCCATGTGGCTTGGTACCTTTTTCCAGTACAGCCTGCCCATTTTACTTCTCTCCGCGTGTGCTGGCGACTCCTCTGACTCCTCCCTTCTTCTTCCCATCATTCTCAGTTTGGCTTTCCCACCCAATTTTATCCTGTTCACCTATTGGCCAGTTGGCTTCTTTATTAAACCAATCACAGTGGCAAACCTTCACAGTGTACAAAAGGATTATTCCACAGCACTAATTATTACATAGGAGGGAAGATATGAGCATATTATGGCATGACTTCACTGCATGTGTTATTTAGCATAACCACACATCTTTATATAAATTATACTCTTCTTGTAATCCACAACACTCATGTAATTCTTGCTATCTGTTTTAATTTAGAAAAGGCAGCGTGGGAGAGAAAGACGCCATATGGTAGAGCTCAGGTGGGGGGAATTTTTAATTGGGGGAAGTGAATGAGAAAATGGGGAGGGCACAGAGGGGGCCAGCCTCTGGGGACAGAAGAGAGAACGGGGGGGGGCAGACAGATGACAGACTACAGACGGAGACAGAGAGAGAAAGAGGGAGGGATGAGAAGTGGTCAGGGCCCTAAAAGGGAACCGTGTGAAGGTTCACAGGAAGTGCTCTTAGTGGCTACAGCTGAGGAAGGATACATCAAGGTCAGGCTGGTACAGATGCTTGAATACTAACGCTCTCCTCACCCTTTCAAGTTCTTGCCTTTTCTGTCTGAGTGTTTCCAGTCCATGCTCAGCTATTTTGGGTTTTTTGTTTTTATGGCACTTTACAAGTTTATTCTATCAGGATAAGTAATCACCACTTTGCTTTAATGACATCAACTGTCTTTGATTTCCACCCATCTAGACCACCTTTGCGAATATTTCTGTGGGAAAGGAATCACAGCATCTAGAATAACTTTCGCCAAAAGTTGGACTTCGAATCCCTTCCACAACCAGCAGTGACTGCTTTCCGTACACAGAACCTGAAACCAGTCAACTCCTTCAACCCATGCCTGCCCCACATCCGGTTCCCAGTCTCCTCATTTCGCCATCACGCTAAATGCTCATTTTTTCCCTCATCCATAGTAATAACTCTTGTGGACTTCATAAGCTATGGGTTGTCTTTATCTTCCCTGATTTATATCGCTCCTCATAGCTTCAGCATAAACTAGCTTGGCTCTAGATGCCATGCTAGGCCTGCAGGTTTGAAATGACAGTTGGGTACTTCCTGGTGGCCTAAAGTTGTAATCCCACTTAAGAATTTTCAACAAAACAAAAAAAATGCAATATTCAAGGATTGCAGAATTGTTTACTAGATTCTTAGTCAAACATAATTATTTTCAGATACTTGGTTGCTATTAATATTGCACAACTACTGTATACATTTGATAAATGTGTGTTTTCCAATCAATTCTTAGTATCGAGGCTTGATTGACATGGTAGGGTCCTGTACTGAATATCAATGGTCACCCTCAATCTGACATAGAGAGTTAAGGGTTTGATGGTTGGGAAGGTGGCTCAGCAGTTAAGAGAACTAGCTACTGTTCCAGAGGATCTAGGTTCAGTTCCAGAACCCACGCGGCATCTCATAATCTCCGGCCTTTAACTTTAGTTCCCTAATACCTGACACCTTCTTCTGGTCTCAGAACACAGACAGGCAAAATATCCATACCAAAAAAACTCCTTTAAGGGAAAACTTAATTTAAAAAAAAAAGTATTTAAAGGTTTGATTTACTTTGTATTTTTGTTTTATTTAACATTTTACTTATATATCATATTGCATTTCTTCCAGGAAATTTAAGGTTAGTCAAGACTCTACGTGAGTGCCTTCTCACGGGGGTTTCGAACATGAACATGGCACCCCAAATTCAACATCAGTTAGGCATACTGAGCAGAGATAGAGATAGGTTTAAATATTCTCCGTATTGTTCTAGCTCCTTTAGGGATGGGTTTAAATATCCTCTCATTGTCCCAGGTCTTTAGGGATGGGTTTAAATATTCTCTCATTGTCCCAGGCCCTTTAGGGATGGGTTTAAATATCCTTTCCATTGTTCCCCTTTCTTTAGGGATGGGTCTAAATATCCTCTCATTGTTCCAGGTCCTTTAGGGATGGGTTTAAATATCCTCCCATCATTCCAGGTCCTTCAGGGATGGATTTAAATATCCTCCCATCATTTCAGGTCCTTAAGCAATGGGTTTAAATATCATTCCTGTTGTTCCTGTTCCTGTAGGGATGGGTTAAAATATCCTCCCATCGTTCCAGGTTCTTTAGGGATGGGTTTAAATATCCTCTCATTGTTTCAGGTTCTTTAGGGATAGGTTTAAATATCCTCCCATCGTTCCAGGTTCTTTAGGGATGGGTTTAAATATCCTCTCATTGTTTCAGGTTCTTTAGGGATAGGTTTAAATATCCTCCCATCGTTCCAGGTTCTTTAGGGATGGGTTTAAATATCCTCCCATTATTTCAGGTCCTCTATCAAACTTATGTGACCTTCACCCAAATTTAAAATGCTTGCTTTTAGAAGTAGGTGGATGATCTATAATAGTTCTATATGGTCCAGTGTAAATCCAATTATTTACCTGGGACTTCAGTCAAATATTTAATGGATACACTTGACAAATCCCAGTAATATAATTTTATGGAAATGCTTAATTTCTGCCAACTCGCTGATTTGACTCTACATACAAGTACATTCAGTCTAGTATTCTGAAGCACGTGTAAAAATTCCAAGTTTCATGTCTCAGTCTCTGTACTAACCATGCATATAGAAGCATTCTTAAGTAATTATAAAATATCATATTTTAGCAAACATGTTATTCATATGTAACAAGTGCATTATTTCCTTGTGCCCAAAATGCAAAGTTGCAAATTACATCCAGGAACTCATCAAATCTGCTAGATGAATTATGTAATTCAATTTGGCAAAATTTTTGCACACAGTGCAAATAGTTTTCTTTGGTTTTCTTGGATTCTGTTCTGAGAAGGAGGTAGCTGGGAAAAAAAAGTGAAAAATTACAGGATATGATTCATAAAAACCCCACATCTTTTTTGTGTGCTCGCACATTCTTTTTTGAGGGGAAATATTTTTGTCCCACAGCAGGGATTTTTCTTCTCTTCCGTGAATTCATTTAGTCAAAAAAGATATCCATACACAGTCTATACATAGCATTAAAAAAGAATAGCTAGAAAGAGCCGAGATTCAAGGCGTTCGACAGATCGAATGTGTGGCATATTCATGAAATCTGCTCTTCAGCAGAACGGAATGTGAAGCCTAAACGCTAACATGGCCACAGTATGTAACTCAGAGCAAGGAAAGGAAACCTCAGCTGCGTGCTCTTGCCAAGCTTCGCCCCAAATCCTTTGCTCTCCAACAAGGAACGGGCAACTGTTTTCCTGCTGCGGTTGGAGAAAGAAGAAAGAGATGTCCGAGTAATCGCACCCTGATTTCTGCGTTTCAGACGAGCAGCACCATTACCACCCTTCCTTTCCTTTGCTGCCAACAGGAAGATCAAGCGCACCTCCCCCATCTCCGAAAGGAAGAACTATCCTGGGCCTTTTGGCAGAGGCACCTTCCATAGGATGCCATAGACATCAAATAATTAGGAGTCCAATCTTGCAGCTGCTTAGTTTCTGTGTTTCTGATGGTTGGTCTCTCTCTGAATCTCTTTTAACACCTCGGGTTCATGAGGAACTGTTCTGGGAATGGATTTTCATGACCCAGTCAGAGGGGCTTTCTTAGTGGGACAAAGAACTGTTTCAGAAGCTAAGGTGTTGTAGTGAAGCTGCTTGTTGGTCCCTGGCTGCTCAGATCCGAAAAAAATCACACTGAAACCATATTATTTAAATCACTGTTTGGTCCATTAGATCTAGCTTCTTATTGGCTAACTCTTTTTTTTTTTTTTTTTTTTTTTTTTTTGGTTTTTCGAGACAGGGTTTCTCTGTAGCTTTGGAGCCTGTCCCGGAACTAGCTCTTGTAGACCAGGCTGGCCTCAAACTCCCAGAGATCCGCCTGCCTCTGCCTCCCAAGTGCTGGGATTAAAGGCGTGCGCCACCACCGCCCGGCCTTATTGGCTAACTCTTACACATAACCCATCTCCACATAGTCTGTCTTCGGCAGGGCTACATGGCTTCTCTCTGACTCCCCCTATAGCTCTACCAAAGCAGTTCCTTTACTAACTAACGATATTCAAAGCATACAGAGGGGAATCCCACATCACCTAGGGATTTTTTTATGCTTATGACAAATTCACCAACTATCAGAGACAAAGAGATCCACAGACATCAAGTGTTCCATCCTCTAATTCCATGGAATGAGCCTCAGGGTCACACGTTCGGACTCTGTCTTTAAACTTCTGGGATCACAGGTGTGTAGCACCTCACCACATGTGACTGAGTTTTAAAGCCCATCCATGCTCACCACAATAAAGCGTCATATCTGCTCACTGACTAGAGATGCCAAGGACTAGAGAGATTGGGGAAAATAGTTTATACAAATAGGAACAATAATTCGCATATCAACAACTTTTGTGGTACTGTAGCCAGAATTATCTCACAGAAGAAAACTTAGGGGTAGGGGGGTTGTTTTGGCTCGTGACTTTAGAGAGTTCAGTTCATTGCAGTGGGGAGCCACAGGGGCACAGCTCAGTTCACAGCAGTGGGAGTCTGTGGAGGATATTGGTCATGCAGCAGGAGCCAATAAACAGAGACCATAGTGGTCTGCTTCCCACAGCGAGGCCTTCCTTCCTCCAGGTTCTATGCCCCCCATCAAGGCTCTAGGGGACATTTCAGACTCAATTATAGACATTTTAGTAGTGAAGGTAGCGTTCAATAAATTTATGCTATCAGAGGGCCAAGGAAATGGAGCTATTAATCTAGGGGTTTAAATCCAGCTACCACATCATTAAAGAGTGATGTGTAATAGAAGCAGGTTAATTTAAGTTATAAAAGCTATCTGAAAAACAAAACTTAAAAAATAAGCTGGGTGGCGGTGGTGCATGCCTTGAATCTCTTTAATCCCAGCACTCAGGAGGCAGAGGCAGGAGGATCTCTGTGAGTTCGAGACCAGCCTCGTCTACAACAGCTAGTTCCAGGATAGGATCCAAAGCTACAGAGAAACCCTGTCTCAAAAAACAAAAGCAAAACCAGAAACAAATAAACAACAACAACAAAAAAAGCTAGTTGAGACAAGCCTAAGCTAACGACCAAGCTTTCATAATTAGTAAGAGGTCTCTGAGATTATTTGTGAACTGGTGGCCAAAGATAAATCTGACTACATTTGTATGTGCGTGTGCTGTAGGAACTCTTTCAGCCTTTAAGATACCAGCCCACTTGGGCGTGGCCTCTTATACTATAAAAGCCGACATAAAGAGCGCTTGCTTTCTCTCCTGCCTTCTGGATTTGGTTCCTGTTCCCCACTCATGCAGAGGGCTGTGATGTGTGAGTCTACCTCTAAATAAATAACCCTTTAATATCCTCAATTCCGAGATAGTGTGGGATTATTCTGTAACTTCCATCCTCATGTGTGTATACCCCTCATATATATACATATATAATGCATATGTGTGTGCATGCATATATTAATTTATCAAGTCAATGTATGTTAAAATAGCACAGTAGCTGAATCACACCTCCAGTGGGAGTGGGCTGAAAACCTAATAGTTGCTCAGTCCTTGAGGCAGGATGCTCGGCAGTTCAAGGACTACCACACTTCTAATCTTTCACCGTGAGAAGATTCCTAGAGAACCACTGGCCCTTGGTCCATGAAGGAAACCAGAGCATGCTGGTTCCGGCGTAAGCAGAGGTGGGAACAGCAACAGTTAAAGCCAACTGCCGGCTGGCAAATAGGAAGTCAAATAATCTTCCTTCTGCCATGCCATTTTCATGTGGGATGCCAACACAAGGGGCCACCTCATGAGTTCGTCAAAGCAATCAGGAGAGTTGTCCCAGCCAAGTTCCCTATTCAGGTGATCCTAATCTGTGTAAATTGATTAAAACCGACCTTAACAAAGCTTGAAGTCAAGCTCTGACCTCCACATGTATGTGGGCGAATGAGGCCATTACACACCACATACACACAAAATACTGTTCACACTTTAACAGCTAACTCACTGGGATCTCAGCACAGGGGACAACTGCTTTGTTTCAAAAGTAGTAATTATACAAAATTACATCCTATGACACTTTTATACATTTATATCATAATTTGTGCATTTGTCCCTTACCAACCTTTTTCCTGGCTTCTATCAGCCGGCATCTTGTGTTCTCCATATAGTGATTCCCTTCTTCTTTTGTATACCCTGTGGGTAGGCACAGAGAGAGAGAGAGGGAGGGAGGGAGGGAGGGACAGAGAGAGAGAGAGGAAGAAGGAATGAGAGGGAGGGAGAAGGAAAGAGAGGGAGAGAGAGGGACAGGGAGGGACAGGTAGGGACAGGGAGGGACAGGGAGGGACGGGGAGGAGGGTAGTGTTGTATGATTCTGCATATAAGACAGAACGGAATATTGGCCTTTCTGATTCAGGCTTGTTTTGCCATCACAGTCCTTAGTCTCGCCCATTTTCCCTAAAATGACACATTTTTTGTTATTGATCCATAAACCACGTGTGAATTTGCCCACTTACCGATTAGATGTCTCTATTTTTTGCTGTTTCTAACATTTTAAATTATAACTCTCTTGCTATAGATTTACTGTAATATTTGTAGTTAGTAAATGATTCCCCAGTCTGTAGCTTATGTCTTCTCTAAAGTCTCTCCTTTGCTATTCAGAACTTTTAAACTGCAATTTCACTGGACATTCGCAGCAGCGATTGGCTGAGCTACAGGAATACTTTTCAGAACGCCCTGCCTGTCTCTGCACCACGGTTTCCTGATATTTCCCTCTATCAGCTTTAATGTTGCAGATCTTAATAGCTTTGGTCCATTTCAAACAGATGGTTAAAAAGCGTGAGGGATAGCGATACAGTCTCATTATTTCAGATGTGGGTATCCTGTTTTCTACCTCTGTTTCATAAGAGCCATCTTTGCTCCAATATATGTGTTTGATACCTCAAATAGTGATAATTATAGCTATGTGAGTTCATTTCTAGATCCTTTTCTCCATTGGTCTACTTATCTTTTTGTTTTTGTGTCAGTTATCCTTTGTGTGAATTTTCCTGGGGAGAGAATTTTCCTGCTTAGTCAAAATAGAGTAGCAATTATAGCCCAAGGATTTCATCCAATTTTACCTTTGAAGCATTTTTTTTTTTCAAACGGGACTATTAGGATCTCTGAAACTGTGCCACTGCCCACTCCAGGTTAGCATCAATTGGTCTTGAAATTCATCACCATAGGAGATACATTTAAAGAGTTAATGAAATCCAATATTTTAGAAAAATATCTCAATTGTATCAATATGACAATGTTGGTGGAAGATACTTTACCATATAGCCTGTTTTATTTCATAGTCATTTATACTCACCCTGTCCTCAAATCAAAGGACGCTGCTATGGGGCTGCTCTACACCTCGCCAACCCGAGAGGGCTCAACAGGTGTAGGTAGCTTGCCCTCGCTACTCCTCCTTTGGAGGAAGGGAGTGGTCAGTACATACTCTTGCTTTCTGTACCTGCCCCTGGAGCGAGTTTTCTGTTCTGACAGGCTCTGAGGCACCACTGTACCTCTGTATCAGCCACCCTGACTGCTGAGAAGACTGTGGACTGGACAAATAATCGTCTGTGGATGCAGGGAGAGTCGTTCGTCTTTGGCGCCTAGCCATTGGTAAGGAATGTATTCACCTGTGCTTGGCCTCGTGTGGGCGAGCATACGGACGGCACTAATTGGTCTCAGGGGCTGTTTAAAACCAAGGCGAACAACAACGTTTCTGGGTCTTGGACTCAGGTGACCAGGCTCGGGTAGCAAATACGTGTACCTGTTGAATCACCTCTCGATGAACCATCTCCAGATTCCCCAACTATGTCTCAGGCTGGAGAACTGGGGACTTGTTCCGTGGTCAGGGCTGACTACCATGAAACGCTGTCGCTTGACTTACCTTGTGGAAACGTTTTAATCTCCTTCTCCTAGGGAAGCCAGGAGGACTGGTTTCTCATCCTTGTTGCTCAACCTTTTGCTTCTTGTTTACCATTTTTTAATTAGTTCTTTGAAAATGTTGTACAATGTGTTTTGGTCCTATTCAGCCCTCTCTCAATTCTCCCCATCTCTTTCACCTTCGCTATACTGTCTCTCTCTGTCTCGTCTGTCTGTCTCTCTCTCTCTCTCTCTCTCTCTCTCTCTCTCTCTCTCTCTCTCTCTCTCTCTCTCTCTCTCACACACACACACACACACACACACACACCATGCCAAGTCCAGTTGGTGCTGTCTGTTTACACTTGGATGTGTGGCCTCCCACTGGAACACAGCAGAATGACCAGAAGCTATACTTGTGTGGAAAACTGATTCTTCCTTGCCCAGCAGCTACCAACTGTCCATAGCTCCTCGGCGAGGGTGGGACCATCAGCCTACCTCCCTCTCCAGGCTGGGATTTGTCCTCTCTTGAGCTTGTCCAGATCTTGGGCATGTGAGGTCTTCTGCGATAGGTGCTTGCTCTCCGTTCTGGAGAGTAACCATTAGTATCGGCAACAGTCCGTTGTCAGAGCATGGTCCAAGAAGAGTCCTGCAAGCAGAATTCTGTCTGTGGGAAAACAAGACTTGAGTCTTGTGACCTCACTTTCTTCAGTCATGGACTTGTACTTAGACGGTGCTTTGATGTCCCTCCCAGGTACAGCGGGCAGAGTGAGTTCCCTTCAGAGCATTCAATATGCTGGCTGTTTGATTTGTTTATCTGCCCCGATGGGAAACCATGTTCCTGCTGCATGTCCACCACATGTGGCTTGCCCTCAGGTTGCACACTTTACTCATGTGTCTGCTCTTAACCCTCTGAGTATAAATTGTCTGCTGCTCAGAATAAGGCTGGCTACTGCATGAGACTTTAGTCTGCCTCGTTTATTGCCTCCTCCGTTCTCCCAGATCCCACTGTCTCTAGAGCAGTGGCAGCCTGTAAATGTTTGAGAAGCTATGGCACTTCATTGGCTAATAACTCCAAAAGAGGTAACCCATTCCTGTGATGGCTTTTTAAAAAATAACATATTTTTAATTTTTTATTATTTTTATTGAGCTATACATTTTTCTCTGCTCCCCTCCCTTCACTCTGCTTCCTTCTACCCTCTCCTGTGACAACCAATTTACTCTTGAGATCTTGTCTTTTTCTCCTTCCTACATAGACCCAAGTATGTCTCTTTTAGGGTCCTCTTGCTGTCTAGGTTCTCTGGGATTGTGGGCTGTAGGTTGTTTTATCTTTGCTTTATTTCTTAAATCCATTTATGAGGAAGAACATATTATATTTGTTTTTCTGAGTCTGGGTTACCTCACTCAAATTTTTTTTTTAGATCCATGCATTTTCCTGCAAATTTCAAGATATCATTTTTCCCACTGTGTAGTACTCCATTGTATAAATTATCACATTTTCTTTATTCATTCTTCAGTTGAGGGGCATTTAGTTTTTTTCCAGGTTCTGGCTATGACAAACAATGCTGCTATGAACATAGTTGAGCACATCTCCTTGTGGTGTGATTGAGCATCCTTAAGGTATATACACAGAAGTGGTATTGCTGGTTCTTGAGGTAGATTGTTTCCTAATTTTCTGAGAAATCGTCATCCTGATTTCCAAAGCAGCTGTACCAGTTTGTACTCCCACAAGCAATGGAGGAGTGATCCTTTACTTCCATATCCTCTCCAGTATAAGCTGCCATCAGTGTTTTTGATCTTGGCATTCTGACAGGTATAAGATAGAATCTCAGAGTTGTTTTGATTTGCATTTTTCTGACGACTAAGCATGTTGAGCATTTCCTTAAGTGTCTTTCAATCATTTGAGATTTCTCTGTTGAGAGTTTCTGTTTAGGTCTGTACCCCATTTTTTATTGATTGAATTATTTGTTGTTTTGATGTCAAGTTCTTTGTACATTTTGACAGTCAATCCTCTTCCGATGTGGGTTGTACGTTTTCAACCCACAGCCTTGTGAATATCAGGAGAGTGATCTCTTCCTCAGCTTCCTGTCCACCCTTTCTAAGGAATTACAGACTTTCCATCCAATGCTTTCCTTGTTTGCATTTAGATGTGTGTGTTTGCAGGTCATTAAACAGAAAAAAGATCCTAGTGGAGGTGGGAAATGAGGTAATAGATTAGCTTTAAAAGAAAGAGAAGGAAGAACTAATGGGAGGAAGGAAGAGGGGGAAGGAGGGAGGGAGGGAGGGAGGGAGGGAGGAAACAGGTAGGAAAGAGTCAGGTACTAGGGAAGGAACCCATTTAGAACAAAGAATAATTATATATATATATATATATATATATATATATATATATATATGAAGTCACTATGATAAAGTTCAATACATTGTATGCTAACTTATGAACAAAAAGAAAAATAAATTTTAAAACTGAATTAAATTAAAAAGAACTTTAAAAAGATGAGTTTCATTTGTCATATAAGCGTTGATGTGATGATATTTTATATTACTTCCCTAGTGATATTTTTGTGAGATTTCAATGACAGAACAGAAGAAATGTTAAATGTGTTTCTATTTTTGGAATGAATAATCATGACAAAACATGAATAACAAGGAACACATAAGCTAAGCACAGTGTACTAAAATGTGCATCTTAAAAACAATCTCATTAAAGTGGATTGAAAATCTTAGAATTAGAAATAAATCATAAACATAATATCACCATGTTAAAATATTCACATATTTGCTTTTATTATGTCATGAAAGGATTCTCTGTGATTACATCTTAAGATTTTAACCCTTGTGATTATTTTTTAACTTTTTTCATGTATTCTTTGTGTCTTTGAAATCAAGACTCCTGATCGCATCCATCTCCCTTCTCCAGAATAAGACAAACAAAAATAAAATAAGGGGAAACAGAAAGGGAAAATCTCATCATGGAAGGTGAAGTGTGACATAATAAATTTTAATTTTAAGCCTTATTTCTTACAAAACAAAGGCGATACATAAGTGGGCTTATGCTGTATCTTATTATTACACTGCAAACTCTTTCAATATGGAGTTCAATGGGATTTCTTGGTTTTTAGACATACTGACAACTTTAAATCTTTTCTCCTCTTTTCAATTTTCGTACTTCCTATTGTCTTCTAAAAAGAACATTTCTTGGTCTCTTTTCCTGAGTCTTGCTTCCCTATTCTTGAGATTCTCGCCAGGAGAGTTCTCTGTTTTTACAGAATAATTACAAAGATACATATTGAGGGATCCGTTTGTGATCAGCCAGGACACTGGTACCACGGTTCTGGGGGGAATGGCAAGGTTTGAAAGTACAAAAGTGTTGAGAAGTGAAAGACATGCTTTGAGCTTTCGACTACGCTTGCTCCTTAGGTGAACCGGACACCCAGCCTTATTTTTCCGCTTACATTTTGCTGTTTCTTTCACCATAGAAACTTAAAAACAGACAACCATGAAGTAACATTTGCCGTTTGACAAATCTGATTAGGACAAAGGTGTTTACCATTGAAATCAACTCTACTCACACAGTCCATCTCAAGTTTACATTTTCTTAGACAAAACACGCCTATCCTTTCCCAGAAGGAACCCAAACCACTGTCCATTGGAATCAGTTAGGTTTTAGAATGTTAAATATTGCAGGGGATTGTAAAATACAAAAATAAGTGTTGGTCCTGACCTAGATTTCAAAAGATTTGTAGTATGTGTTCCAAAGACAATTTAGAGTTCTTGTCTTGCTTAAAGTAAGTTGAGACATACGGTGAAAAATAATTGTTTTATACTCTACTAATCTAGCCATGATGACCAGATCCATTTAACTCCACAATTACTACCTCCCCTGCCCAGGTTATCAGAGGCTGAGCATACAGCCCATCCTAGAGGTTAGGCATAGATTTTTAGTTGAAATATGCACAGTGTGTCCTCTTGTATGAGCAGTAGAGGACATTTGGAAAGAGCATAGGCTTTTTAAAGCTAGAAAGATGTAGACATCTCTTACTGACTATAACAACAGTGAGTGAATTATATTCATTCTCATCTGTAAACAGACTATGTGGTACAAGAATCATGTGATAGAGAGAATTCTAGTATAGCATTCTGTAGAGGAACATGCATTCGGCAGACCTTATTGCTCTTTCTCCTGACAAGCAAAAGCAAACTATGATCAAACCAGTAACTGTAACTTGTTGTTTGAGACGGGGTCTCCCACTACAGTCCAAGTTGACTTGAAACTCACTACGTAGCCAGGTTGTCCTTGAACTTGTGGCAACCCTCTTGTCTGTCTCAGCTTCTAAAGCTTTGGGACTACAGGCATGCACTAGCAAGTCAGCTAGTAACTATGTTTTGATTTACAATTTTTTTATGTTATGAATTTTCATTTCATCCAAAGAAATACTTGGAAGCAAACATCTCCAACCTTTAAATTAAAAAGGATTAATTTTCATTTTATATTTGTGAGTGTATTACCTGCATGTATGATATATACCATGTTTGTGCCAGGGGCCTGTAAAGGCAAGAAGAGGGTATCAGATCCCCTGGAACTCGAACTACAGATAGTTTTGAGTGCTATGTGGGTCCTGGGAAATGAACCTGGTTCCTCTGCAGGAGCAGCCAGTGCTCTTAACTACCAAGTCATATCTCTGGCCTCAAATTTCCAGAGTTCTGAAAAGTAGAATAGTGTATTTCATCATATCTCACAATTAGTAATAGTTGTTTATCACAAAATGTCATGTATTTGTGATCATCTGTGATGCAGAGTCTAAGGGCAGGCACCTAGGATGTAGAAACTTTAGGACACATTTATTTCAAATAGCTTTTATTCACATAGGACTACAGGAAAATCTAATCAGTAAAAAACACAAGACAAAATGGGCATCATTATTCTTTTTAAGGAGTGTTGACACTAACAACATCAACAATCCTTTGGAGAATAATATTGTGTTTTCAAATACAAAAGACTAGGGAGCGGGAACACTCTAAAAGCATGTTCAACGATGGTGCCGTAATTAGCTACTGAACCTCTATTAGGGAATTCTCTTGCACATGTGGGGACACATCACTGGCAGAACAACTTCATGTCTGACTATGTATACTCTTCTTAGCAGTTCCGGACGACAGCTTTGGATGAAAGCCGAAAAATTAAGGGCAAAACTCCTTGGTCACAGAGGACAAGCAACTGATCTTATCACAGTAACAGATCCAAGACCACAATACAAAAGACACATTCGCATGACACAAACCAGAAAGTCCCCATTTTCTGCACTCGCTCCAATAATCATCGAAGTGTTTGACCAAAACAGTGACGGATTTGTTTGCCTGGACTTCCCAGCTGATTTACAACATCAGGTTGTTCGTCTTGAAAGACACGGGTTGCCAACGGAAGACGACAGCACACTCGCTGAGCCCAGCCATCCCTCAAAGGACAATGTCATCTCACCCAGCTTCTGTGAAGGTCTACACTGGCAGAGCCACCCAAGGAGAGTCTGAGAATCTTACAGTTTAGCAAGAGAGAAGGAGCTTTTTCCATTCTAAAAATAGCCTTCGCACACACACAGAAGTAACACTCCTCTTCAGATCACAAAACTTTTCGTTCTTTTGTGGTTTTTATTATTCCATTTCTACTAAATGTTAACCAACAAAGAGCTCAATCCAGACACTCCTGTGACAGTTTTGTCATTGTTACAAATGTCATGTCCCTCAGAGGGCCAGGGACCTGACCACGGTATCCCTGGAGACAACTGACCACATACACGTGGCATTGTTTGTGCCCGTATGTGCAGAAGGACCAAACAAGAAAATTAAAGGAGTCCATTTTCTATTTCACGAGTCAGATATTTTTATTTCCAAAATATATAGTCTTCTGGTTTCTCCTTTGCTAATTTTACTTCAGGTGGTCATGTCCACTTGATGGTTTGCCTCACGTAAGTGTCTTCCAAAGAGCATGGGGAGTGTGAAAAACCTTCCCTGTCTGATAACCAATATTACTCAACTGGATAGTAGCAAAAATGGTGGACGATAATTGACCAAAAATAAAATTCTGCATTAATAAAAGGAAGTGGCAAGCCCCAAGTACAGAATAAATCAAAGCTTGGTATGCTTTTAGATAAAGCTAGCTAAGCCAGGTATCTTTTGATAAGGTATAAGTAAATAACACAATCAAGACTATAAGGCTAGGTTTAGATAAAATGCCTGGAGACCCATATGCCAAGTGGGGTCTCAGAAGACAAATTTGCAGGGTTGTTTCTTCTTAGGAAACATAAGGTAGGAAGAAATCAGAAACTCTGATTGTGTAGATATGCCAATTTGCCATTGGCAAGGAAGCAAGGGAAACAGAGTTAGAGGAAAGGAAATCACTGGTTAGAAATATGGGCACTGTATAGCATATTATATATTTGCTAGCATTTCTAGTTTGAGACTTAAGACGGTTGATAAGTTATAACCACTCTAATACCTTATCATTGAGATACAGTCCAGCTAGCCTCAGATTTATGGTCTAAGATTTGTCTGATGGCGTTACTTCCAACATACTTACTAACAATGGGACACACTCATTCCTGTAGATACATCATGAGACCAGGTAGGAATGTTATAGATAGAACGTATATGTGCTGTGTGACTGGTCTGGAGAACGGAAATTCTATAGTCTTGGGTATTTATAACATGAACACAGAGAGCTGATGGTGAGCGTGACCACAGCACTGGCCGTCCTTGAGATAACGGAAAGCCTTTCTTCTCCACCTCAGATAATTTGCCTTTTGTTTCTTTTGGAGGTAAAAATGTCATCTTTATTGAAGTAGGGCTACAAGTGTGCCATTTGCATTCTCTCTCTCTCTCTCTCTCTCTCTCTCTCTGTGTGTGTGTGTGTGTGTGTGTGTGCGTGTGTGTGCATGTGCGTGTGTGTGTGCATGTGTGTATCTCAGCAAGCACGTGATTTCCAAAAGCAGGAGGAGAATATTGGGACAGATAAGACTAGGAAAGACAATGTCACACTTAGACGGAGCAGCGAGTTCAAGCTCAGAATGAATCATTGCTTAGGAGACAAACTTTTGGCTTCTTTCCAGGCTGCTCAGTTTTAACACTTGCTTCCACTGAAACTCATAGACAAAAAATTTTGAGAGAGAAATAGTAAAAAAAAAAAAACTTAATAAATTGCCTTAATCGCAAAGTGCCAGAATCAAATAAAGCGAGTTTAAAAGTGCTGAGCGGGGAGGCGGTCTCCTCCAGCCGACCCTCAGGACCATTCTCATGCGCTCCCGTGTGGAGTCTGTAAAGATATCAGTACATTCACAGAGCTTCACGATTGACCTCTAGCAATAAAACAGGTCTGACCTATTGGAGAGACTAGTCCCACAGTTTTTGAAATCTTCGAGGGAGGAAATGCCCCATTTTCAAGGCCACTGTGTTTTTAGTTGGATGAATGAAAGTGTCCCTAGTGGGTCGTAGTGCACATGGAAGGCACCATTTCTGTTCCTAGGACTGCGTGTGCATGGAAATGTCACTTGTGGGAGTTTCTAAACAAATATATCTACTATCTCCAAAATCCGAGTTCTCTCTCCTGTCTGGATATTACAAATTAGATAAAATATTTAAAAATGTTCCCCTTCCAATATTTCCCCATTTGCTAGTCTAAATTTTCATTGATATTTATACCTGCTCAGTCCTTACTAGGGTTGCTTAATGCAGTCAAAAATAAAACGTCCAATTATATAGAAAACAAAACTGATTATATTTCACTTTGTTTCTATTATTTAAACTTAGTGTTTTTTACTCATGTATTTCTCAAAAATTATTTTATTTCAACACGTGTGTGTTGTGCTAGACTGTGAGGGAACTCATGGGGTCGTCTTTCAAAGGGGGGGTCAGAACGAGCCCCAGGAGCCGTAATGTTTCCCCATTAGCCTTTCACTGGGGACCACTGGGAACAATAAAAACTAAAGTGTAGGTGAAGAAAAATATACTAGTTGGACTGAAAGTGTGGTCAGCTTCTGAAGAAACGCTGGTGCTCTCTGCCCTCTGGGGCCACACTCCATAGTGTAAGGGTGCGTGCAATCAGGTGCAGAGCCTCTCAGCCCACAATGCTACCTTCAGCTGCATCCTTCCCCACCAGGGTGTGTCTGCTCTCGGGATCCTAATAATTTGCATTGCAACGAATTAGGTGTGTTGTTACACAGCGGGGA
This sequence comes from Microtus pennsylvanicus, assembly GCF_037038515.1. Taxonomy (NCBI): domain Eukaryota; kingdom Metazoa; phylum Chordata; class Mammalia; order Rodentia; family Cricetidae; genus Microtus; species Microtus pennsylvanicus. The sequence goes on along the minus strand of NC_134592.1, from coordinate 72,609,933 downwards.
GGAAGAGTGTGATTAGCTCTTTATTAAGTATTTTAAAAATCTAAACTACCACAGAGAGGTCCTAGTGAGTTGGCATGTCCTAGTGGATTGGCTTCGTCAGACTGAGAAGCCACCTTCCGAGGCCATGCGGTCGCAGGGAGATCAGTGAATTAATAAACTTACACTGCCTTGTTTTGTCTCATTACCAAGCATCTAGTATAGATTCGCAGTGACGGGGACGTGTAACTCTGAAGTTGGTTTAAAAGGTTCACAATTACAGAGCTTTTTGAAGTATGATAACTTTCCCTCTTTTAAAGTAAGGTCTTCTTGTAAGCCTTTAAGCCTTTGTTTTTCTTTAAATAAATTTTCTCAATTATCAAGGGGGAAAAAAAAAGAAAATTAAAAAAGGAGTTAGCAAATATAATTGGCAGGAATTTCTCTAAAACATCAAGAAAATGGAATTTAGAAAACATTTATTATAATCATGAGTCTAGATTGACTTAACCCTTATGCAATGAAAGTCATTTTTACCTAATACTGAGTTACATTCCATTTCAGATTTCCTATTTCAAAGGGTATCTCAAATTTCTAAGATGTTAAACCAAGTACTGAGCCATTTTTGTATATGTAATAAAAGTCTTTAAAATTAAAATGGTAATCCTAAAAAAATCAAATGCATGAAAAATGTGGCCTGAGTGTATAACAAAGGGGAGTTATGTAATTCTACGTGAGTGAGATCTTTCATCTTTGATTTACAGGTTGGAGTCCTCCCTAACTGAAACCACATTGTTCCATGTCTTTCAGATCTTGGCCTTCCCTAAAACCTTGTTTTAATTAAGGTTTCTTTCAGATTTCTGAATAAAAGCATGACAATCTTCACTTATGGCTTTAATATATCCTTTGAGTTAGGAAAATATATAAAAAGAAACATCAATGTTCAAAAGCATTGTCAGATATTAAATATGTGAGCTATTCTACCTCAGTGTCTTAGGTGTTTGAGTTATGCACTGAAATGCATTTTTCAGAGGCAGTGACTAACTTGATTCTATTCTTCTTAGTAAGCTGTTTTTAATCTCAGAAATAAATGTCCTTTATTTTGAACCTTTGCTAGAAAGGCAGGCTGTGCAATGGTGGAGTTCTGGGTTTGTTTCCATGGAAGGCACAGCTCCCACCTCAGCCCCATCCACAGGGACTTCAGATCATTGCCATCCTCATTAATGCATCCCTAAGACCTGGAACACTCAGTGGCATCGCTTGAGCCGTGTGCAGAATCTGATAACAAAGTGGGTTAGCCTGAAAGGTAACGGTAGAAACAAACGCTAAGCTCCCCTGAGGATGGGGAGGCTGTGGGTGTTTTCTCTAAAGGAGGAAGCAGCGGACGGAGAAAGGCGAGAGGTGTGCTGGAAAGATGGGGCGCAAACCACGGCGCCTGAGGTCTGTGCTTTTCACAGACCGCACATCTGCCCAGAGATGCACCCCACAGCCGTGGTCCTTCAGATGGAGTTGCATGCGGTGGAAGAGACCTCAGTACTGGACAAAACTACAAATCCATAATCTGTGAGAACTTGAAACAGACAAAATAGGACACAAAATACTGTCCCATGGCACATGATAGGCACGGTGTGCAAGTTCCATTTGGACTGCCAGATACATTGTGATTTTTTTCCCCACTAGAACAAAGCCTCATCCCAGCTCCATCTTGAACTCTTACCAGGAAGGATGGAAGTGTGTTAGAACACAGAAAAAAAAATCCAAAACAAAACAAAAGAAGAAAATCCCTGCAGCCCACAGCAATCTGCCTGTAATTCCCATCACAGCTGAAAAGAAACAATTTAAGTCTACTCGACAGTAAACTACACAATAAAACACTGATGACGATGTCAGGAATGAAGATGGCTGTCCTAGCTTCTGAAACGGACAGTATTTAGTGCTGCACTGAAGGTTTCTAGCTCACACCGTGTCTGGGAGCGGGGTCTCCAGCATAAACGCACGCGGGGAGCAGTTTCTTCCAATCCTGGTTACTGTAACTTTAGACTCACAGTGGTTAAGTTTCAGGAATCTGCATTGCCCTTTCAAGTCCATCCAAAGAACAAGTGAAGCTGCTGTTCAGAACCTGATGCCCAGTGTTTACGTTCCATCAAACTGTGCCACCCAAGCAGCAGACATGGCTGAGGGTGCTGGGGCTGGGGGTGGGGATACACAATGATGTCACACACAGGAAATATCGGGGGAGACTTGGCACTTCACAGGGCTGGTTCCTCCTCCATGGGCTCACCAGCAGTTCTGTAAAAATAAACAGGCAATCAGAATACGGCCCAAGAGTACACAATGGCATCGTAGACCTTCATGCACAATCAAAGCTGATTGTTCAGCTCTCTCCGTGTTTATTTGTGCCGTTCAGTTATCCATAAATAGAGTTTCTTTCCTCGGCAGTATAAACAAATGTCAAGTGGAAAAACATTTTAGATCCAAGCAATCATTGGAAATGTTCCTGTTTATATTAAAACATGTCAGAATATTTTATAACTCTAGATTCCAAAATGTACATGTTTTGTGTCTTGGACAGTCGAATAATTTATTGGGAAAAATTTAGGAGCAATAGCAGTGACTTCTGGAACCTTTTTGCTAGGGACAGTGAAAGATTCAGCTACCTTCTTGAGGAGGCTCATCCGGGCTCTGGGTTTTGCTTCTGTTTTTTTCATGACTGGATTGGCCCTCTGCCGGAGGCATTTCAAATCAAATCCTGAATTTGATTAGCAAATCACCGCTACAGACCTAACATTGGTCTAACTATGGTCATGTATAAATCGTTTGCGTTTGGCATCATAAAGTGGGGTGCTCTGCTCAGCGAAAAACCAAAGCTAATTGCTTGAAAATTATCCTTGAATGTTAACCTTAATTTAGTAACACGTTGTGAGTGTTGTAAGGCTAACTTTTACAATGATTTTTAATTCAGTCAAAAAAACAAATTGCAGCAGGAACCCTAATACGTCAGGCTGTTGGATTGTCTTGGGAAGTTGGATTAGAGGGATTCAAGATGCTGGGATGGTGAAGGTTGAAAATGTGATGGGTAATTATAGCACCAGGGTCTGTGAGATCCAGCTCCAAAAATGAACCACGACAAGGAAGGCCTCCTGACAGAATTTATCAAGAGAGTGGAACAGCAGTGGAAACAAGAAAGGGTGCACAAACAGCAAACCTGCAGTGCTTCAGACCCGTCCACTCTTTACCCCATACATACAGAACTATGTCAGACGGCACAGAAATACCGCGTCGTGCTTTTGGCACCACTAGGAATACAATATACAGGCTGCAACTCGCGCTAGCAGCTAGAACAATGCGTAGATAGATAGGGAGTTTTCACTTCATGATGTCTACTTGAAGACATTCTATAACAGGTCACTGTCATGAGAAACCTTAGCATGCATGATATGCGGCAGTTATGGAGACAAGCAGGCTCTGGCTAGACATGTTATTTTACAGGCTAAAGAGGAAGGACAATAGGAGGATTTTAACATATCTTTTAGAAAATGAAGAATGAAAATACTAGGCACTCATTACTTAATATTATCTAAGATTCAAGTTCTAAAAGATTCCACGAGTAGTCTTTTTTTTTTTTAAAAAAAAAGGGGGGGGGGAGGGAAAAAAAGGAAAAAAAATAATTTCTTAGGAATGACCAAGAATGTTCAAAATAAAGACACTAAGGATGTGTTTAGGCTTCATCTACAAAAGATAAAAACAACTGAGATGAGTCATGGTCAAGATTTGCCGCTAACCATATTCATCAGCGTTTGAGAAAGAAAAATCAAATTTAAGAAAACATTTTCATTTTAAAAAATACATATAAGGGGCTGGAGAGATGGCTCAGAGGTTAAGAGCATTGCCTGCTCTTTCAAAGGTCCTGAGTTCAATTCCCAGCAACCACATGGTGGCTCACAACCATCTGTGATGGGGTCTGGTGCCCTCTTCTGGCCTGCAGGCATACATGCAGACGGAATATTGTAAACATAATAAATAAATAAATATTAAAAAAAGTACATATAAATATACAAACCTATTTAAAGATAATATGTGGATCAAAACTTTAAGAATAAGCTAATGGACAGTGATCACCCCACTTCTAACCCAAAGCTACAGGGGAAGGATCTTTCTGGACAGGCACTCCAGCATCAGTGCGACTGGAGGGCCACAGAGACGACCCGGTCATCCCATTGTGGGGGAAGCTGGCTGAGTCTCGGTGGAGGAGCACACATTCTCCATGGGCACAAAGGAGGGTTTTCAGACATGAGCATCCTGCCCACATTGCAAGCTAATTACTGACAAAAACTGACTTCTCTCTTGAAGCCTACAGATATGTGGGTAGAAATATAATATAAAACATATACAATAAACCTGTGCTCTCTATGGAATTCCTTTCTCGAGTAACCCTTAGCAAGCAAGTGAAAGGCTTGTATGACAAGAGCTTCAAGTCTTTGCAGAAAGAAATTGTAGAAGATATTGTGAGATAGGAAGAGCTCCCATGCTCACGCACAGGTAGAATCTATATAGTAAAAATGGCCATCTACTGAAAGCCAGCTACAAATTCAAGACAATTCCCATCAAAATTCCAACACATTTTTTTTTTTGCCCAACACAATTCTTTACAAACCTTGAAAGAAAAATAGTCAACTTCATATGAAAAAAAAAACCAGGATAGCTAAAACAATCCTGTACAATAAAAGAACTTCTGAAGGTATTACCATCCCTGGTTGCAAGCTCTATTACAGAGCTATCATAAAACTGCATAGTATTGGCATGAAAACAAACACAGTGATCAGCTGAATCGAACTGAAGACAGATAAATCCACATGCCCATGGACAAGTGATTTTTGATAAACAATTTAGAAACACACAATGGAAAAAAAAAGAAAGCATCTTCAACAAATGGTGCTGGTGTGACTGAATGTCTGCTTGTAGAAGAATGCGAATAGCTCCATACCTGCCACCATGCATAAAACTTAAGTCCTTGTGGAACAAAGACCTCAACATAAAACCAGATACACTGAATCTGATAGTAGAAAGGGGGGGGTAGCTTTGAATGCACTGGCACAGGAGACAACTTCCTAAATAACACTGATAGTGCAGACTCTAAGAATGACAATAGATGAGACTTCATTTATTCAAACTGAAAAGCTTCTGTAACGCAAAGGACACCATACATTGGACAAAAGTAGCAGCCTACAGAATGCAAAAAGATTTTTGACTAAGTCAGTGTCTGACAGAGGGCTAATACCCAAAATATGTAAAGAGCTCAATTAACTAGAAATCGACAAAGCAAATAATCCAATTGAAAAATGGAGTACAGATCTAAACAGAGAATTCTCAACAGAGAAATCTGAAATGAATGAGAAACACTGAAGGAAAATGTTCCGCATCCTTAGCCATCAGGGAAATGCAAATCAAAACAACTCTGAGATTCCATCTTATTCCTGTCGGAAAGGCCAAGATCAAAAACAGAAGTGAGAGTTCGTGCTGGTGAGGCTGTGGAGCAAGGAGAACACTCCTCCATTGCTGGTGGGAGTGCAAACTGGTACAGCCACTGTGGAAATCAACATGGTGGTTTCTCAGAAAACTGAGAATTGATCTACCCCAAGCCCGAGTTATAACACCCCTGAGCATATACCCAAAGAGGCTCCATCCTACCACAAGAAGCTCAACTATGTTCTCGGCAGTTCTATTTATAATAGCCAGAAACTTGAAACCACCTAGATGTCCTTCACCTGAAGAACTGATAAGGAAAATGTGATATATTTACACAATGGAGTATTACTTAGATGTTAGAAAAAATTACATCACACAATTTATAGACAAATGGATGGAACTAGAAAAAAACATCTGAGCAAGGCAACCAGACCCAGAAATACAAACATGTTGTGCACTCATTCATAAGTGGATATTAGCTGTTAGCCAAAGGATAACCACACTACAATTCACCGACCCAGATAGGTAATGAGGAGGACTCACAGGGGGCGGGCACAGCTCATAGATCTCTCTGGGAAGGGGAAATATAATATCATGGGTAGACTTGGGGAGGGTGGGTATGAGAAGAAGAGAGATCAGGTGAGGGGGGAAGTGGGAGAGACAATACAGGGAGAGAAGACCCGAATGAGTGGCATTGCGGAGTGGGAGGGGATGATATGGCAACCTGATGCAGTGGAAACTTCCTGAAACCTGTGACAGTGAACCCAGCGAACAAGTAGATGGAGCCCAAACCATTCATCATCTGTAATCAGCAAGACCCCCAGCGGTGGGGCTGTGACACCAATCCAGCCTCAAAACCGTTGATGCACACCTGTCCTGCCTGCCAGATAAGCAGGGCCAATAGTGGCTCAGAACTTGTGGGAGTGGTCAGTCAATGGCTGCTTTAATTGAGGCCCACACCAGGAGAGGGAGCCCATGCCTGACACAGTCTGGACGGCCAGGAACTGGACGCTGGTTGGCTCGGAGACCTAATGATAACCAAACACTACTGATAAGACAAAAGTTAATGAAATGATTTCTAATGCTATTCTGATATACTCATAGAGCGGTGCCTAGACCAATCACCGTCAGAGAGGCTTCACCCGGCAGCTGATGGAAGAAGATGCAGAGACCTAAAGCCAAACATTAGGTGGAGCTCAGGGAATGCCTCAGAAGAGAAGGAGGAAGGGTTGTGGGAGCCTTAGGGATCAAGGATGCCAGGAGAACAAGGCCCACACAATCAACCGAGGAGGGTTCATGAGACCTGCATGGGTCTGTCCTAGGCTTGCATTCATGCCATGGTTGTTTAGTTTGGTGTTTTTGTGGGACTCCTAACAATGGGAGTTGGGGTATCTCTGATGCTTTTGCCTGCTTTTGGGACCCTCCTTCTACTGCTCTATTGTCTGGTCCAGCCTGGATACGAGAGTTGATGCCTAGCTTTATTGCAACTTTCTCCTGCTATTCTGGGGATGCTTGTTATTTTCTGCAGGGAAATAGAGTGTGTAATAGGGTGAGAGGGGAGGTGGGGAAGGAACTGAGAGAGGTGGGGGGGAGGGAAGGCTACTGCCAGGATGTATTGTATGAAAGAACAATAAGTAACTTCTTTTTCAAAGCTACTTTATCTACGGCAGTCCACCTTTAGCTGTGTGTGCATACGGCATGTGCCCCCCTCGGTGTGCCTTACATCGCCACAATAACACAGTGCCAGCAAGTTACAAAAGCTGTCTTCGCTTTCGGAGGGAATGCCTTGCACTCAGTTCCAACGCTGCTAGGTTTTAAACCCTAACTGTGGTAGAAATTTGTTTTCCGAACAGAAGAGTACTACTTGGTTGGTCCTCAGGGCCGTGGGAAGCAGATATGTTTTCATAAGAGAGGGTGCTTTGTAAACTGTGAGCTGTGAAAATATGCAGAACAGTTGTGCTACTTGTATCTCAAACCACCCCTCCCCTCCTGTCTTAGCTTCCCCAGAGCGACCCCCACACCCCACAGGCATTATCCTCATCAAATCTGTATTCCTGAGAGGAAATCAAACGTATTTTATATGTTTGCATGTTGTGCTTTAGACACAGCGAGCTTGAGAGTTGTTGCTGACAGATGACAAGGACTTTTTTGTTGGAAGGCCCCGCTGGCCAGAGGTTGCAGTCTATCATGGCCTGGAAGCCTTTAGCCCAAGCTCAACAACATGGCCGCTTCCGCCAACCCCCCAGCGAGATTTCTTGCTCTCCACCTGCCCTTGTCTGGAGAATGTCCCTGGACCCAGAGTTCTGACTCTATCTGAAAGCTGTCTCTAAACCTGGATGCCTGATTTATCTCCTGGGTGACCCTGGGCACGGTTTCCTGCGAGAAGTCTCCCCAGCGCACATGGCAGCTAAGACTTGTGCTAGGAGCTTTGCAGCAGGACCCTGCTGCCACGCACGAAACCTTGTGATAGGACCTTGCCAATTAATAAAAATTAGAGTTTGTCTCCCAGCTGCCCAATCCTCTATGTTCCCTATAGTTTGGAATAAAGCTGAGCTGATTCACCGAAGTCATACCCTGGAGGGCTTTCTCCGTAGTCCTCATAGCCATCTGAATCCTTTTCCCTGCTTCTGCTTCCTTGACTCTTTTGGATAAATGCCTCAATGGTCTTAAGACGAAAGCAGAACTACACTTTGTGTTGGTGTTGGTTTGCTTGTTTGTTCTGCTGTTGTTCTGACTTTTGTTTTTTGACACAGGGTCTAGTGTAGGCAAGCTAGCCTCAGACTTGCTATCTAGCTGAGGCTGGCCCTAGGTTCCTGATTCCACCTCCCAAGTGTTGGAAATACACACAGTGACAGTGTGGGGGGAAAGGTGAGATGTGGCACTTTGGAAATGTGGGAGTTCTCGCTTCAGTCATCCACAGACTAGCACAGGTTAGCAGATGTTCCCCCAGGTCCTATGACCTACCTAGCCACAGGTTCTTGGCTTCTTTAAGAATGCTAGGTATGAATTCCATCTCATGGAGAGGGCCTTAGAACCAATCAGAAAGTTAGCCCGTAACATTCATGTGCTCCTGTATAGCAGTGGGCCTATCATGTCAGGCAAGCGGCACACATTCTGGGAGGCTGAAGAAGGATTAACACAATTGCAAAGACAGCTTGGGTTATATGGTGTGTTCAAGACACGCTTGGCCTGTGTAGTGAGTCTCTGGGGGAAAAAAGAAAAAGAAGATAAGACTAAATTTGAAAAATAATCCCACCCATATGGAAACCAGAGCTAACGATACAATAAACCTGCCAGAGAGGTCTCTGCAACAACAGCTCAGTTGGTTGGAAGATCCGCTCCTCCACCACTGCAAGCCAGGGCCATTGAGCAAACACGAGCTCTGATAGTCAGGAAAGGATTCCTTCAGCCCAGTACCACAGATTAAGATAATTAAGAAAGTGAAGGGAGGAAAGAGAGAGTAATCTTAACATCAGATATAAGGAGTCTACTGAGTGCCCAGTGCTGGTGTCGGCGATGGAAACCGCACTGAACACAGAAGGCCAACTCCCTGGAGCTTGCAGCCTACAAGTCTTCTTGAAGTCCGATGGCTTTAATGTATGTGAAAGAGAATCTGATTGCTATCCAAATTTGCATGTTTGGGTTATACCTTAAAGCAGGGCTTCTCAACCTGTGGGTGGCAACCCCTTTGGGGTCATGGGACCCTTTTGTAGTGGATGCCTCAGCCCACCTCAGAAAACACAAGCATTTGCATTACAATCATGGTTCGCTGCAACATGAAGAACTGTGATGAAGTGTTGCAGCATTAGGAGGATTGAGATCACTGCTTGAAAGACTAGTCTATCAGCAAACAGCAGGACTCCATCAAGGGAAAAAGTGTATCGGTCTTCTCCTTGGCTCTTTGCAGTAGCCACGAACTCCCCCCTGCACTGTACTGCGTCCCCATGCCCTGTGCTTTATGACTTCTACATTCTTCCACTTCTCTCTGTTGTTTTCCTCCCCCAACAATTTAACACACATAGGAGATATTCCATAAAAACCTTTGAAATGCTTCTATGTAATCAGGGCAGGCGTTATAGCTCTTTAGAAGCAATCTAAATTAAGAATAAAACAAGAACTTCAGTGAAGGACAAAATTTCCAGAAATATTCTTGATCTAAGTTACAACCTTACACACATATGATATATATGGGGTTGTATATGTATATACAGAAACCATAAAAGAAATTGATATACCCATCAAAGAAATTGTTAAATCTAAAAAATTCCTGACAGAAAACATCCAGGAAATCTGAGATACTATGAAGAGACCAAAGCTAAGAATAGCAGGGATAGAAGAAAGAAAAGAATCTCAGCTCAAAGCCCCAGAAAAATATTTTTAACAAGAATAGAAAATATTTTTTCCTAACTTTTAAAAGGACAGGCCTATAAAGGTGCAAAAAGCTTACATACAAAACACCAAATAGATTGTACCAGAAAAGAAACCCCTCTCCACATAATAATCAAAACACCAAACACCTTTGTGTTATACAAAAATATATACAAATATATAAAATATACAAAAAAAGTATATTAAAAGCTGCAAGGGGAGAAGGCCAAGTAATATATAAAGGCAGACCTTGTATAAGTACACCCAAGCTCTCAATGGAGACTCTAAACTTAGAAAGGTCTGGTCAGATGTGCTGTAGACTCTAAGGGACCACAGATGCCAGTGCAGACTACTATACCCAGCAAAACTCGCAAGCACCATTGTAACGCTTTAGCAGCAGAAGGTACCTTGGTGGGTTGGAGCCAAGGAGTGTCACAAGACACACCATGCCACAGATCTCACACGAGAGGTTCATGGGAAGAGGGTGTTGCAGAGGCCGCCTCTGAGTGATAGTGGGAGGGGAAAGAGAGCAGAGAGAAGGCACTGGTTTTTATGAGGGGATATAGTACATGGGCATAGGGAGCATGCACAACCCAGAGCAACAGTAAACATCGTGGCAGCTGATGATGATGTGTCTGCTGTCACTTGGTCCCTGAGGGCAGGCTGGTGGGTGAGAATGTCTGAATGCTAACAACCATAGAAAGAGAAAACAAGATATTCCATGACAAAGTCATATTTAAACACTATCTACCCACAAATCCAGTCCTATAGAAGGTAGTATGGGAAGATTCTATCCAATGGAGGTTAACTACACCCATGTGGACACAGGAAATAATAATCTCACACCAACAACACCAGAAGAAGGGACATAGGTGTGCATACACCTATACACAACATACACCCATACACAACAACCACCACCACCAACATAATAACAGGAATTATCGGTCATTAGCCATTAATCAATCTCTCTCTCTCTCTCTCTCTCTCTCTCTCTCTCTCTCTCTCTCTCTTTCTCTCTCTCCCTCTCCCCACCTCTCTGTCTCTCTCTCTCTCTCTCTCTCTCTCTCTCTGTCTCTCTCTCTCTCTCTCTCTCTCTCTCTCTCTCTCACACACACACACACACACACACACACACACACACACACCACCACCACCAACAACATAACAGGAATTAAAGATCACTGGCCATTAATCTCTCTCTCTTACACACACACAAAACACACAACACCACCAACTAAGAGGAATTAGCAATCATGAGTCATTGATATTTTTCAATATCAATGGACTCAATTCCCCAATAAGAGATATAAACTCACAGAATGCATTCGACAACAAGATCCACCCTTTTGCTGTATACAAGAAGCACACCTCACATAAAATATAGCATTACCTCAAAGTAAAGGGTTAGAAATAGATTTTCCAAGCAAATGGACCCAAGAAGAAAGCTGGTGTGGTCATTCTATATCTAACAAAACAGTCTTCAAATCAGAGTTAAACAGAAGAGATGGGGGAAAACATTTCATATTCATCAAAGGAAAAATCACCAAGATGGTGTCTCAATTCTGAAGACCTATACCCCAGACACAAGAGAACCCATATTTATAAGAGAAACATTACTAAAGCTTAAATTACACATAAGCACTCACATATTAATAGTGGGAAACTTCAACATCCCCCACTTCTCAGTGGAAAGGTCATCCAGACAAAAACTAAACCGAGAGGTAATGCAGCTGACAGACGTGATGACTCAAATGTAGCTAACAGATATCTACAGACATAAACTCAAACACGAAAGGACTTTCTCAGAGCCTCACAGAACTTTCCCCCAAACTGGCCACATATTTGGCCACAAAGGAAGTCTCAACATGCACAAGAAAATAAACCCTTGTATCCCACCAGACCAACATGGATTAAAGCTGGATTTCAACAACAACAGAAAGCCTGAAGAATAATGAAAACTGAACAGTTCTCTACTGAAAGACTACTGGGTCAAGGTAGAAATAAAGAAAAAATAAAGACTTCCTAGAATTTAATGAAAATGCATGCACAACATACCAAAACTTATGGGGCACAATGAAAGAAGGGCTAAGAGCAAAGGTCATAGCACTAAGTGCCTTCATAAAGAAATTACAGAGATCTCATACTAGTAACTTAACAGTGTATCTGAAAGCTCTAGAATAAAAAGAAGCAAACACATCCAAGAAGACTAGATAGCAGGAAATAAAGTGAGGGCCTAAATCAATAACACAGAAACACAGAACAATACAAAGAATCAATGAAATGAAAAGTTTGTCCTTTGAGAAAAATCAACAAAATAGAATAACTAATTCCAAACTAATTAAAAGGTAGAGGGAAAATATCCAAATTAACAAAATTAGTATTTAAAAAGGGGATATAACAACAGACACTGAAGAAATCCAAAGAATCATTAGATCATACTTCAAAAACTTGTACTCTACAAAGTTGGAAAAAGAAGTGAACAATTTTCTTGCTAGATCCTACTTACCAAACAGGAGGAGCATTGCCAAATTCTTTTTGAGGCCATAGTCATCCTGATACCAAACCACACAAAGACTCAATAAAGAAAGAGAATTACAGATCAATTTCTCTCATGAACATTGATGCAAGAACACTCAATAAAATGCTTGAAAACTGAATCTAAGAACACACCCAAAAGATCAATGTGATCAAGTTAGCTTCATCCCAGAGATGCAGGGATGTTTCAACAGATGAAAATCTGTCAATGTGATCCACCATATAAACAAACTAAAAGAAAAAAAATGATCATCTCATTAGATGTTTAAAAAACCTCTGACAAAATTCAACATCCCTTCATGATAAAAGTTTTGGAAAGATGGGGGATATAAGGAACATATCTAAACAGACAGACAGCCAACATCAAATTAAATGGAGAGAAACTTAAAGCAATTCCACTAAAATCAGGGGCAGGAAAGGGCTGTCTACTTTTTTTTAATATTTATTTATTTATTTATTTAATATACAATATTCTGTCTGCGTGTATGCCTGAAGGCCAGAAGAGGGCACCAGACCTCATTACAGATGGTTGTAAGCCACCATGTGGTTGCTTGGAATTGAACTCAGGACCTTTGGAAGAGCAGGCAAGCTCTTAACCTCTGAGCCATCTCTCCAGCCCTGTCTACTTTATATCTATTCAACATAGTACTTGAAGTTGAAGCTAGAGCAATAAGACAAAAGAAGATCAAGGGGAATACTAGAAAGGAAGAAGTCAAAGTGTCATTGTTTACAGATGATCTGATAGTATACTTAACTGACCCCAAAAATTCTACCAAGAAACTCCTACATCTGATAAACATATTCAGTGAAGAGATTGAATATAAGATTAACTAAACTGAGTGGTGATGGGACATGCCTTTAATCCCTGCCCTTGGGAGGCAGGGGCTAGCAGATTTCTGTGAGTTCAAGGCCAGCCTCATTTACGGAGCGAGTTCAAGGACAGCTAGGGTGGTTACACAGAGAAAACCTATCTTGAAAAACCTAAAAGGAAAAAAAAAGTAAATAAAAAAAGAATCATTAGCTCCCCTATGCACAAATGACAAATTGGCTGAGAAAGAAATCATGGAAGCGGCACCCTTCACAATAGCCACAAATAATATAAAATATTTTGGGTTGACTATAGCCAAGCAAGTAAAGAGTTGTATAAAAAGAACTTAAATTCCTTGTAGAAAGAAACTGAAGGAGATATGAGAAGATGGATCTCCCAAGCTCACAGATCTTTAGGCTCAGCATAGTAAAAATGGCCACCCTACTGAAAGCAATCTACAGATTCAACACAGTCCCCACTAAAATCCCAACACAATGTTTTACAGACCTTGAAAGAACAGTACCCAACTTCATATGGAAAACAACAACAACAACAAAAAAACAAACCCAGGACAGCTAAAACAATCCTGTACAATAAAAGAACTCCTGGAGGTATGATCATGGTGTCTCTTCACAGAGACCCTAACTAAGATGGTGGATATTATCTGTAAAGTAAAGGATAATCATGCTACAATCCACAGACCTAGAGAGGCTAAGGAACAAGGAGAGCCCAAGAGGGAAGTGTACCAATCTCTCTGGCAAGAGTAAATAGAACTGCTACTGCAGGTGGACTGGAGGCTGACGGGGTCAGGAACACAAGGGATCAGGTGAAGCAGGGATGGAGGGAGAGCGTACAGGAAGAGGCAACTGGAATTGGGGAGCTTCTCAGGGCTGAGGCAGAAAAACTAGCGCAATGGAAATGCCCAGGAATGTATGAGGGTGATCCTAGCTAAGACTCCTAAAAATGGGGGATACAGAGTCTGAATCAGTCACCTCCTGTCACCACACAAGACTCCTAGTGGAGAGACTGGAACACCAAACCAGCCACAAAATCTTTGACCTCCAGTTTGTCCTGCTTGCAAGATCTGCTGGGGTATAGGTGGCACAGAAATAGGGAGAGTGGCCAATCAATGACTGGTCCTGCTTGAGACCCATGCTACCAGAGGAGGCCCATTCCAGACACTGCCTGGGGACCCAGGAATCAGAGGCTAGATAGCTCAGAGACCTAGGATAGCACCAAATATGACTGACAAAAAGTAGCCAAAGAAGTGATTGCTAACGATACTTCCTTATACTCATAGACCTAAGCCTGGCATAATCATCATCAGAGCAGTTTCACCTAACAAATGATGGAAGCAGATGCAGAGATCTACAGCAAACATTAGGAGGAGCTCAGGGAATCCTGTGGAAGATGGTGAGCAAGGATTTCAGGAGCCAGAGGAGTCAAGGACGCCACAAGAAAAGCCCCAGAATTGACTATCTTGGGCTCATGAGGATTCACAGAGACTGAGCTGACAATCCGTGAACCTGTATGGCTCTCACCTAGGCCCTCTGTATACATATTATATGTTATGGTGTGTAAATTGGTGTTCTTACGGAACTCCTAGAAGTGGGGGTGGGTGCTTTCTCTGACTCTTTTGCCTGCTTTGGGGCCCTTATCCTCACGCTGGGTTATCTTGTCCAACCTTAATATGAAGGGAGGAACCTAGTCTTACTCCAAATTGTTATGCCTTGTTTGTTTGATATCCCTGGAAGTTCTGCTCTTTTCTGAAGGGAAATGGAGGAAGAGAGGATCTGCAGTAGAGGGGAGGGTAGGGGGGCATAGAAGAGAGGAGGGAGGGGAAACAGTGGTCAGGTTGTAATATACGAGAGAATAAATAAACAATAAAATAAAATATATCCCCACACATACTGCAGAGGGAACCAAGAAAGAGAACAAGAAAGAAAACCACAAAGAGTTGTACATACTTGCAACTTATCTACTAAGGATGAGGGAGGTCCTTCTGTCCATGTGCAGCTTTCATTGGTTAATAAATAAAGAAACTGCCCTGGCCTGTTGATAGAGCAGAACATAGGTAGGCAGGGAAGATGGAACTGAATTCTGGGAGGAAAAAAGCAGAGTCATTGAGATGCCATGGATCTGCCACTAGAGTGAGACACGCTGCCAAAACTTAGCTGGTAAGCCACTGCCATGTGGTGATGCACAGATTAATAGAGATGGATTAAATTAAGATGTAAGAATTAACCAATAAGAAACTAGAGCTAATGGGCCAAGCAGTGATTTAATTAATACAGTTTTCTGCGTGGTTATTTCAGGGCTAAGCTAGCCAGGCAGCTGGGACAAAAGCCCTCTCCTTGCAACAGTCTACCACACAAAACTCCTCAGTTCTGTGGAGGCTGGAGGAGTTCACACAGATTTTCTGTTTTAAAAGGTATGCGTGTGTGTGTGTGTGTGTGTGTATGTGTGTGCGCGCGCCCGTCGGTGTAAAGGTCAAGACAACTTGCTTGAGTCAGGTTTCTTAGTGTTGTGGGTGTGGAGGCCTCGTCAGGTGCAGCCACAGGGACCGCTGGTCCGTCCTGCCGGCTTCTCACACATCTCGTCAGGTGCAGCCACAGGGACCGCTGGTCCGTCCTGCCGGCTTCTCACACATCTCGTCAGGTGCAGCCACAGGGACCGCTGGTCCGTCCTGCCGGCTTCTCACACACCTCGTCAGGTGCAGCCACAGGGACCGCTGGTCCGTCCTGCCGGCTTCTCTCACATCTCCTGGCAGTGCCCATCACCCAGTCCTACCTCACTTCCCTCCTTCCTTGTATTGTCTTTATTGTGAATTTTACAATACAGCGAAGCTCTACTCTCTCAGCTAATACAACTTATCATCTTTATCATCTAGATTACCCTACTGCTCTTAAAAAGCAATGAGGTAGAAAGTGGGACAGGGACTGACTTTGGGTGTGAGGAGAAAGGGAGACATCGAGTCATGGAGATACAGTTTGTGTTCTGCAAGATAAAGTTCAGGAAATGGATGCAAGTCTATGTTTCCTCCGTTCACATAGCACACTTTCCTCCTTTCCTGCACAGCACACTTGAAAACCATTAACTTGGTAAATTTTACTTTCAACATAAAGAAATCAAAATCATAGCAGTTTTATTCATATTAGTCCAATACTGGAAGCAAGCCAAGCACCAATCCACAGGTAAGTGGATAAACAAATTAGGATACGTCAATATGCTTGGTCTAACGAGCAATTACACATGAGCGGACCACTGACTGTGAGAGACGTGGGCAGATGTCAAAAATACCATGCTTAGTGGAGTGAGAGAAGCCAGGTTACCAACCAGTATGTAGCACACAATTCCACTGAAATAAAATTTAGGAATAAGCCGATGAACGGGTGGTGTAAAAAGGTGTTCCGCGTCTGGTGGGACTGGTGTTGGCTGGGAAAGCAG